>NC_141675.1:64937671-67337671 GCF_028749965.1 Puma concolor
CCTCCAAATAATACCCTGGCGGGCAGCAAGTCACCGGAAAACTCCAAAGAGTCCAGGTGCTCTTGCTTCCTTTCCTCAATACACAGACAACTTCCCTTATGTGCCACCACTCTCTAAACTGGAGGCCACATCTTGTAGGACATATCCGTGTCTGTCCTTAAGTTCCACATACACCACATGCGTATGTTCAACCCCACAGCAGTACAGTTTATAAGACACAGACACAAAAACACAATAATCCAATATTGTCTCAGTTACCTGGACTTTTGATAATTGAAGGTGAACCCTTTAAAAACACCCCACCTCCAAGGCCTCTAAAAGGGCTGAGCTTATTGTTTTCTGAGAACTTCTATAAAAGCCCACCCCCTTCTGTTTGCCAGCTGTGTGCCTCCCAGCTGCTTCTAAGCCCCACCACCTCTTTTCTCTTATTTCTCGGGAGTTTTTTCTCTCCCTAGCTTTTCCCATGCTTCTCACTTTCACATGAAAAGACAGGCCCTTTATAAGCATCGCAGGCCAATCAGATGGCCAACCAAGCACTACGCTCTGTCTAATCTTTGGGTATTCAACTCTGCTCAGCTGTTTTCATCACTTATACTCAGTGTTTTTTTTGGTTTTTTTCTTCAGGGTTAGAAATGCTTTGGGGCATTATCCTGGAAACCTGGGAAGAGAAGGGCATTGATTTCTAGATAATCTAGCCTAGACCAGAGTTACAAATTCATCTAGACACATCAATTTATAGTTGATATTTTTAAAAACAACATCACTGTGAACTAGATTATTGCCGTCAAATCAACTTTTCATTCACTTCATTAATTTTAACCCGAGGAACGCACAAGTGGATACAAGCACTTGTGTTGATAAAATGATCCAAAATTTAGCAGCCGATTTATGCTTTTACAAAGTACTTCAAAATTTAAGTCACTGAACGGTACTTACTGTTGCATGGTAGTTTCTATACATGGGCATTTTCAGTAGCTTTGTCAAATAATCTTCCAGTTGTTTCTGTAACACAAATATAGGAGAGAAGAGATAATGTCCTCATACTTAAATTTTTAAACAGTGACAGTGGTGTGACCATTATCCAATCTTTACTTCTGCAATTTATTCAATTATTTGTTCATATTATCAGTGGACAAGGAATCTTGAATAGCACTAAGGAGTTATTTCCATAGTTCCCCTGAACTTTTATTTAAATTGCTTCCTGCTATTCAACTTTTCATGTGCTTAGGTCTTTTACAAACTGTTGAAGAGGCCCAAGCTGTATATTCGTTCAATCTTCCATAATTACTAGCACAGGACTTGCCCATAGTAGACTGTTTTAAGGCATTTGTTGATTTTATCAAAAACCTCGATTTCCTTAATTTCAACACTGAATTTACTACTGGTAGATATACTGCAGTTTTTTTTAACATCTCTTCAGGGGGAAAGGGGGGAAGTTTAAAAAGAGAGAGAGAGAGACACTTTCTAGTACTTATATTCTGATTTCAAATATGGTCAAATGTGAGAGGTTAATGACAATCACATCGACTATGATGATGTGTGGATACACTGTTAAAGCCACAGCTTCTCATTTTCAGCTGCATTTTCATGTAAGTGCACACAGTAACCCCAAACTGTATCATTTTCCATGATACATGGACAATATGTATTCTAGATCCCTAAAAGGATTTTAAACAAGATGACAACTATACAAAGGAGAAGTCAAATATCCCTTTCAGGATAAAAGTTTCAGATTACAAAACAGAGCTGATATTTCCTTGTTAATTTTCTTTTTTTTTTTTTTTATTTTTTTTAACTTTTATTTATTTTTGAGACAGAGAGAGACAGAGCATGAACAGGGGAGGGTCAGAGAGAGGGGGAGACACAGAATCCGAAGCAGGCTCCAGGCTCTGAGCTGTCAGCACAGAGCCCGACACGGGGCTCGAACTCACAGACCGCAAGATCATGACCTGAGCCTAAGTCAGCCGCTTAACTGACTGAGCCACCCAGGCTCCCCTCCTTGTTAATTTTCTACTGAAAAACAATTCATCTTCTACCCTGTGCGGCACCATATCACTGAGGCAGAGCACCTGCTCCTGGGGCTTCTGTCCTACTCTTCTCTGACCCTAAGGGCCCACTTATAGTTTGGTAATTAGACTTCACATATACTTGGGACAAGCTACTATGAAGTCTGGAGCAAACGGGTAGAAATAAATGCTTTTAAAGGAGTATATCTCAAAACCCTCAATGGTGAGCTCAAGCTTGACTCACAACCAGCCCAAAGAGGTTCCTGCAGAGGAAAACTTCTTCATAGAACACTCTTCCTCTTCTGGGAAATGCAACCATTCTGAGTGCAGCCATTCTGACCTGGAGAAGAAGGCTGCCTAACAAGTTCCAAAGATGCTAAGCTAGCCTGTGTGAGGGATCGGGGGAAAGAAAAGTTGCAGCCAGGTCCCCCTCACCTCCCAGGAGCCGCCATGTTTCTATAGCACTGCAAAATTATATTTTGAACAACAGAAGACTGAAAGGGCTTACCCTTCTACCGAAGAATTGTTCTTCTCTGATCATATTTTCAGATGAACGGGGCAAACTTGGCATCTCTCGAGGCTCTTCTTTGACATTCTGTCTTCTAAACGTGTGCCTAACACACACACACACACACACACACACAAAATGGAAACATTTATTATTCTTTGAGTATTACTCTCATTTAAATGAAAGCATAAATATGAGCATAAAAGCATTTTATGTTTATTTTTAGAAGAGCCTGTTTAATAGAAATATCCACCAACAACGGACAAGTTAGCCCATAATATAGATAAAATACTCTTTCCATCCAGCTTGCATACTGGGATAACTTTATAATTAATTCTGAAACAGTTACCTTCTGGTGGGAATGGGGATTCGGATAAAAGCTTTGTACTTGAGCAGCTCTCTATGAAATTCTTGAAAGTGTTTGAATTTCCTCTTAACTTGCCATTTAAATTCCCCATGTGTTAATTCAATAGTGTAAAGATTGATACTTGGTACCTACAGTGATCAATAAAAATGATTGATATTTTAGATAACAAAGTCTAAAGTCTTTCAATGAACAATAGCTCAGACAAAATGTTTCCTAAAACAAGTGGTTACAGAAATAAAATTTCCATATATATATATATTACATATATATATTATATATATATATATATAATGTATATAATATACATAAGACAAACTCTGAATCACACCAAAGATAAACTTCCACAAGTCGTATTGCTCTAAATACACACACACACAGCCCTGAAACAAGAAATCAGCTAAAGGAGACAATGAGTGAAGACCCTAATTAGATATCAGCGGTGATTTTGCTTGTCCCAAAGTATAAACAGTGAACAGACCACTGGAGCAGGTGAGAGGAAAGCTGGAGGAAATGGATTCCAGGAGCATGATCTTAGCCAGCGACTTGTCCTTCACAGATGACATTAATGCCTTCTCCTTCTGAAACATATTCCAAGGTCCACCCCTGTCTACAACATCTCCTTGCTCTGAAGGACCACCAGTGACCAACAAGGTACAGGATGATTAGAGGGAAAAAGTGAAAGACTACGCACAAAATATTTTTCCCAATTACTTAACTAAAATGAATCCCCATTTAAAATTTTAAAAAAATATTTCTTATTAAAATGCAAATATATCTTGGTAATGATTTCAGTCAGAACTAACAGGCCTGGGGGATAGTTTTGATACAGTACAAAGTGTGAGGAAGCTGAGGGATGTTTATAAAGCGGAGGAGATCTTGAAGGAAGTTCCATGGACAGGGGGATGGCGTGTAGGGTGGCTAGGCAGTGGGCACTCTGGACTACCCAAAGGACACTGGCCCTTCCTGGAAGATTTAGGCACCAAAGATGTTGGGGGTAGAGAAAGTAAATGTCTCCTCTGCTACTTTATTTATCCAGGCTCTCGTGTCAGCAACCACATGCGTGATTCCTGGCCCTCAGTCCTATTTTTTTTTAATCTTTTTAAATTTTTTTTAATGTTCATTTGTTTTTGAGAGAGACAGAGAGAGACCGAGACAGAGAGCAAGTTGAGGAGGGCAGAGATAGAGGGAGACACAGAATCCAAAGCAGGCTCTAGGCTCTGAGCTGTCTGCACAGAGCCTGATGAGGGGCTCAAACTCATGAACCACGAGATCATGACCTGAGCTGAAGTCGGATGGTTAACCAACTGAGCCACCCAGGCGTCCCCCACAGTCCTATTTTGCTAACTTCTACATCTACACAGAGTGGCCATGCTTTACTATATAAAATATGAGCAAGAGTATCAATGCAACTTGTGCTCTTAAGTCTGAAATCCAGCCATATCACTCGTAAATATTCAAATGTAGCATTTGCTTCTCCTCTAGTTAGGATTCATGACAATTACTACAACCGGAAGTAGAAAAAAAACAGTTCTGGGGTTCAATATTATATGTTGCCTTTTACTTTACGTTCACTTTTACATTACTACAGGTGTCATCCTCCATCATGTGTCACAGAGAAGAATGCAGGAAAATTCTGAGTGGCCAGAAACTTTGCATTCAAGTGAAAAATGCTCAATTTAAGATGAACCAAATAAATAAGAAAAATTATACAATTTAGGAAAGCTACTACATTTCCAAGGATTATATTTACCAATCTACAAAAACTGAATACTTCAAAACTTTTTCAAATGCCAAGTTTTATCCCTCACATATAAATACAAGACTTTGTACACCAAACTTCTTAGCAATTGTCAGGTGATATGATACGATGAAAACAAGCTGCCACATCCTTCTTGAAGATTTTAAAGGTCTGAAACCCTGTGGTGCAGCCTACCAGCTGTGATGCCTCAGCCAAGCGTCACTTCTGTCAGACAACATCCCAGCCGAATTACTGGAATTCTCTGGAATTGGAATAATCTGAAGAGTTTTAATAAAGGGACTGCTTATAAAGATGTGATAGGGGTAAGGAAACAATAAAGGAAGGACAGTAACCTAGGACTCTGAAGGCATTCCTAGTCCTGAAGGAACAAGATGCAGGGCCAGGTACTGGAACAAGAAGGAGAGAACCATGTAAGGATGGCTGCCTTGGGGAAAGGGGTGCCTTTGGTTTGACCCAGTCAGCCCAAGGTAACCCCAATCTCCTATCTGGGCTCTTCACTGTCTGAGCCCTACCAGAGGACAAAAGCAGAGAGCCCTGAGGGGCAGAGCACAGGGTAGAAAAAGGTAGGAGGAGGCACTGGAGGGCAAATGGAAGATCTCCAGCCTGAGAGGGCCTGAAGAACACCTACCTCATTGGGCTGTCACAGAAATGAAAAGAGAAGGGCCTTGCCTTGAGCTAGCACATAGAATGTGTTCAGTAATTAGAAAAAGTGTGTTTTTATTTACCTGGAATCACATTTATACTGCATGACTTTAGTTCATATTTCTTAGTAAACTAAACACGAAGTAGGATAACGATGATCCTTAGCGGGGCGCCTCAGTGACTCAGTCAATTAAGCATCCGACTCTTAATTTCAGCTCAGGTCAGGATCTTACAGTGTGAGATCAAGCCCCACATCAGGTTCTGCAGTAAGAGTGCGGAACCTGCTTAGCATTCTCTCTCTGCCCATCTCCTGCATGCACGTGTGTGCTGTCTCTCGTTTTCTCTCAAAATAGATAAACATTAAAAAGAAATTTAAAAAGATGATCCTTAGCTTTCTCACACAGACTCAGATTAGAATAGGACTAAACCAATCTCACCTAACTAACAGAAGAAGAGTCCAAGCACAGAGAAGTCCCTGGTTTGGGGGTCCTGAATATTTATTTATCTTTGTGAATAACCTTAGGAGACACCTACTATTAATAATAATATGTAGTATTAGTGTATGCTTATGTAATACTATAAGGGCCAAGGATGGGCCACCCCAAGATGGGCCACTTTGTCATGAAGACTACTTTGAGTTAAAAACCAGTCAAAACCCAGCAGACCCAGGAAAAGCTCTTTACCTCCCCCTCAAGCGCCTAGAAAGAATTGAGCTAGAGGACCCACTCCAGGAGGAGAGCCACCATCACAGATTATACGATGAACCAGCTATGGTAGACAGGGAAGAACTAGCAAGGCCTGTTTGATCAAAGTCCTCCATATGTCCCACTATTTCCAAGTGGCCTGGTAAACATTTGTTACCAAACATTTGCTCTTTGTCATCTCCCTGTGAATTGCATTCTTTCTCTTTGAAGTCCCAGACGTGCCTGTCTTTGGAATTTCCACGTCTGTGTGGATTGCCCATACTTAATGAAATCAAATTTGACCCATGTTAATGGGTCTCATGTCAATTTGAGTCTTAGTCCAGCTAGGAGGATCTTGGAAACAGACAGAACATTCTTGCTCCCCAACAATACAATATGCAATACCCTTGCATAATGCTGTGTATTATTATTATTATTAAGTCCTCATAAGAAACCTATACGGTGGGCACCGTTACATCCATTATTTAGCATTATTCACATGTGAAAACTGACAAACAGAAAGATTAAGTAACTTGTTGGAGATCACAAAGCAAAGACAGGATTTCAACCATGCAGTCTGGCCCTGGAGTCTGTGCATTTCACCCTCTGAGCATGCGTATCCCCTCTGAAGCTAAAAGCTGGTAGGCAAACTAAGAAGGCAAAGGCCACATTAAAGACATTTCTGAGTGCATTGTGCTCAGTGGTATATCAGGGAGGTAGAGACCCCCCTTCATATAAAGGGCCTAAAGGAAAGGCTGCACACAAAGGTGGGTGTTAGGAGTCAGAACATACACACAGGTAGGTCAGGACAGGCCACTAAGCAAAACTATCAGGACCCAGGTAACACATGCCACTCTGCAAAAGACAAGGAGGAAAGGCAGACAGAACCTGTCTCTGGAGAAAGGCTGTTCTACACTTCCCCTGAGGCAGGAGCAAAGGTGGCCTTAGTCTGCCGTGGCCAGAGCTCAACCTGAAGGGACAAAGGCCACCTGCCTGCGGCAATGCCCTCTACTTATCAGACTGACAACTGTGATGTACAGTCAGTAACAGAGCAATGGTGGCTCCCCTCACAACCTAGTCTAATCCACACCAAAGAGTGATGCTTTGCTTGATGAAGTCATCTTCATGGAAGCCGCCTTCCAGCACTCAGGCCCCACGAACAGACCTAAAGGACAGGTGCCAGGAACAGATCAGAGAGCAGCAGAAGATGCCAGCAGTATTCTCTCAGCACTGTCTCTGGGTGATGACACTGGTGGGTCCAACGTCCTGGTTTTTTTTCTTTTTCTTTCAAGAGCCAGGCAGCATCATTATTTTCTTGCTAAACCAGCATTAGGAAAGCTAAACTCTTCCTTGGCTTCTATGTGACGGTCTAGATGGAATGGTGATGCCCCAAGAGCCCACGTTAAACAGGAAATCGAGGAGAGAGGAGGACTAGGAGTGGCACTCAGCAATTTATTAAAGTTATAAATTGCCTTAGGTGCATATTTAAAAAAAAAAAAAAAAGCATTTTCCAGAATGAGGAAAAAGGCATAGGAGAATCAAGACTCAACGGAAAGCAAATTCTTGAGAGGTAAATAGGACTGACGAGTTATTTGAAAAAAAAAAAAAAGCTAAAAACATATCATAGCTATGAGGAAGGGAAATGGAAGTCAGTGTGTTAATTGGTATACGTGGAACAAAAAAGGTGAGTCCATAAATGCTCTGACCCTTGTTGTAGATGTAAAGCGCTCCACTTCCAAAACTTGGGCTTTTATTGGACAGCCGGTGAGATACGTCTGTATATTAGGCTCCTTAAATCCTTGAGTCTTATAAATAGCAGAGAAAGGAATACACACTAAAAAATAAACAAGTAAATAAAGTTATTGCAAGGACACAATGATATTGTAAGAATACACGATATTAGCATAACTCGCCTTTTATGGGCATCTGTTTAAGAATCATAACCTGCTACAACAAGAATACAGCTAGTAAAATGGTCTCAGCCCAGGGTAGGACATCAGCAAGGATGATCAATCATTTGCTGGTTATTTCAAATCTGCTCTCTGCCAGGCAACTCTGAGAAACTCTCTTCTCGCTCAGACCACCAGTCTTTACCTTCCTGTATCTTGGGATCGCTGGGAGACACATCATAATCCACCTCTTCTCCCTCAAAGTGCAGCTCCCGTGTGTCCAGATTTTCTATCAAATTACTCATGTCAGCAGCGATTTTCTGCAGTGCAGAGGTATTTACTCTTGGCTCATTTTTCAGTGACATGTTGGCTTCAGACAGGGTAAGAGCAAAGGGGCTGGGAAAAAAAGGGGGGTTACAAGGATTTATTATTTTGGTCAAATAAAACCCTATTCTACAATATGAATCCAGGCTTAGATACAGCATATGGAAACAAGTCAACTAGCTCTGTGTGAGCCCCAGTTTAGTCAAACAATGTTTTCATTTATTTTCCTCTTTAACATTTAAAAGATTCCTAGCCTGTAAATTAAATTGGAGTGAGATCCTTAATCACAAGCAAGTACGAAAGAGAAACACTACATTGAATAAGTGCCAGCATAGCTTTCACCCAATTTCATTAAGTTGGATAAATGAGGAGACTCCAGGGTGACTGGTTTGGGCATGGTTATTCAGAGAAAATAAATTGATACTTAACTCTAACAAACACACGGAAAAATATCACGTGAAATTAAGCAACTTTAAATATTTTCTAAAGACATTTTAGGGCATTTTACAACAATTTCAATAAGCAGATTTAAGACATTTTCATGACAGCATAACCTTTTCCACATTTCCTCTGTAGGTGATATCCCAAGCAAAGCGTAAATACTATCTTTTTGAAACATGAGGTTCGGGCCGTGACTTTCCATGACTTATAATAATGTACGTGTCTTGAAAGGTAATTGATTAGTCTACCTATTCTGAAAGATACTGGAGGTGCTCAAATCGTACTTCTCTCCTTTTTGAAGAAAACCAGTTCTATCTCATTTCTACATTTAATAACACAAGTCTTTAAACATCAGTACCCAGGAAAGAAGAGTTCATTTTCATATAGATTTTATTTTTCCTTTAAATACTAAGATTCAAACCTTGAGCGCCATCCTCAGAGCTGAGTGACAGATTCATACTGCTGGAAAGAATCACTCTGTTACAGCCCGGCCCTAAAACAGCAGGTTTTTCATACCAGCAATTCCACCACACATGTCCATTCATTCCTGCAATTCACAAACATTTACTGAGCGTCTGCCATTCACTGTCAGAGGCGATGAGGAAATCTGTAAAGATGAATAAGGCTGGTTCCTGCAGTTAAGGAGCTCCTGACATGGGTGAGAGGAATAAGCTACATAACCCCAAATTCATTCCTGGCCTCCTCCAAGGTCCAAGGCCTTCCTGAGAACAACATGTGCTGAGTGGAAGACCCTTGGCCAGGTTCTCTCCTACAGGTGTGATCAAGAAGCTGGGGGTCTCTGTGGGAAACGCTAAGAGAGTCTTGGCCAAAGTTGGACAGCCCTTACTGTAATCCGTCAAGTCTCAGGAACCTATACTGCCGTGTCTGGTAGAAAGAGATTTTGTTTGGAAATTCAGAAGATTGGGCTGGAGGAATGTGGCTCTGGTTTGGCCAGAGATACATAATTAATATGGCAAAGTTCTCTGTGAAGTATGTAATCAATCATGTTTCTTTCTCCACGTTGGCTGTAAGGAAGCTTGCAGCCGTATCGATGGCCCACTATTAGCAAAACACAGGCCTATCCTTGCCTACATCACTTCCCTTCAACTTTCTTCTCCACTTCTCATTTATATTATAATAACAGTTTACGTGTACCAATCACTTCATATGTACCTGGCTTGGTGATAAGTCCTTTTTATACATTATCATGTTTATCATCAATAATAATCTATGAAGTTTTGTTATTTCCATCGAAGATGACGGAAGTTTATCAACCCCTCTTTACAGATAAAAACACTGAGGCATAGAGAGATTACGTAATTTGCGTCCAAAGTCACAGAGCTAGTAAGTAGTGAACGGATTTAAAAACCAGGTCTCTCGGGGCGCCTGGGTGGCGCAGTCGGTTAAGCGTCCGACTTCAGCCAGGTCACGATCTCGCGGTCCGTGAGTTCGAGCCCCGCGTCAGGCTCTGGGCTGATGGCTCGGAGCCTGGAGCCTGTTTCCGATTCTGTGTCTCCCTCTCTCTCTGCCCCTCCCCCGTTCATGCTCTGTCTCTCTCTGTCCCAAAAATAAATAAACGTTGAAAAAAAAATTAAAAAAAAAAAAAAACAAAACAGGTCTCTCTGACCCAAAAGCTGATCTTCTCAACCACAGTCTTAACCTTTCCGTATAGTTTTGGTAGATATCTAAATGCCCCTGGAACAGATGGAAGTTTCAGTAAAACAAGTGCTCTTGGGCAAGATTCAAATGGGAAGAATAGGAAATGACCTCCTCTTGATGCTCAGCACCTCGGGATGGGCCCATTTACACTCTCAGGGCCTTGGTAACTCCTCTTGGTAATAAACTAAGGAGGTTGAGCCATCTCCTCTAAGGTCCTTTTAACATTGGAACCTTAACTATAGACAAAAAAATGCTATATATATTACTCAGCTTCCCCTTATAATGTACTTACTTTAACCTAAGAAATTAACCCAAGTAGTTCTTCATATGAATACGAGAAGCAGGTGGCAGATGTTTCCTAATCAGCATAATTTAATGACTGTCTGTTCAGCTTCCATCGAGGAGCTTGTTGCCTCTGGTCACAATTAAAATATTAATTTCCTTCCTTCTCGATTCAACAAACACTTACTAGATGCCAACCGTGAGCCAGGTTTTGCTTTATTTAAAATACAAGGTAATGAGAAACTTAAAGGAAATGAGACAAGGAAAAACAAGTAAGAAATTACATCATATCGTTGCTACTCATGAATTTGTAAGCCCTTTTCTATTGATTAAACTGTCTTATGGTTAACTCTGCCAACTTTCCTAGCACAGCAAAGGAAAACAAGGGTTATTCCAATGACTTTTCTTTTGGACAGAGTGTCTGTTAAAATGCATGTTAAATTTAAGATATAGAGACTAGAATAATTATACACTGCAAGATAACTGGAATAAATAGTACAGAGTCACTAGATCAAGCTAAAATAAAAATCATTTTTCAAAAAGAAAGAAAAGAAGCATATAAACTTGTAAAAAACTTAAGAGTGAGAAAAGAAGCAGAAAGGAAGCCTCTTATCATTTATATTCAAGTTTTTACTATGTGCTAATAAGCACAATTTTAGCACACTTATTTAATATGATACTACCTGGTATTTATGATTATTCTGAAAGAGTTAGATAAGGAACTTGCCCAAGGTCACGCAACTTGTGTCAGTGTTGAATTCACTTATTTATAAAGCAGATTTTCTGGCCCTGAAATTTCACGGACTTGGTTATAGAAGTTCATAATTATTGATTTTATTTAATGGGTTGAATGTCTATAAATTAATCTTTTCTATAAAGTTTAAGTATCATAACAACAAAAGATGTTATCTACTTCAATCACCATGCCTTGGAAGGAATCCTACTAACTCTATAGTCATTATAATTAATAGAAACATATCCCGACAGCCTCCTATATTTCTTCTTAGCCTCTTATTTTTGTGGTTCATAATATTTTATAAGATCACATGGAGTTTCAGTGGACCCAAACGGTTTGCAGATTTTTTTTTTCTAAGCTTTTGTGAAAACTTTACAATTTAATAATAAAAATGAACCAAATTGTTTATCACTGCCTTCACTCATGTCCGTGGTTGCTTTGTGTTGAATTTTTATCCATCAATTGTATTGCTGCTTTCATTCTTGAATATCAAACTGTAAGGCCATCGACACTCCTATGTTGTCAAATCTTAATTTATTAGCCCATGTTTTCTCTCATCCAAAATAATCTATAACGGTGGGTGAGCAGCTGCCACAGTTACAGTCCATCTTAACCAGCAATGGGATAAGGCCTTCAGTGTTTAGCCTTGAGATAATGTAATTGATTTCATTATCTCCTTATAAAATTATACTGCAAGATCATTATCTCTCTTGGTACCAAGTAGAGATGGTGCCCATGGAGCAGTAACAGCAGCTGTGTTTTATTTTTGTTTGCATCTCTATCTGGAAAGTAAATAGGGTTGTTTTTTTTTCTTTTCTGGTATTGAATACTAGAATTAAAATTTTTTGCAGGGAACATTTAATTACTTCCCGTTATTCAGGGGTGAAATCAGAGAACTCTAGAGTTTTTTCTGATCTTCATTTTCAACATCACTGGAAAATAGGACATCAAAGGAAGCAGATATTTTCCTATCTGATAGTATATATATATACTGATATGTATATATATATGTATATATATTTGTATATATATTAGTAAATATATATATATTTGATAGTCTTATTGTATATATATATTTGATAGTCTTATTGTATATATTTGATAGTCTATATTGTATTGTATATATATGTATATATATAATATATGTATGCAATGCCTTCGCTAAAATACAATAAGACTATATATATAATATATATATGCAATGCCTTCGCTAAAATACAATCAGACTATCAAATGTAACTACTAATATTAAAATAAATATTAACATTACTCAATATTAGCTGAGTACATACTAAATGCCAGCCACTATTCAAAAAGATTAATCGCATGATCTCCTTGAATCCTCACAATAACCTTAGGAGCTGAGTCCTATTCTTACCCCCATTTTTAAGATGAGAAGCTTAGATGGGCAACTTGCCCAGAGCCGTGCAGCTGGGAAGTGATGGAGCTGGACCCAACCCTGGTCGATCTGGCTCCAAAGTCCAGCTACTTAACCAGCCAGAAGTAGAACTGGGGCTAGCAGGAGGGACAGACACTGAAGACTTTCACTCCCATTTTACATGCTCATAGAGTAAAACAGCTCAAAAAGGAACAACAATAACTCAAAACTTAACACTCATTTTGTGAAGGTAACCGATTTACTTCTTGTTTCCCTTTCTAACAGAACATGCAGAGTTCCCCATATTTTTTTTCCAATACATTATTTGTGCTTACCTAGAGAAATAAATGGAATGGATTTCCAAACCAAGAGTCATGTTTGAACGTGAAATGAATTATAATTAGATCATTTAAAACCAAACTGAGTCATGGGGATTTCTTGTTTTCCCATTTTTCATTATGATGAAATTAATTGGTGGACCCATACTACATAACCTCCCCCAAACACATTATATAGCAATGATTTGTACAGAACTGACTCGATGTTCCTTGAAATGCAAACATCGTAAATGTGGATTCAAGTACTAAACTCAATCTCTGGTGACACACTAAACCTTGGATAAATATTTTTTTAGTTGAGCTGACTTTGTATAAAGTAAATGATATTATCATAGTTTACATTCCAGATGATATATTTTGAGAAAATAACACATCAAAAAAATTTTTTTAAAATTCTTGGTGTTTACTTGGATCTTTGATTTTTTTTTAATAAAAGAACATTAGTTCCACAAATATCAATGGAGGGCTTATTATGCACCTTGGGCAGATAATTAAATGTCTGTGGTGGAGGGGACAGGCCAGATGACCATGGTTGTTCTACCCTTTTTATCAGTGTAACCTGGGCAACCCGCAGCCTCCAGGGTTTCAGCATCTCATCTGTAAAATGGAAACAGTGCCACCTATACTTTCCACCTCAGGAAGCTTGAGGAACCAGTGTCATAATGCACACACATCTACAGGCCAAAGTAGTCTAGGTTGCTAATATTCCCTTGAATTCTATTAACAGGTGGCCCCTGAAAATTAACCTTAGGAAAGTTTCTTTCATTTCAGTATTTTTCAGGGCTGACAGGCTAGAAAATATCCTGCCTTTCATCTCTTAGTTAGCTCCCAAATTAATGTACCATCTAGCAACTGTCTTCCTGGATGGGCTCCTCTAAGAATAGGGCTCTCCCATTTAACCAGTCCTGAAATTTTCTGGACTCAATTCCCCCATTTGGAGAGAAGCCACCAAGACTTTGAGTGAAAAAAACAATCACCAGGCATTAAGCAGTCAAGCCCAGTTAATGCATTTCCTGTTCTTTGCACATCTCCCTGGCCTCATCTTCCTCTCCCTGGCTGGTAAGGCATTACAGTGTCCCTTGTGTCTGTGGCAGTGACTCCTGCTCCCTTTTAGGTCCAGTACCCTTTGTGGCTTTGATGAGATTTATGGACCCCCAACCCCAGAAAAAAAATGAATATATCCTGACACACAGTATTTTGCATATATTTTCATAGGTTCACACATGTCCCTTTCAAAACCTTAGTTTAAGAAGCCCTTCCACTGAGCAGTAATCATGAGCTGAGGTGCTGACGCATCCCTCGTACCACCAGATGAGGACACTCTAAGGTGGGGGAGGGTGAGAGCCAGACTGCTTACCCCCGACACCTTGCTGAGCACCTGCTCAATCAATATTTATTGATTAAATGACTTCATCAGTGAGCTATCTACTGAGAAACCAGTCAGCTCCAGGTTATCCAGTGAATGCCACAAAGACATTTCCTTCATATACCACAGATACTCTCAGATGGAAAAGCCATCTGGTTGAAAGAACTCCAAGAGGAATATAACCTGCAAGAAATACACAGGCTGCTGAAGCAGTAGCAAGTAAGACAGTGAACTGCTATCAGAGCTAACTGTGTGCCAGGCTTCCACCAAGAGCTTTTCACACGTCCTCACAACAAGGTCATGATGGAGGTATGGCTGCTATTCCCCCTTTACAGATAACAAGACAGGCTGACCAAGGTGACAAGTCCGAAGGTCAGTAAGTCAGCTCTCAGCACAGCTCTGGCTGACTCGAAAGCCATCCCCCTGTTCTGTTTCCGTGTTCTGCTTGTACCCTTATCAGGAAAAGGAGATGCTCTGTGGAATCATAGTCCCTTCTGTGCATAGCCTTTGAACTCAGACTTGCTGTCACTTCTATGGTTCCAGGAACTATAAGTATGATTCCCAAACACTATCCTCCCTCTGAGTTTCAGATCTGATCTGACCTTGGGGCCCCCAGAGCCTAGCAATCTCCCGTTTGCTTATCCTTCCTTCCTGGTTTCCTATCACAGCCTCCATTTGGTCTAACACTGACACTGCTATCCTTCCTGAGGGTCAAGATTGCAGATGATGGTGCTAAATAACCTAGACTCACTGTGCCCACGGGACAAGAGTTGGAAACCGTGTGTTCTCCCTTTTCCCTAGCTAAAAAGAAAAACAAATCTATAATTACACAAAACAAATTTTAGCGTGGAATCATTTCTTGATTCTCATGATTTTCCCTGAATCCTTTGACCTCCTTGGATGGCCTCTCTTCTCTGCCATAAGCTTTCTTAGCCATTTCCGTTGACATGCCCTAGGGTTAAATATTCCCCTTTGCTGTAGTACCAGCCTCCTTTGGTTCATCTCAGTCATAACTTTGAATTCAAGTGGATGTTTTATTTCCAGAGGCAAATACAAGTGTTAAGGGAAAGTGATCTCTATTTCAAATATAGGTAGATAGGAAAGTATTCCCTGTCATTTATTGTCTATTCTGAGCCAAGCACTAAAGGCACGTTACATATATTTCTTCTAATTCTCGTGATAATCTCACTTAGAATTGAGGACAGAAGCTTACTGAGGCTGCACAGAGGTGAGTGGCAAGACTGGTCCCGGGGCAGAGACCACACTGATGGTTCCACACTGCCTGCCTCCCCAGCCTCTGCCACTGGGCTCCACGGAGATACACATCACTGCCGCTGTCCCCTCTTCTCCTCACACCACCATCCATCTCTGCCTCCTTCAGGCTGAGGGCAAGGCTCCTGCACAGCATGCACAGCACATGGTCCAGCAGGAGCTGGTGTGGCTCCAGCACCCCAGCTCCACCCACCTCTGGCCAGACCCACAGAGACACTGGCTCATCCTCAGGCTTCTGGATTCCGAGGCAGCAGTGCTACACTAGAGCTGGAACCCAGTCACCTCCAGAGTTGTGTGTATGGGCAGAGGGAGCATGGGGAACTGAGTTACACAGCCTATGAGATCAGGGGAGTTAAGGTGCTGGTGGACACATGCCCCTCCCCTCCCCTCCCTGCCTGACTGCACTGAGCACATGGGTACCACACAGCCAAGCTAGAAGCTTTCTATGTGACTGAGCAACGGGCTGATTTTCTTGTGAAGCTATGGCAGCCAAGCAATGCACCACCTTTCATGCTCCTTCCCTCTCTCTTCCCTTCAACCCTCACTCTTGCTGCTGGATAAAGCCCACCATGCAACCTTAGCTCAGACTCTATTATCCAGGAAACTCGGACTAGGGTAGTGTTGAAACCAACAGGAGCCATGAACCATCCTGCCTCCTGTAGACATCCATTCTGTGAAGTTACTGGTAATAATAAAAAGAAAACTTTCATGGTGCTTTTGTGTCAGACACTGATCTAGGAGGTTCGCTTGCATTAACTCCACCGCCTTTACTATTCCCAGCCCCTTTTGACAGACAAGGCAACTGAGGGCACAGACAGGCTAAATGACTAGCTCAAGGTCACACAGAAACCTGATGGGAGACAACTGCCTCGTTTGCTCCTATTGTTGCCTTGATTAACCTGGACAAAGTCACTTTAGTGCTCAGTTTCCTCACCTAAACACTGAAATGAATACAACAGAGACATTATTGGAAAAAAGACTCCCCTTTCAGCATCACTAAATGCCAGAGAAAACAATACATTCTAAGCAACCCCATCCAGGAGATAAAAACCTACCCCAAATGCCAAGGGAATTTAGATGTTCTGAGCAAACACCCAAGTAAGATTTGCTCTTGCTTCCATTAATGGCAATACATATAAACATTTGTATTTGGAGGGGAGGGCCCCCTCTTAATTCCAAAGTTTATTAAGTGTATGTGAGAGACTTTGTATAAGCAATGGATTGACTTAAATCAATAAGGATCCCTCAGGGAAAATTCTTTATTAAAATATAGGTATATTATTTTAGGTATGGGCATATTATTAAAATAAAGGTGTATTATTTATTAAAATAAAAAGGTAATTAACACGGCTTAAAAACTGTGATCAGACTTCTGAAAATAACATCATTTTGTGTTTATGGGCAATTTTTTATGGCCAAGAGCAGAATACCTATGTATTGTGCTGGGTCTATAGGAGAGGAAGTTAACTACACATGAATTTATAGGAACAAATAATGTGCTCCTTGAAAAACTAAGTAAACCTTTTTCTCACTAAGGTAGACTTAGACCACCAATGATTCAGTGCGTGCACATGAACAAAATAAATACTTTTTCCAAAATAAAAATGGTTTTAAGAAAATTTTTCTTTCACTGGCTCAAAATATTAAATATTAGTTTTAGTGGGTGCATGTTGGTTTTGATAAGAACACATGTTGATTAAGAAGCTAAACTGTGAATTCAAAGGTTTGACTTTATCATTTTCTACTATCATTGCTTTCTTTTTTCTTAAAACTGATCTTTGCATCTTATGATGGCAGCCCCATTCAGGAAGAACCTGCATTCCCTCATGTAGACTTTGTCATTAAAGTTCTTTCCAGCTGTCTAAACTTCTTATGAATCCTCCCTTTCACTTCTCTCCAAAGGAAGAAACAACTTCCTTCTGAGTGAGTTGAGGCAAAACTGAGCATTTTCTGTGATATCCCACAAATCTCGCCAATGAGAAGAATGGAGCTGGCAAACACATGTGTAGACTCCTCCAGACATTCCCCCGTGCTAATGAGCCCTCAAATTTTGTCATGGCTGCTGATAAACACAGCAAAGTCTTATTTTTTTTACCCATTCACATACTTAGAAAAAATATCTGTGGAGGCAGCAGACTATCACTGAAGGTATGTGATTTTGAGTCAAACAGCTTGAATTCTGAATCTCCTTATGCTGAAACAAGTCTCTAAATCTCTATATCTCTAAGTCTCAGTCTCCTAATCTATAAACGGGTAATGCTGTTGGAAGTAAAGAATTGGAAGAATTACATGATATCAAGTGAGTGGCTTGGAGTTGGGGCTCTAACAGATGCTGAAATAATGTTAGTTATGCCTCTGACCGAGTCCCTGGTACCCACATCAGAGCCCAGTCCCCTCCTGAGGACAAGAACTAGCAGTCAGAATTGAATTCTGAGGATGGTCTGATGTCACACACTATAGAAAACACTGCCACAAATGTCTGAAAACAAAATGGATTAAGCTAATGTAGCTGTCTCTTTCCCAGTACAAACACAGAATTGCTGAATAAACTGTAATCATATTTTAAAAATACTTAGTTAAGGATAAAAGCTAAGGCAGCAACAACAAAAGCAATCATGAAGGAAAACCTTCAATTTGCAAGGATGAAGAAACAAATGAAAGTCAGATGAGTATACTGGAACTGAAGCTGAAGGTGCCCAGGGGTTTTGGTCTTGGATAAAAGAGCTTAGATTACAGGTCTGTCCCCACATGAATGTTAGAAGACATGACCCCAGGACGATAGGAGGCAGGTGCCTGGAAGCTGGACTCCCCAAATAACCTAGAGCCTCAAAGAGTTACACTGTTTAAAAGAGACTAGAAGAACTGTACCCAGCAGCCCTGGGCAGAAACTGCATGGAACTGAGGTAACTACAAAATGAGAAACTTTATATAAAACTGATCTAGGATTCCAATTTCTGGCTTTCAGTGATGGTGGTGTAGTCCCTATTAGATCCGCCAGCCATCCCGCAGATGAGGACTACCAATTCAATTATAAAAAATAACTGGCTACAGAACAACCAGAAAGAAGCAGGAAATGGAAAGTAATCTACATTTGGAAGAAAAGAATGGCACCGCTTTTGTCTAAAGGCAGACTAAGTCCGAGCCAGGTTGGGTGACTAAAACTCAGAAAATCCATAATCCTGCTGGCTTGGAGAACCAGATAACAGGTTTCCTGGCTTTCACAGCAGCTGAAAACTGAAGTGGGAAACCTTGGAAAGGAGAGCTACAGAGGAGGAGTGTCAAATTCTGCACAGGCTGACTTTGAACCATACAGGCGTGGGTACACTCCAAAGCAACTCATAGTACCAAAGTGACTTCAACAGAGGTTTCCGCAGCTGCCCACCACAGGAAAGGCAGAGTTTGGAGTTTAAGTCCAGCCAAATCAACTGCCCACTCAAAAACAAAAAACAAAAAAAAAAAATAAAAATAAAAAAAAACCAACAACAAACCTCTTGAACAGAACTGAATTGAGCTTCTACAATATCTCAGTCATAATGTCACCTAAAACTATTGGACATGGATATAGAAACAGAAAAACATGACTCATCCTGAAGAGAAAAGGCTATTGTTAATGAAGATTCATTCTAAGATGTTAAAATCAACTGATAAGGATTTTAAAGCAACTATTATAATAAGCTCAAGAATGTAAAGGGAATCTCAATAAAAGAAAAATTCATTGGATGGGCTTAACAGAATAGCAATGACAGAAGAAAGAATCCGTGAAATTGAAGACAGATCACTAGAAATCATCCAATCTGAAGAACAGATGAAGGGGAGGGGGAAGGTTTCTAATAAATGAGCAAAGTCCCAGTGACTTATGGGATAACATCAAAAGATCCAACATACATGTAATTTCAGGCCCAGAAAGTTGGGCTAGAGAAAAAATGAGGGCGAAAAAAAAAAAGTTTAAAGAAATAATGGCCACAAATTTTATCAAATTTGGTAAACAAAATAAATTTACAGATTGAGGAAATTTGGTGAATCCCAAGCAGGAAAAAATACAAAGAAAATCACATCTATGCACAATAAAACCAAGCTGCTAGCATATAAAGAAAAGAGAAGATGTCAAAAGCAGCCAGACAAAAAGGACTTACAAAATTTAAGAGAACCATACTAAGGACCACTCATCTCTCATCAGAAACGAATGGAGGCTATAAGACAGTAAAATTATATCCCCAAACTTGATAAATATGGAACCAAATAAATGAATATATGTTATTTTTCCTGAAACTAATCTACTAATTCAAATTTCAAAGAATTTCTCAGAGAACTTGACAATATGACCCTAAAATTCATAACAGAAGAGAATTAAGAATAGGCAAATAAGCCTTGTCCAACCAGATATCAAGAATTATTATAGGGGTGCCTGGGTGGCTCAGTCAGTTAAGCGTCCAACTCTTGGTTTTGGCTCAGGTCGCAATCTTACTTTGAGTTCAAACCCCACACTGGGCTCTGCACTGACAAGGAAGAGCCTGTTTGGGATTCTCTCTCCCTCTCTCTGTCCCTCCCCAGTTCTCTCTCTCTCTCTGTCCCTCCCCAGTTCTCTCTCTCTCTCTGTCCCTCCCCAGTTCTTTCTCTCTCTCTGTCCCTCCCCAGTTCTTTCTCTCTCTCTCTCTGTCCCTCCCCAGTTCTCTCTCTCTCTCTCTCTCTCCCTCCCCAGTTCTCTCTCTCTCTCTCTCTCTCTCTCTGTCCCTCCCTAGTTCTTTCTCTCTCTCTCTCTCTCTTCTCTCAACAAATAAACTTAAAAAAAAAAAGCTGGAGAGATTAAAATGGCATGGTACTAACAGAGAAAGAGACACAGAGAACCAAATAGTGACCCCCAAAACAAACCTATGCATATACAGGTCTTGGTTTAGGACGAGAGTGGCATGGAAAACAATTTGTAAAGAAAGAATAAACCCTCAATAAATAATGCTAGCACTACCGGCAATTCACAAAGAAATACACAATAAAATTAGTTCTCTATCTCACAGCTCCCATAAGAATAATTCTATGTTGATTAATGTCCTAAATATGAATAAGGAAAATATTAACCTACAGAAGAATGTCTTTATGACCTCAGGGTCACAAAAGAATCTTAACAAGACATAAAAGGCACAAACCATGAAGGAAAAGCTAATAAATTTAACTACACTAAAATTTAAAACTTGTTACACAAATGGCAAAATTAAACAACAAATCCAAGTTTGGAGAAGATATACATAGAATATACAAAGTACTCCTATAAATACATAAAGAAGAAGATCCAAAGGCCAACAGGAAATAAACCAGGAATATACACAGGCAACTCACAGAGGAAGAATTCTAAATTTACAGTGAATCTTTAAACATGTTTAACCTTCCCAGTAATCAGAGAAGTCATATTAAAACAGTAAGATACTTTTTCATATCCATTGAATTAGGAAAATTTTTCCAAGTCAGAAATTATAATGTATCAGTAAGGTAATGGAACTCTCATGCACTGCTTGATACAAATGGGAGTTAAAATAACCCATTGGAAAGATATTTGGCAATAAACTTGAAGAAGGCATAAGCTACTGCCAGCAATTCTTCCCCTAAATATATTCCCCAAGAAACTCAACGATGGGTGAGTTTACATAAGAAAATGTATTATGAATGAGCACTGAAGCACTGTTCACAGTAAAGAAAACTGGACGAGAGTGTCCATTTATCAGAGAATGAATAAATAATATTTTTAATGAAATACTATACAACAGAGAAAATAAATGGATCAGAACTACATGTATCAACATGAATAAATCTCAACACAAAGTTTGGTGAAAAAAAAGACATCTTAGAACTTTTGTTTAAGATTAAAAAATACACAGCACAATCCTGTATGTTGTCCATTGACATATGTAGAAGTAGGACATAAAAGGAATTGAGGAAATAATATACAACAACTTCAGAAGAGTAGTCACCTTTAGAGAGCAAGGATGGGAAAGAGTGCAATTAGGAAGGGGTACTAAGAGGATTTAATATACCCATAACATTTTCTTTGCTTCTTATTTCAATTCAGAAGGATACAGGTCTAAATAATAAAACCTGTTAAATCTGGATGTTATAGGTACATAGGTTTTTGTTTCCTAAATGTTAATCTGTACTTTTGAAACATTTCATTTAAGACAAATTTAAAAACTATCAAATATAAGTGACATTTTACTAATGTCTTTAAATCCAATCTTGGTTAATTATTGTTACATTCTTTGCAAAAATGAAATTCACTATTCTTTCTATATTCAGCCGATACTGGGGACCCACTAACAAGGTAATATGTAAAATACTGTGAAGTGCTTTGTTCCACAACATCCCTCACCCACCCTCGGGAATGCTTGTATATTTGTAAACTCTAATCTGATTTACCCTAAAAATCAACAGTTGGCATGCACAAATGTTGGCCATGTTTGGGGACTGGTTCAACACCAATGCTAAAAAGATAAAGTTAAATGGGCCTGTACTGGAACTGAAAGCAAATCTGGCCTTTATTTTATTTTATTGAGAGAGAGAGAGAGGGAAAGAGAGAGAGAGAAAACGCATGTGTGAGTGGGGGCGGAGGGGAAGGGACAGAGGGAGGGAGAGAGAGGTGGGGAGAGAAAGAGAGAGAGAGAGAGACAGAGAGAGAGAATCTTAAGCAGGCTCCATGTTCAGCACAGAGTTCAACATGGGGCTCAATCCCACAACCCTAGGATCACGACGTGAGCCAAAATCAAGACTTGAACGCTCAACCAACTGAGCCACTCAGGCACCCCAAACCTGGCCTTTTTTCAGGCAACTAAAACTTCCGAGTGGAGCCTTGATGATCCATGGCTCTTATCTATAACGTTGGAGCTTCCACTATTAATGATAGTGATGCTCAGGTGAGGGAAAACAATCATCAAAACTGAAGCTAAATTTGCTTTTGCCTTCTTGAAGGAGTTATTAAAGTTGTTTCGATTAAACTTTTAAAACAGGAAAGCCTTAATATGTTCATTTGAAAATTTCCTCTCCTTAACACCAAAATAGTCAAAATTAGGAAGCCCCCTCTCTTTATTCTAGAAGTCCAAATATTTCAAATAAAATGAAGCTCTTTTCACAAGTTCCTCAAAAATAGAGAAGTGATGATGATAATGCATATTATTAACATTATAGCCAACATAACATTTTACTTCTTTTAACACATTCTCCAATACTCAATCTCACTGATCTTCAGAATACTCTATAAGGGAAGTATTATTATTCCTTCTACAGCAGAGGTGAGTAAATCAAAGGTCAAAGAAAAAGGAGAGGGACCACATATTGGGTCATTTGTCTGCAGTGTGCAGTGGGGCCAGGACTTACTTCTGAGCTCTCCTGAAACTAAGAACAGATATATCAGACTGAAAACAGATATGTAGCCTCCCTATTAGAGAAATACCTGAGCCACTGGCCCCAGCTCCCACCTGGATTCTAGCCTAGGGGTAGTGCACTAGAATGATACAGCTACCTAAGTTTGTATGTCCATTCCCCACTTACTGGTTGTATAAACTTAAACAAGTAACTCAACCTCTCTATGCCTCAATTTCCAGTCCATACAATGGGAAGCGTCATAATGCCTACCTTATTGGGTTGTTGTAAGATTAAATTAGTTAACATATAAAATGCTAAAAATGGAATATCTGGCCCAAACTAAGTGCCATGTGCATATTAGTTGCCATTATTATAAACTAGTCTTCTTACTTTTCAAATGCAACACAAGGGGAATAAGGACACCGAGAAGTTCCTCTAAGGAATAATACTTGTGAGGGACACCTGGGTGGCCCAATTGGTTGAGCGTCCAACTCTTGATTTCAGCTCAGGTCATGATCTCAGTTTCAGGAGTTCAAGCCCCATGTCGGGCTCTGCACTGACAGCACGGAGACTGCTTGGGACTTTCCCTCTCTCTCTGTCCCTTCCCTGCTCACACTCTCTCTTGTCTCTCAAAAGATAAGTAAATAAACTAAAAAAATAAAGAAAGAAATAATACTTGTGAGACCACTGCCTTATTTAAATTTTATTCATGGTAGGGACACCTGGCTGGCTCAGTCGGAAGACATGTGACTCTTGATCTCAGGGTCATGGGTTCAAGCCCCATGATGGGTATAGAGATTACATAAATAAATAAACTTTAAAAAATAATAAAAATAAATAAATTCTACTTATGGTAGCAGTTTTCAATAAGCCATCTGGAAAAAGTGAGTATTTTCAGATTTTAAGTACAAATCTCCCTCTCTTTCAACATATAACCTTAGATTTCTTCCTTTTACTTAGATTTGTTCTTTTTATTCTTCTTGATTTAAGACTCATATTTCTGTCTAGACTTATGATATTTGTATGCTAGTCACAAAAGTATGTATACTATGAACTTACCATTCCCTATCACATAGTTTTACTTACAGAGCATTTATAGGAAATTCTTAGCAACTTTATAGCACAGTACTAAAGAAAAGGACAACCAACCATCTGCATAATATTTCAAGACTTCAGACACTCCTTAGTCCACCGTTTTAACATTGTGACCAATACAGTCACTTCCATGTAGATATGTGGCTGGAAAAGATACCTGTGAAGATGCTGTCCCCTGGTTCCAAAACCTACAAAGTGGCCCTTCTAGTTTCCCTGCCCCCTACACACACACACACACACACACACACACACACACACACACACACAGAGAGAGAGAGAGAGACAGAGAGAGAGAGAGAGAGAAAGAGAGAGAGAGAGTTGGACCATACATAGGCCAAGATCATGATTATAGCATTTGGATTTCTGATCTCTACTCAAAATGCCTTTTTGGCCCAAGCTCCTACTCAAGTTATACTCACTTGCTACTCATTTGTCTGGCCAAATGGGTCCTAGGGATTGAGCCTCCATCTGATCAGGCCTCTGAAGCCAACTGCCAATTTACAGAAGGAAATACAGAGGGGCATACTGAACTGTACCATGAGGATACAACCAGCAAAATTCAGACCATGGGCAAGTCTATAGGTCAAACAGCCCAAGATTTTATTCAAGAAAAATTATAAGGAAAAGAAAAGGATGCAAGAGAATCTGTAGATTAAAATGGGCTCAAAATACATACCAAGTAAGAAAATGATAAAACAAGCAAGATTAAACCCTAGTGTCTAGGGCTGCACACTGAGGTGATAAAACTATCAAGAAATACAAAGATAGTGATAATTTTGGGGATTGAGAGGTTGGCACTGAGATGGGGCATATGAGGCCAGCTTCTGAAGTGGCTGGCACAGTTCTTTTTCTTGATCTCAGTAGTGGTTACCTGAGTGTTTGAATTATAATTATGCACATAACTCTACATTTGGCCCTGGTCTTTTCCCCACCCGGGCATCTTCTGTCACTTTAAATACCCTCCCATCCTCCACGTCTCTGCCTGCTGAGACTTTCCACATTTCCTCTTACTGAAACTTTGCCGACTCTCCCCAGCCCATCCCCTGCAGGTAGAGACAACATCTCTCTTGACTAAGCTTTGCATCATCTGGTTTCTAAGTTTTCGGTGGCGCTTATATCTCAGAGGTTTGGGGGCACGCCTCATGTCCTCTGTGATGTTGTAAACTCTTGGGGACAGGCAACTGGGTCATCCCCACAGTGCACAGTAAGCACTCAAAACTCTTTTCTGAGCAAACAACAATAACAACAACAAAAACAACAACAAAAACAAACCCAGTCAATAAAAATTAAAAATTAGGTGAGAACTTTGAATCCACCAGGGTTAGCCTGTCACAAGATCCCCATCTTCCTTAATTCTCCATGATCTATCCTCACTCATTCCTTTGGCCTATCTGAAAACAACGTACAGACGCTGAGTGAGCCCAGTTGGCTTAAAAACAGAGGTTCTTGGGGCACCTGGGTGGCTCACTTGGTTAAGCATCCGACTCCTGTTTTTGGCTCAGGCCATGATCTCACCATGTGTGGGTTTAAGCCCATGTCAGGCTCTGCGCTGACAGCATGGAGCCTACTTGGGATTCTCTCTCCCTCTCTGCCCCTCCCCTGCTCACATTCTCTCTCAAAATAAATAAACTTAAAGAAATATTTTAAAAAAAAAAAAAAAAGGACAGAGCCTCTTACCTGGTTCTGCCACTTATGAGTCTTAGAACCAGTAGCCTCTTGCTTTACTTACATTACTCTGGGCCTCTCTGAGCCTCAGTTCTGTCATCTATAAAATGAGACTAATCTTATCTAATAGGATCTAATAAAGTACTTAATCTGGTACCTGGCACAGAGTAAGAACTCAATACATAATTGATATTATAAATATTACTGTTCTCTATTAGTCACATTAATGGGAAAGGTACATCAATCAACCACTGACATTCTAGCCAAGAGAAGTGAAAAAACAAAACCTGGTAACAGACATGTTTCCTAAATGCCAAACAAATTGTGGAAAGTAGAAAACTTAGCAAATCTGCTGTTCCTTTGGTGGCCGTCATACAAATGCAACGTCTTTTGCTAAGGTGAAGTCATCTGTTTGTGTCTGTTTCATTCTTCCTGAGCTGTAAGCTCCTTGGAGACCCCGAATGACCATGTGTCGAACCTGTGTAACAGACTCTCTAGACATATCCCCATGGCCAGCCCCACTATGGGAGCACAGCCGCTGTCTCCTCTGAGCCTCAGGGAAGTTTCTCAATTCCTCTGAACTCTCTCTTTAGGGGTTTCAAGCTCCTTGCCATTTCTGGAAGACGTCAAGTATGATCTGTCTCAGATCTTTAGCACTTGTTGAGAAGAAATGAACTGAATGAACAAGTAAATTACATGACCAACGGGCACTATTTTACTTTGCGCATATGCACGTATCTGAGAAGAAAGAAAAGCTAGTGCAATCTGATTCAATATACCTGTGGCACATATATTTCGTGGTAGACACGAAGTAAGAAATGAGGATACAATTTCCGGACTAATGAAACCAATGGATACAAAACTTGGTCAGTGATGATGATGATCTGTGCAATCCATTGGACCAACCTCCTTCAATGCACTGAGAAGACAGAGGCCCAGGGTCATGCAGAGAAAACAGAGGCAAGTCTAGAACTCAGGCCTCTTTTGTCCCCTGCATGCTCACACAAGTCTGTTTTGTGGCCGGCTTGTTTCCACATAATGCAGCTCTGAACCACGTCCAGTATGTGTAAGAAGGACGACCAGATAGGCAGGATGAACTGCTTTTGTCTCAGCTGCAGCCAGACTCTGCTCAGTAGGTGTGGACAGGCTGCCAGCCTCACTGGAAAAAACTAGTGTGGGATTGCTCAAGAAACCGTCACTCCCGTGACTGTCGCCAAGGAACAGAATTTTCTAGCGACACCCAACTCTGCAACATCCCTGGGGATCAAAAGCACAGGGACCGTATCGGCGCTAACAAGCAATGGCAAACTGCAAGAGAGGCTGCCCAACTTCAGTGCACTGGAGACAGGCAGTGCGTGCCAGCCAGACTGGCACATCACTGTGCTCTCCAGTCACGCCACTCTGTCTGTGGGGCTTCTCAAGCGGCCAGGATGATGGTAATTCAATCAGCAGCTATTTACTGAGCAACCACAACGTCCTGAGCACCCACTGTGCTGGGCTCCAGGAATACCTCACATATCTTCCTACACTGTGAGAAGAGGCACTTTAGGGAAGGAACCCTCTTGTTGCTCCTCACCTTACTCCATGTATTTGCCTCCTTCCCACCAAAGCCCCAGAAGACAGCCCCTCTTCCCACTTCACCCAGCTCTCAAGCCCGGGCTTCTTTCAAACCCTCCTTTCCATTAATCAACTCCCTTATCAACCTCCCTGCTCTCATGTTTCTTCCTATTACCACTTAAAACATCCTCAAAGCACCTCATTTATACGTATGGTCCCCTGTACTTCTCGCTTCTCTTTTGCTGTGATTTCACAGTCAAGCTTTGGAAGGTATTATGTTTCCCTGCTCAGCCGGACTGAGCCAAACATGCTCCATGCTCTCCGACCTCTCAGCCTCCCAAAAGGCTGCTCCCTCTGTAGCTTTGCCTTCTTCCACCCTCCTTCTTTTCCTGATTAACTCTTTGTATTCAGGCTCCTCACAGGTGCCACCTCCTCCAGGAAGCCTCCCCTGACCTCCCAGACTGTTTTAGATGCCTCTCCTCACTGCTTCTACAGCATTTAGGGGAGTCCACTGAGAACACTCTTTCTGCTTGGCCTCTGCCTCCTCTAGAAGATTCTCAGTTCCCTGAAGGGAGAGGTCATCTCTAGATTCCCAGTTCCTAGTGTCTTCTGGACTCTCAGTAACTATAGACCAAAGGAGGAATGAATAAATGTGAATTAAGACTTAGAACAGCTCACAATATGGGCAAAACAGAGAACGTGAGCATACTGCTTTCCAGATTACAAAGTATTTTTCACATATACATCATATCCGATTTTCCTCATTCTGTGGGCAAACTATTATTTTTCACCTTCTTTTCAGCTGAAGAAGCAAAGGTTTAAAATGATCAAGAGGTCCGACCAGGGTCATACTGTTTAAGTATTAGGTCTGAGAATCATATCATGACTCCTAAACGTCACATTCCCTGCTCTGTCCATTCCCTGTAAGCTACTACCTTCATATTCAGAGGGACACAATACTCTATAAACTCTCCTCATCAAAACCTGATAGCTGCAAACTGTTCTACATGCTTTGTGCCTAACCAAACTACTTATTAGAAGGGACATAAACAGATTTTACTTAATTTTTAACAAAAGAAGTCAGTCTAGAAAAAGAACTAACATAGCCAGGACAATAGAGGTACCATTTCCATCTTCCTCTGGTGGGATGGACGAACACATATGATTAGTGGCATCGTATTCTCCCACCAAGCCCACAAAACATCTCAAATTTAGGGCTCATGATGAAATGGCTACAGATCTGCCCTGTGACTCTTTCATTCTTAAAACCAGGAGACCACCATCTATTTTGGTGGAATAGCAGCAAGACTGCCTGATTAACTCTTTGCATTCAGGCTCCTCACAGGTGCCTGTATCCAACTTGTATCCAAACACACCTTTGACACCCAGCAAGGACTGCACCTCGGACAAGCTGTTCCTGCTCCCACAGCCCATGCCAGCCCTTATGCCCCTGTTCATCCAGCTGAGAGCACATGGTCCACGACTCTAACTCCTCTCTTGCTGAAAACCTCTCCTTGATGGTCCCACTGTCCTTCCTTTGCAATCACCTGAAAAACCGAACCCTGGGCCAATTCAACTCTCTGACTTCTTGGCCCCCTCCCCAAGGTTTTTTTTTTTTTTTTAATATATATACGTATATATGTATATGTATACGTATATATGTATATATGTATATATACATACACGTATGTGTGTGTATATATATACACACACACACGCACACGCACACACATGCACGCACACACACGTATACACGCACACACGTGTACACACACGCATGCACACACACGTGCACACACACGTATACACACACATGTATATATGTACACACACACATATATATACACATACACACATGTATATATATACACACACATATATATATACACACATATATATTTTTTTTTGAGAGAGAGAGAGAAAGAGCGCGTGCGAGCAGAGTAGGTGCAATGGTAGAGGGGGACGGGGGATCTGAAGTGGGCTCTGCACCGATGGCAGAGAGCCTGATGCAGGGCTCGAACTCATGAACTAAGAGATCCTGACCTGAGCCAAAGTTGGATGCTTACCTGACTGAGTCACCCAGGTGTCCCCCTCCCTGGGGTTTTTAAACATGGGTGCAGAAGAAGCATTCAGCTGGACTCGAACCTCAGCTGACTCTATCCTACTAGCTGCCCCCCCCCCCCCCCCCCCCCCCCCCCCCCCCGTTAGAGGCAAACTGCTTCAGAAAGTTGTTTACTTACTCCTTGTATTTCATCACTCCTCCCTCATCCTTCATCCTTCAACCCACTGCACCTGGCTTCTACCTCTATACTCTGCCAGCTTTCACCAAAGTCCGGAACCACCCGTATACTGTGCCACCCAAAGGTCACCTCCCCGTGCTTGTTTTCTAACTTCCTGTTGCATAACCCTGCACTCCATTCTTCTTGACTCCATGTCTTCTCTTGGCTTTCATGCTCCCACATTCTTCCAGGGGTCCTCCTCCTTCTCCAGCCACTGAGATGGAATTTTCTTGGAGGCTATTCTTCTGCTCAATTTTATATGCTAGTATTTTTCCAGAGTCCTGGGATCATGCTTTTCCACTCTACCCACCTCTCAGTTACAATGCATGCTGAGATTTCCTTTCTTTGGTATTTCAATGGCTAATGGGGGAAAACACCATTGAGTACATTCCTCTTCACAGAGTCCATGCCTCTGCCTCTTCTGGAAGACTGGAAGCTTCCTGAAGGCAGAAGCCATCTCTGTATTCCTAGTCACCAGTGTCTACTGGGCCCTCAATATCTGTTTCCAGCCTTGTTCTTTCTCCTAAGCTTCAGAACTATATATCCATCTGCCGAAGAACTTCCCCATTGGATGAACTCAATATGATCAAATTAGAATTCATCATCTTCCAGGGCACTTGGGTGGCTCAGTCGGTTAAGCATCAGACTTAGGCTCAGATCATGATCTCACGGTTCATGAGTGCAAGCCCCTCGTCAGGCTCTGTGCTAATGCTCAGAGCCTGGAACCTGCTTCAGATTCTGTCTCCCTCTCTCTCTGCCCCTCCCTGGCTCATGCTCTGCCTGCCTCTCTCTCGCTCCCTCTCTCGCTCCCTCTCAAAAATAAATAAACATTTTTTTAAAGAATTCATCATCTTGGGGTGCCTGGGTGGCTCAGTCGGTTAAGCGTCCGACTTTAGCTCAGGTCATGATCTCATGGTTTGGGAGTTTGAGCCCCACGTCAGGCTCTGTGCTGACAGCTCAGAGCCTGGAGCCTGCTTTGGATTCTGTGTCTCCCTCTTTCTCTGCTCCTCCCCTGCTCATGTTCTCTTTCTCCTTCAAAAATAAGTAAAAATTTTAAAAAAGTTTATAATAAAGAATCCATCATCTTCCAAATCCCAGAACATTTCTTCATCTTGTATTTCCTTTCTGAATGAACTGCAAATATCATCTACCCTGAAAAACTGAATCCTGGAACTCATCCTTAGCAATTATCTCTCCTTAATTCTCTATATCCAATCAATTAATAAGTCCTGCCAGATTCTAAATATCTCTTCAACATGATGACTATATTTCACATCCAAAACCATGGCAGGTATAAGGAAATGAAAAAAGGTGCCATGTAGATGAGCATAGGGTCTAGGCAGGTGATTAACGCATTTAGACTTTATCTCAAAGTCTCTACCCACCTTCCCCTATCCCCTCCTCTAGATGCTAAAGGCCTGGAGCTAAAAAGCATTCAATAATAATAAGGTGGACTGCCCCAAATAGAATTTTGTCAGATAAGTAACGTTGCTTTCAATTGGTTGCTTTTTTATTAGCCAGCCAATGGTGTTCTTTCACAAATAAAAAAAGATACTGAGCTGAACAGAAAGCTGGCTCTGCTTATACAGTTACTATAGTGAACAACCATTTCCAGAGGAGTTTCCACTGTGTGAAGTCTTAATGGAACCATCCCAGTTCAGTTCTGTCACGTTTTAGAATCAATGCAATATTTAAAGTAAACAAGCCAAACTGGATATGGTGGAGGGTGAGGTTTGCAGGAAGGAAGGATAGAGGAGTAACGAGAAACATGCCAGGCTTAATAACGCACGGACACAGTTGACAGATTATGATTCATCATTAAAATGGCACTAATATAAAGTTAATAAAAAACCACAGTGTAATCAGGAAGTATGTAGCTTCTTAGCATTGTCAGGGTACCTATATATGCCCAAAACTATAATTAGCAAGAAAAGTCGTTAAAGGAATGGTAAAATGAAGGGGGTTGGGCTACACAGGACAAAGAGGAAAGAAAAATGGACTGGCAAAAATCTGCAAAGACAATTTTGTGAATATACTTAAAACTTGGAACTGTACACTTCAAGTGGGTGAATTCTATGGTTTGTGAATTATAGCCCAATGAAGTGGTTATTTTTTAAAAATCTACAAAGACACAGGAATAATAAGTTGTAAAAAAAAAAAAAATCGATTGACATATACCAACACTCAGAGAAGAGGAGGTAATTTCAACGATCCTATAGAGTTAGCCAGTACCAAAATCACTTCTACAGTTTTTATAACAAAACTAGACAAATTTTTGTTATAAGATAAACTTATAAACAGAAAGGCACAAAGGAAAAAGACATTGTCAAAGCTCTAAAGGAAAGCAATCTATCAATGCCTACAATGAACATTTTCAAATTTCATTGTTTTCATTATCTATAGACTGCTCAGTGAGATTATCATGCTTTAACAAACACAATAGTCACACTTAAGTTTCTGCCAAACCAGTATCTTTTTAAAAAATTACAAAGGTATGTAACACACACACACACACACACATATACACACAAACTATTGTAAGCTCAGAAAAAAGCTCACATTTCTCAATAACTAAAAAACCTATTAGATAAAGAAAAGATAAATTCTGAGGCAGTGATCATTTCCTTTGCAAAGAAAGGTACCAAAGACAAATGAAAACACCCAGCTCCCAGCAACCCAGCATTTGCTCTGCCTTGTTGCAAAAGAGGCAGGGTGCATATTTTTTAAGTCTGTATGAGAAAAACAAGTTAGTTCGTGCAAAGACAGAGTCCTTTTGAAATCACTTGAAAAAGTGGATGGCAAATGGAAGGCAGATGAATGCTTAGGATCCACCAGAATAGAAATCGATAACACCTATTCTCTGGTATTACTCCTTTCCCGCTGATCAAGCAAAAAAATTCAGCTGATAAGAAACAAAACAGAAACCTACACTTCAGTCTCAACCCCCCCCAGATAACTCGTGCAAACCCAAGCAACCAAACAGGACTCACTTTTGGTTTTAAAAGTTAGATCATGTTGAATTCACGGAGAGTCAGTATATGGGTTCTACTTACTTAAAGTTGTCTGAAACCAGGTTTGTTTTAATGTGGCTTCACATCATAAGAAACAGCCAGTGAGCACACAGAAAGAATGAGACAGGAAGGGCTTTGGACTTAGAGTTAAAAGTTTTAGATCTAATCTCACCTCCAGGGACTCCAAATAAACCAATTCAATCCCAGTTGAAAGAGGTGCCTTTTGATCCTTACATACCTATCTTAACACGCCAGGCATGTAGTAAGTGTTCAGTAAATGTTTTCTGAATTATTACCACCAATAGCTATGAATAGCAAGCACTTACTAAGTACTTTATATGCATTATATCTTTTAACCTTAAACCTAGGTTTTCATATTAACTGCCTGCCACAAATTCAGAAACTGAGGTGTAGAGAGATTAGTAATGTGCCCATGTGATCCAACTGCTGGAGGGCAGAGGGAGGACTGCAGGTCCCAAAGTTGATGGTTTTTTTTTTTTTAACTTTTTTTTTTTTTTTAACATTTATGTATTTTTGAGACAGAGACAGAACACAAGTGGGGGAGAGGCAGAGAGAGAAGGAGACACGAAATCCAAAGCAGGCTGAGCTGTCAGCACAAAGCCCGATGTGGGGCTTGACCTCACAGACCCCAAGATCATGACCTGAGCCAAAGTCAGACACTCGACCGACTGAGCCACCCAGGCACCCCTTAAGGTTCTCAATATGTACACTGCTCTCTCTCTGAACTCAGCCAGTCACATGCCAGAGTAATCACAGCAATGAACATATGAGGCTCCTCCATGTAATGTGTGTTTTATCACTCACCCTTTCCCACCACCTGTCTCCCTGGGAGCACGGACAGTGAAAACCTTCAGATTTGGGGTTCTCAAAGTGTGGTCTGTTGGATGGCTGGTAACACAGAATCTTTGCCATACCCCAGAAACAGAATTTGCATTTTAACAAGATACCCAGGGGATTCATATGGGCATCAGTTTGAAAGACATGGATTTAGACTACTCCAAAACTACGTATTTACTTTAATGATAGGAGGAATGAAGTTCTGGGAAGGAAAATATGGCAGAAGGGTTATACTCAGTGAGAACAAAACCAGCTTGCTATGGCTCTATCAAGACCTTAATTCACCTGCGTAATGGCCCACAGATATTCTAAAGGACCTATAAAGATCCCTAGGGAACTGATAATAGAGGCAAAAGCTGAATCTATAAGGGGTAGATCTACAGTCCCACTCCCTTCTAAAATTTCCAAACTTATGTCTTTAGAAGTATCTACCACGTAGCAAATAAAAACACACCAAGGCTGGTAGCAAATACTGAATCGCTCATCAGGCAGAGTAGAGCTATGCTGCGGGTTGATAAACCTCCAGATCTGTACACTATTACCACCTTCATTCACGATCCAGGAGGCAATTCTTATCAAGGCAACTTTATCACATTTTTGGAGTACGACACTAAAGTCAACTTAAAGTTGAGTTTAAACTTGATTTCAACTTGAGTTATTTCAACATGGTTTTCTTTTTAAGCCATACACCTTCATTTTTAGACAGAAAGTGGCTTCTATTTTTAGCCAAGAAGTACAGGACAGTAACTATCCTCTCACAAGAGGTGTGAGTTATGTTGGGCTACGAGTCAAAATCTAAAGAGGCATCTGATGGAGTTAACTTTTACTCAATATTTCTTACCTGTTTAAACAGAGTTATGAAGGTCTAATAACTCCACATTATAAAAGCCATGCACATAACTAAAAGTAGTCTTTGTAAAAGGTTTGGAGTATATTTGACTTTTTTCTTTATTCCCATTTAAAAAAAATACACTAAATCTGTTTGCCAGTGACAAATCTACACTTCCAGGGAGCACCTAGGTGGCTCAGTCAGTTAAGCGTCTGACTCTGGATTTTGGCTCAGGTCATGATCTCACAGTTTGTGGGTTCGAGCCCATGTCAGGCTCTGTACTGGCAGTGTGGAGCCTGCTTGGTATCCTCTCTCTCTGTCTCTCTCTCTGTCTCTCTCTCTCTCTGTCCTTCCCCTGCTCATGCTCTCTCACTCTCAAAATAAATAAAAAAAAAAAAAAAGACAAATCTACACTTCCAGGAGCTGAGACTACACTGAAGATATCTTCTTTAGTTCTATGCTTTCTGTCATTGAAAGCTACTAGGCAGGTTCTTTTTCTTAAAACCTTCAATTATACATTCTTAAAATTTTTTTTTTTTTAAAGTTTATTTATTTTTGGGACAGAGAGAGACAGAGCATGAACGGGGGAGGGGCAGAGAGAGAGGGAGACACAGAATCGGAAACAGGCTCCAGGCTCTGAGCCATCAGCCCAGAGCCCGACGAGGGGCTCGAACTCACGGACCGCGAGATCGTGACCTGGCTGAAGTCGGACGCTTAACCGACTGCGCCACCCAGGCGCCCCTACATTCTTGACACTTTCTACTTCTCCCCGTCTTCGTCTAGAAAGAACTAGAACAACTGGATTGGATTTCTTGTTAATTAATCATCCAGATATCTCTTAGAAAGTTCGCAAGATATTCTTCCTTCAACCACAATGGAGCTATAAAAAGAAGTGTTTTTAATTCCCAACCCACTTATTCTGTTACTGTCATGATCATCCTGATTCAGAGATTTTCATCATGATTCAGAGATTTTTCTATAAACTGCATCAAATAACCCAGGATTTTACAAAAAACAAAAACAGAAAGATGTGAGCATGTGCAGTCAGAGGGCAAGTGAGAAGCAGAGCAAAGTTTAGCGCAGTGTGGCCCTCATGGATTCTGACTCAGGGCCAAGTCCAGAGGCCACAGAAACAGAAGCACACATATTAACTATGAAGGAACACTGACAGGGTAGCCCACAGGCCTGAGTCAGCCTAGGATGGGGGCTTCAGGGAGCCATGGGACCATCAAATGCATGAGTTTCCCCAAACAGAACCAAATTCCCAGGCCCGATGAGACTTCCCCCCACTTCATGAATCAGGCTTCAGTGGATTGTATTAAAAATTTAATACATTAATTTTGTAGTGGATTGTATTAAAAAATTACAACAGGGGCGCCTGGGTGGCTCAGTCGATTAAGCGTCCGACTTCAGCTCAGGTCACGATCTCGTGGTCCGTGAGTTTGAGCCCCGCGTCGGGCTCTGGGCTGATGGCTCAGAGCCTGGAGCCTGCTTCCGATTCTGTGCCTCCCTCTCTCTCTCTGCCCCTCCCCCATTCATGCTCTGTCTCTCTCTGTCTCAAAAATAAATAAAACCTTAAAAAAAAATTAAAAAAAAATTACAACAATTGTGCTAAACCAACCTCATCGCCAGTAGCATTAATGAACATACCACTCTCAGGCATACCTAAGTAAATGTTTGTAGAGCCACAAAAACATTTATGCTTTGATGTGGTCAACACACTAAAATATGGGGAAAGGAATGCATAGAAAGTTGTTTGCTGCCAAGGATAAATGCAGATATCTGCATTTAGATTGAAATACACTTACAAGCACAGGCTGGGGCTGCTTAGATTGACAGCTGTTTTGTGAGGAAACCCCCCCTCCCCCGGGAATTGGAGATGAGCTAACTTCACCTTCCAGGCCTTGGGCAGGAACAGGGTGAATGGTAGGAAAGCACACTGCAGTCGGCAGACCTGGACCTGAACCCTAGTTCTCCCTTCTATAGCCTGTGGCCCATTACTCAAATTCCTTAAGCTCCGTCTCCTTACCTGTAGACTGAAAATACCATATTTCCTTGATTCCAACATGTACTTTCTGCCCCCTTTCCCCAACACACACACATTTTAACTTTTCTGAAATTGGCATGACTACTGGACTTGACATCTACATTCAACGTGATGGGATTTTCTTTCCTCTTTTTCCCCTGAAAAGCTGGAATTTAATTGATGGTATATTTAGCCCTTAGCAGTGTCTTCAAATCAAGGAAATACAACAGTAATGCTGGCCTTAGTGTGGGGAAGATTGAGTAACATATTTAAGGCACTTTGGCACACTGCCTTCAAATATAATAACTGTCCAAAAATGGCACATGTCAATATTGCTATTTGTGGGAGCCTGGGTGGCTCAGTGGGTTCAACATCTGACTTTGGCTCAGGTCATGATCTCGCAGTTCAAGCCCCGCATTGGGCTGTCTGTGGTAAGTGCTGAGCCTGCTTCGGATCCGCCATGTCCCCTGTCTCTCTGCCCCTTCCCCACTCATATGGGTGCGTTCTCTCTCTCTCTCTCTATCTCTCTCTCTCTCTCTCAAAAATAAACACTTTAAAAGATATATTGCTGTTTTTAAGATCTAATGCATTCCTAGGATACATTATCGGAAGAGCAGTATCCAGGAAAGTAGCCGATAATCCCAGCCTGCTAGTCAGCCTACAGTTGGGAGTACTACATTCAATTTGAGGACCACAGAACAAGGGTAAACCACCGACATTCAGAGAATAGGGACAAGTGTGGAGAAGAGTCTGAAAAACATGGTATGAGAAATAGTCGAAAGAATCTGAAGTTTTTAGGCTGAACAAAAATGAGAAGCCTTTCAAACCTATCAAGCCCAGTGGATGTAAGTAGATGTTTCCTCTGTGGTTCCAGGGAATGGAGCTGGCACACGAGGATGGTTACTCTAGAGAGGACTTTGTCATGTCAGCATACAGGAGGACTTCATAACACTTTGGGCTCTCTAGGACGGAAGGGGCTTGGGAAATGGAAAGCTTCCTAAAATAGGAAGTGCACCATCAGCACCTGGATGGCACCACATCAGCACTCTCCAGAAAAGCCTCCTTCATGCTCTTAACGGCTGCACCCTGTGTCCACGTCAACTCTAGAATCCTATGCCTCGGTCTTCCTCCTCCAGACCTAGGCCAGACCTCTGGGGACCACTCAGAGCAGCAACGGCCTCCCAGGGCACGGGCTCCAGCTAGCTCCAGGGAAAAGCTAGCACAAAAGTGGCAAAAAGTTAAAGGAGAAGGTGCATTCACCGGGGTGCCTGGTATCGTAACAATCCACACGGGAGGTGAAGACTCAGTGTGGATAAAGAAGGCTGGCAAATCCAGACTCAGATGGCAAGAGGTAGGGCCCCAGGGTCTAGCCCTCAGAGTAGCCCTCAGAGTAGCCCTCAGAGTAGCCCTCAGAGTAGGCACTCCACAACTCCTGAGACCAGATAACACCCGCACCTCGCCTACCACATGTAGAATGTTCTAGTTAGGGCCTAATGAATCCATTTAAGACTCAGACCGGTTTTCTGAATTACAGCAACCCTTGGTGACATCCACATTCATTCCTCCAGTGACAGGCCCTTACTGCCCCAGTTACAAATTTTTTTCTTAAATTAACCTTCTATCCATGCTTTAAGGAAAACTCCACACTCTATGAAAAACTAGTATAATTTCACACTGAAACAGAATGTTCTGTATCTTCTTATCAGCATTTACTTGAATACTGGTATTAAGTTTACTGTGAACTTTGTGATTCAACCCCACTGTCAAAGTCATAATCATTTTATCTAAAGCTCTCTGAGCAAAGGTGTGGGTAGCAGCCTTGCCCAACGCACAAGCAAGTACCATGCTTACATCAGGCAGTCAGTGGAGAATGTGACCAAATGAAAATGAATGGCACAGGAGCCAAATGAGACCAACCTTCAGTCTGCTTCCCAAGATGATGCTACTTTGGGTCTGAGAGAAGCCACAGGCTATGGCTTTTTGGTTTTCTACCTCAGCCCTCAGGTAATCAAAGTGTACCTGCACACCCTTGATCCAAAGACATCTATCATCTGTAAAGTCAGATATAGTTAGGAATCTATAGGACGTGAGATCAAAATTCTCTCTTCTACTGTCTGGAGCAATCATCACGTGTCAGGTGCCAGGATGGAGTTTAGGAGCACAAAGGTCAACAGCTCTCTGACAGAGGCTCACGGTCTAGGGGAGGGGACAGACTTTTAAGAACTAATTCTCAGAGTGTGAAGGGTAGTGTGGTGGGAGCCTAGAGGAGGAAGTGCTCGATCTGGGGACTGGGGAAAGTAACTGCCGGGAAGGTACAGTGGAAAGGAATCTTGAAGAACCGCTTCGGAGTTCACTGTGCGTACTGGAAAAGAAGGCACATTCCAGGAAAAAGGAATGGTTGCAGTGTGTTAGACTATGTAATCTAAAAGAACAATGGAAAAGTAACCCCGCATGTTTGAGCAAGAGAATGATAGTTATCTTCCGATATCAGGAGAACTGTCTGATTAGGTGTCTGCTTCTCCATGTAGAAGGTACTATGAAAATCGGAGCGGGGGGCACTATGATAGTACACGCTGCACTTTAATATGTATAAGAACTTTGTAAAAAAAAAAAAAATTAACAAGGAAACTGGTTGCCTTGAGCAGACGAGTTTACATCATAATTATATCATTTTGGAGTCAGTTTGGGTTCTAATTTGAGCTTAGCTCGTGGGAAATGCTTAATAAACAGTCGCTATACACATTATGAGACAATACACTCACCTTTACACTGAGTTCCAACACCACACCGAGTTGTCATCGATGGCAATGTCTCATGTATGGGGTAGGAAGGTGGAGTAGAGAACATTCAAGGTGCCTCCCTGCCTGAAGCTCTCCTGGATTATCTCTGCCCATTTCTGATCTGCCTTTATTCCCTCAGCTCACAGGAAAGATGCTACAGAAATGCCCATTGAAAACCTGCTACCTAAACGTTAGCTATCGTTACTATTATTTATTTATTTACAGAGAGAGAGAGAGAGAGAGAGAGCATTTGTGTGCATGCAGGGGAGGGGCAGAGGGAGAAAGAATCCCAAGCAGGCGCCACGCTGTCAGGATGGAGCCCAACGCAGGGATCAATCTCACAATCCACAAGATCATGACCTGAGCCGAAATCAAGAGTTGGACACTCAACTGACTGAGCCTCCCGGGCGCCCCCATTACTATTCTTATTGTACTTTCTTCTGATATTATCTTTCTACTAACTTTATCAGCTCTGGTTTTCTTTCATCCCTGTGTATATCTGTATGTGTGTTTAATGGTATGCAAATATTCTTGCAAGCCAACTCAAATCCTTAGGAGGGCATAGATGTAGTCATTAAAAAACAAAGGAAAATAGGGGCACCTGGGTGGCTCAGTCGGCTAAGCATCCAACTTCAGCTCAGGTCATGATCTCACAGTTTGTGAGTTCGAGCCCCGCGTCAAGCTCTGTGCTGACAGCTCGCAGCCTAGAGCCTACTTCAGATTCTGTCTCTCTCTCTCTCTCTCTCTCTCTCTCTCTCTCTGTCACCACCCCTCATGCTCTATCAAAAATGAGTAAACATAAACAAGTTTTTTTTAAAGTAAAGGAAAATAACTTTCTACAATTTATTATAAATGACACTAATAACAATAGCTAACATCACTTAACACCTATGAAGCATCAAACTACAGTAGGCCTTTTATATGCATTATTTTAGTTAATTCTCATAAGAACCCTACAAGGGAAGTATTTATGTTTTAACCCATATTTTATAGATTAAAAAAAATAAGTCTTAGTGAGTCAAGTGATTCACTCAAGGCCCCAACTATTAACTAGTATAACCTTACAATTTTGCAACATAGTCGACAACGATCTCATATTAACGGCTATATACTCCCACATAGTTTTTATATCTGATTACGGAAGATTTTAATTTGAATCTGAATATATGGAAAGAAAACACAAATAAGCCACTTAATCTAATAAACAGGTAACAACACTGAGTTCATTTTGTCTCAATCTCATGCCTCAGGACACTATTAAGAAGAAAGGGCTGGGGCGCCTGGGTGGCTTGGTCGGTTAAGCATCCAACTTCGGCTCAGGTCATGATCTCACGGTCCGTGAGTTCAAGCCCCGCGTCGGGCTCTGTGCTGACAGCTCAGAGCCTGGAGCCTGTTTCCGATTCTGTGTCTCCCTCTCTCTCTGCTCCTCCCCTGTTCATGCTCTGTCTCTCTGTCTCAAAAATAAATAAACGTTAAAAAAAAAAAAAAAAAAAAAAAAGATGAAGAAGAAGAAAGGGCCCACACAGCGGCCAGGTCACATTCACCTAAGCAGTCTTTGAGCATCAAATTAAAATGTCCAGCTTTCTCACATAATGTATGATTCCATTCACATGAAATATTCTGAGTGGGCAAATCTAGAGAGGCCGAAGGTAGAATATGGGTTACCTAGGGCTGGGGGAGGAAAAAGTGGGAGCAAGGGAATGAGTACGAGGCCTCTTCTTGGAGTGACGAAAATGTTCTAAAATTACATTACGGTGATGGTCACACAACTCTGTAAATACGCTAAAAATCATTGGGCTGTACACTTTAAAGGGGTTAACTTTGTGATATATAAATAAAGAAAGCTATTAGAAACTACTTTTCCAGGGCTCAGTATCAAGTGATCTCTAGTCATTCCATGTGGCTGCTGTCTTCCAGAATAAACATGAAAACCAGATGTGTAGTAAATAAGCCTTACCCAGGAACAAAATGTTCAACAATGAGGAGAATGAAGACCATGCCTATGAAGTTGGTGAGTTTTCCTTGGAAGCAGTTAACGGGCCTTCAGCCTCTTTATCAAATGTCACTAGGTAAGTGCTGAATGGTATTAGCTTTTGATTTTTACCAAACCAGAAATAATGGAAATATTCATTCATCATTACTAAAATGTTTTTAAGTAGACAGAATGGAGTATTAGAAATAGCAATAACTGGGGAGTCAAAAGACCTCAAAGGGCCCAAAGACTCCAACTCAACTGGAAACTTGTGGCCTCTGGGACTCAATCATTCTAGGCTTCGGTATAAGATGAGGAGGAAAGTGTTCTCGAGACACAATGGAAATCCATGAAAGTGTCACTCCTAGACTGATGTTTCAAGTATTTAAGTGAGCTTCCTCCCACATCCCTTATTAAATAAACTCTCTACCTTAAAATTGCATTGGCTATAACCACTGACTAAAACTTTAAACCTGATAAAAATCAAAAGGCAATTTCCTAAAATAATGCATAAACGTAGTGAAATAATTGTTCTCCAAAGTAAAATTATCTCATCCTTTATAAAAATTGATCTTGCCTCATCTAACCTGTCACTCCTAACCTATTTTAATTTTTATTATAAAAACTATAATTTCTTATGAAAGGAAATCTTAGATTTACAAACTGAGGAAAATTAAAATCATTCTTAAAGCCGCCATCATAATTAAATAGAATATGGGTGATGTTAACCTGCAACTAAATTTTGGTACATATTGTTCTCATTTTTTTCTCTTCATAAGTAGTTTTCTTTTTTTTCTTCAACTATAATCATGTTTAAAAATATTAATATGCATAAAAGTATATATAGAGAGAAGAAAATACAAACTACCAGAAAGTCTCAACTTCAAAATAATCCCTAAACCTCTATTAACTTAAGGTGACCATCATTTCTGCTATCGCCTTAAGCATAGCACAGACAGAGATACGTAGATTTTAAATAGGGCCAAGTACATGGTGCACAAATAGTTTAATTTTAAGTGTTTTAAATTAAATATCTGTCATCACTACTTGCTATTACACTTTTTTCATACCATTGCAAAATTGTAATAGTTGCATAATGGTCCATCATACAATTTTCTTCTACTGTATGTTTTGAGTACTTCCAACTTTTTATGATAATAAGTAATGTTTCAGTTAGTATTTTTGTACTTAAAATGTTTTATACTCCTACCTGGAAAATTCCAATCTATTACCCTGTTCCTTTTGTGATTTCTCTATTGGTTTTAGAATGAGAAAGTGCTTCCCCATCCAAAGATCCAAATCTTTATTGGATCTTTATTCTATTCTTTCCTTCTTTTCTCTTTAAACATAGTTCCTTAATCTATGGGCTATGTTTTCAAATACTGTTAAAGACTCCAAACTTGTGGCACTGGATGGCTCAGTTGGTTAAGCGCCCGATTTCGGATCAGGTCATGATTTCACGGTTTGTGAGTTCAAGCTCGCATCGGGCTCTGTGCTGACAGCTCATGCCTGGGGTCTGCTCTGCATTCTGTGTCTCCCTCTCTTTCTGCTTCTCCCCCTCTCACACTCTGTCTCTGTCTCTCTCTCTCTCTCAAAAATAAATAAACACCAAAAAAAAAAGATTTTTAAAAAAAGGACTCCAAACTTGTCACATGTCTAAGTTTTAGCAAAAGCTAAAGTAAGCTATTTGCCCAACATTTTCAAATGCACATTTACGTTTTTAAAGGAAACACTTGTCTCATATTCTTGGCTTTCCACTAGGCCTCAGAAAGCCTCCAGGACTGACAAAATAACCAGAGCTTTGATTATCAGCAGGAAATCATACTGGGCAGGAATGAGGAGGACACTCATACAGGCCAAATTAAGTTAAACAATCAGAAGATCCAAGTTCCTAGCCTTAGCAGTTTTATTATTTTAGCCTTTAAAAGTCTCAGAAGTTCCAAGATGAGCTTAAGTATGTAGTCAAAAGACAATTTTCAATGCTGTGGGCTGACTCTCCATGGTCATGACTTTCCATGGTCGCCATTGGTCTCGTTTACTGACCATGGGCAAACTCTGTATGTTGCCATTGCTCACCAGCAGAACAGGTGAGAAAACAGTACAAGCCCACCTCCCACCCAGTAGAGTAAGAACACAAAGGACATGCCTTACTGGTTGACAGTGAGTCAACAGAAGCATCTCTGAGTGTGAAGAGTGACACAGGTATCAGTGCTCACCTGTTTGTTTCTCATTAATAACAAATATTGGATTATAGCTCCCCAGAACATAAACTTCTTGTACTAAATTTTCTTCCCACCAGAGCACTTCTCTGAGGCACAGCACTGTTAATGCTGCTATCCTCTATGACTTGGGATAAATGACAGAATCTTCCTGGGACAGTTTCCTCAACTATAAAATGAGGATAAGGACAACTGGCCTCTTGGGGTTGTTGTGAGAAACAGAGAAGAGGCTCAGAACAGGGACTGCCCTTAGGGAATGGTTTTGGTATTAGTTGTTGTTGTTATTACTATACTATTATTACCACCACTACCTCTACTGTTCCTGCTAGGACTATTATTTCCACTCTACCTCTGGAAATGCCAGACTGTAGGAGTGCCTGGGTGGCTCAGTCAGTAAAGCGTCTGACTTTGGCTCAGGTCATGATCTCACAGTCCATGAGTTCAAGCCCCATGTCCAGCTCTGTGCTGACAGCTCGGAGCCTGGAGTCTGCTTTAGACTCTGTCTCTGTCTCTGTCTCTCTCTCTCTCTGCCCCTCCCCTGCTCATACTCTGTCTTTCTCTCTCTCTCAAAAATAAACATTTAAAAATATATTAAAAAGAAAAAAAAAGAAAAGAAATGCCAGACTGTAAAACTTAAATTGGGTTTTTCCAAAAGAAAGAGGGAACTGGATGGAGAGGACTGTGGTCAGTCAGATCAACCTCGGGAGTAAAATCCGCCCAGGAAGTCAGTTTTCCTGTCACTATTAAATACTGAATGTCTGGGGTGGGTGGCACCACAGTCCTCCCCACTTTCTGATACACAAGCACAGGACTTCTGCGCATAGTCACCGTCAGTGAGCAGGGCTGAGCCAGAACCTGGGGGTTAGGCACAAGAAAGACCATGAATCCAAGGCCAGAAACCACAGACTAACACCTCCCCAAAGGGGCACCGAAAAGATCCCAACTAGGGGTGGGAATGAGAGCCACCTGGGCCATGAATAGATTTATCAAGGTTCAGCAGTCAGAAAACCAACTGACTCTTGATATCACAGTTACTTCTATGTATTCATTTCTTTCCTGAGTGCCTATCTTCTACCGCCAGTCAGTTCTCCCAGTGTGTGGGCCAGTTCATACTGAAATGGTTTGCCTGAGGATTTGTCTCCAACCTCGAAGCTCTGAATCGTTTTAAAAGAAAATAAGGATCACACGCTTATGCATTATCAGCTAGGTTCACAAGCCATCTGAGATTTATGAGACATCTAGAGTACTTTGAATTCCAACAAGAAAGCAGTTTGATATAAATTAATCAGCTCAAAGCTTCGCTTAAAATTAGATGGTATGGAATGAGAAAAATACCCGTCTCTACTTGATTCTAGGCAAAAGGCAGAGTTGTAACAAAACCAAACTAGTCCAGCAAGATGAGAACAAGAATTACAATGCAAGTTTCAAACCTAGAATCAGGAATAAGATTTGCTTACTTTATCCTCAAATTACAGATTTCAAACACCCTACTGTATGTATGGTCTTTTTTTTCTCCCCATGTTTGAAGGAAACGTAATGAATATTCTTTGGGAAAACCCTAAAATCTGGCCTTCAGGGAGTTTCTCCTATACTTTGCTACATTTGTTTATTTGTGTTTCTACTCAGTGGTATTTTGTTTGGGTATCTTCTCTAGAGGAAAGGCTGTGAAACACTTGGGAACACAGAAATTGAGATCCACCAGACACAAACGAGTTTCCTGTGAGCTTTTGAAGACTTTTATCTATGCCGACTAAACACAAGTAAGTAAGCAGTGAGCAAAATGTTCTTAACATTGTTCTTGAAAAATCACTGGGCAGCAATAATCATGCTGACAGAAGTCCTTCTTTAAATTTTAAATTAAGAGCATTTAATTATTAATAACAGTATAATAAAGAGTACATATATGCAGTAAGAGTGTATATTAAGCAAGTTACAGCAATCTTTGCCTTGTTGTCTTGTTTTGTTTTGAAAGCTAAAATGACCCAGTGGATTTGCTGTTAAGAAAAGACCTGCAGAGGCAGGGGCAATCATTAGCCGTACAATTGTATCTTGGAGGTATAAAGTACAGTCAAATTTGTGATCCTGAAATGGCATGCAGTCATAACTGTATAACTTCAGCCTCAGCAGATAATGGAAACTGTGATCCTCAAGGAAGTAGGGTCCTTAAAATTTAGCATGTCACCACAAAGATTTTTTCAAAGTTCTTTTTTCTGTCTCTCTTCTCCCTCAATTTTATTTTTTTGAACAGAGGAGAACAGGGAAGAACAGATCCCTTCCAATACACTGTATTTCCCAGCGGCGGGGGAGAAGAGCAGAAGAAAAGGGCAATAACAGGGGCATATTAGCATTATTTTAAAACACTCGCACATTACTTCCAACCAAAGCACACTTAAAGTAACATAAACACAAGAATATTTTATAGAGTGTTACAAACTTTAAAACATCATCCAATTTACTCGTGCAGAACAATTTCTTGCTGGATTGCTTTGGTGACAAATTAATTAAGGTAAAACTGCTCTCTAGGTCTTTAAGTTAATGAAATTAAAGAAGATACTCTCTTGGTACTTACGTACTGAATTTCGTGTTATTACTATTAGCAATACAAGGCACGCTCCATTTTTGCCATCAGATTTATTCCAGAAGGAGTCTCGGATCGTGAGGAATTGCTCGAGAATGAACACAGTGACAGCTATGCACCTCTACACGGTGCCCACATCAATAGTTATGTGGGTATTTTAGGAGGCATTCTAGAAAAATGTCAGACTCTTCAAAGAGAAAATGAAAACGGCATTCTGGTTCATTGTAACTCTAAGTAGGCCCAAGGGAAAACTGGGCACCAGGCAATTTTGCACAACGGTGTGAGGCACGACATCGCTAGCTAGAGGGTAGCACAAGGCCGCCTCATGTTCAAAAACAGTACAATCAGCCATGTATAAAAATCACACTTATGCCTAGAAGACTTAACAGGAGGGCAGAAAGAAAGGAATTCGGAAAAAGGAACTAAAAATGCTTACAAACAAGTCCAAATCTCCGGACTACAAATCCACCACATAAATGCCATTTCATTCTAGCTTCCATGTGTATGTAATATTGCCAAACAACGCATATGTGATAAGGAGAATCATAACCTCCAAACCTCCACGAATTCACATCATTTTCTACAAGAACACAGCGACGGCACAAATGCTATGCTGTCCTGTCATCGCCCGCAGTCAGTAGAGAGAAAGTCTGACACATGCAGCAGAAAAGTTCAAAATGTTATTTACTAACCTCGTGCCCCTGTGAAAGCAGTCCCTCCATACTGCTTTACAGAAAGAATCTTTACTATGAAACTAATCTCCAAAGCAGCTGATCCAGCCCAGAGGGGAGGACTCGGACTACCCAGGGAATCCACAAACACAAGGAAAGCAGTTTGTTCGGAACTTGGCAACTTAAGTCATAGCCAAGCCCACAAAGCACTTTAGCCTATAAGCTTTAGTAATGAACTTGAAACCACTCCCCATATGTTAAATAGACACTGGGCTGCTGTGAGAAATAAAAACCACGTACACCATGAGCAAAGACTTCAGGCTTCAATTTTGAACTTGCTGCCTAAGAAAACCATAACACACAAACTTAAAGAGAACCCTTACTCCCTTCTCTCTCAGACGCTGCAGTAAAGTGACTCATTCATTTTAAACAGGAGGAATGCGATCCGCTCCCCATTAGGGTCATGAGATGAAGTTCAATGGTGGTGACGGTGTAACATATAGCACTGCAATTTCACTTTGCATAAGAGGGACACATGAAGGGACCATTGCTGAGAATCAAAGTTACATACCGTTTTCAAATTTTGAGGGGTAGCGTTAAATAAGCCTAATATCTCATTAATCACTAAAGTCTAAAAATCAACTTATGTTTGAGAGGAGTATGTGTTAAAAAAACCTAATTTTTTAATATAGTTAACATACAATGTCACATGAGTTTGAGGTGACCAGCACAGTGAGTGATTCAGTATTTCTGTATATTATGCTACGCTTGCCTCAAATGTAGCTACCCTCTGAGGATGATTCTAACTTATGACTCCCTCTCGGTGTCTGTAAATCTGAAAATCACTCATAATTCAGTTTTACCATCTATATTTTGGTTATGTTTACAAGATAAAAGATTTTTTGCTCGTATTATAGTTCTTTACAGTTTAAAATGGAACTGAATAGGACTCGCTAGGTTTCAAACGAAGAAATGTGAACTCATTTCTCATTCTAGAAAAGTAAAATTGATAAATTCCTAAAGGCATTTCTATCTCCAAACAGTCCATAAAGTTCCAGTATATTGCCGAAGAAATAATGAAAATCCACGCTCTGCTTTTTAACACGACATGTTCACAGTACCGTATACATAGTTTACCCCTAGTTTTCAACTCCAAGAACAGTGTCAGTTGTAATGGCTTACTTCACGACTTCACCTTGATTTAAAAAAAAAAAAAAAAAAAAAAAAAAGACCTATTTCACAGTCAAGATTCTCTAATTCTATTGTTTCTTCTAAGACATAACATCGGACCAAATATTCCAAGGAACACTGGATTCATTTCCTGCCAAACAGATTTATATAGGTATTGCTGGTAAAATCAAGTTTCTCAAACCCGGTGCAACAGAAGACGTTAGCACATAAGCACAAGATCAGGCATGAAAAACCTGGAGACCCCCAGAGACCTCACACGTGCCCCACCTGCTTCCCCACCCACTCCCAGGTGAGCTCAATGGTTTCTCCTGGGGTCACTTTAGAATGAGGGGATCAAGACAATCACCTCCATGAGAAAACTGGCCTCTAGATATGCGGCCCTTGCCTTAAAAAGGAGCCAGAACCCCACCTGGTGGCAAAACCAAGAAAAGGCTGGAACAATTAAGTTTCAGGGGAAATACAACTTTGATGCTGGAAGAAAACACAATAAAAGCAGAAGACGATCTGTTATAAGGGTGCATTAATGTCACATACAATATAAGTGTGTGGTGAGGTTCAAGGAAAGTTTGTCCCCCCTACAAGAGCAGAATATTTCTTGAAGATATGAAAATGCTCATGCAAAAAAGAAAAAAAGTGATTACACTCAAAACCATCTCTTCAGTAGTTCTGGTTTGCAAATATATACAATGATTTACATTCCCAGAAAAATCCTCTGATAAATAATGCTGATCCCTCCTTTACCCAAAAATCTGCAAGTAAAATGCCAGTCAACATAATCTCTGAAATGGAATAAATATGGATAAACCCCCAACTTAACCAGCTAAGTACTGGTGGGACAGTGTCCATCACTGTGTTAAAAGGCTGTATCCCTAAGATTTTTCCTGTCAAAAGTATTTCCTTTTGTCTCATACAAATTATTTCTGCCAAAAATCCATGTACAATATCAACGTCAATGGAGATGAAGAATAAATACTTGGTTTCAAATTGCACTAGAGTAAAAACCCAGAAAAAACAGTATAGTAGGATGTGACTTTTTTAAATTTTTTATTTTATTTTAGAGAGAGAGAAAGTGCATGAGCAAGGGAGAGGAGGAGAAGAAGAGGAAGAGAGAGAACCTCGATGCCACGACCCCTGGGATCATGACCTGAGCCAAAATCAAGGGTAGGACACTCAACCAACTGAGCCACCCAGGCACCCAAGCAGGATGTGACTTCTTAATAAGCCCAAGCCACATCACTGAAACTAAAGTTAATAGTTAATATTTAAGTTCTTGCTATAAGGTAGGCATGGTTCTAAACTGCTCTACAAGTATTAACTCATTTAAATCTCACCACTGTTTTTTTTTTCCCCCCACCACTATCTTATAATACCAGCCTTACAGATGAGAAAACCAAGGCACCTAAAGGGTAAGTACCTTGCCCTTGGTGGAGCTGGGATTAGAACCCAAGCAGTCTGGCTCTGAAGTAAGTGTTCCTAACCACGTACTTTAATCATTCTGTCCTTCTAGGTGCATACCACTTGGGAAACCCTGCCAGACTCTGGTCAGACACAAGGGAGGGGGAGTTGGGAGAGGAGAAATGCCCTGTAGACAGTCCTCATGATGGTGTAGACCGGGCAAGGCTTTGCAGGGAAGCAGCCACAGAGCTGAAAACAGAAGGCCACATGGCAGGTAAGGGATCCCCAGGCAGAGAGCACCCATTCAGCCTTCCAAAGAAAAGGGGGAAATGGTGAACAGGCCATTGAAGGGACCACAGGGAGCAGAAGAAAATGCTGCAAGAGAGGCAGGAGCCCTCTGATGTCATATCACAGAGGCTAAGAGACATCAAGAGAGTTTAAACCAGAGGGCGCCTGGGTGGTTCAGTCCATTAAGCTTTGACTTCATCTCAGGTAATGATCTCGCTGGTCTTGAGTTCAAGCCCTACAACAGGCTCTCTGCTGCCCCACGTTGGGCTCTCTGCTGTCAGTGTGGAGCCCACTTTGGAACCTCTGTCTCCCTCTCTCTGCCCCTCCTCTGGACCCATGTGTTTGGACGTGCACTCTCTCTCTCAAAATAAATATATAAACATTAAAAAAAAATTCTTAGGAAAAAAAAGAGAGAGAAAGAGAGTTTCAATGGTAAAATGACCAGATGTGTGCACTGGAAAGATAAAGTAAGGATCGAGGCCTTTTGGAATGGGTGGGTGGGGTAGAAATTAAGACATTCCAAGTAGAAGGAAGGGCAGACCAGTGCTTTCAAATGTAAAAGTTTACACTTTCCCAAGCTTCCCCAAGGACGCTGGGTCAGTAACGCAGGCAGCAGTGGCGCTTGCTAGTTCCCTTGTTTAAGCAGGGTTTGGGGCCTGAGCCAGGTGCAGCTTGTTGAGGCCATCTGCAGAGCTGGGAACACGGGAGGAGGAGCAGAGGGGCACGGAAGGGCCCAGGAGTTGGGACTCTGGAGGCCGAGTGGGAGGTCCCTCGGGCCACCCAGGGTGGATGTGCAGGAGATACAGGTCTGGAGCTCCAGTCCCCTGCCTGGATAGAGGTGCACATCTAGTAGGCACTGCAGAGAAAGGATGGCTGCAGCTGGAGGGCAACAACAGGGGGTCTGCCCCCAACAGCACCAGCCACAAGAGTAAAGGGTAAAGGATTTGGGGGTTTTTTTTTAATTTTTTTTTTTAACATTTTTATTTATTTTTGAGACAGGGAGAGACAGAGCATGAACAGGGGAGGGTCAGAGAGAGGGAGACACAGAATCCAAAACAGGCTCCAGGCTCTGAGCTGTCAGCACAGAGCCCGATGCGGGGCTCGAACTCACGGACCGCGAGATCATGACCCGAGACGAAGTTGGCCGCTCAACCGACTGAGCCACCCAGGGACCCCAAGGGTTTTTTTTTTTTAATGTTTATTTTTGAGAGGCAGAGGCGAAGAGGGCAGAGAGGGGGACAGAGGATCTGAAGCAGACTCTATGCTGACAGCAAAAAGTCCAATGTGGGGCTTGAACTCAGGAACCTCGAGATCATGACCTGAGCCGAAGTCGGACGCTTAACCAACTGAGCCACCCAGGCGCCCCAAGGGTAAAGTCTAAGGCAAGGTGTTTCGGAGGATCTCGAACAGAATTCAAAATGTGAGTGGGAGAAAATTTTCATTTTAATTTTTACGAACCTCCAACTGAAATTGAGGGTTTCCTTCTTTTACAAATGCAGGCAACAGTCCATGCTAAAATTAACCATACTGGTAACTTATCACAAGTAGAAATCAAAAGATATCTACATATCACATTACAGTTATTACAAGTACCTCAAAGTAACATTTCCACCCATCTCTACTTCCAAATGACAGTAGTTCCCAGACCTGCCACTAGTTCTTGGTGTGGAATGCATTAATAAAGGATGTATGTAACAATACCACATATCTTTTGCTCTACAGATAACTGTATATCATATCATTGGCTTCCTTTGTAATCCCGTGCATCTGAATTTTAAGCATTTAAATTTAGACATTTGAGTTACGCATTAAACATTATTCTGAAAAGGGATACATTAACTTCACTAGAATGCCAAAGGTGTCCCGTGGGGCGCGTGCGCGCGCGCGCACACACACACACACACACACACACACACAGAAGTAAAGAACCTCTATCCGATTTAAGGAGGAAAATAAAAAAAACCACAGGAAGATATTTCAAAAAGGAATTCAGAAAAGGGGGGACATGGTATGAGATGACCCAGGATTCAACCCAGGACCTCTGACTCTTTCCTCCACCAACTGCACACCCTAAAAATAGTCATCCCTTCATTTGTGTCAGCAAAGTGCTTTCACATTTATCAGCTCAGTAGCTCGTCACAAAGACCCAGAGTAGGAAAAGTCTACCCAAACTGCCTGAAACTTCAGAGAGGCCGCAGCCCAGGAAGACACCACTCCCGGGCAGGGTGGGCGTGGGGAGGACTTGGCATCTGCCACCTGCTCTATGGGGCTGCAGCCCTGAGCACAGAAGAGTACATGAGAGTCCATCCCTTGTATCAAATCAGCTAGAACCCGATCCAGAGAGGAAGGAATAGCGAGTACAGAGCTTACTGAGTGCATCCTGCTTCTCTCCAGGCTTCCATCTGCAGGCAAGGGTAACAACTGATTTGCATTCTTTGCTCAAAGCTCTTTCGTTTAGTTCTGATTGGCGATCCAGGGTGAGTTACAAAATTTACAGTATTGCAACTGTTCAATTTTCCTTTGGCTATAACCAGAACAGAAGCCTGTACTTAAGCAATTAGTCTGAAATTAGATAGACAAGCCGAAACAATACCCTCTCTGTTCCCTCCTCACTGTGCCCACTAACTGGCGTTCATTATTTAATCTGTGACGCGTGTTGCCAGGGCTGCATTAACAACATCGCTTTTTGTCTTCACATCCACTCCCTACTCTGCAACATCTGTCGTGGCTCATGTCTATATTTTATTTATTTTCCTTCTTTTACTTTTATAGGGTCATTTTCTTAACTGCCACAAATTGCTTTATAATATATTCTAACCCCCCAAAAGGTAACAACATTTTGTAACTTGGTAATAAGAAGAAACTTAAGGTGTCGGTACAAACACCCTTTTACGTTACTGCAATTTACACAAAATTGTATCATTAATATTTTATGATATATTTAATCTCATGGTTGACTAAATAACCTATCTTTATTTTTTAATAACCTGATCAATTCACAGAATACTTGGCCCCTTCTCATACAATGTATGCATTTCCTTTTTCGAACGTGGCTTTGGGGCACCTGGATGGCTCAGTTGGTTGGGCGTCCGACTGTGGCTCAGGTCATGATCTCACAGTCTGTGAGTTCAAGCCCCTGCGTCAGGCTCTGTGCTGTCAGTTCAGAGCCTGGAGCCTGCTTCGGATTCTGTGTCTCCCTCTCTCTCTCCCCCTCCCCCACTCACGCTCTGTCTCTATCAAAAAATGAATGTTTAAAAAAATTTTTTTAGAATATGGCTTTATATGACCAATATAGTATGGTCTTCTGAAAAACAAGTTATTTCTTAACATGCATGTTAAAAAAAAATTATTATGGGGAGCCTGGGTGGCTCAGTCAGCTAAGTGTCTGACTTCAGCTCAGGTCATGATCTCGCGGTCCGGGAGTTCAAGCCCCGTGTCGGGTTCTGTGCTGACAGCTCAGAGCCTGGAGCCTCCTTCGGGTTCTGTGTCTCTTCTCTTTGCCCCTCTCCTGCTTGCTCTCTCTCTCTCTCTCTCTCTCTCTCAAAAATAAACAACATTTAGGGGCGCCTGGGTGGCGCAGTCGGTTAAGCGTCCGACTTCAGCCAGGTCACGATCTCGCGGTCCGTGAGTTCGAGCCCCGCGTCGGGCTCTGGGCTGATGGCTCAGAGCCTGGAGCCTGTTTCGGATTCTGTGTCTCCCTCTCTCTCTGCCCCTCCCCCGTTCATGCTCTGTCTCTCTCTGTCCCAAAAATAAATAAACGTTGAAAAAAAATAAACATTTAAAAAAACATAAATTATTATGTTTATTAATGGGCCTTTAATTTCTAAGTTCCCTATTCTTTCTTTCTTCAATAAGGAGCCATAGTAAAAATGATCACTTGCCTTCTACTCCCATCACCTAAGAACTAGAATGGGAATTCTTGTGAGTAAAAAAGAAAGTTCAAAATTGGTTTCCAGACGCTGGAAAGGAAGAATGGAGCCTTCCTGCTGCTGCTGCCTATCCATGGCACATGGAGTCAGCACAGCCATCCACTGTGAGTGCCCTGGAGGGTAACTCCCTGGCCACCTCCCCTGCAGGGGAAGGAAGGACTGAATCTGGCAGCAACAAGCCCTTGATAGGTTACCTTCTTTCCTAACCACCCAGAAGCACTTCCTGCCTAGCTTGCCCATCTACGGAAGGATTCCTGTGTGGTGGCACTTCCTGTAGCCTCAAGCCACTTACTTCTGTTCCTACCCTATTTTCTTCGTATTGCTCTCAAACAGCTTATTCATTAGACATCTTCCACCAGTCCCAATGGCTTATTCAATTTTCCAACACCCTAAGTTCTTCCTCCCCTTTGGGTTTGTGCCATTGCCCCCATCTGTGATGCCCTTCCCTTGACGACCAGTGAAAGATTAAAATCCTCCCCAGCTTTTCCTGGGGCAGCCCAAACCCACATCCTCCCCAAAGCCTTCTCAGATCCACCTGGCTTAGGAAAAAAACATTTTTATTTACTACACCTAGAACAATCAGCAGCAAATGCATTAGGAAACTAGTCATACCTGATGGCTTTTCTATTATTGTCTGGTTTGGTTATTTAAATATCCTATGGCGTTTAGCGTTTCATGTAGTTATATCTATCTCCTCCAACTAAGTGATCAATAACTGGATCATAGATTATACCTCTAAAATCAACCATTGTAAAAAGCATATGCCAGGGAAATTAATACTACCTTATATGGCATTCATATTTCTGTGTTGTTTTATGAGACTTAAATCATTCATATTATTAAATAGTAATTATAATAACAGCCAACACTATCTTACTACACCCAATATTTTATTTGACATTCACATCTGCCCTATGAGGTAGGTACCATTACTTTCCCATTTCTCAGAAGAGAACAGGACCAGCAAGGTTAACTTGCCCATAATCATCCATCTAACAAATATTTATGGAGCACCTATTATATGACAGGCATGGCTAAGAGCATTAACAATTCCAAGCCGAAATTCCTTATCCTCAGGGAGCTTGTATTCTAGGAGAGAAAGACTATCAACAATTAAATATCAAACCAGATAACGCCCTTAGGTAGGGTAGTCAGAAAAAACCTCTCTGGTGAAATGATACTTAAGCAGAGATCTGAATGGAGTACGGTAATAAGCCACGTAATTATCTGAGAGAAAGATTCCAGGCAGAAGAAACAGAAACAGCAGAGGCCCTGAACAAAATAAGCTTGGAGTGTTCAAGAACAACAGAAAGGCCAGTGTAGTCAGAGTGCTGTGAAAGAAAGAGCAACAGAAGAGAATGAAGTCAGAGAGCAAACAGGGAGGTCTGATCACATAAGTCTCTGTAAACCATTGCACAATTTTTCCCCCTAAATACAATGGGAAGCCCTGAAAGATTCAGGGGACTGAAGCCATCAGGGGAATGAAATGCTGTCACATTTTAAGATTTTTTTTAATGTTTTATTTATTTTTGAGACAGAGAAAGAGAGGGGGGATGAACGGGGGAGGGTCAGAGAGAAGGAGACACAGAATCTGAAACAGGCTCCAGGCTCTGAGCTGTCAGCACAGAGCCCGATGCGGGGCTCGAACTCACGGACCGCGAGATCATGACCTGAGCCGAAGTTGGCCGCTTAACCGACTGAGCCACCCAGGCGCCCCAACACTGTGACATTTTAAAACTCCAGTTGTGTGGCTAACGAACAGACTGGGACAAAGACTACTTAGGAGAATCCTACAGTAAGCCAGGTGGGAGATGTTGGTGGCTTGGACTAGAAGGACAGCTACACAGAGAGATCTAAGGTATATTGTGAAGATAGAACCAAGAGCATTTTCTGGTGTGGGTTGCCGGTTTTCTGTGTGGGGTGTAAAAGAAAAAGAGGTGTCCAGGAAAACTATAAGATTGGCATCTGAGCAACAGGGAGAAAAGCCCATTTATTGAGCTGGCAGCACAGTGGGTAATAGAGAGTAAGGAGGAACAATACATTTCAGAGGCAAATTAAGAGCTCCATTATGCATAGATTAAGTTTGTTTGATATGCCTTTTAGATGCCCAAATAAGGATAAGTAAGAAACTGTATATGTAACTCTGGGGTTTGCATCTATAAGTCTGCGATTCTGAACTGAGATATAAAATTGGGAGTCAGTTGGCTTTAAATAACATTTATACCATTTAACTGAGAATGGATAAAGCATAGAAGTCTAAGGACTGAGGCTCAGGCCCTTTAACATCTAAATGTTTGGAAGAAGAGAAGGATACAGCAAAGGAGGCCAAAAAGGGGCAGATAGTTAGATGGGAAGAAAATCAGGAAAGCTTGAGGAACAGAAGCCAGGTGAACAAAATGCTTCAAGGATAGGATGATCAATTATGTCAAAGGCAGCTGAGAAATGAAGAAAGAGGATGCCTGAACTTGCCATTGGATACAGCAGCATGGAGGTCACTGGTGACTAGACAAGAGTGGTTTCAGGGGAACGGGGCCCCAAAATCCAAATGGAGTGAGTTCAAATGAGAATGTGGCTACAAGACCTTGCTGAGAGGAATTAAAGATCTAAATAAGTGGATATACCATGTTCATGGATTTTAAAATTAAATATTATTGTCAGTTCTTCACAAACTTATCTAATAGACTCAACAATCCCAATCACAAACATCTCACTGGACTTTTCTGTAGAAATTGACAAGCGAATTCTAAAATATGTATAGAAAAGCAAATGACCTAGACTAGGCAAAGCAATCATAAAAAATAAGACCAAAATTGGAGGGCCTAAATTACCTGACTTTAAGACTTTGACAAGTGAGTCTACAATAATCAAGACAGTGTGATACTCACATGGGATTAGCAAATAGACCGATGAGACAGAACAGAGAGCTCAGTAACAGATCCACACTTACAAGGGCATTTGAACTTTCACCAATCAACAGAGAAATCCAATAGAAAAAGAAAGAATTTATAACAAATGATGCTAAAACAACTAAATACCTGCATGACAAAAATAGATAAATCTCAGCTCCAACCTCACACCACATACAAAAAATCAATTTCAGATGGATTACTGCCCTAAATGTTAAAGCTAAAACTATAAAGCTTTTAGATATGACACAGAAAGCAATAAACACAAAAGGAGAAAAATTAGACTTCATCCAAGTTAAAAATTCCTATTCATCAAAAAGACACCAGTAAGAAAATGAATAGGTAAATCACAGGCTGGAAGAAAATATATGCAAATCATATATCTGAAAAAGGACTACAATTCAATAAAAAGAGAGCTAAATATTTGATGGGACATTTCACAGAGGAAGATAAACTAATGATTAGTAAGCACATGAAAGAGTGCTTAATGTTAATATTCAAAGAAATTTAAATAAAAAGTACAATGAAATATCACTATATATATATATATATATATATATATATATATATATATATATATATGCATGCCCCAGAATGGACAAAATCAAATGCTGGCAAGAATGTAGAACAATCAATTCTCATATACTGTTTATCTGAGTGTAAAACAATACAACGATTTTAGAAAAAGTTCTGGCAGTTTCTTATAGAACTAAACATATATATATATATATATATATATATATATATATATATATATATATTATATATTATATATACATACACCCATAACTCAATAATTTCATGCCTAAGTGTTTAGTCAAGAGAAAAGAAAACACATACCCACAAAGGACTTTTGTGTTTGTTCATGGCAAGTTTATTCATAATAACCTGAACTGGAAACAGCTCAGATGTCCATCAATAAGAAAATGAGAAACAGGGGCGCCTGGGTGGCTCAGTCAGTTGACCATCTGATTTCAGCTCAGGTCATCATCTCATGGTCCATGGGTTCAAGCTCCATGTCAGGCTCTGTGCTGACAGCTCAGAGCCTGGAGCCTGCTTCAGATTCTGTGTCTCCCTCTCTCTCTGCCTCTTCCTCAATCACACTCTCTCTTTCTCTTTCTCTCTCAAAAATAAATAAACAAAAATTTAAAAAGAGTTGGTATGATTTTTAATCTCAACAAACTATGAGAGAAAAATCTATTCTCCTATGTCTTAACACATCCCTTCTGGTCTTATATTTCCCAATCCTAAAGAGAATGACTTACTACTTAAATACCACATTAGAAGGATCTGAAGAACCTAAACTTGAAGTCATTCCTTCAAAAGAAGTTTTTTTTTTTTTGAAAAAACATTTAAGCATTAAGTCATCTCACTCTCAAGGAAAAAAAAAATGCTGTCACTGTTTCAGGCATTCAGAATTTTAATGATTTTTTAACATTTATTTATTTTTGAGAGAGAGAGAAAGAGAGAGATAGAACATGAGCCGGGTAGGGGCAGAGAGAGAGAGGGAGACAGAGGATCTGAAGCAGGCTCTGTGCTAAGAGCAGAACCCAATGTAGGATTCCACCTCACAAATCACAAGATCATGACCAGAGCTGAAGTAGAATGCTTAACCAACTGAGCCACCCAGGCACCCCCAGGCATTCAGAATTTTGGATGGACTACTAATTGGGTATTTTAGAAACTGTTTTAAGACACCACACACTCACTGGCATTTAAGCTCTACAGGAAAAAGTCCAGATTCCCCAGCCCGGCCTTCTATTCCAGGCCTTTACCACCCCCTGCACAAACATCATGTTCCAGGCATGTGACTGCCCCCTTCCTCCTACAAGACCCCTCCTGCCTCACCTCTGATCTTCTGTTCTTGCCGTTCCCTCCACCTGGGCCATCCCTTCCACTTGCCCAGTCTCTGCCTATGCACATCCTCTTATCCATCCATCAGGTTCCATCTCAAACACAGACTCCAAGCCAAACAGTGACCACAGTCCTCTGGAACTGCCAAAACTCTGCACCTGCACCTCTTAAGATGGCTATCCAGTTGTAGCTGGTATAGCTGTTGGGTACCCATAGAATCTCCCTTCTGACACAGAATCATCTACTATTTCAATCTGGAACTCTTCACGATTTATCTTTGTATTGGACTCCGAATGCTTCCCACAGTGCCTGGCATAATACCTAATCAATAAACAGCTGTTGACAATACAAGTATACATTTCAGAGGGACTAATAAGGGAAAGTTCAACACAATGGTGGGTGTGCCTATTTTTAAGCTCAGCATTCTGTGTCCAGTAGTAAGTTAATACACTTAGAGATCCAGATTTTTTAATTGTGGGCTACTGCCAAATTATCCTTCCAAAAGTTTACCCCAACTGAAATGCCCATGATGAGGTTCCAACAATTTATGTACGTGCCTTACCTATACAACAGCACTGTCCATCAGATATACAGTGTGGGTCATAGATGTGAACCTGGGTGGCTCGGTGAGATTAAGCCCTGCATTGGGCTCCGTGCTGACAGCATGGTGCCTGCTTGGGATTCTCTCTCTCCCTCTCTCTGCCCGCTCTTGCACTCATGTTCTCTCTCTCTCTCTCTCTCTCTCTCTCTCTCAAAAGAAACAAACAGTTTTTAAAAAGTACAAATAAACAAGTGAAAATAATTTCATGACATTTTATTAACCTAATTTATATCCAATATACTATGTAATTTCAACATATGATCCATACAAAAATTATTAAGGACATATTTTACATTTCTTTTGTGCTCAATCTTAGAAACCCAGTGTACATTTTACACTTAGAACACACCTCAGCTTGGATTGGCCACATTTCCAGTGCTTGATAGCCACACATATCCTTATCAAACTAGACAACACAGGTCTAGAATGTCCTTGAGGACAGAGGCTGCTTCCTTCAGCCCTACACATTCCACAGTGATTTAAGTGCCACAAGCATGCTAAAATCAAATGTGGAAAAGCACCAAGCACAATGCTTGCTGCATAGAAAGGGTTTAACAGCGGCTCCCTTTCCTTTACATGCAACAGACACTCAAATGCTTCTGGGATTGAACTTCCAACGTGGAAATGGTGCTTCAGGATTAAGGCCATCAAGCTCTCTTTGCTCTGCCCTCTCCAAGGACACTTGTGACCTTAATGTGGCTTCAGGGCATGTGTTCCTAATATAAGAATATTCTAGCTACCAATAAACGATCCCAACTACACAGAAATAATAATTTCTTAAATAAATAAAATAGTATCCTGGTCTTCATCAGTCCCAGTGAGTTTGATTTCCAGCAGATATGCAGGGTTCATTCACCCCTGGCTGAATTAATGATAGTGCATTTTGGAAGCTGCAGAGCTAAAGAAAAGATTCAGGAAGCGAGAACCAGGCTGGAGCCAATCTCAAACGGCTGGTCAGACAGACCCTCCATTACTGGGTCGGGGATTTATAAAGCAACTGAGCCACAGAAGCCGTTACTTGGGCCTTGAATTCTCAAGGAATTAGAATAGAGCAAAGAAGTAAGAACGCTAAAAATGCTTAACATAGTTAATTATTATTTAAGAATTCAAAAGGCATTTCAGAATCTCTTATGCCTCAAAACAACATTATAATCATAAATTTATGTTGGATGGTACCATAAAAATTATGATTTAAACATTCGTGTTGTTTGAGCTTCTGTGATTTTGATTTCATACTCAAATGCATATATTATATATATATCTGATATATATATTAGAATATACATATATACATATATATGATATATATATATATTAGATATATACATATATACACATATATATACATATATAGATAGATATATACATATATAAATACCCAATTAGTAGTCCATCCAAAATAACTGAAGGGATATATATATATATATATATATATATATATATATATATCACATATATATATCACATATATATGATATAGGTATATACATCTATATCTATATCACATATATAATACAAAGCTCAACCTGACAGAATTTCAACTGGAATAGGTAACATGGGAATTTCTCTACCAATTCTGGTCTCCCATGCAAATATTCTAGCCAGGCAAATATATCTTACGATACATGCATTGCCTTGTGGTTATGTCTCCTGCTAATTAAACCCTTTATTAATAAGTCATCATTGCCTTAAATCTTCCATTCTCTGTCCATCCATTCTTTGTTCCTTATACATTCACCCAAGGCATCCATCTAGCCCTTCATTGAACAAGTAGTCATGGAATGCACATCCCCAGTACACCACAGAGAGTAAGAAAATGTGGTCTTGGCCCCGGGGAAGCTCACAGTTGAATTCTCACAGCTCATTCTGCTTTTCCACTGCTAGTCTCTCTCTGAGATGCCCAAGGCTGCAGGTCTGTGCAGAAGTACCTACTAACAGGAAACTGGCTAGGGTTTTACGGACTCTGTATACAGTAAACTAGGCTGTCTGGTGAATTTCCTTCCTTAGAATATGGTCATCTGTGTTCAACACAGACTGACTTTCCAAATTAGATATGTTGAAACGGCCTATCTGCACTGAGTATTTTTACCCTTTTTTCTTAAGATCAAATGACTTTCTGTTGGCAATTCCTGCTGGGTTTTTTTTTCCATTAAATAAATACCTGGGTGCCTCCAAGTGGCTGATGCTTCTCTCACACTGTAAGAGCTGAGGACAAAATGCAGCAACCAAGAAAAACCTCACAACCATAATATTAACCTAAGTGAGAAGGAGATGAATTTAATAAGCACCAGGAAAGGAACCTAAAGTCTATTTGCATACTATAATATATCTGATGTCAACATGCCCAGAAAAAAAAAAATCAAGGATATTTTTCCCTTTTTAATGTTCATGGTACAGTCTTCATAGATGTGGTGGTTGACGTTCATGGTACGGTGTGTATTTCAGGGAGGGGGCAGCGGTGTTTCTAGTATAAACCGCACAGGCTGATACAGGGTGAGGGCAGACTTCCTATGAGGCAGCAAATTCATTGGGCCTGAATTTTGATTTGGGAAAAGGGAATACCTTTTCTTTCATTATCGAATGAAATTCAGATAATACAAGAACATATTTGGACTAAAAAAAGAGAAAACAATTTTTTTAATAATTATCACTGCCAGCCTGAAGAACAAAAGGAACCTTTGTGTTTGTGAGTGCGCCTGCGTTTTCTCTGTGTGAGGACTAAAAGAAGGATGCCGATGGGTGATAGACATAAACAGGATTATCAGTTTACCAACTGCTGAGAAACCAGGTCAGGCCCACAGGCTGACAACACCAGGGAGGCGGCACGGATGAACTTTCCCTTAATGCACAGGAGGCTCTGATCACTCATACAGCTGAATCCATTCAGTCAAGAAACCAAACAGCTTGCCTCTGCTTTTCTAACTTCCCAAATAAGAACAAAAGCCGGCAGACAAAAACATAGCAACAAACAGAACAAAACAACAAACTTTGATTACACATTCTTTGAATGGTTCTAAAAAAACTTTTCATGTCTCCTGAACACTGACCCGGGAAAGTACCATCAAAATGAGGATGAAACTCAGTTCAGTCCTAGACAAAAATAGCTTTGACACATTTGCTGATCTGTGGTTCTCCACATACACAAAAACACATCACCCCCGAGGACGCTCCCACTTCCTAGAGTTGTATTTATATACTTCTACTGCCAAGTCCAAGGTTCTGTCTGCACTTAAATTCTCTGTGGCCATTTATAGAGGTTGGTTTGCATCCATTAGTAAGACTGTTTATTTGAATTTTATTTCTTCCATCCAGTATCTACTGAATACCTGCTCTCTGTTATGCACTCTGCTAGGCACTGGGGATTCAAAAATGAGTAAGACAGACACTGTCCTCAAAAAGCTGGCAAACTCATGAAGGAGGCTGCCTATGGGGCCCAACAACAAAAGTATGCTGTGCACCCACAAAGCTGTGCATGAAAGGGCTGTGTGAACAACAGAGGGGGGCAGAAGTGATCCAGCATGCAGGAAAAATGGGTGGTCAGGGAAGACTCCAGGAAAGCATGGGATATTTTTATCTGTAAGTGGACAAGGGAGGAAGGGCATCTTATTCAAAGAGGCCTAAGGCTAGAGAGCACATGGCATGGTCTGGCCCTGAGAATCTTGGCACAGAGCGGAGAAAGAGCGAAGTAGAGAGGATGTGTGTATAAAGCCACGTGACTGCCACATTAAGAAAGGTCTTGCTATGGTCTGATTTTTTGGGTCCCCCCCAGAACTCAGATGTTGAACTTATAACCACCAAAGATAAATGGACGTAGGAGGTGGGACCTTTGGGAGGTTCTTAAGTCACACACTTTTTTTTTAGATCGGTCATTCATGCATGCAACAATTCTTTATCAGCACTATGTGCCAGACATGGTACTAGACGTTATACTGGAGACAGCACAGCAAACAAAGCACAGCACCTGCTCCAAGGGGGCTGTCATTGTTGGCAGCAGTGGGGAAGGAGGCTGCAATAGCAAACATACAGCATAGAGCTCAGAAGAAACAGCAGAGCAAGTGATGGAGCAGGACAAGGTCCTACATTGGAAAGATGGCCAGGGAAGGCCTCTCTGACAGGTTATGTTTAAGCAGAGAGGAAGGATATAAACCACATCGCAGTGGGAACCCTTCCATTCGTATCTCATTAACTGCAGCAACATTCACTGCCCTTCTCAGAATCTATGTCCACTAAGGTCTATGACCTTAGTAATTTTGTTCCCATCTGCTGTTAAACCAGCCCCCAAGAAGATCTGGGTTCCTCATGGAATGTTCAGATGTGTTCTCAAAACCTGTAGTCCGTTCCCTCCTGCAAATCCACAGTTATGAAATCTCCACTCATGGGTTATACTAGCTCTGGCAATTTCGTGCCTCCTGGGCTCGCAGGGACTTTACCAATCCCTCCACCCTCCTGACCACAAGGTTTCTGAGAAAGTCTCATTGGACACTAGCTTGGCACAGAGTAAAGTTCAATAAATATTTGCTGGACAAATGAACGAAAGGCCTGATTCTGAATTACATCTGAGGGAATAATATACTTAAATTTGGTAGAAAATCCCATAATGAAGACTTTATGTGTATTCTTTCCACAAAATTAAGCCCAAACACTTGTCACTCTGCTCTTCCCAAAAGTCACCAATTTCTTTTTTCAAGTGAATTTAAATCAGATAACAGAACTAAGTTTTTCAAATTCTTCACTGTCTAAAGATACTCACATCTATATTTAATACAAAAGAATATGGCAGTTCTGGAATTAGTGGTAATACAAAACTTTGTGAATATACTAAAAATCACTCTAAAAAGGTGAACTTTATCATATGTCAACCATATATCAATAGAACCATTATTTTACAAAACAATATAGAGGACTCTTCCAATAATAGATTAGTGAGCATCTGAATCTGATCAGTAAAAACAAATCTGCAATGCTAATTTTTCCTATAGTTACAAAAGCTATTATTAGCTTGAATAAAGAATGAAAGGCACCATTCATATCTCTATCTACAAAAAGACAAAAAAAGGTACAGGTGAGAAAAATAATTAGTGCTATGAAAAAAAATTGGACATCTTGCCATTAGTTTTAAAAGCGAATTTTAAGTTCTGTTAACTCTGATGAGTTCATAGTGGCTGATGAGCCTCAAAGCCCTTTACTTGCTTAATGAAAACATCAAAAATAAAGTCTTAACTATCTATAATAAACAGAGAGAGAAAATAATTAAAATGCACAAAACCAGGCTCTCATTGGCTACCAATGATGGTATCAGTCCACCTTCTTCCAGAATACCAGAAATGAGGAAACACCCCAGCTCTCTCGCTCTAGGTGACAATTAAATTGTGGCATTCGATGACTTTGTGATGTGTCTACTTGGCTAGCCTAAATACATGCCCCCAAATTACCTTTCTTGTATGTTTCCAGCATGAGTTGGTGGCCACGGATATTCTCTCACGAGTGCTAGAGGAAAGAAGCGAGGCAGCAGCCTTTTTAAAGCAAGCACACACCTTTTCCCAGTTATTCAGTCAATTACTAATTTAGTGCTGCTGCGAAGGGATTTTGCAGATGTATGTAATCAGTTGAATTTAGTCAAAGGAAATACTGAGTGGGACTGACGTAATTAGCTGAAAGCTCTTAAAAAAAAAAAAAAAAAAAAGACTTAAACCCTTCCTGAATTCAGAGACTCCAAGCATTAGCTCCTGCTCTTGGGGTTCCAGCCTGGTCATGATATACTCTCCTTGACTGCCTGAATTTCAAGACCTATGGATTTTAAGCATGCTTAGCAAGCCCCACAACTGAGTAAGCCAATTCCTTATAATAAATCCCTTAATCCATGTAACCCACTAGCTCTGTCACTAAAGAATCTGACTATTCCATAAGCTCTCTCCCAATCTCATGCAATGGGAGAACAGAAGATTAGAGGTGAATTAATTTTAAAAAATGAGTTTTATAATAATTTAGAGATGGAGTGAATTAAACACAATGCCACAGCTAGGCCAGTGTGCCTCAGCTCTGGCCAATGAGATACAAGTAAGGAGTCCTGGAACTCTGAGGTATGAGACAGCAGGCCCATCTCCCCCTCTTCACCCTCTGCCTGCTCTGTAAACATGAGGTTTGGCGCTCCAGCAGCCATCTTGGACAAGGGCCATAACCTGGAGACAGCAGACTGGAGAGCTGGAGAGAGCCACCAGCTGGGGGTGCCCACAACCATCAGGCCAGCTCACAACTGCCTGCTTCCAGGCTGCTCTTACAGGACACGTAAAGTCACTATCTGGGGTGGGTCTCTGACACTTGTAGCTAAACACAATACCTAACTGATCCAAGGACTTTTTTCTCCAGTTTTCCTCTTCCCAGAGCAGTAAACGAACACATTCATGCTGGTGCATTAGAAGGAATAGCTATATTTAATTCTACTGCTATGTGCATGGAGACACATAAGTGTTTAAGAGGATTAGAGCGGACAAACAGTTACAGCACAGGTCCATCTTTATTTCTCCGTGCTTCTATGCTCTGGCAAAAGAATACGAGAACGTTTTCACAGTCTGCACTAAATGTCTTCACGAAGCCACTAACTTTCATTCCCATAGAGTAGAATTTCATATGGCGAGCCTGTGGTCACATCCAAATCCACTTATTCGACACATTTGTGATGTAGAAAATTCACTCTACTATCCCTTTAGATAGGCTCTGCCTTTTCATGTTGGAGTCATCGAACGTCTCCCAAACCAACAACCCTTGAACATGCCTGGAGTAGATTCTTTGCTGAATGGAAACCACACGGTCATTTCAAAGCCTATAATTCCGTTCAGTAGCACTGGGCTTTTGGGATGTTCATGAACATAACCACAAAGGGTCGCACACACTTTTGGTGATGGCCTTGCCTGCTTGAGCTCTACCATGTCACTCTCTCAGGGTGAAAAACTGCCTGACATACCACGCAGATGACAAATGTGAGAGAAAAAAAAAAATATCAGGCCCATGACCAAAGGGAAAATGAAGTGATTAATATGGAAAACACAGCAAGAAACATCAAACAGGAAAAAGTTGACATTTCCCTTTAGCTTAAAGTAAGTTTGTTTGCTCCTCACACGGACTATAAAAGGCCGGATCAAAGTATTGACGTGGTGCAAAAGTGTCAGAGGTCTTCCTGACCCTGGGTCGTTTATGATACTGCAGAGTCTCTGACTCCTTTTTTTCAGAGGGAGGAAAGGAGGTGAGTTAACATAATCATAAGTCTGAATAGATAAACTTGGGAAACTGTAAGTGTGAACACAATGGGCCAAACTGTTCCCAGCATGAGCCACAACGGTGGTGCCTCAGGTCCTTTGTGCCATTTCCTTCCGTTCAGAGTTGCCTGGACATTCCTCCCTGTCTGGTTCTGGGGCCCCTCACCCCTGACACCATTCCTGAACACTGGTGTTCCTTGGGGTTCTGAGCTCTGGCTAGTCTACCTGTCAATGTCTCCCATTCACCATTCTCACAGGAGAGGTGTTTGTCTCCATCATGGCTTCACCCGCTTTACTACTCTCAATATCGCCATTTCTTTCCTCTCTTTCTCCCAAATGTCCACAACCCACTGAACTTATTGTTCCAGAGGCACCTAGTTTATCAAGTTCAAAACTGAGCACAATTAAAATATGCCTCACACCTCAATTGCATCCTCTTTCCCTTTCCCACAGCCCGGCCACACATGCACCGCCCTCCATATTCCACACCTCAGTTACTGGCACCACCGTGCACCCAAAGGCCATTACCACACTTGCATCTACTCTACCTTACTTTTCTACTAAGAGTAGTGGGGGCTGGATGACCCAAAAATGAAATTCATCCATCTGTGTGGATGGATCAGGGGGCTCCTGGCCTTCAGGCCTTCATCTGCACCAGCTAATCTGCAAGGGGAGAAGGGGGCCTTTGGACAGGGAGACCGCTGTGACTTCTGGGGGCCAAACCAGGAGAGGGAGAAGGGGCTGCAGTCAGCAGCTGCTTGAAGAAATGCAGAAGGCTATCTTCCCCCCTTGCCTCTGTGAGTCACGGAAAAACACACCCAGCAACTTCAGGCTCCTTGACACAAATTTATGCAAGGCATGTGAGGCACACACCAGGTTCCAAAATCTTTCTAGTGTCTCCTCCCCCAGATTTGCAAACAGGAAAATAAGCCCTGGCACATGGCTTCCTTGGCATGGATCCCAGGCTCCAGGAAGGCACCCACAGCTATGGCAGGGGTAGGGATTCACCCTCAAATCCTTTTGGCCCATGGTCATCAACAAAGAAGCCAAAGCCAAAGACAGCCAAGGACACAAGCTCTGTAAGCACAGGTAAGATATCTCTAACATTCTCAGAGTACCTGGAGGAGACTTAATAAAGGTCCTACATATCCACATTTGAACACAGACCAGTAAAATTTGCATTGTCTCTATTAACCTGACTTCATTTGAATCCTCATGCTGGTAGTCTGAAGACATTCTCCCCGTCTGTGTTCTGCTTTTCATACCTACTATAACTCAGATGCTTTTTCCCTACACCCCCTTTCAAAGTATTTCTACAGATCGGTACCAAAGTGATCTTCTAAAATTATAACTCCAGTCATGTGCTAGGCTGGCTCATCCCGGCTCCTAAGAACTCATTGGTAAATTTTCAAAAATGTTATGAATCAGTTGTTAAATATAACACTTATGAAAGACTAAACTATATAAACTTACAGTGAAATAAATTATATTAAACCCAAAGATAGTAAGTACTTAAAATGCATCACTTCTTGACTACTTTAATTCATTTCGCTAAGATCTATGACCTTGAGGTTATTTAGATCTATGTTGCCCACATGTGAAAATACCATGAAATGTGCTACAGCAACTTGAAGTTGGCTGTAATGGGAGGGTTTTCACATGGACACTGACAAACCCTATAAATCATAGTCTGATTTTTGTTTTGTCGATTGTCGAGCCTTAAAAAACTGGTGGAGTGGGGCACCTGGGTGGCTCAGTCGGTTAAGCGTTCAATTTCGGCTCAGGTCATGAGCTCACGGTCCATGAGTTCGAGCCCCGCGTTGGGCTCTGTGCTGACAGCTCAGAGCCTGGAGCCTGCCTTGTATTCTATGTTCCTCCCTCTCTATGCCCCTCCCTGACTCGTGCTCTATCTCGCTCTGTCTCTCAAAAATAAATAAATGTTAACAACAATTTTTTTTAAACTGATGGAGAAAATGTTAATATGTGGTGCCTATAGTAACTATGTTGTGAATTAAATGAAAAGTTAAGGAAATAATTCTTCTAATACTATCCAATTCACAAAGATGCATAATGAACAAGTGAAGGTCTGGGATATGCCTTCATTGTTTCACTTTGATCTTACTCCATACTGTAACAGGAAAAAATCAACTACCCTCTTTTACCAATTGTAATCATAGGTTGGCTATAAATACAAGAGTTCAGCATAAACCCAACAGAAACCTGTCAGACTCAATTAGCTAAACGGACTTTACGATCAAGAAAATTGTATGTTTTATTATTTATTTGTAAATTGTGTGCTACACAACCTTTATGTGAGGACATTTTAAAACAGACATATATACATACGTATGTATACACACATGCACATTTATTTTTCTGTAGAGCTGGTTGTTAAACATTTACCAGCACACCACTGCAGAAATCTGACTAGGTGATTCCTTTGTTTAAAATCCCTTGATAGCTCCTTAGGTCGGCTGCCTTTTATGCTCTGCTTTAAATCCTCTCAAACTCACCTCGTATTCCTGCCATTGTGATGGCAGCCAGTCCCATGAAGAATCTGGCCAGCTTCGTTTAAGTGCAACCTGACAGGGCCTCTCCAGCCCAGGCTTCTCCAATACTGCCTCATGAGGTGCCCGGGGGAACCCACCTAGCAGTCAGGCTAGGGGTAGCCAGTGAAAAAGTGGAGCTGCCTTTAATCAACGGGAGACAAGAAATCGATAAAAGCTTCTCCTTTCACCTTCTCCAGGTGAGCTGCACTGACATACATTTCATAAGACTTCTCCTGAGACGATCCCCTGGAATCAAGCAATCAGTTGCCCCTGGCAATAGCCAACTCCATAATGCCTGCTTCCTGGTATGACTCTCCCTGGTCCCTCACTCCGGCTCCCAGAGAGCATTCCCAATTAAACTGCTTCACACAGACATTCCTACAGGATAGAGCCCACGCTCCTTATCTGAGCAGTAATGCCCTTCTGAAACGGGGCCTCCAGCTACCTCTCCCGCTTCATTTCCTAGCATGTCACACCCTGGTCACAAGAATACACATACTCTTTTCCATCTCTGATGCTTTGCTCATGCTGTTCCCTGCTTAGAATTCTAGGGGCATGCAGAGAGGCATAAAATTCTGTAGTTTACTATATCCACAACCTTACAAATGAAGAAATTGAGACCCAGAGTAGAAAGGTCTGGCCCAAGGTTTTCAATGGCTAATTTAAGACAGATCTGAAAGCTGTCCTGGTTTGTATGGGCTTCTGCTTCTTGTTCCTACTGTGTCCATGAATAGCTACGTTCTAGTCCTGAAAGTCTACTGAATCGTTTCCTCTTTCAACCTCCCAAAATACACGGGTTTCCATTCCCTTTAAACTACTACTTTTTATTGCCTGAGCCATTTTATCTCTCACTAAAGAAACAGATAGTAATTGACTTTTACTCAGTGATTCAGTCCAGTTCCTCAAACATTTGCTGGCCCCTTTATACAATCACTCATGATGAGTGCAGTGAGAAACACAAAAATGAATCAGACATGTTCTTTACTCAAAAGGAGTTTATGATCCAGAGGAAAAAGAGGCTTGTGCACAAATATACCAGTATATGCTGTGAGTATTATAATAGGAGAACAAGCCAAAAAGATTTAAAATATCTACTATAGTTATTTAAAATACATGCATAGAATTACAAGAAGAAAATGTCCACATGCATAGTATATAAAATAGGAGAAAGACATACTTAGAAAACTTTAAGCAAAACTATAAGTTCAAAAAGAAGACTACTTACAGATGTAAATATTTTCAAGCCAGTGATTATCCAGGATCAACCAATTAGCAAATATATTAATTAGTGCCTGTTACATACAGGCCATTTGCTTTTCACACAAATACATTCTGTGATGTTCAGACAATAAGCAACCAAAACATTTATTACAATCAAACAAAAAGAGACCTTTAAAAAGGCATCTGGTCCAGCGCCCTCCTAAAGAAACCAAGGTTCCACCTGTTCGTTTTCTTATCCAATCTATTTTCCCTGAGGGATCTATCTGTCCACACTCCTTCTTCCACAACAACTCAGACTTGAATCCTCAGTCTCTCTTGACCTTTCCACCTCCCTCATCCCCAGCAGCCAATCAACTCCCACATCTATGACTTGTGCATAGATCCATCCCACCACTGTATCCTTCCCACCTTCACGTTCTTCTTCAGCTCCACTCCTGCTTGGAGATCGAGCTGCCCCAATAATTCCTGAAACCACTGTCACTTCCAAAGCCATTCATCACAATGCCAGAGGTGGTGCCATTCTTTAATTTTTTTTTTTCAACGTTTATTTATTTTTGGGACAGAGAGAGACAGAGCATGAACGGGGGAGGGGCAGAGAGAGAGGGAGACACAGAATCGGAAACAGGCTCCAGGCTCTGAGCCATCAGCCCAGAGCCTGACGCGGGGCTCAAACTCACGGACCGCCAGATCGTGACCTGGCTGAAGTCGGACGCTTAACCGACTGCGCCACCCAGGCGCCCCTATGTGGTGCCATTCTTAAGCATGGCTCTGATCATACTGTTCCCTTGCTGACAAGATCCAAAAACCAAAAACATGTTTAGTTTAACTTTCTAGCTCTCTCATTCTCATTCTCTCATTCTCTCATTTCTCTCAGAAACAATTCCATCTGTTTCTGGTTGTTGTTCCCCCACACCAACACTCAGCCCACCAATGCTAGACTCTCCCTAGCTCCCACACACATCCTCACATTAAAGGACTGGGATGGTGCCATCCCCCAAATGCCCTACCTGTCAAGGCTTTATCCACTTGCCAAGATCCTGCTTGACCTCTCTTGCTTCCATTAGGTCTTCTTAGATCTCCAGTTCATTCATCTTTTGATCCACTTCTCCACACCCTGTTGTCCACATTACTTGTACTTATTTCACAGCATTAATCTTTGAATTGTGGTTACTGATGTGTCAGCTAAACCATTAGGTCAGTGGTTCTCAAATCATGGTCCCCAAACCAGCAGCATCAGCATCATCTGGGAACTTGTTAGAAATGCAAATTTTCTGCCCGGCCCAGACCTACTGAATCAGAAACTCTAGGGTGAGGCTCAGCACTCCGTTCTGATGAGCCCTCCAGGGGATTCTGATGCGCAGTGGAGTGTGAGAACCACTGAACTAGACCGTAAATCCCCCGAGGGTAGTGACTAGGACTACAGTTCATTTATCCCAGCTCTGGAGGCAGGGCCTGAAACAGACAAGAGCACTAGTGGAATTTCCGGAAATAAATTGCCCAGGGTCACACTAAGTCAGTTGCAGAGACAAAACAAGAACTCGGGGGTATCGTGAATATCGGACCATGGTTCTTTCCAGCATGACCACAGTCTCTAATTGTGAATATAGACCATTTAAGTTCACACATAAACACCCACGTGTTGTAGAAAATGCACTTAAATTACCTAAGAATGACAAATTGTACAAATCAGGTCATTTTTGGTCTGTAACTTCAAAAGGATGAGTTAGTGGAGCTAGTCAAGAAGGCTGACTTAGAGATGTCCTGCTTGTATGAAAGGAGAGATCCTGCAGGAACTGAAGAATAATCAGCCACTGAATCTGTGTTCCTCAAACGTCTCGCAGGACTGAAAAAGTAAATTATGCTCACCGAATGGCTTTAGAGGCAGACTCAGGAGGCTGTCTTTTTAAAAACGTACCCTATTGTAGCTATCTTTCTTTTAAATGCATTTTTCAAGTAAGCAGCTTTTGACCAAAACATCTGCAAATATCTTAATAATGTGAAAAAAAGCTGGCATTTACTAATGTGAATAAGTTTTTAAATTTCTCATTATTTTGGGCCTCCTATTTAAAATTGACTAAAGTTGGCTACATTTTTTTTTAATGTTTATTTTTGAGAATGAGAGAGACAAAGAGTGAACGGGGGAAGGGCAGAGAAAGAGAGAGACACAGAATCTGAAGCAGGCTCCAGGCTCTGAGCTATTAGCACAGAGCCCGATGCAGGGCTCAAATTCACAAACCGCGAGATCATGACCTGAGCCGAAGTTGGACGCTTAACCAACTGAGCCACCCAGGCACCCTGAAGTTGGCTACATTTTTTGAGAGCTTATTCTTTCTCTTTCGATCTTTAGAATCCTTAAAGGCTTATTTCTCCTCAAGTGCCGTTCTTCCTTATGTTTCGTGATGGCTGTCATGTGAGCCATCACGTGGGAAAACCCATTTTCCATTTTTTTCATGACTCGCTTGTAAAACGATAGATAAATGGAAGTATCACCGACCCCTTAAAATGTGAAACCTAAAGAAACTTTAAAGAGAAGGGGAAAGTGCTCAGGCTACTGAGTCCAGGTAACCTCACCCACACACGAGTAAGATTGTCCTCTTGTTATATAATCAGCAAAGGCAGGAAAGTGGGCTGGATAAGATCAAAGAGGACCGGTCAATGCTGTAGGAGGCATTGCAGAGCTGAGAAGAGTGTGCTCAGTGAATTAGCATCACTTAAACATCCTCTGCTAATGTAATTCTAAACTCATTTTGGCAGCATTAAGCGGTGGATCTACATTTTGAAGAAAACCAAGCCTCTGTTTTGAGAAACTATGTCCTCAAGCCTAACCTCTGAGGAGAAGAGGCTTCAGGGTAGCTGGTGAGGCTACAGGCTAATTCAGGGCCTAAAGACCCTCAGTTGAGGGGGTGGGGGGTGTCACCATCCTCCCTGCCCTGGGGCAGTGACACCTCCCTTGCACATCAGCTCTGAGGGCTGTGGTGAAGAGACTCCAAAGCTAAAGAAGCCTAGGCCTTATGTAAAACCGTGTCTCTCCATCCCTGCCCCACACCCAGCTTGGTCTGTGTGCTATGATGAAGAAGAGAAATTATATTCATTGTTTCTGGTCATTCCTGCTCATTGAACACATGGTCATTTTAGTTATGGACAAATTTCATAGCCTCTCTAGGTCCTTGGCCCTAGGAAATCACCGTGTAAGGAAAATTTTACTACCTAGAAGTAATCAGATGAATCAGTAAGTCTATGACTTAGTGAAGAAACAAATAAATGGAGAAAAAAAATCCTGGGTGGAATCAAAAGACAGTATGAATATAGGCACCAGTTTGATTAGAAAGAATGAGAATTGAATGTCTGATCTGGCTGTGTTAAAATATTTTTTTTTAAGTTTATTTATTTACTTTGAGAGAGTGTGAGTGAGGGAGGGGTAAAGAGAGAGGGAGAGAGAGAGAGAAACCCAAGCAGGCTCCACACCGTCAGCACAGAGCCTGATGTGGGATTCGAATGCACAAAACCGTGAGATCATGACCTGAGTTGAAACCAAGAATTGAGAATCGGACACTTGACCAACTGAGCCACCCAGGTGCCCCACTATGTTAAAATAATTCTAATTATAGTCAATCAAGTGAAGTGCTTATCCTTTATGCTTAACTTGTGCTTAATTATCATGCAATACAATAATGACTTCTCAGCATGTTCAAAATTAATACTGTTACTCTTTATTTGATTGCAGCAGTAAACCCATCATGCGTCTCTAGCCAGATGTCAAGGTCCAGCTCTGGGCCTATTGCTTGATCCTGCTGGGAACTGACTCATAGGCCTGAGTTCACTTGGCCACTTATGGGGTCAGCCATGCTGAGATGGGCCTCATACTCTCTGTAGGAAGACTGAGTCCTCAATAGGGCATCAGAGCACTGGGGCCACATGGGTAACCCACTCCCCCTGAAACACTAACCAATACCTGGCCCAAATGGCCAGGTCATCTGGTCTCCACATATAATTGCTCCAATTTGATTTTAAAAAAGGAGAACTTGCCTATGACTAAAACCACTCTCTAAAGTATTTCTGTATGTGTGAACTGGCACAGAAACAAGAATACGTTAAAGCCCCGAATTTTAGAACAAAATTGACTAATGAAATACAAAAGAAAATCTGTAACAGTAAAAGAAGTAAAGGGAATGAAATATTTTTAGGATGCTTTTCCTTTATTTTAAGCCAGGTCCGTAAGCATGTTAGGATATGATAGGCCTTTAGATGCTTTTAAAAAAAGGTGATATGTAGGTTTATATACAATTTATTTAATTTTATTCTTCAGCAGAGAAAAATGCTATACATAGGAAATTTGTTTTAGAAAACAGAAAACATGCAAGATTGGCGTGAGGCTTCCTGTAACAAGTCTACCATTCTTCCAGCAGTAAGAAGGGTAAGAAGATGCTGAGTAGCATTTTCAAAGTTTCTATTTAAGGAGAATTTAAAGAAAAAGAGATGGGAAAGCCAAACGTTATTCTTAAACCCCTGTACGTTATTCCACATCCTAAAGAATTTTTAAAAAACAAATGACTACAACTTTCCCTATAGCTGATCTCAGCAATAATTTAAAGTACTGAGTGCAAAGTCAGTATACAATAGGGGAAAAAGGTGCCTTTTGACCTCCACCACTCCAAAAAACACCTGAAATACCTACATTTTAACTTTACTCCTGCAAAAAATAAAGAAAAATCTAAGTGACAATTTGTTCTTGTCCTTGATACAATGCGATGAGAGTGGTATTTTACCTCTGTGGTTTTCCTCTCAAAAGCCATGATGCCAGTCTAATCAAGAGAAAAACATCATAAAAGTTACGACTGAGGGACGTTCTACAAAACACCAGTACCCCTTCAAACGGCCAAAGACATCAAAAACACAGAAAAGTCTGAGAAACAATCATCGCCAAGAGAAGGCGGAAAAGAAAGGATGTTAGGGGAAAACTAAGGAAATCTGAGTAAGGTATGGACTTTAAGTTAATAATAATGCAGTAATATTAGTTTGTTAATTTTAACAAATGTACCGTTCCAATGTAAGATGTTAATAACAGAGGAACTTTGCAACTTTTCTGTAAATCTGGAACAAAAAGCTTATTTTTTGAATGGAATATATACAAAATTAGTTTTTAATGAGATGCTTTTATAGAAAGTGGGGTTTAGAGAAGTTCCAGAACTCTGCTCTCTGCATTCCAAACCCACCCCAGTTCCAATCCTAGCCTGCCCCTGAAACACAGAGCGGTTTGAAAACCACTATGTGGAAAAACTGGAACATGTTATCATTACCAAGTGCCAGCCCATTCCAGATGGTGGGACAGTCCTGACTCCAGCGGACTGAATGACTTGGACCACAAGCTCCAGGCAGGCTGAACCACATCTTACCCCCACAATCACATGCTGAGCACTCAAAGGACTTTGCTTAATAAATTCTCCAATGCCAGCATGAGCAAGAGCCATTCCAAACACAGGGTGATGGCTTTCACTGTCAACTCTGTTAGCCTTCTTGGCAACAGATCTGCAAAAATTACCTCACCATTAGTCAAGCCTGGTGAGATGGGATGGGACAAACCTCTCCCACATGCATTTCTGGTCTCTTGGTGTCTTACAGAGGGATGCACACCCCCTAATTCTCATCACCCTGCCCAAATGGCTCCTGGTAGAACTCAAAAAGACTTTAGGGGAAACAGGAGTTTCCCAAAATTAATCAGAGTTACTTTACATCACTTTTATGTTTTTGTTGCTCCATTCTGTCATAGATCATTCACCCACAGGGCAAATGGGTGCAGCTGAATCAAATCTTTATAAGCTCTCCGAAAACGAAAGGTGACCTTCACGTAGAAAGCTACAGATTTTATTTCCCATTGGTCAAGAGTGACCCTTGTTCCAAATGGCAGTCATATCCCCACAAAGAATCATTGCCACAGACATGATAACATCTGCAAGTTCAGAAAAGAACAATTAGGAAAGCAGTCGAGCCATCTGAGAAGCCAGGGTTCACGCTACCATTATATACTCACATAGCAGTTTGGAGAGGCATCCAGCCAACAAGTAATTAGTGAGCACCTACTACGTGCCGGGCAAGACCCTGATGTCACAGAGTTTACATTCTTTTGTAGAAAACTCCGAATTTAAGAAAACAAGACACAAGGAAGAATTCAGATAGGGCTAAGTGCTGGGATGAAAATAACCCGTAATAAGGGCTCAGAGGGATGAGTCTGTGGGCAAAGCAATGCAGAGTGAGTGAGGAAGCAGATTTCATGGTCAGGGAAAGCTTTTGTAGGGAGGTAACGTTTGAACATCTTGTCTTGGACCTAAATGTTAAAAAGATACAAGCCATGCAAGGACTTAGGAGAAGGGTGTTCCAGGCAGAGGGAATGGCGTCATGCAAAGGCCTCCAGGTGGAACCCAATGTGGTATGTTCCAGAAACAGAACCCTCCTGGCAACCCCAAGGGATGGGCAACTGCCGTTCAGAAAGGCAAACACGAAGGCTAACAGAGATAGACCCGGCACCCGCGACTCCCCTGTTAGCATTCCTGTGCTACACAGAGCTTTCCCCCTAGCCAGGAATCCAGGACTTAACAGACCTGAATTCTGACAAATAGATTTATGGGGCAAAGAGTCACCCTTTGAATGCAGTTTCACAGAAGGAGAATTTGAGGCCAAACATAAAAATCAAAGCTCCCATGTGACCAGGGCCCAGTGGCTCAACTGACCTGACACTAAACAGAGTACATGAGACACCAGAGCTGGGCAAGAAGGGCCCACAGGGCCAAGCAGGTGCATGGAATGGGAACTCACCAAGTAGCCCCCTTCCCCAAGCATCTCAATTTAGTAGGTATGTGATAGAACCTGGGAATCTGAGTTTAAATAGTTCCCAGGTGATTTTGTTTAGGCAGACCTTGGAATGACTGTGATGGAGGGTAGGGAGAGGGCATTGGGGGGTGGGGGGGGGTGGGTGGGAGGGAAGACTAGGGTATGAATAGGGTAGAGTCAGAAAAATCCTACCTATGCAAAAGAATAGAGTCAAGGATTACATTGAATGCAGTTGTGATCTAAAATGTTTGGAACCAATCACAATCGTACCACGTAATAGAAAAAAGACAGATAAGCACATTGTATAAGTCGGTGTATTTCTTTCCCTCCAACCACATGTCCAATTGAGAACCATCACAGCAGAAAAACACTGAGCAAGTCTCTTTGGTCACAGTAAGAAAGAAGGAGGGAGTAAAGAAACTTTAATATTCCACAGGGGTAAAGCCAGTGGTGTGCTGAGGGCAGGGGAGAAGCCCTAACTGTACTGCTGCCTATTTCCATGGTGTAAATATTCAAACCATGGCCAGTTTCAAGCTCCTAACATGATGTCACTGAACACGCATTTTCAGAAAAGATGGGCAATAGTTACAGCATTTTTGCCATACGGAACCAACAGATGTAAACAACTTCAAGGACATAAATAACAGTTAGATTTAGTAGAATATAATCAGTAAGTGAGGACTTATGGTGTTTATTGCCTTTGCTTTCAGTATAACTTATTTAATGCAATAAAACCTAAATCTTAGATAATTTTATTTTTAATAATAGCATCTTTAGGGGTGCCTGGGTGGCTCAATCAGTTGAGCGTCTTAACTCTTGATTTCAGCTCAGGTCATGATCCCAGGGTCGTGAGATGAAACTCTGCTTTGGGCTCTGTGCTGAGTGAGGATCCTACTTAAGATTCTCTCTCTCTCTCTCTCTCTCTCTCTCTCTCTCTCTGCCCCTTTCCCACACTTGTGCTCTCTCTCTCTCTAAAATCATCATCATCATCATCATCATCATGATCATCATCATCATCATCATAATGGCACCTTTAACAACAGGCTCACAAAATCCTGGGACATTTAAAAATCACCTCTCCATATGAGCCAGTTCTAGCACACCTCTGGCAAGAGCTTTGAAAGAGCAGTCCAGTGCCTTTCCTTTCCATTCCTCTTTTTGTGTCTTAGTCTTCTCTTCCCTACCATAAAGATATGGCAGTGCCTTCACATCTACTCCTAGGAGCCCTGGGGTTCCAGACTGAGGGCCAGCTGGTGCCAGGTGGCAGTCAGGGAGGGAAGACTGGAAGAAGCAGCCAGCTCACTGTTCCCACATAGGAACTGTCAATAAGAACAGCTCTCCTTTTGGGTATTTTACATACTGGGATTTCACAGAAGAGCTCATTCAGAAAAGTGGTTCTTGGGGAGTGGGGAATAGGACCCATCATTTTTTTTAAGTGTGAAAATTTCTGGTCAAAATTATTGACAGTCTCTGCTTCCATTCATGATTTGTGTGGATACGCATTACCCACACCCCTATAAACATTACACTGCCAGCGATGCCCTCCTCACATACAATGGGAAGCTAAAGAACGTGATGGGGAAAAAAAAGAGAATGTGATAAGAAGGGTGTTTTGCCAACATAGCATGAGCTAGTTCACTCTTATCTTGAAAGTATATTGTTCTTCTTAATTGTAAATATATTTTAAAAACACACCCCTAGGGGCGCCTGGGTGGCTCAGTCAGTTAAATGACTCAGGTCATGATCTCATGACTCAGTTTGTGGGATTGGGCCCCATGTCAGGCTCTGTGCTGAACATGGAGCCTACTTGGGATTCTCTCTCTCTCTCTCTCTCTCTCTCTCTCTCTCTCTGCCCCTCCCCTACTCCTGTGCCAGCTCTCTCTCCTTCTCTCTCTCAAAATAAATAAATAAACTTAAAAAAATAAAAATAAAAATCACACCTCTATACATATACTCATTGGTAAAGAGCAATGAATCACGCTTCTATTAAATGCTATGCTTCTACTAAATGAATCAGGGTTCCTCTATTACATGCCATGCTACACTAATGGATTAATAAAAATCAAATTTTCAGGGTGCCTGGGTGGTTCAGTTGGTTAAGTGAGCGACTTCGGCCTAGGTCATGATCTCGCCATTCCAGTGTTCGAGTGCTGCATCAGGCTCTGTGCGGACAGCTTGGAGCCTGGAAACTGTTTCAGATTCTGTGTCTCCCTCTCTCTCTGCTCCTCCCCTGCTCATGCTCGCTCTCTCTCTCTCTCTCTCTCTCTCTCTCTCTAAAATAAATGAAACATTTTAAAAAATTTTTTATAAAAAGAAAAAAAAAGAAAAATCACATTTTCTAGCTAACATCAAAACGTACACCCCAATAGGGGCACCTGTGTGGCTCAATTGGTTGAACATCTGACTTCAGCTCAGGTTATGATCTCATGGCTCATGAGTTCAAGCCCCATGTTGGGCTCTGTGCTGACATCCCAGAGCCTGGAGCCTGCTTCAGCTTCTGTGTCTCCCTCTCTCTGCCCCTCCCCTGTTCATTCTCTCTCTCTCTCTCATAAGCAAACATTAAAAAAAATTTTTTAAACATACACCCCAAAAGAATAATTATCAAAGGCATACAGTTCATTCTCTCTAGTTGTAATCAGCTTTGTAGCCAGAAATCTGTCCACTGCTTTCTCATCACTGGGTCTCATGGAATCCCACTCTCTGCCCCTCCCCTGTTCATTCTCTCTCTCTCTCTCATAAGCAAACATTAAAAAAAATTTTTTAAACATACACCCCAAAAGAATAATTATCAAAGGCATACAGTTCATTCTCTCTAGTTGTAATCAGCTTTGTAGCCAGAAATCTGTCCACTGCTTTCTCATCACTGGGTCTCATGGAATCCCACTCTCATTCAAGATTTCCTCCCGGGAAAAATTAATTTCTCCCTCAGTCCCTCAGTCGTATTCCCATAGGGCTACATCTCCATGTCTGTCCTAGCAGCAATTCCCGTTTGCACGGTTATTTATGGATGTCACTCTTACACAATTTGGGAGGGAGGGGAGGGAAATGTGTGAAAGAAGGGAGCCTAACATTTACTGTGCCATTTCTATGTTCCAGGCTCTACGCTAAACATTTTATAGGCATTGTTTTGCTGTCTTCACAACAATCCTATGAGATAGGTACTATTTTTATCCCTGTTCTACAAGTGGAGAAATTAAGGCATAGAAGATTTTTATGTTACTTGTCTTAGGCCACAGGGTGCTGGAGTCCTCAGCTGTGAATCCCAGCTCTCTGGCACTAGGCTGAGGCCCCTAGTCATTATCTTTCCCAGTGAGGACTTTGTGGAGCCCAACTGTGCCTCAGAAGCCTCACAGACCTACTTTGCTTAGTCACTGCCCCATCACCCTGCATTTCCAGTCACAAGAGTAGCAGCTCGGTGTTGGGATTGAGGGGAGGTAAGAGTTGGGGTTAGTCTTTGCTCCACGTTCCCAGCTTTGAAATATTTAAGTATCCCAACAGGTGGGTTTTTCCTTAGGATATAGGATTCTGGCTGGATTCCCCCCCCTCCCTTCTCTGTTTTTATTGTTGTTGCTCTTTTTGGCATCACAATCATGTTAGCATCCCAAATATATTTCATCTCCAAATCCTCTACCCTTAGCTTAGCTTACAAGTTTTTACTCCAAAGTGGGAACAATGGTGAGATTTTCAAAACAATGTCAAATTTCACCTTCAATTTGTTGTTTTTCCTACTCTTAGCCCCATTTATCAAATTTCCCACTTTGGGTTCTGCATTGTCACATCCCCTCTCCCTCATACATCTGGAGGTGTTTTCCTGCTCCAAGCCATGGAACCTCCATCCCAATCCATTGCTACCTCTCCAATCTCATTTCAAAGGACTCTTTCATCAAAACTTGGGTACAGAACACTGAAAAAAAAAAACTTTAAAGGCCAAAAAATTGAGCACAGTTGCTAAATTCCACAGACGGCTCGCTCCACATCTACAAACGTATTTGTAAGAGTGGTTCAACGGCACAGGAGAACAAATAACGAAGTAAAACGCTAGCCATAAAAACCTTCTTTTCTGGAAATATCTATACATTTTGAATGAAATGAATCATACCATCTTCATTCATCTATTAAATGCACCTTTTCATTCGGTTCACAACTATTGTTCACCATAATGGACACTGGAGAGACAAAAATGAAAAAAATATATAGTCTAGGGCCCCAAGGATCTTACCTTCTCATGGGAAACACAGGAAATAAAGAAAAAGATTGCAAACCTAGTGATTCCTAGTGATCATGCTCTATATAAAGTCCACGCATACCAAAGTGCTATAGAGAAAAACAGACTGGATCGGTATGAAGATCCCAAGCAAGTGCTAAAGTATCCCCGGGTATCTCCTCCCCATCCTCTGTTGATCAGCAATGGTTTTAAGCAACATTGAAGTCACTTCACGATAAACCAAAGGAAAGATAAATTTCAACTCCGTCTGGCATCTCCAAGGGCATGAAGAGGTAACACACCAAAACACAGCCTTGTGTAGGAACTGACAAGGTTTTAGCACTGTCCTTCTGTGCCCCCTCTTTCGCTTCCTCCTCTCTACATTTGTTTCTCCCTCCCTGCCCACCACTTTTCTTTTCCCATGTTTATTCCTTATTCTCCTTCATCCAGATGTACTGTCTATAAAAGCTCACTTTGAAAAAAAATCCCTGTTGAATACTGAACTTTGATTTTCCTGTTCTTAGTACAAAGTTTGTCAGTTTATGCCCTTAGATGTGTGTGTGTGTGTGTGTGTGTGTGTGTGTGTGTGTGTGTCTCAACAAAAGAACAGACTAAATGAAGTTATTTTTATTTCCATATTGCTCTTGGCTGATTCTCTTTTGTGCGTCAGAGGCTTTCCAAAGGTTCCCAACTCGAGATCCAAAAAGTCCAAAACATGATTGAGTACAGAATAAACTACTCCCTTCATGCAGAGGGGAGCCCAGGGCCACGAGCATCACCAGCAACTGGAGAAGGAATCTGGGATCTGGAGCCCTAAGCAGCAAGACTTCCCACGGCCCACAGTTGGCCACAAGCTTCTGCTCTGTGCACCCCTGACATAACCTAGGAGTTACGTGAGCAGGTTAGCTCCAAAATGGTCATTTCCCCCATGGTTGGCAAATACAGCCCTCCCCAAAACAAACCCTGGCCTCTCCAGACTTTCCCAGGATCCCTATCCCAACCTCCTCACAATCAGGAAGTAAGGCTTAGCCCAATAGGTTTCCAGGACTCTGCCCCAAGGCTCCCAGCCCTGAACTTAACCAAACTCCACCTTAACTTCCTCTTCTGAAAAATAAGGGAGTTGAACCGACTTTCTGAGTTATACTCTGATTGCAGTTATGTCAAATTATTTCTCCCTAAGGACAAATACAAGATAGGAATATGACAACTTGAAAAAAGTTTATTGGTTAGGAGGGTGGAATCTCAGGTTATATTTTACTGGTGAGACAGCAGTGCCCCAAATTCTGGGTTCAGGCTGCCAGAGATGGAACCCCAGCTCTGCCATATGCTAGCTATATGATCTCTCTGTGCTTCAAATTACCTCATCCATAAAAGGGAGATGGTATTGATACCTATTTCACATGGTTATCTTGAGGATTAAAGGTGTTCATGTTTGTAAAATGCATAGAATAGTGCCAGGCACATAGTAGGCGCTACATAACTACTGATTAAATAAATCATTTTATTCTGTCCCTGCAATGTTTGTTTAATAAATTCAAAAATTAACCTGCAATGTTTGTTTAACAAATTCAAAAATTAAGAAAATTTCACAACAGAAAGGAAAAAAAAAAAAAAAAACCTGTGACACTATGAAACACTTACATAACATATACTGTTGTTTAATAACCTAGCACTAAAACATCTGGGATCCAGATTTTACACTGCATTGTGAATTTAGGGAAACCAATACACTGGAATGCATTCCCACTGCAGCAAAAGATATGATGTGTACAATTCCTTTTCTAATCAGGAAAGTCGCAGGCTTCCCGGAAATTTAGGTTACAAGTTTCTCATTTTCACTCTGCAACAGCATTTATCCACACCCCAGCTGGAGAATACATTTTATTGTGTGGTGCTAACATTGAAAGGATTGTAAACATAAAACCAGGCCTGGCACAGTGACAGCTGTCTCCTGAATACAATGACTCAGAGCAACTGTGAGTTTAAAGAGCCATGTCTTATGTGCTAAGTCCTCGAGCATCATTGTTTAGTAGACACCTGGAGAGCAGAAGAAATCGCCACACCCAACAGTTAGCTTGGTCAAAACTGCTTCTAGTCACTAAAAAGGTGCCACCGTCTGAGCTCAAGCATGCCTTTGATACAGGCTACTGCACTGCTAAAGGAGACAAAAGTATCTCAATTTAAGGTGAGATATGAAGGGGAGGAAACTATCAATAACAACTAACTACCTCCCGGATTCCTCTCTCTGGATAGCTAGACTTCACAATACCTTTATATGCAAATTTAAATAGCTCACCAGCTTATTCTTTTTTTTTTTTTTTTTTTTTACCAGCTTTTTTCTTAAACAGTAATGTGTCAGATCTGTCCTGATGGAGATAAGATTTACTAAACACAAACTGGCTGTGGCTTTTCACCTTTCCTCTTTAAAAGTGCATTTTGATGGGGAGGGGGGCAGGGGCGAGTGGGGGAGAGGGAAAAATGGGTGACGGTCATTGAGGAGGGCACTTGTTGGGATGATCACTGGGTGTTGTATACAAGCGATGAATCATGGGAATCTACTTCCAAAGCCAAGAGCGCATTGTATACACTGTATGTATAGCTAACTTGAGAACAAATTATATTAAAAAAAAATGACAGGCTAACAAAATAAATTCTAAAAAAATGGGGCGCCTGGGTGGCGCAGTTGGATAAGCGTCCGACTTCAGCCAGGTCACGATCTCGCGGTCCGCGAATTCGAGCCCCGCGTCGGGCTCTGGGCTGATGGCTCAGAGCCTGGAGCCTGTTTCCGATTCTGTGTCTCCCTCTCTCTCTGCCCCTCCCCCGTTCATGCTCTGTCTCTCTCTGTCCCAAAAATAAATAAACCTTGAAAAAAAAAATAATAATAATTTAAAAATAAATTCTAAAAAAAAAGAAAGTGCATTTCTATAAAGCCATGGGAAGGAACTCAAACCTCGAATCATGAGAAAACTAAAGCCTGCAGCACAATCACTGTCATCAAAATGTTTTGAAAACCCTATGGGAAGGACAAAAGGTGTTCTGTGGATGGATGGTGGTGATGGCAGGACAACGAGAAAGTACTTAATGCTATTAACTGTACGCTTACAAATGGCCAAGATGGCAAATTTTATGTCAGGTATTCACCACAATAAAAATAAAATTTAAAAAAAAACTCTGTTTAAGGGTTAAAGGTAAATGAGTTTTCATAATTAGTTTTAACTAAGAAACATACACTCGTTGGGGGGCCTCGGTGGCTCAATCGGTTGAGCATCTGACTTCGGCTCAGGTCATGATCTCACAGCTCATGAGTTCCAGCCCCACATCGAGCTCTGCACTGACAGTTCAGAGCCTGGAGCCTGCTTCAGATTCTGTGTCTCCCTCTCTCTCTGCCCCTCCCTCACTCATGCTCTGTCTCTCTCTCAAAATAAATAAACATTAAAAGATTAAAAAAAAAAGAAAGAAAGAAAGAAACATACACTTGTTAATTAATCAGACAAGGAGAAGGGTCTCCCACTACCTAGTTTTAAGCAGATCAACAAACCTTTATGAGAGTTTTACAGCCCTTACCACTGTAATTCGTAAGTACTCTGACATTGGGGACAAACAAGGTAAAGACACATCTCCCACAAATCCTTAACTACTCATGCTTCTTACATGGATTGTGAGTTATACTGGATCTTGGAAAGACAGACTGGAAGTTAACACCGGGAGTTAGTTGAAAGGTTAGACTGGGAGTTAGTTGAAAGGTCCCCAAGCAACATTTAAAGGCTGTATACAAATTCAAGCTAAAAGCCTGTGTACAAGTTCACTTGTATGTAAGTTAACAAAACATTTAATACTGAAAGAAATCCTTACTCAAATGTAACGCCGTGTGTAAATGTGGTGTCTGTTAACAGTCCAAGCTGTAGATTCTTTTCATTCTTTACGCTTTCGTTACACCACCCTAAATTAGCCCTTTTAAATCACAGAGGCCTCTAGGTACCCAGTCTCCCAAAAGCCCTCAGAAGGCCCACAAGGGGTTATCTAAACTGAAATTGGCAGACCTGGTAGACAAAGTTAATGGAACTCTCCATTCTGGAGAAAGACCTAGGGATGATCAAACACTGAAGTCCTGTGGTCCTTAAGCATCTGCTTGAATGTAGTACTTCACAGAGGAAGGAAGGAAGGCAATAACCTGAGACTTGGAGAAGAAGCAAATATAGGCGTGGCGGTGGCTCTGGACTGATTGTACTGATTCTGAAGGGCGTCACAAAATCCTACCCAACGCTTGGAGCACCCCGCTCCTGGATCAGAGACCTGGGTCCCAAACACCTTGAGATGGAGACAGAAAAACAAGCCCTTTACCACACAACGGGCTCCTGGGCCCTTGCCCTTGCCCCACCCCAGCGTCATCACCTCGTGGGCGCACAGCAAGCAGCTGTGTGGCCACACGCCCGGCACCGTACATCTGGCAGGCTGGGCTCCAAGCCTCCGAGCGCAGCACTTCCTGGTTGGTCCGGGATGCTGGTCCCCTCGCGCCGCCATCCCCGCCATCCCACGGCGCACGAGAACCCCCGGGCGCGAGAGGACACGGGGGCACCAGCCCCACTGCCCCGACGAGGCCGTTGGTGCACCCTGAGGGCACGCCCCCAGCCTCCCCTGGCGCCCGCGAGGCTCTGCGCTCCAGGCAGCGCCCGCCCTGGCAAAAGCACGGCCCGAAGTTTGTCCGCCTCTACTCTGCAAGAACCGGGCCCGAAGGCGCGCACAGGAGGCCCCGGGGCCTCCCGGGAGGCCGGTCCCGCGGGGCCGCCGGGCTCTGGCGCCCGCCGCCGACGCCTCTGCCAAGGTCCCGTCCAAGTTGGGCGGGGAGCGGCCAGCTGCCCGGGGCCGACGGGAGGAGGGACGGAGCGCGAGAGTAGCGGAAACCAGACGCCCGCGGGAGCCTGGCGCGCCCGGCCGCGGCGCGGCTCCTACCTGTAGGGCGAGGGCGGCCGCGGGCACCTGCGCGGTGACGGCGGATTCTCGGGCCTCGGGCGCAGCTGGCACAGCTGGAGGCGCGGGAGGAGGGGAGGAGGAAGGGCCTGAGGGGGCACCGCGCTGCGCCGCCGCCCGGAACTCGCCGCCCGGATTCGCCCTGGCCTGGCAGGGGTGGGGCGAGGCGGTGCCGGGTCCGGGTGCGTTGCCGCTCAAGCTGGCCGCCACGGCTGGGCCGAAGGGCTCCAGAGGCCGGGCCTCTGTCCTCCTCCCCGTTTCTTCTCTCTTCTCCCAGAGTCTCGTGACTCAACCTTATCAACCTATGGAATGTTCACTAGCATTATTGCTATTATTCTCAGGTGCTCTTAAGCCACCAAGTGCCCAGGCACCCGTTCCAGGAGCTTTGCCTGTGTTATCATACCCTCGCCTGCTGGAGCCGGTAGCCACGATTGGCCCTTTTGCAGGTAGGGAAACGCGGGTCGGAAAGAGGAAATAATTTGCTTGAGGTGACATAGTTAAGAAGTAGGAGCCTTGTTGACATCACCTATAAAGCCTTCTTCCAACGTTATTGCTAATGATAGGTAAGGAAATTGAGCCTCAGGAAAGTGAAGTATCCAGCCTGATGCCACCCAACTTAGAACACAGAATTCTGGAATTTGTGTCTTGATGTCTCTAAAACTGAAGCTGAGTATAATTCAGAAATCTTAGCATAAAATAGTAAGTTGGGAATAAAATGGAAAACTCCCAATCTACCCATGGAACTGTGCAAATAGGGCAATTTTTATGTTTTTAGTCCACCTAGAATAAAAATCTTAAGAGAAAGAGAACCAGTTATCTTGTGGCTTGACCAACAGGCCTTTTGGAATGTAGTTTTGAATATAGGCCAGCTCCAACCTCATTACACAATATTGCATTCTGCCAAGGCAGAGGGAAGCAATCGGCCCAGCATACACCAAACTGTTAATAAGGATGGCCACTTTAAAGCACTTAGTGGATATTGCAAAGCTGAGGCTGGATGAGTTACATAATTTCTTACTGCAAACATGGAATTACATGAAATGAAAAATGTCGTATTCCAGTCCAGGGGAAGGGGAGGGGGGTGAAATTGCAGTCTGGAACTCTTTTTTCCTGTAACCTATAGTTGCTCATCCCTCCCTAGACCACATTTTTTTCTCTTGAGCACATCTTTTCCTAATGATAGAAGAGTCACGAAGCCGTCACTCTTTCCTTGTTGACAGAAATGATTGATGTCTTTTAAATCCTAGGATACTGACAGCTTTTTACAATTAAACACATGGCTCTCTGAGCAAACAGAGTATTGCCTAAGAAGAGTTCGGCAAGTGTAAGACAAGCATGTTACTGAAAGGCTGAATATTCTTTCCTCCTCTTCTTTCTCAAGTTTTATTAGTCACAGATGATTTGGTAAGTGTTCTACACACAATTAACTGCACTCTTACAAGCTTGTCTTTAGAAATTGTAATGCTTTTGATTGAGAAGCAGCAGGCTATAAAATTGCATCCCAAATTCCTAAGTGTCATCATTAAAACATTTGGCACTGACCTACAACAATAGGTCTTCCTATTAACTATAATGAGAAATAAAATTATTGAAGTGCCCTCACAATAATTGAATTTCTGCTTCTCTGTGCTGGAGGAATCAAACAGTAAAAGGCCATATGTTGTTGATAGACAAACATATGCTGTGGACTGCCAAAGAGAAGTTTTAGGTGTACTGTGATTCTGTATGTAATTATTTCTGTTTTCCCGAGAGGTTTGCTGATTGTTGGTTGTTGCTATTATTTTTCCAAATCTTGCCTGTCTTCAGAGTTGTCAAGAAAAAAGTGACTACAAGATCCTATTATATATCCATCTGGATACACATTTGACATTTTTATCAAATGATATTCTAAATTCTAATTTTCATCTTTTCTTCTCAGTATAAAAGTGATATATGCCCATTTTTAATAATTTCCACATGTATATTTTACAAAAATACAAAGTTTTGGAGATAACAGAAAACAAATTTTTTTTTATTGAAATTATCTATAATCCCCCCAACATACCCATTGTGTGTTGGTACATTTCTTTTCTGTTATTATTTGCTGCATTTCTTTTTTGTTCATTTTATATGCCTAAACAAATGTTCATTACCAAATTATCATCATGCTGTACAATTCAGAATCCGCCTTGTCTCACTGAGTATTTTTTTACTGTCACTAATTTTGTAAATATGATTTTTAATGGTTGAAGAATAATCCAATCATTTTTTTTAAATCTCTTCACCTACTGATGGCTTTTAGGATGTTCCCAGGCTTTGGGACAGTTTACAAACATTCTGGAATGAACATTGTAAATACCAATCTTTGTCGAAATCCCTAAATTCTTGAGATGGAGTCCTAAAAGTGGAACTACTGAATCAACATTTATAAACATTTTCAAAGATCTGTGAGATGCTGTAAAAACACCTTCCACTATTAAGTATTAGTTGCTTATATTTGAAAATGTGATGGATCAAAATCACATCTTGTTTTAACCAGGACTCATTCAACAATCAATAATGATGAACACTATTTTTTTGTGTTTATTATTTGTGCTATTTACTGACAATGATATATTCATGTCCATTTCCTGTTTTTTATCATATTATTTCTTTTGTTAGTTTTCATTAATGCTTTTAATAGAAACATGTTATGTGTATATACATATACATATTACTTATAGAATACACTATAAAGTATAATGAATGCTAATACACATATTATTTACAGATTGTTCTTTAAAATTTGCATACAGTTGTGTTCCCCTAGATTTTCCCTCATGGTGTTTTTATATGTATACTGCTGTCCAAATCATCTAGGTCATTTTGAGATGCCCAGCATCTATCATCTTTTCTGATAGTTCCATTTTCTTATAGAGAATTAGCCCTCCCCAAATGTGTATAGTCTCAGCAAGAGAGCAATTTTGTGCCGCAGTCTCCAAAGCAAAGGGCAGATCCTTCCTCCCTATTCACACCACCACTTTATTTACCTCAAAGGCCAGGTGGACCATACGAGGAAGCAGGTGATGTTTGAGATGGGACCCACTGAGCAAAGGCAGTTGTAGCCCCAGCATCAACTTGGCCCTGACCCCGGTGACCCAGTGAGAGACAGTTTCCTACTTCCTGATTTTTTTTTGCTTTTAACCTTCTGCACTTCCTCAGTATCTGCTGCTCCCAGCCTTGCCTTAAGTCTATGAAGCCCCGGTACTCTTTTCTTTCAGACAGCCAAGGGTCTGCATCCATTGTTTGCCCCCAGTAATCCTCACTGACATAACCTGCGGGACTTCTGTGTCTTTCGGTCCACCTTCCGTCCCCTGGTTAGCAACCATTTACTTCGTTTGTTAATTTGTAAACGTTTGATTCTTAATGCTAATTAACCACAGCACACAGCTACTCTGAAAACACAGAGTACGGAGGAAGATATTTTATCATTGATCACCTGCTGACATAAATCAAGTCAGGCATAATAACAGTGACAGAAAGATGAGAGAACAGTGTACTTATCAAGACTTAAAGTTTTTAAAAACACATGACCTAATTAATTAATTTAATTTAATTAAAAAATACATGACCGTGTCTATGGCCAAAAATCTCAAGAGAGAATGAGGAACAGAGTGCATATTGCCAAAGTATATTAAAGCTTTGTGTCTCTATATCTTCATTTTAGCTTTCTGTGGACCATTGATGTTTTATAATTTCTCCCAATAACGTTCAGCTTGTAAGCTATCTAGTACATGACTCTTTAAAAAGGGGCCACATTTGACGCCTACAGCCCCAACCAGGGATGAATCTTCTCAGTTACCCTTAGCCAGTCCCTTTGAAGGGTTTTCTGATCCAACAGTCATTCAGTAAGTCTAATAACTTGTTTAAAATATCTCTGTATTTTCAGTGTTTACTTGTTGTTTGAAATGATACTCATTTTCATAGATTTGTACATACATACGAGATAGGATGATTATTAAATAAGAAAACATATGAAATAGTTTGGAAGAGTGAATATTTGTTTAGAACAAGTGTATGTCAATTGATTGCTACAATTGTGCTAAAGTAACTTTGGGAGCACCTGAGTGGTTCAGTGGATTAAGCATCCCGCTCATAATTTTGGCTCAAGTCATGATCTCACTGTTCATAGAATTGAGCCTCCCCTCAGGCTCTGTGCTGACATCTCAGAGCCTGCTTGAGATTCTCTCTTGCCCTCTCCCTCTCCTTCTGACCTTCCCCAGCTCGCTCTCTCTCTCTCGCTCTCTCTCAAAATAAATAAACATTTTAAAATAAATAACTATAAAAGCATCTGTACTTGGTTTCCAAAAAAAATCCATAAATTGCACAGTAAAAAATGATCTCAAAAAAGTAATGGCTCTAGGAACGTATAATTAAAAAAAAAAAACTTTTTTTCAAAGCTATTTTATCCAAACATACTCCTGTATTTTTGACTTTCACACTCAACATCAAATTTAAATATCGATCCATTCATACATCCTGAAAAACCACTATGCTGCAGGTACCGTTATAGTAGCTAAGGATATTGCATGAACAGAAGAAGCCTCTGCTTTTCTGTAGGAAGACAGACCTGAATGCAATATAGAGGAGATGATGGGTACGATGAAAAAACATAAACCAGGGTAAAGGAAAAAGCTTCCAGGGTGGGGTTGGGGAAATTGGCAGTGAAGGCCTCTCTGATAAGATAACCTTGGAGCAGAACAAAAGGAGAAAGCCTGTCAGATGTCTGGGCAAAGAGCATCTAGGCAGAGGGACTAGGAGGTAAGAGACGGTGAGCTAGAAATGTGTTTGGTGTTTTCATGAAAGGGCAAGGAGGCAAAGGTGAATAGAGTGGTGTGAACAAGGAGAAAAGTAATAAAACTGGAATCGGGCGACAGGGAACAAGTTTCTAAAAGGAAGAAGTTTGAATTTAATGTTAATTGATGTGGAAAGCTTCAAGCCAAAGAATGACATAATCTAACTTGTTTTAGAAGGACCATACTGATGACTATATGGAGAATAGACTGCATGGGGGGGGAGGGTAGAAGCTTGAAGACAAAGTAACCGTCCAAGCAAGGGTAGACTTGAGTGAGAGGTGTTGGAAGTGGTCAGATTCTACATCTTGGTACAGATAGCAAAGAAGCCAATAGTCAGGAAAACCAGTATTCAGGATGAGCCTTATTTGGCAGGGGTATCAGTTCACGGGGAGATGAATTAGGAAAGGCATCAGTGGAGCCAATTCGTTATATCACTGTTGCATTTTATCTTCAGCTAGACGAACGTTCTATGTGTTTGTGAAACGTAAATTTGAGCTTTTGCAATTTTGCCTGTAAGACTCCGTTCTACCGCCCTTAGACCAGTTGCTGTACCATACATGCTCCCGTTTCAAAATACAGACAGATTTCTCTCCCATCAAGTTTTTGACTCAGCCTTCACCCAAGTAAATGTACAACCAATTCAGCATTTTAGTTCCTAACTGCAGTGCTGGTTGAAATCAGGACACCTTCAGTCTCAAAATCATCTAGTTTCAGACACCGTTCTATTCCAGTATAATTGGCCTTCTTTGCATTTTTTAAGAAAAATATTTCTGTAAATATGGGTTTGGCTTTATTTTTTCCTAGTTCTGTTTAGATTTAAAAGGTATGTTTGCTATACCAGCAAATGTTTTTACTTAGAATAGAAATAGAAGGACTTATTACAAAAGGTTTCTTTAGTGATAGTAAGAAACGCAAAACTTCCCAGGGTGAGAGCCACTTGGTGCCCTGCCAATGTGCCTTCTAATCGTTTAGAACCTCCAGAGAATTAGGGAAGTGTTTTCTTGGCAAACATTTGCTAACAGCTAAGGAGTTTGGAAACATTTTCATCTCCCTGCATCATTTTTCATTTTCCAGTAGAAATGCAATCCTAGGGGCATTCACTCTAAACTGTTGCTGGTATACATTCTCACACTTGTACAATCTGTTGAATCAAAAGTGCACTTTCGGGGTGCCTGGGTGGCTCAGTTGGTTAAGCGTCCGACTTCAGCTCAGGTCATGATCTCACGGTCTGTGAGTTCGAGCCCCGCATCAGGCCCTGTGCTGACAGCTCAGAGCCTGGAGCCTGCTTCAGATTCTGTGTCTCCCTCTCTCTCTGCCCCTCCCTGGCTTGCACTCTGTCTCTCTCTCTCTCAAAAATAAATAAACATTAAAATTTTTTTTTTAAATTTTTTTAAAGTGCACTTTCGAACTAATGTCTTAGGCTAATTTTATGACGCCTGTCAAGACACCCCCTACCCTCACACCTCAGACTGGCAAAAGCAAATCTCAAAAATCTCTTAGCTCACAGCTTCAGCTGAGCCGAGATGTCCCCCAGAATCAGAACTTTCCTGTAAGAACAAAGTGGAATGGATGGATGAATGGAGGATTTCTTTATTAGGGCAAATTATTTGGCTTACATGCTAACTTAGGCTTACAGGCCCTCTGCCCAGAGATATAACGTCACTATCCTTATAACAATAAAAATTCAGGGAACAAATTTCAGGGTTATAGATCCTTGCCTTTAAAATACAATGCAAAAGACCCCTGCATATCGTCAGAATTACTTTCCAGTCCTTTACTCATCTCATATTCACTTCTGGGAATCTGCACAGGCCCACAAGCTCCAAAACCCTTAGGAACAGAAAAAATTAAGACACTCAGAATTTTATAAATTTTTAGAAAATTCATAGAGCACATATTATGTTGCACCCCCAGCAAGGCCTGGGATTGCACCCCATACTGAACACCTTGTATTTCTGCAGCAAAAGATGTGAGTAAGCTACTGCATGGAAAAATAAAGACTGTAAAAAGCCTTACGTCAATGCAGATCGAGTTTTGCTGTCGAATGAATTATGAACATAACTTTGGGTGTTCAAAGTTTTTTGAGTTTTAGAATTGTGGGTAAGGCATCAGGGACCTGAATTAAAACAGAAATGAATAGACTGTGCAGTCAACAGCCTTTTCCTAGTCTACCAATTCATTCAATATCTTAGGGGACAGTTTTTGTTTGTTTTTGTCAACGAATCAGAGATGTTGCATTTTTATAGTTTTAGCAAGTGTATTTAACAAGTGAGCTAAGACCCCATTTGATAGTCATTTGGGGGAAGGTTTTTAACATAAATTAGTAATGTCTACTTCCAAGTTTTTAAAAGCGGGCAGATGTGACCATTTTTGTAGGTGACAAGTTTTCTAAAATCAATCAGGAAGGAAGCATTTTGCAAAGTCTTCTATCATGATCACACCACAGCCCAAGTTTTGTTCAAAAGCAGGAACTCCCACTTGCTATTAAAGTGGCACTTTTATTTTGAAGGCACAGTGTATTTTAAAATTCTGCTGTATGATCCTAGAATTGCTAGGCACTTGTTATCACAGAAAAGACAGAATGTGGAACACTAGTGTTTTTAAAAATAAGAACATGTAGGGGCGCCTGGGTGGCTCAGTCGGCTAAGCGTCCGACTTCAGCTCAGGTCACGATCTCGCAGTTCGTGGGTTCGAGCCCCGTGTTGGGCTCTGTGCTGACAGCTCAGAGCCTGGAGCCTGTTTCAGATTCTGTGTCTCCCTCTCTCTCTGACCCTCCCCTGTTCATGCTCTATCTCTCTCTGTCTCAAAAATAAATAAATGTTAAAAAAAAAAAAAGAACATGTAGTTCCTTTAAATTGGACAATTCTGAAAGGTAGTCAGCTATGATAAAATTGGAGACCTTGTCCATGATACAAAATGTTTTCACCATCACTCATCATCTCTACCAAGAACAGTAAATGGCTTACAATAGTTTAAAGATCTGGCTTTTATACTATTATCTCTATCAGCAACATCTTGTAGCAATTTGTACACTTTAGCTTCACTTTCTTTACAGCAAGAGCTTCTTGCCTCTGAATGATGCAGCGAATGCATTTATTTTTGAAGCTATCTCTGTATCTTTATCCCAGAATCCAAATTTTATTCTAGACAAAGCAGCTCTTCCACCAGTGGTTATTTTGACGCAGTTTTTCCATAAAACATTGTTTTTGTTATGGAATTCATATATGTTGGGAATATATTTTTCTCCATCAGTACATCTTTCCATTATTCAGTAGCTCCCAGCCCTATCAGAGCAACACGCCCTTTTTATTATGACAGCATCCCCTCTATTATCTTAAAATGGAATTAATTCGTAGTTTCGAAAACTACGTCTAATGTATTGACAATAAGGGAGAAGTAAGAGAAAGTAAATTATAATAAAATAGACTATCTCTCAATATGTAAAATTCTCAGACAAACCACACTAGAAGACATAAATAAAAGGATCAGGGGCTGGTATTGCCTTTGGTGAATACATTTTTGTTTAAGACAAATTTCCATCCAATTACTGCTACAAAATTGCTTCTCAAATTTTGATGTGTATACACGTCACTTGCGGCTCCTGTTAAAATGTGGATTGTGATTTCAGAGGTCGAGGACCAGGCATTTCTAGTAAGTTCATAAGTGATTACAGTGCTACTGGTCCCCTTAAAGCTGGACACTTTGAATAGGGAGGGTGAACACAATTTCTTTATATTGACATTTAAGTGTGACAGTTACAACTGTTGACTGATAAAGGTGTTGCCATGGGTAACATAATTTTCCAAATAGCCTCAAATAAATTCAGGTCAGATTTTGCTGCCAAGTGAGTTATAAACAATCAGTTCATGACTGTTGAATGAACAAGAGTTGTTGGTAAACAGCTCTTAGCAAAGTTCCAAACAATTTTTCCTCAGTTTGGACACTGGTTACATTCTCCAAAAAATGCAGTGTATATGAAAAGTGTGAAAGCAATATTTTGAATGTATACATAAAACAGAGTTTAGGTTAGGGGCGCCTGGGTGACTCAGTAAGTTAAGTGTCTGACTTCGGCTCAGGTCATGACCTCACAGTTGGTGGGTTCGAGCCCCCTGCATCAGGCTCTGTGCTGACAGCTCAGAACCTGGAGCCTGCTTCAGATTCTGTGTCTCCCTCTCTCTCTGCCCTTCTCCCACTTGTGCTCTGTCTCTCTCTGTCTCTCAAAAACTCTGTTTTTAAACAGAGTTTAGGTTCTAGGCTCAAATAATTATCAGATTTTTCACCTACATGAATGTCCAATAAAACCTTTGGAAGTTGTGTGGGACAAAGAACGACTCTTCATTGTACAAAATCATTGCACACACAGCAGACCTCTAGCATCCCTGGCCTGTACCCATCACATGCCAGTAAATGGCCCCTAATCATTGTTGATCAAAAATGTACCCACCCCATTTCCAAAATATTCTGGTGAGACAGGCAGTATGACTTCTGCTGATTAACACTGCTTAAGTGAAACTCAAACATTACTGTTTGCATTTAATTAAAACAGAATCCAACAGAAACCCAGACATTATAGAAACATTCATTCTTTCCTCCAACTGTATAGCAAGCCTCCAACAATGTGTAATTTGTTGTAACACTTGTTCCTTACATTCTCCCACAACTTGATTTATGCATCTTCCATAATTATTTGCTGATGCTTGGTGCCATATTGTTTTCTTCACATTATTTTAATTGTTTTTACTTCAATAGAAACTGGAGGGAGGATACCTGCATTTACCAAAATATTTTATTAGAACAGTTTTCTTCTTGGGCGCCTGGGTGGCTCAGTCGATAAAGTGTCCAACTTCAGCTCAGGTCATGATCTCATGATTCGTGAGTTCCAGCCCCATATTGGGCTCTGTGATGACAGATCAGAGCCTGCAGCCTGCTTCAGATTCTGTGTCTCCCTCTCTCTCTCTGCCCCTCCCCGGCTGGCTCTCTCTCTCTCTCTCAAAAATAAATAATAAAACATTTAATTTTTTTTAAAAACAACTTTATTTATAAATAAATAAATAAATAAATAAATAAATAAATAAATAATATTTTCTTCCTACTCTTCAGAAAATTGTAAGTCCAGTTATTTTTCTTGGGTTGTATAGTTTAATGTTTGCTCTCAGAAATTCTGATTTATAGGTAATAAATAAATTATAAGCAGAGTATTCCTTATATTAATCCTATTTTTTCAGTTAATCACTATAAAGTAATTTCTATAGGCTTCAACCTTATGAAAATAGGTTGATTAATATAGAATATATACACACCAAGAAATCTCTTCTCATAATTTTGTTTACAGAACTTTAAGAAGTCTGTTAGGCTAGCACTTAACAGAGATTAATTTTTGCAATAAATGTTAAAATGCAACTTAGATTCAATAGTTAAAAATGAGAAATATACTAATTTCTGTTTTTTCTTAGAGTTTTGTTTTTATATAATTCAGCTAGCCATACACCAAATACAGCATATGGATAGTAAGCAATGTAAATTTTAAATTTTACACAAATTACATATATATCACCAAAATTTTGCATATAAATATTGAAGACAACAATGAATAACTTGAAATCTGTTCAAAGAAGTTTAAAAAAATGAAGCAACTAGTTACGTACAAGGGAACACCCATAAGGCTGTCAGCTAATTTTTCAGCAGAAACTCTGCAGGCTAGAAGGGAGAGGTATGACATATTCAAAGGGCTGAAAGGAAAAAACTTACCATCAAGAATACTCTTCCTGGCAATGTTATTATTCAGAATTGGAGGAGAGAGAGTTTCCCAGACACAGAAAAGTTAGAGGAATTTATCACCACTAAACCAGCCTTACACAAAATATTAAGGAGACTTCTTTAAGTGGAAAAGAAAAAGCCATAAGTAGAAATAAGAAACTTATGAAAGAAAAAATTCCATTGGTAAAAACAAACATGTAATTAAGTTAGTAGTTCATCACTTACAACCAAAGCTTACATGAAAGTTAAAAGACAAAAGTGGTAAAATAGATATATCTCTATAAAATTAGTTAACGAATACATAAAATAAAAAGATGTAAAATATGACATCAAGTTCATAAATTGCAGTGAGGGAGTAAAAATGTAGTGCTTTTAAAATGTGTTTGAACTCAAGTGACTTAAAACCTAAAATAGACTGCTATCTATAGGGTGTTATATATGAACCTCATGGTAACCACAAACTAAAAACCTATTAGTAGATAAACAAAAAATAGAAAGGAATCAGGGAATATCATCAAAGAAAGTCATCAAATCACAAGTGAAGAAAGCAAGAGAAGAAGTGGGGGAAAAGTACAAAAATAACCGGGAACAATTAACAAAATGGTAACAAGCGCATACATATCAATAATTACTTCAGATGTAAATGGACTAAATGCTCCCCGTCATAGGCTCTATATGAAAGATATAAGGTGACTGAACGGATAGAAAAACAAGACCCATCTGTATGCTGCCTACAAGAGACTATCTTCATACCTAAAGACACACACAGACTGGAAGTGAACAGATGGAAAAAGATTTCACACAATAGAAACAAACTAACAAAGAAGCTGGGGTAGCAATATTTATATCAGACAAAATAAACCTCAAAACACACTACCAGGAATGCCCAGGTGGCTCAGTTGGTTAAGCAACCGACTCTTGATTTCAGCTCAGGTCATGATCTTGCATTTTGTAGGTTTGAGCCCCATGTTAGGCTCATGGTGACATCTAAAAAATTTTTAAGTTTTGTTTTAAAATAAAATCAAACAAACTAGCAAGAGACAAAGAAGGGCATTGCATAATGATAAAGGGATCAATCCAGCAAGAGGATATAACAATTATAAATATCTATGCACCCAACATTAGGAAAATCTAAATACATAAAGCAATTATTAATAGACATAAAAGGAGAAGCTGACAGTAATATAATAATAGTAAGGGCCTTTAACACTCCACTTACATCAATGGAGAGATCATCCAGATGGAAAATTAATAAGGAAACAGTAGCTTTGAACAATACATTAAATCAGATGAACTTAACAGGTATATAAAGAACATTCCATCCCAGAACAGCACAATATACATTCTTTTCAAGTACACCTGGAATGTTCTCCAGAACATGTTAGACTACAAAAGAGTCTCAATAAATATAAGAAGAGTGAACTTATATTAAGTATCTTTTCCAACCACAATGGTATGAAACTAGAAATCAATTAAAAGAAAAAAAAAACTGGAGAAAAATAAACACATAGAGTCTAAACATGCTACTAAACAGCCAATGGGCGAATGAAGAAATCAAAGATAAAATTTTAAAAATACCCTGAGACAAATTAAAATGGAAACACAACATTCCAAAATCTTTGGGACACACAAAAAAAGCAGTTCTAAGAGGGAAGTTTACAGGGATCCTGGCCTACTTCAAGAAACAGGAAAAATCTCAAATAAACAATCTAGTCTTGCACCCAAATTAATTAGAAAAAGAACAAAACCCAAAATTAGTAGAGCACTGGCTTTTGGGGTCTGGCTTATTTTACGTAAGGTAATGTCCTAAAGTTTCATGCATATTGTAGCAAGAACTTCCTTCCTTTTTAAGACTGACTAGTATTCCACCATATGTAATATGTATTATATTATATCACATTTTGCATTTTGGTAGGTTTTGTGTGTCTAGTAATTTGTTCATTTTATCTAGGTTATCCAATTTTTTGATGTACATTGTTCATAGTACTCTCTTATAATTATATTTCTACAGAATCAATTGTAATGTCCCCACTTTCATCTCTGATATTAGTAATTGTGATTTTTGCTTTTTTTCCCCTTAGTCCATCTAGCTAAAGGCTGTCAATTTTGTTGATCTTTTCAAAGAACCAAAATTGTTTTCATTGAGTTTCTCCTTTTTTTTTAGTCTGTATTTCACTTATCTCCGCTCTAAAATTTAGTATTTCCTTCCTTCTGCTAGCTTCGGGTTTAGTTTGTTCTTCTTTTTCTAGTTCCCTAAGTTGTAAAGTTGGGTTGTCGATTTAAGATCAGAAAGTGTCTATTTTTTTTCTTAGCATTTACAACACTCCAAAAATTGGGAACCCTGAGTATGCTCACACACAAACTCTAAACATTAGAAAAGCAGATTTCAAAAAACATCTAAAGAAATTTTTGACGTGATTACATAGCAAGAGACTATTCAAGGAATGTTCTTGAAGTTTCTTGGCCCTCCAAAGTATAGATAGAATAGATGGAAAGAGGAACCCAAAATTCAAAAGAGTAAGAATTTTATTAGAAAATATCAAGCCCTGGGGTGCCTGGGTGGCTTAGTAGATTAAGCGTTCAACTTTGGCTCAGGTCATGATCTCACAATCTCTGTGTTTGAGCCCCCCATTGGGCTCTGTGCTGGAGCCTGCTTCAGATTCTGTGTCTCCCTCTCTCTCTGCCTCTCCTCTCCTCTCTCTCTCTCTCAAAAATAAATATTAATTTTTTTTTTAAGTGTGAAGCCCTGAATAAGGGGACTCATGATAAATACTAAGTTCAAATTTAAAAGACTATTTCCAGGGCGTCTGGATGGCTCAGTCAGTTAAGTGTCCAACTTCAACTCACATGATCTCACAGTTTGTGGGTTGGAGACCTGCATCAGGCCCTGTGCTGACAGCTCAGAGCCTGGAGCTTGCTTCAGATTCTGTCTCCCTCTCTCTCTGCCCCTCCCTGGCTTGCACTCTGTCTCTCTCTCTCTCTCTCTCTCTTTCAAAAATAAACATTCAAAAAAAAATTTTAAATACTATTTCTTAAAGAATATTTCTCTTCCTAGAGAACTCTTAGCTCATCTAAGTTCCAGTTTCTAAACCTAGGTGTATGACATTCCAGCCACTAAAAACATTGTAGTTGCAATCGCAGAGTCTGTGCTTGGTAATGAAGAGTCAGGAAGAATATGAGAATCACCAGGAGACTGAAAAAACGAAAACTGGTTTCCAGTGTTCAACAACAAAAAAAAATGTGACTCTAGATAAAATGAACTAATTGTTCAGCCATAATTTGTTGAACACCTAACCTATGCTAAACACCAAGCATAGTTTGGGGAGACAATAAAAAAATAGAATCCCTAACCTATAGCTTACATTCTAGTGGAGGGCCCAGATTAGATCATGAAAAGATACAGAGCTGGGGCACCTGGGTGGCTCAGGCAGTTAAACGTCTGACTCTTGGTTTCGGCCCAGGTCATGATCTCACAGTTCTTGAGATCCAGCCCTGTGTCGGGCTCCGTGCTGACAGCCCAGAGCAGGCTTGGGATTCTCTCTCTCCCTGTCTCTCTCTCTGTCCCTCCCCTGCTTACACTTTCTGCCTCTCTCTCAAAATAAATAAATAAACTTAAAAAAAAAAGTTACTGTACTGCAGTAGAGATTAGTGTTACAACAGAGACCAGAAAATAGGTACAGTGCAAGGGTAGAGAGGGATAACCTTACGCTACCTGGAGAGGTAGACAGGGCTTAGGTGCAGATAAAGAGAATGACCTTCACCAGCTGATGAATGGAAATGCTAGGGAAGAAGAATGAGGAAAAAGCAGGGAGAGAAGGGCATGGAAGTTTCTTCTGATGTGTGAAAGAAGAAAGGCTATCTTCAGAGTGGGGGATGTTCTGGCAACAGCCATCTTAAGCTGGGCTTCTGGTTCATATGTCAGATTGGACATATATGTTGGAGGGCAGATGACAATGGTTTTACTTGGGCGTCATTTAATACAGGTAGGGCTTTAAGCTAATCAAGTTATCTGTTCCTCCGATATTATTTGGAGCCATCGAAGAGGGCACTGTGTCAAGACAGTTGGCTGGTCACTACTGACTGGTGGTTTCCACTGGACATCAGCAGGAACACCTGGGCACTGACTTGACACCCATGTGGCTCCCTTGTGCAGATGACAGGCTGAGGCTGTGTTCTCTTGATCTAGGGCTTTCATGACTGTGATATCTCCAAGTCTACACCTCAGCCTTCCTTGAATTCCTCTGACCTGTTCACTAATACTCACTCTTAGGAGAGCCTGGGTAGCTCAGTCGCTTAAGTGTCCGACTCCCGATTTTGGCTCGGGTCATGATCTCACTGTCATGAGGTCCAGCCTCGTGTTGGGCCCCATGCTGGCCATGGAACCTTCTCCAGATTCTCTCTCCCTCTCTCTCTGCCCCTCCCCACTTACATGCATGCTTTCTCTATCTCTCTCTCTCTCAAAAAAAAAATATATAATATATACATTTATATATATATTTATATATATTATATATATATATATATTCAATCTGCAAGTATGCATGTGAACATTTCTATTTGGCAGCTAGTCCTGCAGCTTTTGACATTAAAGATCAAAATTCTCTTACCCTTTTTTTCTGGTTTTGTGTACCCATATCCCCTCAAAGTGCCAGGTGACTATTGTCCAATTCTTTGAGCTGGGGGGAAGGGAAGATAACAGAGTGAATGGTGGAAGGGACTGAATAAAATGCGTGCATGGGAGAGGACAAGAGATGGGAGTGGAGATAGAGAGGCAGTTAACCAAATTGTTTACAGTGCTAAGTAATGAGATTTTGAGTGGCTTTTGTTTTCTCTTTAATGCATTTATGTTAAAAACCTGTTTACAAAGAGCCACTTATTACTTTTATAAACAGAAAACTACTCATGAATATTATTATTTTTCTCAGATAAAGAAGAATCACAATGAGTCAGCAGGAGTTCCCCAGGAATTAGTTATCATAAATAAACCTGATATAATATTTAGATAGAGCTACTAAGTGGATAAATCAGGAGAATACATATACATGGTATTTCTGATTATTTTATTATGTGGAACCAAAATTGATTAAATAATCTCCAAAAAGTGTTTATCATAATGTGTGACTCTCAACCTAGAGTAATGCCTTTAGCGAATTGCCACAAGGCCCCACATAGCTTCATCTAATAACTTACATGAAAAAAACAAATTTGTGTTTATTAAATTTGCAGCTGGAAACTGAGGAAAAGATATCAGAAGCACGATTCACAATAACTTCAAAGGAACAGCAGCATGGGTTATATTACTGAGATACCAAGCAGTGATATGTGTCCAGTTCAGCAAACCAGCTCTCCATGCCTGTGATGGGAAGCGACTGGAGAGAGAGTAGGTACAAGACCAACAACCTGAGCTGCCTGCAGGCTCGGGAAGATCTGCAAACACTGGTTCCCTAGCCCAAAGCTACCATGATGTTAGGCATCCTTAATGAAGACGCCACACCTGGAACAAGGTGAGGACTGTTCCTCCATTCTCTGATTAGATGGCAACCTTCATCACTTGCATATCTGTGCCCTACTGGCCCAATTGCATTGAGTGGGGGAGTGGGGAAAGGAGAGATGGCCCTCATCCCAGAGAATTTGGGAGCTATTTTCCAGTGCCAGTGGACCAATACTACCTACGGCTGCTGGTATTCTTGGAGTCCACGCACTTGTTTGGACCCAATACTTAGATCAGCTAAAGAACAGATACCTTTCTGCAATTTCCCGAACTTGTAACTTCCTCCCCATTGAGTGTATTTGTGCAAAATATTGCACAAGGACTTTCAAAAATTGTTAAAGCTAAGCTTGTTTCTAAAGTCCAGCTCACAGTTGAATTTGAGATTGATGGATAAAAGATGTTTTCTACTCTCATTTGCTAAAACCATGAATCTGGATTTGGTCCTAGGTAGAGAAAGTGTCTTTACGATGGTATCTCCTATAAGAGGAGATTCTGGTTAACCTCACTGGTATTGATTGACAGTTTCCCAAAAGTCTTTAAGTTGGCATTTAGATATGTGCTCTAATTTAGTCATCTTATTATAAAATCTGCAGTGTATTTAGCTATGAATACTTATAACCAAGTAGGTAATAACCTTTTTTACAGGAAGGAAATGTGTGCCTCTTAGGATTTTTATTTCTAGTCCTTTTCTTTCATCCTTTTAAATTTCTTTCTTTTCTTTCTGTTCTTTTCTTCCTTACTTTTCTTTGTCTTTCTTTTGTCTTTGTTTTGTCTTTCTTTCTTGTCTTTCTTTTTTGCTTTTCTTTCTCTTGTCTTTCTCTTTCTTTCTTCTTTCCCTTCTTTCTTCTTTTCCTTCTTTTCTTCTTCCTTTCTTCCCACTCTCCTTCCTGCCTATCTTTCTATAGAGTCAGACAGTACTAAACACAAAACAGTTGATGACTGAGAGCGAGAGCCCAATCTTTATGTAACAGAGGGCCCCCAGACCGGCCTAAACTGTTGCAAATTCAGACAAGCCTAGGGAGGTTCCAGGGCCAGCTGTATTTGTGTGAGACTGAGGAGTCCCCTGAGGAAGAAAACTCCCGAGGAAGGAGAGTCAAGGCCAGAGTCCTCGTCCAAAGATAATGTACTAGACCATACTCCCACTATCTGCCAAGGACATGCAGCAGAGCATCACATCAGCTGCTGGGTGAAGGCCCAGGGCCCAGGGCCGCCTAGAGGCAGCTGGAGGAAATGAGTGTGGGATCCTGTGTGGCAGGAGTAGCAGACTCCCAGAGGGAGACAGGAGACCATTCTCCGGCTGAATTCTGCAGGAGGGAGTAAGGTCAGAGGAAGATGGTATGGCCTAGGGAATCAGAGTGTTTTGAAATATTTTGGAAAAAAATCTGAAGGGAAAACTGATGTACATCAAAGAGCATATTCCCTTATCATTCATGATGAGAAAACGCTGATAAAAGATAAGTCACTTGTGCTATAGAGGTAGGTCCTCTGTTTACAAACACCTCCTTTAGGTTAGGGAGAACCTACGGATTGCTCATTCCAAAGTTACTCTAACGCCAGTATTTAAAAGGAAAATTTTTGCACCCTTAAAGGTGCACCCCAGGGGCACCTGGGTGGCTCAGTTGGTTAAGTGTCCGACTTTGGTTCAGGTCATGATCTCATGGTCCATGAGTTCGAGCCTGGCGTGGGGCCCAGTGCTGACAGCTCAGAGCCTGGAGCCTGCTTTGGATTCTGTGTCTCCCTCTCTCTCTGCCCCTCCCTGCTCATGCTCTGTCTCTCTCTGTCTCTCAAAAACAAATAAACATTAAAAAAATTTTTGTTGAAAGTGCACCCAAAAAAAGTTGCAAATCTCCTCTAAGGAAATAGAACACAAATTTTGCCTGACTGGAATTATTATACTTTTGAAAACACAATTAAACCTATGTTGTAAATACTTCTTCCACTCGACAAAAGTATAAATGCACTTTGAAACGTCTCTCTTATAATGACTGTCTTTAACTCAGAATTAACAAGGAAAAGGTAAGCAGATTTGGGGAGATTTTTTTATTGCTTTTATTATAAACACATACAATGACTTCTTCACAGTGTGTGTGGGCTTAGCTGGTTGTACACAAACATTTCTAGACATCAATAATACTTCTATACTTTCATAAGCTTTTAAGTATAGCACCTTGCAATAATATGGTCTCCCCTCATCACTACATTTTCTCACTTGTGGACCTCAGCAAGCACATCTCCAGGCTTCAGTTCGGGCCAGCTCTGACGTCGCTGGGAGCATCAAACTCATTGACCTCAAAATGCATATAGTTGGGTTCTATAATGTTTTTCGGGTTTTTTTTCTCTTTTTCTTCTATATCAAGAGAGGAGAAAAAAATATATAAATTGCACGTGGCCTAAAATGGACGTCGTCTGGAGATGACGACTTGTGTTAACTGCATAGCCTTGCTTCCCGTCCACAGAACACGTGCCCATTTCAATATTTACAGAATGTATTATTAGGGAACATAGAATAATAAAACATGAAATGAGGCAAAAGCATAGGAATTTGGCTTTTATTTTCCTTTTGGTAGAGAGATTTTTGTCTCACTCTTGGAACGAACTTAAAATAAAGGCTGTTAAGCGAGGCTGGAAACAATTTTTTTAAGCAAAAGCAGGAGTTATATTCACCTTTTTGGAATTGTACAGATGTAACCTGTCTAGAGAATAAGAAGGATAGAAGGGGCGTCTGGGTGGCTCCGTAGGTTAAGCATCTGACTTTGGCTCAGGTCATGATCTCCCAGCACATGAGTTCGAGCCCCACCTCAGGCTCTGATCCTGCTTCAGATTCTGTGTCTCCCTCTCTCTCTGCTCCTCCCCAGCTTGTGCTTTGTCTCTTTCTGTCTCAAAAATAAATAAACATTAACAAAAATTAAAAAAAAAAAAAAAAGGATGGAAGAGTGTAGTAGATGACATTAGAAGAACTCATACAATGGCATTTTAAAAAAAAAATACTTTGGTCAGTTTAGCATTAAGAAAAACAAGGACACCTGGGTGGCTCAGTTGGTTAAGCATGCAAATCTTGATTTCAGCTCAGGTCTTGATCTCGTGATCCGTGAGTTCAAACCCCACATCGGGCTCTGGCCAACAGCACAGCCTGCTTGGGATTCTCTCTATCCCTGTCTCTCTGCTCCCCCCAAAAATAAATAAAATTTTAAAACTTAAAAAAAGAAAAGAAAAACAAAGGGTAAGCGTTTTGTGATTTGTGTATGCATGTCTGTGCGTGTAAATGATAAGTCTATTTCCGTAGGTCTTACTGTTTCTTATCTCATACACACACACCAGAGGACTTACCTATATAAGGTCCATACAGAAGTGGGTCTGACTAAAGATGGCAGAAACTTCCTCAGGGTCTACCACATCGTGCCTCTCCTTCCTGCCACTCACTAAACATGATTTACAAAATGGACGCTTTCAAAAATTCTTCCGTCCCTCCCTTTTATAGGAAATAGACAATTTTCCTAACACATAAACACCTCTTACCCCAAGTTTACAAGAACGTGGATCAGGAGTCTGACCTATCTCTTTTGAAAAGCTGCCCATCTTTCATATGGAGCGTAACAGATGAAGTGCAAAAATAGTAATGGAGACCACTCTAGGCGATCATTGATGCTATAAGGAGCGAGGAAAGGAGAACCTCTGTGAAGAGAGAATTGGAAGAAACAGTAGAATTCGCTCTGTTTTTAAATATCCTAAGTGAATATGGTCTAAAAACCACAAAGCATAGTTTTATCCTCAAAGGATGTAAAGGAAATAGAATCTTCAGAAAAGAAAGGCTGATTTGTGCTGGAGAGAAAGCTGAAAAGAACATTTTATAAGAAAGTCAAACTTCAGCCAAGCCCTTAGTTTTTTCAGCCTGAGGCCTGAACTATAAAAATTGGAAGGAACTCTCTCTTTAGGACTAGACCAAAGAGTTTATATTATGGATCCTAGCAGCTAACTTTGTGTTAACTACTTCTCTCCCGCTATGCTAAGCCTGGTAATGGGATTAGGATGCTTCTACTCTGGCTTCCTTCTTCCACTTTCCTCTCTGCTAGGAAAAACTAGGACTGTTGGGCATGGACGACGGCACTTGTTGGGATGAGCACTGAGTGTTGTATGGAAACTAATGTGACAATAAATTATATTTTTAAAAAATAAATAAAAATTTAAAAAATAAAAATAAAAATCTAGGACTATTATTAGCATCATTGCCTGATGATTGGTAACACAAATAATTATTGGCAAATAACCAAAACTGAAAAAAAAAAAAGTTTAGCAACAATATACGAGACATTGTTCTGTTCCATATATCCAGACGATTTTAAACTCAGTATCAGATAATTATAACGTGTGACCTGTAGAACTTGAACGTTTATGCTGAGCTTGTATCAAATTTATCCAAGTTGAAACAACTGAGTAATGATGTCAAAGATTCATACTTAATAGTTGAATTGTATTCCCTTTAAAACTTAAAGGTGAATTGAAAATTTAGGAAAAACTATGAAATTCTTTTTTTTTTTTTAATGTTTATTTTGAGACAAAGATAGACAGAGTGTGAGTGGGGGAGGGCCAGAGACAGAGGAAGACACAGAATCGGAAGCAGGCTCCAGGCTCTGAGCTGTCAGTACAGAGCCCAACACCGGGCTCAAACTCATGGACCATGAGATCATGACCTGAGCTGAAGTCGGACACTCAACTGACTGAGCTACCCAGGCTCCCCAAAAACTATGAGATTCTTAAAGCAGGACCTGTTTCTCCCTACGGTATTGCCATTCAAATTGAAGAACTGAACTAATATAAGTAATGATGCATCTGTCACTAGAGGGGGTTAAAGCATTTCTGTCCTCTGTTGCCCTGGGGAAAGAAAGGTTCTAGAGATTTGTCCTTCCTCCCCCTTGGTATGTGTGGGAGTATTAAACCCCAAATAGAAGAGTGCTAAACTTTTTTTTTCATATTTTGTTTTTCTATAAACAAACTTTATCTGTGGCCTTGTAGCAGACAGTCAGTTCCAGGAAACACACAGCAACAATGTCATTCCCCTTGCATTGCACATAATATAAAAACAGAGTTTAAGTAAATATTTGAATTAGGACAATTTGAAAAATTTGACTTTGGAGTATCCTTTCCCTGGCATGTATCGATCACTCCTTTGCAGAGTGGCTGTTTCGGTAGATTCAGTATGCAAGAGCTGCACCATTTAAATGAAGCTGGTTCAATGAAACATAGCAAATACTAGCAGGGTATCGTCTTAAAAACTCAGCATTTGCAGAACAGAACTCAAATTAGGAGGCTCAGCTCCCGCTGCGTATCAAAGAAATCTGACTTTAAATAGCGGTAGAGCAACACCTAGTGCTAAATGTAGATATAGCAGAAAGATCAGTGGTCACAACTGGCTTATTAAATTACGTTAAGGTTGCAGTTAGACAGCTTTCTGTATTGGTATTTTGACCATGGAATTAGTCTGTGAAATGACAGGCATGGACTGGCTGATCTCTCAGGTCCCATTCCATTCTGCAATTCTCTAGTTGGGTCATTACTATGTACTTTTCATTCCTATTGCCCCACATGTTTTTTAGTGAACTTGTCAGTTGGGTAAAGGAGGCTTGCTTAGGCCGAGCTTTTATCTTTAATGTCAATTAGCTTTGTGTGGATCATGAGGAAGAAATAGAAAGGCTTATGTACTGGGACAATGAGATGGGGCAGTATCTAGAAATGCCTTTTTCTCCTCTTTAAAATAAATATATAAATAAATAAAAACCAGGGCAGGGTATCTGCATTGTTGAAAAGAGAAAGGAAAGTGTGGGCCTTTGTGTACACAAATGATAGCATCATCTGGTAAAAGTAGGTGTTTATACTATGCTACCCAACTCCTTATGTCAAAAGGATGCACTTAGTTTACCAGTTGTCCTATCTCAGGAAAGATCACAATATCATCTGAATGGAAATATGCTACAAACATAAATTTGTATAATCCACTTCTCATGAGTACAAATTTTCATATCTTCACTATTTCATTTTTCTGTAGAGTAGGAGAAGACACTTGTTATCTATGAAAAGTAGCCAGATAAGTCGATGAAACCCTTGAATAGACAGAGATGCATAAAGATCATTCAATTAGATAGATCCCTGTGAATATGAGCCGCTTCCAAAGTTGGCATCACCGTGGATTAAAAGGCACATTCGAGCTTTCTCCCAGAGGCGGAAGTTCTTGCTAGACTCACGCGGTTCGTCTGTGGCCTTGTTTCTTCCTCTATTTAACACAGAGTCATGTGGATGTTTGTCACATGCTGGTAGAGCAAGGTTAAAATAATCCCAGGATGGGCACACCTCTCCTATATATTCACATACAATGCACATGTATCTGCAGTACGGTCTCACAGCTCAGAGAGTCAACCTGGAAGATTTTCTTCGTGTTTCTATGTGGATTTTCATGGAGAGGGAATGGAGAGATTTTAAGGTACCAAGATATTAAATGTTTCCAAATGAAGCCCTGAGGAGCCAGCTTTCTCAGCAAAATGGTCTAGATAACAGCAGTCATTCATTCATTCATTCATTCATTCATTCATTCATTCATCAGTACTTCCTAAGCATCTACTATGGGCCAGGTATTATTCTTGGCTCTGGAATGTAACAGGGAACAAAACAAAGTCTTTGCCTTCATGGAGCTTTCATTTTAGTCGAGAAGACACACAGCTAACAAATAAGGCAAGAGCTATGAAGAATAAAGTCAGGTGGTAAAAATTAAGCTCAATAGAGGGATGGGGGAAGAGATTGATGAGAAAGGTCTGTGATGAGGGGCTTTTTGAGCAAAGACCTGGATGAATTGTGGGAATGAATCAAGTGTTTGTACCATCCTTAGCTCACCTTGCTTTCTTGTATTATGCGCATACAGAAAAGTGAGGTTCCTGATATTTTAACCATTGCTTGGAGAGTAAAGTAAGGACTCTGTTTCCTGGCCAATCAGAAGCTGGTTTAGAGAGGTTAACCCTACCTAGCCGCTCTCAGCTAGTGGGTGGGGATTTATCTTTGAGTTCTCTGCATGTCCAGAGCCTCACTTAATTCTCATCAATCTGTTTATCTACACGAGGTACTCCATGGCTCCTAAGGGTACCAGTTGCCTCCCGGCTTTTCATCCCTTTTCAAGGAGCTGGAAAAGAAGAGCGATTTGGCTTTACGTTCCTTCAATCCTTTCCCTTCTTGGCCTCTGCTGTGTTGGTTGACAAGTTTTAATTATTTTATGACACAGTCACCAGGGCTGGGCTGAGATCACCAATTTGTTACTCAAAGGCTGTTAATTATCCAGCTAGCGGATGCTGGCTCAGGGCTGTCTATTGGTGTGCCAGGAGGGCAAAGTGAGGCCTCCGTAGAGGAACTCTAGGTGAAATCTCTCCAGCAAAAATCCAATTGGCCAATAGACAGTGTGCAGTGCTTGGTTTGTTCCCTTCGCTTATACCAGACAGAAGTGGATCTAGCTGGTGGTTCCCAGCCCTCAAGGAGATAGCATTTTTACTGATAAAGGCTTCTTAGAGACAGGCATTTGGGCCACGCAGGCAGTTTAGCTCCCTTGGGATTTCTTTCAAGTCACGGCATCTGAGATATGGAAGGAATCTTAAAAATTATCTAGTCTAACCTCCACATGTTGCCGAGAAGGACATCAAGATGGTGAGAGGTTTTGATTTACTCAAGGTCACACAGCCGTGGTCTTTCCCTACCGCATTATGCTGCTCCCCCATCTTATTCATTTGTTTTAGCCTCCACCCTTGGCCAGCCATTCGGGAACAATGCGTGCAACAGCCATCATCTCCACACTAAGGGCAAGAGCCCCCACGTGAAGCACTGAAAGATGGAAAACAAGGCACAGCAATGCTCTAGATAGAAATTCGGATTTCTACTTCAGTACATAGAAATGAAACTTTGGTTTCAGTTTTCCCCTTTGTTCTAATTTTATAAAATGAAATAACGAAGAATCTCTCGCTCCCTCCCTCTCTCTCTCTCTAACTGGGAGTAGAATCAGCAGTTCTAAAACTGTCTCCCCTGTGTATATGCGGCATCATCTACCTTCCTATTATGTTCTTGGTTTGAGTACAGCCCTGGTATACAGCTTTGGTATACTTCATGGTTCAATTTTCACATATGCATGTATGTTTTACAAGATGTAGTACATCTGTAAACTGACCTGGTGGTGAAGAACAAAAATTACCAGCTTCGGAGTCAAGCATCCCCAGATTCAAAGCCAGGATTCAATGCTGATTGGTTGTGTCACCTTTGTTATTTAACACCTCAGAACCTCAGCTTTGTCATCTGTAAAATGGGAAAAACAACGACAACGGTAGTGAAGCCATCCTCACCGTTCCTCCCTCTCTTTTGCTTATTGCATGGATATAATTGGATCCAAACGTGGGTTTAGTTTCTCACAGAGCAATTTGGTTCTTTCCTTTTTCAAAAATGCCAAGAGAAGGGACTAAATGAGTATACATTTCCTGTCTAAGAGGATTTCAAGGTCTGTCCCTGAAATCAACTTAAAAACAAGCATAATCTGAGAACATTTCAGGTTGCATAGAGTTCCTTCTCTCTCATTCTGCTCCTTTGCCCTTTCTCTCTATTTATTTCCCTTTTGTCCACCCTACAAATATCTTTTGTAAAATGTACATGAATGGCCCGTGGTTTCCATCGGTCCTCTGTCCTGGAATCAACTCTGTCCAGACCCAGGCTTTGGATCTGTGAGTGACGCAAGAAGCTGTTTTTGGCTTCGGGAATGTTTTCTTCTATGTTCTGACTCCCCTCTTGTTGTCCTTCTTTCCTCTCCATCTTCTCTCCACCTCTCTTCCCCAGACACCCCCACTGTTTCTCTCTTCCTGTTTTCTTAGTTTCTTCCCCGCTCCTTGGTGGCCAAAGCACCAATCAATCACAGCCGCTGCCACAATCTCAGTTCTATCTGTGGCTCCTCTGTCTCCATGATTAAACAAGATAGGAGCAGCCTTTCCAAGGACAGACCATCTCCACAGTAGCCTGTGGGAGCCTGCCTGGCGAGGTCAAGCCTGCCAATAAGAGCATTTCCTTGCAGCTGCAAGGCTCGGGAGAGCAAACTGACAGCGAGCTGCACAAGTTTGCCGCGACACACTTAAGTTGTTTTGCTCTGCAAAAACATGGGAAAATTCTGATAAATTCCAGATGATTTCAAAACACATTCGGGGGTCAGATATACAAAAGGCAGATAAAATCTAAATTAGGTAAGTACAAGTTGATGCACAAATCTCCATTTGGGTCCAAACATCTTGCAGATTGGAAGGCTTTAAATTTGACAATTCCCAGTTAGGGATGATAAAAATTGAACTTTGCTCTCCTTAAACCCCAAGCCATTATGAGAAGAGAGGGTTCACTCAAAGTTGAAGTCAAATGGTTAGTAAAAAGCAGAAGCAAATGAATGATCATTAGGAAGGTTTTTATGCTGTTAAGACACTTGAATAGCTGGAAAGACAAAAGAGTATATAGAAGATACTCATCACTGGGTCCTCATGAGCGATATATCTTCACAGTGTAAGCTAACACACCTGTTCCATTGTCCCTGTTCTAAGAAGACGGGCTCCATGTTGATGTTGAAGGCAGGCAGTGGATTTTTCCTTACAGTCCTTATACTGTGACCTGCATTCATCAATACTGTCAAGGATTATTGAGCCAGTTGTAGCCATATGTCTGAATAAAAGTTAGACCTTTCATTTTACGCAGTTAATAAATTTTCTTTTTTTTTCCTCACTGTTCAATTAAAAATTTTTGTACCTATAGAAAAGCTGAAAAAAGCATAAGAAACACTAAACTAGTTTCACCAATGGGACATTCTTTTATATAAGTATCATGCTATTCATACTACCAAGATACTCAGCATTGATACACTGCTATCCAATATTAAATGCGTATTTAAATTTTTCCAATTGTCTCAGAAATATTTTATTACCTTTCATGACATGGACATTTTTGAAGAGTCCAGGCTACTGCTTCGTAAATGTGCCCGTAACCCGAATTTGTCTGATTGTTTCTTTGTGATTAGATCCAGGCCAAACATTTTTGCCCAAAACACTATTCAGGTGACAGTGTAGACTTCCATTGCATCATATCAGGAGGCACTGATGTCAATTTCTCCTGGTATTGGTGATACAAAGTTTGATCACTTGGTTAAGGTGGTGACTGCCATATTTTCCACTGTAAAAGTATCCTTTTCCATTGTGCTTGAATCCCAAGCACAAGGGGGGGTGGGTAGCAGAGTGTTAATTTTCTAATTTTGTCATTCCTTTTGTACATATTAGATGGAATCTTTAGTATCAAACCCGGGTCTTTCTGATGTCAAAGTTCATGCTCTTTCTGCTACAGGAGCTACCTCTCCAATATGTAAACAAATGAAGCTAATCATCTGAAGCTGCTGGGACAATAAAGCATTTTAATTTCATCTCTTGTTTAGAGGTCTGTTTTCTTTTACCTTGACAAAAACAGTCCCCTTTCTGTAAGTTTGAGACCCACTTAAAAAAAAAAAAAAAGAACAAGATGCATGCAGAGCTATTTCTAGGGCTCACATGTAAAGAGGTAGAGAGTGTCCAAATCAGCTTCTCTCCTTCAGCATTGCTGACATTATCCCACCCTTTGGGGGGGATTTAGGTTACATTTCTTTCTTTCTTTTTTTTTTTCAGTGGCAAAGCTGGATTGAAGAGGAGTTTGGCACAACCTCTGCCATTCTTTCCTGAGCAAAGACCGCTGGATCCCCCTAGGTAAGGGGGAAGGTAGGGTCTGCAAAGCAGCCTCCAAGGAGGATTGATTGCACACCCCCTTCCTGTGGTGCCAAATGGGAGGCAGGGGGCGCTGGAGGGGGACAGGAGGTGGCAGGGGCCCTGTGAGCCTTGCTGGCTGCAGACACCGGGAACACAGAAGACATGGCCCATCTGAGAGGAAGCCCTGGTCACAAGCAGAATTACACTCTCTCCTTTCCAATTAGCTGCCTTCTCTGCAAGTCTCTTTGCTTTAAGGAAGCTGGTGCGGGTAGATTCCTGAGGAAACGTGTGGCTGGGAAAATACACAGCGAGAAATCCCTGGTTCTACCTCTGTCCCTTTTCTTCTTCACATTAAGGGGCAACAATTCTTCTAATCACGAATAAATTCAGGTTTATAAGTCACACTGGCAGTATCAGGGTTAGCCTGCCAGTGTTACAAACCCTAAAAAAGCCCCCCCAGATTAAAACAAAAAATATTCTCTTTGTTTGCCATCTTTGTACTGTTTAACATGAGTATTTCAACAGTCTTTATTTTCCAAACACGCAAACAGGGGAGAGTGATCTGACCCACAGTATATTGACATACCATGTAGCTATAACCTTGAGATAAAAAGTAAAGGAAAAAGTCAAAACAGCCCAAACCAGATACTAACACAAACAAGTCTTTCCTCAGTCCAGACCCCTTCCCTCTGTAGCAAGGGCAACACTAGGATTAGCACAGAGCGGCTAGCACTCTGTGGTTAGCACTATGTGTGGCATAGTGGACACACTTACCTCTATGCTGGGGCAGACGCTCAGGGCCCAAGTGCACAGCTACAAGGTCCAAAGTATTAGTTCATTTGTTCAACAAATGTGTATTAAGTATCTATTCTGGGCCAGACACAATTCTAGGTGTTGGGAACATCTTACACATCTAGGGCTTGTAAAAGACTTGGAAGGCCTCTGCCCTTGTGGAACTTACCTAGTGGCATTAGGAACAAAAGAGAGAGAGAATATCCTCCCACAATGTTGACAGAAGATGGAAAATAACGGCTATTGCAGAAAGCCTGTGCTGATTTCCTGGATCCTGTATATCCAAGAAAGCCACTACTTCAAAATCTGGGTTGCACTGTGGAATAGCTATAGAAGGCCAAAACATGGAAAGAAAAAGGCAGAGAATCAGAGAGAAGCTTCCCTCCTCACCATTCATGGAAGGATCCTTTAGGAGTTTTACCATATTGATCAGGAAGAGTCAAACCCAATGTCTGTAAGTTGATGCATAAAAGCAACAGTAATGACTGTGCCTCTGTCCCATGCTGAAAGAACCCCAAAGATGGACCGCCCAACGTAATAATAGGGAGATAACTAAGCTTCTTTGCTATACAGAGCTCGGTGCTGAGAATTTTACATGTATTGGCTCATTTACTTTTTTTAATCACCACTTGGCGAGATATACACTAATTTTATTCCCATGTGAAGAAAGACCCAGAAAGTTAAGTAAATTGCCCTTGCCCAAGGACACATACCTGGCAGATAATGGATCCTAACTCTGTCTCATACCAAAATCCATGTTCTAAACCACTGCATATCCATTCATAAAATTATTTTTCATCATCTCATTCAAAGGAAAGAGTATTCGTTGAAAAAAAAATAAAGGAAAGAGTATTAATATAGAACAGGAAAATTATTCAGCTATCTTCAGAAAACGGTCTGTATTTTCAGATTATTATCTTAGAAGAAACAAACGTGTCCTATTAGTCAAAAGCAAATACATACCACTTTCTCAAATACATGAGAAATTAAGAGATAAGCCTTTTACAATCGCTTCAATGTACATAAGCCCAACGTCTAATTATTGAATTGAATTATGATTCAAGAATGATTGGAGAGTAGGAGCCGTGGCGGCTGCGGTCATGGTGGTGGTTGTGAGGTGAGGCAGGCCGAGGGGGGGGCAGCCTGAGGAGGGGGAGCCCGAGGAGGGGAGGGCGGGGGCTGGTGGCAGCGGCGGGTGGACTCGCGATAAAAAAAAAATTAAGAAAAAAGAATGATTGGAGATTGGTATTTCATCCGACTAATAAGTTACTGCTCAAAGTGCATTTTACAACCGCATACACTTCCACCTTTGTCCTCTACTTGATAATTGAATTAATAATAAAACAACTAAAATGAAACTGGTTTCGAGAAAACAAGACAGAACTCCATGATGAAGCGTATGCCCCTTTGGGAATGAAACCGTGTCAAAAATCTTTATCAAAACTTCAAAAGTATGGTAATAGAACTGAACTTTGAACAATGGGGAGAGGTCTTGCGTTTGCTTGAAATCATTGAAATTAAATGTAATGAAAAGTGATCAGAGTGCTTATTTTTACTTTGTTTTGTGGGAAATTGTGCTGGGAATGTGGATCTATTGTGCACAAAGGATGTTGGCTTTATGCTGGAACTACCAGGCAGGTTGAGTTGAGAAACAATTAGCTCAGTCAGCAAGCCTTTGAATCTGATTAAGCCAGGAAGCGGGCCCTCCCCACGACAGGGCAGAATGAAGGGAATGGAGGCCGAAATCCAAAACAAGGAATGACTTCTCCCTCTCCCTCCCTCTCTCTCTCTCTCTTTTTCTCTTTCTCTCAGGAAACTAGTATTAGAATTAATTGTATCAAATTTATGTCAAGGATTACTTCATTACAATTCACTATCTTTGGTGAAACAAATGCAAGCTTGTTTCCAAGTAGATCAACAGTCCACATGCGTCATGGCTACTGTCTCCAAGAAACTTCTGTTTACTGAGGCCTGACATACCCTCATGTTTTGGTAACAAAATATCTTTGAGATCCAGGACCCAAGTCACAGAGGAAGATGCAGAGCCTATCCCAGGCTGCTGGCCGAATTCTCATTTCTCTGGGGACTCTCAGTGTATTCTCTGGAGTTATCGCTTTCTTCCCTGTCTTTTCTTACAAGCTTTGGTTCACAGGATGGAATGTCTGGATTGCTTGCCCCATCTGGAATGGAGCTTTGGTAGGAAAATATTTTATTACATATATTGAGAGAGTATAGAAAGAAGGGAGGGAAAGAAGAAAAAGAATGACGTGTCTTTTTGGGGGTGCTCCTGGGTGGCTCAGTCAGTTAGTTGAGTGTCCGACTCCGGCTCAGGTCATGATGTCATGGTTCACTAGTTCAAGAGCCCCACACGGGGTTCTGTGCTGACAGCTTGGAGCCTGGAACCTGCTTCAGATTCTGTGTCTCCCTCTCTCTCTGCCCCTCCCCCACTCATGCTCTGTCTTTCTCTCTCAAAAAATAGACATTAAAGGGGCACCTGGGTGGCTTGGTCGGTTAAGCGTCCGACTTCGGCTCAGGTCATGATCTCACGGTCCATGAGTTCAAGCCCCACATCAGGCTCTGTGCTGACCGCTCAGGGCCTGGAGCCTGTTTTGGATTCTGTGTCTCCCTCTCTCTCTGCCCCTCCCCTGTTCATGCTCTGTCTCTCTCTGTCTCAAAAATAAATAAATGTTAAAAAAAAAATTAAAAAAAATAGACATTAAAATAATTAATTAATTCATTTCAAAAAAAAAAAAAAGAATGACATGTCCTGTTTAAGTTTTGCAACAATACAAATTCTACAGAAAATTAGATGACTGTAGAACATATATTTCTATTAGTTGTCTCTTAAATGTACAATCTTTCTTAATATCAGTTTATCATATACACTATCACGTGTACTATAATGAAATGCTGTTCAAGAAATTCTTAAAAAGTTGTTTTAATCTTCTCACCTTGGTTTTCTGAGAAATTGGAATCTATCTTTTGAAATTTGAATTTTATTGTTTTAAGTGTTTTTTTTTTTGTTTTGTTTTGTTTTGTTTTTAATAATCTCTACCCTCAACGTGGGGCTCAAACTCACATCCCTGAGATCAAGAGTCACATGCTCTCATGACTGAACCAACCAGGTGCCACTAAAATCTAAATTTTAGAAAAAGAAATATGTAAACCATAAAAAATAATGTAAAAAAAGTGGAGAACCGAGTAAAACCATCTTCAGATGAATGCTTTCACTAGAAATACTCAGGTGTGTTGACATGATCCAAGGATTTGCAAGCCCCAAACCTTAGTTCTCCCACATCTTTCTTTGCACGCAACTGTTTGAACTGCAAATAATTCAAGAATTTAGGTGATGTACTTCACTAACTTCACAGTTCATTAGCAAGTGTGCATGTGCCAAATATAAGTAGGCACCAAGTAGCTGCTCCATGTCTATTTACTGAATGACTGTACAAAGGAAGGATTAGACCAGTACCCCAGCCCTCTGCGTCAGAGAAATGAACACACCTAGCCTTGTGAGTAGGTGTCTTCCATGGCGGTATGATTTCAGAGGAGTTACAGAGGCTTGCAACAAATCCTTCTCTCATTGTTTCCTGTGATGCATGACATTCACCATTGAAGACTAGACAATTAGACTTTAAAGCCTTTTGATCTGAAGGAGTTTTCTATTAAAATGTAGCCAGTCTTGGGAGAGGCAACACTTTAAATCTTAAAAAATCTAACTGTAACTAAGATATCACCTAAAAGCAAGACCCTATAAAATATCATTTTAATCTATTTATTAAGTAAATATGTATTGATAACCTACTACATGCTTGAGTTAACAATGGGGGAGAAAAAAAAAAAAAAAAACAAGGTCTCAATTTTTAAAAACTCCATCTAGTGGGACTTAATGATGGTGAGTAGATGGGAGAAAGCCAAATGGTGCGAGTGTGGGACTGAACAAGGAAACACTTTGATGATGTTTTCCTTTTTTCTTTTCTCTTCCTAATTTTTTAAATGTTCATTTATGTATTTTGAGAAAGAGAGAGCAAGTGGGGGGAGGGGCAGAGAGGGAGGGTGAGAGAGAATCCCAAGCAGGCTTTGCACCCTTAGCACAGAGCCTGATTGCAGGGCTCAAGCCCATGAACAGTGAGATCATGACCTGAGCCAAAATTAAGAGCCAGACGCTTAACCGACTGAGCCACCCAGGCATCCCCTCTTTTCTTTTTTAATACATTCTTTTACATCTACCTCCCAGTCTTGCCGGTCTGCTCTTTTCCCCCATCTCCTACCTGAAACCATACGTTCATTCAAAGAAGCAGTTATTAAACATTTACCAGAATGCAAAAATGACAGTGACATTTATTCAAGCAGCTTCCACACTTTTTGTTGATGACCCAGAGTAAGAAAAACATTTTACATCCAGCACCTAGAATGTACATAGTTGCATGTATATAGTTCTCTCTAGATAAGTAGTTAGATTTTGATACATATATAGAAATAGAACAAACAGCTTCAAAAAAAAAAAACAATATTTTACCTTCTGTGTAAAATGAATTGATATTTTCTATTCTATTAATTTTTTTTAATTCTGACTACAGAACTGACCCAGTGTTTAATAAAACCATAATTATAGTCCAACTCTGTATTCCTTTCTTGTAATTCTTTGCCTATCCCTGCAGCCTATCATAGAACATTCAGCAGACACTGAGAGTTGATTAGGATCACAAATTATTGAATATAGATTTGCTCTATGCCAATATCTGTTTTATCAATTACTCCCAGAGAAATGACAAGGTCTGTCTCCAGCATACAGCTAGTTGGTGGCTATTTGATTTTGAGACCAATGGCATAGGGAATTGGAATCCGAAAGGTAGGATTTGGGGAGACGGAGCCTATGTTCAAGTCCTGATTCTGACATTCTTGGTATATGGTCAAGAGCAGGACCCTCACTCAGCCAGTTATGCACTGCTTTACCTATAACATGAGGAATTTTGTAGGTAAAGAGAGTCCATGCAGAGCTGTCTAACCCTAAGATGCTCAGTGAGAATGACCAAATTTGAACAAAGACTGTGTAATAAAGAGCTTCCCCAGTTTTGAAGTTCTACACACATGCTAGTTAATACATGCCTTTCGTCTGTGCTGTGAGTGAGGAAAATTTCTACCCTCCAGGTGCTGGGAGGGTACCCTTCACATGGGGAATTCATTTCCTGATTTCAGGGGCACAGAGGAATGTTCTGGCACCAGTTGCTTAAGTAACTTTAATTCAAAGTAATCAATACACCAAAGTGGCGTATTTGGGGGCTGCCTGCCCTGAATCCCATCCGTGCCCAATATCTGTCCAAACGCTTTGATCCTAACCTCTTGCTGCCTGCTCACTTGCCCATTCCATTCCCTGCCGAGTGGCTGAATTCCCCATCCTGTTAGCTTTGGGACCTCATCTCCTACCACTCTTCCCTTAGCTTATTCCATTCCCTTAGTCATCACACTGGCTCCTTGTTGTTTTCAAATATTCCAAGGTGTGTTTTTGCCTCAGGGCCTTTGCACTATCTGTTCTCTGCCTGGAGCTTCCTCCCACACAAGGTTTATTCTCTAACTTCCTTTTAATTCTTTGAAGAAATATCACTTTCTCATTGATGCCTTCCTTCATTACCCTCATTTCCCTATTTAAAATTGTAAATCTCGGGGCGCCTGGGTGGTGCAGTCGGTTGAGCGTCCGACTTCAGCCAGGTCACGATCTCGTGGTCCGTGAGTTTGAGCCCCGCGTCGGGCTCTGGGCTGATGGCTCAGAGCCTGGAGCCTGTTTCCGATTCTGTGTCTCCCTCTCTCTCTGCCCCTCCCCCGTTCATGCTCTGTCTCTCTCTGTCCCAAAAATAAATAAAAACGTTGGAAAAAAAAATTAAAAAAAATAAAATAAAATTGTAAATCTCAGGGTGCCTGGGTGGTTCAGTCAGTTAAGCATCAGACCCTTGATTTTGGCTCAGGTCATGATCTTATGGTTCTTGAGATCTAGACCGGCATTGGGCCCTGCCCTTGACATCGCAGAACCTGCTTGGGATTCTTTCTCTCCCTCTCTCTCTCTCTGCCCCTCCCCTGCTTGCTTTTTCACTCTATCTCCCTCAAAATAAATAAATAAAACTTTAAAAATAAATAAATAAATAAAATAAAACTGTAAGTCTCTCCCACAACTGGCATCCCCAGTCTCTCATTCCCCACTCTATCCTTTTCCCGATGGTCCTTATCACCATCTAATATACTACATAATGTACTTATTTATTGTTTGTTAATACCCCTCCCAACAAAATGTATATTGTACAACGGTGGGGATTTTTTTTTTTTCTATTTTGTTTACTGCTGTGCCTCCAGCACTTGGAACAGAATGAGTCACATACTAGGTGTTCCATAAATACTGTTTGATAAATATGGTTGAATAAGGGAATGAGTCCGTGCTCAGGTGGTACAAAATGCATCATATCATTGAACTCTCATTAGGTTGCAAGGACTAAAAGTCAAGCCAGTATTCACACTAAAGCAGGACAAAATCGTCATGAAAAGGAAAGCAATAAGAGTGCTCACTCTTTCAGTAATGTCTAAGTTTGGAACAATGTGATTTTTTTTTTCTTTTTCTAGCGAGTTTCCTAGTGAAGCACAGCTCTGTCTGATCGGGGTCAACTACAAAAGGTCTCTGACTCGTGCCACAACTTTCCTTCCTTCCCACTTCTCAATGTGCCTGAAGAGTGAATCTTCCTTTGGTGGAAAGACAATGTGTGCATTTCAATCCTATTGACATTTCCTTTTGCAAATGACTCCATATCCCTTCGGAGACTTAGAAAAGATAGATTTTTACAAGCGGAACAGAACTTTGCATTTGTTCAGTGCCTTCATTTGAGACTTTCTGAATTCTTCAAAGTATCGGTCCTCAGAACTCTCCTCACTCTACTCTGATAGCCACAAGATAAGCAGTTTTCCTAGGATTTCTGAACTAGGTTATTTAAAGGCCATCAGCTGCCAGAAAGTATGCAGCAAGATCACAGTGCCTGATGGACTGGGCTCTACTTGAATCCTGGAAAACGTGGCTTGGCACCCTCCAGTGACTTAGTTAATGGCAAGCAACAGTGCTGTATCCGGAAGCCTACCTGGAGACAGGAACTTGGGGAAAGGTGGGCAAGATGTCCCGTGCAGGTCCCAGTTTCCTCCTCTGTCAGAGAAGGGACTTGATTGTACCATCATCACTCAAACCTCTTATAGCTTCAGTGGTCCTGACATTTCCAAACACCTGATGGCCAATTTCCACTTAGATATCCTAAACTTCTGTAAGCCCGGCTTGTTCCCCCAAAACCATCTCACCACCAAAAGCAGTGATTTCTTCTCCAGACTTTCCTGGCTTTGAACTAGATTTCAAACCCTAGAGTGACTTTTGATTTCAACCCTTCCCTCCAAACTAGTGCTTCTTAAACTGAAATGTACATATGAATCACCTGGGGATCTTGTTAAAATGTACACTCCGATTTAGGAAATCTGGGGTGAGGCCGGGCGCCTGGGTGGCTCAGTCGGCTCAGGTCATGTTAGAGGGTTCGAGCCCCATTTTGGGTTCTGCGCTGTGCTTGGAATTCTCTCTCTCTCCCTCTCTGCCCCTCCCCTGCTCGTGCTCCCTCTCTCTCTCTCTCTGTCTCTCTCTCTCTCTGTCTCTCTCTCTCAAAATAAATAAACATTTTTTAAATTTTATTTACAAAATCTGGGTGAGGCCTGAGACTCTGCCTGTCTCACAAGTTTCCAAGTGATGTCGATGGTGCTGGTCCTAAGACCACTCTGTGCCCTAAACCAACCCACCCTCAGCCTCACTCCTACCCCACCGTATCCAGTCAGTTGCTAGCTAACTTTTATTTTTCCCGTGAGGCATATCTTTATCCATTCTTTCCTCTCATGCTCACTGGGCACCACCTCCCCCTCAACTCCTTACCACTTCCCACCCCCACCCAGGTTTCCATGCCTACATGACTTTGATAGCCAAACTGTGGGAACCCATTCATTAATGAATCATAAAATCCATCTATTGCATAGCTAGCAGCATTTATAAAAGAATAGAATAGAATAGAATAGAATAGAATAGAATAGAATAGAACAGAAATGGGGCACCTGGGTGGCTCAGGTGGGTTGGTTAAGTGTCCAACTTTCGCTCAGGTCATGATCTCGCAGTCTGTGAGTTCGAGCCCCGTGTCGGGCTCTGTGCTGACAACTCAGAGCCTGGAGCCTGCTTCGGATTCTGTGTCTCCCTCTCTCTCTGCCCCTACCCTGCTCATGCTCTCTTTCTCTTACTCTCAAAAATGAATAAATGTTTAAAAAAAATTTTTTTTGAAGACCCAATTCTGACAGAGACGCCTAGGCCTCACCTCATTCCTACCCAGCACACACTTGAGCACAGGCTTGTCTTTCTAGACCTCTGCTGTGTCAGTCAAGCTCCTCCTTCAAAAACCTTCAGTGTTGCTTCATTGTCCAAACGAAGCTGAGATATGTTAGCCTGAATTTTGAGGCCCTTCTCAACCTAGCCTCATGTGGCTTTCAAGCCTGATTTCCTACTCTTTTCTACCAGGAACCAGAGCTCCTGCCCCTCTGGGCCCCTGTCTCACTGTTTCCCAAGGCTGGCTGCCACCTTCCCACCTTTACACACATTTCTCCCACTGCCCAGACTGCCCTTCCCTCTGCCATCTCCTGCTGAAATCACACCCATCCCTCAAACCTGCTTCGGGTCCCGTTTCCCCCATGCTGCTTTCTTCCACGATCGTTCCCCCTGGAAGCGGTATCTTGTCACTGGGCCCTTCTCACACGGAGTGTACTCACTCTTCCTGCCTCATTTTGTGGACTTCTTACACGCACATTACTTTCACATCTGGACTGCAAATTCCAATGAAAGTTGGAGCCACTGTGTGTATGATTATTACTTGGTGAGCTTGCTTGTCCTATTTATCCTCTCTGTTTCATCTTCTAAAAAGTAGGAGATGGGGCGCCTGGGTGGCGCAGTCGGTTGAGCGTCCAACTTCAGCCAGGTCACGATCTCGTGGTCTGGGAGTTCGAGCCCCGCGTCAGGCTGTGGGCTGATGGCTCGGAGCCTGGAGCCTGTTTCTGATTCTGTGTCTCCCTCTCTCTCTGCCCCTCCCCCGTTCATGCTCTGTCTCTCTCTGTCCCAAAAATAAATAAACGTTGAAAAAAAAATTTTTTTTTTAAATAAAAAATAAAAACTAGGAGAAGATCAGGGCACCTGGGTGGCTCAGTCGGTTAAGCTTCCAGCTCTTGGTTTGAGCTCAGGCCGTGGTCTCAGGTGGTGGTGAGATCAAGCCCCATGTCAGGCTCCATGCTGAGTGTGGAACCTGCTTCGGATTCTCTCTCTCTCCTTCTGCCCCTCTCTCCCGCTCATGCGCACTCCCTCTCTCTTTAAAATAATAAATAAATAAATAAATAAATAAATAAATAAATAAATAAACAAACTTTTTAAAGTCGGAGAAGATCTCCATCATTATAAGGATTAAATGAGTTATCACATGTAAAATGTTTAGTGTAGTGCCTGGCATACATACAGTAAGGGCTCAGTAAATGTTAATTTATGCTATTATGCCATCTGCAGAGTGCCTATCACATCCCTTGTTGGCAGTAGACTCACAACAGATGTTTATAAGTGAATAAATTAGCCCATATTAAAATGATTCCTCTAGGGGCACCTGGATGGCTCAGTCGGTTAAGCATCTGACTCTTGATTCCAGCTCAGGTCCTGGCCTTGTGGTTCGTGAGTTCGAGCTCCATGTCAGGCTCTGTGCTGTCAGGCTCTCTCTCCCTCCCTCTCTCTCTCAAAATAAATAAATAAAGTGATCCCTCTAAAAGTTTCTATTACTGTTGTGATGCCTCCCCACTTCCTTCAATTCATCTGCTTCTGGGAACCTTTAGTCCTTTACGTCCTTTACAGGGGGCAATTTAAAGATCCTGTGGGAGGGCCCACAATTATCATCCGACCAGAGTGTTAGTTGCTACCGTTGCAAACCCCAAGCAATCTCTCTGGAACTGCCTGTGGAGCAGAAAGCTAGCCTGCTAAGAAGAGTAGAGAGAGAGCAGAGTGCAGGACTGGGCCTTCTCTCCGGGCTCCTATCTCCCCAGGCACCTCCTCTGGGTCCTTTCTGAAACCTGACTGCCCTGTTGTGCCCAGCTCTTGCCTCTCAGACACCGCCTCTCACATTTCCTTTTCCCATTTGACTTCTCTCCCCTACCCTCAAAACTCTTCCTTTTTCTTTCTTCCCTCTTCCCTGTCTAAATACAAGAGTTTAAAAAAGAAAAGAAAGCAAGAAAACAGGAGGCTATGACTCAGGGGACACCCGCCCTCTGTCTCGCAGGCATGCTGGACAGGGGCACCAGGGAAGATGGGTGTGCTCGCCCCTGAGCCACCTCCGTCCACAGGGTGGGTTTCCCAAGTTACTGAATGGCATTCATACACCAGCCTACTCCATGAAAGATCTTTTCAAAGTTTTGTGTAAACAAAGCAAAATTCAAGCTGGCAGCTACAACCAAAATATCAGGCGACTGCAATTCGGCTGCATTTTTCAACTTTTGAAAGGAAAGAAACGGTTCATGCCAAAGTGGTTAAGGCAACCTGGAATCTAAGCGTCTAATAATGTCAGCTCTCTCCTTGGAGTTATACCAGGAGAGGAGTGTCCCCTTTGCTTTTCTCTTGTTTGCCCCTGTGTTTCTCGCCCGTAGAGGAGTAACGTGCCCATTGGATGCCTTTGCCTCTGAAAGCGTAGACTGGCCCCCGGCTCAGCATCAATGTTCAATTGCTCTTAATAATTCTGTTTTGTTGTGCTATTTATGCTGGCTCAACCTCCACAGGGTCCCTTGGAAACTTTCCTCTTGAGAATCAAGCCAACCTCTTTCGACTACAGATGGTTCTGTTTTTATCCACGGGAGTTTTATGGTGTGGCAATGCCACGTCCGGAATTTCAGCCTGAGCCACACGAGAAGTGTTGTGTGAACGTACATGTGCACACTTCTCCCCCACCTCTCTCAAATTCTCCAAGTCGGGCGTTCAAGATAAAATATGCCAGGAAAATGAAAAGCTGGATCTAAAAAAAAAAAAAAAAAAAAAACCAGGCTGGACACAGAAGCTACAAAAGCAGCATATCACAAAACCATATTGGTAGAAGCTCTGATTTCCACCCCCTTAAATTTGTTGATACTATATATACAGTCATGTTTATTTCTCTGTCAAAAACCTAATTCGTAACTGCTTTTACTCCTGCCCTCATTCTATATCTGGTTTCAGGCACGTCTCTTCCTGGTTGTCTCTCTCAACCTCAAAACATTCCCTGACCAGGAACAAATGATTTATGGGTCAGGAATAAGCAGTTTCCAGGCTCAGTGACCACAAAAGGTCTCCTTCACCAGACCCGGAGCTGAATCAAAGATGAGCCCAGAATTCTTTTTTCTTTTTCATTATATATTGCCCTGACACCATTCCCTCCTTTGTTGAACTATTTTCATTCTGCACTTTGGGTCTTTTTCCCTCAACGGAGGCTATTAAAAAAAACAAAACAAAACAAAACTTTTGAAAAGCTGAACACCAGTGCACCCAGAACAATTAATGTCCCACCATGCATTCACTCTAATTATAATCTTTGTTACTTGAGAAACGGAGATCACATATTTGCATCCCACCAGTAGGCTGAGGCTCCTGAATCTCAAAAGAAAAGCAAAGAGTAAAAGATAATGCTGTTGCTGGGCAAGTTTTCAGGGTTCTGTGACACATTTCCTTTCCGGTTCCTCCCATTTGTAATTTTAGCAATTTGTGGGAAAGATGAATGATAGACAATTAATCAAAATAAAACATATGGCAAGGGTTATAAAGCCAAGCTTTTATTGCAGTGACACCTTACAGTAGGGGAGGTTATAATTGCAATGGCAAAGGCAACACAGAAAATAAAAAAAAAAAAAAAATGAGCTTGTATGAATCATGTCTTTATGACACTGATGGCTTTTTTCTTCATTGTCATCCCAGATGAGGAAGAGATCAGAGCCATAAATCCATTTAGCCATTTGCTGTTCTTTCTAGTTCATAATAAAGTTGTCAAACCGTGAGACAGATTGAACTCTTTCCAGAGGTACATTCTATCATGGATATTATTTTTCCATTTTCCTTTCACAGGCCATCATGACCGGTATACTTCTGCTGGTGGCTCACAAAGAGTGGACCAAGAGATACCTGGTAAATATATAGACCTTGAGTAGGATGGTTGAATAGGTTGGAAGGTCAAACCTCTACCAGTTCAGGATGGAACATAGAGAATGTGATTTCCAATTACAATTGAGTTCCTTCTGATTGATGCCTTACTATGACGGATTTCAGTAATAAACTGGCTTTAAATGAATATTTTTTATTTTTATTTTAGAGAGAGAGAGAGCATGAGTGGGAGAGAGGGAGGGAGAGAGAGAGTCTCAAACAGGCTCCACTCTCAGCTTGGACAGAGCCCGATGCAGGGTTTGATCCCACAACCCTGGGATCATGACCTGAACTGAAATCAAGAGTCAGACGCTCAACCAACTGCCACCCAAGTGCCCCTTAAATGAATAATTTATATCTGATTTCTTCTCCAAACACTTTCTACAAGTTCCTGCGATTATTGTAAATATTTAAGTATTCCAATTTGGAGAGGACAGAACCAATGTTATGCTCCCAAATTTCATTCTGAATAAATGGATCTATAGGCTCCTCTGTTTTTAATAATGTATGTTTAAGTCTCAACTCCTCAGCTTGGGATGTCCTTCCGCTGTCTCTGTTACTTCTCCCCCCCCCCCCAAAAAAGGATGGGAAGTCTATGATATATTGCACTTCAATAGTAGGGAGCCAAGTAATCCCAGGATATAGAAAGACTACTTTGTTCTGATCATAGATCTTCCCATGGCTCAAATAAGTGTGAGTCACCTGGGAATCTGGTTAAAATGTAAATTCTGATACAGTAGATCTGGGGGAGGTATGAGATTCTACATTTCTAACAAACTTCCAGGGATGTCAGTGCTACTGGACCACGGACCATGCCCTGACTAGCAAGGTCCTAGGATAAGGCAGGGATTCTGGTATTCATCTTTTTCCCACCGTAAGCTGGCTCTTAACACATGATAGAAGATAAATAAACACATGTTTGTTGAATGGAATTCAATTAGTTTTTGGCTCAGTTGGCTGATATGTTATTCTCCCAGAGTGTAGATTCAAGAAGAGAATAAAAGGGCCTAAAGAGAAAATTGTAACCCATTTCTCCTTCACTTCCCAGTAAAAGAGATTAATATCCAACAACGCTTTCTTTCTCCACATCGCTGAGAAGCTTTTGAAGAATCTAGTTTCCAAAGTAACAATTTATTTTTGTTTTATTTTCAGTGGGAAGCTAGTTTCACCTTTGTGATTCTAAGCATTATGGGATGTCCACTTCATTTTGCGATAGCCTTGGAATCTGCTCTCCTTGGTCCATATTGCTTCTACTCGCTTTCAGGGATTGCGGGGACCGGTTACCTCGGTTATGCAGTTGCCTTCCCTTTTCCATATGCAAAATTCCCATCAGCTTGTGTGGACCCACCACACTATGAAGCGTACCACCTGACGCTTCAAGCCTTCGACCTGTGCCTGAGCTTCGCCATGTTCTGTGTGTCCCTGACAGTATTCATCAAGCTTTCTGCAGGACTTATCTGGAATAGACACATACATGTAAGTTTTCAGAAAGGGGGAACCAGTTTTTTCCATCCTGAATGCTAAAATGGAAAGTCTGCCATGTTAGTACCTGATCTGTCTCTCTTACTTATCACTGTATCTTTTATAATCAGACTTTTCCCACTATTTCTACTTCTACTCCAGCAAAGAGGCTGATATACACCAACAACAAATTTACCTTTCTAACTTTTTCTAAGATGGCTAATAAGAATATTAATAATATTTGGGGCATCTGGGTGGTTCAGTCGGTTGGGCGTCCGGCTTTGGCTCAGGTCATGGTGTCACGGTTCGTGGGCTCAAGCCCTGTGTCGGGCTTTGTGCTGACAGCTCAGAGCCTGGAGCCTGCTTCAGATTCTGTGTTTCCCTCTCTCTCTGCCCATCGCCAGCTCACATTGTCTCTCTCTCTCTCTCTCTCTCTCTCTCCCTATCTCTCTCAAAAATAAACATTAAAAAATTTTTTGAAGAATATTAACAATATGATAGTAATAGAAGTATGAACTGAATGTTTACTATGTTTCAGTGTACTTCCCATTTCACACATAGTAGACTATAGCTAAAAAATGATGTAATTTGAGGGCTCCTGAGTGGCTCCGTCGGTTATACTCCCAACTTCGGCTCAGGTCATGATCTCACGGCTTGTCTGTATGAGCCCCACGTCAAGCTCTATGCTGACAGCTTAGAGCCTGCTTCAGATTCTGTGTCTCCCTCTCTTTCTGCCCCTCCCCTGCTCATGATTTATTCCTGTATCTCAAAAACAAACAAATATTAAAGAAATAAAAAGAATTATGTAATTTGCCCAACATCACACAGCCACTGAGCAGGAGGACCAGATTCAGAACCCAGAGCTATTTTTCTTAACAGTTCAGATTTATCCTGGGCTTCTCGTCACCCACATTGTATCCTCTCTCCTTCGCTAGACATCAAGATGCATAATTCTGGCCTCCAGGAGGGTTAGAGCAGGATCAACTGGGAGAACAGTACAAGTGATTTCTGATTCCAAATTCCTACATCTGATATGGGTCACTCCATTGTGGGTTGAACAGCCTCCTCCTGGAAAGAGGTATTTCCCACTGCAAACTCTTATACTGGCTTGATGATTCAAGTTAGTTTTATATTAAGGTCAGGTGAATTTGAGTTATGTTAGCCATTTTTTTTCCCGGTTTGATCATATCAGCACAGATCAGCAAAGCTGGAAGACAAGAACTTGGCACTCTCAATACCTTTTGTGGTCAGTCTTGTCCTTTCAACTTCTACATAAGTCTGCAAAGGAAATCCTGTACATTCTTAGGAACAGAGTTGATTTTGCAAGGAGGCCCACTGAGAGTTGAGGCTAGTAGACCAAAATGACCTCCCCTGCTGTACTGCCAGTGCATCTAGAAGTTTAGTATTTGAAATTTCTCCCTTGTGGGGACTATCCCAACTTTCTAGAGCCCTTTTGTTAAAAAGAACATAAACCCAGGAGAACTACACATTAAAGTGTTAGCGACCCATAACTCCTTGGCATCAGACATCTGGCTGCCGTCTTTGGGCATGACACCTAAAGTTTAACAATGGATGGAGGTCAGCGAGAAAACTATGAAAAATTATGTCCAGAGCTTGGTAAGCCAGCCTCATGGAAACCCAATAGTGAAGCCACCTGAAGTTCCTGGAAAGAGAAAAAATTCATTGAGAACAAAGCAAAGTTCTCTAAGTTTAGAATTTTGCCTTTGCCCATCTTGCTCAAAACAAGTGATTTCTAAATTAAGTGTGTAATTTCTAAATTGGATGCAAGATCCAACACAACTACAACATGTTGCTCAATGTGGATCAATAACATCAAAATCACCCAGGGTTCTTATTAAATCAGATTTCTGGCTTTCATCCCGGCCCACTCTTGTGGCAGAAACTCAGGGGTTGGAGGCAGGGAATATGCATTTTTAGCACATGCCCCCAAGAGATTCTGCTAAAAATTCTCTTCCTAGCACAGGATTCTCTTAGTGTCACTTCTGGACAGAATCTCAGTTTTCCCATGTGCATAAAATGCAGCACGAGTTTGGGTGAAAGCTCTCGATAAATTTAACAAGCAGCAAATCTTTGGTGAGCGTTTTTGGATGATTTGACACCACTTAATCCATGGTGGTGGCATATCATGTTTCATTAGCAAGGATGAGTGGCTGACATAATGGGATATGAGGTTCTGTATTAATAAATACACCACCGCCTCCCCGAGCCCACAAGGAGCATGTGCAGCTTGAGCAAACCTTTGTTACCATGTTACCATGTAGAGATCTCAGTGATACTAGGCACAGTTTCCAGCAGTGAAATAATGTATTGTTTGTCAAAATTCTAGAAAACATATAACCTTCTCAGAAGAAATGGCAGATCACTGGTCAGGATATAGAATTCTACATGGTGATTCTGCATTTAATGAGCCTCCAGAGAGTTTTGATGTTAGGTTCCCTATGTGCTGGAAGAGACAAATCATATTTTTAAAATTTTATTAAAAATTATAAATTTATTAAAAGCTATATAAATACTGTAAAATATGCTGCTGATTTACTCTTCTTTCATAAATGTATCAACGTAAATATGCATATGTAAATACAGGAATATTTATGCATGTAAATGTATGTAAATATCAGGAAAATCAAAAGCTGTGAAAATTTGTAAGAAAGAAGAAAGTGATAGTTTAAAGGAAGATTTGGGGGAAATTGTATTGTGTTAGAGAATAAAATCCTTTTTTTTCATGTATGTAATAGTCAATCTCATGATAGAAAATATTCACTTCTAAGAGTTTTTCTGTAAGTCTGAAAACATGTTTTCAGAAATTTATCAAACAGTCCCTTAGGAATCACCATATTCATCATTTCTCTCTTCCCTGTGCCTTTTCACTTTAGGAGAATTGAAGTCACCTTGCATCCCAGGCAACTCAAACTATTATAACAAGATACCATAGACTTGGTGGCTTAACCAACACACATTTATTTCTCATGGTGTAGGAGACTGGAAGCCCAAGGTCAGATTTCCAGTAAGGTCGATCTTCACTGAGGCCTCTTTTCCTGGCTTGTGGATGTCACCTCACTGTCCTCCCTGGGCCCTGCTCCTGGACAGAGAACTCTGTCCTCTTCTTATGAGGACACTAATCCCTTCATGGGGGTCCCATCCTCATGACCTCATTTAAATTTAATTTTCTCCCGAATGACTCACGTCTATATACCATCGCAGTGGGAAGTAGGGCTTTAACATAGTGATTTGGGAGGAAGACGCTAACAGTAGATAGCATCTGGTTGAGGGTCACACAGTGTTGGTGTGTGTGCGTATGCAGTCAGTTGGTCCCCAACTAAAACCACAGTGAGAAATGCTTGAAAGAGGCATAAAAGGTTTTGCTTTATGATGATTTTGATAAAAGCATTATATGAGTGCTACAGACTGAATGTTTGTGTCTCTGAAAAATTCATGTTGAAGCCCTAACCCCCCTCCCCCCTCCCTCCCCCCCCTCACCCCCTGCACTGTGCTGGTATTAGGAGGCGGGGCCTTTGGGAGATAATTAAGTTTAGTAAGATCAGGAAGGTAGAGCTCCCATGATGGGATTAACTTCATGATGCCCTTATAAGAAGGTGAAGAGGCCAGAGTCCTCTCTCTCTCCACCACATAAGGATACAGCAAGAAGGTGGCCATCTGCCAAATAGGAAGAGGGTTCTCACCAGATGCTGAATCTGCTGACACCTTGATCTTGGTCTTCCAGCCTCTAGAACGGTGAGAAATGTTTGTTGTTTAAGCCACCCAGCCTATGGTAGTCTGTTACAGCGGCCCAAGCTAAGACCACAAGCCCTTCCAAATTTTCCAGGGCCTCATGGGAGGAGCTGGAGCTGGAAAAGGAGTAAGTCCCCGCTTCTGTGGCTACATGAAACACCATGAAGTGACCCTGTGGGCTTAGGACTCAGTGCAGGGGACAAAGGAGCACCGCATAAGATTAAGTTGAGACACTAAAACGCAAAACAACCATAGCCGAAATTGTCTACATTCTTGGTCCAGTAAGTAATAAAGTGATGGGAAAGGAAAGAATTGGGACGCCAGACGTGCTGCAGCTGTCCCCTGCAGCTACTCCGCCCCTCCCCCACGGAATGGAATGGCTCCCTGTGTTTTCCTTTCATTATTCATTGTTATGTTTGGGGTTTTGTTTTTTTGTTTTTTTTTAATGAAAGGGGAAAGAAAATATTTTCCCCCTTGACATGTGATACAATGGTTTTATTTTTTTTTTTCTCAATGAATTGAGAAATATTTGCTTCCCATAAAAGATGTAGGTAAGCCCTCGAAACAGTGAAAAAACATATGAGGACAGAATATTTATCAGTGGAGGACCATCTTCCTCCAAACACAAGACAAATCTGCAGAAATATATTGGCTTCAAATCTTCTAGCGGATGTACCCTGCATCATCAGCAATAGCAATGTGTTTTGCCATAAATTCATCCATGACTCTCATCCTAAAGGTCCGAGACCTCATGTTGGGCTACACCAAGGTCTTTCTGGTGCTTCTGGGAACTAAATCCCCTTGGGGAAATCCAAGTAAAACCTCAAGTAGGACCACACAGCAGTCAGAATGCACTGTATTTCTTCCTCACGAGTTCCTTTATGTGGTCTCCTCAACTTGGTCAATAGAAAAATCAGAATCTAGAAAAATAATTGCAATCCAGGGCATTAGCATTCCCTTGATCTCATTATGTTCTCTGGAATAATAATGCTGGTGAGTAGTAACAGAGTGATTGTAGGTGTATTTACTGGGCAGTGACTACTTGTCAGGGGCTTTACCTCCTTTCTTCCTCACAACACTGCAAAACTCATTCCCCCCCTTTCACAGATGAGGGCATTGAGCCTGCCATTTGGAGTCAGGATTCGTTCCTGGTCTCAAAGGGTCTGGAGGCCAGGCTCCACCCTGCTGAGCCACACCTTTTGGAGAGTGTATTCAGTTTTACAGACTCCGAGTGGCTTTGCATAGGCATGCATTTTGTGGACAGTCTTTCTTATGTTTCTCACAGACAAAAATTAACTCACATATCAGAAATGGAAGCTATTTTTTCCAGGATATTTTCATTTCATTTAATCAGCAAGACGATGCCAAGGGTGATAGCAACTTGCTAAGAGAGGAAATGAGAGGGAAGTGTCTATTGTGATGTATTAAAATAAGCTTGATATTTTGTCAAAGCAGAAGAAATAGATGAGGCAGTAACCTGAAAACTGCCTTTTGTCAATTTTTATTTTATAATCATTGTGAGTATCAACATATTTTCCTTTTGACAGTCAGTTTAATCTTTTAATATAAAATATCCTACTAGGGTTTTTTTTTTCCTTGTTCCTTACTTTTAATCTAAAATATTATTATGGGGACACTGGGGTGGCTCAGTAGTTAAGTACCTGACTTCTGCTCCAGTCAAGATCTCACAATTCGTGGGTTCAAGCCCCGCGTCAGGCTCTGTGCTGACAGCTCAGAGCCTGGAGCCTGCTTCAGATACTGTGTCTCCCACTCTCTCTGCCCCTCCCCTGATCATGCTCTGTCTCCTCTCTCTCTCTCTCTCCCTCTCTCTCACTCTCTCAAAGATACATAAACATTAAAAAAAAATTTTTAACGGGGGCGCCTGGGTGGCGCAGTCGGTTAAGCGTCCGACTTCAGCCAGGTCACGATCTCGCGGTCCGTGAGTTCGAGCCCCGCGTCAGGCTCTGGGCTGATGGCTCAGAGCCTGGAGCCTGTTTCCGATTCTGTGTCTCCCTCTCTCTCTGACCCTCCCCCGTTCATGCTCTGTCTCTCTCTGTCCCAAAAAAAATAAATAAACATTGAAAAAAAAAAATTAAAAAAAAAAATTTTTAATGTTATTATTATGAATATATTTTTCAACAAACTTTAAATGCTGTATTTAAAACAAATAAGATATATATTTAAACCACAGAAGAAAGTTTTGCTTTCTAAAAGAGCAGAAACTTGAGCAGAAGTCAGAAACCTCCATTCTCTATAATCATATGGTGCCAATATGTGAGCACAAAGCCATTTAGGGAGGTAACAATGTTGGCTGGACACTTTGCATTGTATTAATTAACGAAGAGAATATGCAGTGGCTGTTACTGGGCACCTGAGTTCATTCCCCCAGGAAAGAAGAGAGAGACCCACGAGCAAAGTAATAGGGTGACACACAATCAAGGCTATGAGGATTGAGGAATGACACAACGTCACTTCCCTCCCAAACAGGCCCTACCAGCCAGCAGGGACAGTGGGTAAGGCAGCAGTTCACCCCTGCACACATCAGTAGTTGTGGACTTGAGCTTCCTCATCTCTAACACCACAGGGCTTGGCCAGCCACGTCCAAAGACCTTTCCAGATCGGTCTTGGTCTGTGATTTTCAAATAAAACTTTATTCCATTGGGGAAGATTAACACTCAGAAGGGAGGACTGTCAGCAACCAGGGGTGGCTCTTCACCTGTCCTAAGCCATGTTGATGTGTCGCTGGGGTACCCCACATAGCCCTTACCCTGCTAGCTCCAGAAGGAATATACACCAGGGACACCTGGGTGGCTCAGTCAGTTAAGTGTCCAACCTCGACTCAGGTCATGATCTCACAGTTCGTGGGTTCGAGCCCTGCATTGGGCTCTGTGCTGACAGCTTGGAGCCTGGAGCCTGCCTCAGACTCTGTGTCTCCCTCTCTTTCTGCCCCTACCCTGCTCTCTCTCTCCCTCTCTCAAGAATAAAATAAACATTAATTTTTTTTAAAAAAAAAAAAGAAGGAATATGCACTAGCAATGTTATCCAGTCAAGATGGATATGAGAGTTGTCACAGATTTATATATCGCTTTAACCACTTTGGGAAAACAACTTTCTTTGCTCAGTATTCGGTCTGTCATATCAAACCAACCAGAATTATCTTGTTGGTTGTCTTTTTTTATGATTCAGGTAAAAGTAATATATCGTGTTACATTAATTTTAGGTGTATGATATAATGTTTCAGCAATACTATGTATTTTCTCAGTGCTCATCAAGATAAGTATACTCTTTGTGCACTTGATCCCCTGTATTTATTTCACCCATTCCCCTACCCACCTTCCCCCTGGCAAGCCACCAGGCAGCCACCAGTTTGTTCTTGTGTTTAAAAGTCTGTTTTTCCATTTGTCCCTTTTTTAAATTTGTTTGTTCATTTTGTTTCTTAAACCCAACATAGGAGTGAAATTGTATGGTATGCGACTTTCTCTAATTGACCTATTTCACTCGGCATTATACCCTCTAGATCAATCTGTGTAGTTGCAGAACTTAACCATTGTTTTACCAAATAAGTAAGGAGTTTTAAACTCCAGTTTATGTGCAAAAAGGTTGTTCCAAATGTTTTTCTTCTCTTATTTCATATAACTAACCTAGTGTCATGGATAAGAAAGAAAGCTGCTAGTTAAAGCAATAGAATTGATAAGCACTGGATGGTAATTAGTACCTATCTGACAAGAGGAGTATCTTGTGTTCACTAGTATATGACTTCCCTCCTATCACGTGTTGAAGAATCTGATTCCAAAGCCCTAAATACAACACTCATTATTTATACTTGCCCCTCAACATTTAGTGAACGTATATTATTTGCCATATACCATGCTAAAAGCTGAAGGGTAGAGACAGAAGGATAAGCAAGACATATTCTGGTCCCCCATTGACTTACAGGGACTGAGGGGAAATGTCACCTGCACCAGAAGGACCAGGAGCCCACATGAGGAATAATGAGATTTGAATTAGGTAGTGTTAGTGGATATGGAGAAGAGGTGAAATATTTGAAAGATATTTAGAAGGTAGGATCAACAGAACTTATTATCAGTTAGCATGAGGAATAAGGGAAGAGCTCAGGAAGATGCAAAGGGGTTTCTTTTTTTTTTTTTTTTAATTTTTCTTTAATGTTTATTTTTCTTTTTGAAAGAGAGAGAAAGAGAAAGCGTGAGCAGGGGAGAAGTGGAGAGAGAAGGAGACACAGAATCTGAAGCAGGCTCCGGGCTCTGAGCTGTGAGCATAGAGCCCAATGAGGGGCTCAAACTCACAAACCATGAGATCATGACCTGAACCAAAGTCAGATACTTAGACTGAGTATCTGAGCCACCCAGTCACCCCATGGGATTTCTTGACCATGAGAGACAAGACAGAGTCCTTGGATTTAATGTGTGAGTCCTACTTTTATCACTTAGGGTTTCATAGCCCATCATTAATAAAAAGCCATTTTAAGAACCTAATAGAAGGCATCAAAAGGACTTCTTCCTGGGGTTCAACCCAATGAGGTACTGAAGCTTGCCACTGGACACTCCATGGCTTTCGTTGGTTACATACCAGATCCAAATGATGCCTTGCTTTGAGTTCATAATAAACCTAGTGCTGAAGAGCACGGGCTATAAGAACAGTTTCAATCTAGGCCATATTTAACAACTTATCTCTTCATTTCTTCTACTGACACTCTTATGGCAAAGGCTGCCAATGAGCAACCTGTACATAGCCAAGCCCAGTGGAGTCTTTTCAATCCACATTTTCCTTGACCTCTTCACAACCTTTGAAACTATTGACCACTTTCTCCATGAAATCCTCTCCCCTCTGACTTCCATGGACCATTTGCTTTGGTTTTCTTCCTTTCTCCTTGGTTTTTCCTTTTCAATCTATCTGATGGCTCCATTGCTCTGCTGAATCCTTAAAGGCTAGTGGCTTCAGTTATCACCTTTGGGCTGATACCTTACACATCCATGTCTATAGCCCAGTTCCTTCTCCTCCTCTAATGAGTTCCACATCTGACTATTCTCTGGACACTCTCCTGGGGGTCTCACAGACACATCAAACTCAAGATGTTTATAATGGTGCTGATCATCTCCTTGTCCCCAACACCTGCTCTTCTTCCTATAAATCCAGCTCAGTTGCCAGCAGTCCTGGTGACACTCAGGACAAGCCTGAGACTTGGAATCATCCTTGACTCCTCCCACCTGAGCTGATCACCATATCCTGGCAGCTACACCCCTTATTCACTGTGTCCCCCTTTCTCTGTACTGATCAAATGGCCCTGGCCCAGCCCTCCATCTTCTCTCACTCAGACATCTTTGCTTCCAATCTTGTCTTTCTTGAGAAGTATCCTCCACACAGGCTCTAGACTGAACCTTCTGAAGTTCCAATGTGCTCTTGTTACTTTCCTGCTTTACATCCTTCCGTGACTCCCCTTCACACTCAAGATACAGCCACGCTCCTCTATGTGACATTCATGTGTGTGTAGCTCCTTTCCAAGAATATGTGTTCCTTGAGAATGGAGACTGACTAAAGTGAGCTAAATGGTGGGACTGGGAGTATGAGACTCAGAAGACAGGAGAGTAGCAGGTGGCAATACCAGATGCCACGTTTACGTATTCCTAGCCGGAGCTAAAATCTTACCTCACTCTATGTCAGGAATATTTCAAATTTAAAAGCAATTCACACAACATGCAGGAATTTACTGTGGTCATGGACTCCAAAACCGAGCTCCAGGAAGGAATACAGAGGAAAAGTAGATATGAACTTCCATACCAAGGAAAAGTGCCTTATTGAAGAATTGCTTTCAGCATTATTTATGGTATGTGGAGATCCTGAGAAGTCATGTACTTTTGAAGTCAGACAGTTTGAGGTATAATTGTTTCCTCTGTCACCTACCATCTGATGAGCCTTGAGCAAATCAATATTGAACCTCTTTGAGCCCTAGAGATAACACCTACCCCACATGTTGCAAAGTGAAATGGTATAAATTACTACAAAGACCCTTACACGGACTTGGCCCTTGATAGTTGCTCAAGAAATGTTTGCTTTCTTCCTCTTACTTCTAATCAAATTTAAATTCTTGGCTCTCATTCAAAGATTTTAGAAAGAACCCTTTAACCTTCTGTTAATTTTCAAAATGCCCCAAGCCAATCCAAACCAGACAAAACAAATAACAAATGACCAAAAAAGATATTCAACAGAGAGATTCCTCACTTCCTTAGACAGTCCCTGCCCACAAAAGTAATGGTTCTTCTGAACTGTTTTATGCTTATGCCAGATATTTTATTACACATATATTTCTTTTTTATATCTTTCTGCCATCCCCCTTCACCAATATCACCAATATTGTTCTCTCTGGTGATTCCTTTTAAATCCTTAAGTGGTACCATGGTGCTGTTACTTGAGTCATCCTTCATTGGGTTCCTGTGACATAAAAAAGGCTAAATTAAATGTCAGAAGTGACACTCTATTTTCTTTGATAAATTGTAGAAATAAACACTACTTTATTTTTTTTCTTCTAGGGTCAAAAGAATGGACAATAAATTTGAAGCAGTGTTCCTCTTAAATTTGTTATATTTGTGGCCATTATTTTGAAATACAAAATAATTTTCATCTTCAAACAGTTTTTTCTGTGTTCTTATGAAATAAAAGTTGAGATAATTGTACATTTATGCCTTTTAGATTATTAACCTTGTTTTTTTCTGATTACATATTATGATTTTTAAAATGGAAATTGTATCATCATTGTCATAAAAATTTTTAAATCTGAAATACAAATTTGCAGTGAATGAATGTTTTCTTTAAATTCCTTTTGTCCCTGTTTAGTGTTTCATTAAACTATAATTCTATCTTACCTAAATTAAGCAACCATTTTGCTCAGCATTTCTTCATTGCCATTACCAAAGCAACTGCAGATCTTCAAACACAATTAAAACATAGAATAGTAGCCATAATGAGAAGGGTCTCCTGCAAGGGGAGAATGAGCCTCCCTCCTCGCTTCTCTATAAGTTGTCTATGGCACTCATGACAGTTTAATAGTCAGAAGGGACCATAGCTGGGGCGCCTTGGTGGCTCAATCTATTAAGCATCAACTCTTGATTTTGGGTCAGGTCATGATCTCACGGCTCATGAGTTCAAGCCCCGCATCGGGCTCTGTGCTGACAGTGTGGAGCCTGTTTGGGATTTTTCTCTCTCTCCCTCTCTCTCTGGCCCTCCCCCACTTGTACTCTCTGTCTCTCAAAATAAATTAATTAATTAAAAAAAATAAAATAAAATAAGAAGGGACCATAGCTGTCCTTTTGGCCAAGTTTTCACAAATGTCCCAAGGTCTAAATGCCCCTGACAGCTCAACCATTCCCAAGAGGCAACCCCATTCAGCAGTTGAGTGGCTCTCAATTGAGAAGACACAGCTTATTTGGGTGGCTGTAAGAGGTCTTGGGGCACCTGGCTGACTCAGTCAGTAGAGCATGCAACTCTGGATCCTGGGGTTGTGAGTTCGAGCCCCACACTGGGTATAGAGATTAGTCAACAATAAAATCATTTTTAAAAAATGTAAGAGGTCTCTTTTAATCTGGCCAAAGATTTGCTTCTTATATTCTCTATGTCATATATTCTTACATGTCTCTATGTCTCTATGCCCACAGGTCTTAATAATATAGCACAGTGGTTCTCAAATGTGATTCCTATGCCAGCAACAGCATCATCACTGGGAACTTGTATGAACTGAAAATTTGGGAGCTGGGTCCCAACAGTCTGCGTTGGGAAACCCTCCTCCAGGTGATTCTGATGCATGCTGAAGTTTGAGAAGCACCTGTGGAGCGTAATGGAAAGCAGGCAGGACTTCAGAATGAAAAACACCAGGATTCAGATCCTAGCCCTCTGGTCAGTTTAGGTAGGTAATGGGCTCGGTTCCTCCCTGGTCAAATGGAACTGATGAGGAGAGCTGATTCCTAGGCTTGTTGAGAGAATTCAGTGACACTATCTAGGTAAACCACATAGCAGAAAATCAAACACAAGAACAAAAACAGTGTCTAGTGTTGTTGATTCATTCAACACATTTATTAGATGCCTTTGAATATCAGTGTCTACGGAGTCCATTCATTTGAGAATGCACAAGTACAGAATGAAAATTTTAGACGTAATATTAAAAAATTTTTTAATGTTTATTTATTTTTGAGAGAGAGCCAGAGCATGAGTGGGAGAAGGGCGGAAAGAGAGGGAGACACAGAATCCGAAGCAGGCTCCAGGCTCTGAGCTGTCAGCACAGAGTCTGATGTGGGGCTCGAACCCGCCGACCACAAGATCATGACCTTACCTGAATAGACATAACATTTTAGACATATCATGGAAAAATATGATATTTAGAGAAGCTAAACAACATGTTCCAGAAGACACAACTGAATTGCTAGTGTCTGGAAGTCCTCTAGGTACCACTCAGACCTCAGCTCTGCAATCAACACATGTTCCTCTGTCACCTAAGAAGCTATAAGACGTCTAGCTCTGGGCCTGGGACTTATCAGTATAGAGGCTGAATTAATTTTAATATTATTTGAACATTTTGAGCCAGGACTGAGTGCCCTGGCTATTTATTTATTTACTTCCATTCTACTTTCTTATTTGCATCCCTCTCTGTTTTGAAAGGGTTTAAGGTGACTTTTGGGCATTTTATCAAGAATCAAAGTTTCAGCTGCTATGGCACCAACCGTGGGGCCAGTGAGGTCCAGTGATTGCTTCCTGGAACTTTGGTGCTCAGCAAAATCAGCACAGTTCTGAAGATCCCAAACTGATACACAAGTGAAAGAGTCTAATACCAAGTGCTTTAGGCTGACTGGAATCCCATGTAGAACGTGTTAAAAATTATATTCAGTTCTCAAGAAATATGTGGGGGGTATTTCTTGCCCTTGCTTTCACAAAGAAATGAGCAGACATTTTACTATGCCCTTGCCTGGGAGAACTAAATTTTTGGTTCATGCTTACCATCACATGCCAAAAAAAGTCTGCTTTACAGGCCTTCCGGAAGGAATAAGGCACCTTTACTTTAAAACAGCCTGTTTCCAGTTTTGTGTGGCTGATAATATTACTGGACTAGTGACAGAGGCCAAGGCAAGAAAATAGGCTGGGTTACTTATAACTCTTTGAATGTGGACACATCAGCTTGTGGGAAGGAAACTATTTAAAATGGGGCTTAGGGAAAGGGGGAAAAAAATCCCCTTTCCCCATATGAGATTCTTCCACAGTGTTGTCATGCAATCTTGAAAACCTCCATAGAACAGTGGATCACTCTCATTGGATATATGCAAATTATCTGAGACCCAGTGGTTTCCTGCCAGGCAAAAACTTATAATAACAGAGCAAGAATGCAATCTGAGCCCTTGCTCTCTGCAATCCCTGAAAGAACAGAGTCGTTCTTGACAGGGCAATTTCAGCCCTTGACATTCCAGGAAATAGCTTAATAATGTCATTTAGGCTGGGGTTGTAACCAATCCTAAGACATGGAGACACAAATGCCATATGTAAGATTTAAAATATCGGTTCAGGGACCATTATTCATTTTCACAGAGAGTTTAACAACAAAACACCGCCACAACAAAAACTAAGCCATGCATCCTAATTAAATTTAGCATTGTCCCCACTAATTAAACCCAATATGAGGAAACGGAAGGGTTCCCGTCCAGAAATTTCAGACACATCCTGAAGACTATTTCTTTTCCGTTGACTTTCCTAGGTACTAGGACCATGTCATGTCCAGGATGTGGTAACCAAACAAAACTGTTTTTTGATCATTAATGTATGTGCAGAAGTGAACCCCATCTTGGGGCCTCACAGGCCTTTATGAGACACGCTGGCCTTTACATTTCAATGTGTTTCATTTTCTCTGGGTGCTGTACAGCTGAAAAAGGTTACAAGACTCAGGTTAAAAGTCAGGAAGTAGATCAGGGCCCCATACTATGACATCACTTTCTTGCAATGCAATGATGCAATGACATTTCCTGCAGGAAAATGATTAGAGTTGACAGGCAGCCTCAGTTCCCTGCAGTGGAAGGTGTCGGGCCTCCCTCACTCCAGCTCCTGCCTCCCTCCCTCCTGTCCCTTGTCTGGGGCTTCTCAAGGCCAGAGAGAGAGAGAGAGAGAGAGAGAGAGAGAGATCCAAGCCACTTCCATTTTGTGAAAATCCTGATATATTTAAAATGAAGGTGTGCTAGAATTTAGCTACACAACTTGTGGAATATATTAATTGTTAAAGCAATTGACACTTTTAAACAAAATATATATACTTTTGCCATTTGCAAAACAGTTTCTAGATCTATTATTAAAGGTGACATAGGGGCACCTGGGTGGCTCAGGTAGTTGAGCGTCTGACTTCTGATCTCAGTCAGGTCATGATCTCAGGGTCATGGAATTGAGGCCCACATCAGGCTCTGCACTGAGTGTGGAACCTGCTTGAGATTCTCTCTCTTTCTCTCTCTCTCTCTCTCCCCTCTGTTCCTCTGTCCCGCTCTCTCTCTCTCTCTCTCTCTCTCAAATTAAAAATTTAAAACAAAATTTTTTTAAGTGACATATAGGCAGAGCCACAAGGGATTCTTGTACATGCTGGCCAAAGGGAAGAGCAGGGATTAAAATTGACTCACTCTCTGATCGTCAACCCATGCTTGCTGGAGCGGTATGAGATCTTTTTCTGATTTACACAAATGTCTCCCCACTCGCAATAGGAGGTCTTGTAACAGACACAGGTTTAAGTTGAATGACGAGTCATTCTTCTGCTTTCAGTCCCCGGTGTCTCTATACCTGTAGGTGTAACATCTTTCAGGGGCATCTCCAGAAGTGCACATTTTAGGACCTGCCTGATTATGAATGCTAGGCCAGTGAGTCACCTGCCAGAATCACCCCAGCATGTAGAGAGCCTTTTGGGGGGACTTATAAACAAGTGCTGCCCGTGAGCCCCCACAGGCTGTGTGGGGCACATGGCTTGGTGAGTAGAGGCTCTGAGCAAGGCTTCGCCCTGGCTAGGTACTTTTATGTTCAAATTGCAATGCTGTAATGGCATTAATGGCCCTCAATATGGTGGACGCTGCTCTCGACTCCATACTCAGACAGAACTGCCCGGGCCCTTAACACCAATTTAGAGACCCGAATCAAGGCAAGAAGAATCTAAGGGCTGGCACCAATACTGGGACTCCACATCAAACTGTCCTTGCTTGTCCATCTGTGGCCTCGTAACTCGGTTCCTGGATTTCTGCCTCTGTGTGAGCTCTAGTGGCTGGGTGCCTGGTGAGTGCTGCCTGGGACTAAGCGTTGATTCCCTTGATTTACCTTAGCATGCCTCTTCTGGAGACCTCAGGTCTGCCCCCATAAACAACAGAATGAGGACTCCAGACTTAGAAGCTTCTGTCATTTTTCTTCTGCTTGTCACCCTGCTTTGGGATCCTCTCAGGAGTTAATGGCATCTGCCGAGCAATGACTGCAGCTATGACGAGAGAACAGCTTCCTGGCGCATCTTTTGTCCGTTTCAAAACAAAACTAAGGCTAAGGCACTTTTATGTCAGAAGAGAGTCAGCAGAAGTTTCTACTCCAAAAAAAAAAAAAAAAAAAAGGTTATGACTTCAGAAATGTAAAGTCTTAGGATCCCTGATGGATTTACATGCTGGAAGCAATGTTTCTAGATAATGCACTGGGTTTGCCAGACAGGTTTAAGCTCTCTGTGGCAGTTGGATGGATACGTGTCAGGGATGCTATGAGGCACGGCTTACACAGAGCTCAAAAATTGGGAGTGCGTCTATAAATCATGACACAGTAACTGGATAGAGCTTGCAGTGACAATATGCTAGCTCTGGAAAAATTAGCAAATATCTCAAGGGCTAATGCATTTCTTTAGGATGAGTCAAAACACAAGCAGAGTTGTCACTCCTTTCCTTCACTACCCTCTGGGTGTTCTCTCAAAGGTGTAGGTCTTCATGAGTAACTGTTTCCACAGTCTCTCAAAGTAGCAGTGGCTACAACCCGGGAAGTATGACATGCCTAGAAGGACTATAAAACTTAGATCACGGGGGGCGCCTGGGTGGCGCAGTCGGTTAAGCGTCCGACTTCAGCCAGGTCACGATCTCGCGGTCCGTGAGTTCGAGCCCCGCGTCCGGCTCTGGGCTGATGGCTCAGAGCCTGGAGCCTGTTTCCGATTCTGTGTCTCCCTCTCTCTCTGCCCCTCCCCCATTCATGCTCTGTCTCTCTCTGTCCCAAAAATAAATAAACGTTGAAAAGAAAAATTTAAAAAAAAAAAAAAAAAAACTTAGATCACGGGCAAGAATGTAAAATGTCCGACATTACTGGGTTTTGATTACTGTGCCAAATTTGCATTCTTATGCTATCTAATCACTCCTGTGAAGGAAATTCATTATTTCCTAGAGTTGAACTTACGAGGAAAAAAAGAATTTATTTTACATTTGGTATTTTTGTAGAGTCACAAGGTCTGGAGCCTGTATTTTTCACCATTTGAGTAACCCTTCTGCTTGCCCATACGTGTTGAAAGTGTCATTTAACCTGAATACACAGATCAGACTTGCTGAAGACTTTACCCTTTCACCTTGCTGTAGGCAACAAGAAAGATCAAAGCTTCCTGTATGTTTTAGGGATGACCCCTTCTTTGTTCCGAACACTTTTCACATCTCCTGTTTGTGGAAGCTTCTGCAAAGACTGATTATTTCTCCATTCCATAAATCTGCTTATTATAAGCAAGACTGCCATTGCCCATTTGGCCTCTTAGAAGAAGGAATTTACTGATGTGGACAGATACTTTATCATAGCTTTTTAAAATCATAGTATTTAAGGGTACCTGGGTGGCTCAGTTGGTTAAGCCTCTGACTTCGGCTCAGTTCATGATCTCACGATTCGTGAGTTCAAGCCCCGCGATGGGCTCTGTGCTGACAGCTCAGGGCCTGGAGCCTGCTTCGGATTCTGTGCCTCCCTCTCTCTGCCCCTTCCCCACTCATGCTCTGTCTCTCTGTCTCTCTCTTTGTCTCCCAAAAATAAACATTAAAAAAATTAAAATCGAATTTCCTTATAAAAAAATTAAAATCATAGTATTTAAAACACATATTTTAGGAAAAAGAATTGTCAGAATTAGATTTTTTTTAAGTATTTATAATCAATATGCTATAATGATAAGGCTGAGATACAACAAGGAAAAAACTCATCAGTTGTCAATTCTGCCATGAAATAACCAAATGACTGACATACTTTATGTATTTTATTTCTACTTTAAATGACCTTAATTTATTTGTTAATTCATTAGTTCTTTTTGGTTGGAGTAGAATATAAAATGAACCATGATATATTATTTCACTTAGTTCGTTAATTTATTACTGATTAAGAATATGTAAAGTGACTACCAGAGGACAAGGGACAATGACTTGTAGATTGAAATCTTCTAGTTCACAAAACAGAGATGATACAGAAATAAACACCATGAAGGTTACACGGGTTCAATACTTTCCAGGCTAAGGGCTGAAAAGCAAATCTTTTCACCTTTTTTGGTCTTAGTTTTCTCGTCTATAAAACAAAGGAGCCAAAATTAATCGTATGGTCCCTTTAGCTCTAAAATTCTGGGACTAGGGGCACCTGGGTAGCCTAATCAGTTATGTGTCCAACTCTGGATTTTGGCTCAGGTCATGATCTCACAGTTGGTGAGATCAAGCCTAGCATTGTGTTCTGTGCTGACAGTGAGGGATTCTCCCTCCTTCTCTCTCTGCCCCTCCCCCACTCATGCTCTCTCTCCCTCTTTCAAAAATATATAAACATTTTTTAAAAAACTAAAAGAGGGGCGCCTGGGTGGCGCAGTCGGTTAAGCGTCCGACTTCAGCCAGGTCACGATCTCGCGGTCCGTGAGTTTGAGCCCCGCGTCAGGCTCTGGGCTGATGGCTCAGAGCCTGGAGCCTGTTTCCGATTCTGTGTCTCCCTCTCTCTCTGCCCCTCCCCCGTTCATGCTCTGTCTCTCTCTGTCCCAAAAATAAATAAACGTTGAAAAAAAAAAATCATTTAAAAAAAAATAAAAAAAAAACTAAAAGAAATACATGCCAGTGCTAAAAGCAAATTTAAGGGGTCCCTGAGTGGCTCAGTCAGTTTAAGCTTCCAACTTCGGCTCAGGTCATGATCTCATGGTTCGTGGGTTCAAGTTCTGCATCAAGTTCTGTGCTGACAGCTCAGAGCCTGGAGCCTGCTTCCAATCCTGTGTCTCCCTCTCTCTCTGCCCCTCCCCCACTTTCACTCTGTCTCTGTCTCTCTCTCTCTCTCTCAAAAATAAATAAACATTAAAAAAAAAAAAACTTAAAATGTTCAAACTCTCACAAGCTTTGTTTGTCAAATATCATAAAGAAGGTAAGCTCAAATCTGATTTACGACCACTGATGGGGAGGTGGACGCTATTACAGATATGGTGATCAATGAGAGGAAAAATATGGAGTTTGGCCAGAAGTAGGAGAAAATATCTCAATGGAATAGACACACTGGGAGGGAGAGAGCCACAGCAGAGAGCTGAACAGCAAGACTGGGCTGAGTGCACTGCAAGTCTCAGATCAATCAATCAACAAGGATTTTATTCTGCTCAGGTTACTTTATTTGTTAAGGGATTCTTAAGGGGGCGCCTGAGATAACATGGCCAAGGATTATAAGCCATACTAAGTATAGAAGACTGTAAAAATATCTTAGCATCTAACTCTATAAGACTAGTGGAAGAAGGACATCTGTAAGTAAAGAGGGCTTAGAAAATATTTTAAGAATGCTCTGAGGTTCAGCTTCAAACGGAGGGTCCTGGCTAAGGATTGTGAAGAAATAGCAGTTACAGACAGCCAGTGGATGATAACCAAAATGGAGTTACTCTCTCTCTAAGCAAAGACTGCAGACAACCACTATTTGGGGAGGATATTACCAAACTGTTGCAAGCAATTACTTTGGCTGCCAACCAAGGAAGCATCTTCACATGTCCCCAAGACATAAATGACACTTTAGTGACGTAGATAGATGGCCCGCATGACTCATTTCTCTCAGAGATAGAAAAATATGCGATGCCCTATAATGCTGTGTTCTCCACCATAATGAGAACTAGGTGAAGCCCACTGCATGGCCCTTTTTGCTCTGTTTGCCAGGAAGCTGGAGACAGAATTTAGACTCAATTTCAAGACCTACATTTAAATATCTAACCCACTGTTTTGAAATTTGTAACTTTTCACCTGATCTTTTGGGCTTCCCAATTTTGCTATCTTTGTATCTTTAATTACATGCTGCCTCATTCTTTCATTAATTTCACAGATTATTTATAAAGCATTTACTATGTGCCAGGCACATCAGGAGGGCAGGCGGAATGTGGCTCTGCCTGCCAGGCAGGAGACTCTGTCTCTGGCTTATGCTGTGTTTAGCTCTTAGGGCTTGGTGTTTATATTGGGGATACAGTTCAAGCATTTTCCAGATGAACAAGGGTTCTGGGACATATAGCTAGTTTTCCTAATAACTCACTCCATTTCATCTCAGTTAGGAGTGGATTTTTCCCCTGAGGGTCTTTGATCCTACAGCTGCAGACATTCTGGCACCAGGGAGCCTTAGAGGTCAAGGTTCCAGGACACACAGAGGTCAATGAAATCAGGGGACATCTTAGACACCGCTGACAACCAACAGGAGTGAGCACTGTGGCTTCCAAGATGGATGGATGATGTCATTTGTGGTATAAATAAGTGTGTGCTTACCACGCTCAGACTGGGATCCAACAGGTGTGTCCCAGAACAGTGCTGTTTGGAAGAGACCCTCTGAGGAGAAAAGAGTCAATAAACTTCGTGCTTCCCTTAATCTAGGAAGTCTCTTTTTTTATGTCAGACTCCCCAAAATTGAGCATCGTGGAGTACTTCAACTTGAATCTCAGTTTCCCCGTCTGTAGAATAAACGAGCTGGATTTGCTAGGCTTCTAGTCCCTTCTAGCTCTAATCATCTGTCACTTTATGACCCATTTCTCCTTCCAGCCCTTTGGCTACACTGCTCTGCAAAGATAGTCATCATTATCACTCTCTTCAAAAGCAATAAAACGCAATATGCAAATACAATGATAACACCTGTTTAATGGCAACACTGAAGGGCAAGCTTGAGACGTATTGAAAGATTATTGAGTTATAGCAAAGACTTGCTAGGTATGGTTGCTTTTCAAGATCATTTCCTTCATAGCGTATCCAAGGCAAATGCTTTACACCACGTCTTAATATACAGGTGTATACGCACCCACACTCACATATTAGTACAGTGATGTATATATAATAAATGTGAAAAGAATCTGAGTAACTTGTGAACTTAGGAAATAGGTTACAAACTTTTTTATTAGTTTACAGACATTTTCATTTCATATCAGTGATTTGTATGTAAAACAAACATCTGGGAGTATAACAGACACAAATAAAAGGAAGACACAGTTTCTGCCCCAAAGAATTTACGATTCAGCAGAAGTACTTAATTTGATATATTTGATATTTGTGATATTTGAAATATGGACATATGAAAGTTACACATTTATTTACAGTGAAATATCAATAGTGAGTACTACCCACTATGCTAAATGCTGATTGAAAATGGTAACTAAGGCCTCTGTGCTTTATACCCCTATCAGTTGGTTAAAAGGATACTTATTGGGCACCTGGGTGGCTCAATTAGTTAAGCGTCTGACTTTGGCTCAGGTCATCATCTCATGGTTCATGAATTCAAGCCCTGCATCGGACTCTCTGCTGTCAGCACTGAGCCTGCTTCGAATGCTCTGATCCCCCTTTCTCTCTGCCCCTCCCCCTCTCACACACTCTTTTTCTCACAAAAAGTAAGATTTTTTATTTCTCTTTATTTCTTTTTAATTTGTTTAATGTTTATTTATTTTTGAAAGAGAGAGAGACACAGAGCGGGAGCAGGGAAAGAGCAGAGAGAGAGGGAGACAAAGAACCCGCAGCAGCCTCCAGACTCTGAGCTGTCAGCATAGAGCCCAATGCGGGGCTCGAACCCACGAGCTGTGAGATCATGACCTAAGCCGAAGTCGGACGCCCAACCAACTGAGCCACCCAGATGCCCCAAAGTAAATTTTTTTTAAAAAAAGGATTCTTATTCACCCATCCATCCATCCATCCATTCATTCTGCAAACATTTATTAAATGCTTACTATGGCAAAAACACTGTAATAGGCACTTTGGAGGACAGAAGCATGATTTCTTAATGATTGCTGTCTTCAAGGATCTTAAAATTTAGGGGCAGTGAGCTAACAAAGCAGAATGGAAAAGAAGCATCAGTAAAGGGCCAGAGAACACTTGGAGGACAGAGTAATTAGTCCCAAAAGTTAGGACAGCTTCCTTAGTGGAGATGGTTCTGGGGCAAGAAAGAATGAAAGACATTTTAATGGTGGAGACAAGGGGGGAATTCATCTTCAGAAAAAGAGATCAGTGAGAACAGAGGCACAGAGGCATGAAAATGAATGCATGCTCTGGGAAGAGCAAGTAGCCTGGTATGGCTGGAGCATGGTGTCCAAAGAGAATAGGGAGAGATGAGGCCAGAAAGTTAGGATAGAGCCAGCACATGGAACATGTGCAATGGCACACTAAACCTACTGATTCTATTCAGCTAACAGTAGGCAGTCAATAAAGGTTGATAAGGATAAGAACAAATAGGAGGTGGATACATACGAGATACCGAACATGTAACTTCCATAATGAACTACTGCTAAAGAGTAATTAAGGAGGGTAGAAAAAAAGGGTCTTCTAAATTAGGAGATTTAGGGGCTGCAGAGCAACAGGAGGAAGTCTTGTGTGGGATATATTGATGCTCTTCATGAACACATTCTTTAGATATCAAAGTGAACATTTCTTCCTCATGAAGCCTCCCTTGTACCCTGATTGAACCAGAGCTCTCTGCTGTGGAACCGCAGAGATTCTTGCACTTTTCATTCATAGTACTTCACAGGGTTTGTAATTATACACTTGCCTGCATTTGATTAATGTGTGTGGCCTTCGTTGGACTACAAGCTCCATAAAGGCAGGGATTTTGTGTTTGTTTTGCCCTTCAATCTTACTGTAGGCTACTCAATATGTCTGACCCAGAGAAGGGACTAAAATATTTGATGAATGAATGAATGAATGAATGGAAGGAAAGAAGGAGGGAAGGAAGGAGAAAGAAAGAAAGAAAGAAAGAAAGAAAGAAAGAAAGAAAGAAAGAAAGAAAGAGAAATATGGGAATGGACACTCTGTTGGAGAAGAATACTGAGAAATAATATTTCGGAACTCATAACTAGGTGTGGTGGTTTTAAAATATGGCTGCAAAATTCTTTGACATTGCTCTCATCGAAAGGCGGGCTCTAGGGGCGCCTGGGTGGCTCAGGTCATGATCTCGTGGTCCGTGAGTTCGAGCCCCGCGTCGGGCTCTGTGCTGACAGCTCGGAGCCTGGAGCCTGTTTCGGATTCTGTGTCTCCCTCTCTCTGACCCTCCCCCATTCATGCTCTGTCTCTCTGTGTCTCAAAAATAAATAAACGTTAAAAAAAAAAAAATTTAAAAAAAAAAAAAAGGTGGGCTCTATAGCATTTGCCATTGAATCTGAACAGCCTTGTGACAAACAGAATGCAGTGAAGATGAGGGTATCTGATTTCCAAGGCTAGGTTGAAACTACTTGGTTCTCTTAACATGATCTCTCTGGGAGAAGCCAGCTACCATGTAAAAAAATTTAACCACCTTGAGACCACCAGGCTGAAGAATCGACCTTGCTGGACGTTACAGTTGATATCCTGAACTCATCTCTGCCAAAACATGTGACTCAACCTGTCTTCAACCTTTGGGACCTTCTCATCTGCCAGCTGAGTACCTTTGAGTGACCTTAATAATTTCTTGGAGAAGCAAAAGAATTGTCCAGCTGAGCCCAGCCTGAATTAGATAGAATCTGTTCGCACAATAAAATGGTTCTCGTTTTATGCCAGTCGATTTGGGATAATTTGTTACTAGCAGTAGTAACTGGCACATCAACCAAAGTCTCAATAGAATCCTCTCCAATCACCACCCGTAGTAGTTGAGGAAACTGAGATCCAGAGAGATTAGCTTGTTTAACCATGTTTCTAAATTGGCAGCGGTAAAAGAGAGGAGGCCTAGGAACTAATCTTCTGACCCTCAGGCCACTGCCTTTTCCTTTCTAATATATGATAATGCATCAAGAAAAACTTCTGTTTAATTATATGCAGGGTGCAGAGAACAACTCTTTGTCATGCCACAATTTTACCCCATTGATGCTTTCTTCCCATTGATAATTAAATGGATTAGTCAAACTCCTTGACATATAAACAAAAAAGCGAACTGTGGCCTCCCTTGTGTGAAGCTTACAAATGTCGATGATGTGGACATTTGAATGCAACTACCTCCCAATTAGAGGAAGAAGCATGCTCAAGTATATAAAACACAATAACATTTCTTCTCAAGTTTGTGGCATTCAAACTCTTCGCTGACTAGGTTTTCAAGGCTGTCAGTTCCAAATTCACTGAAAGATCTTTCCTGCTGAAAGAAAAATGCCGCCTCTATTAATATCAACCTTTTCCTCTGCAGAACACTTGCTTGCTGGTGATTTATTATGGACAAGCTGCTTCCTGTTCCTTTTGAAAGTTAAGATTCTTTTTTTTTTTTTTTTTTTTTTTTTTTTTAATTTTGCAAGTAGAAGAATTCCCCATCTCTTGTGCCCAGGGCAATTTAGTTAAGGCTAATCTTCAGGACAGAGTTTGGGTATTTACAACTCACAAATTGATGCTTCCCCATACCACACAAAAGAGAAAGGGTCTGCTGCTGTATCTGATGTCAACTGGGAACTAATCCAAAACACAAATAAGGAAGACCAACTCATGCAACGTTTACGGGAAAAGATTCTTTTGGATTTTGGAACTTTGCAATTATAAAGATGGAAAATTTTTCCCTTAAAAAGATCAGAGGTTAATTATCCTTTTGTTCGTGATAATTTCATTATTTTTAAAGAGACTCTGAGGAAAACAACTAAATAATCTGATGCGTATGCTCTCCATTAACTGTATCTCAAAGACAACTATGTACACGGATGACTCAAAAGTTCATGTTTATCTTATTACATTTTTCCTATTCCTACAGTGAAACCCATGAAAAGTCTAAAGAAAGACAAAGTCAAATTCAATTTTATTCAGAATTTTCATAATCACGGCTTCACGGGTTTTAATAAATGTTAATCTCTTTTAAATCCCACTCCTCCTGATGTAGAAGATACTGGAGTAGAGCGTGGCTTTAGGTAATGTTAGGTATTAGGACTCTCTCAGTTGCAGATGCCAGAACACCCAATTCAGACTAGTTTTAACAAAAAGTGGAATTGATTTGCTTACATAACAGAAAAGCACAGACTTAGAAGGCACCTTGGGCACAGCCAGAAGAGGGGGCACACTGGGGCTAGGCTTCCACCTCCAGACTGTCTCTTTCGCTCTGTTTTCCTCAGTGTTGGTTGGCACCTTTCTCAGGCTGAACCCATGTAATGGAAAAGATGACCACTGGCAGCTCTCAGCTCACATTCGGCCAGCTTCCAAGCTCAGCAGAAGAATTCTGGGTCACTTCAGACACAGGCCTGGGATTGATCCTGTCTGGTCCCTCTTGAGTCACGTGTCCACCCTCGTGGAATTCTCCTCGGCTGCACCTGTAAGGTACTGAGGATGGACTTACGGACTTACCACGAGTTGTAGTTGGATTTGAGCATAACTTATGTTTAAATAAAATCTTTGCCTTAAAGTAAGTGTATAAAATGGCATGCCAAGGGATACAGCTAAGCTTTCCAGAAACTCTGACTTTCTTTTAAGTGATTTTCCCATACATATCTCACCTCCTTTTCAATACCAAACTTATCAAAAGCTGAATCGATATTTGCTTCTTCCCCTTTCTTGCCCCAATCCTACTGCCATCTAATCTCACTTCTCTGCTCAAATGCCATCAACAGCCAAGTCCAATGGCGTCCTTTTGGACCTCCTCCTGCTTGTCCTCTTGGCAGCATTAGACATTCTGAGCCACTCCCCTTTTTCTTTTTTTTTTAATTTTTTTTTTAACGTTTATTTATTTTTGAGACAGAGAGAGACAGAGCATGAACGGGGGAGGGGCAGAGAGAGAGGGAGACACAGAATCGGAAACAGGCTCCAGGCTCTGAGCCATCAGCCCAGAGCCCGACGCGGGGCTCGAACTCACGGACCGCGAGATCATGACCTGAGCCGAAGTCGGACACTTAACCGACTGAGCCACCCAGGCGCCCCTTGGACCTCTCTATTCCTACAGCTCACGCTCCTTCTTTTTCTCTGATAGATTCTTCTTGGTTTTCTTCACTAGCTTCTGCTATGTTCCACATGCCCCCAAACGTACCTGTTCTCCAAAGTTGGGTCTGCAGCCTTCTTTTCCTCTAACCTTATCATCTCTCACTGGGGCCACTTCATTCAGTTCCATGGCCTCAACCTTCTCCTACCTGATGTAGACTTTAGGATCTAAGTTTAGTCTTCTGTCTGCTCTTAGGTGTGAGACAATAATTTCTGAGTGTTCCTCTACACTTTGATGTCTGTCTTAGTCTGTTCCGGCTACTGTAACAGAATACCATAGATGTAGTGGCTACAACCAATAGTTCTAGAAACTGGAAAGTCCAAGATTAAGGCACCAGAGGATTTGGTATCTGGTGAAGACCCACTTCCTGGTTCATAGCTGTCTTCTCACTGTGTCTTCACATAGCAGAAGGGGTGAAGTCACTCTCTGAGGTCTCTTTTATAAGGGTGTTAATCTGGAGCACCTGGGTGGTTCAGTCAGTTAAGACTTCGGCTCAGGTCATGATCTCGCAGTTCATGAGTTTGAGCCCCACATCAGGCTTGTTGCTATCAGTGCAGACCCTGATTGAGATCCTCTGTCTCCCTCTCTCTGCCCCCCGTCTGCTCGTGCTCTCTCTCTCTCTCTCTCTCTCTCTTAAAAATAAACATTTATAAGAATGTTAATCTTATTCATGAGGGCTCCATTCTCATGACCTAGTCACCTCCCAAAGACCCCCCCCCACCTCCTAATACCATCACCTTGGGCATTAGAATTTCAGCATATGAATTTGAGAGAGGTGAATCAGAAACTCAGTATTTCCAGAAGCAAATTTATTAATTGACTCCATGTAGTCCTCCATGCCCTACGAAGTGTCACAACCATTCTACCAGGTGATCATCCGGGATGGAAGAAAATGGAATAATTTTCACTATTCACTTTCACCTCATATCCAATTGGACCTCCAAAGACCCCAGCCTGCACTTTTCTATGACAACTGCCACTGTTCTAGTTCAGAGCTTCACCCACTCTTCCCTATTACAATAACTTCCCAGCATCTTATTTTTTATCTAAACCATCTTACTGAAAATACATATTGTTTACTCTCAAAATTGTTCATTCCATCCCATTCTCTAAGTTCAAAATACTTTATTTTCAAGGCTTTCTATCACTAAACTCAACCCTTCTTGTTAACCTCATCTCCCATATGTTCATTTTAGACATTCTCTCGTTGAGCCACACCACCCAACCGTTCACATCTCTGCTCATGTCATTTCTTCAGTTTCAATAATGTTCTTCCTTCACCTATCAATACTCTACTCATCCTTTTAAGATCTGCTTGGGTAGACAACACTGTGGTTCTCCTCCTGCTAAACACATAGTAGATTGCACTCTTCTCAGTCCTTCGCATCCAACAGTTATGTCACTTGATTTGGCCACTGAAATAGAAGTACAGTGCCATATGATACTTCTGGACAGAAGTAATATAATTTAGAGTGAGATGGGATATTTTTTTCTTTCTTCTATTTATTTCTTTTTCTCTTTCTTTCTGCTTTTCTTTCTTTCTTTCTTTCTTTCTTTCTTTCTTTCTTTCTTTCTTTCTTTCTTTCTTTCCACTAAAGTGATTGGCAATGTCCCTGATGATGACTGCTCTGACGGTCTAGAATAAAGATGTCATGGACCAAGCTCCCACTCAAACCATGATGAACAAGTAACATGAGCAAGAAATAAATGTAGGTTGTCTTCATGTAAAGTCTGACTCCATTTTTTGATGTTGGACTGCTGATATCTTTTAACCTCACCCCCCCCTTCCCTTCTGTTCCACATCTACACAAGCTGATTAAAAAACCCTGGGTGCACCTTTCTTTGATGCCGGTGGGCAGTTCAGACCATGTAAACCCCTTCTTGCATGAAGGAATACTCACTCTGGCCCATCTTCTAATTATTATAAAAATCTAAGGCTAATCTTCTTTTCTTGTTCCCTCAAGCCATTTTTAGACTTGCCTATTCCCCCCAAAAACTTCACTATGTGATAATTCTTCTCATATCATCTTGCTATATGTGTGGCATTATTAATCTTAACATCTGAACTAAATTTGGGGTGGGAAGCCCCATTCTACTTTTGAGAAATGACCATTATAATTTGGGGTTTGAGGTTTGGTTTCCTTTGCAGAGGCCATAGCTGGGGTGCTACAAAGTGCTATTTCTTGATCTGTGTGTTCAATATATGAGATTGTTCACTTTGTGAAAAATTATTAGTTTGTATGCTTATGATGTGTGTGCATATATATGTGTGTGTGTGTGTTCTACTACAGTAAAAGATTATTTTTAAACATTTATTGAGATTATCCTAAAATAATTTCAACCTTGTTTTCTTTATCATTATCTCAGTATATGTATTGAAATGAGGTAGTGTGTACGTATGTATATGATGAAAAGGTAGTTAATGATAGAAGAAGAAAACAAGCTTTTGAAAAGGAAGCTAATTGTTAAGAAAGGCAGAATGACATAAATTCTAAATAGAAGTACAAGCAATATTCCTTTGTAATTACAGAAGGAGAATATCATGTAAAGCTTCAGAGAGAAAGTGGAATTATTGGTAGTGCATCAGTCAGAGTGGGCAAGATTATGCTGCATAACCACTGTTTCCATTACCATCAGTGAGTCTTGCCTGTCTGTGAAGTTCATATAAATATAATTTTACAGTATAGTTTCTTTTGTGTCTAGCTTCTCTCACTCAGCACTACATTTACGAGATTCATTCCTTTTGCTGTATGTGTTGGCAATACATCCCTTTTTCTTGCTCTGTAGTATGAATATACCCACAATTCATTTCTCCATTTTCATGTTGATGGTCAGTTTTTGGCTGTCATAAATAATGCTGCTATGGACATGTCTTTTGTACATATATGAATTCATTTCCATTATGTATATATGCAGGGGGGAAATAATTTGGCATATGATATACATATGTCTTGTTTTAGGAGATACTGCTAAACTCTTGTCTAGTGTGATTATACCAACTTACATTTCTACCAGCAGTGTGTGTTACTCTGTATCTTTGTCAGCTCTTGGTATTGTCAGTCCTCTTAATTTTAGCCATTCTAGTAAAAGGGTAGTGAAATCACCTATGTTCCCTGATGGATAATATTTACTGGCCATTTGATTATCTTCATTTGTGACACCTCTGTTCCAGTCATTCGCACATTTTTCTACTGGATTGTCTGCTTCATTTCTTGTTGATCTTTAGAAGTTCTTTAAATATTCTGGCTCTGAGTCATTTGTGAGTTCTATGCATTGCAAATATATTCTTCTATTTTGAGCTCACCTTCTTATTCTCTTCATGGTAGCTTTTGATGACAAAAGCTCTTAGTTTTATCAATGTCTAATAAATACATCAATCTTTTCTTTTTTTGTTATTATTTTCTATGCTCCATGTAAGAAATAATTCTCTACTTCAAAATCACAAAAACATTTTCCTGTTATTTTCTAGAAGCTTTACTGTTTTTCCTTTTACATTTAGTTCTACAATCCATCTGGACTTGCTTTCTTAGTACGGTGTGAGGTAAGGGGTCAAGATTCATTTTTCTTTTTTTTTTAATTTTTTTTTTTTTAACGTTTATTTATTTTTTTGGGACAGAGAGAGACAGAGCAGAGAGGGGGAGGGGCAGAGAGAGAGGGAGACACAGAATCAGAAACAGGTTCCAGGCTCTGAGCCATCAGCCCAGAGCCCGACGCGGGGCTCGAACTCACGGACCGCGAGATCGTGACCTGGCTGAAGTCGGACGCTTAACCGACTGCGCCACCCAGGCGCCCCTCATTTTTCACATATATATACATATCCAATATATGTATGCACATTGACTCTTGGTATAATTTAATCCATTAAACACACCAATTATTTCTCAAATCTCAATTTCTATAAGGTTATTATATCATTCTTGAGGTTCCTGAAACACTGCCTATAAAGCAGCAACCTCTGTTAAAAACTCCTCATGGTTTCCTGAAATCATTTTATTGGTAGTGAGTGGGGAGAAACCATTATGCCTCCTTACCACTAGTCCTAGAGATTAGCAGGCTGGCACTTCCTCCCTAGCCAGCAATTTCAAGGCTTTCAGGAGATAGCAATAATTTTTGTCCACCAAAACAAAAATTGTTTGTCCTTCTCTCTTGGTCCTATCAGCCCACCAGCACACATATATACTTTATCATAAATTAAGTTCCATTCTCTGCCATGGTATTTTGGGAACATACTTTTTTTTTCTCGAGTTTATGAGTCCTAGTAGTCTACACAGAGTGAGTACTCAGAAAATAGTGGACCACCGCCTATCACCTATGGGAAGATGTTCTCTTACCTTCCCAGGTGATGACCCACAAGGAGCCACTAGATGTAGCTGTGGAAGGGCCACGGCCTGTCTCTGGATAAAACTGCCCAAGTTCCAACTCCAGGTCTATTTCCCAGGATCAGTGGGACCACATGCAATTCCCCTAACCATCCAAAGCTCAGTCTCATTCATCTGCTCACTCGGGTAGTAATACTCTTGTATTATCATGGGCTTTGTGTTAGTATATGATAGGGTTGTTGTGCAGAATATTACATGCAAAGTGGTTGTCTCACTGCCTCTCATATAGTCTGCACCTAATAAATGTCAACTACTATTATTTCCTGCTATTAATGCAGAAGCCCAACTAACTAATCCGCATCCTCAGGGCCCTTCACAAAATGAAGTTTAGAAAACTGTTACAAGGAGGTGAAATGCTGGTTTTTACTAGTGTGCATATAGCCAAATGCCCCACCATAGGTTCTCAGGTTTCTTCCTCACAACCCAGAGATACTTTGAAAAAAGAAAAAAACAAAACACTATCTTTAATGTCAAGTTTTTCCCAGAGATAGACAGACTGAAATAAATAGGTAATAAACATGCCAGCAATGAAATAAAAAGAAATGTATTCTTTGGTTACAGTCTCCTTGGATTATCATAGTGACATTGCTTTAGGGTGTCACTTCCAAAATGACTTTTTCACTTGACTCTAAATTTCCAGGGAAAAGAAAATGCTCCCTAATTGAATAGGCCCTTAATGGCATGTGGCGGGGCGTGGGGGTGGGGGGGCATGTGGGGCAAAAGAATAACTATAGTTATCAAAAATAAGTCAATATTAAGATTATAAAATCTCTTTAATTAGTATAATAACAGGGACTGAAGGCCATATCTCTAAAGACTTGGCTTTATGCAGGTATAAGATAAATTTAGCTATCAGAAAGCCAGAGACAACTTTCACTCTTTCTTCCACATAAATCCTAAGAATTATTGTGAACGTATTTGACTAAAGTAACCAAAAAATCTTTTCTCAGAGAATGAAGGAGACTGGCTACTTCAAATAAGAGCACTTTTTATCTCTTCCTTAGTAACTTTTAAAATACTGTGTTTTGCTCGATTTGATCCTTTTTCTCTCCAAATATATCCAGGGTTCCCAACATCTACCTGATGAACAGTTTCAGAGATGAGGCTAAGACTATCTGAGCTGGGGAGACTTTATTAAGGGTGCAAACTTCTCTCCCTCTTAAAACATTTCTTGATATATAGAGAAACAGAGGAAGGATAGGAGCTAACTCTCCATCCAGCTTTTCCAGAGCCCCACTAAAGAGGAGTTTCCTTTAAAACCTGGTCAATGTGATTCAGGGCTAGTGAACTTGAAAAAGGGTGGGATTTTTTTGCTATATTTGGCTTGTGGGCCAAGAATTTAAATACTGACAGGCTCAATATAATGCTTCATCAGTGATGTTGAAGTGAGAGTCATACAACCCTGATCCACATGCAGGTAAGCAACAACCTGAACAGCAGGCATATCTGAGCAGGGATAGTAATGAACTTGGATAAAAATCCATTTTCCTAACAGTTGCACCTCTCCAGGTGCAGTCCATCTCCCAAGAGGGAAACCAATCACAGCACAAGAGGCCAATCAGAGCAAAATAGCATTCCCAAGATGGATTTCTTTGGTGGCATGCAAAGAAGCATGTATGAATCACCTGGACAGATCTAGAGAAGAAAAAAACATCTAAGGCTCCAGGTCATTCCAGGTCACTTACTGAATTCAGGAGTGATAAGTCAATAGGATGGCGTCCTGGAGCTGGCCTCTGGAAACAGATTCGGGGAGAGCCGGTCACCTCACCAATACCCTCCGCACAGCACCAGTAGTCTGACCCCATCCCCCCTTGCCTCTCTCAAAGCATAAAATCATCTCACATAAAATAGAAACCATATCGCCTAAAAAATGCGTTTAGCAAAGGAGAGCTTTGTTCATTAGCTTTTTAAATGGAGGTTTGATTCTTTGGCTACTGTGCTGAAAAGTCTCACTGTAGCTTTATACGGGCCTCTCCACCACAAAATGATTTTCTTCACGCACTACGTTACTCAAAACTTCTTTGATCAGTATTATTTGATTAAAGTACCTTCTGATGTCTTAACAAATAAAAACCATGAACCGAATACTTCTCCCATCCTACAAATCAGTAGATAATGGTAGCTCTAGGATTGCTTTTTCTTCAAAATTAGAAAGGAAACATGGATAACATTGTCCCCTCAGGAATTGTGGAGCATTAATACTGGAGCAGTACTAGTAACATACTATTAAATTTCAGGCAAGCCACTTAACCTCTCTGCCCTTTCTCCATCTGGAAATTCAGAAGATAAGTGGCCTACATCAACAATGCTATTTCAAAGGCAAACTGGTAAAAGATTGGTAAGCACTTTACAAATATTAAGTGCTCCATAATTACTGCTTATTGTGACAAACTCTATTTTAAACTCATCCAGGATACAATATATATATATATATATATATATATATATATATATATATATATATATTTTTTTTTTTTTTTTCCCCCTGTCTTCTAGTCTAGGCTGAACGGTATGATCTGGACAAAAATATAGCAAAAAAGAAAATTAATCCTTACTAGATCTTTGGCTGCTATGAAGAAGGGTGCTCTTGAGAGAAATTTGAAGAAGCAAATTTTGATATATTGAAGGGGGATATGAAAGCACAAATAATGCTACTCCAGCAACTGATTCCTTCTTTCCCTGTAACCGGTTCAACACAGATCTCCAAATTTCTCTTCTGTTAAAATACGTAACTTGAAATAGATACTACAGCTAGGGTGGATACTTTGCCTATTAAGTGTAAGGCGTTATGCCAAGAGCAGAAGCAGAATTATCCTCAACCTGAAATCACACAAATTTGAACCTTGCAGGAGTTCTGTTCTCCTTAAAGAAAAATGTGGATGCATGAAGATTGTTAAACCTTCCTCTTCTTTGGGCCCACAAGGTGGTCTTGCAAAACATGTTCCTTTCACAAACTGTAATCAATTAATTAATTAATTTTTAATCAATTAACAAGTATTTATTGACCACCTATTACTATGTGTAAAGCACTGTGCTAAGCTCCCATGTATGATACAGTTTAAAACAAAACAAAACAAAAGAACAAAAGATAGTCTCTCTTGCTCTTAAGAGCTCTGAATCTAATTGGACAGATAAGATATACACATGGGGCAAGATAAGTGGCACCATGAGACTGTCGTTGATATGAGCCAAATGGCTAGTTCAAATAGTAAGTGAGAGACCAAGGGGGCAAACTGTCCTGGGCTGGGATGGTCAAGGCAGGCTTCTGAAGACAAGCAGGATTAAGCCTTGGATCTTAGTGTATTGAGTGGGGCGGGAGGCGGGGGATTGAGAAGACTTCATTTAAAGATGACCATGCGAAGTAAATGAAATGAAGGTTAAAATGTAAGCCAATTGTACCAGTTCTCTTCTGTCTCTCTTTTTCTTTCTCTTTCTCTATCTCTCTGTCTCCCTCTCAGGCACACGCACACATGCATGTAAAATATAAGGGGAGAAAGTGCTCAGAGGTAAGTATGCCATGCTTTTTGGCCTTTAAATATTAAACAGACTTCTATTGTACTTATTTTTCCTCCCTTCTCCCTCCTCCTCCTCTTTTCCTTCTTCTTTAGCCTTAGTCTACTTAGGAATTGGAGTACCAATCACTTTCAACTGTCCTGTGGCACTACGAAAAACTGTAGAAATTCTCATGGCTGCTTCTGGAGAATCCCAAGGCTCTAGGTCTCAGAACCACAGAATCCTACCCATAAAGGAGCTTTAAAGGCCACTTAGTTCGGGGCTCCTGGATGACTCACTTGGTTAAGCATCTGACTCTTGGTTTCAACTCAGGTCATGATCTTGCAGTTGGTGAGTTCAAGCCCGGCATCGGCCTCCAGGCACTGACAGTGGGGAGACTGCTTGGGATTCTCTCTCTCCTTCTATCTCTACCCTTCCCCCGCTCATGCTGTCTCTCATGCACACATGCACTCTTTCTCAAAATACATAAATAAACTTTAATTTTTTTAAAAAATAATAATAACATCCACTTAGTTCATGCTACTCTGAAACAAGCCTGACACTGAATCCTTGCAGCAATCACGATGACACTGTGGCCCATCCTGAATATGGTTTCAAAGCTGTTGGAAGAAAATACCTCTGGGGACCCTTCAAACTACGTTCTGCAGAAATTAAATCTAAGACTCTCAGATTGTGATCAATTTTTTTTGTTTTGGCCATTTATCATTTGCACGAACGCATTATAAATCAGTGAGTATTTTGGTAAAATGCTGATGACATCAGTTTGAAGATCTAATTTCAAATTCAAGACAGACTGCATGCAGGTCAGCCGAAACTAGTTGCATACATGGTAGTGTCCTGCTTGATTCTCGTCAGTGGACATCAAGGAAGAACAGGAAAGAAGGAGGGGAAAGAAGGAAGAGAATGCCTTTAATTAAGGGCTTCCCCTAGGAAATTACCCAAAGCGTGAGTTGAGGTGCCAAAGAGTCCACGTTGCATATTTAGATTCATCTTCTGTTAGACTTACCAATGACAGCCAAGTCAGCTTGCTTGCTGGGCATTTAAATTAGGGGAACAGCAGTTTGCTTTTCCAGGTTTAACTATCTCACAAGTTGTACTCAGAGTTGACTGACTGTGTCATATTCTCTCCAGCCACCCCCCCCAAACCCCCCCCCCCACACACACACACATCCACACAGAGGGAGACTCTTACCTCCACCACATATTATATCTAGGGGGATTCTAATCTAGAAAATGAAGAAACTGGGCCTCTTCCCTAGAATAACAGAAAACTAGCATTCACCAACAATAGACAAGTTACTTTTTATAAATCATTCTGTTGTAATAATTGTGTTCTCCTATGTAAGAGTTTTTCACAAAAATATGTCTTTTGCTCCTTAAGCAAAGCATTTCAATCCTCAATGGGGGATTTGTGGATCATTGTGGTTTTAAGCACAGTTTACAAACTGGCATAACCCTGGATACAAGTTTTGAACAAAACTCAGGGATGTTTAGGAGAAGCCTTTCAAGTTGAATTTTAGGCGCACCTGGGTGGCTCAGTTGGTTAAACGTCCAACTTCAGCTCAGGTCATGATCTCATGGTGCGTGAGTTTGAGCCCAGCATCTGACAGCTCAGAGCCTGGAGCCTACTTCCGATTCTGTGTCCCCCTCTCTTTGTGCCCCTCCTCCACTCGCACTCCCTCTCTCTCTCTCTTTCAAAAATGAATAAACATTAAAAAAATGTTTTTAATTGAATTTTAGCCATTTGTATTGCAACATTTGGAAAAGTAGTCTGTTAAAATCCAGAATTAGGCCTGGTCATTTCCATAACCTTTGGTAAAAACTAAGAACTTTACTATAAATGAATGTTTCTTTCTAACTATTAATTTATTGGAATTAGCAGTTGTTAGTCTTAGAAAAATTCAATACGTGAAACTAAACTAGAGAAACCAAGAGATGGTGTCATTCAATCAAGCAGGATCAAGCAGCGCTTTTCATTTTAAAAACCTGGTCAAAAATAATTGAAGGAATTGTCATTGTTATGTTACTAACATGTTCATTTCTGTATCAATCTTTTCTTTAATTCATTTATTTGCCAAAAAGTATACTCCTTATCTCACTGCAACACGGTGAGATTCTCCACACATCCAAAGAGTTTGTAAAAACGGTTTTTTCTTTTTTTTTCCTTTTTTTTTTTTTTTTTTTTTTTTGAGGCAACTCTCCTGAAATGCCTAAAATGAAAGGGAGTTATTGATGTCTTCCAGAACTTTAATTGCAAGAACGGCTTTATCTCCCAGGCAGACAGACACTACACAAATGTTTGGTTTACCCCGTATCACACAGTTAACAAGGCTCTTGTAGGTTCAAGGAAAACAGATTGTAAGGCTTTGCCAGGAGGACTTAACATTCTAGGGGGGAGAAAACTGACAGATAGTCCTGAAGACAGTGAATTTTAAAATAACCTCAACTTAGACATAATCCTCTAGGAAATGGTAGAGTGTGGAATGGGAGTTTTTAGAAAAGATGAGAATGGGTGTAAAAGGCAAGGAAAGAAATGTTTTGTTTGTTTGTTTGTTTAACTCCTGTACAACTAGTGCAAGCATTCTAAGAAGATGGTTTGTGCATTGTGAGGGCCCTCATTTCCGACCTAATAATCCAATCTTCCTTAATTCAAAATTGTTCAAACTGTAGAAAGAAAAAACCTGACGAAAATAGTCTTGCACCTAACTTGCCTGTTTCAGTTGAATGCTAAGTCTACCTTTCAACTAAGCTTTAAAAACGTAGTTTTCCTGTGCGTGCTGTGCAGGCGCGTTCCCCGCACTGTCCTTGCCCCACCACGGGACGGAAGGTAACAAAGTGTCTTCACATGCTTCATCCCGTCTGCGTTTACTAACTTACCAATGGGCTTTGTTTGTGAGGAAGTTACGAGACTGACATTTATGGCTCTCCAGGCAAAAGAGAACAAAAAGAGGAGATTCCGCATCTTAAATCTGTTTACCAGCTGCTGGAAAAGGTCAACTTTGGGCACCAACAGCTCATACAAAATCCAAAGGTATCCAAGCCGGCCCTTCCCCATTTCTCATGTGGGGCTGTAAAACACAAAAGCTGCACAATACCTGCCAATAGACTGGCTGCCAGACTAAATTAAGGCATGGTGAAGAAATTACATGTGCTTCTGTGAGAAATGGAGTCTTGAAAGACCAGTTCTTTGCTCACATCCCATGAGTTAAATTGCTTAAAAGCAGACATTGTGGTTATGGTTCCCCGCCATGTGGTATTTGCTAAGCTCTCACTGGATATCCTAAAACACTTAAGCCTAAAGGGTTTAGGATGTCTTTGGAGGCCATAATTTGGAGAGAACAACTTTATCTTTGTGGGAGACACAGGACACAACCCAAATGTTTGTTAGATCCCTTCTCTTTTTCTTGACGAGCTTATCACACAGTTCTCAAGCAAATGGTATGGGAAAGTAAATGATTTCGTGGAGAAGAATCACTGTGGTTTACCAATGCTAAGGCTAGAGGCTTCAGTCAGGTGACACTCTAGGTTCACAGAGAATTGAAGACAAGTTGAACATAGTTCCTCAAAAGTCAATAAGATACGGGTCATAGGGGCGCCTGGGTGGCGCAGTCGGTTAAGCGTCCGACTTCAGCCAGGTCACGATCTCGCGGTCCGGGAGTTCGAGCCCCGCGTCAGGCTCTGGGCTGATGGCTCGGAGCCTGGAGCCTGTTTCCGATTCTGTGTCTCCCTCTCTCTCTGCCCCTCCCCCGTTCATGCTCTGTCTCTCTCTGTCCCAAAAATAAATAAACGTTGAAAAAAAAAAATTAAAAAAAAAAAAAAAAAAAAAAGATACGGGTCATATACCTTGACACTGGATTTGTAGGGAAATGCCAAGAAAGTTCAAAGGTGGGATTTGTTACAATGGTAGAGGGGTAAATGTTCCAGGCAAATGGGAGAGAGATGGCAGGAGAGGTCAGCAGGTACCTACAAAGGGATTTTCTAACCCAAGGACTACTCTTTAGAGAATTTTCTCTTCTATTAAAAGGACTACTTGGGCCAAAGAACTAAGAGGGGGTAGACAGAATAGTAGAATTTTCAAACAGACAGAAATGTTGAAATATTCATAAACCACACATGGATCATCTCATCTCTGCTTAAAATCCTCCATGGGTTTCTTCTCACTTCTCTTCATGTGAAACCCATGGCCTGGTCCCCATCCCTGCCCGTCTCTGCAGCCTAGTCCCACAGGACAGCCTCTCCAACTTCACCCCACTCCCACCCCCACCGCGCCCACCCCGCACTCCCTCTGCTGGTGGTCCTCATGCTCACCTACCTTGTCAGTCTCAGGGTCTCCGCCCATCATGCTGCTTTGACCTATGCTCTTCCTTTACCTCTCAGATGGACCCACTATCATTTGTAATTATTTCATTTAGTTGTTTATTTGTTTTTGGTCTACTTGTACTATCTGATAAGCATCTTAAAGTCAAAGACCATGTCTTTCTTGTTCTGTTTTATTATCAGGGTGAATCACAATACCTGACACCTGGTAGGTGCTACACAAAAGTTTGTTAAACAAAATAATGCAAATGAAGGCACTGAGGTTAAAAGAGATCATTTCCTGGAGCTCTCCCATACCGTTAACAGCAGAAGTTGGCTGGCCACTCAGATTTCCTGAGAAATCCTGGTTTCCAGGGGAAGCTGGAATACTCTCAGGTAAGAGCATCAACATTTATACAGAATTTATGACTTCAGGTGACATTTATCCTTTTGGAGAGATAATTCAAGAGAAGAAGCTTTGAGAAGGAGACTGAATGAAGTCACCTGCCCTAGGGGTATTCAGAGTGCGAACTGATGCCCTTGACCACACCCCACCACTCCCCACACCCACTTCCGGGTTTCCTTTCTGTCTCTTGTCTTAGAATTACTCTCGAAGGCCATGGTTGCTGGTCTTCACCCTCTGGTTTTCCTTCTTTTCTTATTTCTAGCACATGCTCTGTTCCGCCTTTTGGAATGTCCTATCTATATGCCCAGACCATTGCTTGGAGGTGAAATTGCAGCTTTTCATTTCTCGTGCTTATTTGGGGGGTGTGGAGAAGTGAGATAGAAGAAAGAGGCAAGAGATTAAATAACATTCTGTTGTCAGCTAAGATATGAATCCAGCCATTTATTAGATGTTATTTTATGCTAGGAAGAAGAAGACACTTTATTGATTTGCTTTTTTTGTTAACATTTTAAAGGAAATTTCAGTCTTGATTTGGTAACTCCCCTGAGAACCTTCAGTACCACAAAGGGTGTTACAAAATCTAAAGTCTCAAGGGGCTAAAATCATTTAAACTAATAAACATGACATACAATCCTTTGTGGGGCCTTGGGAAGGGTAATAAATATCATGAAATCAAGCAATGATCAGCTGTTAAAACTCCCCAAAGGGCAGTCATCACAGGCTGAATGATTTGTTCTTGGTGTTCGTTTCTTTTTAACCTCATCTTTTCTTCATAATCATCCCATTTATGCTCACAGACCCTTTCACAGGCAATAATAATACTAATAATAGCTAGCCTCTACTGAATGCCTACTATGATATGAGCCAGGGACTTCACATTTTCTTTATTCCTTACAACAACCCTAATAGTTAGGTATGGTTATCAACATTTCAAATGAAAAAATTAACATTTAGAGAACTTACGTATATTGCTCAAGATCTGTAAGTAAGTAAGTAAGTAAGATCTGTCAGATACTCTAAGCCTATATCTAACACCAGTAGTTGTGCCCTTGGTGGCAAGGGTGGGGTGAGAGCATGGGAGAGTGGGGGAGACTTTAGTCCTTTTCCACATACCAATGTCCACCAGCCCAAATACAGAATCTAAAGACAGAAGAATCTGTGTTTGCTATGCAAACCCTACTTCAGAATAATTTCCTTGATCTCCTCACCCCCTTCCCAACATGTTTGCCACATCTGAGGTCATTTTATATGTACCATTATATGACATATCATTATGTCACCTTTCATGCAAACACAATCAAGTACCATGGAAATTTGAACTTCAACAATTGGATTCAAAGTGTACTGGATTTTGCATCATGGCCAGCAAACTAAAATTTTTACATAACAAACTGAGTCTTCTTACTTATTTTCTTCAGCTCTCTGTGAATCCAAAATGCTTTTATTTGATGCTATCTGTGCAGTTGGGAACTACATTAGGACATAAGGTACATACTTGATCTTTCAAAAAGCATCCGGAGCTAGGGAAGCCCATTACGTTAGAACCTCTTTGTTCAATATAAACAGGGATAGAAACCCAAACAAAATGTGTCTAACTGATGTACTATCTCTAAAGCCTGATTGCTAGCAGCAGTGAGAAGATGCTAAAGATCCTAAAATTGTCTTCGATACAGAGCCTCTCTCCCATTGCCCTTTCTATGAAGTCAGCCCCATTAGAGCTAGCTTCGAGTGTTTCTCACAACCAAAAGAACACAACAAATCCCACACCCACGTGGAATTTAAGCAACATATTATTAGACAAGTAGTGGGAATTACAATTTTAAAGACTAGGCATGCTTATGGTCAATTTAAAAAGCAGAAAACAAAATTTTATCTATGCTATTGTGGAAGAAGAATATTTTTGAAATATTGCTTTTCCCCAGTATTTCCTTTTCTGCCTTTGACTCCTCCCTCTACTCAAGCACTGGATTAGACCTTTGTCATCTCAGGAAAAGGTCAAGGTAGCATTAAGCAGAGAAAGGGACTCTTCAGATTTCTGAATGGAGTCCCTTAGAAGAACAGAAAAGACCCAGGCTAGAAAAAGATTAGGAAAGGAGAATTGGAAGAGGAGCATAGAGAGCAGAAGGTCACAGTGACAGGGGCCTGGACTTTACCCTAGAGGCTCTTCTCCAAAGAGGAGGTAAGGCCCCAGAGAAGAGATGGCAGCACGTTTAATGGTTGAAAGCCTTCCCTGTGCAGTTCCCCAGCAGGGCCGTTGTGTGAGAGTCAAACAATGATCTCCCCACACCCAAAAGTGGAACGGAAGGAGTCCTGAAATCCGATGAGACCACATGGGGTTATGGGAGTCTCCCCAGTGGCTTCTTCAATGGCTGGCGATAAACAACGCGCAAGGAACAATCACGGTGATGGACATCTCAGAAGATGCTGATGCGGCTAGATGAAATTGACGATCCAGTGCAAGCTCCCTAAGAACATAGATCTGACCAAGGAGACAGAAGGGAGAGGTATAGCAAATCAACTGAAATTACGTGTCTGCCACACCCAGAAGAATGGGGGTGGAAACAGAAATTAATACACCAAGTCAGAGCAAAGTAAAGAAAGTTAAGTATCTTGCTTTTCTGCATTTAGGGACTAAATTCCATACCTTCTAACCTGTGATTAAAACCGTAAGTGATTTGTGAATTAACATTTAAAAAAAAATGAGAACCACCATGATTTCTCTGAAAATGTGTTTTTGTCTTCAAAGGGAGAATAATAAAAAGGTCTATAATCTAGAATTAGAATGCACATAAAGAAATAATAAATTATTACCAAATGATACCTAAGTAATTATGTGTTGGAGTTGTTAGATTGTGAATTTTCATTCTCCCTCATTTTTATTGCCCATGCTTGTGGGTTTTGTTGTTGTTCTTATTGTTTTAAGAAATGAAGACAAAAGGGAGAGAAAGAAGAGAGAGAGAAATGGAAAAAAAGATTAAGAAGAGAAGGCTCTTTAAGTAATGTTATGTAGCTAGAACATATGGCCACTGGTAAAAGATGGAGTGGGAAATGTGGAAGGGGAAAAATTGTAGATGGTCTTAAATCTCAGACTGAGACCCTGCAATCAATGAAGAGCCACATGGTCAAATCTATTTAAAAACAGCACTCTGGTAATTTAGGGGTAGGGCTCCTAAGATCAGAGATAGGGAAATCAGCTCCCAGGTTATTGCAATGATGTTGACATAAAATCATGAAACAGTTCAAGGAGTGGTAGCAGGAATGGAAAAGCAGGTCTGGAGGAAAGAGCTATTTAGGAGGTAGCAAGTTAGTGAACAATGGGTGAAAAAAATCATCACTGAGAAGGATACTGAGCTGTCAAACCTTCAGCCTCCTCTTGAAGTGGCTGGGCTTTTATGAGGAGGTTGAGCAGCTTGGGTGTCATTTTGAAACTGGACAGAACTAAAGACTGCTGGGGAATGCTGGCCACTTAGCGACGGCACAGAGAGCAGCTTCAGACCACAGCTACCGACCTGCTATCCTGGGGCTATAGGCCTCCTCCTCTCCCACTGCTCCAAGCTGCCTGACCACTAATGGGAAATGCCTGCAACCAGAGCAAAAATAAAGCACCGAAGCTTCCGGATCTCCTCTTCACACTGCCCAACTAGGAGAGGAAAAGCTGAGTCAAGAGCTCCTGCCTCCATTTCTGTGAGATTCATCTCCTCCTTTCAGCAACCCCTTTGTAGTTGGTGGAGCACAGCTCTCCCTAAGCCTGGTCACAGGGATCTCCCCTTTTTGCTCTACAAGCAGCAATGAGGCCAGCAAATTTGAACACAATTTTTTTTGAAGGCTTGAGTATTACAAAAAATAAATACATTCGGAGAACAACATGAATCCCCCAAATTCATGAGATCCAGCCCCCTCTCCCAGATCACACAGCCCATCTTATTCCATGGGCCCCAGGACAGAAGCAGGGACCCCATGTACCTTCCATCCTTGGCCTCAAATTTCTTCCTCTCGGTAGAGGCCATCTCTAATTCCCGCCACACCAGAGGCACAGCATTCCCGACCAACCATTTGAACTCTGGATTTATTGTTTTCTTTACAGCTGCCCCAGTCCCCAAGAATTCTGAAAAAAGTAGTTGTATCATTTTTACTATATTTTAAGTTTTGAAGTGATAAACAACCTTTTAAGAAGGGTTAATATTAGAAAAAAAAGTTTTAGAATTGCTCACAGATTTTAAAAACCTTCAGAAAACATATTAGTATTTTGTATATTCTTTCTTCTAGTGTTTATATATAAATATATTACATAGCTTTAACCATACTGTATATACATATACCTGGTTTTTTGTTACATTTATTATATCATAGACATGTTCTCATATTGACTTTTATACCCTTTATTTTGTTTTTTGGGTTTTTTTTAACAATTTCTAAAGTTCCATAATTACATTACCATTTCTATATTTAGGGCTATTAGACTGCTTCCATCATAAAATAATTTCTCATTCATTTTTTTTCTAATTACATAACGATTTTAATTGTTGAAAATGTGGACTCTAAGAAAAATAATAAAACCACCTACACACAAAATTGTGACATACAGTGTACAGATCTGATTTCAACCTTGTCTCATTTGCTTTAGCCTTATATGGTTACGCGGCTTACACGGTTACAGGGATTTAAGCTTATATGGTTATTCTTCATAGAGGAAATGTGCTCTAAGGTTATTGTCAGTCATTTGATCCCAATGAAGCTCTTGTCTCAGCACAAAGTCCCAGACAGTTCTTCCCCACGTTGAGGCTAGCTCAAATCTCAGTTTTTTAGATAGTACCACTGCCATCAGCAGTCACCCCGAGGCAGCCCTGTCTTCCCAGGGGCTTGATCCGCAAAACCACAGATCTTAGTCTCCCATTTTCTCCTCTTCTGGAGACTTCCGCCCCTCTGGCGAAGCCAGCAGAATCTCCAATAATGTGTCTTCTCCAGGGCCAGTTGTCTTACATTAAGAGATTGCCTGGGAGCTTCCAGTCTGCACCACCCAAAATGCTCAAAGCAGGAATTGGCAGATTTCTTAATTTCTACATTATTTTTTTACATTGCTGAGTGTTTTATAATTGCTTTACTCAGCAAGCCTGGGAAATGTGTAAGTAGTCATCAGTTTTACAGATGTGGGGATTACGGTTCAGAAAGGTTAAAGACTTGCCTTAAATAGACACAAAATTATATCATTAGAGAATCAAATGAGAACTCTCTTTTCTATCAAAGTTACATTCCTCTTGGGGTAAAGATAAACGAAATTGTAATAAAGAAAGTACATGTATTGGTCCAATAAGGGGATGGGGTGGGGAGCAAAAGCAGAGAGAAGGAGGTGAAAGGCAGATGGAAGAGCAGAGAGATGCAACAAAAGGCAGAGGTTGTAGGGGAAAAAAGCAATTTTGTAGCCTTGTCCTCTCAAAAAGGCTCATTGTGTGTGCGCATTTGTGTTTGTGGGGAGCATGTTGGTTCCCGACTTGATCCACATGTAGGCTGTTTGCCGATTGGCTCACCTCCATTCTTGTACGAGCAGAAAGGAGGCTTCCTACCCACCCACCACCCACCCCACCACCCCTTTCCTTCAAGGGTCGCTTTTGAGTTGTACATGTGGAGACAGAGGGTTTGAGCCTCACATGGGATTAGTGTCAGTGCATGCCAACAACCTACGTCTTCACTATGCTTACAATGACTCCTTCAAGCCTCATCATGCTCTTCAGCCAACCCTGCCGCTTAGCACCGTCCCAAACTCCTGGACAGCTCTCTCCCTCCCATCCTACCCCAAATCATGCTGTCACTGCCAAGGGGGCTACAGGGGAGGGGATGGACTGCAAGACTACACTTCTCTTCATTGTCTCAACCCTCAGGTCCTCAGAGCACCATTAAACAAGGCTGCTCTATTCAAGGTTTGAGTTTGATCAGTTTGATCAAGGTTTTGAGTTGTCTGTGGTGAGGGGAGAGGGGAAGCTTTCCTTCCCCTGTATACCTTTTGTATAGTTTTTAAATTTTGTATTGGGTGTGTTTATTACTTACTCAAAGGTAAAAACTAAGATAAAGCCATGAATGTTATATATAACTGTTTCCAGAGTTCAACTAAAGGAAACATCTCATAGAGTTCTACTCGTTGGCGTACCTCAGTTCCAGGTCTGACTTTTTGTCTCAGGATCACCTCTCTACTTCCTCCCTCTCTTAGTAAAGGTCACATTTCAATTCTTAGCATGAGAATTTCCATTCATTCATAGAAACCCCAACTTCCTGGCCACAATGGTGTGCCCTGACCTGCAATCTGGCTCGACAACCAAAACAACCCATAAGACACCCTAATCAGCAGAAGTCTAATTCTCAAAATCTGCGCAATTTCATCTAGAATAACCATTATAAAGTTGTCATCTAGAACAACAGTAATCCAGGATGGCCTTTGCCAATTCATTTCCCAATATTTTCTGGATTCCCTCTGCCAGGGTCAAGAGGAGACGTGATTTCTCATTCTCTTTGTGATCTCCTGATCTTGACTGTGTGTGCCCTATGGGTGAAATACACACCCACACACATCTGAAAGATAAATAATAATTCTTAGAGATCATATTGTCTAAATCATATTAACTGGAGAAAACTTCCTACGTGTTCTGATAAACTGCAAAGACTTATCCTGAAATAAACTCTGAAAATAGACCTTTACATTATTCCCCGGTGCCATTATTTGTTTCCTTTCTTCAATCTCCAACTTCCAGGCTGTGTCCTAAAGGTTTACAGGTGACAAAGACACTGCCATCACAAGTCCTGCTCAAACAGAAGAACTATTTACCTCTGATCTTTATTCTTAACTACATTAAAACAAAAAATAAATGAAAAAAAAAAAAACAAACAAACATAAAAAAACAACCCTGACAGTCACTTTGAATTCATAGGTTCTGACAAGGTCATGTCATCTGCAAATAGAGATAGCTTTACTTCTTTCTTTCCACTCTGGATGTATTTTCTTTTCTATTTTATTGCTTAATTTCCTGGGCCATAACCTCAAGTACAATGTTAAATAGAAGGGGTAATAGCAGACATCCTTATCTTGTTTCTGATCATAGGAAGAAAGCTTTTCGTCTTTCACTATCTTGTACGTTAGCCGTGGGTATTTTGTAGATACCTTTTATCTGGTTGAGGAAGTTCCTGTTCATTTCTAGTTTGTTGAATCTTTTTAACATGAAATGTGTTGGGTTATCTTCAAATGCTTCTCCATCTATTGTGATGATCGTGTAGTTTTTATCCTTTATTTTATTTATGTGATGTATTATTTTAATTGATTTTCACACGTTGAGCTAACCTTGCATTCCTGGTATAAAACTGACTTGGTTGTGGTGTGTAATCCCTTTAATATGCTGCTGGATTGGGTTTGTTAGTATTTTGTTGGAGATTTTTAGATCTATATTCATAAAGGATATTGGTATTTTGTTTTCTTTCCTTGTGATATCTTTGTCTAGGTTCAGTTTCAGGGCAATATTGATCTCATGGAATGAGTTGGAAAATCTTCCTTCCTCTTCCATTTTTTGAAAGAGTTTGTGAAGGATTTGGGTCAATTCTCTAAACCTTTGGTAAAAATCACCAATTAAGCCATCTGGGCCTGAGATTTTCTTTGTAGGAAACTTCTTGTTTACAAATGACTTTAATGGTGAAGCCTTTTCTTGCTTTTAAACAAACATAGAATGATTCATGCTCCCCAGGTTACCACTACCACAACTCCTCTTGGTCTGAGATTGAAGAGAAGAATCACTGTGGAAGAGATTGAATATGATTTGTTCATTGACCTCTAAAGTAATTTCTTACACTCTCTCTGGTGCTTCTGCCAAGAGAGGATTTTCCATCTTTTCTAACAAGGAGGCAGGGACCTGGGTAACAATGAGAATTGAATCAACAGTTGTAGCTTCATGAAGAAATTCCTTTTTGTTATAAATTGCAAGAACATGTATACATAATATTTAGAAATACTATTCCTATTTATTTTGAACCCTAATTAATAGATATTAAATTATTTGTTTATTGAAATGTTAATAATATATTCAGTTGTATAAGTTTATCTGCACTAAATTTATCTGTTCCATATCTGTACTAAAAGTATAAAAACATACACAGGAGGGATACAAACAGGGTAATAGTTATTTCTAGAGAGAGAGTGGAAAAGAATTAGAGATAGAACTTTAGTTGTATAGATAATATTTGCTTGCTTTTTAAAAATGAGAGGAAGAGGGGCGCCTGGGTGGCGCAGTCGGTTAAGCGTCCGACTTCAGCCAGGTCACGATCTCGCGGTCCATGAGTTCGAGCCCCGCGTCAGGCTCTGGGCTGATGGCTCAGAGCCTGGAGCCTGTTTCCGATTCTGTGTCTCCCTCTCTCTCTGCCCCTCCCCCGTTCATGCTCTGTCTCTCTCTGTCCCAAAAATAAATAAACGTTGAAAAAAAAATTTTTTTTAAATAAAAAAAATAAAAAATAAAATAAAAATGAGAGGAAGAGGGGTGCCTGGGTGGCTCAGTCGGTTAAGCATCTGACTCTTGATTTCAGTTCAGATCACCATCTCGTGGTTCATGGGTTTGAGCCCTGTATTGGGCTCTGCACTGACAGCTCAGAGCTTGCTTAGGATGCTGTCTCCCTCTCTCGGGGCCCCTTTCCCGCTCGTTCTCTCCCTCTCAAAATAAATAAATAAACAAAAAATAAACATTAAAAATTATTTTCAAAAATAAAATGAGAAGAAGAGAAATTTGAAACAAATGATACATTCATGTTAACGTGTCAAATTTGGGTAGAAGGTTCTTGAGTGTCTAATCTTGATGGGCAGGTCAAAACAGGAATTATTTAAATAAAAGGAACATTGATGTTTTAGATGGTGCTTTTTTAAGTTTAATGTTATGATAATAAATGAAGGAAGTGAACAGTAAATTACAAAAGAGGAAATGAAATTGCCCCACCCTAATTATCCTTCTGGACTGAGGGACTTACTTACTCCTCCAGCTTTGGGAATTGCTTTGGCTAAAGAAATCTGCCTCACCCATGCTCCCCTTAGTCACCCTTCATCCAATGGTTGGTCAGTGCAGGTATGAAAACCTGTTCCCTTGCCCTAACTTGGAACAATTCTGAAAAGACATCCCAGCTTCAAAATTCCCCATGGTTTATCTGAGACAATTGTGAAATTGCCCCTCAGCCCAGCTTCTCCCTCTGTTGAGTCCTGCTTTGTTCGTCTCCCCCACAGGTATTGACCCCAAGAACTTTCCTGATCACAAATCTCCATCTTGGGATGTGCGTTCTGGAGAACCCCACATGCGACATATATGTATGTATATAAATACAAAACCTCACTAATAACCACAGAAAAAGTCCAATTTAAACCAGAAAACATTCAATTATGGTCAGAGCAGAATGGTAGATGCCGTGCTGTGGCAGAGCTTGCCAGTTTCCTATACAATGTTTACCACCCCTTTTCACCCAGTGACAGAATCCTGATTTGATTTTGAGACAGCAGTGTGCTCTAATAGGAGGATATATTTCCCAGCCTCCCTTGTAGCTAGATGTAGATATGTAGAGAGATTTATTTATTTATTTATTTATTTATTTATTTATTTGTTATACTATTATATTTACATGACATTACTTTGTACGTGATGTTACATTCACATTTACATTATAAAATAAAGCCATATGAAATGACTTCTGGAAGTCCACCAACACTTTAGGAAAGTAAACTCAGTAAGTATTTTTTTGACAGCTTTCTTCCTCTTTCCTGCTGCCAGATGGGGATGTAACAGCTAGAGCTCCTCCAGCAATCATACTGTGACCCTAAGGACGGCAGCCACAGTGGCACGTACACAGCTGGGTGCCTAATGATTTCATGAAGCACCGTATCATTCTGTTTCCTCTGGACTTAACAAAATACAAGGGCTTTGGGGAATCTTACATATGAAGCTTTGTCAACCTTAAGCATTTCAGCCACTTAGTTTTGTTTTGTTTTAAATTTTTGATATCTTTATTTTTTCGAAGTGGCTGTTACCGTGACTTTATTTATTTGCTTGTTTGTTTTTTGCCACTGTTAGTTTTTACTTTCTATCATAAACTGCCAAACCTAATTATAACCGAAGCAAATGGGTTACAGTCTAAAGGTAAAATAGAAAATGAAAAAATAATTTTGGAAAATGAGTGTTTGGCTTGTCAATGTTCTTAAGGAGTAATTCTATTTGCAGAAATAAATCCTAAGGAATTGTGTGTGTGTGTGTGTGTGTGTGTGTGTGTGTGTGCGCATGTGTGTGTGAAGCTTTAACAACAGAGACATTTATACTATAAGAAAAATAGAAACTACCTAAATAGCAACATAATGGAATGGATAATAAAATGTGATGCATTCACTGAATTAAGAAATTAAAGAAACAAAGAACATTTTTATTTAAAAAAACCTTTTTTTGGGAACAATTTAAAAATATAGAAATTTATGAAGTAAAACAAATAGCCTCCCTCTCCTACTATACCATCCTCACTCTTAACTGTTTAGTCTAGTGTATATATTTCCATAATTTTTCCTTTATCTGTATGAACAAATACAGATATATGTTCACATTTACAAGGTGTTTCAAAATTGGATTATAATACATATATAAAGAATATATATTGTACTGTGAGCATTTCTCCTTTCTCCATGTTACTGATAATTAACATGGAGACATGCTCACAGTACAATAAAAAGTTTTACAAATAATATATAAAGTTGAGGGGCATCTGGGTGGCTCAGTCGGTTAGGTGTCCAGCTTCGGTTCAGGTCACGATCTCATGCTTCGTGGGTTTAAGCCCCACGTCAGGCTCTGTGCTGACAGCTCAGAGCCCGGAGCCCACTTTGGATTCTGTGTCTCCCTCTCTCTGCCCCTCCCCTGATCACACTCTGTCTCTCTCTCAAAAATAAATAACATTAAAAAAAATTAAAAATACTTATATATAAATTTGATATACAGCAAGATCTCAATTACTTTTCAAAAAGTGCCTAGAAAAAAAAGCCTGAAGTGAAACATATAATAAACAAATGTGTAAATGAATGAATATTAAATTCTAATTGCCAATATTAATAGTTTACTATTAATAATAAATACATTTTCTCCCAGAACTAATAAAGAGTTTTTTCCACAATCCACACAAGACTAAAAGTAAAAAATATCTTACTATATTTCAGGGGAAATATGGGAGACGGAGGGCACATATTTGAACCACCTGCCTCCCAATCCCATCCAAAATGACCTAGAAAACTTAAAAATATGCAAAACCCTAAATCAGTACTGGAAGCTAGGGAAGGAAACCATACAAATGCCAGAAACTTCAAAAGAATTTCTTCTAAATCCTGTGCAGTTGGGACCATATTTAAAAAAGACATCCAAGGCCAAATTTGCCAGACACCAAAGGAGAAACATCCCCTGGAGGGGTGAGGCCTTGGAAGCGGACGACATCAGTGATCCTTTTCAGTCTTGAAAACTGTGTGAGTTTGAGGGTTAACACAACAGTAGAAGTTGGGAACAGAAAGCTTGTGAACAGTGGCCATAGTTGTATTATTGGATGGTTTCCCCAAGCTTTGGAGACCTTCCCTGTGTCTGCAGAGCTGGGCATGAAGGCGAGGCCTAAGTAGCTCCCCGAAGCCTCAGGCTGTCACTAGCAGCAGTATTCCTTGACGATGCAGTGGGCGCTGGGCTGGAATCCTTGGCCTGGGTGTATCACACACCCACAGTAAGCTTGAAGGTACCTCTGGAAGCCCTAGATAGGAAGCCTACCACAAAATCTGTCAAATAGCACAGCCCTTATGCCAAATACAAAGAAACTTTGTAAGTTGAAATTTCGATAACCATATATTTTTTTTCAATTTTGACTTCACTCTCACACAACACGTAAGAATTAATTTGAGATGGACTATAGATGTAAATGTGAAAAGTACATCAATGAAGTTTCTAGAGGAGAGCATAATGTCTTCATGATCCCTGGACAAAACTCCTTAAATAGAACACCAAAAGCACTACCCAGAAAATAAAAGATGGAAAAATTGAACTTCATTTAAACAAAGAATGTATATTTGTCAAAAGACAATATTAAGAGAGTAATAAGGCAAGCCACAGACTGGGAGGAGATATTAGCAATAGATATACCTGACAAAGGACTCATATCCACACCATATAAAGAATTTCCACCAATCAATAAGAATAAAATAGGAAAACAAACTAAAAATGGGTAAAATGCTTTAACGGTCAGCTTAGAAAATGACCAGTAAGTGTGAACATTATTAGTAACAGGAAAGAAAATTGCCAACGATATCAAGTGTTGGCAAAGATGTGCAGCAATTGGAATGCTCATAAATTGTTGGTAGATGTGTAGCGATTAAAAAGTTGCTTTAGGAAGGTGTTTGACAGTGTCCACTAAAACTAAACATATGTATACCCTATGGCCCAGAACTCCACTTTTAGGTACTTACCGTACAGAAATGAATGCTTGTATCTACCAAAATACATGTGCTAGGATGGTCATAGCAACTTTATTTATGAAGCCAAACATCTATAGGAGAACAAGTATATGGATTTTAGACTATCCATATCCATATGAAAGAAGAACAAACTACTCCTATGCGAAAACATGGATGGGTCCCAACATAACATTGAGCAAAATAAGCGAGACTCAAAAAAGTAAGATGGCAGTTGTGTCCTCCGAGAAGCAGACGCCAAGACTGAGTTAGAAGTACAAAAGATTGGGAATGCAAACTGGTGCAGCCACTCTGGAAAACAGTATGGAGGTTCCTCAAAAAATTAAAAATAGAACTACCCTAGGACCCAGCAATTGCACTACTAGGTATTTATCCAGGGGATACAGGTGTGCTGTTTCAAAGGGGCACATGCAGCCCAATGTTTATAGCAGCACCATCAACAATAGCCAAAGTATGGAAAGAGCCCAAATGTCCATCGATGGATGAATGGATGAAGAAGATGTGGGATATATATGCAATGGAGTATGACTAGGCAATCAAAAAGAATGAAATCTTGCCATTTGCAACTAGATGGCTGGAACTGGAGGGTATTATGCTAAGTGAAGTTACTGATATTTGTCAGAGAAAGACGAATATCATATGGCTTCACTCATATGAGGACTTTAAGAGATAAAACAGACGAACATAAGGGAAGGAAATAAAAATAATATAAAAATGGAGGAGGAGACAAAACATAAGAGATTCATAAATATGGAGAACAAACAGAGGGTTACTGGAGGGGGTGTGGGAGGGGGATGGGCTAAATGGGTAAGGGGCATTAAGGAATCTACTCCTGAAATCATGTTACACTATATGCTAACTAATTTGGATGTAAATTAAAAAAATAAAATTATAAATAAATAAATAAATATTAAAAAACTGTAAAGTAACAAGGCATAATCACTACCCTGTGTGGAGAATTTTGTGGGAGCTTTGCATATTATCTAAGTAAATTCTTTCATGAAAAAATAATAAATAAATAAGTATTTAAAAAAAAAAATTTAAATAACGTCTATTAAAAAAAATCTAAAAAAAAAAAAAGAAGTACAAAAGATTTTCTGGGAATAGTAATGGGCAGGGGAGAGGTTCCAAGACTGACATTTAGAAGAGAAGGATACAGCTGCATAAAAAGAGCCTCAGCCTTCAGTGCAGCTCCAGGAAAATCTTGGCGAGCTCAATGAGAAGCTTCAACACAAAAATTACCCTTAGAGAGGGCTCTCACTAGCCACAAATGGCAAGCCTTCATACCAGCCTGCTCAGTCATTGACTGATGCTACCCCGGACGTACATGACCTTAACTCAAAGGCTGAAGCATCACTAGGATCAAAGGCACAGTTTCGGGAATATAGTCAATGGTATTGGAATGGCATTGTATGGTGACAGATGGCAGCTACAGTGTGGTGAGTACAGCATAACATATAGACTTGTTGAATCACTATGTTGTACGCCTGAAACTAACGTAACATGGTGTGTAAACTATACTTGAAAGAAAGAAAGAAAGAAAAAAAGAAAGAAAGAAAAGAAGAAGGAAGAAGGGAGGAAGGAAGGAGGAAGGAAGGAAGGAAGGAAGGAAGGAAGGAAGGAAGGAAGGAAGGAAGGAAGGAAGGAAGGAAGGAAGGAAGGAAGGAAGGAAGGAAGGAAGGGAAGAACCACAGGCCAAAAGCTGAGGCACACATACATCTGGAGACTGTCACCTAACTGCACCCTTTGTGGTGAGTTACTCCTGAAGGGTGATCTGAGTGATACACCTGTGTGGTTGCCACAGTTACTACCAAATGATTACACCTGTATGAAGTCCAAAGCCATCAAACCTAATCCACAGCTATAGAAGGCAGAAGAGCAAGGATGGTGACCGGGAGAAGGGTAGGAGGGAGCCTGCTGGATTGTAGGAAATAAGCTATTTCTAGATTTGGATGGTAAATACATATATTTACACATGTATATTAATGCAATTTATGATACATAGGTTATCCCTCTGTTAGAAAGGGGAGGAAATGATAGAGATCAAGTTTCCTTTCCAGGATTTCACATGGCCCTGACTCCCCCAGGTTGTTTGTCTAAGGAAGTAGCCACACAACTCCATTTTAGATTTAAGTGGTCTAAAAATATTTTTAAGAAAAAGAATAAACAGGGGCACCTGGGTGGCTCAGTCGGTTAAGCATTCGACTTCAGCTCAGGTCGTGATCTTACGGTTTGTGAGATCTCATGGTTCATGAATTCAAGCCCCATGTCAGGCTCTGGGCTGACAGCTCAGGGCCTGGAGCCTGCTTCAGATTCTGTGTCTCCCTCTCTTTCTGCCCCTCCCCGTTCGCTTGATCTCCCCCCATCCCCCGGAAATAAACATTTTTAAAAAGTGGGGAAAAAAAGAGTAAACATATTTTTTTCAATCCCCTTACCTGGTTTCTGAAGGAGGTAGCAAAAAAGAATTCTCACTATATAAATATAAGTAAACAGAAAAGTCTCATGTCAGTTAGGACTAAATTTGGCTGTGACAGAAAACCCAAAGTAATCCTGACTTAAAGAAGATAGTATTTATTTTACTATCACCTAAACAAAGTCCAGAGGTAGACAGTCCAGTCCTTATTTGGTGCTGCTCAGTGGGCCCCTTTTTTTTTTTTTTTTTTTTTTTTTTTTTTTTTTTTTAATTTTTTTTTTTTCAACGTTTATTTATTTTGGGGACAGAGAGAGACAGAGCATGAACGGGGGAGGGGCAGAGAGAGAGGGAGACACAGAATCGGAAACAGGCTCCAGGCTCTGAGCCATCAGCCCAGAGCCCGACGCGGGGCTCGAACTCACAGACCGTGAGATCGTGACCTGGTTGAAGTCGGACGCTCAACCGACTGCGCCACCCAGGCGCCCCGTGGGCCCCTTTTATCTTATCGTTCTGCCATCCTTGGCACATGGTTTTTACCTCACTGTCCAAAAGGGCTACTTTAGCTACAATCATTACATCTGCATTCCAGTTACAAGAAAAGATGACAAAGAGACACTCTCCCTTCCATTTAGAGACACTGCCCAGAAGCTCTGTACTTAGCGCTTCCACGTATATCCCACTGGCTGCAACTTAGTTTTATGAGCATGCCTAGCTCCAAGAGACAAGCAGGTTTATTTCAGGGGCCAGGTGCCCAGCTAGAAAGCAGAGTTCTATTACTAAGGACAAAGGCAAGGGCACCTGGTTAAGCATCCGACTCTTGATTTCAGCTTGGTCATGATCTCACCATTCATGAGTTGGAGCCCCACGTGGAGCTCTATGCTGGCAGCAAGGAGCCTGCTTGAGAGTTTCTGTCTCCCTCTCTCTCTTTGCCCCTCTCCCATTCATTCATGTGCGCTCTCTCTCTCTCTCTCTCTCAAAAACTAACTAACAAACTTAAAAAAAAAAAGGACAAAGGCAAAACAGATATTGGGGCACAACTAGCCAGCTCTGCCATAACCCACAGAAGAATTTGTAGTATAAAGGAAAGAAAACATAGCATGCAAAAGATAGAAGAGAATCATATCAGAGAAACATAGATACTTCAGGAACAAAAGTTTTTAGATGTATCTATATATGCTCTTAATTAAAAAAAAAAAAAATACTTGTACACCCAGAACTGAGTGATACAAGATAAATTGAACAGAGTTCAGGAGGGAATCAGTTGAGAGAAATGAAAAGGGAACTGGGAGGGGCGCCAGGGTGGCTCGGTCAGTTAAGCGTCAGACTTTCAGCTCACATCATAATCTCATGGTTCACGGATCCGAGCCCCACATCAGGCTGTGCGCTGACAGCTCAGAGCCTGGAGCCTGCTTTGGATTCTGCGTCTCCCTCTGTCTCTGCCCCTCCCCCACTTGCGCTCACGCGTGTGCTCTCTCAAATGAATAAACATTAAAAATAATTTTTTTTAAAGAAATGAAAAGGGAACTGGATGACTAAAGGAAAAAGCATCTTGAAATTACTTCACAATTGTGAGATTTTGTACTTCATTCGAAGCAGTGAAGAGCAGAACTGACAATGTAGAAAACTGTATCATGAATACAGCCGACAAACTTGATGAATTTTTCCAGGGCCAATGAGAGAGGGAAAGCAGACAAGACAAATGTGCATCTACAGAGATAACAGACACGGAACACTAACAATGAGGGTCCACTGTGTGGATAATGGCAGTTTTGGAGAAACGATCTAAACCAATGTAAAACGAGCAATATTTAAAACCACAAACAAAGAAAATGTTTGTGAGCTAAAGGTAAAATTTAATCTGCAGATCAACATAGTTTCCTAGATATGAGGAAAAAAGATCATAAATGAAAAGATATTTAGATGCATCCTAGTGAAAGTGTTAATTTCAAGGTAAAATAAAGATTCTTATGAGAATCCAAGCAGAAGAAAAATGTCGTTCATCCAGAATGGAAGGCAAATCATCTTTCCTTAGATTTCTCTCCTGTTGTATTAGAAACCTAAACATAATGGAGCAGCAACATCTATGGAGTGAAAACGGTGAGAGCAGGAGAGCTAATCTCTTAGCGACTTAGCAGGATTGGGAGACAGGGATTGTGCACTTGTGTTAAAGAGAGTGATGGTCCCTTTCTTGACCCATCCACTGTATTTTAAATTTCTAAGTAAAAACCTAGAAGATGGGAGAGGGGTACTTACTAGAAAATCCGTGTGATTTCTGCTAGCTATCATACAGTTGATTACTCCTGCAGGGCAAGAACAAGTGATTGGAAAATAATGGTAGACATCTTGTCTGAACACCATGAAAACCTTGGAACTTAAATAAGTTTCATCAAACCAAACCGAGGGCAGTGGAAGTACCCCCTTCCCAAGTGGACTTCATATGTGTGTGGGAACAGCTACTCGATTTCTGAGCCTCTCTCTCTCCCCTGCTCTTTGAGAGTGAGCAATGGAACTTCATTTAGACCAGGAGTCTATCATGGGGACATGAGCTTTCATGTAGGGATCACAGAGATCAGAAGAGTTGGTCTGTGAAATGATATGCAACTTTATGATGTGGCCATTTTGAGGGGGAATAGAATCTAACTTTAATAAAGTTCTCAAAGGCGTCTATGACTCCCAAAAGACCCAGAACCAGTACTGATGACTTTGAAACAAACTGATAACAGTGACAAAATGATGAGGGAAAATAAGAGAAATATAAGGGAGAGAGAGATCCAGGAAATACCATCAACATGTCCTAAGAATCCAAGAAAGAGAAAACAGAATGGATAGGAGGGAAGCAATATGCAAAGAACTAACAGGGGGAAATTACTGAGTTTATAGAATTAAAGTTTACCAGGCAGTAATGAAGAGACACAGGTACCTAGACATATCCTGTCGAATATTTCAAGAATTAAGGAGAAGGAAAAAACCCTACAAGCATCCAGGCAAGAAAAAAACAACTTAAGTCTTAAGCAGTGTTTCTCAACCCCAGCCATCATTCATTGGGTGAGCCTTTAAACAATACTAGTGTATGGGCACCATCCTTAGACATTCTGATTTAATTATTCTGGGATGGAACCTCAGCACTGACATTTAAAAAATCTCCCTCTCCGTGATTTGAATGTGCAGCGGAGGTTGAGAGCTACTGCCCCAAGGGAAGGAAAACCATCACCTTCTCCAGAGAACCAAATAGCAGCAGTAAATGAAGACAAGCTTCCAAGCTGGGGGGGGGGGGGGGGAGAACAATGTACTTTCATTTATAAGAGAGACCAATATTCTCCCATTAGCCAGTGCTCAGAAAATATTGTACTTGCAGTTTAGGGATACAATCCAGCCAACCTGGGGAGGGATCAAAAGAAAGACCTCAAGAATGAGGATGACGTGATAAAAGCAGATGATAGGGAGCAAAGGAAACCAATTAAGCCTAGATCAACATCTTAAAACTGTGATTAGTATGGTTAGAAGAGAAAACAAATTTCAAAAATCAATCTCCAAAGAATAGTTAATAATGTAAAATAACAATAATAATTTACATCTAAATTCCAGAGTACATCAATCAAAACTGTGAGGTGGGGAGAGACAGTAAAGACAGTAAAAGCTTGAAAGACTTCTCTTTTTACGCGTATGATAATTAATAGTTATATTCTTAAGCTTGATAAGCAGAGAGAAAAATATTTCAAATGGCTTTAAATAACATAAAGATTATTAGTAATAGAAAAGGTGTAATTATAGTTTAAATTACTAGAGAAATAAGAGGCAAGAAAACATAGTTGCGGAAAGTATATCAGGATATAAAAGCTATTATACAATATGATCCTGTTTTATATATGTATATATAATACACATAAAAGAATAGAAAAAAGGAACACCCCCATATTAACCTGGTTGCCTTTAACAGGTTGGGATTATGGTTTGTGGTTTATTTTTTTACTAATGTGTTTCAACTTTTTCTACATGTTTTACAACAAGAATGCTATTTTTGTAATTCAAAAAATCAATAAACACTAAAATTGTAAATTAGTATTCATCTCTCTTTTATCTTCTGTGCAATTCCATGGTGCATATTTACTACACAGGATAAGAGTTTTTTAATGTGCTAATTTTAGAAATGATAAAAATTTTTAAATCCGATCCCCCGTATTTTTAAAGACTCAACACCTATGAATACTATAAAGGTGTTTCTATTAACATTTCTTTCTAAATCACTTTCTGGAAGTAACATGTTTGTGTAAAATCTTGCCAAAAACAAGAATATTAAAATGTGTTCTACATTAAGAAGGAATCCACATCACAAGTATATTAGAAGTTAACAAGATTTGTGAGTAAAAAACATGAAACCAGAAGAACTGGGGAAAATGCGCTTGCAACTATAAATTCCATAATTAATTTACTTTACAAGTTTTTTTGGAGATGGTAGGTCACCAAGTAACATCTTGAACTTGCTTTTTATTCAGTCAAAACATATAAGAGCATGCATTACTTGCATGGACCACAGGACTGTGGTCTCAATGTATTTTTCCATCCAACTACCCACTTTTGATACGAAGAACACTGCACAAAGTCATATTGTTCTTTAATTTCACTTCAATTATTCCTTATTTCTGCCCCACACAGAACTCAGGATTTTATTTAATTCATGTTTTCCCAGGCTTCCACAGCCTGAGGGTTCTAATGGAGTCAAATTAGTAAGAACCCAAGTTTTATTTGCCCCTAACCCACTTTCCATGGTTACCTTCTGCAGGACCTCAATTGCCTGTGTCTCTCAAATACTTCTAGATGCCCCTGGACGTATACCTCATGTGCTCCCAGAGGGTCTGCTTTTGCTGTCTGCACTCCCTGCTGCGCCATCACCCACTGGGCAACCTGTGCCTGCTGCCATGTCTGTGGGTCCCACTGCCTTTTGCTGCAGCGGTGGCAACAAAGTCCTTAAAGCTTCAGTGTTGTGTTGGGAAGTAGGTAAGAATATTTCATTCCTCTCTTGCCATTGTGCAGCCCCCAGTTTTGTTCCCACCCTAGTGTCATGTTTTAAAATAAAGCTCCTCAGGGTTTTTCTCTCTGATAACCCCACTCTCTCTATGCGTCTCAGATACATTTCCAGTGAGGCTTAGGCCTGGGGTTAAATCTAAGCGACAACCGACACGCTGAACTCATTCTCCCCTCCCCTCCAAAGTCTAAAGTTTCATAGACTCAAGCTGGGACTCCTGTTGCACTCATGCTCCAAGGAGGCTATATACTCCGTATAAAGAAACATTTCATAATCTCGGTGTTGGATAAATGTATTTTAATGAATTTGTTGTGAATAAAGATAAATCTGATCTTTTTAAAAAGCACATGATTAAGCCATCGAGTTAGCCATTATCAGTTTCATTCTTGGGAGTTGTTTGTGGTTTCTTTTCTGGACTCTATTCTGTGTTGATTTTTTTTTTTTTTTAATTTTTTTTAATCTTCTGACTGAGCCACCCGGGCGCCCCTGATTTTCATTTTGGAGAAGATGGCTACCTATCCTCTCTAAAATCTATCCGGTCTAGTACTGCATGACACGGGATAAAAATCACCCTGGGGTTAAAAGGCATTTTATTCACCTGGCTAGTTAGGTAGTTCTTCTTATCAATATAAATAGATGCACTGCCAAAATAACAGGAACAAACAAGCAAAAAATTTCCTTGGAAATAGTGAGGAAAGCCCTTGGCCCCTAAACACCTTAAACAAACAAAGAAATAAAGCATTGTGAAATATGTGAATTAAAAAAAAAAAAATGACTCTGTTATCTCTTAACCACATCCTTTTTTTCACTCTTTTTTCCAGCATTAATCACATCCTTTTAAAGTTGTCTTCTAATTAATCAAAATCCTTGTGAACTTTCCATGTTAAGATATGAATTTTGCATCATCATTCACTACTATATAGAGATTCACAGGAACTTCCTACTCCAACCCCAGCTTGACAGGGTCTTGAATGTTTGTGGCTTGCTTACTCCTTAATTTCCTTGGCAGCCAATGTTTTTATTCCCTGAAGTACCTCTCCTTCTAAAGAAAAACCTCTCTAAGATAAACCAACCTCTCCCTCCACTTCTGTGATTGTTATTTTAAAGAATTTTCCCCTACTGAGCATCCTTCTGGAAGAGTTTTCAAACTTGTTCCTCAAAAAGAACTTTTTCTCCTTGATTCTCAATGAGAATTTCTCCTGAACTGCTCTAATACGGTGACATCACCATAGATCTCCTTTATATATGGAATTTTTTTTAAAAGTCAAACTCAAAGAAACACAGTAGAATGGTAGTTGCTAGTGACTGAACGTTGGGGGGAAATGGGGAGAGGTTGGTCACAGGTACAAACTTTCAATTATAAGATGAATAAGTTCTGAGGATCTAATGTACAGTATGTGACTATAGTTAACAATATTGTATTGTATACTCAAAATTTGCTAAGTGGGTAGATCTTATATGTTCCCATGACAAAAAAAAAAAAAAAAAGATAATGTAGGTGACAGATGTGTTAAGTAACCTTGTGGTGATCATTTCACAATGTATTGATACGTCAAATCATCACGTCAAAGCTCTAGAAAAATGGAAGACCTTTTCAGCTTTTTGGTGTGGGAAACCAAAGAAAAGCCAATTTCAAAATCATATTTACTCATTCAAATACTTATTATCACACTGGGTATGTCTAGAGCCTATGATCATGGTAAGGTATGAGATTCCTCTTGGAGTCTCAAGGAGCTCACTGTCTACTGGGGGCTCACGCCATGCTCCTGGGAGAGTGGCTCTCTCTCCTTCCTCCAGCACGCCAAACTCAGTCCTTTCTCGGGAACTCATCTTCCATCTCCAGTTCTGTGTATAGCTTTCCTCTCATTGTGCTTCTGGACTCGATTCTAATATCACCTCCCTCAGAGAAGGCTTCCCTGATTTCCCACTCACATACCCCCAACACTAGCTAATCATCATTTCACCCTATTTATTTCCTTCAAAGATTTGTATCAAATTTTTATTGGAAAATAAATTGTTCATATATTTATCATTCATTTTCTTCCACTAGAATGCAAATTCCATGAAAGCAGGATTTTTTTCCTGACTTATTTATGGGTACATGTATCTCTAACATGTATCTCAAAGATGGCTGGTAAGCACACTATAATGGCATTGAAAAGGAGATGAAATAAATGGAAGTTAGATGAATGAATTCAGCAATTAGCTCATTATAATCCAATATGGTTATTGCCACAGTGGAGGAAAGATCTGGGTACCTCCTTGTATCTAACAATTGATGGGGTGGTAAACTATCCTAGGAGACAAGGGTTACTTTCTAGAGGACATGAAAACATGGACTTGAGAGAAGGGACTGCTCTAGAACATCCTGTAGCTTAATATGTCTGGAGATAAAAGGAAGAGGGAAGTGGGAGGAAGGGCTGGAGAAGGAGGAAATGGACAGAAAGCAGGGACCCACCCTGAAAGAGTTAGGGAGCCCGAGTAGGGATTCAGCCTTTATCCAGGGAGCAGTGGGGGGAGCAAACAGACCCTGAACAATGACAGGTGAGGGAGAGACAGGGAATGGGGACAGATCTGTTCTATAGACTGCTCACCTCAGAAGCACTATGGAGAATGGGATGGCATGACAGACACCAATAAGCCTGGTGACTCAGTAATTCAGACAAGAAATGAGAAGGAATTGAATTCCAGGGTTATGGAAACAGCAGAGGGGATGGTCTGGGGAGAGCATCTAGAAGTAAAATTGATTGCAGAGGGAGAAGGCAAGTTCAATTCTTCACGTAGTGACAGTTCTCAGTTCAAGTTCTTCATTTTCTATAAAGCAGTTCCAAGGGCTACCCCCTTGTTCTTTCTATACTGAGACTGGGGGAGCTCCTTCCAGGTCAACCCACCGGTTGAAAGGACAGCCTCAGAGTCAGCCACTCCTGCTGCAGGTAGAAAACATGACCAGATCTCTTTGTTTTGGCCCACAGGTCAGCTTCAGGCTGGGCCACTTATATTCTGATACATACGGTAGGATAGGATTTTTTGAAGCTTCCATTTCCAGGTTCATCAAAATTCCTTTTAGATAAGGATATCTATTCTCTTCTATACTTATCTAACAAGTATTTGGTGAAAGCCAACTAAGGCTGGGTTCTGGGAACAAAGCCTCTGCCCTCAAGCAATCCAGAATTTCCTGAAGGAGATAAACCCCAGCAAAATGCCCTATGGTAAATACTGTAATAGAAGTCCTCACACAAAGAACACAAAACAGGGACCCCCTAAGCCAAAAATTAGTTTAGGGGTGGGGGTCTTAGATCAGTGAAAGGTAGGAATGGCTCCTCAAAAAGAAAAACAGCTTGTAACAAAATGAAGATAAATACCCATTAAAAAATAATGTCAGCTCAGGTATAAACACAAGTGCATCGAAAACGTCCACCGTAGTAAGTGATATTTCCTGAGTGCATGAAATGTGAGAGGAGCAATGGGTCTTGTATCTGTTTTCCTCATTTCATTCTCAGGGCAACCCTATGAGTTAGTTGCCCACTCCTCCATTTGCAGGTGAGGAAGCCGAGGCTCACAGAGGTTGAACACTTGGCCCCAGGTCCCACTAGTAGTTTAGCTGGGATTCACACCTGACTGTCTGAACACAGAGTTCTTAACTGGGATGTGGTCCTGCCTTCCACAGTTACAGCCATCTGTCTACCCATCAGCCAGTCCTCCACAGGGTTTAAGAGACTTGCCCACCATTCCCCTGGGTAAGAGTGAAGATTTCAATCCAGTTGGCTGAGCTCAGCTGCTTCTGCTTGTTCACACAGCCTTATCTTCCCGCTGGACATACAGCCTCCATGGAGAAAGAGAATGAGGAAATACACTCGCAGAAAATTAACTTTCCCCTCGTTTTCTTTGTCTCAATTCTCCACAGGAGGATCCAAGCACCGCCTCCTGCCTACGTGCCTCTGTTCCACAGGGGAGTTTGTCAGAGGTTACAAGGCCAGGGGCCGGAGAGGTTGGGCTGGCCCACACACCGCTCCATCATGGGCCTGTGCTAAGAAAGCTGGCAGTCCCCAGTGGGCAGTCATCCTCAAGAACATTTGCCCATAACTGCTGCATTATGTGGACAAATAAATACTTTTTTTTTTTTTTTCCAAAAACAGTAATTGGGAATGTGCAGTTGCTATACTGTTTAGGAAAAATAGGAAGGGAGCACCTGGGTGGTTTGGTCGGTTAAGCATCTAACTTCGGCTCAGGTCATGATCTTATGGTTGGTGGGTTCAGGCCCCACATCAGGCTCAGCGCTGACAGCTCAGAGCCTGCTTGGAATTCTCTCTCACGCTCTTTCTCTGCCCCTCCCGTTTGTGCACGATCTCTCTTTGTCTCAAAAGTAAGTAAATAAACTTGAAAAAAAGAAAGAGAGAGAGAGAGAAAAAGAAAGAGAATGAGAAAGAGAAAAAGAAAAAGAAAAAAAGAAAAAGGGGAAGGTTAGCCTGAATCTATGTTGATATTCTTCAATATTTGCACCTCAGCAACCCAAGAGCTGGCTAATCATGGTAATAGATGTCCCTATTACCATATAACCATTGATAGCCTCTTCCTGTATAGTTGCAAGACCTAGATCTTTCCCCACCTGAAGGAGGCCCCAAGTTATTTTTGTGGGAGTCTGGGATGACTTTCCCAGGTTTCCTTCTCAGGCCTCCATCGCTCCCCTAGAGGAGAGATGCTTTCACACCCCCTCCTACTGTCTCCCTCAAAGGCTCACGTGGGCTGGGCTTCCTTTAAGCTTCCCTCTGCTGTTACAGAAAACTGGTCTGGATCACCCTGGCAGAAGAACCAAGTGGAAGGAAGGAGGTAGGACATTTATTTTACACCAGTAGGCCCAGAGGAGATCATTCTCCAGAGATCTGAGCCCAGAGCATCAACAGAGGGGACAATTTATAGTCTGTTACTTCTGCATCCCTAATTGGTAGTAATTTGATGCCTGTGGCAAGCAGAATAGGAAGGAAATCCCGGAAGGGGAGTCTTCTGACAAGGACTGGAATTCCCTTATCAGTCCTGTCGGCCATCTTACAACAGATTTTTCCCTAACACTGCAAGAAGGCTGGCTCTTTCCATCAAAATTGCAAGATGCCTTTCTCCACGGCTCTCCTTTACATCTTCCCAGTTGGGACCCGCCCCGACATTGCTTGTGTCATGAGTCTCAGGAAATCACTTGAGAAATCAAGGTCCTCAAAATCTGCTCCCCGCCCCTTCCCTCCATGCTCAGACTGGTCCTTCCCCGTGCTTCTCCACATCTCCCTCCCAGGCATCTGCATCGAGGAGACTCTTTTGCCCTCGTGCCTACCAAGGAGCCCAAAGTGAGGCCTTGTTCAAAGTGGGAACCCAGGCTGCTGGTTCACCCCACCCAATTCAAACACTCACTTTGGCTCAGACACTACCTTTCTAATGAATACAGCCACCTAAAAATGATTGAGGAGATACTGGGCTATTTCTAGCAGGCATAAGGCTGTCACGTGATGATAACAAAAGGTGAGATAACATCCGATACACACACACACACACACACACATATATATATATATATATATATATGTATAATACATGGATAAATGTACTTGAGATAATGGAACCCAAGAAAGAAGCTTTCTCATGTCACCTTGGGGGCTTTGGCAGACCCTGGGAAGTCCAGTAGACTGATCTAAAGAAGACGCCATGGCCCGGGCAGTCACAGAGCCTGCCCTGTTGATGGAGGTAGCTGCCTAACACGTAGAGTGGAACAGCATGAACCCATCAGTTATTCTTCAGCCTGAATGAGCCTGACCCTCAGAGCCTTACATTTGTTTTTATGTTCAAATGGGGATAATTACACCATCCTGACAGCATTGTTTGTGCTCAACATAATTATCTGTATTTTATAAACTGCAAGTACCACAAAATATTAGTATAATATTGCTTGCAAGGAAGAACCAGAACAGAAGTTGAGTTGGAGGCAAGGCTGGAGAAAAGGGAAGGGCCAGGAGGTTGAGGCAAGGAGAGTGGTCTCTAAAGACTATGGGATGTGTCCCACAGTGGCGGTAGCAGGGCTGGGGGAGCACCCGGTGCAGGCCAGGGGAGGTACCTCAGGAGGGTAGAAGAAGTCCCAGGAGACAGGAAGAGAAGCTTGAAGGAGGCAAAAGGGGCCAAAGACACTATCTAGAGGGAGATTGTCTCAAGAGTCCTAGATGCTTTTCGAATGTTCCACTGCCATTCCCGGCTTGATGTAGGAGAGAGCTCGTGCTTGGCACACTGCAGAAACCTGATGTCAGGAGCCTGCAAACTGAGATAGGAGCCGGAAGTAGGAATCAGTGCCACTCAGACTTCCCAGCCTAAGATTCCAGAAAGTGTGTGTGTGTGCACCTGTCTCACGTGCACAGGCCCTGACCCCACATCTGAGCTACCCAAACCAACAAAGCAAAGGTTCCCCAATTCACCTCTAACTGCTGAGCTCTGTTTAGTATTACTGGGGGGATGCTAAACATTTCCTTCTTTAAGGGCTATTGTGATTCTGGCAAGAGGAGATGGTCATTAAGCCTTGTAATGAAAACAAATTGTTTGGAAGGGATGGTTAAAATTATGTATGGTAGGAATTAAATATTCAAGGTAACAGATTTAATTCATCATAAGAGTGTTTTTTTTTTTTAAGACTAATGCAATAAATGCTTCCCTTGAGACTTCTGGTTACAGTACAGGGTTTCACCTCAGGAAGCATTTCAATATAAAGTGTTCTAACTGTATGGGTTGTAAGGGAGGGCATTTAAAATATGCAGAGTGACTGGCTCGCTCTCAAACTCCAGGTGCTACTCTGTCCCTAACTGATAAGGCAACAGTTGATATCCAGAGGTCCCCCATACAAGGAGTGGGTTTGCTCCCCAAATGGGGGAAACCACTTTGACAGTCTTGGATTCCAGGCATGGTGGGGCAGCTCTAAGGAATTCCAGGTGAGCCCATCCTCACAGTCAGGAAGCAAACATTGGGGAAAATAAACCATCAGTTCTTCTCTTCCGCCTCACCTGGAGAGCAAATTACTTTGTGTTGTGTAAAAACAGTTCATACCCCCGTTAAGAAGTAAGAATAAGGAAGCGTGGGCAGCAGGAACAAAGGAATCACCCTGTCTCATTTGAATCGTTGCCTTAGGGGTCCCGGTGCTAGGAACAAGACCTCAGGTTTTAATACAAAAGAGTCTTGGATGAAACTCTGAGATGCCCCCCCACCCTGGGGTTACTTAACATCACAAGGAAATTTTAGGGTGAGCATATATCCTGACTAAAAGGGAAAGGAACAATACTGGTTGAATTTTAGGCACCCAGATAGGCAGTCAGAGAAACTATGGGGTGATTTCCCTGGCTCCTTTCACACTGCAAGCAACTACCTGACACACAAGACTGACCTCTGTGCATATAGATGTATGTCTAACATGTAGGGGGAAGTTTGCTTTGGCCGCTCTTGGAGGCATCCATTTGTCCAGGGAGGTCTGATGGCCAGAGAAGGCACTGCCTTCCTTGCCATCTTAGCAGTTTTAAGAGGGTGGAGTGTTTTCTTTGAGGCCAAGGTTGGCACAGACAACATCCTCAGCTGGCAAATTTTCTGCCGGGCTGGGTTGCTTTTCTTGCATGATTCCACCCCTCCCACCTCCCCCAAGCCCCCTCCCCCAGGCTTTGGTCAAATTTCTGGAGATTTTGGCATATGTTTGTGGGATTGTACCTATTCCTTCCTGATGTGGTGGATGCAAAGATATGCTTTCTCTTGGGTGAAATTTACAAGCACATTTTCCTCCATGACAGGAACAAAGAGCCACAAATATTTCCTAAGGGGAGAAAAAGGCTTCCAGATGCAGAGCTCCAAATGTGAGGTTTTTTTTTTTTTTTCCTTTCTTTTTCTTTTGGCATTTTTAAAGCTTAATAATTACACTGGACATATTTATCCAGAAGGTCCACAATATTCATCGTAACAAGGACCTCACTAAATCTCCAAGTCACAGATACATCTGCATCTCTGATCTTTTTTCCTAAAGCATCACCACAGAGGCCCTAAGTTTCAACCCTCACTCGAGACTGCAGAAGATAGAAGGCCCCCTTTCCTCTCCTTTTCCTCAGCTATGGTAGCGCAGACTGCAGAATAATAAAAGGGGGAAAAAAAACATTTCTAAACTCTTGAACTCACAGCAAACTACTTTTAAATTGTCTCTAGTTAAAGGGCTACTGGGAAGAGAATTATAAATGTCAAGAAGACCTTTTAGCAAACTTTTACAACCCACAGAACAGTTTCATATTTTTAAAACTAAAGCATCCCGATTGGTATCGTTTTCTATTTTAGAATTGTATTTTCCAGGGCTAATGAAACCTTCAGTTTATATGACCTATAATCTAAAAAATGTTCTGTCACCATGATCAGAGGAATTGTGGGTGATGCTTAGCTCACATGTGGAAAATCACTATCACCCACAATTAAAAAAAAGTTTTGAAAAAATAAGCTACTTGTAGTTATTTAGAAAAACATTTCTCTGTTAAGCATTGACAAAGAAAAAGACTGAGTCCTCAGAAATCTTTTTTTGGCTATCTATCATTGATTCAGAAGCAGGCATGGAGACATTTAACACAGGTAAATGGCTTTAGCCCATTTTTATTCTAACAGGGACACAACTAAGGTGCATATGAATCAGATTCTGCCTTAGTGGGTCTGGGGCTAGAGCAATAGTCTGCACCCTACCAAGGTCCCAGGGCTGGAGATGCTGCTGGTTCATGCAGCTCACCGCTCAACCAACGTAGAGGAAGGTAATATGTCTTCCTCACCCTCGGCCTCCATTCAAGGGTGAGACGGTGGATACTGGAGTCATACAGCCCCAAGACACCGGAGAAGGGACTGGACCCTTGGGAGGTTTTCTTAGCATGTTCTTACAAGCAGTTTAATCTATGCTATTCAAAAAATAAGTGAATCCCTCCTAAGTTCAAAGCCCTAAGCTAGGTTCTGTATAACATAATATAGCATAATACTGTATAATTTAAAGGTAATAACCTCATTAAATGTAGCATCTGTGCTGATTATCCTCTCTGTTACTGTTCCTCCTCCAACACACGCACTTTTTATTTTGAAAATTTTCAAATTTGCAGAAAAGTTGAAAAACTAATATAACAATTTTAAATTTAGATTTACCAATCTTGAACATGCTGCGTGCGCTGTCTCTGTATATATGGATACGTAAATATACATATCCATATATACATATGTAATATCCATATATATATATATATGGAATATATTTTTTGCTTATTTTAATGTTTGTGGCCAAGTTGCTTAAAGTAAGTTGCAAGTCTCCATTGTTCTTTATCATGTTGCTATGCTTTGTCTCCATTGACTGGCCCTACTACGAAGTGGCTTGTTAATGGAGAGCTCTGTGAGTGCGGGAAACCAAGGTGACTTGGAGTTTCCCAGACTTTCTAGGATCGGGCTTACACAGGAGAAAAACAGATGGTGGAAACCTTTTCTCCGCCTTACAAAATATTCAACAGTTCACCCTTAGGTTCTATCCAGTCACCCAGCTCTATACCTTCTTTAAGAAGCTACGGAATAATCACTCTGGAGACCACCAGAAATACGGACTCTAAGACGGCAAGCAAAGAAGAATGACTTACTTTGCTAAACCATACAAAAATAGAAGGTGAGCTTGTTTCTTCCTCAATGAGTTCGCATCTAGCTAGTGAATCTTTGGTCTATGCTGGGAAAGGCAAAGTTCTGTCTTCATATCATTTGATATCACTATTCTAATGTGATTAAAATAATTGCCTATGCAAATATTTTGTGACATTATAAAAGGAATGTGTTCATGCTTGTTTAATCTATATAATATACAATCTACATCATCTATATGTATCTGACTTTACCTTTTTATTACAAAATGTCCAGAAATGAGGCCCCATCAGAAGGTCTCTGCATTACTTGAAAATTTCCCAGACAACTGCCCATATATTTTTCTGACCAAGTCTAACTAGAACTTCCACTCTAGCCTCCCCATCCTGCCATCACATTACTGCCTAGATGGTTAATGACCAGAGGAAGAGGCCCCACACACTGTGACCGTCTTACTACTACCCATGATCTGTACCATACGTGGCTCACACCCTCTCAATCTCTCTCCCTCTCTCCCACTCTCCACTGCTGCTGAGCCACCTGCCTCCATCCTCATTCTTATAAGAGTCTATCTACATTCAGGTATCGGTTTAAAAAATATATCTCAAATTATACAGGGTAGAGTCTTACCAGTACACCCAGTTTACATTCCAAAACAGAACGTTAAATTGTTCCTGCTTGGGGCACCTGGCTGGCTCACTCGGTAGAGTGTGCGACTCTTGATCTCGGGGTTGTGAGTTTGAGCCCCACGTAGGGTGTAGAGATTACTAAACAATAAACAAGCTTTTCAAAAAATTAAAAAATAAAATGTTCCTGCTTAAGCAGGTGTGCTGGGTTACATTCCTGCATCCCGCTTTTCTCCGAGGGCAAAAATCAGCTTGATGTTTAAAAATCACAAAATCCAGTTTCTAAAAGTAACAGCCTAGCTACTTTTAGACAGCTCTTTGTTGCAATTGTAGAAAGTTATCCCAGGGTCTGTCTAATATTCTGCAGTGGTTGTTCCCTGAACTCTATTTGTCAGAATTGGCATATGGCACTAGAGTCTATATTTCAACACTGGCTTCTAAGGGAATGGCCAGAAAAGAAACACATTTCAAATAAAGGCAAAGAAACATTTCTTTTATGTTTGCTCTTATTTAAGAAAATCACCCTGAGAACAATAGTTAATTAATCCCAATGACAAAAATACGGAAAAGTTTTTTTCAGTATAGAACATTTCAGAAGAATAAAAAATATTTTGCACATATAAACCTGTCTTCATGGTGTATAATTTGAAACTTTTAAAAGTTAAAAAATAAAAATGTTAGGGGCACCTGGGTGGCTCAGTCAGTTGAGCGTCCGACTTCAGCTCGGGTCATGATCTCATGGTTCATGGGTTCAAGACCGGCATAGGGCTCTGTGCTAATAGCTCAGAGCCTGGAGCCTGCTTCAGATTCTGTCTCTCTCTCTCTCTCTGCCCCTCCCCCACTCACTGTCTCCCTCTGTCTCTCAAAAATAAATAAATTTAAAAAATAAAAATAAAAATAAAATTGTTAGCCTCTAATTTTGAATCCCATTGAAGCAAAAATAGATGGGAAAATTTTGAAGAGGACCATACGCTATATTTTACATTGATATTTACATATCATAGAGAAAACCAACACTAATATTCCAGCCACTGCCTTATTAATAAGAATGCATACCTGGGACACCTGGGTGGCTCAGTTGGTTAGGTATCCAACTCTTGGTTTCATCTCAAGTCATGATCCCATAGTTCATGGAATCAAGCCCCACGTCAGGCTCTGGAATGATGGCATGGAGTCAGTTTGGGATTCTCTCTCTCTCTCTCTCTCTCTCTCTCTCTCTCCTGCGCACGCTCCCTCTCTCAAAAAAAATAAATAAACTTTTTTTTTTTAAGAAAGAATGTACACCGAGATGTTATAATGCTATCTTGATGATGTTTCTTTTCTACTGACTTGATCAACACAACAGCATAGTGTTTTATACATTTGGGATAAAATAGGACAATATATCCATGAATGCCTTAACAACAGCAGCTTGACCACATGTTTTATAGAATTAACTGAGTTCCATTAAATGGGAAAGAGTGTTTTTATTTTATCATGGTCAAACCAGTCATCTAACACTAAGGCAGCTGTCATGATCTGTTGGCCAGAACTCTGACTTATATCTGTGAAAGAGGACACTAGATTGATCATTTCAGTAATTGGCAGTAAGCAACTGTTCGTGGCAGTAAAATGAGGATGCTTCTGAAGCAATATCTTTGAACTCTGAGCTGCAGTCCATTAATGGTCATGAAATCAATTTAGTGGATTGCATTTAGTCTTTTTTAGTTACTGAGACAGAATAAAAAATATTATTAACACACTAAAAGTAAGCATAGTTTTGTGAAACTAAACTTTTATTTATATATACACTCATATAAATCATGACATCTGTATATATATAATTATATATAAACCTCTCTAAATATAATACACATACTCCATGGTTACTTTAGGCAGTGTATTCTGACTGTAGGTCAGTCAAAATAATTTAAAAGTCTCTGTTCTAAGGGTAGTGAGAGAAACCACAACTATCAAATCTTCTCTTACTAATGGAAAGCATTTTAAATAAATACCAACCATTCTCTTTGTTTAGCCTTGAATTGTGTTCCAAACATGTTAGTTTCTTCAACAGGCCATGAAAACCTCACAAGGAAACTCTCTGTCAGCAAAACTACGATGTCAACATTCCCAGGAGCACCACGAGAGAAATGATGTTCACATGCATCTGAATCGCACAACCCTTTGGCCATATCTGGATTTCACAGCTGTGGCAGAGGTAAGATAAGGTCTTGGTTATGTGATATTCCTTTAGAACTCTCTATAACTTCATTTCCTTCTCTCATTCAAAAAAGCACAAGGTGACAGATGCCTGGGTGGCTCTGTCGGTTGGGCATCTGACTCTCGGTTTCGCCTGGGGTCATGTGCTCACGGTTCCTGGGAACGAGTCCCATGCCTGGCTCCACACTGAGTGTGGAGCCTGCTTTGGGATTCTCCCTCTCTCTCTCCCTCTGTCCCTCCCCACTCGTGCTCTATCTCCCTCCAAATAAACATTTAAAAAAAGGCACTGAGTGATGAAAAATAGTGACCGTGGTCGGGATACTTGAATTCACTCCAACACTTTAAAAAGAGAGAGAAAGTAAATCATTTGCAAAGTTCAACGTCGTATAACCGTTATTAGTAACAAAGATCTGAGACACCTCACAACTGTGTCACTGAGACAAGGTCGTAGTAAAGCATTGCTGTAGAGCGCTGAGGGTATACTCATGTATCTCTTTCTCTACTTTTCCAGAACTGCACACAGTTTGCCGCCCAACTGGCCAATCTGGTGTCTTTTGCAGAGGACATCTAGGTACCAAACACAAAGCAGTATACCCAAGAAGTAGTACCCCTGAGCTGCCACCACAGGGAATGGCCATGATTAAGAAAAGCTCCAAAAGTTCATCAGCGTGAATGACTTTACCTCAGGTCTCTTCTTTTCTGGCTTAAGATCGGTTGTGAGACATACTTACCTTCTTCCTTGTTTTTCCCCCTCTTTCGGTTTCGGGCTCTGAATAAAGAGAAGGTTTGGGGTTGGAAGGCTTGGAGGTGATGGAAACGCAAGGAGCAGACTGTAATAGGTGAAAAATTCCCGTACTTTAGAACTCAAACTTCATCTGCCTTTGATGGAAAATGAAAATTCAGGAAATCGAAGAGACTTGCCAAGCGTCATGAGGTTTCCTGGTGGCAAAGACAGGGGAAGCTTCCTGGCACTGAGATTCTGCACACGGTAGCCTTTGTCTGGGGATAGATTAGGATCCAGCCTGCACAACTTACTAGCCGCTCTTCCAACTGATGGTAGTTGCGCCTTTCACAGTGAGGAGTGTCAGGCCTGGCAGCTACGTTTGGGGAAGAGATAACAAAGGGAAAAAAGTATTGAGACACTTAAGAAGCGCTGCTAAATCATTCATTTGATCAACCCCAGTTTAAGTCACAGGTTCACAGGGTACAAAGATGGCCAAGACGAAGCCTGCTGTCCTAGAGTGCATACTGTGGCACAGAAAAAGATCATACACACACTTCATTATGAAACAATACTGGGAGGTTATAATGCCGGAATAAACCAGTGCCTTATATAAAGAGAATTTTGCCTGGAGCTTGAGCTGGTGTGGGGGCGTGGGGGTGCGTGTGGGTGTTGGGGGCTCATCCAGAAACCAGGTCAGCTGTGAAGAGGAGCAATTATGTCAGCAGTCTGTTTGAGAGGCCAGGTGGTCTAGCGAAATATTTTCAAACTTTAATGTGGGACTCTTAACTAGATCACAGACTGTGATTTAGGAAGCAGAGGGGAGAAGCCTGAGTTTCTGCATTTCTAACTAGATCCAAGAGATTCCCTTGCTGCTTCTCCACAGACCACACTGTGATGAGCAGAGGTTTAGTAAGAGGAGTAGAGATTTCACATTAAAGAGAAGAGAGTTTTTTTAATCCCAGCCCTATGTCCTGTAGTTGATGATGTTTGGGTAAATTACAGACTCCGCTTCCTTATCTGTAAGAATGGCCGTTATGTTAAAAACCTTACAGCTTGTAAAGATTGAATGAGAATGTAAGCACAGTGCTTAAGACAAGGTAAAACTCAATTAAAATTAGTTCCTTTCTTATTGATTTTGAATTATACAATATAATTTGGCTCCAAAGAACAAGATTCACGTAGAAAGCCCTCTCATATGAATCCATTCAAAGTCTTATAACCCTTTTTCAAAGTAAATATCCCTGATATGTATTTGTTTTTACAGCAAATTACGGCATTAAGATTTTCCCTGAGGCAATAACAAAACAATGGCCAAGTCAGATAAGAATTCAGGAAGTATTATGCCTAGTCCCATAACCTAACCACTAACCCACTCAACCTTGTCCTTAATGAACTAACGTAATTAATGGGTGAAACAAGGGAAATTTTGGAACTTCCCTATATAGCGAAAGGAAACGGCCCTGCAATAATGTGGTTTCATAAACCTAAACTTTCTTTTTTTTTTTTTTAATTTTTTTTTTCAACGTTTATTTATTTTTGGGACAGAGAGAGACAGAGCATGAATGGGGGAGGGGCAGAGAGAGAGGGAGACACAGAATCGGAAACAGGCTCCAGGCTCTGAGCCATCAGCCCAGAGCCTGACGCGGGGCTCGAACTCACGGACCGCGAGATCATGACCTGGTTGAAGTCGGACGCTTAACCAACTGCGCCACCCAGGCGCCCCAAACCTAAACTTTCTTTAATGCACTTGGAAATCAGATAATCTGAAATAAACAGTAACCACATTTGCAAAGGGTTTTCATGTTTCTTTTCCTCATACATCAAGATCGTTGAGCCTCAGAAAAACAGTCAGGAAGGCCAGCTATTTTCACCTTTTACAAATGAGGAAACTGAGGCCCAGATTGATGAAGTGACTGGCTCACTGTACTGAAAGTTCTTTTTTTTTTTTTTTTTTAATTTCTTTAAGTTTATTCATTTCAAGAGAGTCGGAGCAAGTGGGGGGTGGGGGGCAGAGAGAGTGGGAGAGAGAGAATCCTAAGCAGGCTCTGAACTGTCAGCGCAGACACTGTGAGGCTTGAACTCTCGAAAGACTAGATCATGACCTGAGCTGAAACCAAGAGTTGGACACTTAACCGACCGGGCCACCCAGGCGCCCCTGTACTGCAGGTTCTTAAGGAACACTAGCCCTGGCCTAGTATGGCTTACCTCCAAGGAATCTGTTTTGGCTTGCCAGGGGTGGGAGGTGAGTGGGGAGGGAGGTGGGAGTGAGAAGGTAGAGGTTTGTGTTGAGGGTGGGCAGTACAGCGGCAAAGTCCCAAGAATGGAGTATGCCTTTTGCCTTCTGGCCAACTTTGGCATTAAAGATTTAGTGCCTGTGTTCACAGCCACATTTGTTGGGCTAGAGTTAAATAAATCACATGGAAGGGGGAATGAAATCTCATATGAGATTTTAAAATGTTTTGGCAAATTTACAAGTAGCATTTTTGGGATTCACCCAATTTTTTTCTTGATTTCAATATGCCTTTTTTTTTTTTTTTTGGCTTCAGTTTTTTCCTGTTTTCTCTATTTTTTTCTGATAAAATTCCAACTTAAGGAAGTTGGCAAATTATGAAAACACTTATATGAAATGCAGATTTCCTCCTTCCTGTATATATTTCAATATTTATTTTTTTCAATATTAATACCTGGGAAGCATAACGTTATTTTAACAAAGAACATTTAAGTAATGGGATTAGAACTTTATAAGTAGAATTGCTATTTTGTACATGATGACAAGTCATTTTGATTCTTTTTTTTTCTTCAGATGAAATTCAAGTGTCCTACTAAAATTGAAAAATGAAAAACAGTATAAGCAATACTTTGGGAAACTTAATAGCATAGACCACCAGGAGATAAAGTAGGTTATTTGACATCTTCCTACCCAGGGATCTTTAGTTATTAATTTTTAGACTCAGTGATCATAGATGTTTATAAAAATAACACAAAGGGACAAGATTCATTGAACAAAACTCTTGATAAATCTTCACTGGACACAGCTGAAACCGTGATAGAGAAACTCCTGCCTTTAAGAAGTCGACATGCCCTAAGAAGTAGAAAGTAGACATACTTTCTCAAATTTTTCTAAACATGAAGGAGTCTGTTCTTATCTTCAGAGTTGAATATTTTATGGTATTTAAAAAAATTTTTTTTAAGTTTATTTATTTATTTTTGAGAAAGAGAGGAAGTAGAGGAGGGGCAGAGAGAGGGGAAGAGAGAGACTCCCAACCAGGCTCTGCACTGTCAGCACAGAGCCCAATGCAGGGCTCAAACTCACAAGCTGAGATCATGACCTGAGCCACAATCAAGAGTCAGACACTTAACCGACTGAGCCACCCGGGCTCAAAATTAAAAAAAAAAAAAAATTGCAATTGATTATAACACGCTAAATGTGTATTCTTCACTATGTATTAAAGTCCTTGAAGGCAGGAACCATATCTTGGCCATCCTTTTATATATCTGTAACGACCAGCAGATTGCTTTGCTTATATTAGGCACTAAATAAACATTTGTGAATTCAAATTTTTGGATGGAATTATTCAGAGAATTTGATGAACTGACTGCAGTAAGTACCAGAATCTATTAAACAGATATTTGTCATCCTAAAGTCTCTGTTGCTTTTCAGGATCAAATATGAGACTGGGGTGAATAGCCAATCTATCTCTTTGAAAGCATATAAATAGTCCTTTCCTAGCTTTAAAGAGGAATGGAAAAAGCTATTTGAACATTTTTTTTTCCCCTGTAACAACAGCTCTGGCCCTAGTCAATTGTTCATGGTTTTTACAAAGCAATAAAACCTAGCCAAAAATACATAAGTGCCTACAGGTGAGCACATGTCAAAGCTCAAATCCCAAATAGGTTATAAGAGTCATCAGGTTGGATTTACATAAGCAATGACATTTAGGAATTCCCTACAATCACAAATGTTACTCACTGGTAGAGTGAGTGCTTTAAATGAACTTGCCTGTCTCAAGAGCATCGAATATCCAGATAATAGAAGGGCTTATACCCTCCCTGATAAAAACAACTGTCTCTGTGGAGGCTTGTGATCCACTTCTATTCTAAATAGGAAGCCTGAGGCCTAATATTTGCTTCAGTTACTTGTCTGTATCTTCCAAGACCTCTCAGGATCTGACAAATGATAGGATTTCTTGACGCAAGTATTATTAGGATCATATTTTATAACAGTACTGACCCTATAAACTTTATTTTCTTTTTTACTTAGCTTATTTCCCATCTGTTTTGTCACCATTGCTTAAGTAATTTAATAATTAAACTGGATTGTCCAGATACCAATAAAATGTAAGTAACAAAACAAGCTTTCTAACCTTGCCAATTGTGCTCAGGACTGACCAGCTGTAATAATTTACATTTCTTATTTAGGAAAGAACCATAGGTGGTGGCAATTGAATCTAAGACCATCCAATGTATCTAAAGCATCTGATATAACCAGTGGCGTGCTGATAAATGTTTAGCAACCGGCTCTCTGAAAAGAAAAGAAAATAACACTGATTGATAGTGTTTGTGGATTTCATGGTACAAATACTCCCACCGTGGCCGTTTTCAAGCTGACAATGTGAAATCTCTGAACTCAGTCTTGGGAAGAGATGCTACAATGGGCTCTCGTGACTCAGTAGGAGCTGGCTCCATCACACTGCTCAGTGAAAAAACACACAAAATGGATCGCCTTTTCACAAAACCGCTATAAAGTTTTCAAGGCCTGATCTGATGTAATGATTGACATTCAGAAGAAAGGAATTCCAAGACGTGTCTCAATATATAAAGCCCTTATGAAATAATAGGGATGACATTTCACTGATTCAGAAGTCTGGAAAGATAGAAAGTTCAAGACCTCAGCTTTGGTAACAGAGGTAAGTGTTATTATTTTTCTTTTTCATGATATTGCCACCTAACGTATGATTTTGATAGGTTAGCCTCCACTAATCTTAAGAAGTAAGAAGCGTTATTATTCATTATTGTCAGGGAATAAGTATTTTACAGAAGCATTTTTTAATAAGTAGAGTTCATCTCTCTAACCAAAAATGTTTATTATTCTACTTACATTGCATCAAAAAATTAAGAAAATACAGCAATTCTTTGACTTCTTAGAAACTGTATAATGATGCCATCACATTCTTGATTCTTCTTTTAGGACATTAAGAAAGACTTTAGACTGATCTGTAAAACACTGCAGTGCACTGAGGAGTTATTTAAGTAAATTGAGCTGCAGGGGTCCCTCGCTTACTGTTGTGTGCTTGAGCGTTTAGGTTGGCTTTTTATATTTCTTCTTCGCTTCATCCTTTCTGCCTGCTGTGAGCTGTCACTTGCTGTCTGAGTGACAGCCCCTGGCTATTTCACTGTCTCCTCCCCATTTCTAATTTGCTGCTTCCAACCTGCTGAAGGCTAGGAAACAAAGCAGCTAGCCCACCTTCTTCGCCTTATGTATGAAATAGACTCCGAGAGAGGGCCTGGGGGGAGTTAAAGGGCAATGATTTCAATCCATCAGTTCTGACATCTAGTTTCCCTATGGGAACTTACTCTGTACATTTCCTAAGACAAAGGGGAAAATGTACCAGTGTGGCTATAATCCTGTACAGTTAAAGTTGAGGTTGGATCTATATTGTCCACAAACTAAGATATTACTGTTTTGTCTCATCTTACAACACCTTGAAATATTGAGTGTCCTTTTTTCCTATCTTAGGATGTCTCGAGGAATAGACTCATCCCATTATTCAGAGTTGGATTACCAACATGGAATCTGTCACCTTTGCCCCCTCCTATTCAGAGTTCTCTATTGCCTCTAAATTGTCATCTGCAGTCACACAGAGGAAGACAATTCAGCCTACATCTTGGGAACTTTCCTCCCTAGCTTTCCCCCCACCCACCTTAGGTAAACCTTATATACAGAAATGCATAGATTTTTTTTTTTAACATTTTTATTTATTTATTTTGAGAGAGAGAGCATGTGCACCAGCAGGGAAAGGGCAGAGAGAGAGGGAGAGAGAGAATCCCAAGCAGGCTTTCCCTGTTAGGGCAGAGCCAGATTCAGGGCTTGATCTCATGACCATGAGATCATGACCTGATCCGAAATCAAGAGTTTGATGCCTAACTAACTGAGCCACCCAGATGCCCCACACAGATCTTAAATATACAATTCAGTCGGCTTTGATCAAGGTGCACATCTGAATATCCATCATCCCAATCATGATATAAAACATTCCTTCACTCCAGAGAGTGGTCCCATGTGCCTTCCCATCAATTCCCATCCCTCATAGGCAATCCCTGTTCTGATTGCCTGTTTCTAAGTTTAGTCTCTTACTTCTTTGGCTCAACATACAGTTTTGGGATTCAGCCACCTTATTGTATGTGTTAGTGGTTCATTCCTTTCTATTTCTGAGTAGCACTCTAGTGTATGCATACACCACAGTTCACACCCCCATACTCCTGTTGATGGACACCTGGGTTGTTCAAGTTTAGAACTATTAGGAACAATGCTGCTATAAATATTCTCGGATAAATTTCTGTGTGAACATATTCCTTCATTTAATTCGGGCAAGAACCTAGGATTGGAGCTTCTGGGTCATAGGGTAGGTGTATATTTAAGTTAATTTTTTTTTTAATTTTAGAGAGAGAGGGAGTGAGGGACAGAGAAGGAAAGAGAGAGAGAGTGAGAGAGAAAGAGAGAGAGACAGAGAGAGAATCCCAAGCTGGCTCCATGCTCAGTGCAGAGCCTGAGCAGGGCTCAATCCCATAACCCTGGGATCATGACCTCCGCCGAAATCAAGAGTTGGATGCTCAACCTACTGAGCCACCCAGGCGCCCTTAACTTAATTTTTTCTCAACATCTTTTAATGAAAAATTTCCAATATACAGAAAAAGTGAAAAAAAACTATACAATGGGCAACCGTTTCCCAGTACCCGACACCTAAATTCTGCAAGTAGCATTTTGCTAATTTGCTTCATCACATATCACATATCTATTCCTTTATTTGCCCCTTTTTTAATGCATTCCAAAGTCAGTCACAGACATCAGTATACTTTACTCCTGAACACTTCAACGTGCATCTCACTGACTAGAGCTCAGTATTCATCCACAGATTTTTAGGATAAAATTCATGTACAGTGACATGCACTAAACTTAAGTGTACTTTTGATGAATTCAGGCAAATATAACTCAAGCTCTTACCAAGATATAGAACATTCCCACCAAGCCAGAACGTCCCCTCTTCCCACTTAATCCCCACTTTCATTCACCATATGCAACGACTGCTATGAAATTTTTTTTATCATAAAATAGTTTTGCCTTGGGGCGCCTGGGTGGTGCAGTCGGTTAAGCGTCCGACTTCAGCTCAGGTCACCATCTCGCGGTCCGCGAGTTCGAGCCCCGCGTCGGGCTCTGGGCTGATGGCTCAGAGCCTGGAGTCTGCTTTTGATTCTGTGTCTCCTTCTCTCTCTGCCCCTCCCCCCTTCATGCTCTGTCTCTCTCTGTCTCAAAAAAAAAATAAATAAAAACGTTAAAAAAAAAAAAGTTTTGCCTGTTCTAGAACTTTATATAAATAGAATCGTATAGTATGTACTCTTTGGAGTAAGGCTTCTCTGACTCAGTATAATGGTTTTATGTTGCATGTATAAGGAGTCATCACTTTTTTTTTTGGGCTGAGTAGTATTCCTTTCATTGGATGTATCACACTTATTTAAGCCATTCTACTGTTCATGGACACCTGGGCTCTTTTCAGTTTTAGGCTATTATGAATAAATCTGTTTCAAATATTCTTTTACAGATCTTTTTATTTTAATTTCTCTTAGGTAAATGCCTAGGAAGAGAATTACTAGGTTATAGAGTAGGTGTATGCTTAGTTTTGTAATTGTGGGACTGTATTTAAAGTGGTTGCTCCATGTTACATACCTACCAGCACGTATGAGAGTCCTGGTTTCTCTACATCCTTACCGACATTCGATAAAGTCAGTCTTTTAAAATTTAGTCACTCTAGTGGCGCCTGGGTGGCTCAGTAGGTTAAACGTCCAACTTCAGCTCAGGTCATGATCGCATGGTTTGTGAGTTCGACCCCCGCATGGGGCTCTGTGCTGACAGCTCAGAGCCTGAGACCTGCTTTGGACTTTGCGTCTCCCTCTCTCTCTGCCTCTCCCCCTGCTCTCACTCTATGTGTGTCTCTCTGTCAAAAATAAATAAACATTGAAATTTTTTTTTTAATTTAGTTATTCTAATGGGTGTAAAATGACATATCATTTGTGGTTTTTATTCACATATTCTTGATGACTGATGATATTGACTGTATTTCCGTGGCCAATTTGGCCATCCATACATCTCCTTTGTGAAGCAGTTGCCCATTTTAAAAATTGAGTTTATTTTTATTGTTGAATTGTATAAGTTCTTTATATATTCTATCAGACATACATACTTAAATATTTTCTCTCAGTCTGTGGCTTGCCTTTTGATTTTTTTAAAGTGTCTTTTGATGAGCTGTTTTCATTTTGATGAAATCCAATCTATTGCTTTTTTATGGATTATGGTGTTGTGTTTAAGAAAACTTTTTCAAGGCTGCAAAAATTTCTGTGTGCTCTTCTGGAAGCATTTTAGTTCTAGATTTTACATTTAGCATGGTGACTTTAAAAAGCCTTTTCTGAAATCCAGAGAACACTCCTGATATATGTATTGGTAATATACAAAATATATATAATATACCAATAACTAAGTTTATCATCTTAAATTCAAATCTTCTTTATTCTCTCTTGAACTATGTGTTTATATTTCTAAATGCTACTCAAACTGTTGTCGTAAACAACAAGAAGGAATTCGTTTCCCCTCATCCCAAATAGCAGGAGAAAATTCATTTTGTAGTCTTGTCTGTGTGCTGCATGAATGTTTCCGGGTTTGCCAGCTGACGGGGGGTGGGGGGGGGGCGGAGGGCAGAGGGTGCAGAGCCCCAAGCAACGGGCAGTCCTCTCCAGTGCAGGACTGCCGCAGGCACAGTGCCACGGGGGCAGTGTTGTGTGGCTAGTCTGCCTACTTTGAGTAGCGGAATCTTGACTAAAATTGTCAAACACTCCTGGATCAGCTGTGTGTTCTTAACAATATTGTCTTAAAATTTGGAACCCGAGGAAGTTTTATTAATTGAGAACGATGCCAATGCACTGCAGAATAAGCTCTGTGTGTGTGTGTGTGTGTGTGTGTGTGTGTGTGTGTGTGTGTTCATAGTAAAACACGCAGGATGTTTCTTCAGTGAGGTCTCCAGCCTTCCTCACTGACAAAATGTGAAAGACCTTCACGAATCTCAGGGAATTCTCTCTGTCTTTTGCGCAGTTTTGTTTCCTTTCCCATAATGCCAGTCCTGCACTATCTGTTGATCCTTTTCTCAGGATCATGCAGTAGTGGTGTGGGAACAACTGCTCCCTTGTGTTCAGACATTTAACACCAATTGCAGAGAGGGTTCTGGCTGTCTCTGTGCAGGTGCTCAAAGCTCAGGTTTTTCACTTTTTTTTTTTTAATGTCTATTTGTTTATTTTTGAGAGAAAGAGAGAGAGACAGAGACAGAGCATGTGTCGGGGAGGGGCAGAGAGAAAGGGAGACACAGGATCTGAAGCAGGCCCCAAGCTCTGAGCTGTCAGCACAGAGCTCAATGCCGGGCTCGAACCCATGAACCATGAAATCGAGACCTAAGCCAAAGTCAGATGCTTAAGCAACTGAGCCACCCAGGCATCCCTACTTTTCTTTTCTTTTTTTTTTTTTTTTTTTTTTTGGCTCTTCACAAACCTCTTTTCCATAACTCTTCCTAACCTCACATGAGTCTTACATAGCAAAAGGAGGGCCCCTGTGCCTTCAGCATACTCCACACAATTCCTAGTGCCAGTTGTGTTTTTGGCCCCCCCAGGATAGGTTCTTGAGCTCTTCTGTACCCTTTTGCTCATGGTCTTTAAACTATGGCAGTGAGAGGTTATGTAACCTCGCTTTGGCCATTGATAAAAGACAGTTAATAGATACTCGAGATTGAATAAGGTTCTTGGACATCAATACTCCGAGTGTCAACTTTTTTTTTTAATTAAAAAAAAAATGTTTATGTTTATTTATTTTGAGGGAGAGAGAAACAGACCACGAGCCGGAGAGGGGCAGAGAGGGAGACACAGAATCTGAAGCAGGTTCCAGGCTCTGAGCTGTCAGCACAGCCACCCAGGTGCCCCCCGCTGAGTGTCAACTTTTAACACCCCTTTGATTTACATAGCTTTGCCCCTCTTTGTGCTCCTGTTCATTCCCTGAGTACATGGCCTTCGTAGACTAGTATGATTTGCCTAAAATAAATATTGATTTGAAGACATATTTCCATCTTTTAAGAAATGGGACTCACATGATGCCAAATAATCAGACGAACTAAAATTTTAACTTTTTAACAGTTGTTTTGGCTTCTTACCTACACAACCTTTGTTGAAATGCTTACTACTTTAATTTATGCAAGTTAGTAATTCTCATTCTACAACTGGCTTAGTCTAAAAATATGGACATTTAATTATACCAAAGTCAATAAATACAACAGGTTTTTGCATGAGAATTCTTGGGAAAACATTTTAACTATCTAAAATATCATTAATTTAAAAACTAATTAGCCTAAATAAGATTTGGCAAGTTCTACCCTAAAGACAAATGGCTCATATTTTTCTTAATTTGTTCATGCGTGTTACCATGGAGACAGTGGAGTCAAAACACACAAGCTAGTGTATTGTTCAGCTCTGCACTTCCTACTATAGATTTGATGAAGTCATTCTGGCCTCCTCGTTTTGAGAATTTGAGAACATAGCATTGTTTCTTTTATAAAAACATGGTCAGCATTCAGACATGATCAATAAGGCAAGAAAAATTAGATCTTACTTGTAATCTTTGCTCCTTCTGATGTGATAAAATAAGAAAGAGGTAAATCACTTCCTTCAATTAGTTATTTTTGTGGTAAAGGTAATGCCTCTGATTCATTCCTCAGAACAGCAAGGCTTAATCTTATTAAAAAAAAAAAAAAAAAAAGCCTGAAAAAAAACCCCGCCTATTTGGTGGATAAGGCAGGTGTCCTTTCATACTACAGCACCAAAAAAGGCCATTTGGCGGCTCATTTCCTTTGCAGATGCCTTGAATATTATTCTCCATCTTCCTGCCCTTCATTATACTTAAGAACAATAGGAAAATGCACCTCTTTTTCAATGAGGTGTGTTTGTGGTCCTGTCATTTTGCCTTTGTGAGACCCATTCGTGATGTGTTCCTGTTCTCTCATAATAATATTGCTTCTGTCCCCACTGGCGCTCACCTAGGAAATCAAGATGTTATTATTTCTCCATTCTGTTTCTTTTGCCGTTAAGATGGGCAGAAGAGCCGTTCCTAACCCTTTCATCCATTTCATGAAAAATGTTACCAGTGGCTTAGCAAAGGTAGGTTCCACATAGGTGAGAGTCCCTTCCCGGCACTTCATGAGGACGTGGAAACAAAAATGCCTTAGATTTGTTTTGTTTTGTTTTGTTTCTTAAGTGAATTGTCTGAATCTCAGAGAATAGCCAGAGACCATCTCATTCTGCCTTCTACCCATTACCAAGAAAATAAATGTGATCCTCTTTAGGGAATCTGCTTTCTCTTTGTATCCAAACACTCCCGTGGAGTTTTGAAGCAGCCTGGCTTCCTAGCAGTTGTACTCAGTAATGGTCAAGTCACTTAGGCAACTGAAAAATTTCGGTTCTTTTATAAAAATGTTCCTGCTGCAGCAAACAATGAAATTATTTCATTGCGAGTGTACAGAAAAAGCCTAACTCTTTGGGTTTTCCTACTTGACTCTATAGGGAAAATATTTCAATAATAGTTCATTAACGTATTTCTTTCCAATAATTAAAACGTGAATATTTAACCATGTAATCCCATTTCATCTCCGTAGAAAAACTATGTGTATCATTTCTATACCAATTCATAGAGCATGAAACAGCCTTTGCCATCTCAATCGCAGAAATGATCTCTCTCTCACAGCACTTAATTCGAGGCATATACCAGATGTCTGTGGCACACATCTCAGCCATAGTTACTCTGTAAATACCAACTCCGAGAGTGAGCTCATGGGAAAGGAACTATCAGTCTGAATCCGCCCAATAAACGGTCTGTTCAAGAGCTCAGAGATGAAGTGGGCCTCCTTCCCCATTTTTGCTGGTTTGGAGGTGGAGGTCCGGGGAACTGTCTCTCTGCCTGGGCAAGCATCGGCCCTCCCCTCCAAGGAGAGCCAGGACAGATGGGCAGTGTATTTGACAAGGAACCCCTGCGTCCTTGCTTCAACGCCTTTCTGCTCTACGTTAAAAGCAGTACTGTATTTTTTAAGTGTTGGAACTGGCAGCTATACCGGTCACTGGCTACAGCGAACAATCCTCCATTCAAATCAAGCAGCCCAAACCCAGATCCAGTGGAAAGCGGTGATGAAGCACACAGAGGGAGCCTCTCTGCCCTCCACCGTGCGGAGGGCGAGGGTTATATCAGGCGCCCCGAAGATTCCAGAGGGGGGAATTCAGCAGAGTTCTTATACAGCGTCTATTATACCAGTTTCACAAGGAGGATTTACGAACTGGAAAAAAAAAAAAAAAAAAGAAGGTTACCTTGGTTGGCTTCCTTTTACTGGTGCCACCAAGGTCTGAACCTCCCCAAATCTCCTGTAAGCAAGAGGCCTCTCTCCCTCCCTCACTGGAGGCCTCGTCAACCAGGCCATAGTTTGTAGTACTAACATTTCTAAGTAAACATCAGAATAAAATGTCCCTTTTAAAGGAGCCAACGCAGAGAGGAGGTGAGGGAGGGTTTGTAAGTTGCAGTAAGGCAAGGAAAGACAGAAGAGCAAAACAGGGAGGGAGAAAGGAGAAGCAGAATCTGCTCTTGGGTTTAAGTCATTTCAGACAAATGGCATCAGCTGAGTTTCCCAGGAGCTGGCCCACTACCTGCCCATGATGTAATTACCTTACAACACCAGCAACATCTTCCTAACACACACATGTACGTGCATATGGGCACGAGTGCCCCGTTCTTCCTCTGTGCGGCCCTCATAGCTCAGCCTGAATCCTGGATTTGTTTCCCAGCGCTGTAACCAAGTACCAGAAACTGGGTGGCTTAGAACAACACAAATGTATCGTCTCACAATTCTGGAGACCGGAAGTCCACAGTCAAGGCATTGGCAAGACCAGGCTCTCTCTGGCGGTTTGAGAGGAGACTCTTTCCTTGCTTCTGGCTTCTGGTATTTGCCAACAACCCTTGGCATTCCTCAGCTTGTAGATGCATCACTCCAGCCACAGAACCGTCTTCCCCTTGTGAGTCTTCACCTCATCTTCCCTCTGTGTGTCTGTCTCTGTGTCCACATTTCTCTTTTTCATGACGATACCAGTCATATTGGATTAGGGCCCACCCTAATGGCTTCATTTTAACTTGATTAGCTTTGTAGCAGCCCTATTTTCAAGTAAGGTCCATTCTGAAGTACCAGGGATTAGGGCTTCAATGTCTCTTTTTTAGATGACACAGTTCCACCCATCACAGGCCTCCGTTTGTGAAGGACCTCCCACTACTTTGTGCTCACCTCCTCAAAGCCTGCCCCCTGTACTAGGGCAGGGAGGAAGAACTTCTCAAGGGAGATGAACCTCTAGATCAGGGTAGTGGAAGAAACAGGGTACGACTGACTTTTCTAGTACGCTGGGGTGTAGAAATAAAGACATCAGGAAGGAATAAGTCTCTCCTCTCTTAAGGACTCTGTGCAGCAGGCCAGTGTTGGACACTTTCACAATCATCTCGTGTCTAAAAAGCTACATCACCCAACCCCTTTTCACTTTGCCTTTTCCTCAAACCTCCCCCGAGGATTTTTTTTGCCCATAGGAAACTATGGATATTCCTTAGAAAATAACATCGCCCAGGATAAAGTCTTAATTTTGTAGATGAAGACACTGAAGGTCAGAGAGACCAAGTAATCTCTCTCAAGATGCCCGGCTACTGAGTATCAGAGCTAGGGCTAGAATCCAATTTTATTGACTCCTTCTCCAGCAGTCGTTGATTCAATATTGCCTTCCAATTTGACTTGACATCATTTGCAGGTAGGGAACAAATTCAACCTTACTTAACTCCTACCCTTCTAGGGAAATGAAATCCCAGGCAGAGCAAATGGGAGGGCTAGTAAATTGCATATGACTAGAGTATAATATGGATGTCTTGCACCAAAATAACTGCTCTTGCCAGGGTCTGTGTAGAAGATGGAAATTCAGAGAGAAATGGATACAGACACTGCCTTCAAGGAGTTCATAATCTTTTTTTATTTTATTTTATTTTATTTTATTTTATTTTATTTTATTTTATTTTACAGAGAGAGCATGAATGCTGGAGTGGGAGAGAGGGGCAGAGGGAGAGAGAGATAGAATCTCAAGCAGGCTCCATGCTCAGTGCAGGGTCCAATGCAGGGCTTGATCCTACACCCTGGGATCATGACCTGAGCCAAAATTACGAGTTGGACACTCAACCGACTGAGCCAGCCCGGCACCCTGGGGAGTTAATAGTCTTGTAAGAGATTCAGAAATGTAACAAGTTAATCATATTCGAATGGAATAAGTGTCACAATAAAGGTTTTAAACAAGTCTAGAGGGAGCGTGGCCATGGCTAACAGTTGACTGGGTCCCATGGGCATGTTGCCTAGACAAGGTCAGTGGAGCAGGTGGATCCAGGAAGAGAGCCTGTGCAGTGACCTCCAGTTGGGGGACCAGCAAAGGTTTGTAGGATCCTTGGGGCAAACAAGTCATGAGTGTCAAAAAGGAGAAAGGAAAGGTGGGCTAGAGCCAGTTTCTTAAGATTCTTCATGCTATACTAAATAACTTAAACTTCGTTATTGGCTGTAAAAGTCCAAAGTTGGTTTTAAAGCAAGGGAATGACAGGAATCATATTTCTTTCTTAAGAAACAAGGAGAAGGGGGGGCTAGGACCAAGGAAACCTTGGAAGCACCAAACCTCACCTCCCTCAATGCCCAACACTAACTAGCCCAGGGCCTTCAAGCTGAAGTAGCCAACATCAGGTGACACCCCCATCCCCCAAGTGGCTTCCAAGAAAAGCAGGGGTCCCTAGTAAGCACTGAATATCCAGTTTACCTGTGGGAAAATCCAGCTCCAGTGTCACGGAGAAAGCCCCTGACAAGCTGTTAGGAAAATGTCAGCAGGAGGGAGTCCCTGACATTTCAGAAATCCCTTTCCCCCTGTCTTTGTCCTTCTCAGTCTGTGTCGTTAATTTCCAGGCCGTCTCCATAGCAGAGTCCAAAGAGCACCTCGGCATGTGTGTGGGGGTGTTATCTGGCAGGGCCTTTCAGAGCCATAGGTATGTTGTAAGTTTGATACCCGAGTAAACTCTGAGTGGTAGATGAAGCCGCTTTCCTCAAAGGTTAAAAGTAATAAGGCCGTCTTTGTGCCTTTGTGGTCTGACTTTTCACAGGCTATTATGAAGGTGCAGGGGGGGTGGTGCTGGTAGAGTTTAATCCATATAATTTGCATGTTAATGTCCAGTCTAAAAATATTCACTGTGAAAGGAAAAAATACACTTTAAATTACGCTTCAAGGGAACAACATTTCAGTTCTTATGATCCAAGTGTTTAGCAGTAAGGAAAAGGACACCAACTCATTTCAAATTAATTTTATTTATTACAGGCTTTCAGATATCAATCATTTTACTTATTATTATTTTTTCACTAATTATATTTAGAGTTTTGGTAACACATCATATTTTTAAGTTTGTTTATTTTTGAGAGAGAGAAAGGGAGAGAGCACATGTGTGTGCACGAGTGGGGGAGGGGCAGAGAAAGAGAGAAGGAGACACAGAATCCAAAGTAGGCTCCCAACGCGGGGCTCGAACTCATGAACCATGAGATCATGTCCTGAGCTGAAGTCTGAGGTTTAGCCAACTGAGACACCCAGACACCCCAACACATCATATTTTTATGCTTATTAAACTCAGAGTAGATTAAGGAAGTTCAAGGAGAGACTCTTTCAAAATGTCCATTCTTCTCCTCCCTCGACACACATGTCTCAGCTGCGTGTTGGGGGCCCCAGACTCTGCTGGATGAATACAGAGGCTCCTCAACCTGTAGCACCCAATATTTTATCAGGAGCTGACATTAAATTGAAAGGTGCTTATGGTCAATCCTTTCCAGAATAAAAGAAAATGAATCCATACTGCTGTGATCAGATTCATGAGGAAGTTTGTGATTTATGTAAATCAGGATATGGGCTTTTTCTTCTAAAAGGAGAAACAAAATTCATCTTTGAGGAAAATTAGCAGGGGCAACTAGGAGTTTGGTGTCTCTCCTCTGAAACTCGTCTGAGAAGGTGAGCCTTTTGGGTGTTCCTTCAGGGTGGTGTGAAAGGAACTGCTGTTACCTGCTGAATCACCCTCCCCACATCCTGGCCCGCCTGCCTGCTCCCTGGGGGGTGTCTGCCCTTTCAGTAGTGGCCACACTTGCTCAGGGAAGGATGAGGTCACCGCCTGCGTGCATCTCAAGGATGGCCAGAGAATGGCCTCCTCAGATGAACTGGGTCCACCCTCAGGAGGTAGGAAGACTACCCTTTCCTGTGTACTTAACCTAGCCCTTTGGGCAAATAATGACTCTCTCTTGAAGGTTCTTCACAGTTTTCTTCACAATTTCTTTCCCTTAATGTCCTGTGAGAAGAAAACCTTTCATGTCTCTCTCTAAAACTTTAGGGGCAGGGGTGGGTACCACATGAGGCTTTAGCAATAACAATTACACATACAGTGAGAGTGAAAACTCGCACAGAACAGAGCAGAAATCCGGATTCTGGGTTTAGTTTTCCTCTTCCTATGTGATCTGAGGACCACCAATTGACCTCTGTGAGATGTCCTTCCTCATGGAGATATTGCATTAATTCACAGGGACATGCACCACTGATGTGTGTAATGAAAAGAGAAGGGTAACATAAAAAATTTTTTAGGTAAGTTCTATACACAACATGGGGCTTGAACTCATCACCCCAAGACCAAGAGTCATATGCTTCCTGACTGAGCCAGCTGTGTGCCCCCAAAAATATTTCTTCGAAAGCAGATACAGAAATGGACTGACAAAAAGGCAGAGGTAGGGGAGACAAGGGAATCAGGTCATGGACCAGTGTACAGAAGAATATGGACAATAAAAGGAATTGTCAGCACAGAACCAAAAGTAGAAAGCCCAACATAATTTTGCCCCAGCTTTATCCAGAACTAGAATAAGCAATCTTCCACTGCTGGGCCAAGGTATGAGAAGGAAAGAAATAATTTTTGGATAGAAAAGAATTTATTTTTTCTTAAAATGCAAACTCTAATTCAGGAGTTAGGATGGGAACTGAGTGTGCTTTTGTTTTTCTTTTTTTTTTTTTTTTTTTTTTTTTTGAGGAGGAGGAGGAGGGGTGCAGAGAAAGAGGAAGAGAGAGGAGAGAGAATCCCAAGCAGGGCCCACAGTGTCAGCTCAGAGCCTGACTTGGGACTCGATGCAGGGCTCGAACACACAAACTGTGAGAGTATGACCTGAGCTGAAATCAAGAGTCTGATGCTTAACCGACTGAGCCAACCAGGTGCCCCTTGAAAAAAAAATTTTAAAGATAGGATGGCATACAAGCATCTTTTTTTTTAAGCCTTATTGATGCATACTCATTCAAATAAGTTGACTCATCCATCTTGGCAGATTTATTTGATAAGAACACATGTCAACCCGAGGCCCACACTAACCCATAGGACCCATTTAACTAAAGGCATTTAGGTATGTTGGATTGTTATCCCAAGAAGCACTGGGAATTGATGAGTTTGTTTTCTTCTTCCTTGTTTCAGAGCAATGTGCATTGCTGTCCTCACCTGGGGTTCTGAGTAGTATGCACATGTCAAATGTGGCCGTGGCAGAGAGTTAAATCAATAATCATTGATTGGACACCTTTTAGATTTTAGGTATCACTTAAAGATACAAAGAAAATAAGACGTGGACCCTGCCCTCAGAAAGAGGCAGATGGTGTAAACAAACAAATTACAACACAGCATCCTAAATGCCGTGACACAACATGGCCGGGGCAGGAAGGAGAAGGAAGTGATTAACTCCTTCTGGGAAGGCTTTGCAGGAATGACAAAGAGAGGGGGAGGGGAGAGTGTATTACACAGTCTCTTCAATTATTTATAGAAGTGTTGTTTTTTAATATGTGGGGGGGGGGAGGGGTTCATGATCAAATAACTTAAACAGACCCTTTGCTGTAAGATTTACTTTTACTATTACAGGTGTGATTTTAGGTAAATTTCTTAATCTCTCTACACTTCTACTGGTTTAACCATAGACTCGTGATAGTAAAACACACCTCATATCATTACTGTGATCACTGCAAGATATATCTATATGTACAGACCTAGAGATATACACACACACCTCTAGTAAGTGGTAGAGCCTATGCCCAACCACCAGGAGATACCCACTAACAAAATAATTAGGGTTTATGTGTGATGAAAAATAAGCACAAGAAAAAAAAAATGACAGAGATTTTTCTCACAGTGAAGTAGTATCTTGAATTCTCTTATTGCCCAGAAAGAGAGAAAGAAAATCAGTAGAAAGAAAAGAATATCCTCATGGCACATCTCAGTCAGAAAAGACACGTTAATAAATATGAGTTCAATGAATTCCAAATCGTCTTCTTCAAGATCAAGTTCAAAGATGAAATAAAAAAATACCTCCCTTTGTGTGATAGTGACTGGGGATAAACAGATGACACTGCAGGGCTTTAGATAGGGGGTCTGATGAGAGCTTTGGGAATGGGACAGTTTACTTTGTATTTTGGAAAACCCTGAGTGGAAAAATGAAACTGTTGACTGTACTTTGTAGAAATACTTTTGAGTAAACCAGGGATAACGTTCAACCAATTCTTTCGCAACGAAACATGGCTAGCTCTAACTAGACAGCATGGGCCTGCTCTAAAAGAAGAGGTTTTGGTTTTTTAAACCTTTTTAAAAAGTCTATTTATTTATTTGTTTATGTAATCTGTACTCCCAACATGGGACTTGAACTCATGAGCCCGAGATCAAGAGTAGCATGCTCCTCTGACTGAGCCAGCCAGGTACTCCTAAAAAAGAGATTTTAATATTAATAGTTTCTATTTATTAAAAGCCTAATAGTTCAAAGCATTGGCTTTGGGGTCCAATATGTCCAGGAGTTCAAATTCCAGCTTTCACTCTTGCAGGTACAGGATGTTAGACAATTTACTCTCTCTGTCTGTGCCCTCATACATAAAATAGAAGATATAAGAACACCAACTTCACAAAAGATTATATGAGGATTTAATGAGCTCACACATGTAAAGCACTTAGCACAGTACGTAGCACCCACAAAGTCTCCAAAATTAGCTACTCTTATTATTACTGTATTATTCTTTCTTGCGAGAGCAGAGAGGAAAAGGGGGTTGATTCTTTTTGGAAAGAGAAAGAGCTAGAGATGAATTCACGTAAGAAAAATATGTATAGAGTCCACTAGGATGGCCGTAATTAAAAAAAAAAAAAAAGTATTGGCAACAATGTGGAGAAATTACGTAGACAGTTCCTTAAAAAGTCAAACATAGAGGTATGATACAACCCTGGCAATTTCATCCTAGGTATATACCCAGGAGAAATGGAAACATATCCCCAATAAAAGTAGTACATGTTACTAGCAGTGATATTCATAACAGCCCAAAAGTAGAAAGAACCCAAATGTCCATTCACTGGTAAAAGTATAAACAAAATGTGATATATCCATATAATAGAATATTATTCAGCCATAAAGAGGAATGAAGAACTGATATATGCTACAACATGGATGAACCTTGAAAAAATGACACCAGGTGAGACCGGCCTGTCACAAAAGGCTACGTATGATATGATTCCATTGATACAAAATGTCCAGAATAAGGAAATCCTTGGAGACATAAAGTAGTGGTTGCCAGGGGCTGGAGGGGAGTGGGGAGTAGGTAGCCACTGCTAATGGGTAGAGAGCTTCTTTGTTGGGTGACAGGAATGTTCCAGAATTAGGTAGTGATACAGCTGCACAAAACTGTAGATGTGCTAACAACACTAAATTTTACACATTAAAATGATAAACATATGTTAGGCGAATTATTTCTTAAAAAAAAAATTAATGTGGGCCTTCAGAGACATGTAGGGACATGCCAAGCAAGTGAGGGGAACAGAGGCACCCAGGCTGTCGGAAAACTTAGGGTCAGAGTTCAAAAGTAATAACAACCAAGGTTTGTTCAGGCTCTTGGTAAGAGCCTGGTGAGGATAGAGCCTATGGCTGTGCTACTCCAAGTGTGGTCAGTGGACTGTGATTGTTACATTCTCTGACCATATAAGGAAAGAAATCACGAGTGAGTAGGCTATAGAAACGGTGGTAACTTGACACTGCACGGTCAGTGGCCTCTTGTCCTGGGGCAGGATATAAACCAGGTGTGGTCAAGCATGTGTGGCGAGGGGAGTGTCTCCCAAGCTGCACACTAGCCCTGCACAGTAGGACCACATATCCAACCTTGATAGATGGGACATAAAACAGCTGGTTCTTCACTTTGTCCAGTGTGAGAAGCACCGTCATATGGGATGCATTAGAGGGAGTACAGGCTGGAAAAATAGATTGGGAACAAAGTGTGAAAGACCTTATTAGTACAATAGTTTGGGATCACCTCTCTGTCCAGAATTCTTTAACTGGGTTGTGCCTAGTTATGCCCCATAATTGTGACACTGTGGCCCTTTAAAACATGGAGGATCTGTGAGGACTGGAGAAAACAGAGCAACGGGGCAATGGTGGGACAAAAAAAATCTTTACGAACCAAAACAAAACAAAAATACCTGGGAAACAAGTAAGGGCATATCTCTTCCTCTTGGAATAAGCAGAAACTAGATGCAACAACCAAAGGGGTTAAAAGAGGCACATAGCCCACTGATCAACATCCAAAGGTTTATTTCTATTTATTGAATAAGAGAAGCCAGAATACGCCATCCCAGCAAGAAAACCAGTGGGGAGCTAGGCTAGTGGTCCAGAGATGAACGAGGCAGGGAGAGGAGCAGTAGAAAATCTCACAGCTCACTCTCCCGTGTAGGGAAAACGCACAGCCAGGAAGCTTCACGTGTGGGAAAATACTCAACCTCACAGAAGAAGAGCGCTATATTGATTCCAGACATTGTTATTCCTGCGTGCAGGGGGGACGAAGAAAGGAAAGGAAACCAAGGTATTGACAGAAAAACCAGCTTCTACTTTCTCAAATGTCTTAATATGTCACTATGAAGCAACCGCGAGACTTCCCCTGGTGTCTCATGTTGACTCATTCTTCCCCGAGCCAAGGCCATTTATTTAATGTCTAGTTTTGTTAAACTTGATGAGAATTTGTTTCAGAATCCGGGGCAGTGCTAATGTAAAGGCTTGTTTGTCCTGGTTGTGCAGAATGAAGGAAGTTCACGCTCTGCACAAGGAAAGCAATGTGTCATGTAATATTGCCAAAAGGTTGCATCATTTCTCAACTTTCCGGAAGACTGGATGGATGAGAGGTCATCTATGTTTATTTTGTGAAGTTTGGCCTACCAGGAAATGTGTGGGTACAAGAGATATTTTAGGCCCATGAGACTCTCACTTTAGAAGATGAATCCAGCAGCATGTGCTATAAGCTTCAGTCTCTAACTAAATCTTTGAAAAGAGTGGCAAGTTGTGAAGTATGCAAGGTTTTTTGGCTGCACTGACAGAGCCACGTATAAAATGCTGTTGCCAAACAGAGACTAGAACCAGATGACAAAGACTGAAAACACACACCATGTATTGACTTTCTCTATAAAGTACTCATTACAACTTAATCCAGTAATATTCATTTCTAGAATTGCATAATCACTTACCAAGCCATATTAATTAAATTTGTAAATTGACCATGAAAGAAGACTTTTAAGCAGAATTCTTCATGTTGAGTTTCTTTAAGAATTAATGGAATTACCTCAACAAGGAAGGAAAGATGTTTTAAAGCAGTGATTTGTAGCGTATAGTTTAAAAGATGTGATAATTAATGGCCCACCAGCAACTCTATTCAAGCCTGCTCATGGACATTTTATTTGTGGTTTCACGATCTCTGTAATCCAGAAGATAACTATATTCCTTCCGTAGGAGAAACTGCTTTTCTCTACTTTTTTTTCACATGGTTCTAGGGTGGGGGGCTGCCAAAGAAAATATCACTCACACACACCCCCAGCACACGCCCACCCCAACAAAACACACACACCCTTCCTGCCCCCATCACACACAAGCATAGGAGATAATGATACTAACACAGAGGGGAATGCAATGATGCCAAGAGATGGAAACAGAGACCAGCTCTGTCCCTAGAATGCACAGGAATGAGCCAATAGATCACCTCTACTGCTAAAGCTGTCTGAGTTGCGTTTCTGTGACTTGCAACCAAAAGAATCCTAACACCAAAACTCAAGATGTTCATCTCCCTATAGACAGTACTCCTCATTGCACTCTTCCGGAAGACAGGTGCAATGAGGAATATTAGCTAGGTGACTGGAGTAGCATCTATGGGACTGCCACCACCAGGAGCGTAGCCCCATTTACAGAAGCTATGTGTGAGTGCTCCCCTCCCCAGAATTGTGCAATATGAGAATGGAAGGGATCATAAACTCTCCTTATTATATCTATCAGCACCGATTTCTCCACATACCTACTGCTGCTTTGGCTTGGGCTTGGGTGAGCTGCTTCTTCTCGAGCTTCCTTCCTAACACTATGATTTTGCACCAACACCACTGCCAGTTTTCATGAAATGCCTCTTAGAGAATGTTCCTCCAGTATTTTCCTTCCCCTGAGTCCTCACGACGCAGGTACCACCTTCTCTATGGAGACTCTTTTAGCTTGATCTCCAAGTGGAACAAGACCACAGCATCTTCTCATAGCAGATGGGGGCCAATTGTTTCTATTCAATTCCTGGCTCCATAATTCTTGGCCCTAGAAACCTCTGTACCCCCATTTTCCTAGAGACTATAAATTCTCTCCTCAAAAATCATCCATAAGTCACATGCCCTCCAATCTTTTCCAGTTCTGTGATGGTGTCTTCTTTGACGTGCCCTCTCCCTCCTTATCAGATGTCTTTCTTCTCTGCTTTTAATATAATAGTAACTTCCAAAATGTGCTACCTTGTTAAAAAAAAAAAAAATTAAGTCTTGGAAGCAGTATTTATCAAAACTAGAAAGTTTTTTTTTACATGCAGGAATTTGTACACAGCCAAGCCCCAGATTCTTTTCTTAATGATTTCAGATAAATCTTTCCCATTCACTGTATACAACTCTGAGGGTCCTAATATTTCATGAATAAAATATTGAGACCTGTTCTCTTGAAGAGGGAAGAAGCCTCCTCCCTTGAAAACACTCTTGATAAAAAACGCAAGGCAAACTTCCTTGTTGAACCTCTGGCAAAACGTATCCAATAAAACTGGGGGAAAAATTAGAAGGGAAATGAAAGATTGACTATTAAAGAAAGAAATGACAAATGGACAATGACAACAACAGGGACAACAACGAGAGTCACTGCAAGGAAAGAATCGTCTCTTAACGATACACAGCATAAGTGCAAAAAGAAGTAAGTTGATATGTGGGAAACCAGTCCAGCCATGTGTTCAGCATTCTTCCAGGGGCCAAGCTGGAAACCGTCCTCACAACATCTCACCGCTTCTGCCTCCCACCTGTCCTGCATCGGTCATTTGTCAAGTCACATCGGTTCTATTTCCACACCAGTCATGCGGTCATTCAGCACATGTTTTTTTGAATCGCTGCTGTGGCTCAGGAACCATTGGAGCCACCAAAAAGCAGTGAACAAGAAGAGAGACAACGTCCCTGCTCTTGTGGGATTTATAATCGTGGGAGGGGGAAAAAAACCATAGTCACGTGAACATACAAGAAAAGTAATTTCAACTTGTGACACGTGCCACAAACACAGCAAAACAGGATCATCAAGTATCCCGATCCAACCTTCTGTACATTCCCACAGCCACCACCATCCTATGATCTCTTTTCCTTCTTAGTTGGCTGGTTATGGTCACTTCCTACGTGGTCTTCCCATTCCCTACCTGCTGTCTGATGCATGGCCGGTCATGTGATTTCTCGTCTCTAAAATCTCAACATGAACCAGAGGTGACCACATGAAACACCAATCCTCACCGCGCCATCAAAGACACTCATGTTGGGGTCCCCACCCCCCTTCCAGGCCCATCTCCCACCATGCACCTTGCCCATTCTGTGTTTCAAGCAAACTGGGCAACTCAGGGGGCCTAGACACTCCAGAGGCTTTCCTGCCTTCCTTCCCTTCCCTGCAAGTTCAGTTCACTTCTGTTTGGCTCATCCCAGAGGTCATCTACCTGTTGAAGCCCCTGCTGATGCTCTTCTTCCCTTCTCTCCCTTCTTCCCTTCTCTCCTTCTCCCTTCTTCCCTTCTCCCCCAAGAATACCTTTCCCTCTTTGAGCCCCCGAGAGAATTTATTTGTATTTGTCTCTGGGGCTTTATCTTACACTGCCTTATTTTACACTGCTGCCCTATCTGACCACTCCTGAGAGCAGAGATGATGGCTTCATAATTTCTGGGTTCCTATTGCCTATCACTGTGCTTGACAAATGGTAGCTTCTTGATTATATTTATTATGAAAGTGATATGAAATGAAGTGAGTAACTTTAAAAAAAATTTTTTACTGTTTGTTTATTTTTGAGAGAGAGAGAGAGAGAGACAGAGCATGAACAGGGGAGGGGCAGAGAGAGACGGAGACACAGAATCTGAAACAGGCTCCCGGCTCCGAGCTGTCAGCACAGAGCATGACGCGGGGCTCGAACCCACGGACCGCGAGATGATGACCTGAGCCAAAGTCAGACACTTAACCGACGGAGCCACCCAGGCGCCTCACTAACAGTAACTATTGGCTGTATGAAGAATATTCCATCACAGCTGTACCTAAAGTCCCTTTAGATTGACGTTAAGTGGCACATTTTGCTGAACGCGAAAGCACTTATTCTTGGTATACAGAATCACCTTCATGGATGAGTAGCTCAGGCTAAGACCAGAGCAGGAAATAATATTATTGAGCACCTACTATGTGTCAGATATTATGCTAGATACTTCGTATATATTATCCCTCATTGAAGCAAGGAGATAACCTGACAATCTTGCAAAAAGCAGGACTCTCGGCGTGTAATTTGATCTTCCAGAGTTCAGAACAATTTTATCTAACAAACTGCACTCTTGTTGACTTATTATTTTTTCATATTGTCATCTTCCTCTACCTCCTTCCCTAACTAGAATAGATTTGTCTCTTTCTTCCTCTTTTTCTCCCTGTTTTCTTTCCACTGCACGATTCCCAGCAGTGCTGCTGAGCCAGAGTAGACACTCAAAATATATTTGATGATTAGATAATTTTACCTTCATATTTTCCTTTCAAATCCCTGCTAACTAGCAGGTCTTGCAGTCAACTCCCTAGAACAAAATAACCATTTTGAACATTTGCATGTGAAGATCACATTCTTCTCCGCTGTAAATAAAACTCAAACATTTCTCCCAAGTGGCCCAGCTTCACAGGTGTACATCCTGAGAACCAGAAACATCTGGGTGGAGGGGGTGGGGGGAACCTGCAACGTTCCAACCCCACAAAATGGTTTTCAAAAGACAAAATGAGAGAAAGCTTTAGGAACAGCCAAAGCGTTTTGCAAAAAAAGAACTCCCTTGTGGATTGAGGGAAAAATCCGGAACAGAGGTTTCCCTGGGGCTGGAAGTGTTACTGGCCTCAAGAGTCATCTGAACCAGAAGCACTGCTGGAGTGAGTGTGGGTTCCAAGCTCAGCACCTGCCAAATCCAGGATCTCTCCTCCCCAGTTCTGAAGACAAACCAGATAGAAATGAAATCTGTTGGAGATCGGCAGTGCAAGGGAAAGTCCATGTGGCTACAACAAGGGAAGGAGTCATTTCTATTTATTTAATACCAGGCTGGTTTTAGTTGACATTCCCTGGATTCTTGCATAATCGTGTTTCATTTACTTACGTGTGGGTGTTACTAGCAACTGTACACTCTTTTCTTCAATAAATAAGGCAGGTGGGACCTTGCCGTTAGAAAATATATTGATTTACCTCTGTTGTCTCTTTTTTTTTTTTAACTTGCAGCGTAAAGTAATAAGCTTGTTCGTTTCAAGATATCTACCTAAATAACATTAACAATTCTAAACAGTAAATATTTCTTAAATTTCAGCCCGGGGAATCTGCTGTATTTTTTAGGGTATTTTCTCCTCTTCCGTTTGAGTCTGTACTTCTTTTTTCCACCTGAATTGTGAAAAGAAAACCAGAAAAGAATTATTTCTCCCATCCCGGCCCATCTTTTGTTTTTAATATCATCTCTGGAATGGCAACACCAAGGTCAACAGTGGCTTCTCTAAGTGGCAGGTGTTTTTCCCTTGTCAAAGAAGATAAAGGAGAAGGATAGGAGAGCATCTGGCTGTCTGACCTTAACACGAGATGCAAGGAGGAAGGTCTCTTTCGTCCTTTATCCCCTTTAAATCCATCTCTTATCTCCCTAATATTTCCCTCACCTAAAGTTCAAATTCAACTAATTTTTATAAGTGTTCATATGCCATTCATGTGATACACATTCGTAGGGTCATTTATTCCCTATAGCTCTTGAGCTCCTATTATGCACCAGGCACTGTCTAGACTCTAGGGTTAAAACTGCAAGGAAGGAAAGGTCTCTTCCCTAAAATCTAAGAGTAGATGGACAATTAAAGCAAGATGTGTACTATTATGGAGGCAAACGCATGATAGAAGATGGGAGGAACATTTAACTGTTACAAGGAGGCCATAGAAGGCACCATGGAAAAAGTGATGAAAAGGAGTTAACCTGCCAAGAGGGAATGAACAGGAAAAAACATGTGCAAAAGTCCAGAGGAACACACAGCAAATAACGCGATAGAACTACAAATAGTTCAGTGTAGTTGAAGGATAAGTCGGGGGAGGCGGTGGCAAGACACCGTGTGGGAGAGAACAGACCATGAAAAAGCTTTATATCCTGTGGACAAGAGGAAATCAGTGAAGAATTTTAAGTAGGAGTGAGGGAAGGGACATGATTAAAGATTCAGAAAGATCACTACGGGTGGAAAATGTGGTCACATGGAAGCAAGGGAAGAGAGTCTTCCAACAGAGAAGGGAGTGGTGGACAGTGTCAAATGTTCAGAGGTCAGGTCAGATAAGAAATGAGCACTGTTCATGAGAATTAGCAATGGGGAAACAGTTTATGACCTGGGTGAAAGCAGTTTCTGAGGAGAGGTGTGGGCACCAGCAGATTGCGGTCAATTGAGAGGAAAGGGAGGTGAGGAAATGGCAGGAAAATGATAACAGTTATTTCAAGAACTTGAGCTGTGACAGGAAGGAGGGATAGGAGGAAAGTGTGGGGCCAGGGAGGGAAGGGAAGAGTTGGAGGGAGTGTTGTTTTTTTTTTTTTTTTATTCTTTTGGTTTTCTTTGTTTGTTTGTTTGTTTTGTTTGGGGGTTTTTGTTTCGTTTTGTTTTAAGATGGAAAAGACTTGAGGATAGTTAATGGGAAGGATCCAGTGAAAACGTCAAGATTGAACTATAGAAGAGAGGATTATTGGGGCGCCTGGGTGGCGCAGTCGGTTAAGCGTCCGACTTCAGCCAGGTCACGATCTCGCGGTCCGTGAGTTCGAGCCCCGCGTCAGGCTCTGGGCTGATGGCTCAGAGCCTGGAGCCTGTTTCTGATTCTGTGTCTCCCTCTCTCTCTGCCCCTCCCCCGTTCATGCTCTGTCTCTCTCTGTCCCAAAAATAAATAAACGTTGAAAAAAAAAAAATTAAAAAAAAAAAAAAAAGAAGAGAGGATTATTGTTGGCGGGAAGCACCTGAAGAAGCCCAAGATGTGAGAGCCTGGGTTCAGGCAGAAACGTTAGTCTTGGGGGAAGGTAGGTAGGTGCAGGTAAAGGGACAGGTGAGGTGATGGGAGGGGTGGCAGGAAATTGTGGGCATCCACATCGGGCTTCTAGGTTTTGGTGGAGTAGCAGGCAGCATCATCTGAGGGCTGAGGTGAGGAGGAAGTACAAAAGAGCAAAGTAGAAGGTCTGAAGCGAAAGAAGGAAAAGGCTTATGACAGATGCTATGGAGGCTGAAGGAACATGCTGACCAGGGAAGCAGGAGTTCCAGGGCAGTGCTGATGGCCCAGGTGACCTGGAAATGAATTTGGACTACATGTTTCTGGAAAATTGGGTGATTTTCTCCAGCAGTACTCCCTAACCCAGAGCATGAAAAAGGCAGACAGCTATGGATGGAAGAGTTCTGCCTGAAATCTTGGAGGAAAAGTCAACTTAAGGATGCTGCAGGGGAAGCACAAAGTTCAGGAGTGAGCCAGGTTTCCAGAAAGTGGAGGCATTTCGTGGAGAAGTGGAAGGTGCATGTGATCGCCTTCCAAAAAGAATATGGAAATGCTCTGGAGGAGAGGAGGAGTGGAGTTTGGGTTAGGGAAAAGGAAACCCATAACAGAGGAGTGAAATGGGAGAAGACAGTTGTCCCAGGAGAGTCACACCTTGGCCAAGGACCAGGGAAGGCAATAAGATAGAAGAAATGGTGGGCTTAGCTGACAACCAGGTGTGTCCCCAAAATAAAGCCCAGCAGTCATCTGGGTAGCTAGGAAAATCTCAGGCCTCTGTGAAGGAGTGAAGCCAGGCTTGCATTGATTGTCCTGTCAGGGGAACCCTGGCCCCTTCCACAGGCCTGTTGGGTTAGCTGGTTCCTGTGACACTCCTGTTACAAACCACAGGGACTGGGACACTCTAGTGCCTTTGGAAGGAGTAAGCCATGTGTGGTTCAAAGGTGCTTTGTTCTCTTTAGCTGTCGCCTTGCGTGGTGAGTAGTAGTATTTCCTATTCACAGGTGAGGCTCAGAGAGTTGAAGAACTTGCTCCAGGTCATCAGCAAATAAATGGGAGAGGGAGGATGAAGCAAGCATTTTCTCCAAGTTCAGTGTTCCTTCAAATCACAGTCCTCCATGCTTTAGGACTATCAATCGCTCGGTCACTTCAAACCATACGGGGAGGTGCCAGTGCAATGGTTGTAATATTTTTGAAAGTAATACACTGATCTATTTTGATCCTAATGAACTCCCAACGTGTAGGTGCTCCTGATTCACACACTAGATAGGTTGTCATCAAGGGGTGAATACTGCCCATCTTAGGGATGTTGCAGGGGCACTTTTGATTGTCACATTGACTATGAAATGCTGCTGGCATTTAGTGGGTGAAGGTCAGGAATGCTGAGATGTTCAGCAATGCCTGGGACGGTCCTACCTAACAACAGTTGTCTTACCCCACATGTCAATGCTGCACCCATTGAAGAACGCTGGCAGAACTATGTGTAGCCAGCCTCCAAGATGGCCCCTGTTGATCCCTACCTCCTGGTATTCACACCCTTCTCCTGTCCCTCCCACACTCACTCTAGAGGAGGGTTGGTCTTTGTGACCAGCAGACTATGGAAGAAGTGATACTATGACACTCCTGGGTTAGGTTATCTTGGATCACCGCTCTGGGGGAAGCCATATGATGGGAAGCCCTACTGAAAGGCCCACCAGTAAGGAACTGAAGCCTCCTTCCAGCAGCCACATGGGTGAGCTTGGAAATGAATCCTCCAGTGCCAGTCAAGTCTTTAGAGACTATAGTCCTGGGTGCAGCTTGATGGCAATGTACCCAGCTGAGCTACTTTTGGATACTTGACCCTCAGATACTGTGTGAGATTATAAAAGTCTATTGTTTTAATTACTACATTGGGGGGGTAATTAGTTCATAGCAAGACTTGATTTGATAGCCACACACAGTAGGCTCAGTTCATAGGGATCTCACATGAGCAATAAGAATGGTAACTCAGGATATGACATAAAGGGACTTCGTGACTCCCTAAAGAGAAAGGGGAAGTGGGGGCTCATTGGGGAGGAGCTGAGAAGATAAGAGAGGGAGAAGAAAAGAAAGAATTCAGATATTTGGGTTCTAGCTTCTTCCTCCAGACCTACTGCAAGTGGTTGTGCAATCTACTGCTGCACCCAGATACCTGGCCAAGGAACCAAGTAAGAAGGTCTCTCCAGGCCTTCTCTCTCCACTCACCAAGCTTTGCAGCCGGGCCCAAAGGTATATTCACCTGAGGAGTGTCATTTTCTAATTGTCACCAAGAATCTCTATGGGCTAGTCATCTCCCTGCCTACTTTTGGATCAAGATAATGAGAAATGGGGAAATGGAGACAATCAGATAGTTTAGAGGTTTTCCAGAGCAGGGGCCCTTTCCTAACTTTTTTGGATACACATTGTGATGATTTCAAGTTCCTTAGGAGAAACCCAGCTTTAACATGGCACCATCCAAGCTGGTTGGAAATAGCTGAGGAACAGGTCCAGGTGGAGAGAAGCCAGAGAAGTGCCCCTAAGGTCTCCCTTGGCTGCTATCTGAAGTTCCCACATGACCCTTGTCAGGGATGACTGAGTAGAGAGCCAGTGGCCAGCCAGGAGGTTGCTGGGGCCTGGGGTAAGAATGGGCTTTCCCAGCCATGTTGGCTCTGGACGTAACCAGAGGATCTGCAACACCAGCAATAGTCTAGGCCTTGGCTGAATCAAGAGAATGCCAATTTCGTAACCAGAGATTTCAGTGGCAGATGTCAGCAGGGTATGCCTATAACCAGGAGGGATAAGGGCCATCATCCTGGAGGCCATCAAGGGCCTATTTTAATCCAACAGCTCTAGGAGAGCTCAAGGACCAGCACCCCCTCTCCCAGCCTCACCTCCAGGACCATTAAAAGAAGACCTGAGTGGTGGGGAGGGTATCCAGAAACAATGAATATTTACCCAAAATACACAAATTACCAAAGAGCCTGTTTTTAACTGAAAGACATTAAAATCTCTTTAACTGACAAGTTTATGCCTCATCCCAGTGGCTCGTGGAGCAGACTAGAGAGCTCTAGAGAGCTCTAAGAAATAGTTTGAAGAGAAATTTGCTAAACCTTTTTTTTTTTCACTTTCCAATTTGTAGTGAGTTACATTTTTGCCCCCATGGAAACATCAATGTAGTAATTACAGCAATTGCCTGATTCTTTCCCTCTGAAATTTTTTAGAAAGAAAACACTGAATATAAATGCAGCATTCACTTTCCTACCAATCACATCCCCTGTGCATGCAGTCACCCCAAAGCATAGCGTCTAATGTGAATATGAGCAATACTATGGATTCTAAACTTCAAATAACTTGACCATTGACTACAGTAGAAAAATGGTTTCCTAATAAAATGCTGAAAAGCTCTCAAAGAATAATAAATTTAAGGGCACCTGGCTGGGTCAGCCAGTAGAGCCTGTGACTCTTGATCTCGAGGTTATAAGTTTGACCCCAAGCTGGGTGTAGAGATTATTGATAAAAATAAAATCTTTAAAAAATAAAGAAAGAAATAAAAATAAAATACTGAAAAAAATAAGTTTTCCTAAAATAGTAGAAGTCAGGAGTCTAAGTACCTACAAAGCTGTCTTCCATTCCGTAGTGGAATACAAAAAGGATGAGAAAGAGATAAACTGGGGAAGAGGATAACCCCATTTCTTGGCATTTATCCTCATTTTAATTTTGCCTCCTTATTCTCCATTTACATATTATATTCTTCCACTTTCTTTTAAACAAAGCTGTGTTGTTTTTTTAATTTATTTTTGTTGTTGTTTGATTTTTAATTTTTTTAATGTTTATTTTTGAGAGACAGAGAGACAGAGAGAGAGAGAAAGAGAGGGAGAGGGACAGAGAGAGGCGGAGACACAGAATCCAAAGCAGTCTCCAGATTCTGAGCTGTCAGCACAGAGCCCAATACAAGTCTCGAACTCGTGAACTGCAAGATCATGACCTAAGCCAAAGTTGGACACTTAACCGACTGAGCCACCCAGAGGCCCCTCTTCCATTTTCTTTTAAAACCAAGGAATGATCTTTCTCAAACTGAGGTCAACAGACTGTCAAGGGGATCAAGTTGTTCTTGCTCTAACTCTGTAGAAAGAGGGCAGATATGAGAGCAGGCCAATGAACAACCAAAGAAAATTAAATCTGTGGATGTGTAGGGATCCAAAGACACCCCCAAAGTTTGGACGGTCCATCTTCCTACTGGACTTGAAGCCACCATATGAGGGTGTGAACCCCAGTTTTGCCGTTTACTTCCTTTGTGGAAGCTCCTTGTAGGAGTTCTTGAACTACTTTACATCTCCACTTTCTCACCTCTAAGATGGATATTATAATGTTAATACCACCTACATCACCAGGTTGCTGTGAGAATTCAAGGAGATAACATGCATGAAATTCATATTATTTGAGGGTAGTGTCCCAAATCACCACTGGTATCACACAGAAAGTATTACAGTGCTATGCAGCTTACATATAAAGCAAGAAATAACTCTTCCTGTCCCTTCTCTCACCATTTACCTCCCCAGCAAAACAAAATTGAAGCTTCAGAGAATGTGGTTGCCAGAACCACCATCCAAATGGTGCACAGGTCAGCAACCAGCAGCTGTTCCCAGGGTTAACAAGTCCATACTAAGGAATCTACGTCATCAGTAACAAAACCCTAAGGCAAACACAGACACCCCTGGACAGGCCAGATGACAGGAGAAAATACAGGCCGGGCCCTTTCTAGCTGAGGTTCATCAACAGTTCCTTAACGTGAAGGAACCAAGGGGTGGTAACAAAACCCTATTACCTTTAGACCCTTGCTGCTGAAGTGCGATCTACCGACCGTCCCCAGCAGTATCACCTGGGAGCTTGTTGGAAACGCAGCATCTCAAGCCCTGCCCCAGACATACTGAACCAGAATCTGCAACTTGACACAATCCCCAGGTGAGCTGTTTGCACATTACAGTCTGAGAAGCACTGTTCTGGAATTCACTGGACAGAAGCATGGGAGATAGTATATGTAGTTCTCAACCTGTGTTTCTGAGTGTTCATAAGATTTCCGATGATAGAACCCCTCTGGGTATTGTCACACAGAAATCTCATGCAGGGGAACTCTACCTGGCTATTACCAAAGATTTGGATATGTAGATGAGCAAAAAGATAAGTAGCACCCTCAGGTTTTACGTCTTACTAATTTTTTCTCATGTTTATTCATTTTTGAGAGAGAGAGAGTGGGGGGAGGGGCAGAGAGCGAAGGAGACGCAGAATCCGAAACAGGCTCCAGGCTCGGAGCTGTCAGCACAGAGCACAATGCGGGGCTTGAACTCATGAACCATTGAGATCATGTCCTGAGTCGAAGTCAGACGCTCAACTGACTGAGCCACCCAGCTGTCCCACCCAGGCTTATGTCTTAAATGCGTATCCATGCCTCGGGGATGCTTCATGCTACCAAGAGCACCTACTGAGTATCCTAGTAAGAATTTAATTTTGTACATTGAGCATTCATCCAAAAATCACTTATTGGACACATATTATGGGCAGGGTTCTATTCTTAGAGGAATAACCAAACCTGGAGTAAGTAATCTTTCCTTTCAACTTAAACTACACCAGCCCATAAAAGCCAAAATTTAGATATAATTGAGAAGCTTTTAAATGAAGAAATTTATAGAATTTTACTCTTCTGTTTCCAAAACTGAAAAATAAAGTTAACAGAAAAATAAAATTTTTGTAGGAAAAATATTAGAAACCCTAAAATATATACTTCAAATATATTTTCTCATCAGTGCACATGAACAAGCTGGGGTCAGGAAAAGGAAGAAAAATGCACAAAACAAGGAAGAAGCAGGGAAGCTCAAAGAAAGGAAATAAAGGATGAGATAGTGAGAGATGAACAGAAGAGAGACAGGGAGGGGTGCCTGCATGGTTCAGTCAGTTCAGCGTCTGACTCTTGATTTGGGCTCAGGTCATGATCTCACAGTTTCATGGGTTCAAGCCCCGCATCAGGCTCTGTGCTGACAGTGCAGAACCTGCTTGGGATTCTCTCTCTCTCTCTCTCTCTCTCTCTCTCTCTTTGCCCACCCCCCCTCCCCCACCGGTGGTGTCTCAGCCACTCTCAAAATAAATACATACATACATACATACATACATACATACATACATACATATCTCTAAAAATGGAAGAAAAAGAAGATGGAGAGAGAGAGAGATACAGAGAAAGTGAGGCAGACACAGGTGCAATGGTGTGTGAGGTTTCAGACAAGTTAGAATTGCCACACCTGACACTCATTTGAGTTCATAGTAAGAGATCATTTCCTGTCACTTCCCTTTGTAAGATTCTGTACTACCTAACTATCCATGGCTCTTTACCTCCTTATCAAATATTGTTAACTCTAAAATTGAGGGATGCAGCAGCCCTTTTGTGCTTAGAAGTACTCAAGTATCACCTCTAATTGTGAAAGGAGGATTAATTAATTATCAACAAAAATAATTTGTAGAGTTCCGATATTTGGTGTGCTCTGTAAGACCTGCTCTAAGGACCTTGCCATCTAATTAATCATCAGTCATCAAAGCAATGATAGAACTAAACTGGATCTACACACTATGACAACCAGGCTAATAGTTGTCTACTCTTCCCTAAAAGATATCCAGGAATAGAGGTGACATCTTAACAAATTAATATGAAATTGACAGTTAAGGTATTCACATCAGAAATCTAGAACTTATTTTATATTATTTATTTGAGAGAGAGAGATGGAGAGCATGAGCAGGGGAGGGGCCGAGGGGTGGGGGGAGAGAGAATCCCAAGCAGGTATCAGCTGTCATGCTCTCAGCACAGAGCCCAACTCAGGGCTTGATCCCAGGAATAGTGAGATCATGACCTGTGCTGAAATCAAGAGTCGAACACCTAACCGACTGCACCACCCAGGCACTCCTTGAATTTATTTTAATAAAAGACCATGTTGGGCACCTGGGTGGCTCAGTCAGTTGAGCGTCCAACTTCAGCTCAGGTCATGATCTCACAGTCCGTGAGTTCAAGCCCCGTGTCGGGTTCCGTGCTGACAGCTCAGAGCCTGGAGCCTGCTTTGGATTCTATGTCTCCCTCTCTCTCTGCCCCTCCCCTGCTCATGCTCTGTCTCTCTCTGTCTCGAATATAAATAAAAACGTTAAAAAAAATTAAAAAAAAATAAAAGACCACGTCAAGCTGTCTGAAGTGAAAATCAATGGTTTTATTATCCATGAGCATACAAAATCTTGCTTTTTTTCACTTGTAAGATAGAAATGTTTATTCTTCTTAAGGCTTACATTGCTTCTAGGATAAAGTAATGCAGAGAAGAGAGGCACATAAACTCACACAGGTCCAGTTTATACTTCTGTATTGTGACAGTAATGTGCAAGGAAGCAGAGACTAGTGAGCTCGTAAATATAGAACAATTTGAGATTTTGCACACAAGTTATTCTAGAAATGCCAAAATACCTCGTTTACAACAAACCAAGAATTTAAATGTTGGTTGTTCCTGTTCACCAGTACACAGAAAACACAGAGTGAAAGGCTTTCACATTTCAAATAAAATACACTCAGGGAGCAACAGGATTCATCTCGCTCTAAAAGGCAAAACGACTTAGTTGGTTGTGACTGGAAATAAAATATGGCTGCGTATAGAAAGCAGAAAACATAACTTTCAGGGAGATAATCTGCTTTTTAAAAGATGAGCATATGGGGGTGCAAGGGTGGCTCAGTCGGTTGAGTGTCCAGCTTCGGCCCAGGTCATGATCTCACATGTCATGGGTTCGAGCCCTGCGTCGGGCTCTGGGCTGACAGCTCAGAGCCTGGAGCCTGCTTTGGATTCTGTGTCTCCCTCTCTCTCTGCCCCTAACCCACTCATATTCTGTCTCTGTCTCTCTCAAAAATAAATAAACATTAAAAAAATTAAAAAATAAAAAGATGAGCATATGATTCTGCAATGATGACATAGAAACTGAAGTGTTATTTCCTAGTCCCTATTACATTTCAGCTGTCCCCGAAACTAAAGTAATGGAAAAATTATATTTCTATGTACAAAGTGACTATAAATTATCCATTCATTACAGAACATTTTACCCCTTATCTATTTAGATACAATTATAGCCTTGCTTTCCAGCGTTTTAGAAAACAGGATGTTGGTTAATAAAAATTCCAGTGAAAAGTAAGTATTCATTTTCTCTGAGCTTGTCTTGCTCCTATTTTGTCCCTTATTTCTTTCCTCCTAAATTGGGCAAAAGATGTGTCCCAGTGATCTAACTTTTCTTTCTGAAAACTAGCCGGAGCAATAAATAACTCTCTAACTAAAGTTTCCACTCTTTTTATAGTCTTCTGACATTGTCATTCAGTAAAAATTTTATATGATGGACTATCAGATGGGCTGAAACTAGATAGATTAGTAAAATACTATATAATAGCATCTGGCTGTGATCGCACTTTTAAAAATATAGTAGACACATGCGTATTTTATCTATGTCTGCTATATATGTATATAATTTCTTCTAGACTGTGAGCTCTGTGAGGGTAGTGACTGAGCCTGTCTTGTTCACTTCTGTAATGCCAAAACACAGCATAGTTTCTAGAATATAGCAAGTATGTGGTGCATTTATTCACTCATTGGCTGTCTTTATTGAGCGCCTAACTCTGTTCCAGGCACTGTTTCTAGATGCTGGGGATATAGGATTAAAAAAGAAAGAGGGAAAGAAAGCTTCTGCTCTCGTGGTGTTTTATTCTAGCAGGGATCTATGAGCAAACAAATGAGTAAAACATATAGTCTACACTTTGAGAAAAAAATAAAGCTGCATAAGGGAGGTAAATTGAGGAGTATGAGATGCTACCAGATACTGGGTGTTTATAGCAAAAACTGCACTACCTAGGTCCTCCTACGGGGGGAGACATTCATTCCTGCCTCCTCCCCCCGGACTCCTACCCGCCAGCTACCGTGAATATTGGCAGCTGACAGGTCACAGCTGAGTTCTCTCCAGGAACTGCTCTCTGTAGGAGGAAACTGCCTTGCTCAAGGTTATGCCCCTCCTGGGGGTAGCCTGCATCCAATAACTGGCTCATGCGGTGGTTCAGATCTCTTTTGCCTCAACTGGAACAATTCTGAGGGTCCATCCCAGCTCTAATGCTCCTAGTAGGATCAGCTGAGGACTCTGTCGTCACTGCCTTAGTAGTTCGGCTTTCTCCCACTTCTCAGTGCTGCCTCCTTCATCCCCATCCATCACAGGTACCGGCCCCAAATACACTCCCCCCACATCTCCTCATGTAAATCTCAGAGTCTCAGAGTGAGCAAGGGGGAGAGTGGCATTTGGATTTTCTTCCAATTAGAGTTGTCAAATACGTACTTGGTATGTGATTCTGGAGCTCAGGGAAGAAGTGGAGTAGAGTACATAGATTTGGAAGTTGTCAGTAGTAGTTAAATGCATAGGACTGGATAAAATTCAGCCGGGAAGTAAGTGTAAATAGAGAATAAAAGAGACCCAGTGATGGATTTTGAAGCCCTCCAACACTTAGTGATTAAGAGAGATGGAAAGAAACAGCAAAGAAAATGGAAAAGAAACAGCTATTATAATAGCAGAATCGTGGAATGGCGTCCTGGCAACCAACTCCTGGAAATGCTCCAAGGAGGAGAGAATGATTAGCTGGGTCAAATGCTACAGACGTATCAAACTGAAAACTGAACTGGTGATTAGATTTGGCAACATGGAGGTCACTGACGACAAGAGTGGTTTCAGTGAAATTGTGGTGCAGTGAAATGGTATAACAGTAGAATGTGTATAGCATGTCTTAGTCAAGATTTATTAGATGCCTGTTATATTAACTGGCTATATTTATATTTCTTCCATATTTGAAAGGGTAGGTTATTTGTATTCCCAGTGCCTAGAACAAATACCTGGCATGTAATATGTGCTCAATGCATATTTTTTGAATCAATGAATCACTTGGTGTCATTTTTATATGTACCCAAGCTTCATTGACCTTAATAGTATAGAATTTTTAACATGAAAAGAGATTATAATCTTTCCACCTAATTCAACTACCTCTTTTTACAATCTAGCAAGCCATAGCCTTCAGAGATCGCCACATAGCTGAGTTGGGACCAGAATTCAAATCTCTGAAGCTGAGTTCTTCATTTTAGCCCCTGCAACATTCTGCGATGTGAAAATGTTTGCTTTTATGTAACTCTATGGACCTACAATCACCTTCAGTTCAAATTAGAGAAAAAGCAAAAAATTTTTTTCATGGTGTTCAAATAGTTACTCGCCTAACCCCTTAGTGAGATTTCTTAATGCTTCTAAATAGAGTTCATTGTGTGGGGCGCCTGGGTGGCTCAGTTGGTTAAGCGTCTGACTTTGGCTCAGGTCATCATTTCCTCGTGGTTCTTGAGTTTGAGCCCTGTGTCAGGCTCTGTCCTGACAGCTCAGAGCCTGAAGCCTATTGCACATTCTGTCTCCCTCTTTCTCTCTGCCCCTCCTCCATTCATGCGTGTGCATGCTCTCTCAAAAATAAACATTTAAAAAGTTTTTAAAAACTAGAGTACGTTGTGTGAAACTTTATGATTAAAAAATTTACTTTGTAATTCTGTATTTTTATTTGATAAAACACTAAGGGGTCTAGGAGTCTGTGCTAGGGGTTTCCATATTATTTCAAAAACCCAAAAAATTACCCTTTGGGAAAAAACCAGCATGGGATTTAGGTTCTATTGTCTCATTCTCAGCAAAAAGTTACCTAGCCTGATTCTTTTCAGATGAATCTTTAATAGAGCAATACAACATAAACCTTATCTAAGTGATGAATCTCTAAATTCTACTCCTGAAACCATTATTACACCTAATGTTGACTAACTTGGATTTAAATAAAATTAAAAAAAAAAACATAAACCTTATCATTCAAACAAACTTTAAAGCTTTTTCATGCATATGGTGATTCTCTTGAAAAATGATTTTAGATGAAGCATTGCGAACTGAAATAGATTTCCGTTGTACTAGTCACTTGGACTCAGAAGGGTCTACTTTATTTTCAAAGACTGTAAGTATTTAACATCAAAAACTGGACAGTAAAAGTGCAGTATTGTGAATGTCCTAATTTATTTTATAGAGACAGATTTTGAATGTCATACTCAGAAAAATGCTACTTGTGGGTAATATCATTGAACGAGGCTTTGGCAGAAACTTCAAAAAGAAACTGTCAAGTGCAGAAAAATAGAACCTAGAATAATAAAACTTTATTCTGGTCAGTTTTACTAATCTATACTGCTGATGAAGGTGCCAAAATCGAAAGCATAATTTACCTGTCCCATTGGCTAATATGTTACAGTTTTTTTCCCTGGAAGTGTCAGATCCTCTGAGAGAAAACAGAAAACATCAACTGTATTCAGTTTGGTCATGGAGATAATGAGTAAGCATGAAGCAAGTCTATTTGCTTTGAGTCTTCACAGGCCAAGACAAAAAGAAAGGAAGCCATTGTGTAGATCATTCAAACTTCAAAACGCACCAGGGAACAAAAACAGGGTTTTAAAAATGATTCAGTTCATTTCAGTAAAATTAATTTAATTTTATTTTATTTTTAAAGTTTACTTATTTATTTAGAGAGAGAGAATGAGAGCACAAGCTGGGGAGGGGCAGAGAGAGTGAGAGACAGAATCCCAAGCAGGCTCCATGCCACCAGTGCAGAGCCCGATGCAGGGCTCAAACTCACAAACCGTGAGATCGTGACCTGAGCCGAGCTCAAGAGTCGGACACTTAACTGACTGTGCCACCCAGGTGCACCAATAAAGTTTATTTTATACAAAATAAAAGATTCATTTGTAACTACCTAATGTAATTAATTCATTTGGGCCAGGATACAAAATGCACTGAATGAAACGCATTTGGGGAACAGGATATTCATCTGGCCTCAAAGAAGCATCTCATATATTCGTTATTAAGTATAAGAGGAAATGGTATTTTTATGAGGGACAGATGCAAAAGACACTCACATATTCATACACATATATGCATAAATACATAACTTAAAAAAATTTTACATACTTCTCTACAACTTGCTTTTCTCAGGCAGTAGTACCTGAAAGAATTTCTAACTCAACTAGTATCTCTTTCTCTAACTTGCTATCTCTATCTTTTTCAGTGTGGTTGTGGATATAGTGTGACTGTTTGAACAAGTTTCTCCATTGAGGTGCATTTTCTTTTTCCCCTCTAATTTGCCTCCTCTATGGACAATGCTATAAAATAAGCATCCTTGTACATATTTCACATGTGCTGATCCTTCGTTTCTGTAAAATTACCATCTAAGAATGGGGCGAAAGTGTGTCTGTATCTTACATTAATGCATTACCAAATTGCTTTCCAATGGCCCGATAACAGTTTGAGGTATTTCCACAGGAAATAGGAGATTGTTACTCTTAATCGTATTCCCACCAACAATAGATACTATTGCTCTATAGTTTCCCCACTTTGATGGAGTAGAAAATGATACCTGATCAATGCTTTAATCTGCATTCTCTCATCGCGCTTCAGTTTATGCATATCTATTTATCTATCTATCTATCATCTATTTATTGACCATTTGTCTTTGCTTTTCATATTCTTTGCCTATTTTTCTTTTGGATTGTTTGCCATTTTCTTATTAACATCTAAGATTACCTTGCATTATCAGAAAAATTCGTGTTTTGTCAGCTGCTGATAATTTTCTTCAAATATATTATTTTCTCAGTTCATATAATTTATGGCATCCTTGGCCAAAAATTTTACAAATTTTTAAAATAAATATATGTTGATATGACATATAGAAATATACTTTAGAATTTCCTATCTTAGTTAACAATGCTTGCCATACCCATGGAGGGAGAAAATTGATTTTTCAGTTTTCTTTATATAAGTTCTTCTCCTTCTTTGTCTAATATATACCTAGGGGCGCCTGGGTGTTTCAGTCAATTAAGTGGCCAGCGGTAAGCTCAGGTGACGATCTCGCAGTTTGTGAGTTCGAGCCCTCCGTTTTACGTTGGGCTCTGTGCTGACAGCTCAGAGCCTGGAGCCTGTTTTCGGATTCTGTGTCTCCCTCTTTCTCTGCCCCTCCCCTGCTCACTCTCTGTCTCTCTGTCTCATAAAAATAAATAAGTGTTAAAAAATTTTTGTAAATATATATCTAAATTTTTCACTTTTTATTTTTTATAATAGTTTTATTGAGGTGCAACGTAAGTGTACAATTTGTTGTTTTTAATGAATTTATACAATTGTACGTCCACCACCACCACCATACATTTCTAGAACATCTTCTTCACCCTGAAATGTTGCCTCTGCCCATTCAGTCAATCCCTTCTTTGATCTCAGCTCTTGGCAACCACTGATCTTTCTGACTACATATTTGCCTTTTCAGAAATTTTCATATAAACAGAATCATACAGTACGTGTTTTTTGTTTGTTTGTTTCTGGATTCATTTTCTTAGTTTAATATTATTGAGGTGGTATTAGTTTCCTGAGGTTGGCACAACAAATTACTGCCATCCAGGTGGCTTAAAACAAATTCACTGTCTCACAATTCTGGAGGCCAAGCCCAAAATCAAGTTATCGGCAATGCTGCACTCCCTCTGGAGGCTCGCAGGGAGAATCTTGCTTTGCCTCTTATGGCTTCTGCTGGCCATCAGCATTCCTTGGCTAGTGGCCACATCACTCCCTTCTCTGTCTCGGTCTTAATCTCACCTTCTTCTGTGTATGTGTGTCTTTCAAATCTCCTGCCTTTCTCTTATAAGGACACCTGTCACTCCCTTGTCATTAGATTCAGGGCCCACTTGCATAAAGGATGTTCTCTTCCTCTTGAGATCTGTAAATGAATTATATCTGCAAAGAGTCTTTTTCCAAATAAGGTAACACTCACAGGTTCCAGAAACAAAGATGAGGACAATATTTTGGGGAGGCCACCGTTCAACTCACTACACAGGTTAATCCATGGTTTGGCATTTATCGGTGCTTCATTCCTTTTTATTGCCAAATAACTTTCCATGGTGCAGATGCACCATATTTTTTATCCACTCATCAGCTGATTGACATTTAGATTGTCTCTGCTTTTTGGCCATTATTATGAGCAATACTGCTATGAACATTCATATGTGAGATTTTGGTGGACAGGTTTTCAATTCTCTTGGCCATATATCTAGAAGTGGAATCGCTGAGCCTTATAGTTACTCTGTATTTAATCTTTTTAGACATTGCCAAATTTTGTTCTAAAGTGACTATACCATTTTACATCCCATCATCAATTGACAAGGGTTCCAGTTTCTCCATTGCCTCTCCAACATTTGATATTAGCTGTCTTTTTCATGACAGTCATTTTAGTGGATTCGAAGTGGTATCTCATTGTTGTGACTTTATTCTGTGTATTTCCTAGCTCTGTCCACTTAGATAACCTAGATGCAGTGATATAGTGATATCTCAATAGCAATAAGCCACACCTACTACCCAGATCTTGGCTTCTAAAAAATTTTCTTTTAAAGCAAATCATGCTTTCCTAGGGAAATGACTGATTTCAAGGCCAATGCAGCAAAGTAAAAGATAAGGCTGGCACATCTTGCTATGAGAGAATATAAGGGCACGATCACAGAAAGATATGGATCTGTCCGAGAGACATAGAAACAAGCTTGTAAGTGATCCCACTGGCCAAAATATGGAACAATCTGATCATCAAAATAAATAACAGTAAGGGATGGTAAACCATTGAGTAAAATAAGAATTCTTTAGTCTACACTGATACAAATAAATAAATAAATAAATAAATAAATCAGAAGAAAAGCTCTTCCTCACAGTAGAATGCTAACCAATAAATGTAGAAGAAATTATCAAATTCTCCACTTAACCATCATCACAAAAATAAACAATCTAGACAAAAGCATTGCAAGAAACTAGTAAGTGAAAGTTGGACAAGGAACGGGACATTTACTAGTTATCTAAGTATCTTCCCGCAAAAGAACTTCTTAATTACAAAGAGAAAAAGAGAAATTCTATAGTGGAGAAGTCTAGGCAATGCCACCTTTCTCTGGTAAGCAAACTACCAGGTGTGGGCAGATCAACATCGAATACCACCCAAGGGGATGCAACATCACACATCACTCTGTGCTGTTCCTGCCAAAGATGCATAATCCACATGTAATCGTGAAGACACATCAGACAAGCCCAAACTGGGAGAGTCTACAAAATAGCTGGCCTGTGATGTCTTTGAAATGTTAAGGTCATGAGAGTCAAGAGATTGCCGAGGACCTGTTCCCAATCTGAAGAGATTAGAGACAAAGCTACGTGCAGCGCATGGCACTGGGTGGATCTTTTTCCTATAAAGTGCATTACTGGAAGGGTTGGCAAAATTTGAAAAGTGTCTCTGGGTGAAAGGTGCATGAGAGTTCTTTTCACTGTTCTTGTCCTGTTCTGCGAGTTGGACATGATTTCAAATGAAAAAGAACAAAAATTATGTTGTTGGGTGTAGTGAGGGTGGCTGCACTATTGGAACAAACCCTGCTTGGTCACATGGATTATTATTTGACACTCTCTTTACTGGGTTTTGGTATTAAAAATTTCCTGTCTTCATCAGATTAATTAGAGTGCTTTCCTATATTTTTTTCTAAGATCAGGAACAGTTTCATAAATTTTTTTAATGCTTATTTATATTTGAGAGAGACCGACAGACAGACAGAACTTGAGCAGGGGAGAGGCAGAGAGACAGAGACAGAATGTGAAGCAGGCTCCAGGCTCCGAGCTGAGAGCTGTCAGCACAGAATCCGACATGGGGCTCGAATCATGAACCGTGAGGTCATGCCTGAACCGATGTCAGACATTTAACCGACTGAACCACCCAGGAGCCCCTAAGATCAGGAACAGTTTAAATCGTCTTGCAATTATTTACTTTAAAGTTTTGCTAGAATTCAGATATGAAGACACTTGATCCTGTTGCTTTTGTAAATGCTAGATCTTAAATCACTTCTAAAAACTTTGGATTATTTGAGATGCCTGGGTGGCTCAGTCAGTTAAGCACTGGACTCTTGGTCTCAGCTCATGTCTTGATCTTGGGGTTGTGAGTTCAACCCCCACAATGGGTGTGAAGCCTACTTAAAAATGGTTTATTCAACTTTCCTGTCTTTATTTGAGTTAATTATTATATCGTTTGTTAGGTTTCAAATATCAGATTTTTAGAGAGTTGCACATAATGTCTTATTTCTTTTCTTCTCTTTGGTATTTGTCCTTACGTGCTCTTTGTCATTGATAATCTTGTATATTTTTGGTTCTCCCTGCATTCCTCAACCTCAAATGAAAATTGTTTCTCCTTTTGTATGTCATTCACATCAACTGATTTTGAGCTTTTTGTTCTTTGTACTCTTTTTATTTCCTATTTCTTTATTTTCAGGTCTTGTCTTTCTTAATTCCCCCTTCCTAGTTTGTTTTTTTTCTTTAGCTGTTTTTTTTTCTAATTTTTGTAAATATTCTAAAATTTCTATGTTTTAACATCTTTTTTCTTTATTTTTTATTTTTATTTATTTTCTTTAGAGAGAGAGAGCACAAACAGGGAGGAGGGGCAGAGGGAGAGAGAGAGAATCTTAAGCAGGCTCCACGCTCAGGGCAGAGCCGGACATGGGACCTGATCCCAAAATCCTGGGATCATGACGTGAGCTGAAATCAAGAGTCAGACGCTCAACCAGCTGAGCCACCCAGGTGTCCCTAACGTCTTTATTCTTTAATAATAAAAAATTTAAGGGTATTACTCTTTTCTGTGAATGGAGCTTTTACCAAGTACTATATGCCTTGGTAGGAAATATTATTTTCATTACTCTCTAGATAATCTTAAATTTTTCATTGCTTTTTTGACAGTTTTTAATATTTTTTTGAATTTAGGAGCAAGCTATCTAGGTATGTACTTCTTGATTCTGATGAACTTAAGGTTTTTGTATCATTTTTATTTATTTCTAAATTTGCTGAATTATGACCAGAAAACCATAATTAGGTATTCTTTAAGGGAAAACACATAATAATTTTTAGAAATCTTCCATGGAATATTAAAAAAATGGCTATTCTATGTTTGAGGAGCTGAAAGTTCGCTCTAAATCCATATACAGGTGATTCTCATTATTCCCAGTACAGTAACTACGTTCTATAAAGTGACTGTGAACACGCAACCATTGCTTCTAGGGCAAAAACAGGGTTGGGCTCCTATGAGCCAACAACGTTTTTGTCAACCAATCAGTATATAACCTTCCTTTATATGCGTTTCTGTTGAAAGACGTTATTTAATGTGTATTTGTGATTCATTAGCATTGAATTCACAGCCAACAGCACAATAACTCAGGTCTGAATGGAATGTATCTACCACGTGAGGCACATCCCAGCTTTCTTGTGGTTAGGACATTAGACAGCACTTCAACACTATGCTTGGGAGCCATTTGAAACAGTGAACTCACCAACAAAAAGCATAAAAACGTGAAAAACATGACACTAAATATCCCGGGGAAAAGGTTCTTGCTTGTAATATGAAAGCTGAAACAAGAAGGCAGCGTCACCTTGTTTGACTTCAGCTGTGAATGTGCCCATCAGGCAACTCAAATTTTTTGCTACTCTGCCACATGTCTGTGAATGACTGCAAAAGTGTTGCAAATATTGATTTGAGGGTTGCATTTTAGCAATGCATTTTAAATGCATTTTAGCGAATGGGCAAATCCACCAATAATGGAATCCATAAGTAATGAGGATGAGCATATCTATATAAAGCAAGCATAATGATTATATTATTTAATTCGTCTATGTCTTTTTCTGTCTGTCTACCTCTATGTATGCATGTATGTATGTATGTATGTATGTATCTATCTATCTATCTATCATCTATCAGAACTAGTCAATCCTGATATTCAAGTCTTTTGCTTATAGACTTAAGTATTTTTGGCTCATATAAAATATTATATATTTTATGTAACAGTTGGCACTTGGCATTTTTAACATTTTAAAATTTTGTTTAGCTGCTATGTTGCATAAAAACTTAGTATTGTTGGGGCGCCTGGCTGGCTCAGTCAGTAGAGCATGCGGCTCTTAATCTCAGGACTGTGAGTTGAAGCCCCACGTTGGGCATGGAGCCTACTTAAAAAATAATCTTAAAGGGGCGCCTGGGTGGCGCAGTCGGTTAAGCGTCCGACTTCAGCCAGGTCACGATCTCGCGGTCCGTGAGTTCGAGCCCCGCGTCAGGCTCTGGGCTGATGGCTCGGAGCCTGGAGCCTGTTTCCGATTCTGTGTCTCCCTCTCTCTCTGCCCCTCCCCCGTTCATGCTCTGTCTCTCTCTGTCGCAAAAATAAATAAACGTTGAAAAAAAAAAATAATCTTAGCAATGTTTTATTTTCTTCATAAACTATGCTTTTTATCATTATATAGGGTCCCTCTTCTTTCTGTTTAGAGATTTTAAACTTCAATTCCATGTTCCATAGTATTAATATTATAACACCTGCTTTGAGAGTTAGCTCTCCTTTTACATTGTGTTAATGGTTACTTGCCTTTCCCAGCCCTCATAGAAAACCAAACCAATATTTCCCTGGTAGTGCATGAAAAAAAGACCGACACCAACTTTCCCCTGACTGAGGGGTTTTATTAGCCCACTACCACTCCCCATCCACGACACACAACTGGAAGAAGGCATCTACTGCAATTTCCTCCTCACTCCCCTCCCAAGAGATAAAGCCTTGGGAATATTTGTGCTTCCTTCCTCCTCATGCTCCTCCTCACCATTCTTTAGTTTTGCTGAGGTCATTTAGTTCTTTGAATCCAAGATTATTCTTGGAAGCTTCCTTTTTAGTACACTTCTCTATTTCTAGGGTCTTTATTTAGTACTTACATTACACGTTCCCAAGTCGATCCTTGTTCATTCATTTTCAATTAGTTATCACAAACTCAAGACTCACTATAGTGTTCTCTCCTGGTCAAGTCTCTGTTTTAATTGTTTAGGGTTTTTTTAAGTATTATGATTAAAGTGTTTTTCTAGTATTTTTCCCAGATGAGTAATGAGATGTGCGACTTCTCGGAATTCACACATATCTACAAACATCTCTCTTGTACCCTAACAAGTGAGGTATATTTTTAAGCTGGAAATGTATTCCTTTGTGCTCTAGCTTCCAGTGTTGCGAAGGAGAATTTCAGTAACAATGTAATCTTTTTCTTCTATAAATAACCTACAAGCTTCTACACAGAAAGAATGAGATTTTTTACTTTACCTTTGGAGTTCAAAAATTTTACCAGGACACATCTAGCCATATATGTGTGTATATACACATATAAATAAATCTAATACATCTACAAATATAGATAAATGTGTATGTGTATCTATAACTATCTATCTATATAAATGAAAAAATTGCCATAGTTATCATTCCTGTCTGAAACTTGGGGTCCTTTCTTCAACCCCCAAAAATCTTTTTTGTATGCTTCATTTTGTTTTGCTTAAATATGCCCTCTCCTTCACGTGCCTCATTTTCTCCTTCTGGGACTCCAAATATTCTCGTGTCAGTTTCCTTAAACCTCTCTTTCATCTCTCTACTTATGATTTACATTTTTTTGCTCTGAGCTTGTAATAGGTCTTGCATCCAGTTTCCAGGCGACTAGTTGGATTTCAACAGTTACCAATTTCTTCACCAGTCATTTTATTTTTTTTTTAATGCTTTTTATTTTATTGATTTTTGAGAGAGAGAGAGAGAGAGAGTATGAGCATGAGCATGAGCATGAGCGGGGCAGGGGCAGAGAGAGGGAGACACAGAACCTGAAGCAGGATCCAGGCTCTGAGCTGTCAACACAGAGCCTGACATGGGGCTCCAGCTCACAAGCTGTGAGATCATGACCTGAGCCGAAGTAGGAAGCTGGACGCTTAACTGACTGAGCCACCCAGGCGCCCCTTCACCAGTGATTTCAAATTCAAAAATCATGTTTTTGTTGTTTTTAAATCCGGGAAGTCTATTCTCTGTACCCCTTAGATCTCATTAGGTACTTGTATTACCTTTTCTGTTCAAGTTTAAGTTACATTCTCTGCCCTCCAGTAAGTCTAATTCATAGAGAGCCACGTTCAGCTTGTTCCTCCTCTCTCTGCTTGGTTTCGAGTGATCTGCTCATCAGGGCTCAGCTCCAGCTGCTGGTATATGTCACCCAGTGACAGTTCAGTGAATCGTGGCCTGCCTGGAAGTCTCTGCCCACGAGGACACACATGGTGACATCAAGCAGACTGTCAGCCCTGTTAAGACAGCAGAAGGAAGTCTGTCTGTGCCCCAGCTTACAGTCTCCCAGGAGAGAAGACTTGGTCTACCTGTCTAGTTCTACCTGAGAGCCAGAAAGAATGTGCACAGTCCCCGGGGCTGAGAAAATCTCTCCTGCCTAACTTCACCCATTTTATTCTTTAGCTGATGTGTATTGTCTTATTTTTCTATAATTTTATTTGTAAACTTTGGGAAGAAAATAATTTAATCTGAAATGCTACTGCCCTTTTTCTACGTTAAGCTCTCATATTCCTTAAGAAAAGACTGGACTAGAATTCCTCTGTTACCAATTGGATTTAGTGAAATTAAGGAGGGGTAGAGAGGGTTTCTGGAGGAGGAAGTGTTTCTGTTTGATATGAGGAGATATCACTTAATGGAGAAACGCTGAATTTATATTAACCTTCAGTAATGTATTGGTTTCACATGTACATTAAAGAAAGATCGGGTGTAGAATTTGGAAGTGAAGCCCAGAATGCACCTATAATTCACATGAGAACCTATTTTTAGAGAAAAAATGTATGAAAATGGTTATTGCTATGTTTATAAGTTTTGTTTTTTAATATATGAATTAACATTTTAAATTAGCTTTTGAGAAAATGAAGCACAGCTAGATTGTTTTGCCAGATTGTGGCCCTTTGTACAACTTTAAGAACTTCAAATTTTGTAGCCTCCAAGAAGTAATGGGATCTTAGAGAAAACATGCATTATGTTTCTTTTTTCTTCCTTTCTTTCTTTCTTTCTTTCTTTCTTTCTTTCTTTCTTTCTCTACTGTTGCTTTTTTTTTTTTTTTTTTTTAATTTTTTTTTTTTCAACGTTTATTTATTTTGGGGACAGAGAGAGACAGAGCATGAACGGGGGAGGGGCAGAGAGAGAGGGAGACACAGAATCAGAAACAGGCTCCAGGCTCCAGGCTCCGAGCCATCAGCCCAGAGCCTGACGCGGGGCTCGAACTCACGGACCGCGAGATCGTGACCTGGCTGAAGTCGGACGCTTAACCGACTGCGCCACCCAGGCGCCCCATACTGTTGCTTTTTTTAAGGTGAAATTCACACAACATAAAATTTACCATTTTATTCATTTATTTTTAAGAATTTATTATTTTTAAGTAATCTCTATACTCAACCTGGGGCTGGAATTTATAATACCAGGATCAAGAGTTGCAGGCTCTATTGACTAAGCTACCTAGGCGCCCCTAAAATTAACCATTTTAGAATGAACAGTTCAGTGGCATTTAGTATGTTCACAATTTTGGGTAACCAGCACCTCCATCCAGTTCCAAAACATTTTCTTTTTTTTTAAGTTTATTTTATCTATTTTGAGAGAGCGCGCACTCGAGCACATGTTCAGAGAGAAGGGGCAGAGAGAGAGGGAGAGAGAATCCCAAGCAGGCTTCGTGCTGTCAGCACAGAGCCCGATGCGTGGCCCGATCTCACAAAGTGTGAGATCATGACCCGAACCGAAATCAAGAGTAGGCAGCGTAACAGACAGAGCCACCCAGGTCCCCAGTTTCAAAACATTTTCATCACCCCAAAATGAACTTCTGTATCCAGTAAGCAGTTATTCCCTAATCTCCCCTTCCCTCAGCCCCTGGTAACTACCGATCTGATTTCTGTCCTATAGATTTACCTATTCTGAATACTTCGTAAAAATGGAATCATACAGTATGTGACTTTTGTGTCTGGTTTCTTTCACTTAACATGTTTTCAGGATACCTCCATCTTTTAGCGTGGATCAGGACTTCATTCTTTTCATGGCTGAATAATATCCCATTGTATGCATGTGCCCCAATTTGTTTATCCATTCATCCATTGCTGGATATTTGGATTGTTTCCAACTTTGGACTAGTGAAAATAGTGCTGCTATGAAAATTTGTGTACAAATATTTGTTTAAGTGCCTAGTGTCAATATTTGTGGGTATCTAGAAGTGAAATTACTAGATCAAATGATAATTCTATGGCTTGCTTTTTGAAGAATTCTGTTTGATTTTAATTTTGCTTAATTAGCATGTAGCACTTAACTTGAACCTCTGCTTATTTCAATTAGATCAATGAATTAACAGTTAGTAGTATAAGATTATTAGGAAAATAATGATTCATATTCCTCACCACAGTTTGTCTCATGGAGCATTTTCTCTTTCCTTCTTTTCTCTAAAACTGCCTCATAAGGAATTAAAGATCCTAAGAAACTCTGCTGTTCCCAACTATACACTAAAAGATCTTCAGGGGTTGCCTGGCCAGCTCAGTCCATAGAGCATGTGTCTCTTGATCTTAGGGGCACGAGTTCTAGCCCCACGTTGGGGGTAGAGATTACTAAACCAAATTAAAAAAAATAAAAATAAAAAAGTCAGATCTTCCAATATAGAGTAAGAAACATGCTATTAATCAGTAAGGGATTGATAAACACCTAAACTACAAATTCCAACATTGTGCTATCAAACAAGTCCAAAGGTGGAGGGTGGGAGAGAAGCAGACAGAATAAGGAAATGTATAAAATTTATTAAAATAATATGAAATTTTATAAAATAAAACGAAAGGCTCCTGGGTGGCTCAGTCGGTTAAGCATCCAACTCTTGACTTCTCACAGTTTGTGAGTTCGAACCCTGGGATTCTCTGCCTCCTCTCTCTCTACCCTTCCCCGACTCATGCTATCTCTCTCTCTCTCTCTCTCTCTCTCTCTCTCTCTCTCTCAAAAATAAATAATCTTAAAAATAAAATAAATGAAATGAAATGTTAAAATTTAAACCTTGAAGTCCATGTAGTACCAGTCGATCTTAAATCCACACTCTTTGAAATAAAAACATGAGCAGGTGCAGGTGAACCTTACAGAACGTAATTTTTAAGAACAGCACCATTTTGAAATGTTTTTAACTCTTTTAACCTTTTTTGAATGTTTCTGAAAACTACACACACACACACACACACACACACACACACACACACACTAATATATACACATACTGTGGCTGTGTTTTGTGTGTGTGCGTGTGGTTTTTTTTTTTTAAGAGAGAGCCAGCAGTCGTAAGACCATATGGTTTATTTTAGAGGTGTCATGATTTAAAATTTTATTCCAATTTCCCTTTTCCCCTCATGTCTCTCCCTCTTTTTCTTTCTTTTTCCTTTCTCCCCTCCTCCTCCTTTTCCTGCTCCTCCTCCTCTTCTTCCTCCTTTCTCTTCTTCTTCTTCTTCTTCTTCTTCTTCTTCTTCTTCTTCGGTTGTTTTGAATGACAAGGAAGAAGACAAAGCAAGAGTCGTAAAGAGTGTGCTTCAGGGGAAACTCAGGGGATATAACCACCTAATTATGAATTTCCTGAATGTGCAACTCGACCAGCAGCAACTGGACATGATTAGTACAGTGGGCCTCACCTCCAGCTGTTCTGCAAAAACAAATCAGTGAAGGATTTCCAAGGCACATTTTCCTTTGGACCCATTTTAAGTTTTAACAATGCAAACAGCACAGTGTTGCTCTTTTTTTTACGTAGGTGACAGATTGAGAAGAAGCAACCGTTTCCTCCAACAAAAGAACTAGCCTATGGAGCATATACTTCGGCTTGAGTTGAATGTGTTTGAATCTGTATAAAAACACAAAAACTGCAAATCTGTCTCCTTATATGTGGAAGCAAATCTGGAAATATGTGCTCTAGAGGCAACTGTAAAATCATATTTCATTCTGGCGTATGGGCCAATGATTGTGTTGTGTGAGTAATGCATATATGTAATCCATGTGGTAAGCTTCGTGGACAGAGAATAAGTCAGTGTTATTCACTGAGGCTTGGCAAGCAGGAACCATTTATTTAGAAAAATTTACATGGGCTGAAACAATGTGAAAAATGTACTGTCCAGTTTGTCAGCTTGTGAACATAGCAGAAACCAGAGTACATAGTAGATAATACTCCAATTAGCACAAAGACTGAAGGAGGAATCTCTTTTTGCTGCTTTCTAGTTTACATTTACAGAAGAATGATTCCTCTTGTGCAATCAAGGAATTTATAACTCACACATACTAGCTTTCACCAAATCAAGAAGTTCAAATGGGTATTTGTAGGACCAGAAATCTGAAGAAAACTTCAGCAATTTGATGCACTGAGGGAAAAGCCAAAGATCTTTATAGATTTTATTGTCATTGTGCTCAGATCAATTTCTAATTGCATTTAGCTATGGCTTGTTGAGTTTCAAAGTAATCATAAAATATTTTTACTAAATGCATAGTAGCATAATTTCTGCAGGATGTACAGCTCCAAGGGAGGGAAAAACCAGGAAGATAAACTTAAAGAAGCCCATTAATCTTTGTGAATAGCAAGATATCATCTAGACATCAAGATTTTTTCTTAAATCCAAAGGCATTTAAAAAAGTAGAATCTTTAGATCAGAAAGGGCCTTACAAGTGATCTAGAGCACGCAGGAGAAGAAAGCATGGGTAGTTGGTTGGGGAAATTGGGAGTGAGGGTGGATGGAACTCAAAAGGGTGAAAGGTTACCAGGGACTGGAGTTGGCAAGAGTTGAGGAATTATTGTTTAATAGGTACTGAGTTCCTGTTTGGATTGATTTTTTAAATTCTGGAAATGGATAGTGGTGATAGTTACACAACTATCTGAATGTAGTTCGTGCCACTGAAGTATGTACTTAAAAATGGCTTAAAAAATAGCTAAAATGGTAAATTCCATGTTATGTATATTTTATTACATAATACCATAATATTTTATGTTATTTATATTTTACATTTAAAAATGTAAAAAAAAAAAAAAAGAGCAAGGCCCAACTATATACCAACTACAATAAGCCCATTTTAAATATAAAGGCACAGGGGCTCCTGGGTGGCTCAGTCGGTTGACATCTGACTTCCGCTCAGGTCATGATCTCACAGCTTGTGAGTTCAAGCCCTGCGTCAGGCTCTGTGCTGACAGCTCAGAGCCTGGAGCCTGCTTCGGATTCTGTGTCTCCCTCTCTCTTTGCCCCTAACGAGGTCAATTTATCAGACAGATATAGCAATCTTAAAGATGCATGTGCTTAAAAACAGATTCATGTTGGAATGAACACTGGGTGCTGTATGGAAACCAATTTGACAATAAATTCCATATTATAAATAAATAAATAAATAAATAAATAAATAAATAAATAAAATCAAAGTTCAAAAAAACAGATTCAAATACATCAAGCAAAAATTTATAAAATGGAAGAGAAAAACAAACAAATCTACAATTATAGCTGGAGAGTTCAACACTCCTCTGTTAGCAATTGTTAGAACACGTGGATAGCACTGACAACACGTGCAACTTAGACACTCACACTCTGCTTAAACACTCCACAAAACTATAACAGATTACACATTCTTTTTCAAGGGCTAATGGAATGTTCACAAAGATAGGCTATAATCTGGGTCTTAAAAGAAGTCTCAATAAATTTAAAAGCATTGAAAACATGCAGTGTATATTCTCAACTACAACAAAATTAGAGATCATTAAGAATAAGATTTTCGGAAACTTTCTAAACATTTGGGAATTGAAAAATACATTTCTAAGTAACTAAAAGAAGTAATTATAAGGAAATTTGCATATATTTTCAACTGAATGAGAATGAAAACACAGCATATCAAAATTCAGGGAAAGGAAGCTAAACCAGTGTGCAGAGGGAAATTTGTAGCTGTAAATGCCTAATTAAATAATCTAAGCTTCAGGACGCCTGGGTGGCTCAGTCTGTTGAGCATCAGATCCTTGATTTCAGTTCATGTTGTGCTCCCAGGGTCATGGGATCAAGCCCCATGTTGGACTCTGTGCTAAGCATGGAGCCTGCTTGGATTCACTCTCTCTCCCTCCCTCTGACCCTCTACCCTGCTCATCCTCTCTCTCTCTCTCTCTCAAATAAAATTAAAAAAAAAATTATCAATATCTGGAATGAAAACAGGAATATCATCATCGATCTCCTAGATATTAGAATAAAAAGGGAGTGTCATGAACAGCCTCATGCCAACAAATTTGACAGCTTAGGCAAAATGGGAAAATTCTTAGAAAAACACAAACTACCAAAACTCATTAAAAAAAAAAAAAAAATGGAGGGACACCTGGGTAGCTCAGTTGGTTAAGTGTCGGACTCTTGATCTTGACTCAGGTCATGATCTCACAGTTCCTGAGATGGAACCCTGAGTGAATGGGACTCTTTCTCTCCCTTCTCTCTCTGCCTACTTGTGCTCTCTCTTTCTCAAAAACAAATAAACTTTAAAAAAAAATAGATAATCTGTGTCTATAAAAGAATTGTGTAGTTGGGGCGCCTGGGTGGCTCAGTTGGCTAAGCATCCGACTTCGGCTCAGGTCATGATCTCACGGTTTGTGAGTTTGAGCCCTGTGTTGGGCTCTGTGCTGACAGCTTGGAGCCTGGAGCCTGTGTCTCCCTCTCTCTCTGCTCCTCCCCTGTTCATGCTCTGTCTCTCTCTCTCTCTCTCTCAAAAATAAATAAACATTAAAAAAAATTGTGTAGTTAAAAATCTTCTCACAAAGAAACCAGTTTCAAATGGCTTCACTGGTGAATTCTACCAAATATTTTAAAAAGAAAATATGAATTCAATACAATTGTTTTTATGAAGCCAGCATTATGCTGAGGTTAAAACCAAATGCATTACAAGAAAAGACTACATGTCAACAGGCACAAAAATCTTTAACAAACTTTACTTTATCAAATCCAGCAACATGTAAAAAATCATAATACATCATGTCCAAGTAACGTTTCTCTCAGGAATGTAAAGTTTTATTATTATTATTATTATTATTATTATTATTTTAATTTTTTTAATGTTTATTTATTTTTGAGACAGAGAGAGACAGAGCATGAACGGCGGAGGGGCAGAGAGAGAGGGAGACACAGAATCAGAAGCAGGCTCCAGGCTCCAAGCCATCAGCCCAGAGCCCGACGCAGGGCTCTAACTCACCGACCGCGAGATCGTGACCTGAGTTGAAGTCGGACGCTTAACCGACTGAGCCACCCAGGTGCCCCAAGTTTTATTATTTTTTAATTGAGATGTAATTTACATACCATAAAATTCATCATTTGAGCGGCATTCAGTGATTTTGTATATTTGCAAAATTGTGTAACCAATCCAGAGTATTTTTATCACCCTAAAAGAAAAACACTATTTCCATTAGTAGTCACTCCCCGATCCTCTCTTCCTTCACCTTACAAACCACTCATCTGCTCTGTCTCTATTCGCGTATTGGGGGGATTTCATGTCAATGGGATCATACAGTATGTGGCCTGTTGTGACTGGCTTCTTTCAATTAGCATCATGTTTTGGAGGCTCATCCAAAATGCTAGTTTGTAGCATGTCGCAGTTTTTAATGTCGTTTTACAGCTGAATATTATTCCATTAAATGGATATATCACGTTTTGCTTATCTGCTCATCAGATGATGGCCATTTGGGTTATCTCCACTTTGAAAACTGTTATGAATAATACTGCTGTGAACATGCATGTACAAGTTTTCATGAACATATATGGTTTCTTTTTTTTTTTTTTTTTGAGTACATAGCTAGAGTGGAATTGTTAGGTCATATGGTAACACTATGTGTAGCTTTTTGAGGATCTGCCAAACTGTTCCCCAAAGTGGCTGTACTTCTCAACAATGTATGAGTGCTTCACTTTCTCTGTATCCTTACTGACACTTGTGATTGTCTGGCTTTTTTTATCAAAAGTAGTAATAAGATTGGTTTAACCTTTGAAAGTCAATCATTTTGGTAGACCTAAGAAGAAAAACCGTACGATCATCTCAAGAGATGCAGGAAAAGCATTTGACAAGATTCAATACTCATTCTTCATAACTAAATAAAGAAGAACTCTTGGGGCACCCGGGTGGCTCAGTCGGCTAAATGTCCGACTTCCACTGGGGTCATGATCTCGCAGTCTGTGGGTTCGAGCCCACGTCAGGCTCTGTGCTGATAGCTCAGAGCCTGGAGCCTGCTTGGGATTCTGTGTTTCCCTCTCTCCCTGCTCCTCCCCTGCTCGTGCTTTGTCTCTGTCTCTCAAAAACGAAACAAGAACATTAAATAAATAAATAAATAAATAAGAACTCTCAGCAAACTACAAACAGAGACATCTACAACTTGCTAAAGAGCATCTCGATAGCTGACATCCTCCTAGGGGACATCACATTGAATTCTGAAACACCGGATGCTTTTCCCTTAATTCGATAAGAAGCAAGGATGTCTATTCCTTTTACTTCTATTCACCCTTGTCCTAAGAGTCCTAAAGTAAGAAAAATAAATAAAAGGCACAGAGATTGCAAAGAAAGAAGTAAAACCGGTATTGCATTGAATGTGCAGGTAAATTTGAGAAAAACTGACATCTTAACGTTGATAAAAACTATTGAACATCGTATATCTCTCCAATTCCGGAGACCTTCTCTAAATTTTCTGAGTAGTCTTTTATAGTTTTCAGTGTAGAAGTCTGGTACATCTTTTTGTTACAGTTTTCCTGGAGTATGTTTTTGATGCCGTTGTAAACGGTATTTAAAATTTTCACTTTTAAGGGGCGCCTGGGTGGCGCAGTCGGTTAAGCGTCCGACTTCAGCCAGGTCACGATCTCGCGGTCCGTGAGTTCGAGCCCCGCGTCAGGCTCTGGGCTGATGGCTCGGAGCCTGGAACCTGTTTCCGATTCTGTGTCTCCCTCTCTCTCTGCCCCTCCCCCGTTCATGCTCTGTCTCTGTCTGTCCCATAAATAAATAAAAACGTTGAAAAAAAAATTAAAAAAAAAAAAATTTCACTTTTAAATTGTTTGTTGCTAGTATAACAATTTTTGTATACTGACGTTTCCTATAATTTTGTTAAACTCACTTATTAGATCAAATTGTGTTTTTGGAGATTTCTTAAACTTTCCTATGTATATGATCATATTCTCTGTGAGTAAGTGCAATTTTACTTCTTTCTTGGCAATCTCTATGCCTTTTATTTATTTTTCTTACCTTAGGACTCCTAGGACAAGGGTGAATAGAAGTAAAAGTAGTAGACATCCTTGCTTTTTATCCAATTAAGGGAAAAGCATTCAGTGTTCCAGCATTCAGTGTGATGTCCCCTAGGAGGATGTCAGCTATCGAGATGCTCTTTAGCAAGTTGTGGAAGTTTCTCTTTGTTGTTTGCTGAGAGGTCTTACTTATTTATTTCATATTATTTTTTAATGTTTTTATTTTCTTTTTGAGAGAGAGACAGAGGCAGATAGAGAGGGAAACACAGAATCCCAAGCAGGCTCCAGGCTCTGAGCTATCAGCACAGAGCCCAACGCAGGGCTCGGACTCACAAACCGTGAGATCGCTGAAATTGAAAAGATCGTGAAATTGAAAAGCTGATTATAAATTCTATGTGGAAGTGCAAAAAACCTAAAATAGGAAAAACAATTTTGGAAAAGAATCCCAACCAAAAAAAAAAAAAAAAGAAGAAGAACAAAGTTGGAGGAGACTCACTATTTCAAGATGTACTATAAAGCTACGTTAACAAAGATCATGGTGCCAGCATAAAAAATAGACAAAGAGAAAAATGGAACAGAATAGAGAGTCCAAAGGTAAACTCATGCATAAAAGATTATTTGATTTTTGACCACGATGTACCACAATAATTCAATATACAAGTAATTATATTTTCAACAAACGATGAGGGGACAATTGTAGTTCCAGATGCAAAAGTTTGACTCTTGACCTTTATACCATATTCAGTCAAAATGTAGTCCACATTGGTCTAGACAGAAATGTAACAAATATGTACATGAAAAAAATGCTCAACATCCAAAATCGTTGCTCATTAGGGGAATGCAAATTAAAACCACGATAATACGCCACTACAGGCCTCTAGGAAGGGCTCCAATTTAAAGACTTACAATGCTAAATGTTGGCAAGGGTGTGAAGCAACTGGAAATCTCATATGTTGCTGGCAGGAATGTAGACTGGCACACCCATTTTGGCAAAGAGCTTGACAAGTTCTTAAAAAGTTAAATATGCACCGGCCATGTAACCTAACAATCTCACTCCTAAGTATTTACCCATGAGAAATGAAAACAGATACCCACAAAAACATTTGTACGTGAATGGTCATAGAATCTTCAAGACAACAAAAATTTGGAAGCCAGCCAAATGCCCAGCAACAAATGAATGCATAAGCAAGTTTGGTATGCTGCGATTCAGTGGACCACTCCTGAGCAATAACTAGATGTGAGCAACTGATGCCTGCTGTAACAGTGATGAATCTCAAGAACCATGCCCAGGGAAAGAAAACACACGTAGAATGTAGGGTTACATTTATATGAAATTCTAGATTTAGCGACCAAAATCAGATCAGCGGCAGGCTAGGGCTGGGTGAAGGAATGGGTGACTGACACAGAGGTGGAGGGAACCTTCTGGGGTGATAGGAATGTCCTGTATCTCGATTAGAGTAGTTACATGGGTGTCTCCGTTTGTTAAAATCCAGGAAAATGAACATTTAAAATAGATGCATTGTTGTCGTATGTAGGCAATACCTCAAGAAAGTTGACTTTTAGAAAAATGGTATGGAACGCAATCGTTTTGGAGAATGCTTGGAGTAGTTCCCCTCACCGCCTGGCTATCTTGCTTTTTCTCCCCCACATCTCCTCCCCCACGCCCACCCCCAGTTTCTGCTCTTAAGCCACAGCCTTCTTTCATGTGCCGGCTCTCCAGGCTCTCCAAATATTTGGAGAGGTCACTATCCGCTATCCGTGCTTTCCTTCACCAGCCTCCCCCACCAAAATCTCCTCTCCTGCAAGTTAAACATTTCCAGTTCTTCAGCCATTCACATCAAGAGTAGTTTCTATTCTTGATAAAAGCAGAGCCGAAAAAAAGCTGTGTGGCTTGTGCGGGAGGTCAAGATCTGGCAGGGAGGTGAATTCCCCAAACGTAGGGAGAGTATTCACAGAGCAAGGAAAACAAAACAAACAAAAAATGCGCGTATTTACAGTTGAAAGGTGTACCGAGAGACCCAAATCATGGCAGGCCCCGTAAGCTTAAGGTCAAGATTTTGTTTCCTTCTAAGTAGGTTTTAGAGGGAAAGAGGTGTGATGTACCCCAGGATGGTCTCCCTGCATTGGGCCCAAGAATTCTTTCAGTTAGTTACTTTCCTCTGCTGCACACATAAGGGTACCAGTATCTAAGCAGAAGGTCATCCTTGCTGGGATTTCTCCTTTCAAATTTCCTGCGCTCTATGAAGATCAGTATCTTTAAAACGGTATTTACATTTTGCTTTATCTCCCATGTTCTCTTCTTCAGCAGATATCCTGGCTCAATTCTGTCCAGGTTGTTGAACTGCTTTCCGTGTTCTCTCTTGTAAAGTAAGGATAGCAATTGTAATAGTTTCAAAGTGTTGCGAAGATGATCACAAGTATTAAGATACGTGAAATGCTTTCAATATTTCCCGGCACATGTAGCAAGCACTCTTGAAGTATTTTCTGTTATTATTTACCCAAGGATAAAGAGGAAAATCATACTAGCTTCTAGACAGAATGAATAAGTTACATGTGAAGAGGGTGGGGGTGGGGGTGGAGGGGTGGGAATAGGCTGCTAGTGAAATTCTTCTTTCCAACGTTAGAAGGTAAAAGGGAGCTGAATACATTTTCAAATCTTACATTTAAAAATCTTACAGCTATGGAGCTCCTGGCCGGCTCGATCGGTAGAGCATGTGACTCTTGATCTCAGGGTCGTGAGTTCAAGCCCCATGTTGGGCATGGAGCTTATTTGACATACAAAAAAAATTTTTTTTTTAATTTTTTAAAGAACTTATGACCAGTTTGCTATATATTTCACTTGTCAGAATGGAAGAAAGGTATTCTTACAGACAGGTAAAATGCATCCCTGCCTCATAGTAAGTGCTCTGTACAGGTTTTCTGTTGTTATTGTTAACATAGGACCATGGTCTGAGACTTCTAATCTACCTGCCTGCCTTATAACTATCTTAAACTCACATTCAGCATACACCACTCACTGTCCCTCTTTCACCTGACCCATCCTCCTCCCTGTTCTTTCCACACTTGCATTTCAATTATTCCAGCCTCAGGAAGCCAGGAAGCCACATGACATCTAAATTTATGGAGTATCTCTCCCAATTTGTGTTAGCGATCAACAGACTTTGATTAGGGGAGCAGATAAAAAAGAATATTTTTGGCTTACCAAAACTCTTAAGAAATGTGAGCATCCTGGAAAACACCAGAAAAGATTCGGCCTGTCTCATGAGGAAATCTCCCTTGCTTTTAATTTTTAAACTCCTAACTGTATCAAAAAGCATTTCATACAACTAGAAAGTTCATTACCTTGCCATTTGTATTCTTTTTCTAGTTACCCTATTCATTGATTCAATTGGCATTATTTCTTTAAATTTTTTTAATGTTCATTTATTCTTGAGAAAGAGAGAGAGAGAGAGAGCATGAGCGGGGGACGGGCAGAGTGGGAGAGAGGGACACAGAATCTGAAGCAGGCTCCAGGCTCTGAACTGTCAGTACAAAGCCCAACACAGGGCTTGAACTCACTAACCATGAGATCATGACCTGAGCCAAAGTTGGACGCTTAACCGACTGAGCCACCCAGGTGCCCTGGGATTATTTCTTTAAAAAACAAATTATTTGGGGGCATCTGGGTGGCTCAGTCAGTTAAGTGTCTGACCCTTGATCTCAGCTCAGGTCTTGATCTCAGGGTTGTGCCCTACATTGGGCATGGAGCCTACTTAAAAAAAAAACAAAATTATTTCATTATTGCTAAATTTGAGATTGTTTTTGAAAACTGCAGTTTGAAAAATTTAGACTCTTGTTTTGAAAAGGAGGAAAGGTTTAAACAAAAACTCTAAAGTATATTTGCCGATAATTTTATTTTTGAATTTTTTTTATAGCGATATAAGGGTAAAAGTAATTCTTACGTTTGATTCATTTATGCTTGGATCATCAAATTGTTTTTTGTTTTTTTTTTAAGCTAGTTCACATTCCACTAACTTTTGAATTCTTTAAAACTTTTTAATGTGTTTTTTATGCCTCATGAAAGACTTTTTGCTCTCTTTGGGGTTTTATCAGTCAGGTATGTGCCTTGTATTTAACCCATACTTCTCAAACAGCGATTGCTTGAACAGGTTTACTCTTACCTCAGGGTCCTTATCCTGGCGTTTTTCTTTACCTGGAAAATTCCTTCCTAGATACCTTTATGGCTAACGTCTTTATTTCCTTTGTTCACAAGAACCTTTTCAATGAGGCCTGCCTTGACCACCCGTTTTCAAATTACAAACATAAAGTGTAGTCCCTGACAGCACATGCAAGTAATTGTGTAAATTAGCACAAAAACAGCATATCCAAGTAAAACTCAGAATCAAATAGTGTTAGAGAGACTTAGCAGTTCTTCCCGTCCAAATTTCTCACTTGACAGATGGAGCCTAGAGAGGTTACCTGGCTTCCCTCAGATCAGACAACCAGTTCCATTCAGAAATCGTTGTATCTAGTAGGTATCTCGCACTTAACGTGCCCCAGACTGAACTCCTGTTGTTCCCCCAATCCTGTTTCTCCCACAGCCCTCCCTGCCTTGGTTGATGGCATCATCCTGCCAATTGCTCACACCAAAAACCTTGGCCTCCTCCTTATCTCCCTTTCTTTTACACCCCCGTATCTAATCTGTCAACACATCTTGTTTGCTCCATCTTTGAAACAGATGCAAAATCCTCCCACCGTTACATCCGCCACACTGGTGCAAGCGGCCATGGTGTCGCCCCGAGATTACTGCCGTAGTTTTCCTGACTGGTCTCCCTGCTTCTGCTCTTGCTCCCAATCACCTACTCTCAGTCAGTAGACAGAGTGGCCCCTTTACACCTCAGCCAGTTCTTGCCATTCTTTTTTGCTGTTTTAAAGTACGCTCTACACCCCACGTGGGGCTTGAACTCATAGCCCTGAGATTGAGAGTTGCATGCTCCACTGAGTCAACCAGGTGCCCAGTCCTTGCTATTCTTGCGCTCCATTCCGAACCTTGTGTTAACTCCCTATTTCACTCAGGCAGTGCTTACAGAACCCTCCACATTTGGCCTCCATTTGCCTCAACTTTAACTTGTACTACTCTACCTCTTGCTTGCTAGACTCTAAATATAGTGATCCCTCTGCTCTTTCTTTTCTTTTCTTTTCTTTTCTTCTCTTCTCTTCTCTTTTTTTCTTTTCTTTCTTTCTTTCTTTCTTTCTTTCTTTCTTTCTTTCTTTGAGAGAGAGTGAGAGCACGAATGCGAGTGGGGGCGGGACAGAGAGAGAGAGGGAGAGAGAATCCCAAGCAGGCTCTGCATTGTCATTGCAGAGCCCAACATGGGACTGAAACTCACGAACTGTGAGATCATGACCCGAGCTAAAGTCAGATGCTTAACTGACTGGGTCACCCAGGTGCCTCCTCCCTGGTATTTCTTGAATAAGCTGGGCATATCCCCACCTCTGGTCTTTCCCTGGCTCTCTCCTTACCTGGAACACTCTTCCTCTAGATATCCCCACAGTTAAATCCATCTCCTTCGTTCAAAAGGCATCTTCTCAATGACTCTAAATCTTCTTACTGAAAATTGCAAACTTCCCATTTATACCCCAGGGGCACCTGGGTTCACTTATCATGTTCTACTTTTCTTTTTCTTTCAGAACATACCACCTACTTATATAGTATATCATTTATTGATTCCTTATGTTTATCATTTATTGTCTGTCTCTTCCCTGTTATAATGTAAGCTCCACAAGAACAAGGATGTTTGTCTGTTTTATCATTGTATCCTCAGTACCTAGAACAGTGCCTGGCACAAAATAGGCATTCAATAAATATTTGTTGCAATAAAGAAAGGAAAAAAAGAGAAAGAGAGTGAAGACAGATCTCCTCTTTCCTAGACACAGAGCCATTAGAGTACCTTATGTTGCCAACACAAAGTAGACATGACTAACTTCACTGCAAAAACCTTAACAAGTTGAAAACAAGGCAAACCTTAGATTACCAGGAATGAGGTAGTTTTGTTCTTCATATCTCCTTTTCTGTGCCCTCTTGATCAGGCAAAGCTACAGCTCTTCTCTTTTATTCTACTCAGAATTTTTCTGATTGAGCTATTAATTTACCTGAAATCAGATGGATGTTCTCACTTCAGTTTTGGTTTCCAGGGTGCTATACTTCCTTAGGTTGCTTACATTTTAAGAGAAAGTAGCAGAAATAGGGCAATACCTAGACTGACGCAGTGAGTTTTTATTGGTAAAATTTTAGGCAGTATGGTATATAGATGGTGGGAGAAGTCTCAGTTGCCCAACATAAGTATCTGTTTACTCTGGGTGAAATTAGCCCACTAGTATGGCTTTGCCAAAATACTTTAAAAATAAATATAAACTAATGTGAAGAAAAATTACAAATACAAATTCAATTACAAATACAAAAAGAACAAATACAAAATGGAAGTGACTTATGAACCCAGATATGGCAAGGTCAGTAGTGAGGGTTAGAAAAATGTAGTCAGTGAAAGATTTGTGAAATTTAATAAAATGTGGTTTGTTTATTTGTTTATTTATTTCAAGATTATTTACTTATTTCTTTTTTTTTTTTTAATTTTTTTTTTTCATCGTTTATTTATTTTTGGGACAGAGAGAGACAGAGCATGAACGGGGGAGGGGCAGAGAGAGAGGGAGACACAGAATCAGAAACAGGCTCCAGGCTCCGAGCCATCAGCCCAGAGCCTGACGCGGGGCTCGAACTCACGGACCGCGAGATCGTGACCTGGCTGAAGTCGGACGCTTAACCGACTGCGCCACCCAGGCGCCCCACTTATTTCTTTTTAAGTAAGCTCCACACCCAAAGTAGGGCTCGAACTCATGACCCAGAGGTCAAGGGTTGCACACTCCTCCAACTGAGCCAGCGAGGCTTCCCATGAAATGTGGTTTAGAATAAACTTATAATATGATGAAAGGTAAAATTATATAACAGAAATGTAGAGGTGAATATCGAGTGGACAGAGAAGGACTTGAGCTGAAGTATGGATGAAGAAGGGATAAAAGTTAAGACTTCTCTGATAAACAACCAAGAATTGAATCAATTTTTCAGATATTTTAGGCAAAACAACCTCTCTTGCATTTTCAGCCAATCTATACATTACAAAGCATCAAGGGAGATAAGGTCAAGTTAGAGACACAGACAAATGCATTAAAAACTACATTTGGCTTTCAATATGACGTCGGGAAAGACATGATTGATTGACTGAAGTATTGAAGTATGAGAATGAAACAGCTTTGAAAGGGGTTAAGAAATTGGATGGTTTAATTCTAAAAATATGCATAATACCCCATTTGGGTAATCAACTGATCACACACAATACATTTTTGCAACACAAAAAATTTCTGAAAGCTTACCCAAAAGAATTATTATGGTTACTTCTTAGGGGAAGATATGGAAGTGTGCACGGGGCATAAATAAGGAAAACTTTACAAACATTCTGCATACTTGTATACTGTTCGAATGAATTACTTTGAGGGTATATTATTAGATAGAAAAAAGCTTAATAATTTTAAAGGACAATATTTAATAAAAGCTTATGGAGCGATAAAGGAAGTCTTGACACTACTTCAAATTATACTTAAAAATCACAAATAGTGGGGTGCCTAGGTGGCTCAGTTGGTTAAGCGTCTGACTTTGGCTCAGGTCATGATCTCACGGTCCATGAGTTCGAGCCCCGTGTCGGGCTCTGTGCGGACAGCTCAGAGCCTGGAGCCTGTTTCAGATTCTGTGTCCCCCTCTCTCTCTGACCCTCCCCCATTCATGCTCTGTCTCTCTCTGTCTCAAAAATAAATAAACTTTAAAAAAAATTTTTTTTTTTTTAAATCACAAATAGCAGGGCACCGGCCTGGCTCAATCAGAAGAGAATATGACTCTTCATCTCAGGGTCATGAGTTTGAGCCCCACATTGTGTAGAGGTGACTGAAACAAATAAAAACAATAATCTTAACAAAATCGTGAATAGTATTTCCCTTAGTAGTTATATAAATTTCAGTATCAAATTTGGATTTTATCTTTTAATCAAGTACAATATACACAATGTCAAATGGACAAGTGCTAGCAATTCTCTGAATGGTACACAAATTCAACCCATTTTCATTTCTTCAATGACTTTAAATCAAGACGCTAAAAAGGCATCAGTCCTTTTGTTCATGAATTTTAATGAGTAAGCAAAACTAAACAAAGAACACTACGTAAGAGTTCCTCTTATTAATAACAGCATACAAATACTACAATTCCATTCATCGGTATTTACGGAGCGTCTATAATAGGCTCTGTGCTAGGCCCTGTGAGATGCAGAGCCACCCTCCGCCCTGGAAGAGCTCACAGTGTGGCGACGGAGCTCACTGGGAGCACATGATTAATTACAATAGAGTATGATGTGTGCAAAAGAATGTGCACAAGATACAAACATAGCACAGAATAAGAAAGGATTATAAACTCAGCAGGTTAAGGAGGTCTCATAGAGGAGGGATGTGAAGGACAAATAGATTACTAGTCAAACAAAAGGAGGAAAGGGAGGGTGTTGGAGGCATGAAACATCTTGGTGTTCTCAGAGTACCACGTGCAGTTTGTTACTGTCGGAGCTTAGGGTGGGAGGAGTGGAGCAGCAGGAAGGAGATGAGACAGAAAAGGTGGTCAAGCTGGAATGCGATGAGTCTTGTGTGCCAGGCCAGGAAAATTGGTCCATGAGGGCAGGAGTGTGTCTGTCTCGTTCACTGCTGACATCCCGAGCACAGTGCCTGATGCACAAGTAGATCCTCGATACATGTGTATTGAACCATTAAATGAGACCGAGTTGGGGAGAAAACCAAAGAACACGTAGCTTTAGACACCAAGGTCAAGGCCAGGGAGCTTTGAGAAGGGGGATACCGGTGGACGCAGTAAAGGCAGGGGTTTTATACTCCACAACACAGGCATCTTTGTGAGTATAAAAGGCACTATTTTGTTAAATGCAAACACATAAAACATTCCACAACTTTCATAACCTGTTTTTCTGTCCCTCAATTTTTACTATACCCAGATCCTCAGCAGATGAAAGTATGCTCGCAGTTGGCTAGTTTCCACCATCAGATGGTACAAGTCTGAAGACAAGCCTGAGCTGGGGGCTGGAATTGGCGGGGTGGTGGGGAATGGGGGGTGGAACCACTGCATTGAAAAGGTGCCCCCTCCCCATTCTGACTCCTTTTTTGCCATTTGGTTCATGCTCTCAGCACGGCTGTAAACATAATGGATGCCCTGGTTCTTCTTTCACACTGCTTCTACCTCTACTGTCATGGAAGGTTGCCACTGGGGGACAATGCTTTTTAGAAAGGGTTCCTATGCTCTTGCCCCCTCCTTGCCCAAGGCTCTGGTGCCTGTATGTCTCTCAGCCTGGGGGAGGCCTTGATTAGGGGTCAGAAACCATTTCCATGGAGTGCTGAGAGGAGAATATGATTGCAGTAAATCGAGGATGGGGAATGATTGTGATCCCAGAATTGTGGCTCTGAAGCACGATTTTGGTCTTAGAACAAAATATAGTCTCTTTAGAAAGACAAAAAAATCAGGAAAAAAAATTTAGCTTGGCTCTGTACAATATTCCAGTATTATAACAATTAGAAAAAATATACTGCATGCCCCTTTTTACGTTCTATCTATCATGCTCACGTCACCCTTGTCCTTTGCTTATTACTGGAATGCTCTTCCTGTCCTCCCTGCTTATGAAATGTCTCTTGCTACCAAACGTTCCTTCCTCCACTTCTGGGAATATTTCACCAAATATCTTTGGAGAAGACTCCTCCCCTATTGTTTGTCACTGGTTTTAGTGGGATAGACTCTATTCAGAGCTCTAGAGGTAGGCCCAGATTGGTTTAAAGCAATCATTATATCCCTTTGTCCGAATCACCATAATTAGTTTAAGGGTTGACGCCCCCTCCCCCACCCCCCGCCCATCATCTAATCAGAGCCGACAAAGTGCTAGTATTCATTTACTAGGGATTCTGGGAAGGAGGTACTTCCTTGCTTTCTCTCAGCTCTACTGGAAAAGACTATCTTCTGGAGGGATGTGATATGAAGTTATGAGGTCTAGAGCTGAGGCACATGTTTTTGCTGCCAGGAGGGAAACCAGGTAAAGAACAAACTCAACATCATCTCTCATTCCCTTTACCACAGATTTGGTACATTAGTACTAAATCATAGCATTAGATAATGGGCATAATTACTTACCAATATTATAATAAGATAATACCAAATATTGTCATTAGAGCTCATGGCTAGATTTAAAGATTTCAAAGATTTAAATTCTAGAAATGCCAGTGTCTAGGTGTATGACGTAAGGAACATTTCTTTTTTTTTTTTGTTAAGTTTTGCAAATTTTTTTTTAACGTTCATTTATTTTGGAGACAGAGAGAGACAGAGCATGAACAGGGGAGGGTCAGAGAGAGAGGGAGACACAGAATCTGAAACAGGCTCCAGGCTCTGAGCGGTCAGCACAGAACCCGACGCGGGGCTCTAACTCACGGACTGCGAGATCATGACCTGAGCCGAAGTCGGACGCTTAACCACCCAGGCGCCCCATGGAACATTTCTTAAATTTCCCATGCCTCTGATTCTTCATCTATTAAAGGGGAATAATAAAATATAATATAATATTAGTGGTAGAAATTTTTCACTTACAGAAAAGCAGTGGACAAAGCTAATGCTGCAAATCCACCACAAACAGTAAGAAATACAGGATAATATACAATAACAGCAGTAAAGCCTAATGCATATTTGAGTTTAGAAGAAAAAGAAGTTCTTGTGTGTCATGACTGAAGAGTGAAGAGTTTGTAAGTTGATGTCTTAAAAATTAGCTCTGGAGAAGAATATTACCTGTGAGTAATAGCTAGGTATATTGGTCAAGGTTCTGCAGGGAAACAGACCCAATAGGATACATACAGATATCCATATAAGAAGAGATTTATTAGAGGCACCTGGGTGGCTCAGATGGTTAAGCATCTGACTTCGGTTCAGGTCATGATCTCATGGTTCATGAGTTCGAGCCCCACATCAGGCTCTCTGCTGTCTGCAGCAGAGCCCATTTCTTCGGATCCTCTGTCCCCCTCTCTCTCTGCCCCTCCCCAATTCCGACTCTCTCTCAAAAATAAGTAAAACGTTAAAAAAAGAGAGATTTATTATACGTATTGGCTCACGTAATTACGGAGACTAAGAAGTACCACAGTCTGCCATCTGCAAACTGGTGAACCAGACAAGTGGGTGGTGTAATTCAGTCTGAGTCTAAAGGCCTGAGAACCAGTAGCACTGATGTCCGAGGGCAGAAAAAGATAGATATCCCAGCTCAAGGACAGAGAGTCAGTTTGCCTTCCCTCCATCTTTTTCTTGTATCCAGGCCCTTAATGTATTGAATGCTGCCCACCTGCATTGCTGAAGGCAATCTTTACTCAGTCTACCAATCCAAATCCTAATCTCTTCTGGAAAACACCCTCCCACACAACCAGAAATAATGTTTTACTAGCTACCCGGGCATCCCTTAGCCCAGTCAAGTTGACATAAAAAATTAAACATCCTACTGAGGTTTTGATTTTAATACCCACATAGGGAAAGAAAATGAACCCTTAGGTCTATGGGAAGTAGAGAGTTAAAACAGATTTCTAAATAAAGCTGGGATGTTTTCTGCTAAAAAAGATATGCTCCTTAGCATAGTGAGATAACAAGAAAACTGTCTCTACCTGGGCCACAGTTAAAAAAAAAAAAAAAAAAGGAAAGAAAATCTATTCTCGGAAATTAGGATTCTCAGCCTATATCTCCTGGGGACTTATACTTGGAGTTTATGTGATCTTCATAGTATAGGAATGGCTTAAATTGACAAATTAACACAAAAATGGTGCTAAGTTATTGATTCCTCTGGGTGCCTGACGTGGGGGTATAGTCCCACATCCTAGTTATCACAGTGAAAGATCTAGTAATGACAAACTCACAAACCAATATACAGCACCCAAGGAAATACTCTAGCATGAGTAAGAATAACACACAGAAAGACTAGCAACCCCAAGAAATGGATGTAATTGAACAATCTGAAAAGGACTGCAAAGTAAACATATTTGAGTATTACATACATAAAAGAAAGAATTTTATATCACCAGAAAGGAGAGCAAATACAAGATTGTGATGTAAAGTACTACAGTTGCTTTGGAAAACAACCTAGCAATTTCTCAGAGGGTTAAGCATAGACTAACCACATGACCTTGCAATTCCTCTCTTAGTTATACACTCGAGAGATAGGAAACCACATGTCCATACAAAAACCCGTACACAAATGTTCATGGCACCATTTTCCTAATAACAAAAATGTGGAAAGAATCCAGATGTCCATCAATGGATGAAGTGATATATTAGATGTGGTATATCCAAACAATGGAATATTACTTGGTAATGAAAAGAAATGACTTACTGATACATGTGGCTATTACATCAATGGGTCTTGAAAGTAGGCTAAGAAGTTAATGACATAGCTATATGTTGTCTGATTCCATTTATATAAAAAGTTCAGCATAGGCAAATATAGAGACAAAAAGCAGATTAGTGGTTGTCTCAGGCTCACAGGGCTGGGAGGATTTGAGGAATAATGGGTAAAGGGGTAAGTTTCCTCTGGGAATAATGAGAATGCTCTAAAATTAATTATGTTGATGGATACACAATTCTGTAAGTAGTTTAAAAGCCGTTAAACTGGACACTTTATTTTATATTCTTTTATTTTTAATTTTTAAATGCCTATTTATATGAGAGAGAAAGAGGTAGAGCATGAGCAGGAGAGGGTCAGAGAGAGGGAGAGACACAGAATCCAAAGCAGGCTTCGGGTTCTGAGCTGTCAGCACAGAGCATGACACAGGGCTCAAACTCATGGACCGTGAGATCACGACCTGAGCCGAACTCAGACGTTCAACTGACTGAGCCACCCAGGTGCCCCTGAATTGGACACTTTAAATGGGTGAATTCTATAATATGTGATTTATATCTCAATAAAACTGCTTAAAAAATGATACTATCTCAATAAAACCTTAGAAAAATAAGATACTCCAAGAAAGGAATAGGAAGATTTGAAAACTAACCAAATAAAACTTTAAGAGGTGAAAAATATAATCATAAAATTGAAAACTCAGTAAGCAAGTTAAAGAGAAAAGTAGGCATGAATGAAGGGAGAATTGGTGCACTAGAAGATAGATAAGGATATTAATAGGAAACAACAAAAAAAGACAAAGAAAGAAATATATGAGATTAAGATCCTACATTTATCTAATAAAAGTTCCAGAGAAAATAGAGATAATGGAGGAGAGACAATATTTGAAGTGATAATGACTGAGAATTTTCCAAAATTGATGAAGGACTCAGATCATCAGATTGGATAAGTGCACTAAGTCCTATGTAGGATAAATAAAAATAAATTTCTGCCTGAGATTTTTTAAAAAATGTTTATTTATTTATTTCGAGAGAGAGAGAGAGAGAGCACAAGCAGGGGAGGGGCAGAGAGAGAGGAAAAGAGAGAATTCCAAGCAAGCTCTGTGCTATGAGTGTGGAGCCTGATGTGGGGCTCAATCCACAAAACTTCAGATCATGACTTGAGCTGAAACAGAGTCAGATGCTTAACAAATTGAGACACCCGGGTGCCCCAGGGAGGGATGTTTAAACTTATTCCATCTTCTTTGGAATAATTATCATAAAGCTGGACAGAAAATGTTACTAATCAATGAAAAGTAAGTGAAAGAATATTGATTATCCTAATAAGCATAAACAATATATTTGTTGCTCTATCACATGTAAACTATGGAATTAAAAAAAATAATTACAGGGGTGCCTGGATGGCTCAGTCAGTTAAGCGTCTGACTCTTAATTTTGTCTCAGGTCATGATCTCAGGTCATGATCTCACAGTTGTAAGATCGAGCCCCTTGTTGGGCTCAGGGCAGACAATGGAGCTTGCTTATGATTCTCTCTCTCTCTCTCTCTCTCTCTCCCTCCCCCCCCTGCCCTTCCCCTGCTCATGCCCATGCATGCTCACTTTCTCTCTTTCAAAATAAATAAATAAACTTGAAAAAAAAAAAAAGATTACAGGGGCGCCTGGGTGACTCAGTCAGCTAAGCGTCCAACTCTTCGTCTTAGCTCAGGTCATGATCTCAAGGTTTGTGGGATCGAGCTCTGAGTCAGGCTCTGCACTGACAGCGTGGAGCCTGCTTGAGATTCTCTCTCTCTCCCTCTCTCTCTCTGCCTTTTCCCTGCTTGTGTTCTCCTTCTTTCTCAAAATAAATAAGTGGACTTAAAAAAAAATTACAGTTAGTTTCATTTGTATTAGTGTTATTTTGGTTCAGGAATTTTATTTTAAAAATTTATTTTATTTTATTTCATGGAATGCTTCATGGATTTGTGTGTCATCCTTGTGCAGGGGCCATGCTAATCTCCGTATTGTTCCAATTTTGGTATATGTGCTGTTAATGCTAGTGCTTGGTTCAGGAATTTCAAAATGGGTTTAGAATAAGCTCTTTTTTTTATTCTAAACCTAATATTTTTTTACCTCCAATACAGTTTGAATTAGTTTCCTGTCACTTGAAACCAAAGAGTTCTAAATAATATACTTACCTCCCATAAAGATAGAGCAGCATAAAATAAAACAGAGATAAGATAGGTTCATTAAAATAAAGATTAAGTGAATATGAATCATGTAATAAAGAGGGAGGTATAATGGTCTCACCAGAAATTTTAGGCTAAGGATAACTGCTGTAGTTGAGAACAAAACTTACCTTGACTTTCTTAGCAACCAAGGGAAAAAGGAACCTCAATAAATTGCTTTGTTCTCATTGTCAAATAAAAAAGCCTATTTCTTCATCAAGATAATGGAATATTATTCAGCCATTAGAAAGAAGGAAATCTCAGAGTGCATGGGTGGCTCGATCGGTTAAGCATCTGACTCTTGATTTTGGCTCAGGTCATGATGTTGCAGTTTGTGGGATCGAGACCTGCATTGATTGGGCTCTGCACTGACAGTGTGGAGTCTGCTTGGGATTCTGTGTCTCCCTCTCTCTCTGCCCCTTCCTAGCTTTCTCTCTCAAAATAAATAAATAAATAAACAAACAAACAAACATTAAAAAGAGAGAGAGAGAGAGAGAAAGAGGGGGTGCCTGGGTGGCTCAGTTGGTTAAGCATTCGACTTCAGCTCAGGTCATGATCTCAAGGTTTGTGAATTCCAGCCCCGCATCAGTGTCTCTGCTGTCAGCACCCTTCAATTCAGATCCTCAGTCTCCCTCTCTCTCTCTGCCCCTGCCCCGCTTGCATGTGTGCTCTCCATCTCTCTCTCAAAAATAAATAAACACTTAAAAACAATTTTTTTAAAGAAAGAAAGCTTGCCGTTTACAACAACATGGATGGAACTTGAGGGCATTATGCTAAGTGAAATAAGTCAGACAGAGAAAGGCCAATATTGTGCATTATCACTTATATGTGGAATCTAAAAAAAGCCAAATTCATGGAAACGGAGTATGATTTATAGATCATCAAATATTGGGAGCCAAGGACCCTCTATCTGATGACCAGGATTAACTGAATTTGTCAAGGGAGAGGAAGTGAGTCTGTGGTGCTGATCTTATGGGGTAATCAGGGTTCCCTTTCCACAATTCTATCAACAGCAGGGGGCTCAGCACAGAGGTAGGTACAATATTAGCTGTCCTGGGTGAGTGAACAAGTTACTGAAGCAACCTGAAGAACTTGCTCTAAATTCACAGGAAACTTCTAGAAAGAACTGGAAAGAGTACAAAGGGAGTGAGCAATCCTACAATAATGGTGGCTGCCAGAGTCAGAGAAAGGGTGTTTATTAATGTTAATGTGATCAAAATGTAACCCCCTTGCTAGTAAGATCTGAGACACAGGATTACATGTAATGTACCAAGGTGTATGCTTCCAAGAACTAAAAGAAATATTGTGGTAACTACATAAAAGACTAGAAATGATGATTTCAAATATAACATCCTACCCTTCACAAACAGAATGGGCACCATTGGCTCTGCAGAAAGGTTACTCCGTGTTCAACTCATTGTTTCCTGGTCAATTTCAGAATTTTTCCTTGATCAAACTGGTTTGGATCTCAGGCACGTTGCTGAGCTAAAACTATTTGTTTGTGTTTTTTGCTTCCTTTCTCTGCGAAAGACACATTCTCCCTATCTCTAGTCTATATCTCTCTCTCTCCACTTCTATCTTTATCTCTACCTACATGTATTTCTCTCCAGGGAAAATTTTGAATTTGTTTGAGGAAGACAGTATATAGCATAGCTGTGCTCTTGACCTCTTATGAAGAGAAGGTGACCGTAGGAGTAAATCAGGTATGAGAGTGGGCAAGAGGGCTAACAATGACTATGAATGAGGAAGAGTCAGACCAACCCGCTCCTCTCTGGTGGTGTGGTTCAGGTAAGCCAGGGTGATGGACAGATTCATAGCTATTTAAATAACTTTGCCTCAAATTTGCTTCCAACTGGAGAAAAATTACTAGTGGTCATCCTTGGCCTTGTCTCGTTTCATGTTTCTGTTAGTGACTTGGATGGCAACATGGAAAGCATGGGTGTCCTAATTATTAACGTCACAAAGCCGGTAAAGGTTTTTTGGTGAAAGACTCAATGTCTAGAAAGGCCCAGGTAGGCTGGAATGTGAGTATAAAACTTACAAATAAAATGTAATAAAATTAGTCAAGCAATTAACATTCATCAAAGTCAAGTAAGATGAAATCAATTGCATTCCTACTGTATGCCAACTTGACAAGTTTCATGGAAGGAAAAAATGATTTAATGGGATGAGGAGGGAGCTAAGGAAATCAGCACAACATTAACCTGTAATGACACAGCGTTTTGTCCAATTCTGACGATGGGGGAAATGCAAACAGAATCTGGATACTCATCTTTTGGAGAGGTTGAACAAGTAGGCCAGCAGTGGTGGAGAAAGGGAAGGAGAGAGATCTGGAAGCCATGTGATGAGATAAGAATTCAGCCTGTCTGAGATGATTATCCAGGAAAAGGGAATCTTTAGGGAGCATGTGACAGGGATGGTCAATTCATTGGAAGGGAAGTCATGTGGAAGGCAACTGTTGTTATTCTGTCCGCCTCCAGAGGGCAGAAACAGGACCGTTGGGGGAACGTGGCAAGGAGGCAGGTGTCAGAAGACTTGGAATAGATTTGGCGTTGCTGATAAAAGGCATTCTCCGCAAGAAACGTTTCCCTCTTCCTGGTGGCGTTCCGGCTGAGCTGGGTGCTTAGCTGTCCCAGACATGGAAACAGATTCTGATCGGGGAGGAAGAGCACCTCAAAAACCTTTAGCTCCCTGTCAACCCTGTGGTTTTATGAGCCCTGGCACTCATTCAGCTTCTACCTGAATAGTTTCTGATGACTATGGAATGGATATTCTTGTTTGAAGTGACTTTACAAAATATATATATAAAATATAAAATATATATTTATATAAAATATTATATATATATATATGGTGAAGCTATAACATTGTTCTAGAAAAGTGGGTTTGACTGAGGCTGAAGTATTGCTCTTAGATTGTGTTATTGACTGAGCTGGCTGTCCTTTACTCTAGTTAGTACTCCAGTGAATTCGGAGTAATCCAAACAGGATTAATTGGCTTTTTGTCAATGTTCATATTGAAACTGGTATCAGATCTGGCTCAGGACATCAGAACAAGAAGTAAAGGCAAAGAGTTAATGCCCTCTATCTAAGGTCAAGATTGGGTTTCAAGATTAGAGGGCAAGACTGCGCCTGCCTGGGAGAATCTAGCAAAGGAAGGATATTGAGACAGGAACCTAACTAGGTCTTCTAGATACTGTGTATTCCTGGCTGTAGTGATCTCTGAGAAAGAAGTTTAAATTTCAACAGTCTAGACTTAGAGAAGGTGTTCAGAGGTTTCATGGTTTAAGATTTTTTTTCAATGCTAGTTTTAAAACTCATGCTTTCTTACATGTTAAAGTTGCATTACTTTTGTTATAACGTATTTGAAATCAGGAAGTATCACTTTGGTTTTTGTTTTTTTTTTTTTTTTTTTTAGTGCGACGCAGCCTGTATTGCATGGACAATATAAAGGCTTGGGGTGCCTGGGTGGCTCAGTCAGTTAAGTGTCAGACATTTGATCTAAGGGCTTGAGTTCAAGTCCCACAATGGCCTCTGTGCTGAGTGTGAAGCCTACACACACACACACACACACACACACACACACACACACACACAGAAAGGCTTACAAGTCTGTATATTTTCATACAGGCTTTATCTTCCAGGCATCTTCATTTGGATGTTAATTTTTGTAATTGAGCAAATTCTAAAATGCTTTTGGAGCAAAGTTATGATTACAGTTCCACAATTTAGGACCTAGAGAGGCAGGTGACTTGGGTTGTCAACACCATATGGGAAGACTCATTGCCTTGTAGTCAGGCCCTCCTTCCCATCTGCAGACCATCTCTCTGGCCTAAGCCTGTATCATCTCCCATCCAGGGTAGGTTCAGGGCATGCCTTTCTGACAAGAGCCTTCTGCATCCTGCTGCCAGAATAGTCAGCTTTGAAACCTACTTCAATCACTCCATGAGTCTATAACCTCACTGTATTCAATTTGAACCCTTCAACGTACAGTTGAGAGCCCTTCTGACATTTTATTTATTTATTTTTTTTTCAAATAAAAACCTGGGGAAGCTTCTTTTTTTTTTATTTTTTTATTTTTTATTTTTTATTTTTTATTTTTTATTTATTTTTTTAATTTATATATGAAATTTATTGTCAAATTGGTTTCCATACAACACCCAGTGCTCATCCCAAAAGGTGCCCTCCTCAGTACCCATCACCCACCCTCTCCTCCCTCCCACCCCCCATCAACCCTTAGTTTGTTCTCAGTTCTCAACAGTCTCTTATGCTTTGGCTCTCTCCCACTCTAACCTCTTTTTTTTTTTTTTTGTTCCCCTCCCCCATGGGTTTCTCTTAAGTTTCTCAGGATCCACATAAGAGTGAAACCATATGGTATCTGTCTTTCTCTGTATGGCTTATTTCACTTAGCATCACACTCTCCAGTTCCATCCACGTTGCTACAAAAGGCCATATTTCATTTTTTCTCATTGCCACGTAGTATTCCATTGTGTATATAAACCACAATTTCTTTATCCATTCATCCGTTGATGGACATTTAGGCTCTTTCCATAATTTGGCTATTGTTGAGAGTGCTGCTATGAACATTGGGGTACAAGTGCCCCTATGCATCAGTACTCCTGTGTCCCTTGGATAAATTCCTAGCAGTGCTATTGCTGGGTCATAGGGTAGGTCTATTTTTAATTTTCTGAGGAACCTCCACACTGCTTTCCAGAGCGGCTGCACCAATTTGCATTCCCACCAACAGTGCAAGAGGGTTCCCGTTTCTCCACATCCTCTCCAGCATCTATAGTCTCCTGATTTGTTCATTTTGGCCACTCTGACTGGCAGGTTCCGCGCTGTCCGCAGAGAGCCCGATGTGGGGTTTGAACCCACAAACACTGAGCCAAAACCCAGAGTCAGATGCTTAACTGACTGAGCCACCCAGGCACCCCAGGTCTTAATCATTTTTGTATCCCCAGCATCAACCTAGCATTGTGCCTTGAATAAAGTACCCCTGATACATGTTTGTTGAATAAATTAATCGTAAAGTATGTGGAAGAATTGAAATGAGTAGATAAATTGGCAAACTTCAGAGGGCAGAAGGTTAAATTCACATGTGGAAGGAAAGACTTGGCAAAAGGAAGTAAAAGCAGGCAAGAGAAATTGAGAAGACTGGGGTTAGTTGCTTGCCCTGAAATTTCAGTTCTTTGCCAGGTTCAAGAAAACTCATTAACATGAAATCTGGACACATCTTTCTTTTCTTCTCCTTCTGCTCCCCTCTCCTCCTCCTTCTTCATAGGCAATTGTGATAATATCCCATCTCTACATGTCTGAGCTAAGATCTGAGTGCTATAACAGCTTTTTAAAACATTTTTCATTGCAGTATTCTTTTATGTTTTTCTGGCTTTAATACAGTGCTATGTACAATAACTTTATCAGATAGTTGATGCTGAACGTCATTATTTAGAATACCTGGGAAGCTGAGGAGAGAGGGCAGGGAAAACTGCCTCTTCCCTCCTGGATAATTTGAGGGGTGGATGGGATGCAATCTGTTAACCACTTTGAGCCTCTACAAGAGGAGTACGTTACATTTACTTAATATAAACTCAACAGTTATCTAAGGGGTCCCATTATGCACTCAGCTCTGTTTGACAGGACAGAAATACAGATATGAATACGGATCAGTGCCCTTGTGAGCGCATATGAGTACTGAAAGGGGGAAACAGACATTTTAACTTTGGTATAATAAAATCTGTTCATGCTATGTTGGTTGTGTGAACAAGTGCTGTGGGAAATAGACAAGGGAGTGACAAAATAGCTCACGAGGTTGTGGGGATTTAAAAAAAGTTAATAGATGTGTAAATGAAAAAGCGTCATAGAGTCTTCGCTCTGCTTATTACTCAGCAAACACTGCATTTATATTGCTGTTTGGTGATCTGTTGCAGAACGCCAGCCCTCGAGTTTTAGGAGCTGCTAGTTCCCCAAAGCCTCCGACTTCTTTAGTCTGACTGAATCAAAGAGTGTCTCGTCAGTTGCGCAGGCCTGGGGCGCACCGGAGGCTCCCACAGTCCTGCGGAGCTGAGATTGTGGTGGCGGTTTTACTCTGCAGTTTACGGCAGTGGGCGGGCCCCAAATCCCCATGTGGTCCCGACATCATTGACATGGCGGAATCCCCCATCAAACCCTCCTGGTAGTTATTTGAGCGGCGGCGGCGGCCGGAGGAGGAGGAGAGCGGCGGCGGCGGCGGCGGCGGCGGGAGCGGCGAAGGGGCAGCGGGGATCCTCGAGACTACCGGCTGGGAAGGCGTGGGCGACCCGGTGTGTGGCGTGCCCGGAGCCCCGCTTTTCAGCCCGAGGGAAGGTAAGGCGTGCACGATCGGCAGACTGGAGGCACCAGGACCCCGCACCTCGGCCGCCGGGTCCCGCGCGCTGGAAAGCCCCGGCCGGACGCGGAGTCCGCGGGAGTGCGATCCTGTCCCGGAGCGCTCCGGGCGCGCCGGGCTTCCCGGGGAAAACTTGGCGCCAGAGTGCTACGGCGCCCCGCGCTCGCCTGGGCACCCCGGGAACACGGGGCCCGGGAGGGGGCTGGTCTCCACTTTGGGGCCGCATCTTGCTGGGCTCTGGCCCCCCCCTCCCGTCGCCCCAGCTTGCCCGGGTTTGGAGGAGGGAAAGAAGCGGGTAGATTCTTCTTGGTGAAAAAAAATCTGGGCAGTGGCTCCCGGGCTCTCCCTCCCCCCCTCGCCCTCTCCATCCTTCCCAGCAGATTCTGTCCGAGGAATCTGCTCCCCCTCCCGGAATCTCCGCGGCAGGAACGCTGCCCGGGAGGGGGAGGGCGGGCGGAGAGGCCGAGGAATCTTCGACGTGTCACTTTCTGAGGCTGTAGATTTCCATATGGTGGAGGGAGGAGGGCGGGCGTGCGAAGTGGGGCTGGAAGTTGGGGCCGCCTCTCCGCGCCGGGCGGGGGCGGGCCGGGACCTCAGACCCTGGGATGCTCGCGGGGAGGGTCCGGGCCCGCAGCCCCGGGAGCCGAGCCGGCCCCCTGCCCCCGGCCGGGCCTCTCCAGGACACTCCCCGCCTCGCCGCTGGCCACCTCCGTGCGCGCCACGTCCTCCCTCCCCGTCCTGCCCCCCGGGCTCCCCCCGGGCTGGGGGCGGTAACCGGCGGCCACGGCCGGACTCGGCGAGCCTAGCGGCTGGAAGATCGGGCGGGGGAACGGGGCGCGGCGGGAAGGAGCGGGCGACCCGGTGTGTGGGCCAGCGTAGCTCCGGTCAGTCGGTCACCCCGAGGGGCGCCCCGGCCGGGGGTGGGGCGGGCGGAGGAATCCGCGCCCGGAAGCGGCCGGGAGGGGCCGCGCGGACCGTCTGGTGCCCGCGGCGGGGCGGGGGCCGGCCAGCGTGGGAAGGGCCTGTCACCCTGGGAGGAAAGTGGGGCCTCGGGCTGTGCCAGCGAACTTTCCCAGAGGTCCGGGTCCGGGCGCCCCGTGGGAGCCCGAGCACGGGGCCCAGTGTCCCGGGAGACTGGGCTGGGCCGCCTGGAGGCGCAGTTGGCGGAGAGACTCCAGGAGTGCGCGATTGGAGTTGGAGCTTTTCGAATCTCAACTCCCACCCTGCCATCCCAGACGAAGGGAAGCAGTGGCATATTATCCAGACAGTGCAGTTTTGCGACTTCCTTAAAAGTTACAACTTTTTATTTTCTCTTCTGCCTAGCATTTCCTTGGAACAAAATTTGGAATTGGGCCGCTATGAGCCGACGCTGGGGCCCCCAGTCCGCACGTTTTATCTCTCCATCCCCGTCTGTTTCTAGTCTCCCTCCCCCTCTTACACCCAGGCTTAATCATATTTTGGAACGGGCGAGGTCTTTTGTTGGGTGGGCACCCTTTGATTGCTTGTCCGTTTATTTTTTAATGTGCAGCTAATTTGATTTGAATTTCCGCCAGTTTCCAGGCCCTGCTAGGGAAAAACTAAGGGAGAGGAATAAGCCACTTTTTTTTTTTTTTTTTTTTTTCAAAGCGTGGAGAGAGGTGGGGCATTGGGAAAGGGGAGGCACTGTGGTTGTGGGCAAAGAGTCAGAGGGAGCAGACAGACCCGGAAGAAAAGGAATCTGCTCTGGAATAACACTTTTTTTTTTTTTTTTTTTTTTTTTGAGGCTACAGGCCTTGGGCAAAAATGCACCGCTCTGTTCTGATTTCTACTGCCTGAGTTGCTTTTCCACTTTCAGGCTAAAACTGTGACTCTGGGGACCTGGACAGGACGGGGGGAAGAGGTCCAGAACCCAAGGCAGCCAGTGGCCCTGGTTTTGTGCTTTTTTGGGGGGGGGGGGCTTGGTTCCCCCTCATTGGAGGCAGGCTTTGTGGACCCAGCGTTCATTCAGTTTCCTGGTTCCCAGGGAACAGCTGTTAATGAGAGTAAAGTCTTTGGGCATGTTTCTGGCCCTGCAAAGGGGACCTCACCCATGAAGGTGTAATTCTCACTTTGTTTAGAGGGTCACCCACAAATGGCTAAGAATGAGGCATAGCTGGTTTAAAAAAATCATTAAAAAGTTGTGTTTAAACTCGTATGTGCTTTTAAAGTGTTTTGGTTTAAATACTAAGAAAGAAACATGTATCTGTAAAGATCATGTTCTTTTAAAAGAGATGTTATAAGTGCAAGATATCATCATGGAGTAGGGGTTGTAGTTTCTAATTACAGTATATACAGTTCCAGAAAGATATTCCTGTAACCTTTTAGGACAGACTTTGTAAATAGCTCCCATCAGACTTGCGGACTATTGGAGAGCCCCAGTCTTTGGGGGTTTGGGGAAGAATGCTTGGGATTGGTTAGGAAGCTCTAGGAGTCTAGGTAGTAATTTATTCAGTAAGTGATGGCTCTCCTTAACACTCAATTTACTGTGGAAGGATTTGATAGTGTCCTTAGAAGATAACCAAAAGAACTTCTCAAACATTACAGTTCTGGAAGACAAGGCCCAGGACGGTTGCCATCCTTGGCGGAAGTCTAGTGTAGAATCGTATTAATAACTACTCTTTCTTGAATATCTAATGTGTACTAAGGCCTGTGTACTGTGCTTTTAAATACATTATCTCATTAAAGTTCTAATAACAATCTTTACATTTAGGCGATGTTATGAGCATTTTATACACAAGGGTGTTGAAGTTCTCAGAAATGAAACTGACTTGTGTAAGATCACATTGCTACCAACAGCAGGGTTTTCTTTAATGATGGAGATAGCTCTATGGCTGTGTTGTCCAGCATGGCAGCCACCAGGCACATTAGCTTTTGTGCTTTTGAAATGTGGCTACTGCAATCGAGGAACTGTGTTTTACATTTTATTTACTTTTTAAAAAAATTGTATTTACTTTTAGTTATTTTAAACTGCTACTTGTGGCTAGTGGTTACCATATTGGAGATCACAGTGTAGAACTTTTCTGATTCCCAGATACATTCACATTTAACTCGATCATACTGCTTTTTAGATCTAGTTCAGTGTTCTTTTTTACCACCAGAAGATGCTTAGAGTCAACCTTCTAGTAGAATTTAAATGCTGAGTTAGCGATAGCTCAGTATTGCTTTTATACCTGGAGTGGATAAAATAAGCACATTAAAAAAAATGCTTACATAGCATAATTAAAACTGATGGACAGAACTTTAAATGACATTTTCTTGTTTGCTTGAAATAATTGTTTATAGGAATTGCTGAAAAGGCAGACCTTTTTGGTTATTTTAGTATAATAAAGGAGTGTAAATAGGCAATATGAAAAGTCACTGATGGGGAGTTAAAAAAAAAATGACCCGCTTAATAGCCATGTTTGCCAGTTCAGTGGTGATTCTTTTCATATGACTGCATAAGTGGCAGGTAAATAATACAGTGAAACCATCATTCGCTTTTCCTTATGTAGGTGGACATGTAATCTGAAGAATTAAAATCATTGCTTTACTGTCAAAGAATAAAATTCAGATATAAAACACTAGATTCATCTATGAATTGGGAAGAATATATTTAAGATGAAAATAAACCTCCAGAAACACTTGGTGGCAAATGGTCAAGTGGTGTTTTGATTAGTGAGTTTCATTTATTTCTGTTTGCACTTTAGAATTCTTTTAACAGAAGGAATTTCAACAACTTTCTTGATTTTGTATGAAATCATGAAAATTCCAACTCATGTTAAATAAGCCTTCATCTGGATTCTGTACATAAATGTCCAGTAGTCGAATACTTTTGTGTGTGGGAGGCATACTACTTGCAGGGAAAGACAAATGGTAAAGTCATCTCTTTTTGTTAGGATTTTTAAAGAAGTAACTTCCAGGTTCAGTATAAATATATCTGAATCTGTTGTACCTTTCGTAGTTACCGTATTTCCCAGGATTGGTTGCAGTTCATTATCCCGACGCTAGAGCATTACATGATCCTGAAAGACCTATACTTCTAAATCAGGGCTAAGTTGATCTGTATCATGTTAGTGTTCTGTGAATTGCATGGCCTCCAAGCTCTTTCAAACTTGTAAATTCAGTCACAGGTAAGTCATTAGTTAATGACACTGTTGAGAGAGCTGAAACACCCTTTTCATACCCATTTCTGACCCTTGGGAGCCCAGTTATTTTCAAGGAACCAGGATAAAGACCACGTTATAAATAGGATTACAGTGTTCTCGTGAGTATGACCAATATAGGAAACACCGTTTAACTCATGATGCATGGTTCCGTTTGTTGAATGTCAAGTCACTAATACAAATGGGAGACTTACTAAAACCTAGAAAGATAAAAGATGTTGAAAGATTGGCAAATAATGGGCAAAGATTAGAAATCTTGAAAGTCTAGTGAGGGCTGCTTTAGAGCATCAGTTTGAAATCAGAACATCTACGCCACCAAAGACTTGCTTTACTTTTTAGCTATGTGTTTTGATAAACTTCTGAACCTCTCTCAGTTTAGGTGTTTAGGTGTCCCGATTTTATTATGAAGAGAAAACATCTCATCCGTATCATGTGTCATTCCCCCCCTCCCCCAAATAGTTGTCCCAAGGGATTGATGAGTCAGTGTATTGAAAAGTATTTGGGGAAATCATATGCAAACTCCATAGTTTGTTATATATCAAAGTTTAAAACTGAGCTGTTCCTATTCTATTAATTTGCGCATTTTTAGGGACGTGCACATTGCATGTGGACAGTTTGAAAAATGATTTATTTTCCCCTTTCTGATGAGTAAATAAAGCTTAAAGCTTTAGATTGCTGTGTTCATTTTCTCCCTCCCCTAGTAGAATAGTTGATTTGTGACCTCTCAAAAATTGTACTGTACATAAGTGATCCTAGCTCCATGTTTTGGGGAAGTTTTTCCTTAGATGTAGCCTATAGCTGGCTAGCATTGCTGACGTGGCATGCCAGTTTGCGTGGTTCAGGGTTTTTCTTAAGAGGCAGGGAAAAGAGTGCAATCTTTTAGAGGAACTTCCAATACTGAATGATAGAGGCACAGGGCTTTAGTCATTGTATAGTATCTTAGTAAGCCTATTATTTGAGCTTTCCGTAATTACCGCTGAGAAATGGGGGGGGGGGGGGTGGTGGGGAGGAGAATATTTTCAGTGTAGAGGGATTTTTGCAATTTACCTGCATTTCCATTTTAGAACTTACAATTGCCTTTTCTTCATGTTAATGAGGTTAATCCATTAAATGAGTTTTTTGTGGTAAGGCATGTTCAAGCAAACCTTAATTCTCATCCTTGCAGCTGTGGGGAATGCATTTAAGTGCTTGAGGAGAAGCATCGTTCTATAGTTGACTCTGAATGCCTTTGAAAATAGGAAACTACTCATAAGCGTGTACACACATATATCCTTTTTTTGCCTTAGACTATACAGTATGGTATGGTGTTACGTGTTTCAGCGAGGCAGAAAATACTTGAATCCTTGTGGTTAGACAGAGGCAAGTCTGTGTAGGGATGAAGAACAGGCTCACGATTGATGGTCCTTGGGCACTTTGCAGGGTAGAGCTAAGAAGAGGCTAGCCCCTGATCACAAGCTTAGCGGCGGGGGGCGGGGTGGGGGGTGGTGGTGGTGGTGGTGTTTTTGGTTCAGGTTTATGGGCAAGGATCGGTCCTTGTTGACCAGAAATATGAAGGATTCGGGGTGGAGATAGGGAGACAGGAAGTTTTTAAGCCACCAAATGAAAATCGGGTAAGATAGACATGGTGTTTAGCCATCCACAGGTGGGGTATTTCTCATTTTGACAGTGGATTGGTCTTTGAATCTTTTTTGTCCCGGGCTGAGCTATGCAGGTTTAGCATTCCGTTACTCCTGGACTGTAATTTGCAATGCCCTTGGCTGATGAGATGCCCTTGGCAATACTCCCTGTTGGTTCAGGGATTGGCTCCTAATGTTTTGTTTCTTTGATATCATGACAACTGCTTGTCAGTTTTAAACAACTGGAGGGAGAAGATTTTAGTGAGATTGAGCTGAAGTTAGCATTATTTGAGATTCTAGTAAGCATCAGTGTTTTTAAATATTCCTTCTATTATATGGTTATGCTTGATTTTAAAATTTAATTTTCTTTCATTCACTTGTTTGTTGACTCAGAAGGCATGTATTGAGTTCTAGACTAGATTCTTTGTTAATGTAATATTCTACTCTCTTCTGACTTGTTTGGGGCAAATGCAAAGCATTTTTTATTAACTTACAAGAGAAGGGGTATTTTGCTCATATTTTTGGAATGTTGTGTAGAGAACCGTGTCTGCCACCAAACTCCTAGGGCAGGATGGTGGCAACTACAGTTCTTTAATCCTTTCTGAAATTTGAGAAGTGTTAAAATTGGAGTGCTTACAGGCTATGTTTAAAACTAAATTTATATCCGAGCTTAAGGCTTCTGATACATCCCCATTTTGACTCTGGAAGATGAAGATTTTTATAAAGGCAACCAATCAGAAAAATTTACCTAAACTAAGTTGGTTTAATACTAACTCATAGTCTTCAATTGTGAAAAGCTTTCTGTTGAAATAATTGTCTAGAAAATTGTCTTTATGTATGAGCAAATGTCTTATGTTTGAGAAGTAATTGAAGATTCCAAAATCTTCAGGAAATATCCCAGGAAATAGCTTGATTTAATTTACTTTTACGGGACTCAGATTCTCCACAACATGTGAAAGGGATCTCTATTAAAAATAACTCCATTGTTCTTGATGTAACTAATTAGGAATTTGCAAGTATCCAGGCGGGTCTAAGATAAAGTTTGGTTTCCTATTCTATATGAGAAGGTTTTACTGTAACAGAAGTTTAAGTAGATCTTCAGAGGGAATATTTACCAAATTAGGAGAACAAACCACTTTTAAGCGCTTTGGAAAAATCAGTTTACTTAAAAGCAGTGCAAAACTGCATTAAGGGTTGAAGCTAGTTCTACTGCTGGACTTTGACAGAGATGCAGAAGCCCTTTAACATTGTTGATTTACCCAATGCCATCCCCTTCTAGGAACAGTTTACCAGCAAAAGTTAGAAATGTATTTCTGGATGCAGAGTAAATCACAACAACAAGTAAATATCTCACCCTGCCCCCACCAATAGCCTCCAACTATGCCTCTTCATTGGGTTTTGGAGTTTTTCTGTTGACATTTGCTTTGCTACTTGTTAATTTCTTTTACCACCTGTAAGCACTTGATGGCAGATTGGTGAGAGCAGGTGTTAAAGGTTTAAGAACATCATTATTGCTTTTAGTTGCCCATCTCCCCTGCCTCTGCTGTTGGGGCGGACTTGGGGAAAGTCATGCAAGTAGTATTTAAATAAACTCATCACACACCCTTCTCCTTTGCTTTTACTAAAGCAAGACCTTCCTGGACAGTTTCATTGCAGGTGCTGAATGAACTGACCGGTAAGAAGAGTAAATTTCTTTAAAAATATCTCAGTATATTTACATCCATTTATTCAGACAATGAAATTTTTTAGTATGTGACTTTTTAGGGGTCAGATTGACCTGTTTTTACATTACAAATTGTATGTGTGTGATGCTGAAGATATTTTTAGGATATTATGCTTCCTTTTATATTAACAAAGTTTTTGTTATGATACATTCTGTATCTTCCATTGTTTGAATTGTTTAGGAGGAAAAGACTAAGTCTTTGGATATTTCTTTTGTGGTTTTTCTTGTCTCAGGAAAAATCATTCCGATTTAGAATTATAGAAATAAACATTCTGAATTAGTGAATCAGAAAATACTTAAACAGAACCCTAGTGTATTGCTGTTGAGAACGTAAAAGGTAGAGTTTTGTGGTTTCTTAAAAAATTAAGTACAGAATTACCTAGTAGTTCTTTTCTTAGGTATGTACCCCAAATAATTGAAGGCAGTGACTCAAACAGATACTTGCACACCAGTGTTTATGGCAGCAGTGTTTACAATATCTGAAAGGTGGAAACAACCCAGTGTCCATTCACAGATGAATGGATAAAGTGTGGTAGATATATACAATGGAATATTATTCAACCATAAAAAAATATTGGAATTCCTATACATTGTATAGCATGGATGAAACTTGAAAACATCATGCTAAGTGAAATAAGCCGGACACAAAAGGACAAATACTGTGTATTTCCAAGTACTTAGAATAGGTAAATTCATAGTCACAGAGTAGAACAGAGATTACTAGGACTGTCGGGAGGGGGAATAGGAGTTACATTTTAATGGGTATAGAGTTTCTGTTTGAGATGATGAAAAAGTTTTAGAAGCGAATCATGGTCATGGTTGTACAACACTGTGAATGTGCTCAGCGCCGCTGAATTGTATGCTGAAAAGTGCTCAAAATGTTCGATGTTTTATTTTGTGTATTTTACTACAATTAAAAAAAAAATAATGAAGGAGATTTATTCCATACCATCTCAGATTGTCTTGCTTTGCTCCCCCTTGGTCTACCTCCATGCTGGTATGCGGTGTTTTTGTTTTTGTTTTTTTCCTTTTCTTCCTCCGATTGCATTCTAAAAGGAGATTTCCCTGGGCCATTTTTAGAGTTCGGAAAGTCCTCATTTGATTAACTGACTTGAATTTAAGAAGCTATTTAAAAAGTAGTGGATCTCTGGAGGGGAAAACAAAAAGACATTTTAATATTAAGATGAATCAGATTATTAACATCCACAGACTATGGAGAGGCACATAAAGGTAGTCTATCCCGAATTTCACTGTGAGTCATCTAAAAACCAGGGATGTACAATTAGACCTGTCATATTTTTTATTCCATTTGGTCATCTTCAGTACTTTAGGAAGAAGTTTGATTTCCACTTAAAGAAACGGCCTAAGTCATCTCAGTACTCATGCTGGAAGTGTTTAGGTGCTAACATTCTTCAGTTCCTTAGACTAAACCCTGTTGGAAGGGATAGAGTGAAAGAAAAGCATGTAGTATTCCGTTTTATGCATCTGAACTTGTCTCTAGCAGCTAAAAATTTTGTAGTCGTTACTGCACCCTGAGCGTTGGTGGTTTGTTTTTTGTTTTGTTTTCCTTCTGAGATACTGGTGTTGGGTTTGGGTAGGTCACTTAGAAAAAGGTGGTGGGATTTTCATTAAGTGATAAAGTACAAAGCTTAAACATCAGATGTGAAGTGCATGTTAGGAATACTGAAGATACAAAAATTCCTTTGGGAAGGTTTAAGTTCGTATACAAGTAAGCTCTAGGGAAGATTACATTACTTTAATTACACGCATATGTAATTAGAAAAAAGTATTGATTGTCCCTGATAGTTCATTAATTCCTGAACTCCTGGAAAAAACAGTGTAAAGTTGCAAAGGTATGGTGGTAGTGTATGTGCGCTGTGCCCTCTCTACGGGTATACTGTATTTTCTCTGCTGTGTATTTAAATAGTATTCATACCATAGCAGGCCATTTTCATGGCCCACTAATTACTCTAGAGGTAACTATCATTACCAACTGATACCAAAAGGTACTGAGAGTCATGGTGTCTTTACATCTAGTGGAGATAGGAGGAATTATAACGTGTTTGCAGAGTGCTCCTCATTGCTTTCGGCCTACTCAAAAGAAAAGAATGTCCCATTCCATTTTGCATAGCCTCATTCCATTCCAGAACCATCATTTTAGGTACTTTGTATTTTCTTTAAATTCTTCTCTCCCTTTACCTGTACTTTTTAGAACACTTGTCCTTTTCCGTGCTGTCTGGTTGTCTCCTTGTCACCCTTACTTGAATGTGAGGATGATTACTGATTTAACTTAGGGTTGTTCGTGGTGAGTGCTTAGTAAATGTTCCTTGGATGGTTGAATGGATGAATTCCCAGGTTGAATGTGCCATTTAAACCTGGTGCATTATCTCAGGTGCTCAGTCAGTATTTGTTCTACCGACGTGGACCTCTTTGAAGCATGGGCCATATTGTGGACATTTTTGTGTTTCCAACAGTGTTCCTGATTTTTTTCTTATAGTAGAGATATAATATTTAAACAAAACAAAGGCATGAGTCACCTTCAGTGCAAGCCTGGCTTTTCATTTATTACTATTTTAAAGAAATGAAAGGGGTGCCTGGCTGGCTCAGTCCATAGAGCATGTAACTCTTAATCTGGGGATCATGAATTTGAACCCCGTGTTGGATGTAGAGTTTATGGTAAAAAAAAAAAAAAAGAGGAAAAAAAGAAAAAAATATGTAAATAAGGGTTTTCCAGAGAATACATGAGCTTTTTCATATCTATATTAGATTACTAATGGATTTTGAAAATTTTTAACAAACAGCTTCTATTTCTATTCCCTAAAAATGTGGTCCTTGATTGTATATATTTTGCCTATCGGGACTCAGTTTGGGAATCATAAATTAAGAAATTTATTTTATGGGACACCTGGTGGCTCAGTCAGTTGGGCAACTGACTCTTAATTTGGCTCAGGTTGTGATCCCACTGTTCACAGGTTCAAGCCCTGTGTGGGGCTCTGCCCTGGTAGAGCCTGCTTGGGATTCTCCCTCTCTCTTTGCCCCTGCCCTGCTTGTGCTGTCTCTCTCAAAATAAAAACTTAAAAGTTATTTTATGAAAAAGGTAACTTTTCAGGGATTTGTGGTAGTTTAAAATGATCAATTTACAGGGACATTCTAGAAGGGTGACATGAAAGGATAGAAAAAAAACAAAATGTGCCTTGCTAAGATATTGGGGGCCCAGCTGAGGTAGTTGATTCTGCTAGACTAGTGGCCAAAGTATTTGGTGTAAAACTAAGCCATGGAGAAAGGGTCAAAGAGCATGTCATGGAAACTTGAGGAGAATGGCCTCAGCTATTTTAGGTGGAATTAAAGTATACTGGAGAAGAGAAGAATCTTTTAAAGTATTATAGCATGAGTGGGGTGGATGGTGCAAGGGAGATTTTATTCATTGTGTCTGGGGTGGGATCTGGGAGTCTTTATTTTATTATTATTAAAATTTTTTATTTATTTATTTTGAGAAAGAGAGAGGCAGAGAGAGGGAGAGAGAGAATCTCAAGCAGGCTCTGTGCTGTCAGTGCAGAGCCTGATGTGGGGCTTGATCCCACGAACCATGAGATGAGCTGAAATCAAGAGTTGGACACTTAACTGACTGAGCCACGCAGGCTCCCCCTATCCTCATATTCTTTAGGGTAAAACAATAACCAGCTCTTGGCAGTTTTATATAGAAACTGGCTTAGGACACTTGTCATTTGTGTGCTAAACTTACACTCTGTGACCACAAGTCAGAAGTGAAATATAATAGTAATGACCAGCAATTGTGAAGCACCTACCACATGTCAGGCATTTCCATACAGACACACACACACACACACATATATATATATATATATATATATATATATATGTGCCATATTAAAAAAACTAGCCCTGGAAGGTAGATATTATTTTGTTTTTCTGTATGTGTTACCAGTATCTACAGCAGAAGCTGGTGCATACCAGGTGCCCTAGAAATGGTAAGTGAATTGAAGATTAGAAGGCATGTTCGAGAAGGTTAAGAATATCACCTAGACTGATCCCAGAACTTTTTTTCAGCTTCATTACACTGCTTCTCAGTAGTTTACATGAAATATCTTATTTGTATCTCCGACTTGGAATAACGTCCAGTTGTGTTTCCAATGTAGCAAGCTGGGTTCTAAAGCCAAGTGTTAGTTGAAGGCCTTCCATGTGCTGAACTTGTCTATTGCCCAGAAGCCTAAAATTTATTTTTGAAACAATTATGATACTCTGGATGTTTCCCAAGAGAGAGATTTTCCTAAATTGTTTTCTGTAATAGCAACTTAACCCTAGGATGAGAGAAACCAGAGAAGAAAATTATACTTGGTAGAAAGTAATATATAAGAAACTCAATGTAGTGAATGGGAAAAATCTAGAGCAGTGGGCTAGGAAATGGTAGTGAAGTTTTTGTCTTATTCGGACGTCTGAGAAACTGAGAGGTTTTTCACTGAGTGGTGGTTCAGTTTTGCTCATCTTACTTGCATCCCTCTCCTTGAAGCCTTTCATGTAAGTTACTTTGCACAGAGCAAGTCCTGTGCTTCTAATTTGCACCTGGAAAAGCAGAGCCTGCTTCTCCGAATACTAACCCTTTCTCTCCTTTGGAGGCTAGTAGTTTGTGGTGTTTGGGTTGCTCCGGAGGCAACCACAGGGATGGAACCAGCACAGAACTGACTAGAGCGAGCCTGATCTCTGAGCTCAAAGCAGCAGCCCCTGTGGTTAATGAAAGGTGACCTCAGGATTCAGAGGAGCCCTGCGCTTTCCCAGACGGCCCAGGCTAAACCTGGGGAGCTGGCATCCCTAAATGCTTCCTTTGTTAGAAATCCTTTAGTTCTCTACTCCATCTTTAGAAAGTGAGCTCACTGAGGTGAGTTCAGGACAAGGCTCTGAAGTGGGGCCCGACTTGCTTTCTTTCATTCCTTGTGTGGGGCTGTGCGGGCTAAGAGGCTAATTAATGATGGAGCTCTCAGGCTGTCTCATCCAAATACTTCTTGCTCCTTCCCGGAAATGCTCCCCGGCCCCAAAGGAGCCGTGTGCTTCTCTGGGGCGTGTGTTGCCACAGAATGGGGAGGGCTCTTTGAACCTTTTCTTGTTTCTCTTTGGCCCAGGAGGGAGGCTGTGAATGGGAAACCGTCCGGAGAAGTACTGCCCCAAGCTGGGCTGCCTGAGTGCCCTCCTCTTTGGAAAGCTGGAGGCTGGGAAGCCTCGGTCTTAGCCCAACTCTCAGGCTTGCTGACGGCAGGTGCTCACACACAGATTACCATGGCTGCAACTAACAAGAATACTTACTTTTAAAAACATATTTTATACCTTAGGGTTCGAAGAGAACAGTTTAAAGCAGCTATTAAAAAAAAGGAATGTGTTTATTTTAGGATTTGGGCATCTTATTTCCTTATTTTTGTTTTAAATTGCTTGGACCCTCCTCTTCTGTCCAGCCCTTGTGCACCTTTGCCACCGTCACCCAAAAGGTGGAAATTTACTGAATTTTGGGTGAAGGGATCCTACAACTCGCCCATGTATGTAGACTCCTGTTCGAACAAATTATACAGTCTGTAGTTTTGAGCCTCTTAGGAAGTAAGTTTAATTGTTAAAATGCTCTTTTTTTTCTGTTCTTGTTTTTGGTTTTTGGTTTTTGTTTTTTTTTTCAAGGAGGAGGGAGAAGAAATGGGTAGCAACTTGAAAGGCTTGTATTTTACTTCAGGCTTTAACTAGCAACAGGTATCTTCATTTAACTTAAAATTTCTTCATTAGTGAAGAAACCCAGTTATTTCCAGGTCTGTCTGATTTTGACATATTTTAATCCTGCTGTGTGATTACTGGGCCGTGGCTTTCACTGCATCTTGATGATACCTGTAACTATCTGCAGAATTTTAAAACCTGTCTTTTTTAGATTTTGCCTGCCGCTTGTTCTATTAAATTTACACATGGAAACAATGCCACTTCCTATTTCTGTTTCACTTTCTGATCCTCTCAGTTTAGTTTGGTGTTCTCAGAAGTTTGTTCAGACCTACCAGGGCTTAGTAGTTGGCTAAAAGGAGAGAGAATTAAGGATTCGAATACATTTCTCTACTAGGTCCCCTTAGCTTCATTTCATTTGGAATAATTCGGGGTCCCAGGTGTTTGCCATGAACTTGCAAGTCTTGAAAGTTTTTATTCTTCGCTTTTTGTGAGAAGCAGGGATTGTAGGCCTGAAGAGATGAGGCCAGGGTTTGGGAAGGATGTAGCCCCACAAAGGTGAGCGAGTTTGTTCCTATTATATTTCATGTGGGGTGGCAAGTTTTCCACATTCTGGTTTCCACTGAGTCATCCATGAGTTCAGTAGAGGGACAGTTTTACTGTCAGACGTTCTGCTTGGCAGGTGAATGGAGAACCCTTTTTTTTTTTTTTTTTAAGTGTTTATAACACAGATTGCTGTATTTGTGTGCCTTCAACAACAGGTTTCAAGAAATAGCTTTCATAATATTTTTCATGAAAAAGCATAGAATGATTTTTTAGAAAGTTTAATTGCAAGGTAGGTTAGATGAAAAGGAAACCTCTTTTAAGGTTCCAGAGAAATCATTCTCCTTGGGAATTGTTGAGCTGCTGTCTGTAAAAGCAGATTCTCCACACAATTTCTGTGTTGGCAGGACATGGGAAGCTACTCATTTCATTTGGAATTCATGTTTTTGGTAAAAGGTGAATCCTTGGGGCGCCTGGGTGGCGCAGTCGGTTAAGCGTCCGACTTCAGCCAGGTCACGATCTCGCGGTCCGTGAGTTCGAGCCCCGCGTCAGGCTCTGGGCTGATGGCTCAGAGCCTGGAGCCTGTTTCCGATTCTGTGTCTTCCTCTCTCTCTGCCCCTCCCCCGTTCATGCTCTGTCTCTCTCTGTCCCAAAAATAAATAAACGTTGAAAAAAAAAATTAAAAAAAAAAAAACGGTGAATCCTTAATTGTCATTTGTCGAGGAGTGACTGAACCCGTGTGCTCTGGGGAATGAGACCCCACTGCAGATTGCAAAGTCTGACTTTGATTAAGTTACTCAGTCTCAGTGGCTTTTTGAACAGGAATTGTTAGGACTCTCTGGCTTGGCACAGAGCTTGGAGCCAGGGCTTAGCAAGTGATGGCTGCTGTTTTATTTTATTCACTGACTACAGTCATTTAACTCTTGGACATACTTCTTAATAGGATGATCGTTATTTTATTTTATTTTTTTTTATTTTTTTTAATTTTTTTTTTTCAACGTTTATTTATTTTTGGGACAGAGAGAGACAGAGCATGAACGGGGGAGGGGCAGAGAGAGAGGGAGACACAGAATCGGAAACAGGCTCCAGGCTCTGAGCCATCAGCCCAGAGCCCGACGCGGGGCTCGAACTCACGGACCGCGAGATCGTGACCTGGCCGAAGTAGGACGCTTAACCGACTGCACCACCCAGGCGCCCCGGATGATCGTTATTTTAAAAGTGTTCCCAGTTATTTTAGGTGTATATGAATATAAGCCATTGATTTTTCTCTTGGTCTTGCCACTGACTCCTTGAGTATCCTTGTTTATGGGACAGCTTTGTATCTCCTCTCCAAAGCCATACATTAATTTGCTTGCCTTAGTAAGGTGATGTGGGCATAAAATGAAATAATATATGTAAGAAGCCCTTTGGGGGAAAAAGAAGCATGTCTGAACGCCAGGCAGTACTTAATTATTACATGTGCTCCTACCAGTGTTTTTCTTCCTCCCTGCCCCCTCAAAGAGAGGTTGTCCCTTTTTAAGTAGAGCTATGACAGCTCTGCTTCCTCTCCTAAAGTCTAGGATCAAAGGGGAGTTGTAATAAAGCAGAGTCCCTCCCTTTCATTCCCTCTCCCTTTTCTTGTGGATGTTGTTCCAACCATTTTTAAGAGAGAAGATCAGGCCTTGACATCGGTGGGTGAAACCATGGGGCTCCCCAGACCTGCCTTTCATCTCTGGGTCAGCGCCTCAGACGGTGTCCCTCATCTCTGTGATGGCATCACACTGCCACTGCTGGGGAGCAGTGCCCTGCAGGTTGAGACCTTGAAGTATTTCTGGAAATCTTAGCCACCCTTGCCACTCATTCTTGGGATGCTCATTTCTTTATTTGGCGGAGTGTCCGTGAATAGTTTTCTCTGTTTTGGCAGAACCTAAACCTCACCAACTTCTTACAGGTTGGAAGCCTAGGTCCAACAAAGTAAGAGAAGAAAAACAAAACTGAGTTTTAGCTGGTTGTGTACCGGCAGGGTTTTTCTAGACATAAACACCGTTGAATGGAAAGGATAATAGGGATTGGAGCCTGGCTTGCTCCATGAGAGTGAATGAGCCAGTGTTAGACCTTCGTGTTGGAGAAAAAAAAATAACCTTCACCTTTATTAGAAAAACAAAAACAAAAACCAGGCAGTCCTTGTAGGCTAACTGATGAAAATTAAAGGTCAGTTTCTTCAGTGCCCCACCTCAGTGCATGCCTCAGGCCATGTTAATAATGGCAATCCTATTATTTTCTTACAGTAGGCAGGAAATGCTGTCTACACCCATTAGATTTGTTTGAGTGGCCCCTGGCTGGAAACGAAGAAAATTAAATTTTCTAACTTGCGGGGAGAGGAAAAAAAAAAAATCATACAATGCAGCATACAAGTTGACTGTTGGGCTGGGAGAAGAACAATGTCATGGGAAAAAAAAAAATACTTGATATTCTTAATCTCAGTTGTAGGGACATTTGGCCCTTATCCACACTGAAATCATGAATGGATTTCTGCAAGTTAGGTGCGTAGAAAAGCTTTCTGAATAGTGTCAGAACTTGCTCCCTTCTAGACTGTTCACTACAGGTTTGCAGACTGCCCAGTCTCTCACATCTCCCACTGGCTGTTGGAAACTTGCTTGAAGGAAGGCTTTGTCACAGCTTTCTTTCAGAAGATAAATTTGCTTTTCAAAGGCAACATTCATGTTGAGGAAAATCTGTTTATTCATTAGGGCAATCAATTACTTTGTGGTTTCAGCAACAAGAAGAAAAAGTTGGTATTAGTTAATGTTACAGAGAAAATATGTGAGCCTGTCCCTGCACATCCTAGTCATACTGCCTTTCAGAGTTACATTTCCTAATCTCACAGCTCACTTGGTTTCCACGACTTCTTTTGTGTCTTTGGTTTTTAGAAGATCTTTTAAAAGGTGATTTTTATTTGTTTACCAAGTTGATGTCCCTCCTATATCTTTTTTAAAAATAAGGCAGAAGATCTTTATCGCTATTTTGATATTTGCTCTTTTGGCGTGTTCTATTACAGATTCTCAGTTGGTATATAATTTGTTCTTTTATATAGTTACGTATTTATTTGAGAGCGAGTGGAAGTATGAGCAGGGTGGGAGGTTGAGGGGCAGAGGGCGAGAGAATTCCAAGCAGGCTCCAGGCTCAGTGTGAAGCCCAATGCAGGGCTTGATCCCATGACCCTGGGATCATGACCTGAGCCAAAATCAGGATGCTTAACTGACTGAGCCACCCAGGCGTCCCATATAATTCATTCTTCTAAGACATTCAAAAGCAATTGGATTTTCCCAGAAACACGTGGTGAAAGGAAGGTCTTAAGTTGAAGGGACTTCCTTAACATCGGGAGTAGCCAGCGCTAGAAGAAGATGTGTCAGGCTTTGCGTCCAGAGGAAGTAAAAGAAATCATTCTACTTGAATGGATGTGTAGTTCGTGTGCAACAGAACTAACTTCTTGCGTTACAGAGCTGAAGCACTATAATTGAAGGTCATCATATTTGTTATCGACTATACCTACAGCTTTTTCTTTGCTTCCTGAAACAATCTGTGAGAAAGGAGTTTGTAACATCTTTATAGGAAGAGAACAGTGAACCACGGGAGCTTTTCTGAATGTTGTCCTCTCTCTTTGTCTTAATTCCTAAAACCTTTTAGCAGTTCGCCTACAGTGGTGACTCTTTGGCTCCTAACATTTTGCTGCTGGTTGTCATCAATACCAGCATTTTTCATAACATTTATTTTCCTCATTCATTTGTCACTACAATTATGCGCAAGAATAAGCAAAGCAGGGGATTCTTTCATGGTAATTGTAGTACGTATAGCTTGTATGTGTGTTTTGTAAAACACATTTTGGCAGTATCATGCTGTAGAACATATCTGGGGGACATTTTTAAAATCCATATTTGTAATTTCATTTGTAAAAGAAACATGGCTTTCTGTTAGCTTTTTCCATAGGAGCAATAGACTCTCCCAGGGTTTTTTTTTTTTTTGATGACTCTTGAGATTAGTTCTTTGGATTCCTGACACTAATTGCACCCTATGGCATGGGACGTTTGCAACTTACATGTAAAAATAGAGTTAAATGCCTGAGAATTTCATCTGATATTCAGAGAGTGTGTGGGAGTTGAACATTTCGAGCTGAAAAATTGTTTTCATGATTAGGCATTTAGGTTTGAAGTGGTTGTATGGATTATTGACCACCTAGCTAGAATTTGTTGTAGATTGTCTAACCCGTTTATTGGAAATACATCTGCTGTATTTAAGTTTGGCAAGAAATCAGGGCAGAGATACAAGTTAGGCGTTATTGTTTATTTTTCTTAATCAGTAACGCAGTTCGTGTTTTGCCGTGGAAAAGTAATCATTGAAAACGTTACAGCTGATAGCCTATATAAACTTGCTTAACCTTTAGCGTAATGATATTTTTTCCAGGATACTAGATGGATGATTGCATATAAGGATGTTTATCTATAGCTTAGTGAAATAAAACTTTTAGACAAATAGAAGCCATGTAGCATATATTCCTTCCTCTGTTCTTTTGAATGATGTAGTTAGTGAGAACCTTCATTTTGAAATGTTTTAAACCAGTTAGGCATCTTTTGACCTATATCTTTAGGGAATACATATCTGGATTTGCAGGCATGTGAAGATTTAGCCAGGTAGTCAGCTCCTGTTAGTTGTGGGAGGTCTTTGGCTCGAATTGACTGTTGCTTATTAATGTTCCACAGTGGGCTTCCATCTTCAAAGGAGGACCCTCATGGTGAACCAGTTGACACTTAATTCTCGAATGTTCTCTCTTAGGATTCTCATGACTCAGTTTTGTAACGAACCTCTGCATAAGTAATGAAAGCTGGTGGGAGTGCCTGACCGGCTCAGTCAGGAGAGCGTGCAACTCTTGATCTCGGGTTTGTGAGTTTGAGCCCCATGTTGGTTATAGAGGTTGCTTAAAAATAAAATTTTAAAGAAAAAGTGAAAGGTGGTGGATTTTAATTAGAAATGATAAGTCCCTCTTTTAAATGTCAGTCCCATTGCTCTGGGGCACCGGGTGGCAGTTGTCGGTGGCATGCAGGTGAGAGTTGGTGGTGATAGAAGACAGAGGGTAAGGCATGTTTGTGAGTTGGACCCATGCCCAAGCTTTCCTCGGTGTCCCCTAGGTCATGAGGCTGATTACCCACTTTGGTGAGAGAAAACCCTGCAGGCCCACATCATACTTTTCATTTCCCCTTTAGAAGTAGAAGACTAGAGGAACTGATGGGTTGCGTGAACCAGTACCTGAAGCTTAGGGAGCCTTTAGTTCAGTTAGAAGTAGTGTTTGAGCCCAAGAGTCGAGGCGTGCGGCAAGGAGAGGAGCAGGGACACTTCTAACTTCCCTCTGTGTTCCTCACTAACAAATTCCTTGAGGGCAGGGACACTTTCCTTTTTCGTTTAATACAGTGCCTGGCCAACAAGAAGTAATCATTAAGTGTTTACTGAATAAATGACTTAACAGAGCAGTATTGACACCGATAGCCCATTGTGTTTGAAGCAGGAGAAAACTTGTTTGGTATTAATATTAAAGCTGTGTTCCAGTTCTAATTCTTGGAAGTATATGAGATTTTCACTTTACGGTAACTGAGATGGGGCACCTGGCGGGCTCAGTCGAGGAGTGTGTGACTCTTGATTGCGGAATTGTAGGTTTGGGTGCCATCGTGGGTGTGGAGATTACTTAAAAATCGGACCTTTGAAAAAAAAAAAATAACTGAGATGCTTGGAAATACATGAAGATTGAAAGATTTTTGGTGTTTAATAGTAGTCCAGAATTACTTGTCTTGCAAATAGCAGAAACCCACTCAAACCAGCTTAAGCAAAAGGTTGGATTCATTGGTCAGGAAAGTGTTCCTGGACCTCTTGAGGTCATGGAACCAGCCCTGGGAAGTCATCGAAGCCATGACTGGGAGCCATAGTTGCTTTTCTTTCCCTTTCTCTCTCTCCTTCCTTTTTGATTTGGTACTTCTTCCTCTGTAGGCTCCATCCTGTATGAATGGTCCATGCTTCTGAACTTGTAAAGGTTTATCAGTTTTTATTTTTCCCTTCCAAAATGGCAGAGTCTGCACATTACCCTTTAATAACGAATGCAAGATATGGATGGTGGATATTTTGTTAGAGGCATTTTTTCTTTTAATGCTTATTTTTGAAAGAGAGAGAGACACACACAGAGTGTGAGCAGCAGAGGGGCAGAGAGAGAGGGAGATACAGAATCCGAAGCAGGCTCCAGGCTCTGATCTGTCAGCACAGAGCCCGACGTGGGGCTCGAACTCATGAACTGCGAGATCATGCCCTGAGCCCAAGTCAGCTGCTTAATAGACTGAGCCACCCAGGTGCCCTGGTTAGAGCCATTTTGAAGCAAATTCTTTTCCCAGTATGTCATTTACAGTCTGTTTGTGGGAGGAAACTCATGTAAAGAAAGAATGGCCACTATTCAACAGAACAATGATATCTATATTTTCCTGTGTCGTGTTTTTTTTTAAAAATGAACTGCAGTGAGACATGGCCGGGTTGATTTCTTCCCTTAATCATCTCAGAAACTGTGCCCAGTCCATTAATTGCTTTGTTCAGTGGGCAGGAAGTGATTATGTGTGTACAAGTTACACAATCTTGACTAAGTTGGAGCAAAGAACCAAAGAGATCTCTGATCTTTCTTCCAGGATTAACTTGTTGGTTCCACAAACTTACGCATGATGCGTGAACCCGGTACCAGGGGATACTTACCAAAAATCATGATTTGTTTTCTGTATCAGAATGTCTGCCTGTTTAGGGATACTGAGAAAAGTGGTTGCATGAGACGCTCATGCTGGTACTGAGGTTAAGTTTGTGCAGTTTTACTTCCTTCTTAACAGTTTCTTGTGATGCAATAAAGATATCTGAAGCTGGTGCCCTGCTGGCATTACTGTCAAGAGTCAGTCCCCGCCCGCTCCCCCCATTCCTCCTTGCAGCCATTTGTAAATAATATTCTTTTTCTTGTCTGGCTCGGCAAGTTCCCCCTGTGCTCACGCCTGTTACCTGCCTCTAGTTCCCCAGTTATCTGCTACTTTTCTCCTTCTTGAAAGTGGGATTTTTCTCTTTATCACTATTTGATGATTCTTTAAGCATTATGATTGACATTTTGCAATTTGAGCAGGGCTGATTTTATGTACAGTATTTCCAAGTACTTTTTTCATCAGTCTGTTCATTCATTCATTCATTCATTCATCTTTCTCTCATTTTAATTTCTGTTATTTCCTGATGCCCCTATAGCACTGAGAGAAAATACAATTTGTTTTAAGTTTATTTATTTTGAGAGAGAGAGAGAGAGAGAGAGCGAGCAGGGGAGGGGCAGAGAGAGAGAGAGGGAGAGAGAGAGAATACTAAGCATGAGGGGACGCTTGCTGTGAGGCTCGGACTGACAGCTCATGAGATCATGACCTGAGCCGAAACCAAGAGTCGGACGCTTAACCGATGGAGCCACTGGGGCACCCCTGAGAGAAAATAAATATAATCTTAACTAAGTGAATAACTAATAGAGATCAAAAAGAGAGGAGAACGAATGAAAGACCTAAGTGAATTTAGGTGGAGTCAAAAGATAGTTTCCCTCTTTGAAATATTAACTATCGGTAACTCCTTTGAAAGAAGTCGAAATAGTATATCAGCTATTGCTGCAAAAACTCATTTATTCTCCTTAGATTTCTCTTTTGAGTGACCCATTGTCATCACTTGCTTCCTTGTAGCTTTTGTTCCCTTTCCTCCTTGTTAAATACTTCTGAGGCAAGCCTTGAGTTTTGTGTATGTTTCTCATTTTTCTTCTGGTGTTCCATAGCACCTGAAAATTACATAGCATTCTTGGTCTTTTCTCACTTGTGGTCTGTTCTTTGCATTTTGCCAAATCACCCGCCTCACCCCAAAATGTCTTCAGAAAGTCCTGCTTTTCTTTAGAAGGCTTCCTCCTGTTCAGAATCCTGCAGTTGTTGAAGCCCTCTCCTCCTCCTCCATTCCTCCCAGAAATTTCCTTTGATGGTGATACTTGCTTTGGAATTTCCACTTGAGCCTCTTAAACCCTTCGGGAAAGGTAATTCTGTCAGCATTCACTTCTCTTTCTCTTCTGTTCCAAATGACTAAGGACAAAGAATCTTCCTTATGCATTCCTGTGCTGAGGATTCTGCTTTAAAGTTTCTGCTTCTGTTTTCTTACTGGTATCTGAATTCTCTTGCCACTGTGCCAGATAAGATTGTCCATCTCTTTTCCAATCTCAGGACAGGACAAAAGGGTGCCATTTGGAATTGGCTCCAAATGAGTATCCGTATCAGGATACTCAGATACGAATAATTTGGTAATGATGACATGATCCTTTGAAGGCAAACACACAAAATAACTTCTCTAAGAGGTGAAGTAGGTAGAATCAGGGGGGAAAGATCTCTAATGAGTTTTCCAGCTCTCTTAGCTCTGAATTTGTGAATGCATCCTCCAGGAAGAGTTTGCTCATCAGGGGAGTGAGAGACCCGTAGTAGCCTATTTTCTATTTATTTGTAATCTGTCTGCAGTTTAATTTTGTAATCAGTCTTTAGCTACTGTTTACTGTTCCGTAAAACTCCTTATAGCTTATCTCTGTAAGAAACAGCCTGCTACCAGATACATTTTCAGATTGTTCAGTTTTAAAATATTTTTCTTGAAAGGGTAAGCTAGTTTCCCAATGGAAAGTGTGACTTTAGAGATAACTTTCACGTCCTTGAAATCTGGAGGAAAATATTTGTAGGAAGTCCATAGCCATCGCTGGTCAATACTTTCTACTCAGTATGCTCCAGGGGAAGATTGCCAAATTTAAGTCTCTCAGCTTTCAGGTTGCTCTTATGATGAGCATAGTGCATGAAATTGGCAGAGGTGTTGAGAAGTTCAATTTCCATTGACCATTACTGTGTGTACCTGGCATGTAATCGGCTCTCTGGTTTATTGGTTGAATGAAGAAAGTGATCCTGCTGGTTGGTCAAGGGGGTTGAAAAAGAGGTCTGTACCAACTTTATAGATCACCGGGGTCACTCCTGTTGCCCTGTGTATTATGTGACTCCCATGTTTATTGCGATCTTAAAGACGTCTCAGTCACTGCAGGGGACAGACTCCATATTTCTAGGGGATTCCCATGTGCCATTTCTGGAGAACTGAAATATTGACATACATAGGTTTCATTCTAGTTCAGAGATGGCTCTTTTTAGTGAAACCTGCAGAAGGTCCTACTTTTGCCTGTGAAATTGGGTGATAGGATCGTACCCTAAAAATGCCATCTTGCTCAGAAGTGACATGGAATATTGGTAAGCGGGCAGATTTATGTGGAAGCACTTTGTTTTTACTACATGTGTAAAACCCCAGGGAACACTGACTAGGATATGAGGTGCTCCTTTCTGCTGTGCATTAGCAACGTGGCAGTTACTGATCTGTCATTTACTTTGAAAAGGAATTGCAAAGTTTTGGCCTCATGCCTAGAGCAGCTCCAGATGGTCAGAAAAGATTTTTGTACTGAAGTCAAAGAGTATATTGCAGTGATAGAATTGGGCTAGTCATGTTTATATTAGAACATTGACTTCTTACTTTATCCCTCTGTGAAGTTTTTATGTTTCATTATTTTTCCTGAGGAAGTGAGTGGAAGAAAATGTTGCTTTAGAGTTACAGAATCTAATATTTGGAATACATTTGTTCTTGGTGACAGTGGTATCGAGGTAGGATATGTGGTCCATATACTTGCTTTGTCAATCTCAGTATCCCTGATATTTAGTATTTACCAAGGATGCATGAAGAGTTGGAAGGTGGAGATATACCAAGGGCCATTCGAGCTGATTTGGGAAATGCAGGTCAGAGGCTTCATTTGGGTTGTGTGTGCTTCTGTGATAAACTGGCTGTTAGCCCACAACTGTTATTTAGTGGCTTTCCTTAGTCGTTTGGCCCATCTCTGATGGGAGCTGGTGTTACTTATCTCTTTTCATGTTTCCCCATGATTCTGTGGCTGATAGGGTAACAGCGAAGTATAGGTGTTCCAGTATTGGGTGGGAGGTGGGGTCTGGGGCGATGAGCTGGGAAGAAGTCATGGCATTGACCAACAGTTACCATGCTTTGCTCTCCTGGGCACTAGAGCTTAAGTTCCGCACATGACCTTGTTTATGTACCTTCGTGTCAGTCCTGGAAGGGGAATGAGGTGATTCCTATATTCTAAATGAGAAAACATTCAGAGAGAGAGTATATCTGCCCAAGATAATAACAAGATCATTCTCTTTTGCTGTCTGCCCTTATACAGCTTTGGAGGAATTTATTGCAAGTATCCTGCCCTTTCAGGTTCGAGGTGACCACAGGCTTCAGGAACGAAAGCTCATTTTCCTCTGGGAAACCGGGGGTTTGTCGAAGCTGAGCCTTTTAGTAAAGCTTGGTCACAAGGCTCAGATTAAGACCTAAGCCTACAGGCAGACTTCTGCTCCCGCACTGTGTTCGGTTACTCTTGGTGGTTATTGTGTAATTCAGTGAGTTTGAAGAACACTAACAAAATTTCTGTCTTCGAAGACAGTGCTACTCATGGGGAAGTGACATTTGGTTTGCAGACCACACAAAGGAATTTTTATCTCTTTTGAGATATCGGTATGTAGGTTGAAGACAAAACATCTGTAATTTTGATTCTTGTCCTCTCAGTTGATTGTCCAGGTGTTTGACAGAGGTAGCTGTTTTGAAGCACTCGTCTTGAAAAGCATGAGGATTTGTGTTCTTCAGTTAAGCAAGCACACAATACTCCTTCACCTGGGGCTCGTGCCAGCTCTCCCTTTGCTTAGATTGTAGCTGCTCCCGAGTCTCTGCTTTGCGGGGAGTCGTTTCTCAGTTGATTTTCTGTGCAGACCTGAGGCCTGGTTAGGACTTTTTCCTGACTCAGTCTTCATGAGCTTCCAGAATCCTCCTCTAGGTTGTTACTCTGCTTCTTAATTTTGTCTTTTTATTTATTATTATTTTTAATGTTTATTTATTTTTGAGAGAGACAGAGAGAGACACATACACACAGAGCACGAGCGGGAGAGGGGCGGAGAGAGAGGGAGGCACAGAATCCGAAGCAGGCTCCAGGCTCCGAGGTGTCAGGACAGAGCCCGACGTGGGGCCGAAACCCATGAACCGGGAGATCGTGATCTGAGCCGAAGTCAGACGCTTAACCGACTGAGCCATGCAGGCGCCTCTTTGTCATCTTTTTAAATCTGCTGTTTAGATATTGTTCAGGCAGTATTAGTTTTCTCTATTATATGGTACTGTAATCAGTTCATGAGTTCTTTTGGGATTGGGTCCTAACCTGCAGGAACACTCCGTTCCAGTTGATGTGCTTTTTGAAGTCCTGCTACTTTTTGATGGGAAGGATCAAAGCGGAGCGGAGGTGGGTTAGTGCGGCTTCATGTAAATCTGATCTCTGAGGCTTTACCACATTCACAAAGGCACCAGATTGGGGCTTTCCTTTTAGTTCCTGTTACTTTATTACAATTATGAATGCCACATTAATGCTGTTGTTTTATCAAAGAACATAAAAATAAAGGTACCTTTTCTTAGTGTTGCGTATGTTAAGAAAAAGAGGCGACTACCGTGAGTCATAGAGCTACACTTACCTCAGGAATTTTGTATCTTTTAAAAAAAAAATTTTTTTTTTAAGTTTTATTTTTCATATTTGTGAGAGAGACAGACAGAGCACAAGCAGGGGAGGGGCAGAGAGAGAGGGAGACAGAATCCGAAGCAGGTTCCAGGCTCTGAGCCGTCAGCACAGAGCCCAACGCAGGGCTCGAACTCGCGAGCAGTGAGATCATGACCTGAGCTGAAGTCGGACGCCCAACCGACTGAGCCACCCAGGCGCCCCAGGAATTTTGTATCTAAAAACACTCTCTGCTGGGTTTTCGCTGCAGTGTACCCGTATCAGGGGAGTGGAAGGTCATCGCCCTTTAAGAAAATTACATGAGGCCTATACAGAGTGTATAGGAGGTTGTAGTTTCATAGTGACTTGTGGGCCAGGAGGTCGTACTCTAGAACCAGCTCTTTCGTAGACCTTGGGAACCCAGTAATTTTCCGTACTACTTGCCCTCATGACTAATTAAGTACGTTTGAAGGAGTGTCCCCCTCGTGTTTGTTTTGAAGAGACCTCCTCTGAGAATTAATGGTAGAATACCTTTTTTTAGATCCCCCCCACACAGAGGATGTGGGATCATGACTGTTTCAGGTTGTGTGTTGTGGTATTACCCAAAGGCCCCTGAGTGCAGGCAGTGTTCGGGGCATCTTCCCCGGCCTCCACACCCATGCTCCCCATGAGCACCGGTCAGCTTGCTGCTCAGGAATCTACTGTGTTCCATTGCTTGGAGTGTTTCCTCCGCCCTTCTTCTGCCCTTGAGTCATAGGGTGATGACATAGATTTTTTTTTTTTTTTTTTGGTACTAAAGATTTTAATCTACATTTCCTAACACACAGGCCCAACCTAGTGGAACCCATGCTATAGCCCCCACAGCTCTTTCCAGGTGCTTCTGTTCTTTTACCCTGTTGTTACCTACCTGTTTCTTCTCCCACTGGACTCTGGGCTCCTCTGGAGGGACTATAGGTTCACCTCTTACATCTCTAGTTCAGCTGATGCCGTGCCGACTGAGTAAAGAAGAACACGAAACAAGAAGATAAGATATTCGTGTTTGAGGATCCTGACCGTGGCCCCACTACTCTAAGTACTCAACCCTGCCGTTTCCTCAAACAGTTTACTTGAATTAGTGTGTGGTTCTCTCCTTCAAAACTATGGAGCAGGTATTTGGGCCAGAATGTTGTTGTTGTTTTTTTTTTTTTTAATTTTAATTTTATTTAAGTTTTGTTTGTTTGTTTATTTATTATCTCTTATACATGCACAAGAGAGTGTTCAGGAAGGGCAGAGAGAGAGGGGGAGAGAGAATCCCAACTAGGCTCTGTGTCAGCATGGAGCCTGACGCGGGGCTCGAACTCACCAACCATGACATCATGACCTGAGCCAAAATCAAAAGTCGGTTGCTCAGCCGACTGAGCCACCCAAGTGCCTGTGGGCCAGAATGTTTTTTGAGGAGCACTTATTTATAGCAAGAATAAAAATGTTTTGTAGGGAAAGAGAATAATAATAATAATAATAATAATAGTAATAATAAAACATAGACAGAGTCCTTGCTATGTGCCAGACACTGTTTTAAGTGCTTTATACCCATTTCACCTGATCTTCACAGCTTCATGTGGTAGATATTGTATCATCTCCTTTTTGTAAATGAAGCAACTGTGGCCCTGAGAGGGCTGGCAAGTTGTGGGGTCAGGATTTGAATCCAGGCAGTTGTGGTCTTTATAGGTAAGTTGTACAGGAGAGGAGAGGGCATAATAACATCCTCTCCCGAACCTCCATATTCCTCTATAAATCTTTTCTGTGTTACATATTGCATTGTTCCTTGTAGAGTTACTTGCGTCAACTTCTGGTGTTTTCGCTGAGAAACGTCATTGTCCGCTTCCGTGACCTGGTAACTGTAGGTTGATGGGCCATTTCAGAGGGTAACCACAATTAAGCCTCAGGACATGGCCTTGTTCGGCTACTCCTTTCATTCGGGCTAGATGTGTCGTCTGTCTCAAAGGGATTGGAGTCAGAATTTCTTTGGTATTTATTTATTCCTTCTACTTAGCTAAGCAAAATGTTTTGTAAAATGTTTGCTGGCTTTTATGTGGTCAGAGTGAGCGAACACAGGGTTAACACTCTTGGGCAAAGGTTGAGCTCCTCAAAGAATTGGTGAATCTTAGAAGTTATTGCCATGGTCCTTCAATCTAACTGGCTGGCCAGCCTCAGTTCCTGGGCGGTGCAGACCCCTTCCACACTCACCACTCAGAGCACCTTGGTGCCTCAGCCCAAAGAGCCTGGATGTTCTGGCCAGGTTACTCCTGTTTCCTCACCCCTGGGAAAGCAGTGGTGAAATCTGGCTAACAATTCCAGTTAGTCCTCTTCATTGAATTGGCTCTTTATTCCTCTCCATTGTCAGTAAGGGAATAGCCTGAAACCATTTTTAGAGGGGCTACTAATGCTGTTTACAAGTTAATATGCCTTTTACTTAAACAGATTCCACCCCCCTCACTCGCTTTTCTTTCCAGTGCTTCATATCATCTCAAAAATGAAGAACCTCTAACTGAAAATCTGTAGGTGCGTGTCTAATGCACTTTTAATGATAAGTACCGTGAAATACTTTTACCATGCTAACATTTTCCGAGACTGTTCGTAGAATATTTTGCAACTTGATAAATGACCGATGGAGTTAGAAATCACTTAGGTTACCATAATTGTGTAATTTTAGATGTTCAAATACTAACCTCAGATCCATCAACAGAAGGCAGCTTCTTGATAGCCTTAAAAAAGGGGCACATCTTGAGTCAAGAATTATAAGACCCTTGGCTATTTCTGGAGAATGTGAGCTAATCTACCTTATGGTTTTCTTTCTGTGGAATTGGTGAAGAAAGAGACGAACAAAATCCAAAACCCAAGTCACATGAAAGAATTAACACTCCTTGGGGCATCCGGTTGTTGGGGATAATCATAAATTCTGCCACCGGTAGTGGCTGACAAGGGGGAAGAGACTTGTAGCACTTGGCTGTTGACCGTGAAACAGATGGACGTTTGTTATGATTTTTACCCCTTACCTTCTACATTAAGCAAAAGAACCTTCTACTTAGGTGAGGTTTTTTTTTTTTTTTTTTTTTTTTTTTTTAAAGGCGCAATTTTGAGGGGCACCTGGGTGGCTTAGTCGGTTGGGCTTCTAACTTCAGCTCAGGTCATGGTCTTGCGGTTTGTGGGGTTTGAGCCCCGCATCGGGCTCTGTGCTGACAGCTGAGCCTGGAGCCTGCTTCAGATTCTGTGTCTCTTTCTCTCTCTGCCCCTGCCCTGCTTGCGCTCTGTCTCTCTCTCAAAAATAAAACATTAAAAAAAAAAAGTTGCAATTTTGAAAAAATTCAAACATACACAGAAGTAGAGAATAGTGGTGGGTCCCTGTGTCCTTGTCATTGTCTAAATAAACATCACTTCATGGTCTGTCTGGTTTCACTCTACCCCTGTCCCTTCCCCACTTTCCGCTGTAATATTTTGAAGCAGATCCCAGACCTCTTATCATTTAATCTCTACATATTTCAGTATTTTTTCGGAGAAGGTCTTTCAAAAGTTTATTTTCTTATTTAGAAAAGTTTCACAAACGAAACATTGGAATTTTTGCTGTATAAAGTTGTGGTTGAGATTAAGCAATTTCTAACTGATCAGCACTTTTCAGATTTTTGGCTGACAAACTTTCTGAAACTGGGAAAAAGTTAATCACAGTAACAAACAAATGCGTGTCTTGGTAGTGCTAAAAATTAGCTTATTTTTCAGACTTGATTGTTCTTGTTGAAAAAATGAAGATATTTCATAAGCTTTTTTTTTTTTTAAGCTTATTTATTTTGAGTGAGTGCATGCGCAGGCGTGGGGGAGGGTTGTCCGCACAGAGCCTGATGCGGGTCTCAGTCTCCCAATCCGTGAGATTATGACCTGAGCTGAAATCAGAAGTCGGACACTTAACCGACTGAGCCACCCAGGTACCCCGATGTTTCATAAATTTTTAAACTCTTGGATAGTGCCATTAATGTTCTTCCGTTTTGTTTGTTTTCAACCTTTATATTTCCGAGCTATTTCAAACAGGCTAAATAGTGTACCTTAAGCTCATGCAATCATTTAGGCTCAACTGGTAGGGAATTTTCAGTAAGTTGGATATAACTTTAATAGTAGGTTTCCATTCAAGAACTGTATTTGCTAATTGCAGGTGCTTATTAAGTAGAATTCTTGGGTTTTATAGAATAAGTAAATGGACTTATGGGCTTTATTTATATGCGTATATATATTTTAAAAATATGTTTATATGCTACGAATTTAATCTGAGAGAAACTAGCCTAGTTTATATGTAATCAATTAATTGATTCATTAGAATTTTACTTTTATCATAAATAATAAAACAAAATAATCTTTATTCTTTGTAAGTGAGGAGCCGACTTTGTGAAAGGTAATCAAACTTAAAAGCAAGTTTTGGCTAATTAATCTTATCTTTTCTCTTAAGTGTCCCGAGAGGGCATGGAGATTGTTACAGGCAGTCACACATACTAAAAAGAACAAAATACTCATTAACTAGAAACAACGGTGTGCATTTTTAAGGCTCTGAAGCATACTGTCAGGCTTAATAATAACAACAGCACATATTGGCTTAGTACTTGCTGTTCTGAGCGCTTAACTAACTCATCTATTTGCTACCATAGTCCTGTAGCAAGATAGATGTTGTAACTATCCTTGTTTTATAGATAGGAAACTGAGGCACAGAGATGCTAGGTGCTAGTCCCAACCCAGTTCGTAAGTTGTCAGTTGGAATTCAGCAGCTGGGCTCCATAGTATAAACCCTTAACAATTCTGCTAGAGTGCCACACTTGGTTTATAAGGTGAAATACTATTAGTTCATAGGCCTTGCGTTTTTGTCCATGAGAACATGTCCTTTTAGACCGCTGCTGTCCAATAGAATTTTCTGAAATGATGGAGATATCCTGCCTGCGTTATCCAGTATGATAACCACTAATCACATTAAACATGGCTAATGTGAACGAGGAACGACAGTTTAAATTCTATTTAATTTTAATAGCCACATGTAGCTGTAGTGGCCCCAGTATTGGACAGTGAAGTTTTAGAGTCTGAGAGACCTGGGAGAATTTATAGTTTGCATTTTCCTGGAGAAATGACAACTCCTTGGCATTTTATGACTCAGTATCTTGACCTCAGTAGGGTAGTCAGTGATTGTATCATTCAATAGCAATGATTCTTATGAGTTAAAAATACTTTTACAAATCAGTTAACTGAATGTTTAAAACCGTAATGCCTAACAACAAAATCCTGTTTGATCACTAACATGAGACATGGTCGGCCTACCACGTCTGGAGGCATCCCCTTGTTAATTCCTCCGTAGCTGAGCAGAAATTGCTTTGACATTCCCTTATGCTTGTCAGCCTTGGAGGAGAGCTCTTGGCTTGTAAAGAGTCCAGCTCCTTGGTCAAGCTTAACATCAAGGAAAGATGATAAGACAGTAAAATGGACTTTGTGGGCCAAAAGCAGCTCTTAAGAAGGAAGTGTTGAGTTTTTCTTCTTTCTCCTACAGCCTGCTCGGTAGATTTGTGTTGACAGAACACAACTCCCACCTAGCAACGTGCAGCCAGTACACTCATTGGTAATAAAGCCAGGTTCCATTTCAAATGAGACCACATAAACTATGGTATTGCTGCCTCCTATAATGTGCTTTCATCTAAGCCTTTATGAGGCACTTAAACCTAATTATTTTAATCTTTTCTTTATGTTGATGAAAAGGTCCGGAGTGGTTGTTTCCATCAGCAGCGGTGGGGACCTGAAATGCAGGCAAGCCAACAGAGCTTGCAGATGGTGGCAGGTTTTGGACTTTAGCCACTCAGCAGACATAATTAAACACGTCTGCAGTTCTAAAACAGACCTTTTCTTTGTTTATGGGATTGAACTGTTATCATTAGCATTTAAGTGAAGGACTTGGAGTCCTAGAGCCAGGTGCTCTATCAGCTACGATGTTAAGTACTGGATCTGGAACTCTGCTTTGAAAGGTTTGTATGGAGAAGTTTCCACAAACATTTGGGAATTCGGAAGGCTGTGGGGTGTTTTCAACAAATCTTGTTTGCTTGGTTCCTGTTCGTGATTCTCAGATGTAGCGAAATGAGAACAGAGAGAGTCAGGATTGGATGCAAGAGTGGATTGGGACTTTAAGGCAAAAAGTACGGAATGGTAGGCAACTATACCCTATTCCCGGCTCTGGTATTAGCTTCTGTTTGAAGTTGGGCGAATCATTTAGTTACTGTGGACTTTGACTTCTCCACTTGGTGAAAACTTCTTTAGGGATGGGAAACCGCGTATCACAAGAAAGTGATTTGACTTCTTGAAAAGAGAATTACGGTTTATTGGTAGAATGAAAGATAGCTTTGAGAATGATTTTGCATGTTTATTCTAACTGCCTCATTGCCAATAAACTCTCCATTTACACTTTTAATGATGATTTAAGGAAGGGGTGGGGTGAGCATTATTTAAAGACATCTGGGTTGAGTTTTGCTCATGTAGGACACTGTAGAGCGTGTTCTGTAGCTACCTTTTTAGCCAAAGCTTTAGAACTAAGTCAGCCTTGTGCTGGGTAGTGACTGCACAGCTTAGGTAAGTTTACTGACTGACTTGCCCTTATGTCCTCTCCACAGACAAACTCTCCTTATTTTGGCCAGGAAATAAAATCACTCTTCTTTTGTGTTTTCCCTGGCCCACTTTCCTTTCCACATGACCTTTAAGAACTGTCCTCTCTGGGAGCCTGTGTGGCTCAGTTACGTGTCCAACTTCGACTCAGGTCATGATCTTGCGGTTTGTGGGTTCGAGCCCCGTGTCGGGCTCTGTGCTGACAGCTCAGAGCCTGGAGCCTGCTTCGGATTGTGTCTTGCTGTGTCTCTACCCCTCTCCTACTCCTCTTCTGTCTCTCTCTCTCTCAAAAATAAATTAACATTAAAAATATATATATATTCTCTCTGGGGGCGCCAGGGTGGATCAGTTGGTTGGGTGTCTGACTCTTGATTTTGGCTCGGGTCCTGATCTCCTGGTTCATGAGTTTGAGCCCTGTGTCACTAGTAGCGTGGAGCCTGCTTGGGATTCTCTCTCTTTCTCTCTCTCTTTTTCCCTCCCTCCCTCTCTCTCCCTCTCTCCCTCTCTCTCCCTCTTGCTTTCCCTACCACGCTTGCTCACACGCTGTCTCTCAAGTAACACATTGAAAAAAAAAAAACCCAAACCAAACTGTTCTCTTTCTGGAAACAAGGTCTTCCCTCATGAACTTAGGACCATGCTGTGCTGTATCTCAAGCAAGGCTGGTGTCACAGAATGATGACTCTGGAGGATGACTTCATCAGGTTATGACCACGCAAATGCTGTATTGAGATAGTTGCCTACAAATGGATCAACGTTTGTTGGACCCATTTTTTCAGTCACTTAATGGTACGTGTGCCTCTGTCTTGAGAGAGGTCATATACAGTTGACTGCACGTGGGTGCTGAGCTATACCCGTGACTGCTGTGACTCCCCCTGAGGTGGCCCTTTTGCTGTGCTAGAGAGAGCAACGATTCCAAACTCATGCTAGGCCAGCGTGCAGATCTGGTTCTTGGTTTCCAAATCCTGTGCATTCTGTAACTTAGAAACCATAATGTGTGTGCGCTCACATGTGTCACGTCTGCACACACACAAGCAGACTGTACCAAGGACTTGGAAGGACGATTGAGCCTTGCACGCCTCTTAAACAGGAAACATTACCCCAGAGTGAAAACATCACGAATTTAAAGACAGACTAGTTCTGTTGAAGAGCAGCCCTTTACTTTGTGCGTTTGCACGTTAGTAACTTGTTTTAGGGAGATTTGTTGCTTATGACTGTAGCGTCTTGCCTTCCTGCTAGAAGAGGATGATTTCATGGTGGAGGATGCCTCAGGTATCTTAGTTTGCTACTTGATAGCATGAATTATGCTTTAAGGCCTGGAAAAAAAAAAAAGTAGTTTAAGTCTGTCTTGAGACCCATGCAAAGGAAGTTATTTCGTAACTATCGGGCACATGAAACTTGGCAGGCCCCAGGTCCATTAGTGGCCACAGTCACATGATTGATTAGCAGTTGGAAACGATAGTTAGCTTATTGCAGACCTACATCTGGCATAATTGATGTTGTCATCAGTGTCACACTACTCACACTGTTCTGCCAACTTCCTTCCAATAACAAAAGTTTCTTGCCTGGCGTGTGTGAAAGTGTGACAATGTATGTGTATGGAATTAGAGAGTTTTTAACCATGAGCCAATCATAACCGCAGGCTTACCTTGGCGATACCATGAGTTTGGTTCCAGACCACCACAATAAAGTGAATATCACAGTGAAGTGAGTCAAATGAAACTTTTGGTTTCCCAGTGCGTACGAATGTTGTGTTTACACTATACTGTAGTCTGTTATGTGCATTATGTCACTAAAAAAAAAAAAAAAAAAAAAAAAAAAAAAAAGAAAGAAAGAAAATCCATACCTTAATTAAAAAGTACTTTATTGCTGGGGCGCCTAGGTGGCTCAGTCGGTTGAGCGTCCGACTTCAGCTCAGGTCATGGTCTCACCGTCCGTGAGTTCGAGCCCCGCATCAGGCTCTGTGCTGACAGCTCAGAGCCTGGAGCCTGCTTTGGATTCTGTGTCTCCCTCTCTCTCTGTCCCTCCCCTGCTCATGCTCTGTCTCTCTCTGTCTCAAAAATAAATAAAAACATTAAAAAAATTAAAAAAAAGTATTTTATTGCTAAAAAATGCTAATCGTGATCTTTCAGCAAATTGTAATCTTTTTGCTGGTGGAGGAGTGTCTTGCGTCAGTGTTGATGGCTGCTAACCAACTGATCAGGGTGGTGGTTGCTGAAGTTTGGGGTGGCTGTGAGGATTTCTTAAAATAGGACAACAATGAACTTTGCCTCATGGATTGACTCTTCCTTTCATAAATGATTTCCGTGTAGCATGGGATGCTTTTGATGGGATGCAGTTTGATGGGATGCATCTTACCTATAGTAGACCCTCTTTCAAAATTGGAGTCAATCCTGTCTAATGCAAACACTGCTTTATCAACTAAGTTTATGTAATATTTTGAATTTTTTGTTATTTCAGTAATCTGCAGGGCATCTTCAACAGGAGTAGATTCCATTTTAAGAGACCACTTTCTTTGCATAAGAAACAACCCCTCAGCCATTCAAGTGTTATCATGAGCTTGCTGCAGTTCAGTCTTTTCTTCAGACTCCATTTCTAATTTTCATTTTCTTGCTGTTTCTACCACAGCTTTGGATGTGGAGTCTTGAACCCCTCAAGGTCACCCACGAGGGTTGGAATCAACTTCTTCCAAAACTGCTCATGTTGTTATTTTGATCTCTTCCCATGAATCACAAATGTTCTTAATGGCATCTAGGATGGTGAATGTTTTCCAGAAGGTTTTCAGTTTACTTTGCCCAGCTCAATGAGGAAAAGCACTGTCTATGAGACCTATAGGCTATGGAATGTAGTTCGTAAGTAATAAGACTTGAAAGGGGAGCCTGCATGGCTCTGTCGGTTAAGTGTCCAACTCTTGATTTTGGCTCAGGTCATGATCTCAAGGTTTGTGAGACCAAGCCCTGCATCAGGCTCTGTGCTGACAGCACGGAGCCTACTTGGGATTCTCTCCTCCTTTCTCTCTGCCCCTCTGTTGCTCACACTCTGTCTCTCGAAAATAAATAAAAAAAAAATAAGACTTGAAAGTCAAAATTACTGCTGATCCATGGGCTGCAGAAGGGCTGTTGTTTTAGCAGACATGAAAAACAATATTAATGTCATTGTACATCTCCTTCAGAGCTCTTGGGTGACCGGGTGCATTGTCATATTTTGAAAGGCATCTTTTTTTCTGCACAGTAAGTCTCAACAGTGGGATTAAATAGTAAACCATATTGTAAATAGATGTTTTATCATCCAGGCTTTTTATAGAGCACGTTAAGAGTTGATGTAGCATAATTCTTAAGGGTCCTAGGATTTCCAGAATGGTCAATGACAATTGACTTCAATTTAAAGTCACCAGCTGCATTAGCCCCTAACAAGAGAGTCAGCCTGCCCTTTGAAGCTTTGAAGCCAGGCATTGGCCTCTCCTCTCTAGGTATGAAAGCCTTAGATGGCATCTTCTTCCAATATAAGGCTATTTTGTCTACACCGAAGCCTGTGGTTTAGTGTAGCCACCTTAATTATGTTAGCTAGATCTTCGGGATAACTTGCAGCTTCTACGTGTACTCGCTGCTTCACCTCGTACGTTTATGTTATGGACACGGCTTTTTTCCTTCAACCTCATGAACCAACCTCTGCCAGCTTCACGCTTTTCTTTTGCAACTTCCTCACCTCTCTCAGCTTTCATAGAATTGAAAAGAGTCAGGGCCTTCCCCTTGATGAGGCTTTTGGCTTAAGGGAATGTGGTCGCTGATTTGATCTTTTATCCAGACCACTAAAAAAGTTTCTCCATATCAGCAGTAAGGCTTTCTTATCATTTGTGTGTTCACTTTTGAATAGCACTTTTCATTTCCTTCAAGAACTTTTCCTTTGCATTCGTAACTTGGCTGACTGGTGCGAGAGGCCTAACTTTCAGCTCCGCCTGGCTTTCAACATGCCTCTCTCGCTAGGCTTAATCATCTCTAGCTTTTCATTTCAAGTGAGAGACTTGTGACTCTTCCTCTTACTTGAACACTTAGAGGCCATTGTAGGGCTGTTAACTGGCCTGATTTCAATGTCGTTGTGTCTCAGGGAATAGGGAGGTCTGAGCAGAGGGAGAGAGAGATGGGGGAGTGGCTGGTTGGCAGAGCGGTCAGAACACACACAACATTTATGGTTAAGTTCACCATCTTGTGTGGGTGTGGCTGTGGTGCCCAAGACAATCACAGTAATCACACCAGAGATCACTGATCCCAGATGACCGTTAACAAATATAATAATACTGAAAAAGTTTGAAACCCCGCCAGGGTTACAGAATGTGACCCAGGGACACGGAGTGAGCAGATGCTGTTGGATAAATGGTGCCGGTATACTTGCCTGCCGCACGGTTGTCACAAACCTTCACTTTGAGGGGGAAGAAAAGAACCCAAACCAAAAACAACCACACGCAATAGCTGCAAAGTACAATAAAGTGAAGTGCGGTAAATTGGGGCATACTTATACTTGAACTTCTTGATTTTCATGAAACATAAGAAAAATTGAAGATTCCATACTTCTCTACTCTCTAAATTTAGAGAATCTGTGGGTTTCTTCTTACTAAGTAAACGAAGAGGAAGAAACAAAGAAAGGCTGCCCCAAATCATGTCATCTTGTGCCCAGGGCCTGTAAAAAAAATACAGGGGTTGGGGCGCCTGGGTGGCACAGTCGGTTAAGCGTCCGACTTCAGCCAGGTCACGATCTCGTGGTCCGTGAGTTCGAGCCCCGCGTCGGGCTCTGGGCTGATGGCTCAGAGCCTGGAGCCTGTTTCTGATTCTGTGTCTCCCTCTCTCTCTGCCCCTCCCCTGTTCATGCTCTGTCTCTCTCTGTCCCAAAAATAAATAAACGTTGAAAAAAAAAATTAAAAAAAAAAAATACAGGGGCAGACGGGCCTCCCGAACTTGGACAGTGACTTAAAAACATGAATTAATGTAATTTTAAATGTTTGTTGCTGGTTTTTCATGGAAGTTAGTAGTTGTTTCCCGAGGGATTTGCTCTAAGGATCCATTTTGTGCTCTTGTGAAAGGAAATGGAGGGTGGTGAAAATGTAGGTGGGTCTGGACTGGTTAGAAATTGGATGAGCAGGTCTCACAAATCTTTCCTTTCTACTTTGCTGCAGATACTCAAAGACTGGGAGTTAATTTCTCCCAAACGTGGCAAAGGGCATTTCCATTTCAGAGATTTTAAGTTTTGTAACTTACCTCAAGGTGGAATTTCTTCTATTTAAGGGTTATCTAATGCATTTTTTTGGTCAAAAAATGTTTTTCCTTGTCTTTGTGTCTTCTCAGACTTCAAAAGAAGAAGCTTTTTTTCCTTAATGGTGTTTATCATGTTTGAAGTCCTGAGTCCTATGAGTAATGACATATATGTAAATGAAGTCCCTGTTATCTTTTTTCCTGAAAATGTGTAGATCTGATCGTCAAAAGATAAGTACAGAAATACTTGGTTGTAGCTTTACATTAAAGAATTTTGATCTGAGGTATCAGGGAGGGCATCTAATTCTTTATTTCAACTGATGTCAAGGCCACCTGTATGACATCTTGACACATGGTCAACAGCCATTGTGCCCCTAATTACCAGTTTGGTGTGAGGTATCCTTATGTTTATAATTAGTGAAATGGAAGAATTGGACCAGGTGGTCACTAAGGTTTCTTTCAGTTCTTTTGTTTAAGTTTATTTTATTTATTTTGAGGTGGGGAGGGGCAGAAGAGGGGCAGAGAGAGCGAGACAGAATCCCAAGCAGGCTCGGTGCTGAACGCAGAGCCCGACCCGGGGCTTGAACTCCTCAACCGTGAGATCATGACCTGAACTGACATCAAGAGTCAGATGCTTAACCAACTGAACCATCCAGGTGCTCTGTTTGTTTGTTTTTTTCATGTTCATTGATTTTTGAGAGAGAAACAGCATGCGCATGCGCGCTGGCGTGAGCAAGTGGGGGAGAGGTAGAGAGGGGAGGACAGAGGATCCAAAGCGGGCTTCTCGCTGATAGCAGCGAGCCTGATGTGGGGCTTGAACTCATGAACCACGAGATCGTGACCTGAGCCGAAGTCAGATGCTCAACTGACTGAGCCACCCAGGTGCCCAGCTGCCATGGTTTCCTGACAGAATGTCTTCGGCTTTAATGATGAATCAGTTAATTTTTTTTTTTTTGACATCTTTCATTTTTACATTGAACCCAAATTGTCATGGTTGAGAGGCTTTGTGTAGCAGTATTTTTTTCACATATTTTGACCAGGACACACTTTGAGGTATAGTAGCTTAGTAAATACACATACACAAAAATATTTATGTATGTAATAGCTGAATCAAAAGTCAAAAGTTTCATTAAGTCCGTGCTTGCCTTTATTCTTTGTGATGCAATTCTGTACTATTATATATTTTTTAAAAAGAAAGTCAGTGACCCACTAAATTGATTATATGACACAAGAATGGGTCTTGGCCTCTAGTTCAGAAAATACTGCTCCATAGCAACCTAGAACAGGTTTGTTTCTTCAAAGTCAGCTCAAATTCAACTACAGTTAGCTTATTTGCCTTTAGCTCTTCTCTTTTAAGGGCCTTAATTAAGGTCCCTACTTTTTAAAGGTTTTCCTTGTGTGCTTGGATATTTTGAATTTCTTAAAAACAGTTTTTAATGTTTTTTTTTATGTTTAAATTTATTTTTGAGAGAGAGCATGACCAGGAACAGGGGAGGGAAAGAGAAAGAGGGGGACAGAATGTCTATGCAGGCTCTGTGCTGACAGCAACAAGCCCGATGCGGGGCTCGAACTCACAAACTGTGAGATCGTGACCTGAGCCGATGTCGGATGCGCAACTGACGGAGCTACCCACGTGCCCCTGTTTTGATATTTTGACTACCATCATGGTCATCTGCCCTTAGATACTTAAAGTTTGTGCCCACCTTAAAGTAATGGTGACCGGAAGAAATACAATCTCAAAATAAAATTTAACCACTGCCATGTCTTTTTCCTATCTTCTTTCCTAGTAATGTCTACTGTGTGTGGCACAATTTTTTTTTTTTCTTCTTACGAGTATTTATTCCTCACACACCTGCCGAGCACTGTTTGGACTGTTCTTGAGGCATGGGGATACAGCAGAGAGCGGAACAAAAATTACTGCTTTCAGAGAGTGTACATTGTAGACAATTGTGCTGCCGTTTGGAGTATGAGTCCTAGCCATGCCCTCACCCATGGAGCTCTCTTTTAGTGCTCAATTGCTCAATTGCACGTGGTCTTTTATGGCTCTGCGTTGTATGCTTGTATGTGTTTCCCTTCTGAATTGTGAGCTCTTCCTGCCTTTCCCCTTGAGTGCACGTCTCAGCAAAGATGAAATGGCAGCTCCTAGGAAGAGAGTGGATGTATACAGTTTTCCTTTATTTTAGTTCGTTAAAAAAACGAAGTGGAAATTAGTTAAAAAAAAAAAAAATGATCACAGTACAAAAATACTAAGTTATTTTTCTTGAGTTTCAGAGGGGTTAAGGGAAGTTTGAAAGTTTCCATTATATGTGATAAAAGCCTGTAAATTCTCTTCAGGTCACAAGGGCATCAAGAGGGGTCTTTAACTTTTTAAGACAACGAAGTATAATTTTAAAATAAAGTTGTAACTATTTCTAGAGTGACTTTGACATGGGTAAATTTGGACCAATGTTAATAGTTTTAGAGATTGAATTTTAAAAAATGTCTGTTGTAACTGAGGGTTGATGGGGGGTGGGGGAGAGGAGAAAGTGGGTGATGGGCATTGAGGGCACTTGTTGGGATGAGCACTCGGTTTGTATGGAAGCCAGTTTGACAGTAAATTATATTAGATAAATAAATACATACATAAATAAAAAATGTCTGTCTTATATAAAGTAGTATATTGGGGGGAAGAGGTTTAAGTAAACAAAATAAATAGGAATGTGGTTCTTCAGAGTTTGCATTCATATCAGAAAACAAAATCTACACTCCCTCTTTCTCTCTGTCCCTCCTTCGCTTGTGTGCCCCACCCCCCCAAAATAAGTAAATAAACTTAAAAAAATTTGAAAAAGGCGGGGGGGACACCTGGGTGGCTTACTCGATTAAGCGTCCGACTTCGGCTCAGGTAATGATCCTACAGATCCTGGGTTCGAGCCCCACGTCGGGCTCTGTGCTGACAGCTTGGAGCCTGGAGCCTGTTTCAGGTCCTGTGTCTCCCTCTTTCTCTCTGTCCTTCCCTCTCTTGTGTCCGCCCCCCCCCCTGCCTTTCTCTCTCAAAAATAAATAAATAAACTTAAAAAAATAAAAAAAAAAGAAAGAAAAAATCTATGTACACGAAAGCCACATAAGTACAACTTGAATATAATCATAGGTAAGTAGGATTATTCAAGAGAGGTAACTGGAGACCTGGCATTTGAAGTAAATGGGACTGGATTGGTAAAAAAAAATCATGTCTGTTCTGAATTGAATATAATTTAAGGGATTGGAAGCACTTAAAAATCTGTGCATAGGTGTAGTTGGAAATTTATTTATTTTTTTAAAAATAGAATTTCTCCTATTTAAAAAAAATTAACAACTTAGGAATTTAATGAGAAATGTAAATATATTTGTAACATGAGAAAATGTGTAGAGTCAAAGAGCAAGGAAACCAAGCCTTAAATGTGACATTATTCAGCCAGATTGGGATTGCATTGGTCTAGGGGCAGGAAAATCTCTGTGAGGTGGCATTTTCACATAGGCCTGCCTCTTCCTTTACTTTATTCTGAACTACATATATATCAATTAAAGCTTTCTAGTCCAAGAAAGGTGGCAATTTATGATGGACTTATAAACAAAGCCCTAGAACATTACTACACTTAACTGATGAATGCTCTCTCCCTTCCCTGGTTAAAGATTTTGGCCTCCAGTGTGGTTGTCTGAGAGAAAATTAATGGATTCTTTTCTCTGATCTCTTGTAGAAAGGCTCCCACTATAAAAAATGTTTGACTTTTTTTTCCAAAGAAGAAAACTGGAATACTTTAAATTTTTATTTCTTTTTTTTTTTTTTAATGTTTATTTATCTTTGAGAGAGAGGTTGAGAGAGAGAGAGAGAGAGAGAGAGAGAGAGAGAGAGAGAGAGTGGGGGAGGGGCAGAGAGAGGGAGACACAGAATCTGAAGCAGACTCCAGGGTCTGAGCTGACAGCACAGTGCCCAAAGCAGGGCTTGAACTCTCACAGACAGTGAGATCATGACCTGAGCTGATGTTGGATGCTTAACCGACTGAGCCACCCAGGAGCCCCTAAAACAAATACTTTTGAGTTTCCTAATACTTTAAGTTCATAAAAGCGAACTGAAAAAGTACTTAAGGAACTAGTATTAAAATCACCTTAGGAAAAAAATCATTTTTGTTTTCAGAGAAAATGATGCCTCAAAGCCAAAAGTAGTAACCCAAATAAAATACACAGAGAAGGAGAATCTGCCTAGTTGTATGATTTCGGGCAAATCCAAATTGGATTTCATATTTTTAACTTTTTCTGTGAACTTCCACTTGACATTCTTTAAAGTGAAATGACACTTTGTACTAATCCTTAAAAGGCCCCTCCTCTCCATTTAAAACCTGTGAAAATAGCTATCTTCTAATAATGTCATGTTAATGGAATCCTGGGATTTGGGAGGGTGAGCACAGGTGTCCACGTCCAACTGAATGCAGATCTCTTTGTCAGAAGAAGGTGAGAGATGCCATTTAACCAATATGACAATGTCTGTAGAAAGTACTCATTTTTAGTGTGGAAATGGTAAATTTCAGATTATGAAGGAATCTCCCTTTTCATCGTAGCTTCTCTGCGAGCAGTAGGTTGATTGAAGTAAATATTTAAGTATACTGAGACATTTAGATTGTGGCAGATGAAAACACGGGCGCCTTTGGATGAGGGCAATCTGCACAAAATGCTCTTGACTCTAATGATAGCTTTCTGTCTGCTGCCACCCAGGCATCTTTCTTGTTCTCATTGATTTGAGGGGCATTCCCTAAACTGTGGGAGGAAATTCAGACACTAGTTTTGGAGATTCCTGGCCATGGCCGCCTTTTACAGGAAGTTCTTCTGGTGATGAGTGTCATATGATTGCTATGGGAATGTGTTTACTTGACTGTTGACCCTTTGATACAGGAGATAAAGGGCACACTTTTGTTGTTGTTGTTGTTGTTGCTAAACTCCTATGTAGGTATTTAAGCAACCTTTGAGATAATGGAACCCACACCCTACAGAAATAGTGTGTCACAGAGACAGGACAGGGATGGGCATTTGTATAAATCTGCGTTATCCCCAGGATTAGGGAGACATGAAAAATATGAATTCATGATTTCTTGTACTAAGTACTATAAATGTTATGCTGTTAAGCTACACAGAATCTGAGATGAGGTCTCAGTATCTTCTATTATGTGCTGATTAGAATAAAAGAATAAATCTGTATCAGTTGCAGGAATCTAGAAGGTCCTTGTGCTTTGCCCTTGGTGGGATTTTGTGTTTGGAGCTACAGTTCCAAGTGTACCTGCTAGCTTAATAGGAGGAGAGACCAGGAAGAACAAACTGGCAAGCGAGTTGGGTGGATATTGACATGAAGGTCTGTAGATAGTTGGAAAGAAATTTTGCAGGCAGGTATTTGAAGCACAGGTATTAGGATTACCCCTGTGTCGCCACTGTTCAGGTCTTCCTTCAGTCCTCAGTTCTGTACACAGGGAAACGTGTTGAGAGGGCAAATAATGCCTCAGTAGCCACAATTTGGCAAATTGTCAATATCCTTTAAGATGAGGAGTTCCTAGTAAGGAAAGATAGGACCTGGGAGTGTTTTTTTAACGTGAGGTGTTGGGTGAGGGAAGGCCGAGTTCTGATCGGTGCCTTTGCTTTTCGTGAGAGAAGTATTGTTCCTGGAAATGAAAAGCATGGAGGCAGAAAATCTATTTCTTTAAAAAAAAAAAAAGGTAGGGACTGGATTTTTGCACTGCTGGACTAGCTGTTGATTTGGCAGCCTTGCTAACTGAAATCCTGTCTGTGTGGCTGCACAGAATCTCGAATGCTTGGTTTCAAATCTGAAGTCACAAACAGCGTTCTAAAACAAAAGAATGGATTTATTTTTTTTTATTTTTTTTAAATTTTTTTAATGTTTATTTTTGAGACAGAGAGAGACAGAGCATGAATGGGGGAGGGTCAGAGAGAGAGGGAGACACAGAATCTGAAACGGGCTCCAGGCTCTGAGCTGTCAGCACAGAGCCCAACGCGGGGCTCGAACTCACGGACCGTGAGATCATGACCTGAGCCGAAGTCGGACGCTTAACCGGCTGAGCCACCCAGGCGCCCCCAAAAGAATGGATTTAGAGTAATAGAGGGTGGAGAAAGAGAAAAGACTGACAAATAGGCCGGTTATTATTTTTTTAAACATGAATGAGGCGGTTGTTTAAAACCTGAATCAAGAAAACAACTGTGGAAGAACCTCAACAGAAAAATAAGGTTTATCTTATCAAAAGTTTGTACTTCACTCTGAAGGCTAATTGATAATGACCTTCAGTTACCTGAAAGAATTATTGGAAAGGGTGGGGTGGGGGGGGCGGCATTACCCAGTTTCAGTAATTGTCTTGCACCTGAGGCTTTGGAATATGCTTGGTTTTCTCATGGATTGACTGTTGAAGTTGAGTGTGGTTCAGCTGTGACCTTCTCCTGAGACTTCTTGCCCTTTTTAGGTCGAAGACATCCTTTTGAATCTTAGAATTTTTAGCAATAGCTTGAAGGGATGGGAACTGCCCATGTGATGTTTCGTCTTGGCATAAAGCCAGAAGGCTCTGCTCTCACCTGTAATTTAAAGGTGGTTTGCTGATAAACCATCACGGGCTCAGATTTGATATGTTCTTAGTAGAAAGCTTCGAGGGCCCCAAAGAAAGTCTAGACTAGGAATCTCCTGCCGATTGTGTTTATTAAGGACATCCCATGATTACGTGTAAAATGTGTATGTCTATTTGAGTCTCTGAATCTGGTGGTTAGGTTTTTTGAAGGGCTAACTCATTTTCCTTACAGTAACTTTCTTAGGAATTAGAATCAGTTTAAAAAAATTTTTTTTTCAACGTTTATTTATTTTTGGGACAGAGAGAGACAGAGCATGCACGGGGGAGGGGCAGAGAGAGAGGGAGACACAGAATCGGAGACAGGCTCCAGGCTCTGAGCCATCAGCCCAGAGCCCGACGCGGGGCTCGAACTCACGGAGCGCGAGATCATGACCTGGCTGAAGTCGGACGCTTAACCGACTGCGCCACCCAGGCGCCCCTAGAATCAGTTTAGAACCTCAGCTACTTAAACTGTTTCCCCAGTATTTGGAAATAGTTAATTAACACTTTTTTGAAAATTGATTGACCATCAGGATGTCATGTTAGTCTAAGGTTTGGTTTAAAAATTTATATATATGTAAAAACTGATATATAAAGGTTGGAAGTTGTGATTTATTCTTTTTCCAGAGATTCATCTGTTGCGTCGTTTTCTATCCCTGTACTCCTTTCAGGACTGATTCAAAGACACTGGTTGTTACTAGTGGTTGTTCGTTAGTCTTGCAAAATGGGAAGAATCGATTACCTCCTGGATTCTTCCATTTAATGGCCACAGAAATTTGCTTCTGACTTCCTTTACTTCTCCAATCATCTCTGTTTTCTCCATTGATCTGAAATGTAACCCTGGTTTCTGTGGTGTATCTTTTGTTTCATTGTCTCTCTGATCTTTGTTCTCTTTGTTTTTTCTGTACATGGCACAAAATTGGACCCGAGTCTAGAATTTTGAGTTCTATGCTGATATTGTGCTTCTCCGTATTTGTGTTTTGTATGTCAAGTGATGATTTTGAGTCTTACATTTTATAGGTTAAAATCTTAGGATCTTATTTCATACATATATTTCAAGGCAGGGCATTGACTTGATATAAAAGTTACTGTCTTCTTTTTTTTTTTTTTTTTTTTTTTTTTTTAAATTTTTTTTTTTTCAATGTTTATTTATTTTTGGGACAGAGAGAGACAGAGCATGAACGGGGGAGGGGCAGAGAGAGAGGGAGACACAGAATCAGAAACAGGCTCCAGGCTCTGAGCCATCAGCCCAGAGCCCGACGCGGGGCTCGAACTCACGGACCGCGAGATCGTGACCTGGCTGAAGTCGGACGCTTAACCGACTGCGCCACCCAGGCGCCCCAAAAGTTACTGTCTTCTTAAATCTATAATATACTGAATCCATTTTTTGGAAGGTTTTCTTTGTTTGTTTTAAGAGCAGTTTTAGATACACAGCTAAATTGAGAGGAAGGTATAGAGATTTCTCATATATATACCCCTTTCCCTCCACGCATACATAGCCTTCCCATTATCACTATCCCCCATCAGAGTGGTGCATTTGTTATAATTGATGGACACTACATTGGCACATCATGATCACCCAAAGTCTGAATGTATTGCTGAACACGGAAAGTAAAATTTTCAGCAGTGTTGTAACTTAAAAGATTGAACGGCTGGGGGTAAGGTTAGCAATTCCCATTTGCCGTTAGTCTTGCATTTTGTCAGTTATTCCTCAGAGCAGTTAGGTTAACACGTTAAGTTTTTGGGTTTAAGAAATGTGCTTCAAAGTGTAAGGTAGTTAATGCTTACCTAGTTGGCTAGGAAGAGCTTTTATTTCTTCTTAGGAAAATAATTTCCTCTTGTTTCACATTATCCAGCACGTTGGTTGAGTGAAATTAATTGTTAACTTGAAATGCATTTATTTTCTATGGTTGTGAGTATTCCCAGAGTACAGTTGACACTTTGATAATACTTAATTGTGGATTAGGTTCCTGGTTCCATGTGATACGTTGACATTCAAGTCAGAGGAGGCTTTACATTTACAAAAGTTCAATGGCAAGAAACTCATCATTAACTAGGATGGCAGGAAATAAGGAAATAGTGTTTTGGCATTTGAGGTATGTATGGGAATTCTTTTCTGTACCAGCCTTGTGAACCAATAAGGAAGTCTGACCAATACAGATTTTTCTTTTATAAACATCTCCCCCATGCCCAAAGTCAGCTTTATTACTTAGTGTCTGCTGTGGTCACTTACTTTCTATGGATAAATAGTATTCCTTGTTATTTGCAAGGCTGATGTAACAGCACAGCTGTCATTTGCTTGGCATTTCTGCTTCTGGTGAAATGCTATTTGTGCAGATTTATCTGATCCAGATGTGTGACCAGCAAGTTACATTTCTAATTATAAGGATAGCCAAATTCCATTATAAGCACATCATGGGATTATAGGGCCAGGAGGTATCTTGAGAGGACATCTAGTTCATTCTCCAGCTTTTCTGCAGGACCACACTTCATAAAACCACTCCAGCACTGAACAAAGCAGTAAAGAATGTTCCACTCATGTATAGGCTGCATGTAGAATCGTCAGATTCTGGAAATCATCAAAATTGGAAAAAAAGATGTGTCCCTCTGGCCCAGGCCTCCTACTTCACGGGTAAACAGATTGAGGCCCTGAGAAGTTGGACTTAATCTGGATTTTTAATGTTTGTTTATTTTTGAGAGAAAGAGAGAGAGATTGCTCATGAGCAGGAGAGGGGCAGAGAGAGAGAGAGAGGAGGAGACAGAGGATCCAAAGTAGCCTCTGCGCTGACAGCAGACACCCCGATGTGGGGCTCGAACCCATGAACTGTGAGATCATGACCTGAGCTGAAGTCAGACGCTTAACTGACTGAGCCACCCAGGCGCCCCTGGATATTTAGAACTCTGCCTAGAACTTGCTCCCCTGTCTTCTGAAGCAGTCTGTGCTGATAGGGTGGGAGACTTGATTGTAATGCCAGGTACAGATTCAGACGCAGCTTTCTAGTTACTTAATTTAGACGAGGTAAGGATTAATGATAGCTGGATTCGATTGGAATTTATTAACTATTTCTGAAACCTAATGTGTGAGGCACTCTATTAGTAATATGTGTATATGTTTGTGGACGTTAGTTCGAAAGTACAAAATGAATCGGGCATGCATTTAGGATAAGATGGTTTGTAAGTGTTGTCTATAAGCTTACTAAGAATGACCTCTCTGAGTAAGTAAGTGTGGGCTTCTTTAACTTGATTTGGCATTGTTGAGTCTGGCGTTTGATTTACCTTAAGCTAATAGTTCTTCTGTTGCCGTTTGTCCTATGCTGGCAGAAGACAAGGGACTTCCGTGCCACAGACGGGCGTACCAAACAGCCCAGACATCGGCATGCTTGTGTCAGTTCCTCCTGGCTCCCCAGACCCGCAGAGGTGATCTGAAGCATCCAGATGGAGCCGCACACATGTGGAACCACTAGACTTGGGGCAAGCCACTGCTGTTGTAGCGTGCAGTAGGTGAACTTGGTCTTTATCCAGAGGAGAGACCTCATCCCATCTGTCAAAGTTGTTCACTGCAAACAGAACTCTGAGAAACAGCCTGGGTACAGCACAAGCAGGGCCTTGCATTTTTACTTACCTGGCAGGACTTGTATGAGCACCAGAGACTGATGGAGTGTGTCTCACAATATTGCCCTGTCATTTCTGTCTGTTTCTGGGTTGCAGGAAAGAGACAATCACACGTAATGCATACTAGCAACCTCACAGAGAGTAAAAGACATTACATAGCTGTTAGCAAGCAAAATCATAGTAAGAGAAAATGGTCGGTGCTGGATAATCAGGAGAATGAAAATGAGAGGAAAATATGAACAGCTTCATTCTATTTCTTCTGTAAATTGACATCTTACTACGGTACTTCAGAATGTGGTCCGATCTTAGAAGGGAAAGGAAATGTTAACGGTTTTAATGGCTGTTTGTTGCATCTGAAGGATAGAATCTAATAAGCTCCTGGGACATTTAAGAGGTATTCTGAATACCTGGAAAGATTTAATAGGCAGTGTTATGACTCTTTCACTAAAATAGAACATGTTCACTTTTCTCAGATAGTAGCTAAAGATCGTCTTAACAATAGTGGGCGTTAGGTAGGCTAGGCTAGGATCTTTATTTTAGGGATAGGGAATTGAAGCATACAAAAATTATTTGCCTAGTTACATGTTAGCCATGTTAGACTTTGTAATGGCTTAGAAAACATTTTGGCCCCAACAAAATCTTTGTAGGACATGAAATTAATACGCTTTAAATTTTTTAAATGTTTATTTAGTTTGGAGAGAGACAGAAAAGATAGACAAAGCGCGAGCAGAGGAGGTGCAGAGAGAGAGGGGGACACAGACTATCAGCACAGAGCCTGATGCAGGTCTCGAACTCACAGGCTGCAAGATCATGACCTGAGCTGAAGTCTGATCATTAACCAACTGAGCCACCCAAGTGCCCTAATATGTAGTACTCTTGATTCTACTTGCCCTGCTGTGTGTGTGTGTGTGTGTGTATTTAATTATCACTTTCTTACACACTACATAACTAACTTATTATGTTCATTGTTTGTTTCCTTTTAGTAGAATGTAAACTCCAGGAGGACAGGTTTTTTGTTTTTTTCCCCTCCACCTGTGCATTGGTGAATTTCCAATGTCTGCAACAGCGTCTCAGTCACAGTAGGTGCTCAGTAAATTTGGTGATTAAATGAAACAACGTGTGGTAGTTAGATGGTGCTATAAATTGATGAGACTCATTTCTTAGATCATGTTTTCAGCTTTGGACAAGTGATGGGATCTCTCTGGGTAGTTTTGGTTGATCCATCTGGTTTGATGGGATTGAATTTGTAAACTGGGCTGAAGGATATGACCTGCAGATTTTGTGTTCTGACCTTACACAGTGTTGTTTGTTCTTGAATTTGGAAGCAACACTTAAAAATTAAGGGATTTCACCTAAAATGAAATTTCTGATCGTTCTTGGAAATTTGGCAGTGTGGGCCTGCGTTCCTGCATGGTAGTGAGGCCTGAGCTGAGCTCCCTCTTTAAAGGGGGCATTTACTCTCCAGCTTGTAGCCGTCCCCATGTAGCAGGATTCTTGCACAGAGAGGCATGACACCGAGCCTTATCTTTCCAGGAAGCAACTTTATTTGTGCTGGCAGGGCTCAGTTGGGTTTCTCACCAAAGAACTGAGCCCCCAACGCCATGTGGTGTAGTTTTTTATATATTTTCTACTTCTTTGTCTCCCATACATAGTAACACACGGACATGCAGTCTGATTAAGTAGTCTCCTGTCACAAGGTCCTGAGGGATGTTGTCACGTACGAATGCTTATAGCCTTAAGGTTTTGTTCTGTTTTTTCCTTAGGGAGGGGACCCTACCACACCCATAGATAATGAAGCTGTCTGTTGGTTTTTACTATTATGTGCATACTTTTAGCTTTTCAATTTTTTAAAATATTTTTTTAAGTTTATTTTGAGAGAGAGAGAGAATGAGTGGGGAGGGGCAGAGAGAGAGGGGGACAGAGGATCTGAAGTGGGCTCCGTGTTGTCAGCACAGAGCCCAATGTTCGGCTCGAGCTCATGAACCGTGAGATCATGATCTGAGCTGAAGTTGGATGTTCTACCTCCTGAGCCACCCAGGCGCCTCAACTTTTCAATTTTTAAATGTAAAGACATATTTCTCTCTAGCCATGTTTTCCAAAAGAGGGAAAAAGGCAAACTGGACCACTTTAGTCATTGACGTTACGTCCTTGGCTTTTGTAGTCATTCGAACATCGTAGTCCCTTGATGTAATGTTTGTCTAACATCTCTATCTCTTTTAGGTCTAGCCTTTTCATGATTGTAGCTGTGATTGCTGATGGTATGCAAGGGGGAAGAGATAGCTGCTCTGACTTAGAGGAATGAACTTCAGTGCTTTGACTGTGAAGTGGCCGCATGGAATGTGGGTCTGGAGAAAAAATGCTTCCTTTGTTGAACTGTTTGTTAATGCGTAATTGGTTCAGATGTTGAAAGTGCATGGCCACGTTGTTTTGTGCTCAGGTACAGCGTTAGAAGGGCCCTAAAGGTGTGTACGTTCTCCACTTGTACATTTCCTGTTTACTAGAGAGACTATTTTCTATTTGTAGTGATGGCCTGGAATGCAAAAGGTTGAGAAAAAAGTTTACTGTTTGGGAAAAGCGATACTTCTTCCAGGGGAAGTGAATGTTGTAGGTTTCTTTTTGCACTGGGGACTAGGAAAATTGAGCCTTTGGATCTCTTTGGTAGAAAGAACAAATGGCATACTATTCCTAGGGGAAATTCGAATAACTAGACAATTTCAAACCAGGTTTAATGTGGAAATGTGACTTATATTTTGGTATTACGTGGAGGAAGAAGATTGTGCAGTCAGTCCTTTAGACTTGTGAATGGTTTGTTTGATTATGGAGTTAACCACTGGATCCAATTTTCTTTGACTCTTTACCAAAAATTTGGACTAAGTTCTTAGGTGAAAAAAGAGATATCACATCATTTCATTAGGAGAGTTGAAAATAATTAGATAGCTACAGCAGTATTACCCAAAGAATATTATCTGATGAACCCTAGCTCTTGAGACAAGTTTGTGTTCAAAAAAGTTTGACCCTGGAGCGATTCTCAGTGTATATTAGTTCTGTGAAGTCTAGTATTAAAGAACCTCGAGCTATTCAATCGAGAGTTTTCAGGTTTGGTTATGGTAGAATTTTGTTTTCACATAAGATATATTAGTACAAAGCAGCTTATTTGTACCATTTTATATACTTTGGAAGTTCCCACCTGGATGGATTTAGGAAAAAATAGATACATGTAGTTCGTTCCCGCTTCCTTACAGGTGTATCTGTTTCCTTCACTTTCCCTTGGGTTTGCAATTACTTTTCCTCCAGGCTACTCCCAGGGATATTTTGCAGTGACTTGGTTAAAACTGTAGAATCCAGATGGAATGTAGAGGATACTTTTGAGTCTTCCTGTTTGTTTAGAAAACAAATCTCTCTGTATTGACTCCCCCTCCACCTTTTTTTTTTTTTTTAAGGTAATGTGCTTCTAATTAAGACCTATAATTTACTATGCCTGTATTGTAAACTACCATTCTTAGGCGTGGTCATCTTTTCCTTGTGTGTGTCGTTTGGAGATTTCCTGTTATTAATGTAGGTAATACTTGTTTTCTCTGAGAGCCTCAGTAGTTGACTGGTTTGGGACTTTGCAGATAGAAGCTGATGGAGGTCAGGGACGGGAGGAGAAGGCGGGAGGATAATTAACCGTTGGAATTTGATAAACGAGAGTTGGTGTATATGTGTGTGGGTGTGGTAAAGAGCTTCTAACTCCGTTGTTTCATATATATATGTATACGTATATTCTATATATATATATATATTGTGTGTGTGTGTGTATATATATATGTATTATTGAGAGATGGTGCAAGTGAGCTTGGGCAGGGGGAGAGAGAGAGAGAGAGAGAATCCCACGAGGGACAGAGTGGGGGGAGAGAGAGAAAAGTGGGGCTCTGCTCACCAGAGGGGCTCATGCTCACCCAATGTGGGGCTCGAACTCGCAGACCTTGAGATCATGACCTGAGCCAAAGTCAGATGCTTAACCAACTGAGCCCCCAGTTGCTCAAATTTCCTTTATAAACTTAGGTAGAAAATATGTTCAGAAATATGAAGTGATTGGAGAGACCAGAGACCTTACCCTTCCCATTAATCACTGGTGTGACCTCTCAAAAATAAGAGATGGATTAGATAATCTTGAAAGTGCTGCTGTTTTAAAAACAAACTTAGGGGCGCCTGGGTGGCACAGTCGGTTAAGCGTCCGACTTCAGCCAGGTCACGATCTCGCGGTCTGTGAGTTCGAGCCCCGCGTCAGGCTCTGGGCTGATGGCTCGGAGCCTGGAGCCTGTTTCCGATTCTGTGTCTCCCTCTCTCTCTGCCCCCTCCCCCGTTCATGCTCTGTTTCTCTCTGTCCCAAAAATAAATAAACGTTGAAAAAAAAAATTTTAAAAACAAACTTAAAAATTCATTGCAGATTTTAAATGCTGAGATTGATTGCATTTTTGAAATTAGTGTAGGTTGTAACATGCTAGAGGGGTAATCAAACCCTCGTGGTAGAAAAGCTCATGCCGATGTAAAAAATATGATTTGGAGTCTTTGGTATTTGCCAGGGGCTACGAGAATTAAGTGATTCTGTATTTGTGACCTTCTTATACCTTGTGAAAAAGCTGAAGGAGAATTTGAAGTTCTAGGCAGACCTTATTCAGGGATGTTCAGGACATCGCTCACTACATACAGCAAGAAATGATAGTCTAGTATATACCACTTTGCCTTCAGATCTCGAAGTTTTTACCATTCATCAAACAACCATTCAGTTTCAAAGTAATGAGAAGCTTAGTACCAGAGAAGTGCTTGCCTCATCTTGTTCTAGAAAAAGCTGGCAGCCTAAAAATGCTTATCATTCAAGGTGTGACCTGAGTGAGTGCTGTACGGCTATTGTAATTTTTCGTTAAAGAGATGTGGCTAAGCAAGTACTATCCAGGGAAAATTCCTTCTAACTAGACCTTTATGTAGGATTTATCCCACATTGCTGAAACTGCTGTATTGGGATCCCGGAATCAGAATTAGAAGGGAATTCGAGATCAGCTAGTCCAGCCACATGATGTTGCAGGTGTACGTAAGCTCTGAGAAACCTAAGTCACACAGCTGGTGGATAGAAGAGAACTTGAATTAAACTCCAGATATTGGATTGCCACTGAGCTCCTCTTTGCTCATATCATGTAGAGTTTAGGCAGTGTGTCTGGCGTGAGAATTTCTTATGAAATATTAAAAAATTTTTTTTCTAATGTTTATTTTTGAGAGAGAGGGACAGAGCTCGAGCGGACAAGAGGCAGAGAGAAAGGGAAACACAGAATCGAAGCAGACCCCAGGCTCTGAGCCGTCAGCACAGAGCCCGATGCGGGGCTCAAACTCACAAACCGCGACATCATGACCTGAGGTGAAGTCAGACGCTTAACAGACTGAACCACCCAGGTGCCCCTCTTATGAAATGTTTTAAAAAATTGGAATATAATCTACATATATCAAGTTAGAGATCTGCATCTTCAGAGGTATATTTTGAAGTGTAACTGATCGTGTAAAAACGTTTTTTAAAAACTTTACAAAAGATAGCTGTCATGGAAGAGAGTATGACCTCATCATTTGTGTTGACAGCATTCTCTTAGGATATGAGTGATGTTTGTACAGAAGGTATTAAAAAATAGTATTTTTACTCACTTATCCAGCAGTTAGGCTTTTAAGATATATATATATACACATATACATATATATATATATATATATATATATATATATATATATATATATATATAGATGATGGCCAAATAATATTCAGAGTTCTGGTTTAAGTGAGAGGGAAATATGCTTTATTTTTTTAAGTGGCTTTGTATTTATTTTGAGAGAGGGAGTGAGAGAGTGGGTGTGTGCATGCCCACATACACGCATGTGGGAGTGGAGGAGGGGCCGAGAGAGAGAGAGGGAGAGAGGGAGAGAGGGAGAGAGGGAGAGAGAGAGAGAGAGAGAGAGAGAGAGAGAGAGAGAGAATGTGTGAGAGAATCCCAAGCAGGCTGTACACTGTCAGCATGGAGCCCGACCTGGGGCTTGATCGCAGGATCTGTGAAATCATGACCTGAGCTGAAATCGAGAGTCGGGCACTTAAGTGACAGAACCACCCAGGTGCCCCTGGAAATAAGCTTTCTTAGGGACTGAATAGGCATTGGGAGAGAAGTGATTTGTCTTGGTGTTGCATTTCATGGAGTTAGGTTTGAATAAATAGTATTTTCAATGTGCTGTGAGTTACTTTTATTTTTTAAATTTATCTGTTTTTTTTTTCTTAATTTTTATTGTTAAGTATTATCTCTACACCCAATGGGGAGTCGAACTCACAACCCTGAGATCAAGAAGTGACATGCTGTACCTACTGAGCCAGCCAGGCGCTCCTAATGCTGTGAGTTTTTTAAACTCACAGTAAGTTATTTCCATAGGAAATTAGTAAAGTAAAAATTAGTTCTGAACAAATGATTTCTTTTACTAATTTTTATTTCCGAATTAAGTATATGAATTCAGAATATACAAAGACATCTTTTATTTAAAAAAAAAAAAATTTTTTTTTTTAACATTTATTTATTTTTGAGACAGAGAGAGAGCATGAACAGGGGAGGGTCAGAGAAAGAGGGAGATGCAGGCTCTGAAACAGGCTCCAGGCTCTGAGCTGTCAGCACAGAGCCCGTCGCGGGGCTCGAACCCACAGACCGCAAGATCATGACCTGAGCCGAAGTTGGACGCTTAACCGACTGAGCCACCCAGGCGCCTCCAAAGACGTCTTTTAAACTGTGTGTTACAGGAGGATAATCTAGAACTAGGGGCAAGCTGTTTTACCACAGGGTTGTCTCAAACCCTGGAAAAAAGACGGTAAGAATTTATCAGGGGTAAGGAAATTTTCTTAGTGTTGGAGACAGAGTGCAATGTGGTGCAGCTGTCGGCAGAGGTTTGGAGGCTCTCCAGGGGACAGTCAGTCCTGAGTCGTCGGTTGATCAAAGGTCGGGGGTAGCTGGCGACCCATACCACACACGAGGTGAATGTCAGGTTTACAAAGCCCTCAGCAGTGTGATTTCAGGTCATAATTTCAGTCATAGCAATATCTTGATACCTTTGACAGAAGGATCTTGGAACATTAAAAAAAAAAAAAAAGGGATTCCAATGAGGCTGTCGTGTAAAGATCAAGGACAGGGAGGTTTGAAAATCTCACTCTTTATTACTGAAATCTTAGCTCAGTTACATAGTTTTAGCCAAATGTGCAAAGCTGGATGCACAGTGCTAGGTGTGGAGGATACCCAGGAAATGTTTGGACAGCCGAGGGGATGGACGGCCAGATCCGTCAACTCGTTTTTTTTTTCTTTTTATGACTTCAATCACACATGATTTCCACATATATCATTCATTTGTTGTAGTGCTCGGGTATGATAACTGTCAGCTGTGATTAATGAAATGAGTTGAGTGGGTGTACTTAATCCTAAGTCTTTTTTTTGTTTGTTTTTATAGTTATAAAACTTTTTTTTATTGAAGTATAATTACGTACAGTGTTACACGGTTCCAGGGATACAACATAATGATTCGACAGTTCTATACATTACTCCATGCTTATCATGATAAGTATGGTCATCATCTGTCACCAAATGTTTTTACAATCTTATTGACTATATTACCTGTGCTGTCTTTTCATCTCTGCGACTTACTTACTTTGTAACTGGAAGTCTGTATCCCTTAATCGCCTTTGTCTATTTCCCCATCCTCTCACCCACTAATCTGAAGTCTTAATTATTAGAAGTTGCTTAACAGTTTTTTAAACATTTTTATTTTAGAGAGAGAGTGTGTGTGCAAGTGGGGGGGCGGGAGAGAGAGAGAGAGGGAGAGAGAGAGATGGAGAGAGAGAGGGAGAGAGAGAGGGAGAGGGAGAGAATCTCAAGCAGACTCTACATTAAGCATGGAGCCCGACATGGGGCTTGATCCCACAACCCTGGGATCATGACCTGAGCCAAAACCAAGAGTCCGTTGCTCAACCGACTGAGCCAGCCAGGCACCCCTGCTGAACAGTTTTTAAAATCAGTCACTATTGAGTTATCAGATACTAATATTGTCGGCAATGTTGAATGAATTAGAGGCAGAGACCAGACACTTTCTGGATCCTTCTAACCCAGCACCAAATATGCCTCTTTTTTGCCACCACAGTTCTTGATTGAGGAGAACGCCCAAGTGGGAGGGTCCGTGGTGCTTTTTCTAACCAATGGGTGGCAAATATGTGACATGGCTCTCCTCCCTCAATTTCACAGCCTTGGCAACCCTCTCTCATTATCACGAACTGGTGCAGTGAATCTTTCTCAATACTGTACTGAATTAATTGGAGTGGGCATGTGAAAAAAAAAAAATCTAGGGCTCTCACCAAACAGCGTATGGTATGAAGCTGGAGAAGGATTTGTGCATAGGGACACCGACATAGTTCTTGGTAGAATCAGAACAACCCAGGTGTTCTGATACTCCAGTGTAGTATTTGTTATCACTTTGCTTTCTCATGTAGCAGGATAAGCTTAGGAATATGAGTTGATACTGTTACTTAGGGTCCAGCACAGAAAACAAACTAAATCATTCTTTACCTAGTTTGGTCTAGGTACTCAAGAGAATGCGGTGAATCTGATTTTTCACCCCAATAATCTCTTCATTGTCTGTGAAGAGTTTGAAAAATAACTTAGCAAAATGAGGCTGGGATTGGGGAACCGGGGAGAGGGAGTAGAATGTAATAAAACTCTTCTGAAGTACTTGGGAAATATTTTTTAAGTAGCAGTTGTTAGAGGTACTCGTGTGTCTTATCTGTTAAGTAGAGTAGGTAGGAGTCCCACTTGGCAGTGCTTTTGGAAGTTCCAGCTGCATTTGAATTTGCTCTTACAGATGTTTCTTTTTATACATTTAGATGGGCCTTCCCTTTCCTCAATTAATTTGAATTACCAAGGTTTTATTCTATGTAATGTTAAAATGTAAAAAGACAGCACAATCTGAAGAAGTGGATATTTTCTCTTAATTGCAAGCATCTGAAAAAATATGAGAAATTACAGAAGTCAGATATTTTGTAGGTTTAGACATGGGCATTGTAATCTCAAGTACTCTGTAATATCCTAGTATTTGAGAGAGAGAGAGAGAAAGAGAGAGAGAGTTTGTGTGTGTGTATGTGTATGTGTGTGTGTACACGTACAGCCCCCTGTATTTTTGTTTTGGAGCATCTTGGATTTTAGCTTTACAAAGTTAACTTTATCACTGTAGTTGCTGGAAGTAAAAAAGGGCATACTTGTACCTATAAAATGTGATCCGAAAGTTATTAGCTTCTTCAAAAAGTTGGCTTTTATTAGTAGGGTGCCTTCTGACACACATTTTCATGTGGAATTTGTATTTATTCATCTTGACAAGAGTAGTCACTGAAGAACAATTTTCAAAATTGTGTTGCTTCCAGTAATATTACCTGAGTGCTCTGGCATTTTTCTGACCTAGCGCTGTGTGGGTGGGTGGGGGACTGTAATGAATGGCTGTAGCCTGCCGCAGAGAATACGATTGCAGATGGACCACAAGATGGGCCAGTTATCTTTGTTCATTTCATGCCATGGAATGCACCTCTAACCTTAGATGTACTGCTGTCCCTCAGATGCTGTCATAAAGCCATCATTACTGGCAGAAAAACCAAAACACATCACAGGTGTTTTTGCCACGAGTTGGTAGTGTTGGAAAAGAAGGGCAGCAAACATCGTATGTCAGACAGAAGCAGTGTGGAAATTACAGGTCTCCCCACACCAAAGATTTGTGTGGATACCTCAGCAAACCTAGAAGTCTGTGAATAGACTGGAGCTCCAGGAGTGACTTCTTAGGCATCAAGGAATTTGTCAAATACCTGAGCCCTTACCATATGCCAGATCCTATAGCAGTATCTTGAGGACCTTTAAACACATACACATTCTCCAGCCTTTTCAAGCAAATTCCTCAAGTTATTTAACTTCTCCATACACTAAATTAAGTAGGGGAAGAAGTTGCACAAGACACATTATTTGGAGGTAACAAGCGAACTGAATGGAAGAAAGTCTGCTTGTCGAGAATTTCTCTGGAGTCTCTCCTCCGAGAAGCTCAAGCTGTCAGATAGGGAAGGAAGTCTAGTAGTCCATCACCCTCGTTTCACACTTGAGGGTATGAATGTCCACAGGGTTCTTAGTAGAGTTTATCATGAATGGGAGCAATCCTAAGGTAGCTTTAAGCAGCAGGTAAGGCCTGGGCAGAACAGATTGATGTCCCAGGAGGAGAGTACCAAGAGCAAAGGTTGAGTGGGCGCCCGCTCCCCGAAGAGTCACTGATTAGGAGGGGTGGTTGTGTAGGCCGAGTAGGAAATACATTCATGTAGGGTGGGTGACTAAAGTAGATGTATCGGGCCTGAGAAATGGTTTTGAGGAACAGAATATGATACCAAGTCTGTTTATATACAGCGTTGGGAAAGGGCTAGAGGGGTGTTAACTTGAGCGCATTTTATGACTTTTCTGGGGTACTTAGTAAACATGTGTGTCCTCCTCCCTCCTGCTGAGGGAAGATATCTAGGCCCCTCCCTCCAGAGATTCTGCTTTAGCAGCTCCGTGGTGGAAGGGAGAGATCTGTATTTTTAAAGTTTTATTGAGATACAATTCACATGCCATACTGTGTACTCATTTAAGACGTAAAATTCAGTCTTTGTAGAACATATTCACAGAATTATACAACCATCACGACAAATTCCAGAACATTTTTGTGCCAGTCAGCTGTCCCTTCCGACTCCACCCCCACACCCAGCCAGCCCCAGCCAGCCACCAGTCTACTTTCTGTCTCTAAAAGTTCACCTCTTCTGGACATTTCATACCAAGGAAACCATACAGTATGTGGCCTTTTGTGACTGGCTTTTTTCAGCTAGCATACATAAATCTATTTTTTTAACCCACAGACATGGTGTTTTGGGACTAGCAGAGAATTGCAATCTGGGTCAAGCTAACTCGTGAAACTATAGGCAAGCCCCTTAGCACACTCTGTTTTAAGGTTGATGTTGTAGCCTGTTATCAGTACGTCATTCCTTTTTACTGCCGAAGATTATTCCGTCATGTGGCTGTACTTCATCTTATTAATTTATCCTGAGGTTGACAGATGTTTGGGTAGTTTCTCCTCGGTTGGCATTTATGAATAATGCGGCTCTGAACATTTGTGCGGGAGCTGCATTTCTCAGCAGGCGCCCCACTTACTTCCGTCGAAGGGTTCCTGCGTCATCCTTGGAGAAACACTCGCCTGAGTGGTTAGGGCTGTGGGTCAGCTCCTCCCACAGCGCGAAGTCCGTCGTTCTGCATCCCTTAGCAGTGTTTCTCTGGCCTCTGCTCCAAGAATCACTGGTTTTGAGCGAGCAGTGACTTAGCGGAAGTGATGTTCCGGAAGTGAATTTCATGATCTGCGCGTGCGGGGTAGAACGGATGGAGGGGGGCGGTGCATAGTGGGACGGTGGGCAGAGTAAGCTGGTTTCAGGTATTTCCAGGACCTAGAAGTGATTTGCTTTAGTTCCTAAAGGAGGGTGCTGCCGCGTGTGGGGGTGATGATGGAAAGGAAGGGTCAGGGATAACGTCCTTCGTCAAAGGAAGAATTCCTTTTATTGTGGTGATTTTAAAATGTTCAACAGTAAATGCTTTTCACTGACTCAGACACAGGTCTGGCTAATCCTGACCTTATCTATTCCTGTCATCCTGTTATTCCGAAGAAACATATTTTTACTGACTGTTTGGGAGAGGAAATCCTGGGATAACTAACTGAAGGATATAGTATAATAAAAAAATTCTGAGTTATGATATTTTCAAGCCTCTGGTCTGTTAGAGATGTTTAGATAATTGTACAAGTCTGAGTCAGAACTGAACTTTTCAAGGTTCCTTTTTAGACTTAGGATTCTCTGATCTGTCTTGGAACTGAAAATCGCTTCTAGGAGGTTCACAGTCCTCACCATCACTGCTGGTCTGCCCAGCTGTGCCTCAAGTGAAGGGGAAACCACACCTGTGAGCTAGTGCACAGCTTTAGAATATGGGGCCGGCACAACCAGTGGCCCATGTCAGGAAGTCATAGAGGTGTGTTTTATGTAATAGAATTGTCATTGACCAGATATCCATTATCCGTTTCTCATTTTTCCATGAGATTCTTTGGCAAATATTATGAGATCACCTCTAAGATGCTCTGTGGTCCATATACTTCCTCCTCCTCCCCCCCCCCCCCCCCCCCGTGACAAAAACATTATAACAAGTATCAGAACATGTAGATAAAAGCTTCCTCCTCCTCCTTTCCTCACTATAATCATTGTGAACACTTACGGTATATTCTATTTTTTTTTTTTTTCCTGTGTGAAAAATAAACTAGTCCTAGTTTTGCACAAATAAGACCATGGCTTAGACCTTTTATTTAACATGTGATTCCTTTACGTCGTTTCCCTATAAACAGTGGATTGTGAACATATTCCTTTATTAACAGATTCATTTCTACAGCACTTAAAATTAGTTTTCTGTTGTATGGATGAGATAGTTTCCAACTTTTCACTATTCTGTCCTGTGATGATATATGTGCTCAGACTTTATATTAAGATATTTTAAGTCACATCAGAGTCTTTGTCACTTCGATTCCCTGGTAATAATTTTCCTGGCATCAGTACGCCTAGATGCTCGGGGATAAGTGTTTTGGGGCAACCAGAACACTTGATTCCTGGCATATATATTCTGCTGGGAGGGTAGGTTTGGTTTATAGTTATGAGAGATGTGTTATGAATAGTTAACATAAAACATCCTATAGCTCTTAGGAGGTAGAGAATAAAACATTACTTTTTAGAAACCTGTATATAGATAAACATGGAACAAAGAATTGAATTTACAGTGATATGTGGGGACCATTTACTTCATAATTCTGTTTAAATACTTGTACACAATCTAAGAGTATTCTGTCGCTATGCTCTGATACCTTCTAGAAAGAAGTAAATGCCTCTGGCTGCACACTGGGTTAGGTGCACGTTGGGCATGTGGGTTAAATATGTTTTCCCTCCCCTATCTTTCTGCCAAAGTCAAGGACCCTAGAAGAGGATTTTACTGCCTTCTCTGAAAATGTGATTTTTAGGAACCAGTCCTTACTTATCTTTTAAAGTTGACAACGTTCTTGTTATGATCATGAAGTATCAAATAAAGAATAGATTGGTCTGCACTGTGTAAATTGTAGCCCTCCAACTTTATAGATTTCATACGGATAGGAAAAAACTGAAGTGAAGCACATCACCTCTTAACAGTGGATGTTTCTTGGTGATAGGATTCTGAATAACTGAAACTTTGTTCCTGCTTTTCTGTATTTCCAGATTCCTAGAGTGAACATGTGTTGCATGTTATAATATATGGGGATGAGGGAATAAAAATATGGGACAAATATTTTTAGAAGGTTTCACATGAGGGAGGGTGCGGTGGAGAGAGCCCACGAAGATAGGAGTGGGTGGGTACTTTTCCACTGACAAGGAGGCCTGCCAAGCCTGAGGGAACTCTCCGACTCCACCCTGTACTTTTCAGAGCCAGAGTTTTTGAAGTCCTTTGTGCTAGTTAAGGACTAGCATAGTTAGCACAGCTAAGTAAGTATGTAACAGATTTCTATTATTAGTTTATCTTTGCTGAGTCTCGTTTGATTGACAGAGAGTCCTCCACCCAGAAAGTTTGATTTATTTTGGCAGTTGGAAGAGGATTTTTTGGAGTGCTTGTTATCTAAAAAAAGTAAGGCTGGGGAACCTGCCTTTCCCCTACTCCCTTTAAAACAAAACAAAACAAAAACACAGAAAACTGTTTGGGTTGGTCCTGGTGAGCGGGCCTAATCTAGGGATTACTTAGCAAGCATGACCCCAGGGCTGGTTCTATAAATGTTACCGAATCTATTCCTTAACCGTGTGCAGGTTCTTCCAGTGCCGCGGCCCACAGTTCCGGTTAATTGGTGGAAACCAGTTTTGTGAGACTTGGGTAAGCCCATACCCCTTAGGTCTACACTTCATGTCGGACAGTGATTTGAAAGCATTTTGAGTTACAAACATTTAAACAATCACGCGGAGCAAAACGAAGGGGATTACATCAAGTTTCTAAAAGCTAACTTTTATCATTATAAAAACTACAGTTGCTCATTGTAGGCTACTTTAAGAGCTATAGTAAGTACGAAGGAAAAATATAGTTGACTCGTCATTTCGTTATCTGTAGGTTAAACATTGTCTACATCTTGACTATTTCATTTCAGTTTTTTTACATAAATAGATGTACCTTCGGATTAAACATTGTGAGCATTTCCTCCTGGTATTTCTGGTTTACTTCTTCTGTCTTGCAAAAGTGACTGCCTGTGGCTAGTAAGTGGTGTTATTTATGGTTGGCATGGGTGCAGATACCTTTTATTTTTACGGTGGCTGCCTTAAGTATTACACTTCTAATAAATCCATGTATGTGTTAATTGTGATATTCTTTGTTGCTGTGCCCAAATTGATAGATTATTAGAGCTGGCAGGGACCTTGATGATGGAGGTCAGTACTTTAATTAGAGAAATGAGGAAAACTATCCAGGAGGGTTGCCCTTTGCCCAATATCATTAAATTATTTAATGGTCTAAAAATATTACTGTAGGAAACAGCTGTTACCTCTCTTTTGCAGGTTGAGAAACTGGGGTATTGAGAATTTAATGAACACATTTTTTCAAACAACCAGGTTGTGTTTTTTACATGCTTGGGAGGAGAAAGAATTACCAGTAGGTCAGTGGTTTAGCATTGAATTGACAAAACCTGTTTATTAACTGCATTTTTCAACCACCAGTTGATGGATTTGATGGCATATATAAGCAGCTACCTTTATTTCCTCCCATATTTGTGCAGAAGTCATTATTGATACGATGTTGACAATGCCTGCTTTTCTCTTAGGAGTTAAAATAATAATTTTTATCCTTTGCAGTTAAACAAAATGGTCAATATTTAAGGAATCATAATTTTCAGTAGAGATAATAGTGATTTTTGAAGCTTTGATATTTTAAAGTCCATATTCCATACTGACACTTTTCATTTGGCTTTGAAAAGCAATAGACACTTGGGAGTGTTTTACAGTTTGAGAAAAAAAATGTTATGGCTGTGTGTGTGTGTGTGTGTGTGCATGTTTGTGTGTGTTTGTGGGTTTTACTTTTTTGAACAGAGTGATGTCCTGAAAGATAAGCTAGGAAAATGAAACAGAATTGTTCACCGTTTCAATTTCACCTTGGGAAGAACCGGGGCGGTGGTTGCGGGCAACACTAGCTTTGTTGACCCTGAAGTCTAGGCAGTTAGGGCCTGTGAATGTGGCATTTGCAGGGTTTCACTGGACCTGCTGCCTTGGAAAAGCTCTCTGGAACAACCAGAGGTGCTGTTAGCAAGGCCCGCTTCCTGTGTGAGTACCTATTGTGGAGCCCTGCGCTGAATGGGAGGTTTGTGAGAAGTGGTTTCCCACCAGCACACAATGCTGCCCCTGGGCCATGTAAATACACATTCCACTCAGGGTCATCCGAACAGGGACTGGCCAGGACGCTCTTGCAGAGAGAAAGATATTTTGGAGTTCCATTTATTTATAGTGGCTGGTGGAAAAGTAATAGGCTTATTAAATCTATTTTTAAAAATAAAAGCGAAGTCTCTTATCTAGTATTGTTTGTTGCATGCAAATCAGTTAGCCGTACTGTATTTTAATTTTACTAATTTGTTGCTCTAGGAGATGAATGTCACTGTCTTACTGATTTGTCTATATTTGAAACTTGAGTTTCTTGTTGTAAGAGTTCTTATGCCTCAGAAAGATTTTTTTGGATTCTTTGATGAAAGACATAATAGGCTGAGGCAAAAGAAAATAAGTTAGTGACCCTAGAAGATACTAGATCAAGTTGTCTCTGGATTTAGAATGACGGTGTTGAGCAGTAAACGAAGGTCTAGCGATCAGAGCAGGCACGATTCTTACTTGGGAATGGCAACACAAATTTTTGTCTTTATTCCTTGGACTTGAGATCTTTTAAAAACCATTTAAACTTTTGTTAATAAAACAGAAAAGTAAATTCAGGGCAACTGCTTTGTTCTTGCAGATTATTTGACCATATGCCAGGGTGGCTCAGTCAGTTGAGCATCTGATTCTTGATTTTGGTTCAGGTCACGATCCCAGGGTCGTGGGATTGAGCCCTGCATCGGGCTCTGTGCTGAGCATGGAGCCTGCTTAAGATTCTCCCTCTCTGTCTCTGTTTATCTCTCCCCCAATTGTGCTTGCTGTCTCTAAAATAAATTAAAAAAAAAAAAGAGAGATTGTAATGTCTAACAAAGGTAAATGAAATTAAAAAGAGAATAAATTAAATACTAAAAATCATAGAAATCTTTCCTTCAAATATCCGGGGCCTCCTTAAATAGTATTTAGTGTAGCTCATTTGCAATCATAAAAAAAATCATCAAGATCAATCCTATTGTACAACCCCCAAAGGAAAAAACCGAGGGAACTCATGGGTATTTTTCACAGCTTCATTGTAAAGTCCAAGATCAAAAGGATGGTTATCTTCTTTAAACTGGACATAAGATACACACATGATGGTTGCCTTGGCTCTTAACTCTTCCAGCTACTTCCATGATTCCAGAGATTTCTTCATCAAGGGGCTCCATCAACTCAATGGTCTCATGTTTTCCCTTCTCCATCTGAAAGAGTAAACATTTTCCCAGTAGAATGACTCTTTTCCAGCCTCCCTACAAAGCAGACCAGCTGGATGATGAACAGAGCTAGCATGCTGGCCTTATGTGTGACCCGGGGAACTTCATCATGTCCCCGATGATTGTTGTGAGCTTGATTATTTGCTTTGAGTACAGGGCGTGAATCTGATCAGGAGAGGTTGAATGGGAGTCCCATCTAGCAGGCCTGGATTTACTGGAATCTGGTCCTACCCGGTTCCTGACCTCCAGTTTTGCTGACCATCCTTGCAGAGGGGGACCTGGCCTTCAACATCCATTTTCTTATCCCACCAGCCTACTGTTCTTTTTTTTTTTCAACGTTTATTTATTTTTGGGACAGAGAGAGACAGAGCATGAAGGGGGGAGGGGCAGAGAGAGAGGGAGACACAGAATCGGAAGCAGGCTCCAGGCTCTGAGCCATCAGCCCAGAGCCTGACGCGGGGCTCGAACTCACGGACCGCGAGATCGTGACCTGGCTGAAGTCGGACGCTTAACCGACTGCGCCACCCAGGCGCCCCACCAGCCTACTGTTCTTACTTCCTTCAAGATTTTACCAAATGAATGTGTTTCACCAAAGTGATTTATTTATTTATTTTTAAGTTTATTTATTTATTTTGAGAGAGAGAGAGAGCTAGCAGGGGAGGGGCAGAGAGGGAGGAGGGGAGGGAGGGAGAGAGAATCCCAAATAGGCTCTGCACTGGCAGTGTGCCCCTCCCCAAAGTGCTTTAAAGAGTGTAACATAAAGTCCTAAAGAGAGAAATCCCTGCTAGAATTGGATAGCTTTTCATTTGGATTAATAATTTTGTTCAGAATCTGTCAGGTGAATTGTGAATATACAGACTATAATATAAGGACAGCCATCTTTGTTTACTAGAGAGTGAACTTAAAATTTTCTTCTTTTACATCTAAGCAGCTTAGTTTGGTGCAGTAGTTCTCACAGTGTGGTGTGGGGGACCCTTTTTTGGGGATCATGAGGTGAGAACTATTAATAACCCTAAAATGTTCTTTGTCTTTTTCATTCCCATGCTTCTGAGTTCTTCAGTGACATTCATGGCAATATTTTTTGCGTGTGTCTTTCATGCATTGTCATTATGGGAAATATGAAAATTGAATTGGAGAATACGGGTTTTGTATCCGAGTTGACATTTAAAATTGTTTTGCTGGAAAGATTTTGACATCTTAACAGACTCCTCAGGTTTAGAATTTGCATGATTTCAGATTAAAAGTATCTTGCACTGAGCAGAACCTAGGTGCTTATTAAATGAATAAATGTAGCCCCCTTATATTTTCTTAATAAATTATATTAGTGTAATTAATGATGTCCTCCTCGTTCACAGGGAGTGTTTAGAATATAGGCAGGCACCATACATTCAAACATTTAGATTCATCCACTTGCACGTAAAGCACATGGATAGGAGTCATTATCTTCATCTAGGAAAACCAACCTCCTTAATGTTCTGTGGTACGTGACCGTTTTTTTTCCCCTTGAGAAGAGGAAAATAGTTTTCCTAAAGAATTCCACATTTTTGTGTTTTTTTAAAAAATGTTGGTCTAAATTAGTAATGTGGTTGCATATATTATCTCATACTAAAATTTTATAGTAATAAGTTAATCTGAAATAGTAAATAGATGTTTCCTTACATGAGTCTTTGCACCTGCTAATTTGTTTCTTTGCGAGTTTTGTCACTTCATGTGGACTTTCTGTTTCAGTAGGTTTTAAGCTCAAAGAAACACCTGGTGTGTGTTTTGTGTTTAGTCACTTTAAGTGAAATACCAAGTTGCTTATGAGAATGTCATCAATTGTAGTGATTCTTCAAGAAATAACACCATGCTGGTTTTCATGTGTCCTATAGTATTCTCTCATTGACACCCACCCCCTTTGCCTTAGAGGTGGAGAAAAGAATGAGATATTAAAAAAAAAAAATTGAACCAACATCTACGATTGTTAATGAAATGTCAGAAATCTTTGAAATACATACGTAAGTATAAATAGACAAAACACCAACGATCTTAATGGTGCAGACGGTTTTCCTTATAAAGAGTGTTCTATGACATCTGTTTACATAAACAAAACTGGGTATGTAATGTAAACATGGTTGAATTCTATATGAGCTGATTCAAGAAACAATTTTAGTATCCTCCTGGCTGATCAGAAGTGAAGATTGAGATAGGGGGCATGTTTTGAAGACAAACTCCTCTTCTGGAACACTTAAGTCGAGAAAAGAGGCCACAGCTGGGAAACCAAATTTAGACGCTGGAGTTTATCTCCGATGAAAGGGTTCATAGAGCATGGAGGTCTGTTGACTCTGTGTTGTTTCATCAGAAGTATCCAGCTTGGATTCTGTTTTAGTTATCCAGTGTAACATTTCACTGTAATGCTGCTTAACCCCGTGCCTGTATTTCTAGAATCCTAGGATTCTAGTACAGTGACTGGCACACAGTGGGTGCTCAGTAAATATTTGTTCAGCCAACAGATGATAATTTTGTTCAGGTCCTTTTGTAATGCCATTTTAGAAGGTATCTTTCAACTAAGTCCTTTTGAGATCTTGAAAATAATAGAATCTCGAAACCCTTCGTACGAAAGGCCTTATTCTAACCACCTCATCAATAATTCGGTCAGCTGCATTCTTGCTTTTGTGGTTAGTCCTGGCACATCTCATTAACAGTCACCATGGAGAGTATCACTCTACTAGTTTAAAATATGGTTTATGCAGGGGTTTTTCCCCCTCCCTGGTTAACTTTTAACCATCTGGACTACATGCTAATACAGTGAATTTGCTTACCCTTCCTTAAGCTACTTTAAAAATGTTTTAAAAATTATTAAATCTGTACCTTGGTAAGGATACATCAAAAATTCAGAGTTGTTGCTGTTGTATGGGGAGCAGTGGAGGATAGGTGAGAAATGTACTTTTACTGAGTGGCTTTGAAAGTTACTTTTTGAATTTTGTGTCATGTGCTTGTTCAATTAAAAAAAAAAAAAAAAGGACGGGGTGCCTGGGTGGCTCAGTCGGTTAAGTGTCAGACTTCTGCTCAGGTTGAGATCTCCTTGCTCATGGGATGGAGCCCTGTGTTGGACTTTTCGCTGACAGCGTGCAGCCTGCTTCAGATCCTTGGTGTCTGTCTGTCTGTGTCTGCCCTTCCCCTGCTCGTGTGTGTATGTGTGCATGCTCTTTCTCTCTCAAAAATAAACATTAACAAAAAATACAAAAGAAAAGGGGGTGCCTGGGTGGCTCAGTCCATTTGTTAAGCATCCAACTCTTGATTTCGGCTCTGGTCATAATCTCACGGTTTGTGGGTTCGAGCTGACAGCACAGAGCCTGCTTGGGATTGTCCCTGTCTCTGCCCCTCCCACTGCCTCTCTTTCAGAATAAATAAACTTAAAAAAAATAAAAATACAGTTGACACACAATAGTCTATTAGTTGCATGTGTACAACAGTGATTCAACAATGATGAACATTGCAAAGCACCATGATAATGTTTTATATAATTTTTAAAGCCACTAACCTGTGAATTCTGCATCAGCTTGTCCACTTTGTGTTTCCTTGGGAGAATCTTGAATGTTATAATCAGTTGGCTATTCTTACCATCACTTTCTATTTGAGTCTCCTTGGGCAGATTACTCAATAGTTGCTACATATGTAAAAGAGGAACACCGCCCACCTCACATGAATATCGTGAAGCTGGATGAGCATTAGTGCGAGGTGGTTCACACGTGCTCTTGCCACCACCCCCCCCCCCTCCCCCAGGCTAAAGGAAGAGCTTCGGAGCTCTTCTTCTAACCCTTTCCCAGAAAGCAGTCAATTGTTTGGTGCTTGTAACACATTTTTACCCCCAAATAAAGGGTGTTATGTGTGGCTGTTAGGTACTCAGTGGTTGCACAAATGTGAACTTAATTCTTAATACGTTTGGGGTTTTATTAAAGGGGAGTCTAGAAGCCATGTTAAGCACCCCTGTTACAAATGCAGAAACTGAGATGCAGACAGCCTGTGCAGGAATACCCTGAACCACAGAGGACAGGCAGTGCTGTGGGGGTTTCAGGCAGATAGTGGTTACTGAGGGCTGGGTAAGGAGTGAATTGCGGGTGCTGGGAAGGAGAGCGTGTCTTCTGACTTCACATCTCATCTCTTTCTACCTTCTCATGCAGTTTGGAGGTAGGTGGTATGGTGGTGGGAAGTCTTAGAACTGGAGGGAGCTTTAGAAATGACCTTTCCAGGGGTGCCTGGGTGGCTCAGTCGGTTAAGGGTCCAGCTCTTGGTTTTAGCTTAGGTCATGATCTCATGGTTTCATGAGTTCAAGCTCCAACAGCGCAGAGCCTGCTTGGGATCCTCTGTCTCTCTGTCTGTCTCTCTGTCTCTCTGTCTCTCTCTCTCTCTCTCTCTGTCCCTTTCCCACTCACGCTATTTCTGTCTCTCTCAAAATAAATAAACTCAAAGAAATGACCTTTACATTCTTGGACTATAGTTTTCTAGACTTTTCTTCAATGCCCTATAGAAAAGGATATAAAGAAAGAGCCATACAAGTCCAAATTTCATTGAAAATATGTATTTTCAGTTACCTGCATCCATGGATAAAGTATGTGGGGAAAGTTAGGTTGGATATGTGTGTAAATAAGGCCTCATAGCTTTGGAATGTTTCATTGCAGGTGCTAGAGTGTCATCCTTGGGAGGTCAGATTTATTGTGCTGAGTGTAGCTGGAGTTGAGGTGTTCTAATAAAAATGTCTAATTACATATGTAAACTTCAAACAAAGCAAACTTCAAACTTGAACAAACCAAACAAACATTCGTTAAGCTTTTGTTTGTAGATGGGTCCCCTTTCCTTTTATCTAATATTTGTAGAACTGAGTTGTTACATATATGTGGATGTGGATCTCAGGTCCAGAGACTGTAAATATACAGTGCTGTAATTTTTTTTTCCTATAGGTTTTATATTTTTTATTTTTATTTTTTATTTAAAAAATTTTTTTTAACGTTTATTTATTTTTGACAGAGAGAGAGAGAGAGACAGAGCATGAACGGGGGAGGGTCAGAGAGAGGGAGACACAGAATCTGAAACAGGCTCCAGGCTCTGAGCTGTCAGCACAGAGCCTGACGCGGGGCTCGAACTCACGGACCGCGAAGTCGTTCGCTCAACCAACTGAGCCACCCAGGTGCCCCGGTTTTATGTTTTTTAAAAGACTTGGGACGTATTGAGTTATGGAAGCAACCTCTGTATTATTTATGGAGAATTATAAAAGTAGCCTCAGATTAGTATAGTGTTTACATATAATCTGTAGATATATAGACTCCCCTTCCCCCACCAAAAATGGTGCCTTCTAGATAGTAGGGTTTTTTTTTTTAATGTTTATTTATTTTTGAGAGAGAGAGACAGAGCATGAGACAGAGCATGGGGAGAGGCAGAAAGAGAGGGAGACACAGAATCTGAAACAGGCTCCAAGCTCTGAGCTGTCAGCACAGAGCCTGACGTGGGGCTCGAACTTGGGAATGGCGAGATCATGACCCAGGCCGAAGTCAGATGCTTAACCAACTGAGCCACCCATGCACCCCTGCGTAGTAGTTTTGAGTTCAGACATGGGTGTGCTTTGCCATTTAAGCAAAGGCAAACTAAAAGTACACACACACAAAAAAACATGTATGTATTCTTGAAGGCAAGGCCTATATATTAGACAAGTTGGCATCCCTCCTTGTTCCCCAGATCACAGTGGACAATTCTTTTTTACTTGTTGCTTAAGCCATTATTTATTTTAATCCAGGGAGGTGGTGGTGGTTTTAATCTGAACTCGATTTCACAGGATTTCTTTGTGGATTTAAACACTGCACCTGAATGTCCTGTGTTTATAATTGGATGCAAAAAGCAAGAATGTTTTTAAGGCTGAGAACTTTTTAGACGACCGTGATTTAACTTCGCTAATGAACCCATATCAGACAAGAAGACAAATTCCAGACAATTTGTGCCTCAACCAACCAGCTGGGTGCATACCTACAGGTACTGCTCATGTCTCAAGAGGTTTTTCTGCTTGAACAGTGATCACCCCTCCTCCTTTCATTCACGTGGCAAGCCGTGGCAAGAGTCTTTCTTCCACAGCTGTGTGGAACTCAGCTGTAAAATTAGATTTCATTGGCATAAAAACACAGTGATTACCATCGCTGTTTGCTCAATACATTCTTTTTTCCAACATTTTGCTTAGATCCTTCCTCCCTTTTATGCACGAGGCTCAGGTTCTACTTTCACAAGTAAGAGCAACTATAGGTTTTCAGAGTTTGAGTAAGCGTCTTTCCAGCTTGAGTTTAATCTGTGTTAAGTCAGCAGTGGTGTTTGAATGTGTGGTCTGTTAAGAGCAGAAAAGAACCTTAAAGGCTAATCTATACTCTTGTCCTTTCATGAAAGGGGACATTTCAACTTCAGAGTAAATGGGCAAACCCCGGATTAGAACTCAGACTTTGCAGTACTCAGTCCTGGAGTCCTACTGTAATGCTTTTTACCATAACACACTGCTCCTTTGAGCTCTTGATAGCAAAGGGGCTGTGAAGATTTCGGATAAAAATCCATAGTCCCTCTCCATATCCTCCCCCCTCCCCCCTCCCCCCCAATTTAATTTGATTTATTAAAAAGCAAAGGGGAGTGTTTTCCTGTCTCCAAGTACCTTTCCAGTCCACGGTACGGGAGAGGTGAGGGCAAGAAAAAACACTAAAACCACCCCAGCTTTCTCAACGTCCAGGTTTGTAAATGGCCACATGCTAATCTGCATGGGCAGAGCCACGCGCAGGGAGCTGGTTTTATGTTGCTGAGAAGGGAGAGAAAAACTCTCCTCTCATAGGCGCAGGGAGGTGGTAAAAACAGATGTGTGCTGATCGATGGGCAGATTTTTCTCAGCTCCAGAGGTAAAGATGATTGCACAGTGTTTCTGTTTTGTTTCAATCGCTTTTCCTCCCCTATTGATGCTATTGGTGTTTCCATAGTTATTATTAGAAAGCTGTTTCTTTCTAGTTTTGCTCTGAAGGCTAGAAATGACAACCATTTTCAGAGTTTCCAGGTCTTGAAATACCGGTCCAGGGGTTTACCTTTTAAAACCAGTGTGGAGCAGTAAGGAAAGAGGTTTTTCTGATGAGGAAGATAAAATAACAAATGATACTTTGACATCGTATTAGTTGTCAGGAATGTGTACAGCTAACTTTTTTCCTTCTCTCCCCTCCTCTCTCTGAGCTCTCTCCCTCCTTCTTTGTCTTTCTGAATCTTGCTAATAAAGCTTACAAAGGGAGACCACACATTAGGAAGTTGTCAGTCTTCTGACTGATGGCATATGGGCATAAAGGCCATCCATATGAGACAAGGTTCGTGAACATAGTTTTTCTTTATTTCTTTTTTCTCTGCTCTGTGATTCTCTATCATAATTCTGACTTTTCTACATTTTGTTTTGTTTTGTTTTACTACAGCCACGGCACAGACAAATGTAAATCAGCTGCACAAATGTTTGTCATAATAAATTTTTATTAGACTTAGCCATTTAGAAACTTGTAATCACTCATAAAGCATTAGCTACCTGATAGTTACATTGTTGTAAAAGAATACAGTGATTTCTTAGTTACCTCGTAGCACCCTTTTGCCCCAAACACAACTTGGTAAAGTAAACCGCCCCTGTCTTCCATGATTGAGTTAGTTTGTCCTTTTGTCTTTCTGACTACTGCTGGGGTTTTTCTTGCCTTTGCAACAAGAAAAAGTTGCTTTTTCTTACTAGTATTGTGTAAATGGCTAGAACGTTTCTCTGGTACGTTTGTAACAATTTTCTAAAAGCTGGCCCACAGTGTTAGAAGTCAATTGGTATTTTTAGTAGAGAAGGAAATTTTCTTGAAGTGTGAATCAAGCTGTGGTTTTACTAATGTACCCATGACAGTATTTTTCTCTGGGTGTAGAACAAGCATGTTGCAGGCAAAATGTTTACATGTTAGATTATGTGAATGTGATTGGTTAATCTCTGTTTTATTGGAAAATACAAAAAAAAATTAGATTATGTGAATGTGATTGGTTAATCTCTGTTTTATTGGGAAAAAAAAATTTATGGAATCACAGTTATCTTCAGTGGCATGAATTTTGAAGAGTATTTATTAGGCCAAAAAATCAATCTAATTAGTATTACTTAGATTAATATTTTAATAAATATTAATAATTAACATTAATAAATGTTAATTTTAATAAAAATTTAATAAAAAATAATTAATTACAGGTTAATATTTATTAGATTATTTATTTGCCCAATTGCTTTATAAAAAGTTCCTGTAATTGATATGTTTTCATCAATGTCCCACTCATCAAGGAACCCATTTGGTTTCTGAAAGTGCATTTTAAAATGCAGAATGGAGGCGAAAAGTTAACGCTGATCATGTGCGTTCTTCTCATTGGTTTCCTCACCGCATCTGCTTTTTAGACACTTCCCTAGGGTCGTCTAGAAATCAGTCAAAAACAACGTCAGAGTGTAGGTGAAGTGAGCCTGGGAGCTGTGCCTCAGGGCCTGACTTGAGATGTAACTCAGAGAGTCCCCTCCTCCTGCAGCTGTGTGGGCTCCTTTGGTTCTGAGGGTTATACTTTGCTCCTTTTGGTGTTGTTACGTTTCTTTTTCTCTTGTCGTCTGAAACTAATTTGTGTACTGTACTGCCAACTCACATTTTGAATTAATGTAAGGAAATTTGGGTCATCGGCCCATGGAGTGAGGGACCAGGACATTTTGTTACTAATTTGAAGGCCAGGTTCACCGATTTAAAAACTCTCCCAACAGCGATTAGGGCTTTGGTTTTTTCAAGTTAGAAAAGCTTCCTAGTATATAATTGCTTTCTCTGGCCTTTGGAAATGGATCTGCGGTTCTCTCCTGAGAATCCAGTTTTTCATGAATTTGGCCAGTGTGTTTCTTGGTATAGGCTGGGGCCAAAATACCATGGAAAACCTTTTTAGACTTGGAGTTGGGAAAGCCAAATAAGAGGAAAAAGTAATAAGCCAGTTGCCTAGAGTAACGTAAAAACTGAAGACCTTTTGTAATATTCTTTTAAAATAAGGTGTTCTTTAAAAGCTTTGGGGCATATTTGGACGGAGGTAAATGTCTTAACTAACAGTGAGGATCTGTTCGTTTCTCAGAGCGCCCAGCCCCCACGCCTGCTGTTAGCTCAGGACTTCTTCCCTAGTGCTGGGCCTTGCTAGCAGGTAATCAAGGTGGCAAACGACTGGCTCTCGCAGGAGAGGGGGAAGTTAACCACAAGTGCTCGTGTGGCATCCCTCCCCTGTCAGTCAGAAGACGAGAACTAGCTGGGCATGAAGCACTTGTGGTTTTAGTGTTAGGATGTGTGGTTAGGGGGAGAGGTTGTGAAGGCCTGTGGTTGTTACCGAATTCTTTGAAATGGAAGCATGGGTATGGGTAAGAACAAAATAAAGAACAGGAGTGAAACCTTGGGGCCCTGTGTAAAAATAAATAAATAAATAAATAAATAAATAAATAAATAAATAAATAAATAAATTCAGAGGATTAGAAAAAAGCATTGTAATAGAAATCATCCATTTTCCATTTTTTAATTCTCATTAGTCTTGCAGCACATTTATTCTTTATTTGTAAAGGGTAGTGGTCTAAAGAATGAGATCTTTGCAAGAACTCTGTTGTGTGTGAAGGGGACGGTGTGAATGTGGTACAGCCTTGTCTGAAATACTTGAGTTCCGTGATCCATTTGGCCAGCCCGGATACACATTTGTCTAGGGGAGAAAGAACCCAGACCAGAAAAATGAATGTTTTGTCAGGGTGGTTTGTCATGAGACTTTCTGACTCAAATAAAAAACAGTTACAGCTCAGTTTTCCAGAGATCACACATCTGGCCATTCAGCTTCTCTTAGAGCTGATAATCAGCAAATGGTCAAGGAAGGTGGCTCAGGGCACATAGGGGAGCTTCAGTGACCCCACAGAGACTGTTCCTTTCTACTCGTGTACATGACTAGCAGTCTGGCTTCCTAAGGAGCCCAAGGAAGAGGTAAGACGGCAAATTTAGGATATGGTCCTGAAATGTGAGGAGGGATGGTCTGCAGTGTTTCCTAATGAGAAAGAGGAAAAAACCCAAAAAGTAGGCATGAATTTCTCTGCGTGCAAGGTCAAAATGCTTCAGTAACTCCTTAACACATCACCTTGTGATTGCAGGCAGTATTGTTGTAAACAGTGACCCCACATCCCTGGGAAAAACTAAAGTTATGGCCAGCCTTCTCTGTAATGAAGATGTGTGACTTTCCATCCACAGTCATTGCAAATAGAGTAAGTTTTGGTCCTCATGGTCAACTGTTTGGGTAGTAAGCCTTCCACATTTATTGCTTCATCTTTTCATTCCATTAAAACGTCATATGGGGTCTCTTGGGTATGTCACATGGGTCTCCTCAGAGCGGTGGGGTTGAGGCACACCTGTTCAAATGGAGGACCGGTGCAGTTTATTTGGGTTACCAGTCCAAACACAGGAGACTCACCTTCTCAGGAGCTGATCGATTGAATGATTGATGCCTAGTAAGCCTTCCCAAGTCTTCTGGCTGGACTTAACCTTCTTTTTTTTTAAGTTGAAGTATTTATTTTGAGAGAGGAAGAGAGTGCAAGCAGGGGAGGGAGAGAGAGGGAGAGAGGGGACAGGATCTGAAGCAGGTTCTGTGCAGACAGCAGACAGCCCGATGTGGGGCTCAAACTCACAAGCTGTGAGATCATGACCTGAGCCGAAGATGGATGCTTAACTGCTTATCCGTCTGAGCCACCCAGGCGCCCCCGGACTTAAACCTTCTTTAACTGTCAATGTTTAATGGCAGTGTGGTTTTCCCACTTTAATACCTGAATATTTGACTTTGCATTTTGTATTGGGGAAACTTGCTACATTTCTCCTCATCACTGGGAAATAACCAAAACGGTACTAGTGTGTATCCTATTTTATGTTTTGCATCTGTGGTTTTCATTTTTCTTAAAGTCCCCTTCTTGCCTTTTCGCTTATCCTTCAGTCTGTGATGCTAAATTGTATTCCGTCATAATGTTAAGGGACAACTTGGACGTGGTTTCCTTTCTAAATAGCTGAGCATTATCTTTTTTTTTTTTTTAATGTTTATTTATTTTTGACAGAGAGAGAGAGAGAGAGACAGAGCATGAGCGGGGGAGGGGCAGAGAGGGAGACACAGAATCTGAAGTAGGCTCCAGGCTCTGAGCTGTCAGCACAGAGCCCAAGGCAGGGCTCGAACTCACAGACCTCGAGATCATGACCTGAGCCACCCAGGTGCCCGGGCATTATCTTGCTTAGAGATAACTTAGTGATTATTTCCATATATCTCTTGCATTTCAGGCAAATGAAACTCTCCTACGTATGTGTATGGAGCCTAGAAATGGGAATTTAAATATTGCTGGCTCTGTGTACCACCTCACCTCGATGAATCTCTTACCTAATATTCCACTCAGGATAAAGTCTGGTTTATCTCTGCTAAAACTCAGAGATTAGAAAACAGACGTCGGCTTTTAGCAAGCCAGTGGCCTAGGAAAAAAGAGGATCGATCAGCAGCTTTGGTTATGGAGAAGGGAGACTCTGTGCCAGGGTTCACAGTGGCTTTCTATGCATTATATTCATCCTTCCATTTTCCTCCATGATTAACAGTGTGGTTGAGTTTAGACAGTAGGAGTGTCTGATGTTTATAAATTCTCACTGATTGCCATCTGAGTGATGGTCGTATAGTTGACTTTATTTTATGTGCAGTTCCTCCTGCCTTCCCCTCCCCTGCTCCCCTCCGCAGTCTGCAATAACCACTATACATCTGTGAGGTAGACAATCCATTGTAGTAGGGGGGAAGAAGAAAAAAAAAAGGATTCAGGCATCTTTTTTTCTTTATAGAATAGTTGCATTACCAGAATTGTCTGTACAGTTTTCAAAAGCAAATGCCACTTACCTCTTTTTGCCGGTGGACTTGGGTTTCTTCGGGTGTTTTTGCAACTCTGGGCTCCCATCCTACATCTGTCTATAAAACCCGTGTGGGCCTCAGGTCTCTCCCCTAATCCCAGAGTTTGCAGGGCCTAGAGTTTAACTCCATAATTTGGAAGTGACATCTGTGCTTAAGAGTGTTACCTGGCAAGACAGGATTGCTATGTCCTGTTAATAGCGAGTCCCATTGTGTAACATGGCACCAACCAGGAGCTTTCTTCCGTTGCAACTGTCACTGTAAGATATAATGTTGGTGTTGAGATATTCTTTGGTATTAGGGCCAGCGGGCCAGGAACACTTGAATTTTGTGTCGGATTACAACTGTCTCCTGCTAGCCAGTGCCTGCAGTTATCCCCAAGAGACAGTGACAAATAGGAATAAAATAGCACTGGTGAATTGGATTTGAGTCTCAACCCCAAATACTGAAAATCAGGCAGCTGGGTTGGACCAGTGGAGCATAAATAGCTTTAGCCCAAAGCAGGTCCTGACTAAGGACCTCAGTCCTGGCCCCCCTCCTCCTAGCCCCCCATCATCATTTACTGTTCTCTGGCCTAGTGGCGGGACCTCCAGGCTGCAGGGACCTACCGGCAGGCCCTGAAGTTGGTTTGCTCCTGCTGCCTCATTGGGTGAGAAAAAAGGTGCAGGTTCCATCCTTGTGCTCGTGTGTGACATGACTGGGGACTGCTTGCGTGGCAAACGGCTTTGGCCCCTCACTGCTTTAGCAGGGAAGGGAGAGAAGACAGAGCCATAATCTGTGCCAGCAAGTGCCTTGGAACTCTTCCTGGGGAGGAGTGAAGAAAAGAAAGAGGAGAGTGCTTCTTCACCCCAGAGGCTTCATAGTCAGACCCTTGATGTAAATTACTGCCCTGTTTATCCAGCCTGCAGTTCGGAAGAAACGTGAAGTAAAACATTCCACTTAAGAAACAAGCCTGTGTAATATCAGCAGTCTGGAGAAAGTAGCTGGCCTTTCTTCATGCACTAGTAGGATTAAGTATATTAGGAATACAATTGACATGGACATCAGTTCTCCATCGTTCGACCTACTCAAATGGTGATGTCATGACAGTGTCAATGGGATTACCTTAGTTAATTTTATTGAGCAAGAATCTGTTTCCTTCATCAGGATAAACTATTGGGCTTTAGGTTTTGTACCTTTATTTGCTTAGGAACTGAGTAATTGCCTCATAAAACAGCATGATGGTACTATTAACACTGAATTATAAGACCTGTTATTATAGAATGTGCTTCCTTAGTTGGGACAAGACTTCGTTGTTTGGTGCTTAAAATAATTAGTTTCTCCAAATGGGGTTATAATGAATAGTGTAAAATTTTACCTATTTAAAATAAAAAAGTTTACAATCTCTTGGGTGGCTTTTATGCATCATTTGATACTTCCAGAGAAGGATTTTCTTTGGGTGGGATTGTGGGAGAGGGAAGTATATTTAATGTTCAGAATGGAGGGGTTTAAGAATGAGAAAAATATTTGTTTTCTGTCCTACGCATCTGGGACAGATTTGAGACAGCCATTAAAGGATTTGTCCCACAGTTTTGCCTGGTTTGGACATTGAGTATTAAAGTGTTCATTGATCAAATATCCTTGCATTTGATATTTGGGAGGACTTTATTATGAATGACAAAAAGTTTATGTGGCTTTATTTCTGAATGGACTTAAATGCATGTATTTGTTGTCTCTTCCTTGCACATGCTATTAAGCTTTTTGTGCCATAAATTTTTAGGCATAAGTGAAGGATGTTTAAATACTTCTGAAAGAACAAATTATAATTCTGTATAGGAATTTGTTATTGTTTTTCCGACTATTTTATTGGAAAGCTAATTATTGGTACCAAGTACCATTTTGGAATGAGAGTGCACTTTGTACTGTTTTGAATACTTGTTTGAAAATCATTTATTCCGTGAAGCAAGGTAGTCTGCCTTTCAGCCCTACACTGCACAAGGTGCCTTGGGTTCTGGCTGGGATATGGGGAAGTTCAAGATCTCCACAGCGATAAAGATATAAATACACAGCAGGTTAAATTCAATTCAAGGAAATGACGAGAGAGAGATAATTAGAACATGATTAATTACCAAATTAATGGCAAGGTCAGAAATTGTAACAATTGCAGTATAACCTTTGTTAACTTGCTTGGATTAACTGCTTATGAACAGTATTTTGATCTTAATGAAAGGGAACACCTGTTTTTATAGGTCATCCTCTTTGGCCTTGTTTTCTGTAATTAAAGATAATGATACCACCAGTTTTTGTTTGACACTTGACCTTCTCACAGTTTTGTCTAGTTTTAGATCCAAAAAGATCCCTGGGGCAGGGTAGTTGCTATTATTCATATATTTTAAAAAATTATAACTAAAAGACGAAGTCTAGGTCCAGGAGGTTATGTTCACATAGCTGCTTGGAAACTCAAGTCTGTGGTCTCCTAGTTTAGGCTGTTTTCTTGCTTTTGCTTTACCCTTCTTGGGGACTGACACAATTATGCAGTGCTCTAGGGGCGTCTGGGTGGCTCAGTCAGTTGAGCGTCCAACTTTGGCTCAGGTCATGATCTCACAGTTCATGGGTTTGAGCCCCACGTCGGGCTCTGGGCTGAGAGCTCAGAGCCTGGAGCCTACTTCAGATTCTGTGTCTCCCTCTCTCTCTGCCCCTTCCCTGTTGTGCTCTGTCTGTCTGTCTCTCTGTCTCTCTCTCAAAAACAAATACTAAAAAAAAATAATGCAGCACTCTGTGATTACAATGATTTGATTTTCAGCTGACTTCATCACAGTGCACTTAAATTGCTGACTTGTTAGAGATGACTTTTCGGGGTCCTGAGTCCTTTTTAAAAGATGGTGGTTCTTTTACAGGAAGCCAGTTGAGGGAAATTCTCCATGAATGTACGTCACAATGATGATGACCGACCAAATCCCTCTGGAACTGCCACCATTGCTGAACGGAGAGGTCGCCATGATGCCTCACTTGGTGAATGGAGATGCAGCCCAGCAGGTTGGTGCAGCAAGAGGGGAATTTAAGTACAGTTGTCTGAGTGCAAAACATTAGCTCATTGTTTTTGCTTGAGATTCAATATCTGTGATTTTGAACATTAATAGTTCCGGAGGTAGGCGGTGCTGTTGTAGAATTACTGTATGCTTTCAAAAAATATCCCATTGTGTTTTCTGAGAACAGCAAATCTGATCTCATTCAGTTAGTATTCCTGGTGAAGCGTCACAAAAATGTCTGATTTTGGAAGTGAATCATTTTGAAAATATGTACAAGTCTTTGGAATAAAATGTCTGTTTATCCATGTCCTATATTATGCTTGACTGGTTTGCCTGGTCGGCCAGAGCAGGACACTCAAAGGGAGGGTCAGGTTTTGATCTCACACAGGGACACAGGGCGTGAGTGACCTGGGCAAGATGCACAGGCCCATGTGAACCCACTCTGGCTCCTGGGGCCACCCTTCCATACATAGAGCCTGCTGCTCAGAAGATGATGGTACTTCTTTTCTGTAAAACTTCTTTGTCAGTATTATTGAATGCTACTGAGTAGAAAAGATGTTTCTGAACTCGTTCATGTAACGCTTGGGAAGAGAGAGATTTAAGTGGTAAGTAAAACTGTAAGGAAATTATTAGGTGAGCTGTTCTGATAACACATTGTTTTTATTGACCACAAAAACCGGGTCTGCTTAGTCTTCTATGAGATAAATAGCGTTTGTCTTTGTGCCGTTCTTTAGAAGCGTGAAAGTTTCTGTCTTAGGAAAAGTAGAATTGGGAACAATTGCTTGAAGAGTATTTACCCAAACTCTGTCAATGATTCAAGTGAGTTTTAGACAGCCATTCAGGTGATGGGAGTACATGCCCATTTCCCCTCCCCGCAATCTTTCCCAGTACAGGAACACCCTTTCTCCATCATAGCCCATTCATGCGGCATCTCTGCCTCTATTGGATCTTACTTTGCTGCCTCATTTATTTATATTACTTTCTTCTTCTTTAGACCGTGACCCTCTCAAGAGCAAAGAATATCTAATGGTGCTCAGTAAACGTTGGTTGGTTGAGTGAATTTCACCCCTTCTCACCTCTGATACAGGCATCTCCCCTCCTGACTCTTCAGTCTCTCTCTCTCGGTGCTGGATCATTGCCACTAATCACACCGTGGTGTCTTTTACCTCAAACGCACAAACAGCCACCCCGTTCCCCCACCCAACAAAGCCAGAGCCTCTCCCTTGACTCCACAGCCCCCTTCCCAGTTACCACCTCCTGTCTCGGCTCCCTCGTGGCAGGTCTCCTCTAAGCACAGCCTCGGCCCCCTTAGCTCCATTGCTCCTCAACCCCAACGTCTTCACTTGGACCTGCTACCCTCCTCTCCCCAGCCTGTCAGCAAGGCCTGTTGGCTTCATCTCAGGACCACTTGCTGAAACCATAATTTGCCACGTCCACTTCATTTCCGCTCCTACCACTGGACTCCAAGCCGACGTCTCTCACCAGGGAGGACAGTTCCTCTCACTGGTCTCTCTGCTTTTATTTTTGCCACAGAAGGTATTTGCCACACCACCCTCGTTGGAGAGAGTTGCTAAAAAACACATGCATCACGTCAGTGCCCTGCTCAGAGCTGTCCTGTGACACCCGGAATAAAATCCAAGTGAAGGGCCATGGCCTGGCAGCCTTCTGGCTTTAGTCCTTATGCTCTTCATCGTTCTCCCCCTGATCTGCTCACGGGAAGATCTCCAGAGTGCCATGAATTGTTCAAGGTGCAGTGTCTGGTCTCCCTTCTCACTAATTAAAAGGTTTAAAAAAACCCCAACGTGCTCAAATGCGACTCAACTTGGAACGCATCTTGGGACTCAGCGTCGTCACCTAGTTCCTGTTTGCACGTGTGTACCTGGGAGACCCAAGGCCACCTACTCATGCTGTTACTACTGTGCACCATTTATGTGTTTTGATGGTTCCTTCCTCATTGCTGTGATTCAGTCTGCACAGAACACCCTCTTGTAGTTTATGAAATCTAGCATACAGAGTTTTCTAATTCTTTCTTTAGAAGTAAACTTTTTTGTACCTAGAAACGAGCAGAGCCTGAAAAGACTATGACGTCCTCAGGCCATGCGGCATTTCACTGCTCTCTCTGTGTGTCTACCTCAGCTCCAAGTAGAAGCTGCTTCATAATTTTGGTGTATCAAGTCACATTTTTATTTTATTTTGTTAAAAAAAATTTTTTTAATGTTTATTTTTGAGACACACACACACACACACACACACACACACACACACACACAGAATTGAGTGGGGGAGGGGCAGAAGAGGGAGACCCAGAATCTGAAGCAGGCTCCAGGCTCATTTGCGAGAGCTCTCTCCTCACGGAAAGCCCTACTAATGCTTTTGAAGGCTTTTACTGCGCTGTCCCTCTGAAGCAACACTGTTTCATCTCAACGTGGACCTTTTGGAGACACAGGGCTGACTTCAGTGATGGACGTTGCAGGTGCTGCCTGGCAGGCCCTTGGGGGTGACATTTTGAGGGAGGCAGCCCTTGAGCCTCCTCTCCAATTCTACCATTCTAAAATGCTGCCCACTGGCCACGGGGCTGTGCCTCTGCATTTCTGCCGGGAGCGTGTATGGCGAGGCTTACCTTGTGTGTGTGTGTTTACAGCATTCTTAATACTTTGCAGCTGTGCGGAGGACATTCTAAACATTTCCGTATATGCAAAAGAACCACCGCAGTTATGAGAAAGCTCCTCAGTCCCCACAGGCCTCCTCCTCCTGAGTTTTGTACTGATGGTTTCTGGATTTAGTTAGTACAGGTCCTTGGCAAGATACGCGGCCCTACTCTGGCTCTCGAAATAAGAGACACTGTTAATTTTCATGATCCAAAGCTTGAAACTTTGGTCATTTTATAGAGGGAGCAGGAAAAAGACGATTCTTTTCTTAAAATGAAAAGCCACCCTCATGATTGAAGATGTAAGAAAACTATATATTACCAACTAAAAAACGAACAGGAACAATGGTAAACACGGAGTGTGGACCGAAGCGACTTAACAGCTTTGCTTATGTAACAGCTTCATTGAGATATAATCCACATGCCATGTAATTTGCTTATTTAAAGTACACAATTCACTGGAATTTGCTACAGTCACAGAATTGCACAACCATGACCACAATTTTAGAACCTTCTAATCATGATACAAAGAAACCCGGTTGCAGTCATTTCCCAGGCCTCTCTTCCCCATATTCCCAGGCGACCACTAATCTACCTTCTCTTTCTGTAGATAATTTGCCCATTCTGGACCTTTCATGTAAATGAACTCGTGCTATATGTAGCCCATTGTGGCTGGCTTCTTCCACCTAGGGTAACCTTTTCAAGGTTCATCTGTGTAGCGGCATGTATCGATACGTTATGCCTTTTTTACTGGCATCACGTGGATGTATTACATTTTGTTTATTCATCCATCAGTGGATGGACATTTGGGTCGTTTCCACTATTTGGCCATTATGAATAGTACTGCTGTGAACATTTGTGTGCAAATTTTTGTGTGGATGTATATTTTCATTTCTCTTGGATATCTACCTAGGATTGAAATGGGAGCAGCTTTATTTTGAACTGTTGTTTTCTAAATAAAGTATCTCTGTTTCTGTCACTATAATTTGTTCTACCTCTGAATAGATCAGCATAGCTAAATAAAGTTTGCTTCTTTTAATATGCCTGCCAGCATACTATTCTCGTGTTCTAAAAATCAGGTTTCCTGACCTGAGTTTTTGTGTATGAGCATATCAATTATAGTGAATGCCCATCAATAATCAGAATATTGGTGCAAACATTTTCAGAACCTATGGTATATAACCTAACTACCTTTGTTAGAGACTATTAGCATATTTTAGAGGTAGTGTAATAGCTAGTTTTAAGCACAAAAGAGTAAGCGTCAGCCCAATTTCCAACTTTTTCTATTGGTTTAATATTTTAATAATCTCTGAAGAATTACAGCAGTCAGTGGTGCCTAGGTGGCTCAGTCGGTTGAGCGCCCAACTTCGGCTCAGGTCATGATCTCACAGTTTGTGAGTTTGAGCCCTGTGTCGGGCTCTGTGCTGACAGCTCAGAGCCTGGAGCCTGTTTTGGATTCTGTGTCTCCCTCTCTTTCTCTGTCCCTCCACCACTCACACTCTTGTCTCTCTTGCTCTCAAAAATAAATAAACATTAAAAAAAAAAAAAAGAATTACAGCAGTCACCAGGGTTTAAATAAGGAAACCATTAGGTTGAGAACAGAAGTGTTAACATAGAGTTTGCTGATTTGCTAACTTAATCTGTGACACTTGTAACCTAGAGGAGGGTGGAATGCCTCTTTATATCCTCGTGTTGTTGGTGACTCTTCTCATATATGTGTTCATGAAGGGGTCAGTGGGGATGGGTTAGATGCCCCTCTGTCCTACTGTTCTTTGAGGGAAAGTAGCAAATGTTTGGTAACCATGTTATATTTCTTTTGTCTTTCTCCACCCCGCCCCGCTTTAAGCTTGCACAGTATTAATTGCTAATGAGTGTTCTTACTGCCTCTTCTTCAGGAAGTAGATCTCCTTAAATGTAAACAGAAAACTTGTTTCTCCTTCCAGTTCAGGATAACCTGTAAACAGGCTTGCCCTGGAAGACAGGTTAAAGTACCTCAGCCGTGTCCGTAGTTCTCTTGACTTTGCCTGTTCCTTTTGATCAGCATTCACCATGTCATTTTATCAAGACTGAGTTCCCTGCCCCCCCTTTTGTTTCTTCTTTTTGAAAGCCTTTGTTTCCACTAGACAGAATACACAGCCAGAGATTTCCTGGAGCATTCTTTTGAGTACACATTTCCAGACAGCACGTTAAACATATTAAAACTTTCCACGTTCAGATGGTGCTCGTCATCGGCGTGTCTTTTACATCAAATGTGCTTTTCCTCCTAATCCAGTGACCCTTTCTGTTCTGGTTGATATCTTCTTAATAACTTTTCCTTGATGGCTTCCTTTCGTGCATTCAGTAGTTCAAATCCTCTCACCATGCAGGTTTACTCTTTAAATATCCTGATAGCCACCGTGTCAGGGAGACACAGAGAGTGTTTTACAATCAGTACAGCGGAGACAAATGGATAAACAGTTCTTGGGAAGTTTGCCCGGGAAACAGAAAGATACTCAAATGAGAATGGGACCGGTGGTGAAAATAGAGGCTGCAGCTATTATTGCTGAGCAACGTTACATAACAGCTCTTTGTATGACAGAATCCTATTTAGAGGCTGGGGCTCGGGTCAAAGATAGAGAGGTAGGTTGGTCAAGTGTTGGGTTTGGGAAACTCAGCGTGGGGCAGCTGGGTCTCAGGGCAGACTCTTCGGCATCCAGGTGTAGAAGTGCACAAGTTGTGCACAGATGTTGAAAGAAAATGGTTACCGCAAGCTGCCATCCAAGTTCTCTCTACCCCTCACACATAACAAGGCCGCAGGTGTCAAGGGACTGCGGTCATCTTTTCTTGGAGATATGGGGTGGAAAGGAGGAGAGAGAGGGTAGGATTTACGACTGAATTTAAGGAGTGACTCAGTAATAGATTTGTTCGTTTTAAATTTTTTTTTTTTTTAACGTTTATTTATTTTTGAGACAGAGAGAGACAGAGCATGAATGGGGGAGGGTCAGAGAGAGAGGGAGACACAGAATCCGAAACAGGCTCCAGGCTCTGAGCTGTCAGCACAGAGCCCGATGCGGGGTTTGAACTCACAGACCGTGAGATCATGACCTGAGCTGAAGTCGGATGCTTAACCGACTGAGCCACCCAGGCGCCCCTAGATTTGTTCGTTTTAATAAGTATTTGTCCCGTGTGTTCTGTCCCAGCATTGCCCTAGGTGCTGGTAGGTGCTGGCAATGCAAAGGTGAATGCGACTGTTCTGGCCCTGAAGGAAGGAGCGATCGAGTTGGGGAGCAAAACGTGGTTTACCAAAATAAAGAGGCTGTATTTATACATGTGTAGAGCCACAGGAGAAGTGCTTGGATTGTAGAATACGTCCGTGCCCTGGGAGCACAGGGGAGGGGTGGACCAGGAGTGGAATAGGCGGGCAGGAAGACCCACCTGGCTAGGAAGAGTGTCTGTGGGGAGGCTGAGCCTGAACAGACACCTCACTTGAAGTGAAGTCTGGGACTGTTACTCAGCTTTGCGTATCAGGTAATCGGGTTCTGTTTTATGAAGTGACGCTGCTCTGTAGGGATAGTATATTCAGGGGAGGGCTAATATTAGCGGTGCTCCAAACTGCATCTGCACATTCTTCCCTCTCTTTTCTGGCGCCTTTGCTCTTCAGTGTTCTTGTCAGTGCATCTTTTTGTCCTCCGATGCATCCAGTGTGGCTGTGCGTCCCATGATGTCCTTCAGAATTACTGACCCCATAGAGATGCAGAGTGGGGTCACCTCTCCCCCAGAGCTACCTTCCAGCAGCACAGGCAGCCACCCCTGCTTCTGAGGGCCTGCTTTCAGCTGTAAAAAAAAGGCGTGAGTTTATCCAGGTCTGTGGTCTGGTTTGACAATCCTCTCTGCCTTAGGTTTGCCAGTTTCGCTCACTACAAAGGCTTCTGAAAAGTCATAGCCTATGCATAATCTCTGTCTCATAAAGGAAAATGTTGATGCTATATTATCAGAGGCTGTTGTTATATGTGGCACCCACGATAATTACAGCATATGACATGTAATTATGACAGCTCTGAGCTGTCTGGGTTGAGAGACACTTCAGAATTTAATTAGCCAAAGGCAATAATAATGAGACAAAACGTAGGCCGTATCCTTCAAATGGGAGAAATTGAGCTGCCTTCAAAAAGGAGAGGATTAAGGGAGAACACTGGAGTGGCAAAGTTGCATTGCAAAACAACGGCAATTTTAAACTCTACGGTGGTTTTAACATTATGACTGTTTTCAGTTTACTGCAATGTTTGACCGTCTGGCTGCACTGTAAACTCCAGGAGAGCGGGGACCGTGTCTCTTTTTCACACCACGCCTGGCGTCTGAGGTAGCACTTGGTAAATCCTTCAGAATGGGTGAAGGATGAGTGAAATGAGCAAATTTAATTCGTCTAAACCAGGGCTTGAAAACAGGCTACTTGTTGCATCTGTCATACAGGCCTCCTCCACCCCCCCCTTCTTTGTAATTGATACAATTACTGAAAAAATAATTAGGTTGCCGGTACTTAAAAATTGGAAGATTTACATAAAATTCTGGATCTTTCTATGTATCTGGAAATCCCAGAAGATCTGATGACACTGGGCTGGTCTTCCCACTTGGCAACAATGACTGGCAGAAAATGGCAACTGCCCGCGTTAGATGGGGACCGTCTTTCTCAGGCCCCACTCTGTCCACTTCACTCGGTTTCCACGCTCGCCCGGGTGCTATGGCCATCCGAGTTGGAACCTGGAAACTGTCAACCTTTTTACCTTTGAAATCGCATCCTGTGTTCACGCAGTTCATGTTTTAAACAGAGCAAAAATGTTTGACTTTTCAGGCACACTCATTTTTGTATCCTACTTACGAAGTGATTTTCAGCCTCTTAGTTTTCTACTTACGACTTGTGAAATGAACTGCTGTGGGCTTTGGTTCACCTGGCTTTGTGGAAGGGTTTCAATTATATGTCTTACAAGTTAGGACCCACGTATTGTTTTCTTTGGCCTCTGCTTTTCGGTGAGCAGAACTTGGGCCCCCAATCAGTGCCACATTGAGAGCTCCCCAAAGCATCGGAAGGGCAGAAGGAACAACCCGGCGCCTTGGTTTTTACTGTTTACAGACCAGTTAGGGACATTAAACACAGATGCAAGCTATCATCGTTCCAAGGGCAGAGATGCAGATACTTGTGTTTATAATCTTGCTTTTCAGTCTCCAAGAATTGAGGCTTCCTTAAATACTTATTGAAATAGAATCTTTTCAAAGCAGACTTTTCCTGGTTATTACCTAGATGAGGCATTTCATAGCATTTCTGTATTAACTTTCTCCTTGGATAAGATTAAATATGATAGTTTTCCGACCTCTAATGTCTATTTTCTTTTGCAAATGCGTATGTGTCATGTTAAATGCGACGTGACAGCCATTGCTTTATCACACAGTGCAGTAAAAATAATATATATACACACACAGAGGAAGCAAAGATCCGTCTACATGTGTTAAGACATATGTTTGCATATAGCCATTTTCGTGTTGGCAGACTTTTCTCTTTTTTGTTCAAATGATTGATTTTAAAAGTAAGATTATATAGAAATGATATATACAAGACAATAGTGAGCAAGCTGCATAAAATTAGTAACATGAATCTTTACGTTCCAAATGCTTATGTAAAAATTAAACAGCCTACCGAGAAGCCAGTTGCTCAAGTGACAACAGTCTTGTAACTAGGTTACAATGCTGGGTTTAGCTACCTTCAGACTACATCTATTTCCCCATTTAAATTGGGGTTGGCCAGAACTAGGTGCCTCTTAGTAATTTTCCAGCCAGCTCTACGTTTCGAATAAACTGAAGCTGAACTGCAGTGGGCCTCCAGAAAAAACAGAATTCGTGTGCCATTTTCGTGTTCATTCCTACATCGCTATTGCTTCTCTGCCCTGGGCCTTTTTCCTTAATAGGCGACCATCAGATCAGATCATTGCTGGAAGGGAATGTGTTTTATGGGCAGCAGGTGTGTTTGGCGTGATCATTAATTGGAATAATTTGACCCTGCCTCTCCTGGATCCACTCTTTATTGCCCATTTCTTGCTCCTTGCGGTAGAGTAGGCGTGCGTTTGGATAAAATGGACAGCCTCCATTTAGAAAATTCCTTTGCTAAGGGTTTCTGCTTGGCAAATAATTGGGCAGTTAAATGGAGACAGCACAGAGCTGGAGCGGACTGTCTAGCTTTGGGGGCAGGTTGACGAGAAAGTATATATGTCAGTAAAGCTGTCATCAGGGTTCCATTGGTATTATTTTCAAGACGTGGAAATTAAATCATGTGAGCCAAACTTTAGATTTGGAGAGTAACGGACTTGCGCTTGTTACCTAGTTATGTTATATGACTTAATTTTTAAGAGGCATCGTTAAAATGTTCTTGTGTTTTCTGAGTAGTTAGAAAAATTCAGCACCGACTGAAGTGTGTTACTACTTCAGACAGAAGTTTCTTTGGTCTTTGTGGGAATGTTGAGTTCTAGCTTATGGGAGAAACTGTGACACACTGAAGCATGTGCTTTGCTCAGCGATGTTGTTCGGTAGCTGAACCAGCCAGAGTCGTGTACCTCATACATCTGTCCTGATTTCACCGTTTTAATTTTTGTTTTGCATTGTCAGAATGGGCCTGTTTGAGACCCATCTTTCTTCTCCTTACCTTGCAAAAAGTCCATATGAAGAGTATCTTTTTGGAATGACTGTTTTGTTGATGATTTATTTGGTGACTTTAGTCATGACTGAAAATAAAAGTAATATAAAATGTGAGTATACTAGGAATTACGAAGGAATGGCAGCCATAGGTTTCTTTTGGGGGTTGTGATGGGAAATCAGACCTTAGGCTTATGTATACCCTGTCTGTGAACAATACCTATTTTAAAGACCCAGGGAATCCACTTAGGGTGGAGTTGGGTGATAGAGGACATTATCCCTTAATAGGTGGGGGTTCGCATCCAATTTACTTCTCAGGAGTCTCCATTTTCTCTTACATATTTATTTAGATTTTTAGAGAGAGTGAGCTCATGAGCTAGGGAGGAGCAGAGGGAGAGGGAAAAGAGAGAGAATCTTAAGCAGCTTCCATGCTCAGTGTGGAGTCTGATTAGGGACTCCATTTTACAACCCTGGGATCCTGACCTGAGCCGAAACCAAGAGCTGGACGCTCAACGGACTGAGCCACCCAGGCGCTCCCATGTTCTCATTTTTAAAGTCGTTTCCTCAGGGTCAGGCACTGAAGAGTTTTCCCATTTTTTTATTGACGGCCTTTGCGCATCACTGCTTCTTCAAGCTGCCTTGGGACTTCGAAGAGCCTCTCTTCGGGAGACCAGAAGGTAGGCACTACATACACCAGCTTTACCTGCTCCGCCTTTGGACCGGAGCTTTGTTACAGAGGCTCCTTCTGTAATGATTACTCCAACACTAAGGGGCAAGTATGGGATAAAACATTCTGTAAGTTGGCCTTTTCCAGATATTTCAGTGCCTGAACAATGTAAAAGATTCATTAAAGGTCAGATATTTGACATTGAAAGAATTCTGAGTATCTGAGTTTTTGGCATTTACTTCAATCTTAAATGTTACTTTGTAAGCTTACTGATCACCAGAAGGCTTTTGGTCTCCACTATGGTTGAGTGGATCTTTCTTAGTGGGCAGTATGTTGAATTGTTGGAAACAATGGCTTTTGATATTTTGATTTCCTTGTTCCCTTTGTGGTGGGGGGGGGGGGGTGAATGATAACTGCCTGAGGGCTTCTTAGGTGCCCGCGGGAGTTGGTGCTAGGGGCTTACATACATGGTTTCATCCAGTAATCATACACCCTGATAAGGTGCTGATCATTTTTCCAGACAGAACAGGTGGCAAAAAAGGTTAAGTACCTGCAGCTGGATTTGAACCCATTTAGAACCTACCTTTCGAAAAGGGCGTAGAGTTGCTTGGGTTAGGGATGTCTCATTGTCTTGTTCAGGTAAACAGTTGGGAGAGACCTGGGACCAGTTTTACCTGATAGTCCATGATAAAGTTCATTGGGAAGAGTATTCCTGTTCTCTTATATGATGATGTTCACACGAGCTCTGGAAGGTGGTAGTGATTCTGGGCCTGGAGCTTCTGAAGCTTGCAGGCCACGTGGTAGTGGTGGTGTCTGAGGCCTGGAGGAGGAGTTGGGAGTGAAGTCATCTTAGGCCCAGGTCACCAGAGCCCCTCCCTTTCTTTCCTTAGGGGGATAGTTCTTTCCCTGAGATTTGCAGCAGAGGCGTGGTTCCCCCTGGGGTCACAGCTGTGGAGAGAGACAGTGGTGACCAAAGAAGGGAAGCAGGGGTTCCTTGTCCCAAGGAGCAAGGAGATGACCTTTTTGTCTGCCCTCTTTTCCTCCCAAACCCGGCCTTTCGTTTTCATTCAGAAATTACATCACCCCAGAGGCACAGTTTTTTGTGTCTGAAGAAATCTAACAACTTCTTGTAAGACTCGAATCTATTACATTGTTTGTTTTTCATTCTGAATTTATGATTGTTTCTCTTAACTGAGGTCGAAACTGCAAGCACCAAACACCCCAAGTTTATTCTCCCAGGAGAAAGAAAAGGGCCACTTTGCCCCGTGAGCATTCCTTAGATCTCTCACCTCTGCTTACTCTTATTCTCAGGGGGAATACAGAATTAAGTGTCATGCCGTATTTGTACCATGAGCCATGAAACGGCACCCATTTGCTTGCCAGTTCCTCGTTTTCTTTGTTTCAGATTGATGAAGGGCTGCTTGGACTTAGTCTCTCCTCACGATGTTAATTATATGTTTCAAAATCATGTGTTCTGTTAAAAATCACTTACGCATAGCCTTGGAAAGAGAACTGGAGGCAGGGAGTTGCTTCAGGGGTGCAGAATATTGTTTTGGAGGCCTTGGGAAATAAATCTTAAGAGTTAGTTCATTTACCACCAAGACATATTTAGTCAGTGTATATAAACAAAAGAAGTCACAGTGTGCCTGGACATTATTTGTCCCAGATGGAGTTTAAACTTGGCTCATTATACTGCACTGATGTCATGGTGCATAAACTGGCCCTGAATTAGAGCCGCGCATTGAATCTGCTGTGTACTTGTATGTGCTGAGGGCGGGTGAGGAGGAGGGGAGGGGCCGGCTGGAAAATCTTTGTCACATTTTTCCTCCGTTGTCTGCAGAGACTAGTGTCAGTCCTGAATTTGGACTTGGTGCAGAATGAGGGAAGAATTGGAATAATCTGTTCATTTGTACAGATCGGTATGTGTATGCACTCGGGGATATCATTATTCCAAGACTAAGAGTACAAATGCTCTGAGCTTTCCAACAGTTGCTTACAAAGCTCTGATATTAAGATCTAGAAGGGAAAATCTTAAAGCATTTTTGAAGAGCGTTTTTCAGTCCGTTTGTCTTGAAACCTTAAATCTGGACAGTTTCTTTAAACTTTTTAATGGTTTTAAGTATCCAGCTGTATAATTCTGTTTCCCTGGAATGTATGGTGGATAACCTCTCAAGCTACTTGCTTAAGTGTTTAAAAAGGCAAATGCCTGATACTCCTTGGAGAATGTAGCCAAGTTTAATTCTTCCTGTGTGTTTTGAGAAGGCAGCTTGTGGGTCAGAAAAGGGTCTTCTGGAGTTCTGAGCAGTTAATAGGAAATTTCCACATACTGTGGTGTTACTTTATTACTTTTTATTGCTGACTTTCATTATGATAATCTTAATTAGATGCATTTCCAAGTAATTCAAACCATTTTGTAGACGTAAAGGACTTAGATTTCAGAACTTCTGTGAATGGATTCCAAAGTCCCTGTTATTGCCTGAATCCACGGAAACTGAACAGACACCGGAATGCGAATGAGTTGGGAGGTGAATTTTTAAGGAAAGCCAGAATGTTTCTCAAACAAAATCTGGTCAGAGGTGAGAATTGGCTGGTTTTAGATTTTTTTTTTTTTGAGAAGATTAAATGTAGATTCAGTTAAAAAATTATATATATATTTTTATATTAATATATATTATATTTATATATTATGTATTAATATATATTTATATATATTTATATTAATTATATATCTATATATTATCTAACATATATATAATATATAACATATTAATATATATATTAATGTAAATATATAATGTATATATTTTCTTCAGAGGCCACATTTTTTTCTTAGAGGTTTGTTACTGGTAGAAATTTGAAGACGAGGAATTAATAGTTATTTATTGAGTACATATTATGTGTAAGCCTTGTACCAGGGCTGCATTAGGGTTGCTCTTTTCCTTAAGTGCACATAATATGAGGTATTATCTCTCGTGTGTGTGTGTGTGTGTGTGTGTGTGTATGAGTGAGGAAATACAGGGCTAGAAAGGTTAAGTGCCTTGTGTAGCAGAGTGGGACTCAAGTGCCATCTATCTGGTTTGCTCTTCTCACTGTGCAGCTTGGTTATCTTGGCTGATTTTTTATTTTTGAAAAATTTTTTTTTTTCAACGTTTATTTATTTTTGGGACAGAGAGACACAGAGCATGAACGGGGGAGGGGCAGAGAGAGAGGGAGACACAGATTCGGAAACAGGCTCCAGGCTCTGAGCCATCAGCCCAGAGCCTGACACGGGGCTCGAACTCACAGACCGCGAGATCGTGACCTGGCTGAAGTCGGACGCTTAACCGACTGCGCCACCCAGGTGCCCCTTGGCTGATTTTTTAAAATGAACTGAAATTAAAATAAGATGAGCAGAGAGTGACTTAACTACTCAGTATTTACACGCCAGCATGTTATTTAGAAGACAGCTGTGGCCTGAGTTCCATTTCATTTTACCTCACCATACAGTATGGCAGGAAAAGACACTTAAACGTGTAGAAGAAGTATGTGCCATTGTATATTTATTTTTTTTAATCTAAAATTTCTTAAGATTGGTTTATCTAATTTAAAGATGTCATTGTAGGTGTGATATGGTTTTATCTAAAATTCTGAGTCCTTAACTTATTCTTCAAAACTTTTTGTGGATGTACGGTACGCTGAAAGGCAAACTTTAACTTCGAGATTTAAAAAGCGAATGGACTAGTGTGAAATGGAATTCTTTAGGAATCAGCAAGTAGATGTTTTGGGGAGATGATTCACTTTGGCCCCTTGAATCCTAATTCTGTTTCCCAATATCCTACCAGTCCTACTTGTCGTCCTTTTCTTTTCTTTCTTTTTTTTTGTTTTTAAATTTTTGAATGTTTATTTATTTTTGACAGAGAGAGAGAGACAGAGCGTGAGCTGGGGAGGGGCAGAGAGAGAGGGAGACACAGAATCCAAAGCAGGCTCCAGGCTCTGAGCTGTCAGCACAGAGCCCGACATGGGGCTCGAACTCAGACCACGAGATCATGACCTGAGCCGAAGTCAGACGCTCAACCGACTGAGCCACCCAGGCGCCCCTGTCGTCCTTTTCTTGTGGTGTGAAAACCCACCAAAAATGTGGCAGGTGGATGCCTTATCTACTGTGACTGCCTGGTGAGGTGACTGGAAATAAAGGAAAGGAATACCAGGTGGCTGTTGAACACTCTTGGGCTTAGCTTTTTAGAGCAAAAGCCAAGAACCCAAAGCGAAGAAATAAAGGACAGAAAAAGTTGAGGAGGGAGGAGACACAAGACGGGCGGACGGTGGATGCCCAGCAGCGAGAGCAGGGTAGACACGGAAGTGGCAGCATCACAGAGGACAGAACTAGAGTGATGGGAAGTAGGAAAAACTAAAGTAGTTCTGGATTGCAGAACCATAGACCTTACTACACCTCCATGATCTTAAAAAATTCAGTGTTGGTAAAGAGATGGGGCTGAATGTGTCTGCGGCAGAGCCCGTGACCTGGCTAGCCGTATTTAAACGCTAAACCAGCAATTGTTTTTGAAAACTTCAACTTTGAACAGCCTAATCCCTGAATGATGTCCCAGGTGGATGTTTCATTAACCTCTTTACTGGTCTCCATGTGCCCAGCGTCTCCCATATCAGTTTGAGGTCCCCACACGTGTTGGGGTTGTCTAGTAACGCTGCTTTCCCATTGGGGGGTTCTGCTCACAGGGTAAAATCCAGACTTGTAAGTGGGAAGAACAAAGACTTTCCCTAGGTGGTCCTGCTCTGCAGTCTCGCCTTTACCCCTCTGTTCCCTGCATGTGTCATTATGGCCACTTGGGAATTCTAAACACATCCTGCCATCCAGGCCTCCGTGCATTTGCTTGTGTGATTGGTCTTTTGATTATCCACTTGCAGTCTCTTGCTCCCGCTTTAATATCACTCCCAACTTAACTTTCCCCGATTTCTCAATGCTTCCTTCAGTTTCCATAGCTCTTTGTAGCAAATAGTCTGATTTTATTACAGTTCATTGTATTTTCTACCCTTGCACCCACACACAAAGAGGACGTTCTCTTTCTCGTCTTGGCATCATCAGTACTTTACAACATGCCTGGCACATGGTAACTACTCAGCAAGTAAATGCTTTCCAAAAATCAAGGCTTCAATAATAGCATTGAGCATCGATATTAACTAAGTGTCATTGATGGAAAGTCAAGGGCTGAATAAGTGATAACATGCTGTGTAGTAGTGGGGAGGTGAAGCCCTCTCTGTTCCGTAAAATCCTTCCAAATCCCTAGAATAGGACTTCTTTGAATTCATTTCTGATTTTATGTTAGGGGGCATAAGATACCAGGCAATAGGAGTGCCAATTTTAGACAATTGAAAACACATAAGTAATATAGAAAAGTTAGCTCTGTCATTAGAATATTTAATGACAAAATATTGGGCACTGATTTCCTGTCAGTTAGAAGGATGAGAATTCCCCTTGGGCACATTATTTCTTGATTATATCTTAGTGGGGGAAGAACAGTGTTCAATGAATGACATGGCCAACATTGAAATAGGTTTAAAAATATTAGAATCTTGGGAATATAGGCAGTTAAATCTGTTTCTTCACTGAACTGGCCTTGAGATTTTTTTTTTCTTTTTAATGTTTATTTATATTTGAGAGAGAGAGAGAGAGAGACCGTGCAAGTGCGGGGGGCGGGGGGGGGAGGTGGGCAGAGAGAGAGGGAGACACAGAATCCGAAGCAGGCTCCAGGCTCTGAGCTGTCAGCACAGAGCCCCACGTGGTGATCAAACTCACGAACTGTGAGATCATGACCTGAGCTGAAGTCGGAAGCTCAACCAACTGAGCCACCCAGAGGCCGCTTACCTTGAGATTCTGATAGTAGAGTTGTTTGTTTAGGTTCAATGCGTAGCTTACCAGACTTGCATGACATGAATTATTACCACATCAGTGTGGGTCACGTTGCTCTTTCTCCGCCGATCAAAACTAGACATGAGGTGGCTGGATCTAAATGGTGGGGGACATTTTCGATTCAGTGTGCAAAAAGCACATGGTAGGGCTGGTTAGTGAAAAGTGGTCTGAACTGCCCATTTGCCATCAGTGTGGTCGGAACCCAGCCTGTGGACGTGGGGTGCGTGGATGGAATTGAGGGGGAGAAAGGGGTTGTATCTCACCTGATGGACATTTTTGAAGAGGATTAACCCTGAAATAGTGATGACAAGAATCACATTTTGTTCTCAGTGAACATAATTTTCAACAAAGGAAGAAGCGTTCTATTTTTTGGCACTGAAAAACTGGGTGAAAAATTTGTTTATTAAAGTGAAAGAAAATTATTTAAAGTAAACATCATGATGCTTCAAATACTCAATATATGGTGGCTGTTACTTTTAGCTAGGGAAAAACTATACTTAAGCGTACATACAATTTTGGTCTTTTATATTCTTGAGTTTTATCTTGAAAGTCCTGTAGTTGAAACCTTAGATTCTGGCATTTGTGGCCCTCTTAAAAGAGGCTTTTAACCTAGTTTTGGCCATCTATATTACATTTTGCATTTTTTCCATTTAAGTTAAGGCTATATTTTTATTCTTAGCAAACAGCAGCTCTTTTTGTAATAGAATCTCTTTATTCAAGGCAGTATACAATTAAAGAGAGGAGAAATGTATGACTTCTTACAAGCTGCCATTGTATTCTCTTTATAGCCCTTACCACTATCGATAAAGGTTTTATTTTTGCTTAAACACTACCCACCCCCCACCTCTCCTCATCCCATGTAAGTTCTGTTTGTCAGCCTGAGGTGGGCAGAACTTTGTATTGTCTAAGGCTCTATTCCCAATGCCTAGAGGAATGCCCAACCCATTCTGGCCACTCATTGCTACTTGCTAAATTAATAGAGATACAGTAGTAATTTTTCTGAGGACACTTGTTTTGTGAAATGGACTTACTGAACTCTTTTGAATGTATATGTTTTCAGCAGGCACTGGCATGATTTCAGTGCATAAAAGTGTCCTCCTTTGGTTTGATTTCTCTTCCCTTGGTTACCTGTTAATCCATTCCTGCCTTTTTTTTTTTTTTTTCTTTTTTCTTTTTGGTTAATCACAGATGACTTTGGGAAACATGGAAGCTGTGGTACAATCTTTCCAGGAGTCCTCTTTTGTTTTTCTTATGCCTCCTCTTGGCCCATGAGAGTGGCACCTAGTGATTGTGATAGTCCGTCATTAGCTCATTGGTTCATCTTAGGATTCTAGGGGAATTCAAGGACTTGACAAGGGCTTTATGAGAATAAATCTTGCTCAGTATAAAAACAACTGTTTGTTGTTAGGTAAGGGTTTCCAACTGCCATTTTGGGCAGTTTCTGACTGCTATATTGGCTCTGGCTCAGGGAGTGGGCTTAGATTTCCTAGAACAGAACTTGTCCTCAGAACATGTCTCGGAGACACGCCTTTGACCCAGTTAAGTGAGTTATCTCCTTATAGCTATTTATTAAAGTGTAAAGCATCTTCATGAAGAATTGACTTTGTGAAGCCCATGGTTATCAGAGCAGGGAATGCGTGTGTTAGAAGAGAAGAGCGTGCATTTAGGTCAGATGGGGCTGGATTCCAGTGCTAACTCTGTCATTTTGTAGTTTTGTGACTTTAGACAAGTTTCTTACCTTTCTTCAGCCTCAGTTTCCCCATCTGTATAATTTGGTTAGTAATACCTACCTGGTAGACCACAGGGCTTTAATAATAACTGTTTATGTAATTATCAAAAAAAGGCTGTTAAAAAGACTTGATAAAGTAGCCTGCATCATGCTGAGTTAATTTTAGAGCTATGTAGTGGTCTGATGAGGAGGCCAACTTTTGAACCTGCCATTCTTTGAAGAAATCAAACTATTAAAAATTTTGGAACATTGGAGAATTCTTGCTCCTTTAAACGGAACACGTCCAGGGGTGCCTGGCTGGTTCAGTCCATAGAGCTTGCGACTCTTGATCGCGAGGTTGTAAGTTCAAGCCCCACGTTGGGTATTAAAATCTTTAAAAAAGAAAAAATTAACTGAACAAGTCCTAGAGCTCAGGAAGAAAACAAAACAAGACTATTTGTCATATCAGTGTTACAGACCAAGCCCCAGCTTCACATCCCATGCAAGTCCCTGTGCCTTGACCCAGTGTGTAAGTACTTTTGGAGGCTTCCTGGTCTTACATGTTTTTTTTCCTGCCAGCTTTGGATTCAGGTTTCAGGTAGGACAGCTGAGCAGATGAGGCAGTCAGTACTCTCCTATTATCTTCTAGTACATTTCTATTTTACCTGTCACATTTTAATCTTAGGACATTTTCTTTGTGTATATTATTCCCACAAAGATAATTATTGGTTATTTGCAGCTCATCTTTTCCCTTTTCCTGATTCGGAGCCAAGAGAGGGGACGCAGAAAATAAATGATGCCTACTTTTCAGTTTGTTTGAGGCCAGCTCTGGTCTCTAGCCCAGACACCAGGGTCTCAAAGGTGGATTGATGGATGGTTTGGGCCTTCCAGGGTCTGGGTGGAGCTTTGCCAGGATTTCTCTAGAGTTTGGGAATCTGGAGGGAGGGAGAGAGAGAGGGAGAGAGAGAGTGAGAGAGAGAGATAGAGAGATAATTCAGAAAAAAAAGTGCTGCTATTCCTCTCATGTAGTCAGAAGTCATTTTTCCAAAGTTATTTGATATTCTTGGATAGAATCCTTCCTTACATGGAACTCTCCTGCAGCTTTTAGGTTATATCATTTTTTTTCTGCCTAAAAATATCTGTTGAATAATCATAAATGCTGGCTCCAAGTGTGGAGTGTTCATTTATACATAAAACTGCTAATAGTAAGTAAGACCAGCCTCGTAGAGATGGCAAGTGGAGAAAGCATCAGAAATGAAATGGGATCCCCTCTCCTAGCACAGTTTATATCTTGATTGTCTGGGTACTGGATTTAACTTGTAAGGAAGCTGCGAATGTAATGTCCCATCTTGGGTCAGTCAGTACCATTCTCCAGCAGAGGCTTTTGTCATGGACACATCACATTGCAGTGACCGGTCAGGGGGCTGGTCATTTTTTATTTGAGGCGTACATTGGGAATTTGCCTCCAGGAATAGTCTTAGATACTATTGATCTGGTTAACCAGCCACCCACTGTTTAAATTGCAGAAGTAGCTTTCCTTTTCCTCACCTACTGTGTAAGAAGCCTAGTTAGATTTATACCTTTTAAGGAAAGATCTGTTAACACCTGTTTCAGTAGTCTTGTTAGGCAAAGCTTTGTCATGATGCTCTGTAGCCTTTTAGCGAATAATATTAATTCTACCTCTTGTTTTATTGTTGGAAGATTTTAGAAGAATGGTCACTTATTTTTCATTGATTTTTGACAAACTTGCCTCTGGTTATCTTGGGCTGCTTGGTTCCTGTAGCCCTGATTTGAGACTCATCTGATGAAGCAAGCATAGCCTGAAGTATGCTCTTGTGATTTGATTAACATGGTTCTATTTTAATATCTCTGGGGACAAAGAATATATCAGTGGTTAAAATTCTCTCTCTCTCTCTCTCTCTCTCTCTCTCTCTGTCTTTTCCTCCTCTGACAAGACACAGAATGCAGCACGAGTTGTTTTAATGCTGACTTTGGAAAAGCAGGAAATTCTTAGTGGACAAAAAATGATGAGGTTTGGGCAGTGATAGGATGTTTTACGTTATGCATTTCTGAGAACTTGTAATAGTTATGTCTGTCTGCTTTGTGGCTAGAGAGAGAAAGGAGGGAGGGAGGGAGGGAGGGAGAGAGAGAGAGAGAGAGAGAGAGAGAGAGAGAGGGAGGCAGGCTGCTATGATAGGAAAGGTTAAGTGCCAGGGAGCCTGCCAGGATGTGACTCACGCTCCTCAAGGCTGAGTGATGCAAGACAAGGCTGCTGCTGTCTCATTCATGTCTGTTGTCAGAGACAGGTCCCCGGGCACTGGTGTGTGTCAAAACTTTTTTTTTTAATCTCTCCTTTATTGACAGTGAAAACAGCAAAGTGGTCAGTTGGCCTCAGGATCATAAAATGCCTCCTTTTATAATAACTCCATGCCAAGATGAATACGGTTTGCTCCAATAATGACTTTTGCTCTAAGAAAAATTGATATTGGGACACAGGTGATTTGCCTGGTTTCTGAGGTAACTTGGTAGATTATAATCTGGTTGCCATAGCAACCCAGCAGCAGGGAAAATTACAGGGGCTAAACATTTGAAGAGTGGTATTTTAGTAGGATGCTTAAAAGCTCTTTACCTATCATCTTTCTCCCTGAAGAAGCGGGGTGGGGGTCAGGAATTGGCCTCCGTAAGCAGAGAAGGGATGGCCTAAATGGCTTTTGGAGGCTGGGTGCCTCAGGGCCATTCTTTGAATTGTGGCCTGGTGTCAGTGACCGCCAAGGAACCGTTACACTCTTCATGCAATGTGATAAGCAGGTAATGGGACAGAATCTGGAACATACCCCAATTCAGAAATCCCTTTTCTTGCCCGGGACTTTCCATAATACTGGTGAAGTGTACTTTGAGAACCGGCATTCGGGACATGTTGTCTGACAGTTTTGAGAGTGGTGGAAGAGAGTACGTGAATCGGGGATTGTCAGAGAATATCTGGGGCAGAGTCTTGGTGTCCTTTGATTTTTTTTTTTTTCCTCCAACTTACTAATTCTACAGGCATGTAGTATACGTCTTATCCCGAGAGGTTCCACATAAGCAAATGGTTTCTGCTGTATTACAGTGATGCTGGAATTGGTCTAAGGACTTTTAAAAGACCTAGGGAACTTTCTTTGTTGGAGTGTCTTTTTGTATTCCATTGTAGTCGAGTTATGTCCTATGTTTATGTGAAAATAAAGTTAAATCAAAACTATTTTCATGTTAAGAATGACTTTAAAAGCTCAGTTTCAAGAAAGCAATTGAAATGTTTTAATCTCTCTATGGAGATCTGAAGGGATTTCCTTTTGAGTTCTTAAAATGGCACAGTGTGTTTACATTGGTGAGAATTTGAATACTTAAGACTGAAAGATTATTGACACAGTTACCGTACAGGAAAAATAAATTGCCTTGAAACCACCGTTACAATTCAAGATAATGAGAAGCACCAGGGATGAAACTTGGACTGCTTTTCCCTGAATGATCTTGTTTTCTCCAGCTAATGTATTTCCTGATTTAAATAATTACAATATCCCAGCAGTGTCTTCTGTGGGGAATTATTAGAAGAAGGAAAATACATGGATATTAAAGGTTTAGTTTTTAAAGATCAAACAGCTTTGATCTCAAACATTTTTACCAAACATAAATTATGGTACATACAGTAAATAATGTTATCTTTTTAGGGTGAACATTATGAAAGCTTAATTTCTAAGTTAAAATAATTGTTTGTGATCGTTTTTCCTTTATGTTTTCAGACTTTCATTCCTTAAATAGAAATGGTTATCAAGCACATACTCTATGCCAGGTACAGTTTTGAATACTTCTTTTATGCCAGGCCTTGTATTTCTAGAGCCAACGTTAAAGAAAGAAGGATAGACCCTAAAATAATGGCTTAATTAATTGCAGTTGTAAATTCTAGGAAGGAGAAGTGTAGGGGTGTGTGTGTGTGTGTGTGTGTGTGTGTGTGTGTGTGTGCGCGCGCGCGCGCGTGGGAGATCCAACCTGTCCTGAGAGGCAAATACCACTTTTCTTTGGTTTGGTTTGGGTTTTTTTAGATTTTATTTTTAAGTAATCTCTACGCCCAACGTGGGGCTCAAACCTACAACCCCAAGATCGAGAGTAACAACCCTCTACCCACTGAGCCAGCCAGGTGCTCCAGCAGACAATACTTCTTAAGCTGACAAGAATGAATAGGCATTAGGTGGTCAGGCAAGGAGTAAGGTGGGTGGTAGGCAGTGAAGGACGACAGGAAGATTATTACAGGCAGAGGGAACGGTATGCTTGATGGTTTCAATGCAGGGAGGGACAAGGCTTGCCCCGAGAGCTAGAAGATGAATATGACCCTGACATCCTTTCAGTTTCCAGAAACGTACAGTAATTATTTTAATAGTGTTAACCTTGCACATGATGATTTTCAAGTAAGCTTGGATTACATCTTTTAATTTGTATTTAGATATAAATTAGTGATTTTTTTTTTTCTTTTGTTACCTAAAGGAACGAGATTAGAGCTAAAACTGTAAGGCTCTTGAAAGAACATACTTTGCCATTGCTGTGCTTGGTCTAGTCTTGGAAGTTGTCTGCTAATATTAAATATTTATGTTCACTGACATTTAGATAATAGACTTAAAGATTTGAGAGTTTGAGGCCGATTTGTGATATTATTCATTTATTTTATAGTGTGTATCATTATTTCTAGATCTTCCAAACATTTTTCTTATAAATTGCTTTCTTTGTTTACACAGTAGAATCCTATAACCCAGGTCAGTAATGGACACTTGGGAACAATAGTATACGGTATACAATAGTGTTTAGGCCAGAACTATATTTCTCTGTGCCATTTTCCTTTATAAGTATAGTTTCTGGTCTTTTTTCTTCTTTATCTGTTGTTTCTAAATTAGTGAAAGAAAAGAAGGAATTGTGTGAAAGAAAAAAAATTGAGTTTTTAGGGTACATAACATCATAAACAACACGGGAGAATTCACTTAGCTAAATTCAAATGCACGTATTTCTCCCCCTTAAATTTGAACCAGGTCTAAGACGTATCCTAAGTTTTGTGTTTATACAGGATTCCGTGCCACATACTTCCTGTCTAGTACATAAATTCAAGTAATAAAACCATTGAAGAGAAACCCCAGATGCTCTAGTATTAAATTGAAATTAATGTGTTATTTTGGCAGGTCATTCTCGTTCAAGTTAATCCAGGTGAGACTTTTACAATAAGAGCGGAGGATGGAACGCTTCAGTGCATTCAAGGTAAGGAAGTTTCTGTAAGCCTTCTAATCAGAGGGGTTTCTCCTTTATTTATTGTTTTAAGGAAGTAAAGTTTTTCTTTGTGTCTGCATGTTCTTTTCCAGAAGTAAAATTTATCTTGGATTTTTTAAAAACTTTTTTATCCTTCTGTAAAATAGGGTCTCCTTACTGCTGACGCAGGCCTGTGATGTGTAAGGGACAAAATCAAAATGCCTCTGGTATTCTGTCGGCTTTTACGTGAATTAATTTAACTTGGGAAAGCTTGCAGTATGTTAATATATTATGGAATTTGGAAAATGTTGAGATTTTGAAAGACTTTAAATTCTCAGCTGAGAACACGAACTTGTTCAAAGTAGATAAAAATTTCAAATATATATTGTGATGCTAACCAGATGATGTTTTTAGAGGTAAAGTCTGTATGAAGTGTCTGTTATTTGCTACTGATTAACAGAGGACTCTAAAATTTAGTGGCATAAGACAACAACGTTGATCATCTCACAGTTTTTGTGGGTCAGGGATTTAGGCACAGCTTCACTGTGTCCCACGGTCCCGGGCCTCTCAAGACGCTGAAATACAGGTGGGGGCTAGAGCCACAGTCATTGGGAGGCATGGCTAAGGGTCAATCTGTTTCCAGGCTGGCTCGAGTGGTTGTTGGCAAGATCTAGGTTTTTGTGGGCTGTTGGCGGGAGGCTTCACTCAGTTCCTCGCTAAGTGGCTTCTGCACGTGGCAGCTGGCTTCATCAGAGCAGCAACTAGAGGGCAAGAGGGCAGTACTAGGTCCCGCCCACTCGAGAAAGGGAATTGCACAGGGTGGGAGCACTGGCCGGAGGGAATCATTGGAGGCTCTTTAAGAGCTGCTCGCCCCGGTCTTCCCTCTGCCCGTAGTAAATTATGTTCCTCCATATGCACAATACTCCCTTGCAAGTTCTCTGTTACAGCATCAACCCCGAGTCCAGAATCTTGTCATCTAAGTAAGTTCCAGGTGTAGGGTGACACTCCTTGGGTGTAGTTCTTTCAGTACAGCTCCTAGGGCATTTCATTTAATTTCTAGTTGTGTAAGACAATGCCTACTCTCTATAGTTCACTTTGGAAAGAAGTGACTTAGGTAGAGTTCCGTGTGGGAAGCTCAATCCAGATCTGTAGTTTGCCTGTAAACTCTACCGTGTGGGAGGACACTGTTTGTGACTGCTCTTCTTGGCAGTGATTGGGATTATAGGGATTTGCCTGTAATGGCAAATTCAATACTAGGTTATTGGCTGGACTAGAATCTGACCAGAGGCCTTATTTTTAATTTTCTGGACTTGTTCACCAGTATATAAATGAATGAAGGGAAATGCCCGTTAGTTTGAGTTTTCCATAATGAGCTGCATGGAAAAAGGGTGGTTTTTCTATTGCTTTGTTTAATAGCAGAGCATGCTGCTTTGTGGTTTTGCTACTTGGTTTTGTACCTATGAGAACAAAATTTAGGGAAAAAAAAACCTTTTACTTTTGGAGAAATGAGTGTATTTTCAAAGATTCAAGCCTAATGAATTTTAATTGCAGTTAATCTGAAATGACTTAACCATTCTATTAATGATTTTTACCGATTGCATTTCTCTGACCATTATGTTCCTGAGGTTGATCTTTGGTGTTCTAAAGCATTTAAAAACTCAATCTAGGCTTTGGTGATGAACCATACAAAGAAACTTCAGGTAAAAGAAGAAAGGAAATAAATATATTAAAATAGTATGAGATACAGAATCTTTTATGTATGTATAGTTCTGTAATAAACAGATACTGTCAACAAATAAAATCTCAAGATCCACTGTCTTTAAAAAAAACCACTCTAGAAAAATTTGGTAAAACGTCATTTCACCTACATAGAATGAACCCAGTATTTTCAGTTCAGTAAGAAAGCATTTGAGCTTCTGGTCATGGTCACATTGGAGCCCCGTGAATTAATTGGCAGGTAGACTGTGTTCCTCTACAACTCGAGTGTGTGCAATATAATCTATAAAAAGCAAATTGCTGAGTAGATCAACATATATGAAATCCACTCTTTCGTGCCACCTGCTTTTATTGTTCTGTGTCTAAAGTCTGTGCATGCATGCATGCCTGTGTGTGTGTGTGTGTGTGTGTGTGTGTGTGTGTGTGTGTGTGTGTGTGCTCGCGCGCGCACATGCTCATCTAGTTAGCATCTCCCCCACTTTTTTGTGTGTGTGTGTGCTCGCGCGCGCGCATGCTCATCTAGTTAGCATCTCCCCCACTTTTTTTTTTTTTTTTTTAGTTCATGTCAGTAACTGGTATACTCTGCCGGGAACGTTGCAAGTATATCACTCTGTTCACAATTGGAGCATTGTATTTATTCATGATGATACTTGGAGATAAGTGACATTAACACCTCTTCCAGTGTTTTCAGAAATGCCTTTGACTAAAGCAGAGTTGTGGAGCCATTTATCTTTGGCTTCCCCAGCCTTCCTATCCTTTTTGCTCTCTTCTGAACCCCCAGCTACTATGGTTATCTACATGTGGGGCATGGTGGTACCTGCCCCAATTAATTGAAATGACACAGGATGTGAGAGACCAGGAGAGGGAACCAAGTGGTTGGGTAGAGCTTGGGAAGCCCTGGGGCAGCAGGATGAACTGCAGGAGCTGAAAGGAACCAGGAGCTGAAAGGAACCTGGAGTCCAGACCCAGGGACTGTCACTGTTGTATAATAGACGGTCCCTGAGCGTCCCCCACAAATAAGCCTTCTGTCGAGTTCCAGTGTAAGTGAATGCTTCACTCCACGTGGGTAGAGCATATCAACACAGAATGTGGGAATGAGCACTATATTTGTAAATTCCAACACAAATTGTAACATTTTTATCCTTTCACTGCAATTTACATCCCTGTTGTTGCTAATACTTATTTAGTTCTCAGGCTAGGCTTTGTATTCTCTCATTTAATGGATATGATAGTATACATGAGGCTGAGGCTCATGCAGGTTAATTTAAATACGCAAGATTCAAAAAAGGCGGAGTTGAGTTTTCACCCCTTGTGTGTCTGATTGGAGAGCATGAGCTCCTTATTGCCTTGCTCTGTGGCTTTACATCAGGGAACCGCAGTAGTAGGACTCCGTTCCCTTTGGGCATGTGACAAGAGCAAGGTAGGTTTCTGTTCTAAAATAACAGGATTCTGGGTAGGATACCAGGATACCAGTACTCAGATGGCCAGGATGAAGTACAGGTGGTTTGCAGAGCAAAAGCATGTGGTAGAGACTGGGTCTATGGAAGAAGACAGATGTCCTGCTAACGGAACTAAGAGCAGAGAGTGTGACACAGGAGTACAGATTTAGAATTCCTGAAATTGTTTCTGCCCAAAGTTAGGACTGGGCCCAGAGTTGGGTTGGGCTGAGCCAGGTGGGGCTTCCAGTTCCAGCTGCCGTAAGAGGAGGGGGTATTAGGGGAGAGGACCAGTAATGCGGGAGGCAGCTTCTCTTGCTTACCTTTTAAAGACCTAGTAGGAAAAGATCTGAAAAGGAATTTTATTGTAATGGGGGGGCTTCTGAAAGAAGTGTTTGCATTTTGCTAGAGATTGAAATGAAGAGAATAAAGTTCTAGTTGTGGTCTTTCAACAGCAGCCGGCAGGTGGGGAGGTGGTTTTTTGGGGGTGTTTGAGAGGGTGTTGGTTGTGGCCTTTCTGGAAAGTTTGAAGTCATAACTATTGCTTATACCATGGTTGAAACTGGCAGCTTAGTAACTTTGCTATTTCAACACTACTATTTCAGCAGGTTAGGGATTGCTGTTGGGAGTGGAGGGGATTAGGGGTAGGGAGCGCGGTTGGTTGGGAGGCTTTCCTGGAAACTCTGAAATTACACCATATGACGTCAACCTTCTTTACTTGAGTTTGTTAGCCTACTGATTTTCTCTATAGGACATTTATGACATCACTAGAAAGACACCAAAAGCTCATTGTGATGCCACGAAAAGGCAGTTTGGCGAGTCAAAGCAAGTCAATATAAAGAATATGGTTACTCTGGGGGGAAAACAAGACTTTGTTTTCATGAGAATGTCCTTGGTGATAATGAAGGAAGAAAAACACAGGAAACGTACAATTTGCTGTGAAAGCAAATTCATTTCTAATGGAATATTTCTCAATATTTCCCATGGAGCATGAATCATAGGTCTTGAAGGGGCCACAAAAGGTCATAGTTTATTCTCACTTGGAGGCAGCAATGTACCTATGGCACCCTAGACAAAAGATTTTTCTTTCTTAGGCCAGATGAAAGTATAAAGAGCCAATTGTCAGGGGGAAAAAAGGAATCTTAGCAATCAATATGAAGTCTTGCCTTTGCTTAAATTCAGGAATTAATAGAGGGCAGCTGCGGGTCTCTCGTATTATTTTCATATCCATGTCTGGGCTGAGGTGCTGGCATCGCAGCCTTCCTTCCTGTCCACACATGCCATCTTTTTATCTGGGCCATTTCTCTGTTCTCTGTAAAATCCTGCAGCCAAAACAAATACTGCACTTCCTTTAGGGCTCTGGGTCTGTCTCCTCCAGGAGCCCTCCTGGACCACTCCATTCCATTATGACCTCTGCATTCCTGGAGGAGCAGGTAGAGGTGGCATTGCCTGGAACAGCCTGATGATCTGTGGGTACCTTTCTTTAGCTCTTGAATTAGACTGTGAACTCAGGTGTGACCCAGTGTCCTCACCCTACCTGCCAGCCGCGCAGCCTCTTTTAAGGGACTTTTTAAAAATGCTTTTATTATTTGTATGTGAGAGAGAGCGAGCGAGCACATGAGTAGGGTAAGGGCAAAGAGAGGGGGAGACAGAAGATCTGAAGTAGGCTCTCCACTGAGAGCAGAACGCCAGACACGGGGCTCGAACTCAAACTGTGAGATCATGACCTGAGCCGAAGCAGGATGCTCAACCGACTGAGTCACCCAGGCGCCCCAGCAGCCTCTTAGTAATTATTAACTAGATCCTTGACTGGCTCTGGCATCCCATTAGGTGTGATGATTTTTTAAAATGTTATTATTGTGCTGGGAGCTTAAAAATGTTTAGTTCAATACTTTTTGTGGTCTCTAATGTCTCTGTAGAAGGACGTCCACTTTTCAAAAATGTTGGATCATTGAAGCTAATCAGTTTCCTTTAGAGAAACATGTTTAGAATCTCAAGTACTTTCATACAATATATTACAACTTCAGTTTTTATTTGTGTTTTAAGACTTATATACAAATCGTGAGCCTGAAGAAAACAGGTGGATGTCATGGTGATAGGAGAACAGACAGATTAAAGTAAAATGCTTGGGAAACACCATTAATTTAATAAAGAATACTATTTAGAGATAACCCAATTGTTAATGTTTTCTGCCCAAAATAACTTAGACGCCTTTTACAGATGCGGTTTAGTCCTTTCACTTGTGTCCAGGGAGTTGAGACTGTGAAACGACAGCAGAACGTGTGGTAGGAGGTGAACAGGAGACCCCTGCTCCGACATGGCTGTAGCTTGGCTGCCATCAGAGTATGGAACGTTCCCTCCCCTACTTATTCTCTGCAAGCCTTCTTCAGTTCTGTGTCTCATTCTTCTCCTGCTCCACTGAGTGTGGGAACTGTCTCATTGATGAACACCACGCTCTGCTCGGGGGCTCCGTGAATGACACCATTGAGAGCGGTTCCACATTTCTGAATCTCCTCGATTGTCTCCCACCCCCCTCCCATCCTTGTATGATTCAGCACCCGGACCGCCACAGGGACTTTAATGTTACTTTTTTTTTTTTTTTTTTTAATTCCCTCATTTGGTGCCTTAAGTGCATTTATTAGACTTGTTTGGCACATTAAAACACTGATCTGTCATTCTTGTTAGGAATTTTATGACAGGTCCAAGGGGACTCTCGCTGTCTCTTGCTTTGTGTATCGAGAAACGACATGAGTGGTGTCAGAGCTGGGGTTTACAAGTTGAGGCAGACTATAGTTTCACAAGCAAAGCGTCTATATGGTCTACTCCTTTAAAGCAGACTCTGCATATAAATGAGAAATTCTTGTTTTACTGGCTTAGAACCAAGGGAGAAGACCTGTGACAAGTGAAGTCGGTCTTCTGAGGTTGATTGAACCCTTGCCTTGGCTTACATCTGCAAACAAGTTTTTCATCAAAAATATTTGCGTGGTTTGAGAGTGAAATTAATTTTATGTGAGTGCCTTACTTTCTTCTGAATCTTTGCAAACTTTCATTACATTGAACATGTAATTGTTATTGGACTATGTTTATTTGTAGAATGTATTATATATAAGTGGAAATTTTTTTTTTCTTATTATAAGACTAGGATTTTGAGAGCCACTTTTCTGTGTGAGAAACTGCCTTAAAAACGCATTTCTTTCGCAATAGGGGCATGGGGGACGTGGGGCGGGGGGCGGTTTGTGAGTGATCGCTTATCTGAAATGTTACATGAAGAGTTAGGCCTCACTTGAAAATCTTTTAGAATTGCCCAGACTAGCCCCAGTGTCCTGCATGTCTTTCTGATTGATCCCAAACTGTATTCGGTGAGGGAGGGTTCACAGTCCTTCAGTGAGGTTCTAAGCTGGGAAGGTCTGAGTTTCTAGGAAAACTTGGACTTGCTCCATCAGCTTGCCAGTCCATCATATAGCTCTTAGATGTCAGCTTCCGGACAAAGCGGTTTTGCCTGTGTGTGTGTGTGTGTGTGTGTGTGTGTGTGTGTGTGTGTGTGTGTGTGTGTGTGATATTGGTCAAAAATAACTGTTAGCATTTTGGAGTATACCCGATCTCTGAAATGTTTGGGAGCTTTACTTTGAACGTGATGATTTGGCTTTGCTGTCATACATAGACGTGCACAGACCTATGTTGTGAATGGGCATTCCATAAGGGGACCTGCTAGGCCTCCTTCAGACCATAGCTTGCTGCTGAGCAACTGGAAGTTGACCAGTAGGGTCGTCTCCGCAAGGGCTGGCAAGTATTGATGGGCCTAGAGGAGAAAGTCCAGGTCATGGAAGGGGTAGGAGGAAGGTCTGTGATCGTCCATGCAGCTGTCATCATGCCGGGATTGAGTAATGTCATGAGACTCGGTTGCATCAGTGCCAAACTATGTCGCTTCCCAAGAGGTGTAAAGTCCGTCTCCACGGAGGTACCCAGTGTATCTGCTTCTTTCTGTCCTTCTTCTGCCCTTGCCAGTTATCTCGATTGTTTACATCTGTTCTTACATTTACACAGTTAAGACAAAAACTTCACCTAACGTTCCATCGTCGGACTTTCTTTGGCCTTTTTTTCTCCAAGGAAAGTTTTGTGATTTGATTAGTTAGCAGTTATAAGGAGGATGTTCTAAGAGGAAAGGCTATGTAATGAGATCCCTGGTTGTTTGCTAGCTAATGCTTAATCCCTTAGCCTCAGTTTTTCTCTCTGAAAGTGGGGATGATACTAATACCTATCCAATACAGTTGTGAGATAATCCATTGTAAGGGCCTTCATCACCACCACCATTATCTAGCAATATATACAGGTTTGCTGATCTTTTTTTGTTCTTTTTTTTTTTTTTAATTTTTTTTTTCAACTTTTTTTATTTATTTTTGGGACAGAGAGAGACAGAGCATGAACGGGGGAGGGGCAGAGAGAGAGGGAGACACAGAATCGGAAACAGGCTCCAGGCTCTGAGCCATCAGCCCAGAGCCCGACGCGGGGCTCGAACTCACGGACCGCGAGATCGTGACCTGGCTGAAGTCGGACGCTTAACCTACTGCGCCACCCAGGCGCCCCTGATCTTTTTTTGTTCTAAGGAGATGTCGTGATAAATTGTGTGCAGGGACTTGATTTTCTGACTCCTGGAAATCAGTGGAAGGTCTAGCCTTCATTTTACTGACTACTTACTCTAGCCTTGCTTTCTTGGGGTTGATGGTGATGGCAACAGATCAGACGTTTCTGACAAACGTTTATGGGAATGTATGTATTGTTCAGACGTAGGTTGTGGAGAAGACCACGGGCCCGCTGTTCCACTCATTTAAAGTAAGCTCTGCTGTAGTTCAAGCCTCAGCTGTTGCTTTTCTTGGGGGTAATAAATAGTTAACTCTCAGAGCATGCCTGAGCAGCCATACTCAGACAGGCCTGTAAAGCAGTTCCTCTGGGTATGCCTTGCCTTTTACATTTCAATTAAATCCCATGCTACTTTCAAATAAAATAAAATGTATTTATCTAAGTAGACTCCACACCCAACGTGGGTCTGGCACCCCTGACCCTGAGGTCAAGAGTTATGTTGCTGTACCACTGAGCCAGGCAGGCATCCCAAATTTCATACTACTTTTAATCTTTATTTTGTGTGTCCTGCTTTTAGGCAGTACCAAAGGGCTGTAAGGAATATGGGTAGATCTTTATGGGCTTTGGAGTGAGATTACCTGGCTTGGAAATTCCTTGCATCTTGTAGATCGTAAAATCAGTTACTTCTCTATTCCTCTGTTTTCCTATCTGTGGAATAGGAATGACAGTATCCATCTTGAAGGGTTACCCTGAGGATCAAATGACATACTGTGTAGAAAGCACTTAGCTTCTGGGTCATTGTAAGCTTCCAATAAATAAGAACCATGTTAGGCCCCCAGTTTCCATTATGGCCAGACATTGAATAACTCTTCATTTTTGTTACCTGCCATTTTATAGTATTCCAGGAAAACCCATGTGAACTTGTGTGATTGGTTAGGATTCTTTCTTTCTTTCTTTCTTTCTTTCTTTCTTTCTTTCTATTTTTTTATTAAAATTTTTTTTATGTTTATTTTTTTGGGGGGGTACACAGCACACAAGCGGGGGAAAGGCAGAGAAAGAGGGAGACACAGAATCCGAAGCAGGCTGCAGGCTCTGAACTGTCAGCACAGAGCCCGATGTGGGGCTTGAACCCAGGAGTCATGAGATCATGGCCTGAGTTGAAGTTGGACACTTAACTGACTGGGCCACCCAGGTGCCCCTGGTTAGGATTTTTTAGATGTCTTCACATTCTTGTCATCATGCTCCAAAATAACACATTCAAAAATTTTACGATGGGAATTTAGCTTGTGTGCCCTTTTGCCTTTCAGACTTGTTAAACAATGGTTAAAATGCCATATCTGAAGATACCACTGCTTGGAGTTGCTTAAATGTTGCAGTTCTTTGGATGTCCGATAATTCAGAAGAGCAAATGGTGTCCCATTACCTCACTTGTCTGCCGCATTTTATTTCACAGCTTGTAGTCTTTTGGGTCTTGCTTTTTTCTTTCTGTAGTTTTTACTCTTACAACTTGAAACGGAAACTGTCATGTCGGAAGTGTCTTTAAAAGAAGCTGTAAAGGGTTCTTCAAAGGGTAGGGTTCTCAAGACCAGGGATCAAATCTGGTGATCTGTGTATCCCAGTGCCTTTCCAGCACCTGCTAGGCATTCAGAATAAAGAATGTCATTTACTAATAAACTGCTAAAAATCCATGTCAAAGTGATGGGAAAATTCTGAGTTAATTCACAGAGATTCTTTTTCCTTTTTGTTTGTTATTGTACTTAATTATATGTACTCTTAGTTTTTCAAATTAAGATAATGAATGAAGGGAAGAGTGCTTTTCAGAAACACCCAGCCCTTCTGACAAAGTCCATTAGGTATATGGGTTAGGTCCACTTATCTGTAAAAAGGGTGAAGGAATGATTATTCATTCTTCTGGTAATTTGTTTCCTTTTGTGGGGAGAAGGCTGGGAACATCTCGGAAAATATTTTTAACACTCTTTAATAGTAAAAGACCAACTTTATTTCTTGTGTTATTAGCAAATATTTTCATGTAGATTACTCATTAATGTTTTATAAATGTCTTCGTGTGGTTAAAAATTACCGCATTTGTCTGCAGGAGCCAACTCTCAAACTCTGTGTCAGACCCAGGAGTAGGTAGGGTACACTTTTAGTTGCAAATGAGTCTGGTCACTGAATTAAATGGAGTAGTTTTTCTCTTTGTCTACCGCCATTGTGATCGAAGAGGAGGGGGGGGAAGTGGGGAGGTGGGCAGCAGGGAAGAGCAGGCAGGAAGGAGGCCACGAGAGCCTGGTGTGGGCAGGGGGGCTGGTGGTGGCATGTAGAAGTGGGAAGGGCAATCAGGTGCTGAGGGAGGTGGTCGTGACTTGCCGGCCAGCGCGAGCCCAGTGGAGGGACAGAATGAGTGATGGGTGCTAGATGAATCGGACAGGTCTCTAAGATAGATGGAATCTGCTCTTTGAGAAAAACTTTTTTCCTTTAATGAATATTTTGTGCTCCTTCCATCCAATTGGACAAGCAACAGGATGAACAAAACAGGATGAGAAGGCAGAGTTAAAAAAAAAAAAAAAGTACATCACTTTTTTCTGCTTGTCAACTTGGCTGTTGCTTCTCTGAGGACACTTTTCAGTGACTCGGAAGGTATTTTGCGCACTGTTTTTTGAGTGAAGACTGCTGGGTAAAAGGTGGGGGGGAGGATGTTTTAATGCTTCTTTCTGGGCCCATCCAAATGTGGAGAAAGCTGGCCTCAGAATTGCCCAGATCAGTGACTTTCCTTTATGATGTTTGGTTTGGGGTTGTTTGAATATACCCACATTTCTTATGTGGTTCAATGTAACCTCCTCTCCCCTCCCTGACCCTCCTTTTGCAATTTGGAGAGAAAACGTTTTTTTTTCAAGTCTTTCTGTGTCTTGAGTTAAAGTGGAAGCATTTCATAATTTAACTGTGGCACCTTTATGGAAACTTTGTATGTTGCATTGTAGAGTCAGAATTAACACCAGTTTTGTGGTAACTTTCTGGCTATAGGAGTTTCCACATTTTTACTTAATTTGAAGAGCTTCCCATCATTACCGAATTGTAATTTCTATTCTAAACTGACAAGAAATGGAGATACAGCATCAAGGGAAGAAAAGTCTTTAGGAATAGGAGTAGAAACTTAAGATCAAAATATAAGCATTATTCTTAGTGTATTTTTTTTAAAAAAATTTCAATGTTTTATATTTGAGAGAGAGAGAGAGAGAGAGCGCGTACGTGCACGAGCTGGGGGAGAGGTGGGGTGCAGAGAGAGAGGGAGAAGCAGAATCCAAAACAGGCTCCAGGCCCGAGCTGTCAACGCAGAGCCTGATGTGGGGCTCGAACTCACGGACCATGAGATCATGACCTGAGTCGAAGTTGGACGCTTAACCGACTGAGCCAACCAACAGGAGCCCCTATTAGTGTATTTTTGAGTGAAAATGTTATTCTGTGAGAGGACTGGCCACATGAATTTTATGTTTTGTTTTGCAGTTCTCATTAAAGTGAATATGTACACGCACCTCATGTAAATGTCCTGTTAAAACTCTGGTTTGCTTGTCCTTTTCTTGACGTGCCCAGTCTTTAACAGGTTCCAGGGTTGGATTATTTTGGTTCTTGAGGATTGGATCTTTCAACATCGGTTCAGTGGGTCTCATGCTACATCCAGCAGCGTTGATTTTCTGTGCCTACTGTACCAACAGAGAAGCAGTGAGGTCTTTGCAAGTAGTGTAATCAATCTCTATACTTAAATTGTCTTGGAGTATAAGCATGAAATAGTTATAAAATATTAATAAAGTACAGAATACAACGGAAGCATGGTATGTTATCCCATAAATTAGAAATTAAGATCTGAGTTAACTTGGTTAATTTATTCCTTTTTTTTTTTTCCCTTAAAGTTTATTTATTTTGAGAGAGAGAGAGAGAGAGAGTGACCAGGGGTGGGGGCAGAGAGAGGGAGAGAGAGAATCCCAAGCAGGCTCTGCAAAGTCAGCACAGAGCCCGATGCAGGGCTCAAACTCATGAAGCCGTGAGATCACGACCTGAGCCAAAAGCAAGAGTCTGACGCTTAACCCAGGCATCCCTAGTTAATTATTCTTAGTTAATGATCAAGACAGTTTTTATTCTGTGAGTCAAGTATTCACATTTTAAGTGACCTAGTTCTTGCATCATGTGCTTAAAATAAATAACATCTCTGACATCTCAGAATTTTATTATTGTTTTTAATATTTATTTCTTTATTTCCCCCCAGAATTTTAAAGCTGGTTGTATTAATGTGGTGATTTGTAAATTTTGCTCATTAGATGACCCAGGGAACTTAAAAAAACAATATAACAAAATAAATGCGGTCGATCTTTGGGTTAATTTTAGGAAATTGTCAGATTGTAGATGGGTAAGGCCTGGGCATTAGTCGTTTTGAAAAGTTTCACAGTTGATGCTAATCGCAGTGGAGATTGAGAATCACTGCTTAACCGAATCCTCAGTCTAGCTTAAACTCCTAGGCCATGTTTCCCCTAATAAGTTACACTGCACATACTGCAACCCTTGTCTGTCCATTTCATTCAGGTTAGTGTTCTTGAGGAAGTTTTGCAGTTTTTCGAAGTGCTTAAAGATCTTTTATTTTGTATTCAGATACTTACTAAGGCAACTCTACACGGAGGTTGTGTTTATTAAACCTGTTAACTAAAATTGGCCTCAAACAAGGGCCATCAAAGAGAAATTTGATCTCTGCGGAGTACAGATTTTTCTCTCTCTTTAGATGTAAACACAATATTTGTTCACCTGTTGTAAACTAAAATTCAGAATTGATCAGAACAGCTAAGATTGCTTAGGGTGGATGAAGTTGGAAAAAGTGAGAAAAGAACCATCTGACCACTTGGTGCTTGCAGAAGCTGCTTTTACCCTGTTTCTGCTTGACTTTATGAAAGAATCGGGGAAGCACTGTTGCTTCCCTCTTCGTGTCCTTCGTTCTAGATTGTACCCACTACCTCGAATGGGGGCAGTGTCCAGGAAACACCTTGGTATTTGACTCCGGTCGTCCCACAGCATACGTGAATCCAAGGGATTGTATCTGGTGTCAGGTGCGGGTCATTACCAATGACTTTAGCAGGGAGGTTGTTAAAACACACATTGCTGGTACCAGCCCCAGGGTTTCGGGTTCCGGTTGGGGGTAGGGTGTGCTGATGATTTGCATTTCTGAGGAGTTCCCAGGTGATCCTGATGTTTTTGGTTTGGGGACCCGGCTTTGAGAACAACTGAGGTGAGGTAGGTGAAGGGCACTTGTAAGGAAAACGGACTGTAAGGGTAGCGCACTTAAAAGAGAGAACTCTTGGGATTCAGTTTGGTCACAAAATGGACAAAAGGGGCAAAAAAAATCCACGTGAATGCAGAAAAATGAGAAAGAATCGGCTTAAACTCTTCGATCATAAATTCAAAGGTAAAATTTTTTTCTTGGTCTGAAATTTTTTCCCCTTTGTCTCCTGGAATTTTAAAGACCTGACATTTGGATCAGGGGCTCTGTTTTCAAAGGATTTGTTTGTAAACCGTCTTTCACTTTACGTCTTCTAACTCCATTGCCATTTTATCAGGAATTCCTCTTTCTTTGTGCCTCCATTCCCACATAATGAGACTATGATTGCCAAAGATATCCTAGGAATATTTTAAAGTTTAATGAATAGCATTACGTGCATGTGGGGATCACTGAGTTAGGAAACTATTCTGAACAGATCAACAGGTAATAAGCAAGTACATTTCTTTCGCCAGTTAGCTGTGTTGTACATAGTAAAAGAAAAAGCCAAAAGGGGGAGGGTAAACATAGGTAGACCCATATGGAAGTTGGCTTCAGCGTGTATCTTCTAAAGAAATAGGCAGGTTTTTTTTAAAAAAAATTTTTTTTTCAACGTTTTTTTATTTATTTTTGGGACAGAGAGAGACAGAGCATGAACGGGGGAGGGGCAGAGAGAGAGGGAGACACAGAATCGGAAACAGGCTCCAGGCTCTGAGCCATCAGCCCAGAGCCTGACGCGGGGCTCGAACTCACGGAGCGCGAGATCGTGACCTGGCTGAAGTCGGACGCTTAACCGACTGCGCCACCCAGGCGCCCCAATAGGCAGGTTTTAAAGCATAAAACTGGGGGTGGGGGGGAAGGAAGTGACTCAGAATTCAAAATAGATAGGGTTGCACACCAGTAATGGTCCAGGAACGGTGCCTGGAGAAGAGAGGAGAAACAAGCCATGGGAGGCATTTGGGGTTGGTGAATGACTCCATAGTAACATGGAAAACAGGACTATACATATTCTTTTTTTTTCCCCCTCTGGTGGACAGGGCATCATTGTAGGAACTCAGAACTTTGTGCCTTGTTTTAAAAATCTGTTTCAAGGGTCAAACTGAATTCCAGACCGATTATTAGTAATTAAAGTTACAGCTCTTGAAGAGCTTTTCTCATGATCTCTAGATGAGTTCTGCTGCTGTTCTGTGACTTGAATTCATTGATCATTTTTCTACTCCTCATTGCACCTGTCATGCTGGTATCAGCAATTAACATTCCTCCGAGGTGAATAGAATGCCAGCCTCCATCTCAGATGGAACTCAAGAACAACAGGTGCATTCTACCTGTTTCTTGGCTTTACCCGGGGTGGTCAGAAGGCAAGTAATTAACCACAGAACAGACTCTGGAGAAAATGAGATTCTTTCAAATTTTGAGCCAGAGTGCTGAAAAGTGGCTCTGGGTAATGTATTTAGGAGACGTAGGGAATGGCTCAACAGGAAGGGTGGAATAGCCTTGCTAACCTGACCTCTTTAAATTTATGTCAAGCTTGTTTCCCTTTGTCGATACAAATCTTAACTGTGCACCTTTCACAGACCCTCTGTGTTGTGCAGCTTTTTGTTGTTGTTGACTTAGGTTCACATCCAAGGTCACTAGACTTGAACTCCTAAGGTGAAAATCAGCTGATTATGTTGTTACTTTTCCTCCTCCCTCTTAAATGAAGAAACCTGACAAAACCTTGTGGCTCTGATTAGAGGAAGAGTCCCCCTGATACAAATTTAACTCTGTTCCCATTCACTCTAGTTCCAGTAATCAGAACCTCGCTTTCCTCACCTGAGAATAAGAGGATTGGACCAGATCATGTCTAAAATTCTTCTTACTGTTCAGTGTTCATTCCTCTCTCACTTTAATTCCTCTAGAATTCTCTGCCACTTATATGTTCCTAATTTTCATGAAAAGACTAAGCTCTTAAATAGGTTCGAGTGTGGGCAGATTTCAAGAGCTTAATTATCTAGGATTTTCTCTTTGCAAGTGAGATGTTAAATTATCATTTGAGACTCTTTAGGTACTACAAGAATTTCTCTGAAATTTTATTAGCATTAAGTTAATCTTGACTAGGAACAAAAAAAAGGGAAAGAAAATTACCCAGGATAATTTTTTTTCTTGTTTTAATAATTGCCACATATTTTTTAAGTTTAGAAAATGTTTTATTAATTTCTATAATCAAACCAATGTAGATAAGACTTTACGTATATAATACAGTGCATTACCCCTGTACAAATGGAAACAATTGTTTAATATTTCTAGACCGGTATGGCTGTTAATTTCTGTAGTTTGCCAACCCAACACTGTACAACTGAGATACTTTTCCCAAAGTTGACAGCACAGCTAAAGTTTCCAAAAATTCATATATGTAATATGTGTGTGTATGTGTATGTTTGTATTTTCATAAAAAGATCAGTAGCAGTATGTTACGCATCATTAGCAGCAACAGCTTTTCTAGGTTCTGTAGTCATCTGAACAAGATGATAGGGACATCTGGGACACTCCATTAATAAAGAGGAAAGAAAAAAAGTCAAAACAAAAAACAAAACCGCAGAAAACAGCAAAGTTCTGTTACTGTCATGGTACCTGGCACCAGTTTTTAGTAGCTTCTCAATTGGTAATTGGCACATTTTAACATGTAAAGCATTGAGGCGCCTGGGTGGCACTGCTGGGTGAGTGTGCGAGTCTTGGTTTCAGTTCAGGCCATGATCTCATGGTTTTGTGAGTTCAAGCCCCGTGACAGACTCTGCACTGGCAGCTGGGAGCCTGCTTAAGATTCTCCGTCTCCCTCTTTCTCTGACCCTGGCTCGCTCGCTCGCTCTCTCTCTCTCTCTCTCTCTCAAAATAAGTAAATAAACTTACTAAAAAAAAAAAATTAAAGTGGGAAGCATCTGGCATATGGTAGACATACATGGACATCGCTGGTGTGGTCGTCCCTTCACAATGGAATCACCTGGGATTTAAAAGCTTTTATTTTTTTTTATTTTATTTTTTTAATTAATTAATTTTTTTTTACATTTATTTTTGAGACAGAGAGAGAGCATGAACAGGGGAGGGTCAGAGAAAGAGGGAGACACAGAATCTGAAACAGGCTCCAGACCCTGAGCTGTCAGCACAGAGCCTGACACGGGGCTCGAACCCACGGACCGCGAGATCATGACCCGAGCCGAAGTCGGACGCTTAACCGACTGAGCCACCCAGGTGCCCCTCACCTGGGATTTAAAACAAGTCATGCTCTAGTCGCTGCCTCCAGAGATTATGGTATAACTGGTACAGTATATGTTTAAAAAAATTTTTTTTTAATGTTTATTTTATTTTATTTTTTTTTTAAATTTTTTAATGTTTATTTATTTTTGAGACAGAGAGAGACAGAGCACGAACGGGGGAGGGGCAGAGAGAGAGGGAGACACCGAATCAGAAGCAGGCTCCAGGCTCTGAGCCATCAGCCCAGAGCCTGACGCGGGGCTCGAACTCATGGACAGCGAGATCGTGACCTGAGCTGAAGTCGGACGCTTAACCGACTGAGCCACCCAGGTGCCCCTAATGTTTATTTTTGAGAGCCAGAGAGAGACAGTTTGAGCAGCAGAGGGGCAGAGAGAGAGGGAGACACAGGGTTCGAAGCAGGCTCCAGACTCGGAGCTGTCAGCACAGAGCCTGATGCAGGGCTCAAACTCACTAACTGTGAGATCATGACCTGAGCCGAAGTCAGAGGCTTAACCAACTGAACCACCCCCACTACCTAGTATGTTTCTAAAGATTGAGTTCTCATTAGTTTACATTGCATTTGTTAGAGCACTGGGTGGGTTTTATTTGTATGTCATCTGCTATTTAAGGTATTGAATTATTTGTGAGTGGCGGAATTCCTAAGGGCACAAAAAGCGATGCTTTCTCATCCTAGGCGTACCACAGCTACTGTAAAGGGTCTGTCTTGGCTCCCATCCTGTGCCTGCCTCTTGTCCGCGAACCCGATGGCATTGCCTTGCCGCTGGTCTCTCATCTATAGGACACCACCCATGCTTGTCCTTTTTGCTTTGGTTTCTTAGGATTATTTGTGGTCATATTACTCAATCTAGAATGCCATTGATTTTGAGAATATGTCATTATTTTATGTATCTCCACAAAACAGGAGACAGCCATCCTTGAATAATGACTTGCCATTAATGTAAAATGTTTTCCTTCTTCAGATGTTAAAATGAGGAAAGAGAAGTTACTTGGAACCAATGAAATACACTAATTTAGTTTTTAATTTCTCTTCCAGTTTTAATCAGGTCTTTATTATTATTATTTTTTAATGTTTATTTATTTTTGAGAGAGAGACAGAATAAAAGTGGGTTAGGGGCAGAGAGAGAGGGAGAACACAGAAGCCGAAGCAGGCTTCAGGCTCTGAGCTGTCAGCACAGAGCCTGACGCGGGGCTTGAACTCACAAGCTGGGAGATCATGACTGAGCCGGAGTCGGACGCTTAACGGACTGAGCCACCCAGGCACCCCACCCCAATCAGGTCTTTAAAAATCACAAATTGATACGGGGTTTTCCTAATTCTGTGTTGCATAATCATTTCATGTACGCTTGTGTGTGTAAAAATTGGAAAAACTTACTATTCTATTTACTTTTAAGTTTTAGGAATGTGACCAATTTGTTTAAACACTATTCCTTCTAGATCTGTCCTCGAGCATTTATCTACAAACCATAATCTTGCGATGCTCTTTGTTAGTTTTAGCTTCTCACCAAATGTCTGTCTCATTATGCCAGAAGGCTCATTTTTTTTTTTTAATGCCTATATATGTTTGAATACACACACACACACACACACTGTATGTGTGTACATGTTTGCCATTGTTACTGCTTGGGTGGGTTCTGTTTGGTCTAAAACTTTTGGTAAGATTTTCACTTTGGGTTTCACTTTGGGTTTTTGGTAAGATTTTCAGAGCTCCTCTGTGGTTCATCCGTGTGCTGGTTTTTACAGCATTATCCTATTAAAAATGATATAGTCTGGTTCTTATGTGCTTCTAACATTTATGTGGAAAACATTTAGTCCTGGCGACTTATCCCTGCCCCCCACCTTTTTTGTTGGTTTGTGTTTTTTGGCCTACCATGAGTGTTAACCATGTTACCTTTGAATCTGGACCATCTCCCTCTAAATACCTTCCTTGCATAAGAACTAATTTAAATTTATTCCAGGGTATTAAGCAGTTTATGAGGTTTGGTAGTTTTTATTTTTGAGAGGAGTTTAAAGCTTCACTGTAGTTTATCAGGGCATCTGAGTATTTTTCTTCGGTGAAAGTGTTACATGTGAAACCTGTGGTAGCCAGTTAAACTGAGTTTCTCCCCCATAAGGAGGTACTGGTGAGATCCACTTAAGATACTCTGTTCCTCTGTGAAGACCAGGTTTGATGAGGTGATGCTCAGCTTAGATGTACTGTTGTTCATTTTATGAATGGCTAAAGATTAAAAGAGTACTTTTTATGTCACTAAATCTCTAGGTACCTAGAACATTTGATTTTTAGTCTCCAGTTCCTCATGGAAAAGTTAGTGCTGTAGCCACATGTAGTGTCCTGGGTCTGTGTGGTTTTCTTCTGTCTCTGGGTTGTTCCTAATGCTTCTATTCCTATAGACTCCTCTTGGAAGCTACATAGTCCCTTTTGCATTAGGGTTTGTGTGTGCGCATGTGCGCTTAGGGCAGTTAACACCTCTCTGCGTGGTAACTCAGTGCCTTCCAGAGCTGATGGGAGCAGATTGCCTTTGCCGCGTCCTTGCGGTGTTCGTGTGTATCACTCTCTGCCCTCCATCCTGTGCTGCTTCTCTCCTTAACACCCCCTTCTCCATGTCCTGAATCACTCTGTCTTCACTTTCTTTCTGTCCTTGTTTCTTCTGTTACTGCTCTCCATGGGAAGGGATGTTTTCTTCAGCACACATAGTGTTTTTGAGGAGAAAGATTTGACTTTTGGGCTGTCTGCTTAAGAAGACCTTCCAAGAGTAGAGGGGAAAGCCCTCAACTGAGGAGGTTTCTGGAGGGCGGGAACCACATTTGTTCTTTTTACAGAATCCCTGTTCTAATTTGCAACAGATCAAGAAACTTTTGGTACCCTAGGTGCATAGGAACCGTGCTATTTTAGCATCTTAACCTTAATCATGTTGGTTTACCTGAGCAGGATTGATTTTACTAGACTGGCTACTTAAAATATGGTACAGTAGTACCCCCCCCCCCCCACTGGGATATATTTTAAGATTCCCAGTGGATGCCTGAACTGCAGATCATACCAAACCCTGTACGTACTATGTTTTTTCCTATGCCTGCATTCCTATGGATAAAGTTGAATTTATGGATTGGGCACAGTAAGAGATTAATGACAATGACTAATAATAAATTAGAATAATTATAACAATATGCTGTACAAAAGTTGTGCAAAATATGAAACCGAAAGTTGTATGATATCTCAAAATATCTTGTTCTGTACTCCTCCTTCTTGTGATGATGTGAGGTGATAAAATACCCTCACGATGAGATAAAATGGCGTGAATGGCACAGACCCTGTGGCCTGGCGTTAGGCTGCCCTTGACCTTCTCAGGAGGGGCCAGAAGGAGGGTCGTCTGCTTGGTGGGTAACAAAGGCTGCCGTGCAAAACCTTGGATAAGGGGAACCACTGTATTGTCCTCTATTCCTTGGGTCTCTTTGTGCAGGTCTCTCTGCTAGTCGTCATAAATCTGTCCTGTGAGATACCACGATGACATCTGGCACGCCTTATTTGTTTATTGTTTTTACTGTGCATTTTTAGAAAAGACCCGCAGTGACCCCTTTGTGTGTCAGCCCCTTAGGTCAGGTTTTCCGTCCTGATTCAATGCATGTCGGGGCTGCTGAGATTGGTTGAGTTGCAGAGTTTTCCTCTGTCGGACTCAGGAGCCAGAAAGCCACGACGAAGTTTGATTTGGCTGGTGGCAGCCTTTTCCAAATATGAATCTGGAGGCAGTACAGTAAGCCCTCTAAGAAAAGGAGGAGAAGGGAAACCAAACACTATAATTGGAAATATTTGGGGAACATTTAGAAATGGGGGAAAGCAACCCGTCGTGCTTGGAGTGTCCCTCAAGCTTGTGTTGTTGTGGCACTCGGAGGCCGGCCTTTCTTTCCAGGCCGAGCGCTCCCTTCGCTCGGGAGAAACCATAGAGCAGCCTCTGTCCTGCGGGTGCTGCACGCTGACTTGCTCCAGACAGTCTTGAATGTGACCTGGCAGCCGGTGCTGTTTCCTGCTGACGTGGCCTCCCACAACCGAGCAGAACAGAGCCGCCTCAGTGTGCTGAGGGAGGAGCGGCCGAAGGCATGAATCACCAGCGGGATAAGGAACAAATTAAGAGGGGAAAGCGCCTAGCTGTTCGGGTTTCCTTCTAGATATACTTAAAAGACACCCTTTTTTATAGGAAGGGAGGAGGAGGAAGAAAAACAGGAGTGGTGATTTGTTTGGCCATAGGAAGGGTTTCTTATCAGCGGGAGCTAACTTCTGGGGTGAGACCCAGGGCGCCACAGACATCTGAGGGGAGGCTTCAGAAGGCCTGACCGGGCCACAGCCTGCAGCCTGCCCTGGCCGCGCTCTTGCACAGGCCGGTGGGCGTGCGAGCTCCCAGGCCTGGCCTGCAGACGAAGCAGAGGCAAACTGTAGTTTGTGCCTTAGTGGCAACAGCTCTTTCAGCTTGGTAGGAACTGGAGAAAGGGGCCGTGAGGGGCCGCGGAGGAGCAAAGCCCGCCGCATGGTGTCTGCGTCCGTGTCCGCGCCCGCGCTGCCAGGATCCCGTGTGATGCTCAGTGTCGGCCTGTTGAGTCCACCGCCTGCTGCTTTGAATTGCTTCCTTGAAAAGCTCCGAGTACAGCTCCTTGTTCTAAGGGGCCAAAAAAGTCAAGTCCTGGAATTTCAGATTGAGATGGGACTTCGGTCTGATTTAGACCTTCCATGGCTTCCACCGTTTCCAAAGGTTATTGTAGAACCTTTTCTTTAGTTAGTCCTACACGTGGAACCTCCACTTTTAGCAACAGTGGGCAGTCGGGGTGGTGGCGGGGGAGGGGCGCGGAGAGGCCTCAGACGTACCTGCTCATCCTTCTGGTGGCGGCCCTCAGGACGTCTCCCCTGGCCACCCTGTGCTCCGAACACACATACATTGAAAAGCCACTGAGCTGATACACCTGTCTCGTTTTATACATAAGAAAATTTTGCCTTTCAGACAGGCCAGTTGGGTAGGTGATACTACAGCGACTTTCAAGGTGTCTTAGAATAAAAGTCGTGTTCTTTGTCTCCTGCTTTTGAGCTTTCATAATCTCTCAGCTGTTGTGATAGTAGCCTCTCCTGGTTTCCCTGCCTCCAGTACGGCTAGTAGACAAACCATGCTGTTAGATGTATTTGTAGCCTAGAGAGCTAGAAATCCATCGGCGTGTGACCCCGATGGCGTCCCCGCTCTAGGTATGAGGTGAATGTGGAGTGGCATCAGGATTGCAGATGAGGGGAAACCTTTGAAAGGAAGAGCCATCAGCGCTGTTGCAGCATGGCTTACATTTTTCAGGATGGTTTACATTACAGAAATGGGAAAGTTACAAGGAGAAAGTCGGCGATGACCCTCAAATACTTAGCCCAAGCGATAGGGAGAATGTGGAGCCCATCTGCCACAGAGATGGGGAAAGCTTTCTCGGTTTTTCAAAAAGCCCTCTTGCTCTTTTAGGCTCCTAGGAGTTCCTCGAGGCCTCTGGAGATGGCCAAGCGATTTGATACCTGTTTTCGTTGTAGCTTCCCTGTGTGATTGGTGGGTGGCTTTTGGCGTGCGGTGTAACTCTTAGTTCCTGGCATATCATTCATTCACTTATGTGATTCCCTTGAATCGGTTTGGTGGGTTGTTTACCGTCGATTATGGAGCAAAGCTGAGGCAGATTCAGGCCCAGCGTATGGATCTCATTCCTGCTTCAGCATTGGCTTTCCTCCATCACCTTCAAGTCTACTAGGTGGGTGGACTTGTATTTACAGCACATTTTGGAAATCCTTTATATTGGCCATATTTTGCAGTGTTTCTTCTCCCCTATAAGCCACTTTCCTACCCTCTCGGCTCAGTAAAACACAAACCTCTGCCCGTAGCAAATGAATTCGCAGGAAGAGCCAGCAAGATAAGAGGGACATGGAGAGGATGGCATACTAAATGCAGAATAATCGGTCTATTTACGTTTTCAGTCAAGTCCTCTGATTTTCTTTAAAGAGGCTTTGATATTTTTTTTTTTTTTTCAACGTTTTTATTTTTATTTTTGGGACAGAGAGAGACAGAGCATGAACGGGGGAGGGGCAGAGAGAGAGAGGGAGACACAGAATTGGAAACAGGCTCCAGGCTCTGAGCCATCAGCCCAGAGCCCGACGCGGGGCTCGAACTCCCGGACCGCGAGATCGTGACCTGGCTGAAGTCGGACGCTTAACCGACTGCACCACCCAGGCGCCCCTTGATATTTTTTTCATAGGCCATACACCGGTGGAATTAGAAAGTTACCCCAAATCATTTATGATGTTTTATTGCTGTTGTTTTGGGCTAGGCTTAGGCTGTGGGCAGGACTAGAAGGGGAGAGACAGCTTTATATGTTGGTCCTGTTTCAGTGGCAGGGGAGCTGTCTATGTAATTATATGCTCTTTTTCTCGCAACACATACCGGGGGGGAAAATATCCAGAGACTCTTATTTCCAAATGTTCTTGGTAAGTCTCTTCTTCAAATACGACTGTGAGTAGGACGCCAGGGTAGTGGGAGTGCTCATTCTTTTGTGTGATGGTAATGAGATAATTTGTGCATTACACATTTTCAGGACACTCTTTGTTGAAATGAAACTTCAGAGTCTTTGCCGAGCCACATTAGCAAGTTTCTTTTCTTTATTTAAAAAATAAAAGTCTTTATTAACTTCATATGTTTTGCTGTCATCAGTTGCATCAAGTAATACCATTATTTTGAGAAAAAAAGAGAATTTAGGCCATCATTTGTCTGGTGTCTCGTCTTTTGTCCATCTCTTCCCCATGTACTGTCTGACCACGTCTGGTTAAGAGTTGCTGTTGTTCCTGCCATCAGCCACCTAGCCCCAGTGGCAGCTGCCAAGGGGCTCCATCCTGGTCTTGCAGGAGGAAGTGGGTGCTCAGGGTTGGGTGCTCAGGGTTGGGCGGCCTACAGCGGGTGGGCCCTCACAGAGGCTGCCAGCAAGGGATGGGCACAGGGATGTCCATTATGCTGCGGGAGGCAATGGGGCAGGCCCGACATAGCCACCCTGCTGGCCCAGATCTGGAATGGGTCTGTACATTGTTTGCTGGTCAAACCCGGAAGGCCTTGCTGTGGAAGTGGGGGTTCTGTAGTGAAATCTGGCCGTTGCTGATTTTTGGAATTTTATTTCAGTGCTCGTTTTCCAGAGCAACTGGAATTTATTTGGTTAAAGCAGCTAATTAATGTGTTTGATCTTGATGTGGCAGTGAACCGTATCAAATTCCAGGTCAAATCGCTTTCCCTTGTAGAATGTTTGCTTAACCTTTTGAGGTTTATTTCATCAGCTTATGGACTATTGAAAGTTTATTTGTCCTCAATATTCTAATCTACGTGGTGGCATGGCTGTTGCTCTAATAATGTTCGTAAGTGTAAAACCTAATTTTGTCTACAAATAAGAAAAGTCACATTTACAAATGGATTGCAAAAAGTTGTAGGTAGAGTGTGTGACTTAATCATATGAGCAATACCATATATGGAATGATTTTTGAAAAATATTTTGCCATCTGGTCCCATTTATTGAAGATGAAATACTTTTTTCCCCTTTCTAATTCTCATTAAGCTGCCAGCTAATATTCATTATCCTTATTTAAAAGGTGAAGAAACAAAAGTTCAGAATGGCCAAGTAAGGTATCCACAGTAGTAAGTAGCAGATCTAGAATTTGAACTCAAGATGATTCTAAAGCTCCTGGTATTTAAAAAAGCATTTTTTAAACTTACAATAATTATAAATTCACAAGAAACTCGGGAGAAAAAAGTACGTGGAGATCCCATGTATGTTTGATCAAGTTTTGCCTAATGGTAACATCTTGCATGGCTATAGTATAGTCTCAAAACCAGGAATTAACATTGGTACAATCCAGAGTTTACTCAGATTACACCAACTTTCCACGGATTCATTTGTGTGTATGTTGATTTGTGTAGTCCTTACCACAATCAAGGATATTCTTTAAAAAAAAAAAAAAATTTTTTTTTTTAGTGTTTATTTATTTTTGAGAGCAAGAGAGAGACAGAGCACAAGTTGGGAAGGGGCAGAGAGAGAGGGAGACACAGAATCTGAAGCAAACTCCATGCTCTGAGCTGTTCTCACAGAGTCTGATGTGGGGCTCGAACCCACAAAATGTGAGATCATGGCCTGAGCCGAAGTCCGACGCTTAACTGACTGAGCCACCCAGGCACCCCAAGGATGTTCTTTTACAAAAAGACTACCTTGCATTATATTATAGCCACTCCCTTATTCTCTTAACACCTCTGATCTGCTTTCCATCTCCCTGATCTTATCACTTAAAGAATATCCTATACGTCAAATCTTACAGTGTATAACTTTTTAAAATGTTTATTTCTTTATTTTTGAGAGAGAGAGAGAGAGAGCAAGAGCACAAGTGTGAATGGGGGGGGGGGGGCGGGTGCAGAAAGAGAGGGAGACACAGGATCCGAATCAGGCTCCGGGCTCTGAGCTGTCAGCACAGAACTTGACGCAGGGCTCGAACTTATGAACCGTGAGATCGTGACCTGAGCCGAAGTTGGCGCTTAACCGACTGAACCACCCAGATGCCCCTTTACAGTGTATAATTTTTAAAGATTGGCCTTTTTTCTCTGAGCGTAATTTGAGATCCATCCAAGTTGTGTGTACCCAGAGTTCATTTTATTGCTGAGTAGTATTCCATGGTATGGATGAATTGCAGTTTGATAGTTTACTTGCTAAAGGACATTTGGTTCTAGTTTCAGGCAATTACAAGTAAAACTGCTGTGAACACATGTGTACAGGTTTTTGTGTGAACATGCTTTTCATTTCTCTGAGATGCACAGTGATATGTTGTATTATAATTACATACTTCATTTTGTAAGAAACGCCAAACATTTCCAGAGTGGCTGCACCATTTTGCATTTCTCCCAGAAGTGTGTGAATGGTCCAGATTCTCCTCAACCTTGACAGTATTTGGTCTTACCATGAAGCTTTTCTCCCCACCCCACCCCCTCACCCCCCCCCCCCCCCCCATCAATTTTCAATTATTCCAGCACCTTTTGGTGAAAAGAGTTTTTTCATTCCACTGCTTTTGCACCATTGTTAAAAATCATTTGGGTGTATCTATGTGTGTCTATTTCTGGGTCCTCTGTTTCTGTTCCATTGATCTATGTATCTGTCTCTTCAATACCGTACAGTCTTGATTACTATTGTTATGTATAGTAAGCGTTAACATTGGCTCCTGGTATTTTAAAAATGATTTTTATTTTAAAAAATGATTTAGGTACTTAGGTGAAGACCCAAAAGAGGCTTGTCAGTTCTTCTTAAAGGAGTACTTCTTTTTTTTTTTTTAATTTTTTTTTTTTCAACGTTTATTTATTTTTGGGACAGAGAGAGACAGAGCATGAACGGGGGAGGGTCAGAGAGAGAGGGAGACACAGAATCGGAAACAGGCTCCAGGCTCTGAGCCATCAGCCCAGAGCCCGACGCGGGGCTCGAACTCCCGGACCGCGAGATCGTGACCTGGCTGAAGTCGGACGCTTAACCGACTGCGCCACCCAGGCGCCCCATTAAAGGAGTACTTCTAAATACGAGTTTTCACTTAGGAGTTTTGGTTCGGCTCTGACTTCTTCTGAGAAAATCGGTAGGAAAACCATAAAGGAAGTGTGCAAAAGCATGAAGACAGATTAAATAATAATTCGTTTGTAAGTCTGAAGTTCTATACAGCTGTCACTGAGGTCCTTGAGTGACTTTGAGTCTAGAGTGACCATAAAGACTAGATCTTTGGGTCTCTTTGGCTTGAAACACCAGCTGTTGATAATCAAAAAGGGAATTACGTGAGTAGAAAGTTAAAAAGTTAAGATTCAAATCCATTTCATTTTATTTTTTAAATATTATTTATTTTGGGAAAGAGAGCACAAGTGTGTGTGTGCAAGTGGAGGGAGGGACAGAGAGAGAGAGAATCCTAAGCAGGCTCTGCACCGTTTTAGACGATGTGGAGCTCAATCCCACAAACCGTGAGATCATGGTGCCAGAACCAGGAGTTGGACACTTAGACAGCTGGGCCGCCCAGGCGCCCTGATTCAAATCCATTTAAAAAAAAATTTTTTTTTTATGTTTATTTATTTTTGAGACAGGGGGGGGGGGAGGGTCAGAGAGAGAGGGAGACACAGAATCTGAAGCAGGCCCCAGGCTCTGAGCACAGAACCCGATGCGGGGCTCGAACTCACGGACTGCGAGATCATGACCTGAGCCGAAGTCGGACGCCCAACCGACTGAGACACCCAGGCGCCCCCAAATCCATTTTTAAAAAGTCACTGCTTGTGTATTTTAAGGTACCTCACTGGCACTCAAGCCTTCTCTGTGTTTTGTCATCTTCAGAGAGCACAGATACTGTAACATTTTAGGTTTGGAGGGGAGATACAGAGGTCGATTAGTTCAGCCTTTACATCATACAGGTAGGACACAGGGTCCTTTTGTAAATGGCACGTCATGCAGGGCAGATAGCCTGTCCACACGGGGGGAGAAAATCTTGATCCAGGGTACATGGGCTATGCTGTGAATACTCACACACTTACTTTATCAGCCATTACGTAGGGAAGCCCGTCATTTGGGCCCAGCTGAAACATCTTCTTGCAAGGATGTGCTATAGACAAAAAGTAGAAAACTAATTCTGTGGCCTGCAACGTATATGTCCGCGTCGGTGCTATAACATTTCTCACACACTAGCTTTAACCGATGCGCGCGAAAATTTGCAGGAAGCCCATCAGCCCCTGCCATATCCCAGTGCCGTTTCCTCTGTCTGGAGTCATAACCTGACTGTTGATGGGGAGCCTAGTGTGGGAACTGGTTCAGGAGCTGCAGCCTCATGAACTTGATTTGAAATCGTTTTCTGTAACTCTAAACCTGAGGGCCAGAGGCTTGGAGGACAACCTCAGAAGGCAGCTTTGCCTGGAGGTGAGTGCCTTCTTGGATCCGTGTTCGCTGTGTATGAAATGCACATCGGGGTCCAGTTTGCCGTTCTCGGCCTCCTCCTGCCCTGGGCTCTTTTGTGCCCTGGGTTTCTGGTAGGGGCATCCGGGGAGGAGGGGCTGGGGAGGCGTCAGCTGTTGACCAGAGTCTGCCTTGTGGGGAGTGTGTTAGCCTTGTGCCCCTGCGGCAAGCTGTTCTTTTCCATCTGACGTGGGCCTGAAGGCAAGCACAGAAATGGGCACCACCACTGTATGGTACAACACGCGACACACACCTAAGCCCCCATCCTCTTCCCTTGAACAGAACTTCTGCTCGTAGAGCTGTGCCTGGAATTAGGTGGAAGTCTGGCTGTGCTCTTCACCTGCTGGGGGGAGCTGCCCCTCGTGCCCCGCAGGTCTTGACTGCATTTCCGCAGGTTCTTCTCTTTAGTGTTCATTATGGTCACCAGCCTGCCAACTTGAGCCTGGTCCCTGCTGTGGGTTATATTAACATCTAGGGGTTAGACCCCAACTCTAACAAGTCCTATTAAGTGTTATGGAAGAAATGCTAAAAAATTAATGATACTGAAACTGCCTTCTAAATAACATTAGTCTACTCCTTTTGGGATTGTGATGGAACAGAGCAATGAAAAGGCCAACTATAAATCAGAAATGTCAGTTTGATGAGCTGCAGGGGGTGGGGCAGGTTCCAATATTGGAGTCGGATTAATAGAAAAATCTATATGATTGTATAATTTAAAGTATACTTGTCTATAGGATGAGGGTTGTACTTTTATAATGTTGGAGTTTGTTTTTTTTTATTGGGCTTTTAAAAGCCACATAACGGTAAGCTGTTGCTAAACATTTATATTGGCTGCAACTATTTTTCAAATGTAGAACAATGGAAGGAATCCCTATTTTCCACCTTTGGATTTTGTCTTTTTACCCCAACTTCCTGTTGAAAGGATTGTTGGCAGCTTACATTTATGAATATTATATGTTGAGATAAAATAAATTTAAAAGAAGTGGGGGAAAAAAGGATGTCACGAAAATAAAGCCATCAGAGGCCACCCAAGAGAAGGCCAGGAGTGATTTTGACACTTCTTTTTAGAAAGCTCTTAAAAATCTCATTCTTGTTTTTGTCAGTGATTATTGTTGGTACAGTGTTTCTATACTTTTTTAGCTGTGTTCGTTTTTAACTGCTACATAGAACTTTGATTGGAAATAGCACGCAATGACATTGGGACTGTTTCACTTTCACGTCTACATTTGGGCAGGCTGTTGGATTATGGTGGCATGGAATGTGAACTAACTGATCGCTTTTCCAATCCTGTTATTTTCCAGTGTGGTTTGGAAAAAAAAAAAAAAATCTCTACATATGAAGTCAAGAAAGCACAAGGAAGCCTTCTGGTTAACGAATTTAGTGAGTTTCAGATTTTCCTCTTGTGGAGAGTCCTGGAAAATCACTTCAGAAAAGAGGTCATGGGTCATGTATAGAAGAAACTGCTTCGCATGCATATAAGACTTAGCACACTCTGCGGGCTATCATGCATTCTTGCCTAACCTCGGATGGCTCAGCTCAAAACCTATTGATTACTGTACCAAGAATTGGAAACAAAGCCATTTTGTGTAGCATTTAGGTTTGGGACTGGTTAGATTTCTTCAGGCTAAGAATATAGAAGTTCGTTTAACACGTGTGTGTGTTTACCAAACTCTGACAGTTTCTAAGGACTGTTGTGTATTATTTATGGCAGGGATCATCTGTAATGCATTTAAAAAAAATTTTTTTTATTGTTTATTATTTTTGAGAGAGAGAGAGAGAGAGACAGACAGACACTGAGAGCAAGCAGGGAAGGGGCAGAGAGAGAGGGAGACACAGAATTGGAAGCAGGCTCCAGGCCCTGAGCTCTCAGGACAGAGCCCGATGCAGGTCTTGAACTCACAGACCGTGAGATCATGACCTGAGCTGTAGTCGGCCGCCCAACCGACTGAGCCACCCAGGCACCCCTGTAATGCATTTTTTAATAACAGTTTTATTGAGGTATAATCACATCCCTTACAGTTTGCCTATTATTTAAAATTTTTTTTTTTTAATTTCTTTAATGTTTGTTTATTTTTGAGAGAGAGAAACAGAGCACGGGTCAGGGAGAGGCAGAGAGAAAGGGAGACAGAATCCGAAGCAGTCTTCAGGCACTGAGCTGTCAGCGCAGAGCCCAACACGGGGCTGGAACCCACGAACCACAAGATCATGACCTGAGCCAAAGTCAGACACTTAACCGACTAAGCCACCCAGGCGCCCCTACAGTTTGCCTATATGAAGTATACAGTTCAGTCATTCAGTGTATTCACAGTTGTGTAACTATCACTGCGATAAATTTTGGAACATTTTCCTCACTTGAAAAAGGCTTATACCCATTAGCAGTCATCTCCAATTTCCCCGTATCCCCAGCCCTTGGCAACCATGAATCTACTTTCTGTCTCTGTAGAGTTGCTTATTCTGGACATTTTAATTGAATGGAATCCTATAGTTTGTGGTCTTTTGTGGTTGGCTTCTTTTCACTTCGCATAGTTTAAGGCTCATCTGTTTTGTAGCATGTATCAGGACTTCATTTTTTAAATTGCCAGATTAATATTCCACTGTGTAGGTGTACTATATTTTATGAATCCATTCATCAACTGGTGGGCATCTGAGTTGTTTCCACTTTGTTTCCACTTTGTGGCTGTTATTAATAATGCTTCTAGGAGCATCTGTGTACAAGGTTTTGTGCAGATAGATGTTCTTAATCCTCTTGAGTATATACTTAGGAGTAGGACTGCTGGGTGATATGGTAACTCTGTATTTAACTTTCTGAAGAACCGCCAGACTGTTTCCCAAAGAGGCTGCACCGTTTTTACATTCTCACTGGCAGCATGAGGCTTCCCAGCTTCTCCATGTTATCACCAAACTTGTTATCTGTTCTTTTTGGTCTTCAGTACAATTTTACTCCCGCCCCTTTGCATTGTTAACATTTGTTCCTTCAGGGGGATGGGTATTTGTATACTAAAAGAAGTAGAATGTGGTTAGCTGTGGTATGGCTTTGAGTTCTAAGGAAGCTCTGTGCCAGAACCAGCATGCTTCCTTGTTTCTGACCTTGACCCCAAATCACAGCATTGACAAAACCACAGTGGTACCACAAACAGTAATTCTCTTTTAGAAGTTCAGTTTTGATCTTTTTGATTTCATCCTGAGCTATTAGACCTACATGAGAATGCATAAGATACATATAAAATATATGTGTTTATATGTAAAAGAGATATATAAAATACATGTATCTAGTTAACATATGTATAGTTAGAGAACAATGATAAATACCCATATCACCCACCTAGATCATAAAATAAAAATTTACAGTTCTAGGTGATACTAAATAATGAAGATGACTGCGAAAGTATATAAAGATTGTAAACATGAATAATCATTAACAAATATCTGTGCCCTTCCTTATCATATCTGTCCTCCCTCTCCCCAAACCACTAACCTCTGGGGATAATCATTTTTCTTATTTTTCTTTGTAGTTTTACTGTATACACATGAATTCACGTAGATACCTATGCACACGCGCACACACACGCTGAGAAATGTAGTTTAGTTTGCTTGTTTTCAGACTTTCCATAAATCATACATATAGTTATTCTTTCTTGACTTCTTTGTTAACATAGTTTATGACCTTCAAAGATACTATGTGTGGCTTTTTATGCATGCTTTTGTTACCATATAGGATTTGGGTTCTTCATTTCTGTGTTCTTCTCCTGATGAAGGTTTGGGTTTTTCCTGGATTTTGGACATTATGAACAGAACAGTGAAGCTGCATACATTTCCATTTGCACCTCCAGGTCTGCTGGAATCTCTCTAGAATATTTACCAAGGAATGGGATTTCAGCTTTATTTAAACAACGCCAGACTTACCCCAAAAGGCTGCAATGCTTTCTCCTACAACCTTACCAGCCTTTAATAATTTTAGACTTTAAACACTTTGCCAGGGGTACCTGGCTGGCTCAGTTGGTGGAGCATGTGTCTCTTGATTTCAGGGTCGTGAGTTCAAGCCCCATGTTGGGCGTAGAGCTTATGTAGAAAACAAACAAACAAACATACATTTTGCCAGTCTGGTAGGTAATGGTATCTCATCATGGTTTTAATTGGCATATCTCTAAGTGTCTTACTAATTTAAAATGTAACCAAATTATGCATAAGCAGTTATGTTTTTTGTTTCTTTGAAGGAAAGTCAGCATTGAGTTACCTGAAAAGTGTATCTTTGCTATTGAAAAATCATTGTGGTGGTATATTCCTTATACATATTGTAACTTAAATTTAGATCACTTAGATGAATGCCATCAGATTTTTTTCAGTGCAATGATTTTTCTCTTGCCATATCTACATAAATTTTTGTGTAATAAAGTTAAAAATGTATGCAATTATTTATCGATTGTTTGATATCTTTTGCCTAACTTACAGGCAACTACAAGCAGTAAGTCTGTGGTTTGCCAATATTTATTCGAAGCTCAATTTATATAAATAGTCCTTTTTTTTTGTGGTGAATGGAGTACTTATACTTCAGAGGAATTCACAACTACCTTTTGTGTAGGCATGATAGGTGTCAGTGTTTATACATGTATTTGTGTACGTGTGTGTATATGTGAAAGGCTGAAAGATGTGGCGTTTTCATCTTTTTGGTGATTATTTGGTGCCAGAGGGAGGAAGATATTGTTTTTAAAGAGGAAAACTAATAATTTGGGAACTTAACAGCAACCTGAAATCAAATCTTGCTGATTAATTCAATGAGAAAAAGTAAGACCATCGCTTCAAACATGAGGAAATGTGCTGAAAGATTCTTTTGTATGAAATTAAAAAAATCAATTATGAATACTCAGTATGTGACTCATAAGAGGAAAATTTCATTGTACACTCGTGGGTTTTGCTGGTGTGTGTGTGTGTGTGTGTGTGTGTGTGTGTGTGTGTGTGTGTGTGTTTTCAACTTAAAAAAAAAAGTAGCCACAGGTGAGTATGATCTTGTCGGTTGATTGGTGTAGTGTCTTAAGGGAGAAAAATGAATGAATTACAGCCGTTACTTTCAGTGCTTGGAATATAGATGAATGTAAGTGAATATAAGGTTGTTATTTGAGGGAAAATATTTTCTGTTTCCTCCCATCAAGTACTATTATAGTTTTTAGTTAGTGGCATAAATTATTTTCATACCTTACTCTTGAATATTAATACATTTTTCAAGCTATCCCGGGAATATTTGTACTCTTACTGTTACAAAAAAAAAAACCTCCCCAAAAGTGAATTCTGTATTTCATTGAATTTTTGTGGGGGAGAAGGGATAGTCTCAAACAGGTTCCCTCACTGATACTGGGAATCTAAATAGGACTGTTGAATTACTTTCCACTTTTTGTCTTTATAGTTCAATATGTTTTTCGCCAAATTACAGTTTGTTTCTCCATGTGTACAACTGCAATATATTTTATAGACTTACTCTAAATTGAGAATTAATACTGTGCCATACAGAGCAGAATTAGTCTTTGTTTTCCAGTACACTAAACTTCAGTTCTAAAGTCATATGAATTTTTATCCTGTTTTCTACAAGTAAAATCGCATTTTATAAAATGCCTCATAAAGATGTCCACATTATAGAACAGCATTTACAAATGGCAGTGGTAGGTACAAAGAAAAGAAAAACTGCCAGAAAGCATTTACTCACATGGCTTGGGTGTTCACAGACGGGTTTCGCTATAATCTGTATGAATCACATTAGGTTAAGAAATCCAGGAATATTCTAACATACATGTATTTGTCCTAGAAAATAACGTGCTGTCAGGACAGATGCTTTCATTCTGTTCTTTTGAGAAGTGCTTGCACTTATTGTTGGGAGGGTGTTTCTGTTTCCCAGGCGAAGGAGCACTGTGGAGATTTGACATAACTATGGCTGTCCAAAGAGGTCTTCGGGTATTCTTTGATACACAAAGGGCTTAAAGTGCTCTGGTTTATATTAATAGATGTATTGACACTTTAGGAAATTACATTTCATTCATTTTAACAAATAATTTATTTAAGATCTTTTGTCTCTTGCCCGGAGCAAGGTATTATGCTAGGCACGTTGCAGATTGTTGGGAGTTGAAAACAAAAAGATTAAACTGTGTGGAATCCAGGGACTAAAATACGTACATTTCAGAGTAAGCGTCTATGAAGTTTATTTCAGATTTTACATTCTAGATTAGTCAATCTAGGTCAGAGCGTGTGTCTGCAGTGACTTTGGAGGAAAACATCAGCATGTTAAAGCTACCTGTTTCATTCTGAATTAGGAGGGTTGTAATCTTACAGCCAAGCTTGCAAAAATTTGGCTTTTTCCAGTACGTATGGGATTGTACTGATCACTCCTATATTTCTAGTGCCTCAGAATACACCCTCTAAATTTTTGTTGAATGACTTTGTGGAATGAATGAATGAATGAATGAATGAGTGGTTATTAGCCCTTCTTGGATTGTTTGAGAGCCTACGGTTGAGTTGTTTGATCTCTCCCCATTGAGATGATTCTTATGATTATAGTTGGAAGTAATTCACTTGAATGCATGTGCTCTTGTCTTGATCTGTTTGTTCTACACACTCTGGAATCTAGATCCATAGCTCTATGTTCATTTCCCTTCTGAGAGTAATTACCTGTCTAAGGTAATGACTAAAGAATCAGAACCTGTAAGAACTCTTGGAGGTCCCAACAGTCACTTCTTTATATACCGCTCAGATGGTTTAGAATTTTGGAGGTTTCTGCATCTCTGTTCCTTCCCAGAGAAGAAAATCAAAAAGATAAAAAATGTTGGCGTCCTTTCCTTTTCTACAAAAGGAACACATTTAGATAGTGACAAAAAGGACAAAAGTGCCCCTTGTGCCATTTGCATTGTCTCATTTAATTATCTTAATAGCTCTGCAAGGTTGGAATAGTGATCAGCGCAGATGAGAGATCAGTCACCCAAGGCTCTCAAGCGTTAACACTGTTTGCACTCTGGAATATACACTCGGTGAAGGCTGCAGTTGCGTCTGTCTCATTCCCCGTTGTCTCCTTATGTAGTAGAGTGTCTGGTGTTTGGTTAGTAAATAGTGATTGGCTCTACTTTTGCCTGAGATCACACAACTAGTTAGTGTAAGCAACCGCGATTACACGTGGTTTTCTTTCATTTTCCTGTCTATTCCTCGTTTCACTGCAGTTCTTTTAAGTTTTCCGAGAGATCATTTTGAGGTAACACTTTTCTGAAAAAGTGGTCCTATTCCAGTGACGTGCTTTTCCTAAATTTCCCGGCATGGGCAGGATTTGGGCCCAGGACCTGTTTTCATGCTGTGGTGTAGGTCTTTTCCCTAGGCAGAACATGCTCATGGGCTGTGTTTCTTGGCTGCTCATGGTGTGTTTACACATAAATCTTAGGTAATGCTCTGTTTACCCTCTTTTATTTTTTATTTGGAGAGAGAGCGTGCGCATGAGAGTGCATGCACGCTTGCGCTGGGGAGAGAGAATTTTAAGCAGGCTCTGTGCTCAGCGTGGAGCCTGACACGGGGCTCAATCCCCTGACCCTGGGATCATGACCTGAGCAGAAATCAAGAGTTGGGGACGCTCGACTGAGCGAACCCTCATTTTTCAAGTTACAGTTTCAAATTGTGATAGCCGGTGAAAATAGCTGACAGGCAGCCATCATTGCAGACGTTGCCCTACCCTAGCATGATTTGCTCCCGTGAGCCCAGTAGTTCACAGACAACAGTCTGCCCCTCCTACTTTCCTACTAATATTCTAAAAGGACTCTGCCAGAGTAGCCCTTGTTTTCTTACACTCTTTGATTCCTGCTATTTTGAAGTTGTGGGAACCAGGGAAGGTGTTGCAATTTCCCTAGCATTCCACTGCCCCTTTGCCTGGTGTGACGCATCAGGGCTGAGTAGACCTTGTCATGGGAGTGCTGCAGATGGCTTGTGCCTTCTCACAAGAGCTGGGTGTCAAATTTTCAGAAGTTTTGCTAGCTGATCGATAAACCTAGCTATCATTAAACACTAAACTATACTAGCTCCCAATTTAAATTATATTTAATTTAACAAAGCTAACAAATACTCGAAACTTCTCACTTCCTGGTCGTTTTACTACCTGTTGGTATTATCCGGGCTTTTGAGGTGATTCGGTCTGTTGTACCTAGAGGGTGGAAAGGCTGTGTAGCAGCACCTTGCTGCACATGTCTTTTCAAGTCCATGTTTAGTAGTATCGTGTAGGTGGGTGGATATTGGCCATGGGGGGACTATTAATATGGAGGAAATTGGCCAACACTGTCGGCCGGGACACACCTTCCCCCTTTTTTCCTGGAGAGCCATTTGTTACCAAATATTTACAACCACACACTCCGGCGGGATGCCTAGAAATGAGAAGGAGATTGACACTTCCATCTTTTGGGTTATTCGTTTGGTTCTCTTGATAGTATTTAGTCATGGTGAAGGAGAGAAACAGCCAGGAGATAAAGAGACAACAGTGAGGAAGAAAGTTGAGGCACAGAGGCACGCGTCAGCACAGAAGCAAACACAGAACCAACTCAGGTACATGTGTATGATAAAACTGTGCTGATTTACTCACTGGCATTAAAGGTTATTTTTACAAAATTTTCTTTCAAAAAGATGCAGCTTTGTGAAACAGTGACTATCTAATATCTCCTTCTTAGTAGACAACCATTTATAATTAGTTTTTGTGTGTGTAAATGTTACTGCCTATAAATAGATCTAGAATAATTTCATAAACTTTTAGAGTCCAGGGAGTCAGGTTTGCTTTTGAGACACAAACTGGAACCTTTACTAACTTTTACCAGGTATTGGTGTTGGTGATCTATTTGTGCATAACTAATAACTCGGCATTTCATAATTTATGCTCATTTGTTGATATTTGTATATGGGCTTTACAGTCAAACAGCTAAGCTAGATTGCTCAAGGCTTTCCCTCTACTCCTGCCTTGATGTGAGTTTTCTTGTGCCACACAGTTATAATTTTTTTTTAATGTTTATTTTGATAGAAAGAGGGAGCTTGGGGGAGAGGCAGAGAGAGAGGGAGACAGAACTGCAAGAAGGTTCCACGCTGACATTGGTGCCCAATGTGGGGCTCGATCTCACAACCACGAGATCACGGCCCGAGCCAACATCAAAAGTTGAATGCTTAACCGACTGAGCCACGTGTGTGCCCCTATATTTCCTTGAGTGACATCCCAGAATGCTTCACTGATGTTTGAGGCTCTACACCAGCAAGCCCACATCTGCACCCATAGTCCCTTCTGTTCCGAAGGTGCCTTGAACACTTGTAGAACACTGAAAACTTCACCGATGCTGCCAGAGGTGCACAACAGCCCTTTCAAGGAGCCACTGAAGGGGTTGCCGGAGCAAGGCTCTGGAATGTTCCACAGCCTCCCGCTGAATGCACGTTACTGAGTGAGGCCAGCCTGGAGAATGGAGCCACTTGGTGCATTTGGGAATAGGGGGTTGGACCTTGTACTTATGTGTGCTCACAAAGTAGTTGCTAACTATTAAAATAAATGCAGGGTTAAATGCTTCCCAAAGGGATGTTTTTTTAAAGCAGGACAGTTTTATTTATTGCAGGGATTAGAGGACTTTGTTGGAAAACAACATTGAAGAACAGTAGAGATGAGTCATGTATTTCCTGCCTGCTTGGCCAATATCAAATAATTAAAAGCCGTTTCATGGATAAGGCCATGCAGCCAGAAACTGACTTTATGATACTCACTTTTTGAAAAGAGCGGGCTGAATGTAACTTGCTCTCGTTGGGAAGCACGCCACATAAACACTGAATGATGAAGGCCGTGCGTGTGCCAAATAGGTTGCTCTGGTCCATTCACTTCTGTTGGATGAGTTACCTCGTTCCCCATTCTGAAAGCTCTCTGCTACCATTTCCCATTTACATAGCACTTTATGAAAATTCTCACGTAGTACCCTCACATTTTGTGCTTGCCACAAAGAAGGAAATTCACTGCTTAATTAAACCTAAAAAAAGGGCGGGGGGTGGATTTCTGAAAACTGAAGGCACCTAAAAGCCACTCTGACTGCAACACGTGAGTTTAAGCCCCTGCGGTCAGTCTCCATCCGGCCCCTGCTGTTTTACATGGACCGGCTTCATGCCCAGCTTTGCCTTTTGCCTTTCTTCAAGTAGAATACTCAACATTCAAATCTAAGGGTTTTTTGTTTGTTTAAGTTTTATTGTCTTTGTTATTTAATTGATAAGTTTCCACGTGTTAGCCAAGTTCCACTCCTCTTAACCCCTAGTGACTTTTATTAAAAATAGAAATGTGAGTCCAGAGGGAATATTATTTCCTAATTCTGTAGATTCCTGCAGCCTTTTTTTTTCCAAGGACCTGGCAGTGCCTTCTCTGTCACTCTTCGTTTGGGTGTAGAATATTCAGAATGGTGGACAAATCATGTGTTGAGGTCACCCATGGTCCGTCTGTCCCCCTTCACGCTGCCCCCTTCCCCATGATCAAAAAGCCACCAGAGGTTCCACGTAGAAGAGAGGCCTTTGGTGAGTCAGGGCAGACACCAAAACTTGACCTTAGCTTTGCAAATGGTTGGGGTTGGGGAAGTGAGCAAGGCTATGATCCTTTCTTACCTGCCTGTAGTTGTTCCCAGTCGCCCTTCCATGGTGACGTCCAGAGTTGATGACGAGAGAGAGAGGAAGGAAGAATGTGAGGATTTGTCTGTCTCCCGCTCCAGGAGGCAGGTGGGCTTGGTGGAGAATGCGAAGGAGGCCAGTGGATGGAGACCCCTGGGAATGTCCTACAGAAACAGGGCCGTGTGTACTTTCTCCTCCTTCCACTTGGTCTTCTCCAGGCTTCCTACATAAACCAGCAGAAGAGTTCAGCCGAAACACATTTTGTAAATGCAACTTTCAGGTATTGAAACATGCCCTTCTCCCCCTGCCCCCGCCCCCCTTTTTAATAGCTAGTTTTGAGTTCAAACCAAGGTAGCAGAATTTCATCATGCAAATCTTTGAGCCATTTGGATGGCATCAGTGCCTCAGCATTGCTCTAATGTTAAAAGTCTTCTCTGTTTACTGTAAGACGAAACCTTTGTGTTTAGTTGGGAAAGAAAGGGACTCCTCCGGAGGCCTTTGCCAGTGGCTGTATGAAGATCTGTGGCTGAGACCTATACACAAAGGCCTTCTGTGCTGGGTCCGTGTGGCCCTACAAAGGTGGTAAGCCGAGCCGGGCGGGGGAAGTCCACAGAAGAGCGAAGCTGGAACTCCTGTGTCCATTATTGCAAAATGAAGTCGCTCCTTTATTTAGAAAACAAAGTGACACCCCAGACAAGCACATAAACATTTCATATGATTATATTAGGACAGACTTAAAATGTACTTTGGAAACATTTGGTTCAAAAGCACACATTCATCTTCTGTGAAATCAACTGCCATTTTATGTGAGTGTGATCCAGCATGCACATTCTTCGTAGGAAATTCTGGTTGATTTCCGTGTTTTCCTTGCTGTAGATGTGGCATATATTACTACTGGAAACTTGGATGCCCAGCATTTTTTCCCTCTATTCTTTTTATTAAAGAATGGGATAGCTTTTGAAAGTTCCCCTCATATATTAGTATGAACAGGGAACATAATACTGGTGGAGATGAGCTCTGGGGAGTTTTGGAGACAGGAATTGCATTCTTTGGGTGTTCCTGAGAGGAAAACAGCTGTATTAACCATTTTTCCCTCCTTTTTTTTGGGGGGGGTGGGTAGGGGGGGAGTAGGGTGGGCTGGGGAGGGAAGTCCAGGGGCATCTCCCCCGACGCTCAGAATTCCAGCTGTTTACAGCTGAGAACAAACAGCTTGGCACAAGCTGGAGTCCCTGTGCATATGTGTGTTACAGTTCCGATTATTAGCCAACAGAAAACAGCTGTATACATTAGTAATGAAAGTACTTTGAAATAAGAAATCCAATAGTAGTGTTTCCCCCTATAAACACCAGATGTGTACAGGGGTTGTACCCTGTGTCTGCCCTGTATTTTAGCACTATTGTTCGGGGGTATAAATGGAAGCCAGCATTTGAGAGGTAGGCATGTGGTGAAAGTAGATATATTTGTAGCAAAATAGTTATGTCGTGGTTGACTAGAAACATTTTAAGGTTTATTATTTTAAGGAGGGCCGTTGCTGCCTGGCCAGTCATTCCATCCCTCCTCCTTTGCCTCTTACAAAAAGAAAACATTGTGTGCCTACAAAAATAGGCTCCACTATCAGGATTCAAACACCCCATGGTCTAAATCATTTAGCAGCTTTTAGTGCTCAGTAGGTAAATGATAATTTAAGAGATCTACAAATTGATATGTGCTTTTTAAACCATCTCTGGAATGGACATTTTCTTTTTGTTGCCTGTGGGAATTTCTGTACTTTTGTTTGAGTGTGTTTAAACCCATGACCAGAACTACCTATGTCTCAATTTCTGGGGTTTTTAAAAAAATAGTGACCAAGTAAGGAATATCTAAGATTAGAAGTAGAAATATCTAGAGTTCCCTAGGTCTCAATTTCTGGATTTTTTATGTGACCAACTAAGGGGTGTCAAGATTGCAAATCTGAGGTGAAATTCAAAGATGCCTCCTCCCCCTCTTCCCCTCCCCCTCCTCCCCCTTCTCCTCCTTCCTCTTCCTCTTCTTTTATTCCAAAGTAATATGCTCCTGGGGGAGGGGGCATTTCCTGACTGGTCTTGGGGAAGAAATGAAGTAGAACTGGTATGAGAGGCCGTCTTTCCATGGGAATACAGCAAAAATACATTTCTAAAAACTTGCCTGGGGAATTCCCAGATTCTCTAAACCCTGCATGTGAAATCGCTTAATATAGACACAGGTTTAGACACACAGACCTGATGTTCCAACACCTATTTTTGTGTGCACTTGTATCACCCAGCTCTTCCGTTTTCCAGTTGTTCTGTGAAGTCAGGGTTTTTAAAAAACGATCATGATTTGACTGTAAGGAGCTTCTTCCTTTCCCCTTCTTTCATTTTCTAAAATTCTTCAATGAAAGATAAAAGGAAAGCTCAGGAGTGGATTGCTCAGGGTTTGTTCTAGTCTTAGTGATGTCAGTTTTACTACTACAGCTGTATTTAATCTTATATCTTAATGCCTCTCATCCGTATAATGTGGGCATTGAAACGATTCTTTAGTTTGTTGTGAGAAGATCCCAGTAAAATCGTTTATAGAAAACTTTTAAAATGAAATTACTAACTTTTCTTAAGGAGTCTCTTAGGGGAGTTTTTCTTTCCCCTTTGCGTAAGTTAAAGAACGAGAAACTGGAATACAGTAAAATGGAGGAGGAATGTTGCGAGCCTTTTTGCTCAGGGGTAAATGATAAGAGATTTGTAGAATGCCCTCTTCTGCTTGTTATAAAGGTTACCTGTTTCTTCCTTTGGACATCTCCCTGGTGGTGGTCCCACGGCTTGCGTCACGTTCTTTTATCACAAGAGTCCTGAACTTGACCGTAACTATTTTAAAATAATGCCCAGGGGTTACCGCACACCTTAATAGGAATTTCTCCATTCACGTACAAGAGGTGAACGACAATTCCGATAGGTTCTTTGAACCCGCCGTCTCTGGGAGAAGACTCGATGTGTAATTTTCGAGCTACTGTGTGGAATCATGCTGAAGATGTTTGAAGCCTCACGATGCCTTGGAAGAGAGGGCTGTTGCTGTGGCAGGAGTGCCGAGATGCCAGAGAGCTGCCAGTGAGATCCATTCACTGTTGATACAACGTGGCCCAGCAATGTGTTATTTACAGGGAAAACTCTGAGTCCATCGGTGAACTGAGAATCCATTCATGCATGTGGTAAAAGATGCCCTTTGGGGGAATGTTTGTGTGCTCTGTGGCCACCTCCTCCAACGGGGAATCCGGAGGCTCTTGGTGAGGGCTGTGAAGACTGTTGGCTTTCACACCTCGAGGTGCAGAATCACTCCCATTTTCCCCCACCAAAGGGTGGATTCATCATTCAGCTCGTTATGACCAAAAGCATCTGAACGTATTTGGGAAGACTGCTCTTGTTTTCTAGGGGGCAAATTCTGAAAGACCAGAAGTTTCCCAAGACTGAACTTTATTCCAGTAGCTCAGTCTCTGCCTGCCTTGGTATCTACTGGATAGAGAGACCCCCATTTAGTTTAGTCATGTGAATTGAAGCCTGTTTGTACAGTATCAAGTCTGACATAGAGACTATTATTTTTTGGCCTGAAAAAATCCTGAAAATCATCTATTTAAAACTCTGAAAGCTGAATGGCAGTCTCCTCTTGCTTAAAATTCCTTCTAGTACTTTTAAGCCAGTGGAAGGGAAAATATAAACAATTTGTTAATTGCACCAGCTGCTCTCTGATTATTTTTATGTTAATGTTTTGAATGGGTGGATTTGAAAGATTTTTTAGAAAGAGCATCTGGACTAATGTGGTCCTATTCAAACTTCAATCTTGAGAAGTGGAACCAGCCTCTTCAAAACAAACAAACAGCAGCCTCCTACGGAAATCAGAGGGTGACTGCAGAGGCATGGTGAAATTTCTCTCCGGTCATGGAGGACAGTGAGACCAATGGTTCCGGTGAGGCTGTACCCGAACAGCCTCTTATTGGATTTAGCATGGTGTTTATCTGACTGCTGTGGTAAATGAGGTGAAGTCCTTTGCGTACACAGTTAATTCCCAATTATTCATACATGCTTTAGCCAGATTGCTGATTCTCTATGGACTTTGGAGAACTTTCCTCTGCGACGCCCCCCACCTCCCCATTTGTTGTCCATCCGGTCCCCTGGTCCAATTTCCTCTCTCACCATGCTTTCTCAGAGGGGTTCCCAGCTGCTCTCCTCATTTTCATTTTTGTTTCCTTCTCTGGCCCCCACCACTTTGCTTTCTCTGCTCTGTTCCCCGGATTTACCTGACAGCCCAAGGCTCTTGTCTCACACTGCTTTCGCTGTTCAGTTATCTCAGGTGTGTGATAGAGAATCTAGTTATTGTCGGGGAAAAACTCTGCAGAAGATGATGTCTGCTGTCCCTTCTTTCTCTTCCTGTCCCCTGTGGAACTTTGTGGAATAAAGGAGGGGAGACTGAGTAGAAGAAGTATTCTCCCTAAAACATTTCTGAGTTGTTCTTTTAAATGATTTCTTGAGGATTTTACAGTCCTGTGGAGGAGGTATTATAGCTAAATGCGTACATAGTCTTTTCATCCTTCGTTTTCAACTTGGACATTTCTCCTTCCCATCGCCATAAGGCAAATAATTAGAAAGGGGCTCTTTAGAGTATGTTTATCTGAGGAAAAGTCCAACTTTGGGATGGAGTTGCAGCTAAGAACAGCCTTGAGTGGTTCCTCACTTAGCAAATACCTAATTCATTTAACTCTTTTTATATTTTGCACACTGTGGAAGATATAAAGTGAATTTGATCTGCATTCTGTCTTTGAAGAGGTTGGAATATATCGAAGAGAGGAGTCTACCCCGAAAGCCATAAATCTAAAGCCAGTACATAAACACTTGATTACCATAATATGTGAGAAACTTGTTGAATGTAGATGAGGTGTTAGGACTCTCCTGAGAGGACTTCATTTCTCCTTGGGGAGGGGGCCAGAGTTAGTAGAGATGTAAAAACTCTGCCCTCATATTCCTTTTCTGCACTGTGGGGATGGAAATGAGAACTCTTCTGGGCCGAATAGTCTTATCCAGACAATTTCTAGGAACCTTTTTTTATTCCCTTTTGGTATATTAAGTGTCTACATAGAATATAAATTTTCTCTCATCGTGTGAGAGCTCAGTAGAGATATTGAGGCCCCACCTAGCTGAAATGTTGGTTGAAGGAACACAATTCTGTGTCCAATTCCCAAACCAAGCCCAAGCCAGGTAATTGAAAGGCCTTTGATTAGCCAATCAGATTCTGAACAAGTCAATACCAAAGCAGTGTGCGTGGGATTCATAGAAGAGCCCTTGGTGCCCTCCCTAGTACCTGCTGTTTGGTTTATTTGTTGTCCCATGGAAGCTTTTGGTTTCTCACAACAAATGAGATGAAAATCAGCAAATTTTAAGGAAGGGGAGCTATGTATGTGTGTGTGTGTGGGGGGGGTGGATAACAAGACTGAAAAACCATAAGTGGACACAAGAATTCTGAGGGCATGGTAGTTTTCAGCAGGATTTCCATTTAAAGTGGAAATGGAAGGCTTAACCTTCCATTCTCAACTCATTCTTTTTGTATCAGTGAGGTGTTTTTGTTGTCCTAAAATGTGAGCCAAATAAAAGTCTCTAAATTGGAGAAGATTTAGTTCCTGCTGTCACTACAGATTTCATGGGGAGGATGAGGGAGGGTCCAGGGATTAGAGATGATTTGGGGGGCATGTCTCTAGAATTCTTGCCCAGGACGGTGATGGTCAAGGGAGATCATGTGAGAGTGCTTTGCAGATGGAAAGTGCTGGAGGAATCATGAGTTTATCTGAAATGTGATTCACTATTTATTAAAGAGCATTAAAGTTATTTTTCTGAGGGACTTGCAGTGGCTGTTATGTACGTAGTTTCCTGAGCCTGATGCTGGGTCTACTGAATCAGCATCTCTGAGGACAAGGATCAGAAAATCTTCATCTTATTTTAACATGTTCCTTGGGCATTTCTTCAGCACTTTACACCCGAGCTACTTACGTCTGGAGTTGTAGCCTTTCAAAGCGTGTAGTTGCCAGTCGTGAAACTTTGCTGTTGGATAGCAGGGGAGTGCAAATGTCAGCTCAGAGCTGACCACAGAGTTACTATGGGAAGGGGTTCCTAAACATGTCTTCTGTCTTGGATGTAGGTATGAGAGACCCTCCTCTTGAAAACCTGTTATGTGTGCTGTGTAATTGGCTTACATGATACAATTTTCCCAATAGCCCTGAGGAAGGTTTGATTTTTACAGCCCCTGCGTTTTGCACAGGGGCAAGTTGAGGGTCAGAAAGGCTGGGCAACTTGCCTAGGACCACACAGCTAGTCATAAAGGAACTGAACTTGAATCTGATGGAAGCCTGAAGCCCAAGCTGTCAGCCTGTGTCAGTTCTAGATTGCCAAGTGTGGATGGGACCGTCACAGCCTGTGGGGACAGGATGGGGTGGGGGAGGCAGGCAGAGGCTAACGCATTGCTGCCGCGGTAGGCTAGTGCAGTCACAGTACTGGCCCACGGAAGCCGGACACACTGAAACCAGGCAAACCCATTAGGCCTGGTATACTGCTGGGTGAATTGGAAGCCTAAGAAACATTCATGAGAAGCTGGCTGCTTTCTCATCTGAAAGCTCATATATTGACTTTCTAAAGCAGGTGGGAAGAGAAGATCACACGCTTTGCTTCAAGCTGCCTGTGAACTTTTTATAAGGCTTTTCAAATTAACACTCATCAATGCTTTTTCTTGACAGATGGTAGGACACAGACTGGTAAGAGTTAAGAGCTTGTCTAAAGTTTTGAAGGGGGTCAAGGCTGTAGCTGTGAGAATAAAAGAAACACGTGAGGGAAAAAAGGCAACAAAAGCTTGATGCGTAGAAACCCAGGGAGCTGGGATATTCCTGCAATCCCACATTCTTGTTATTTTATTATGTCTTAGAACCAAAGATATCTGTAGAGAGTGATGGTAAAGGGGATAAAAATACAAATTATAACAGAGGTCCCACAGATCAGGAAAATTGGAAGAAGCCTGAAGTTGCTTGTGGGTAAAAAGCCCATGCCACATCCTGAGAACCTCAGGGTTTTTTTTTTTTACTTCCACATTGCCTGTTAAGTTCAGCTTCCTCACACACCCAATGGGTAAGCATTTGTGATTTTCATATTTCTGCCTTGTGATTTAAATATGAATACCATAAATATCAGTGTTTGACCAAAAGCTTGGTTTGTCTTTGGAAATGTATAGTTTTGAAAAGGTTTACTCTGTATTTTGCTGTTATCTAGGAACCAGTGGACCATGGAATCGCATAAAAATAACAGTTGTGGGGCGTCTGGGTGGCTCAGTCTGTTGAGCGTCCGACTCGATTTTGGCTCAGGTCATGGTCTCAGCATTGTGGGATTGAGTCCGGCATTGGGCTCTGCTGAGCCTGGAGGCTGCTTGAGGTCCTCTCTCTCTGTCTCTGTCTCTGTCTCTGTCACTGTCACTCTCTCTCTCTCCTTCTCTTCCTCTGAACCTCTCCCCTGCTCACACTCTCTCTAAAAGAAAAAGAAAAAAACCCAAACAGTTGTAATCAAGGTAAATATACGATATAGGACCGAAATTACTTTGAGATGATTAAAACATCTATATTACAACAAAACACTCCTTTCATATATACAAGGGAGGTGGTATACCTGGGTTTTGTGCCATATCCTCCCTGTTGGCAACATACATATGGTCCCCAAGTGTCTCCTGGGCTTTAGACGAGGGGAATGGTTGAACGACATCTTTCGGGTTTTACATTCCATAGTTATCAGCCATAGTTTTGTGGTGACCCCGACTTGCCCCATTCTGACCTAGCGATTTATGGAAACATTTCTTGTCTTCTTTCTCTCTTCCCATTGGCTTGATTTGATTGCACTGTTCCTTAGATTTCGTGGGTCCCTAGACAAAAACAAATATGTCTTCCTCTGCAGCACATAGAAGTGGGTGTGGGCGGGCAGTGTTGTCCCACGGCTCCATTCCCGCCTCATCCATTCAGCTTGACAGTGTCTCTCAGATGCGGATGGTGGGTCTCCTGGGTGTTGGGTAAAAGTGCAGATTCCAAACCTCTTGCAGACCTGTTGAGAATGAATCTCTGGAGATACGGCTGTCTGGAATCCCTGTTTTAACAAGCCTCCAAAGTGATCTTTGGGTTCACTACACTTTGAGAGCCTCAATGATTCACCTGTAAGTATGTGCTGTGGTCTTCAGATCTAACCCATGGTTCCCTGAAAGCAGTGGCCGTGCTGTGTGTGTGTGTGTGTGTGTGTGTGTGTGTGTGTGTGTAAATAAAACTTCCTGAGAAGAAGTCATAATCATCTGATTTATTCATTCATGTAACAAATATTTGCATGCTTACCATACACAAAGCCCTATGTAGTCACTGTGGGAATAGAGGCAGGACAGATCTCAGCAACTGATGGGATATGAGGGATGTGGGGGAGGTCAGAGCAGGTTTATAGCTGGGTATGGGAATCTAGTTGTGCCACGGAGAGAGGCGGGCACACAGGGAGAGCAAGCAACAATGTGGGGGAGAAGATGTCTGTAAATGAACCTATAGTGTGGTGATAAAATATGCCTGGATTTCTAGAACCAGTCATAAAACTGGCACTACTTACAGATTGAGAGTATCTTAGAGTTGGGAGGTTATTTTTCTAGATTCTGTTCAGTCTCCTCAGAAGCAGGAAAAATGATACCATTTGGAAGCTGTGGTTTAGGGTGGGGGGAAAATGCAATGAGGGAGGCCACTATGTGTAAATGTAACCTTTCCTCTCCAACTTGACAGAAGCTGATTTCCTTAATAATCTTTAATCGATTTTGGATCTCTACCAGAATAACCTGGAATTAAGATTTGAAATGACACAGGCATTCCTAGCAGATACATTTTTTTGATGTTAAGAAAAAAAAATCCTTTTAGGAGCACCTGGGTGGCTCAGTCGGTTAAGTGTCCAACTTCAGCTCAGGTTACGGTTTCACAGTTCATGAGTTCGAGCCGTGCGTTGGGCTCCGTGCTGACAGCTCAGATTCTGATTCTGTGTCTCCCTCTCTCTGTCCCTTCCCCACTCACGCTTCGTCTGTCTGTCTGTCTGTCTCTCTCAAAGATAAACATTAAAAAAATTTTTTTTAATGCTTTTAGGATTTCTCTCTGTGGTCACGTAGAGTGTTGGTATGTCTTCTTTAAAGGTAGCCACTCCATACCTGCCTCCATCCATAAGCTAAGGAAGAGGGAGGTATCGAGGCCTTCAGGAAACAGACCGCTGCTCCCCCACTGAGGGGATGTCCTTGGGTAGCCTCATAGTGTTTTCCCAGACTGCTTAGTAAATGAAGGCTGGACATGATGGTTTTCTTCCATACTCTGGCCTGAGAGTGATGCAAAGTAGCCTGTTGAGTTTAAAAGAGTCTTGAGCTTCCAACACCACAAGTAGCTTTAAGCATGTGTGTCATTCTCAGCAGCCGTGACTTGGGCCTGGAGTTGGTTTTGCACTTGAGGCAGTGACTTCTTGGTCTCACCGGAATCAACAAGGTGTAGATGGGGAGAAATCCTTTGCCAACGGGACCGGAGACAGCTAGCGAAGGCTGGGTCAGCAGAGGAGGACAATTCACGATGCTGATGCAGTCACAGGAAGGATAGAGTCAGGAAGAAGTGTGAGTCAGGCTGGTGACCGTCTGTGGTCTCCTCACACCAGCAGCTGGAGAGCTGGGTCCGAAGGTTGAATCAGCCGTTGGGCCTGAGGCCAGCTCGGTGGATGTGGCGTGCCAGACACCAGACTCCCAAGTGGACTTCCTCGGGCTCAGAGCTCCCTGGGCTCTTCCTCTCGTAGGGAACCAGTGATCAGCATCTTGCGGGCTGTGACCTGTGACCCGTTCCCCGTCCGGAGCGTCAGCCCAGGCAGAGCTTGGTGGCAGTGCTGGACACAGGTTTGCTAAAGGCACTTGTAAGATGAGTGGTCAGAGGGGCACCTGGGTGGCTCAGTTTGTTAAGCATCCGACTTCAGCTCAGGTCGTGATCTCATGGTCCGTGGGTTCGAGCCCCACGTCGGGCTCTGGGCTGACGGCTCAGAGCCTGGAGCCTGCTTCTGATTCTGTGTCTCCCTCTCTCTCTCTGCCCCTCCCCCGTTCATGCTCTGCTTCTGTCTCAAAAATAAATCAACGTTAAAAAAAAAAAAAAAAAAAAGATGAGTGGTCAGGGTAGCAGTTGCATTTGACATGATCAGCAGTGCTCTTCAGTGCAGGTGATGCAAACTGTAGGAACTGTAGAGTCCCCACCACAGGGAATTCGGACGTGGAATCTTGAGGAAGTTTCTCTCCCTTGAGGTATCATTCTGTATCTTTAATGCCCGTGCAAGGAAAAACAGTGATAGGTGGAATAAATGTGAAGTGTGCTTATAGAATCTGTTTAATTTCGTGGCAGAATGTAATGAACTTTAGGAGCAAGGATGAGAAATAGAGATGAAGTATTTTATTAGCTTAAAAAAGGGTTAAAAAGGAACTCGGAATGTTATACAAACTACTCTGCTCCCAAACCCCACCCTTTTGCCACACGAGCAGCAGAGAAATTACAGAAAGCTGATTGTGTTGTCTATTTGGCAAGTCAAAGCAAGATCCAGCAAGCTAAAAGATGAGTATTCTAGATTGCTGTCACTTTCTGTGGCATGAAGGTTCTAAATGTAAAAAAAAATAAGAAGCCCCTGGGCGGTTGCTCTTTGGAATTTGTGTGGACAGACCCGGGTCACCCTTCTACTCCTTTGTGCTTTTTAAGAAGTGAGACTTTCTTGATGAGTGAGTCAGAAGTTCTGTCTGATAGCTTTTGGGTGCGATTATTTGAAAACACAATTTGTTATACAAAATTTACATTTACAATTTATGACTAAGTAAGAGATGAAAATTGCACTCCTCCCAATTTCATTTCCAGAGGTTTAGAATTGCCATGTACCAAAACCTAGAATTTCTCCTCTACTTTACAGATCTGTTTATTTATTTATTTTTTATTATGAAATTTATTGTCAAATCGGTTTCCATACAACACCCAGTGCTCATCCCATCAGGTGCCCTCAATACCCATCACCCACCCTCTCCTCCCTCCCACCCCCCATCAACCCTCAGTTTGTTCTCAGTTTTTACAGATATATTTAAAAGACGGATTTTTATTTCTCTTTAGCTGTGTCCTTAAAGTGAGTTGCTTTACTTAATTATGGACCCACTATGCTTCTCAGAACTTTGTCAGGATGTGTGTCATTGTAACCCACTTCTGATTGTCGGTGAAAACCTGGTTAGGCTATTTATTGATCTTACAGTCAGGCTATTTGAGAACATTTTGTTTTGGCTTTGGATGATGTTACGTTTCTTTCAGTCTTCGGTGGCACTTCATATTTTCACTTCTCCAAGTTTTGCTAGTCTTAGGTAGACCAGTGTCTGGTCTGTTCTAGCTCTCGATTAAGATAACCCTTTCAATATTAATAAATTCAGCTACATTATAAGATTATTAAACGGTTACACGGAGACTAAGGATTTTTTGTGTTGTCCCCCTCCCCACGCCAACCCCCATTTTGGCATAGTGATCGGCATTAATACCACCAGCTGACTTCTATTCATACTTAGTGTATGCTGGGTACGTGGCTAAGTGTGTAGCCTGCTTCTGATCCCCATAATTACTTTGTGATAAAGCACTGTTATTTAAAGTACAAATGACGAAATAGAAATGTAGAAATTATAAGCAATTTATCTGAAGTCAAATAACTGTTAAGGGATGGATATTTGAACCCAGGGCGGTCGCTCTTTGGAATTTGTGTGGAAATTTGAGCCCAGGTCTCCACTGACCTCAAAACCTCCACTTTTGATCTTTGGTACTTCTTGCATTGTTCTTTCATTCAGCTCATACTAATGAGCTCTGACCATGTTATTCATGGTTCTCTGCTGAGAAGACAACAGGAAGTAGAACCAACAGGGTGAAACAGACAGTAAAGAATTAAATGAATAAACATACACTGTCACCAGAAGTGGTAATGGCTTTGAAGCAAACAGCATTGGTTAAGAGGGATGAAGGGGTATGCTTTCTGGCAAAACTTAGAAAAATATGAGATCCTTTTCCAGTCTTTGGTTCTGTTGACATCCTTGGGCAGTATGAGCAAAAGGCAAGAAAAAAAATCAGGCCTTTAAAAAAAAATTCAGAATCAGTAAAGTTTCAAATTTTAAGTGAGATGGTGATGTTACCGGCAAATTGGCTTGCCAGCCTGCAGACTAGAAAGGCTAATTGTTTGTATATCTCACAGGGCAATGTGACCCGACAGACGTAATTTTGAAGGAGATGAAGGTTTAGATGTTGGGAGCACTGTCCAGTTATTCCCAAGCTACAATACCAGCGTTTCAGATCACAGTTGTGAGAAATTTTCCTCTGGGGTTTTCCTTTGCTTTAGGAAATACTATTTTAAATTATTATTTTTTTAATGTTTATTTTTGAGACAGAGACAGAGTGCAAGCAGGGGAGGGGCAGAGGTGGGGGGGGGGGGGACACAGAATATGAAGCAGGTCCCAGGCTCTGAGCTGTCAGCACTGAGCCCGACGTGGGGTTTGAACCCACGGACCACGAGATCATGATCTGAGCTGAAGTCGGACATTTGACCGACTGAACCAACTAGGAAGTACTATTTTAAAATTATTTCACTAGTATCTCCTCTAGTATCACAGATCTCCTCTGTTACCCCTTTTGCTAATAATTCTCATGTATGAATTTTTTTCACTGTTCAGTGTTTGTTTTAGTTGGTGTGCTGCTTGGATAGTTGATTGCTTTGTTTCTATGCAGGTTTTTCTTTTTAGACCCTATGGCAATGTAACCGTCCTGATGCATACAGTACACAAAATAACATCCTTTAGAGCAGTTACACACAATACACGTAATGTTGGATTTATATGTCGGATCCCAGGATGCAATTGCAGAAAAAAGTTGGTGTAGGTATCCTGAGGGAACTAGAAGTTCTGTGACACACATTTTTTTTTTTTTAATTTTTTTTTTTCAACGTTTATTTATTTTTTGGGACAGAGAGAGACAGAGCATGAACGGGGGAGGGGCAGAGAGAGAGGGAGACACAGAATCAGAAACAGGGTCCAGGCTCTGAGCCATCAGCCCAGAGCCTGACGCGGGGCTCAAACTCACGGACCGTGAGATTGTGACCTGGCTGAAGTCGGACGCTTAACCGACTGCGCCACCCAGGCGCCCCGACACACATTTTAAACACAGGTCTGGTTTGAAGAGCAACTGTAGCATATGCAGCCTTGGTGGTGGTGCCTCCAAGGGGTGGGGGAGCCGCTTTTGCATTAATCGGGTTAGGACTGCACCAGATAGGTACCATCCAGCGTCAGGATATAGCTGCACGGTTTTGTGAACCGTTCCTGTTTGTAATGTTAGGAAACTGGTGTTTTTCCTAGCCCCTTTTAATATTACTGCTTGAGTCACTGATCATGTAAAAAGAACAATATGTACAACCCCCAACTAAAATCCAGTTGTAGCGTAGACAGTGAAGTGTCCCAGGATTAGAAGGCTCTTTCTGGATTTTTGCAGCTCTTTCTGGATCCTGCAAAATGTGTCTGTGCTCTTCTTCACACGGACCCTTCCCCAGGAGTCTGTCACCTTCACAACATCTGCGATTCCATTCTGTCCCATGATGCAAGGAACACCAGGGAAGACATCATCTATTATTCCATAGAGACCCTTATCACGGTGGAAATTGGATGCACACCCACTTAAGATTCTTCACAATACTTCCGCCAAAATTGCCACAGACAGTCCAGTGGCCCAGGATGTGTAGCCTTTCAGTTTGATCACTTCATAAGCACAGCCAACCACCTGTTCCACAAATAAAGTTTTTAAGATTTAGAAGTAAAGAAGAAAAAAATAGACCAAAATTCAAATATTAAGAATGAATGTTGTGACTGTTTTGAAAATTGGTGCCTAAGTAGTGAAATACTACCTGTAAAAAAAATTTTTTTTTTCCAGGATGGTAGACAAGGGCCATTACTGTTTGCCATTTTGAAGGTGTGTGCTCTCATCAGTTCCTTTTGTCAGGAACATTGATCTGTCAAGAAGACCCTCTCAGCTCCATCGTCTGCTTGGTTGGCTCTTTTGTAGGTTGTGTCCATTTCCTGGTGTCTTCTCATGTGACACATGACCTTTTCATTTATAAAAGGCTGGAGAGGCTGGGGGGCTCAGTTGGGTAAGCATCCTACTCCTGATTTCAGCTCACGTCATGATCCCAGGGTCGTGGAATCAAGCATGGAGCCTGCTTAAGATTCTTTCTCTCCCTCTTCCGTCCTCTCTCTCTCTCCCTCCTTCTCCATCCCCCCCACCCCACCCCTCTTACCTGCTCATATACTCTTTCTCTAAAAAAGAAAAAAAAAAAAGAGAGAGAGAGAGAGAGAGAAAGAAAGGAATTCCCATATCTTTCTACTAGATAGTCTTAGAAAAAAATGTCCTGGCCTGTTTCTGGCCATTTTTCTTCCTCTCACCATATCCATTGATTAGCCTGATAGCCTAGAAATCAATAGATGAGCAATCCAGATAGACACAGAAGACACCTAATCCTGTGTAGGTCTCACCTCTGAAAAATTATTTGTGCAAAAAAAGCAGAACATTTCTGTTTTCATTACTTGCATTCTTATTTTGAGAGAGCTGGAGATACTCAGTTCTTTTACAGACTGTATTTATCTTATTTTCAAGTGTTTAAAGATGGAGTTAAGTTCTTTTGCAGTGATCTCTTTCTTATTGAGACTTGAAAGGAAATGTTTTATTTTAAAAACTCAGGAACAAAACTTAACTCCCTCGTATTTGCAGCATTTCATGTTACCTTGTATCATTTTACTTAGAATATGTTTATCATAGTTACAGGACAATTTCCCTGCTGTTGCCAGAAAACAGGCCAATGGGCTCTGTGAACTTTGTATTGGTAATTTAATTCCTAACAAAGAAAAATAATTTGCCTAAGGTTTTCACTGTGCTTTTTAATTACAAGGAAGTAATTATACTGCACTGACTTCATGTAGATTTTGTGCCTTCTTTGCTTCTCTCTAAAAAATTTAATATACTAGGTGTATATTGAATTCTTACTGAATTGCTAGCTCTTGCAAGCCATCACTGCTTTTGGAGACTGTACCTTCTGTTTTACTCGGAGACAGAGATTTTAAAAAAAGGAGAATGACTCTACGTGACAAAAACTTGATTGTAGATGCTGAGGCTAGAAGAGGAAGAAAGCTGAAGTAGGGCTTTCCAAAGTTGGGGAGCTTAGAGAATTTCCATGAATTAATTGTTCTTAGAATTCCTTGCCTCACTCCCGTCCTCCAGTGATGGAAACTTCTCCCTCTCTGATGTTCTATCTGCCGTGGTTTTTTTTTAACTTATGGAGCCTGGCAAAAGTAACTGTGTCGTTCATGAATTGTTGTCTGTTTCTTTTTAAAGAAATAAAATTTGGGATTGCATATGTTCGTCTCCTTACCTCTATGCAATATTTTAGAAAAACCCCTCCCAATTTGGGATTTGAGCATTGTGGCAAAGTCCTTCAAAAAGCATCTCAGATGCTTGCTTTACTCAGTCAGATATTTAAAGATTGATGGGTAGGGCACATTTATGGGTCCCCTCCTCGAAAACACCCCCAGACTCATTGACGACACCCCCGGTCTTAGAAAAGCCTGACAAACTGCATAAACTTGACAAGGGGGAAGATGCACGTGCCATGTCCCCAAATTTCTGACTTCTAGTGCCTTGGCACTGTGTTCTTCTTATTCCTATCTTAGAAATCCTCCGCCAGCATGAGAAAGTGAAATAGAGGGGAGAAGAATAATGGATATTCTGCGTGTCCTCCTGTAGCACCTCCCCTGTCCTTGCTTTTCTCTTCAACACATGAGAGGGTGCAGAGAGGCCAAGGCCAAAGATTTTTCCGTGTCGGCGTTCTCTTCCTCAGCCTGTTCTCTCTCATACTTTCGGTGAACTACGTTATCACTGTGTCTCCAAACAAGCACTGCACTGTGGCTTTTCAGTGTTCTCACCGACAACCAAAAGAGGTTACGTGGCTCGCAGTGTGTCTGACTTGAGTTTCAAAGCCAAAGCCGTCCCTGACAACCTGATTTAACTTACTTTTTATTTTTTAACTTACTTAGCAGCTGGAGGTGGGGGACTCTCATAAGGTCTTGTCTCCATTATTGTGTCAGGTGGTGACATACTTACTGGTTCTTCTAAATGAGTTCTTCCGGGATACCGCACAGTGGCTCGCCTCCGAGAAGAACTCCATGTGCAGTCATTCTCCTGAGGTATCAGAAGTATATGGTTGACTTCTCTATATCTTAGTTGAGATGATCAGCTGTGTGTGTTCTTCTGTCCAAAAGTGTTTGTAGAACTGCCTTCTTTTTATATGTGTTGCTCCTTTTTAAAAAAAAAAAAAAAAAAAAACTTTATTTTTGAGAGAAGGGGAGGGGCAGAGAGAGAGAGGGAGACACAGAATCGGAAGCAGGCTCCAGGCTCTGAGCTGTGAGCACAGAGCTCGATGCGGGGCTTGAACTCACGAACCATGAGATATGACCTGAGCTGAGGTCAGTCACTTAACTGATTGATTCACCCAGGCACCCCTGTGTTGCTCCTTTTAAAGGAGCACCTTAAAAATCCTATTATAAAAAAATTCTATTATTTGGGGGCACCTGGTTGGCTCAGTCCGAAGAGCATGCAAGTCTTGATCTTGGAGTTATGAGTTAGAGCCCTACATTGGGTACAGAGATACTAAAATAAGTAAAACTTTAAAAGAATTCTATTTGTTTTGAAAAATGAATGCAGTTGTCTTAGGTGAAAACATTTCTTGGCCCCTGCCTATTTGTTGGGTAGTAGTAATGTGTAACAGAATTACTGTATTAGTGATCGACTGTTACACCACTCTGGCCAACCCAGCCAACGAGGTGAGCTTTGTGTAAGTAGCAGTGTTGGGGGTTTTGTTCCCCTGCATGTCACTCAGGGCAATGCTTGGCGCTTGGGCACTCAGTACCTATTGGAGGAATGATTGTTTTAATACACGAATTAGAGATCAGTTCTGGAGAATGTGTAATTAAAATACTAAAAATTTCAGACATCATTGTTTCAGTTATTCTATAACTTTTAAACCATCTTCCATGAATTTCAGCCTGAAGACATACTACAGATGCGTTTGGTCAACCTCTTTGTTTTTATTGCTATTATTTAGAACTCAGCCTACACTGAGTTACAGTTAAAACCTCTTATTATTTATTTATTTATTTATTTATTTATTTATTTATGTTTATTTTTGGGAAAGAGAGTGTGCAAGTGGGGGAGGGGCAGAGAAAGAAGGAGACAAAGAATCTGAAGCGGGCTCCAGGCTCTGAGCTATCCACCCAGAGCCAGCGCGGGGCTCGAACCCATGACCTGTGAGGTCATGGCCTGAGCCAAAGTTGGACGCTTAACTGACTGAGCCACCCAGGCACCCCTAAAACCTCATTTTTCATTTTTAAGCAAAGTTTTTAAAGCACTGCTAAGTGGTACTATTGTGATATGGGTAGGGCCTTGCTTTTTCATGTTTCGAGTGCTGGTGTTGAGTTTAGGTTGGAAAGATTTCAAGCCTGTGAGCTATACTGATTGCATACTCTGGGCATCTTGTCTTCTGGTCTTTGTGTTCGGTTTCATGCCTCAAGGTCCCCAACCTCCTCCTAAAATGTGAAGGTCTTATCACACCTCCTTTCTTCACTGTGCCCCAGGTGTCTTGCCTACCTTGCAACATTTGTTTTTGAATTTTTTTTTTTGACGTTTATTTATTTTTGAGACAGAGACAGAACATGAACGGGGGAGGGGTCAGAAAGAGGGAGACACAGAATCCGAAACAGGCTCCAGGCTCTGAGCTGTCAGCACAGAGCCCGATGCGGGGCTCGAACTCACGGACCACGAGATCATGACCTGAGCGGAGGTCGGCCGCTTAACCGACTGCGCCACCCAGGCGCCCCCTACCTTGCAACATTTTACATTGCGTTGTGCAGTTTGCACTCATTTAGATCATTGTCTTTTGTTCTCTCTTGTTTTATCACTTCCAGGTGTTTCCCCTACTATTGGAAGAAGGGCACTAGCAATGAACCATCTCAGTGGGAAGGGAAGCATTTAAACTTTATTTCCTATGTTTTTTATAGTTGGGGAACTGTGAGTATTTTTATTAGCATTAATATTTGCTTCCAAAGAACAGTGAACTTGCCTGAAGTTTGTAAATTTTAATCACAATAATGGGATATTCACAATTGTTTGTTTGTTTTTTAAGTTTATTTATTTATTTTGAGGCAGAGAGAGAGAGAGAGTGGAGAGGGGCAGGGAGAGAGAGAATCCCGAGCAGACTCAGTGCTGTCAGTGCAGAACAGGACTCAGGGCTCGGTCTCACCATGAGATCAGACACCTAACCGACTGAGTCACCCAGGCACCCTACAATTGTTCTTTTTTCTAAGATATAGTTTGCTTTGTATCATGGTGCCATTTTAGAAGGGGAAATTTGTTTTTAAAAAAAGTTCCATTACAATATTGCCATTGACACTTAGTTTTCAAGATGCGTGAAAACAAATGTTCACTTAGGGCAGGTTTGTTAGAGAACATCTTGTCCCGCCTCTACCTTTCTGCTGGTGTCTCCTCTACAACACCCGTCATTGAGAATTAACTGCATTCTATTTCAAATTCTCTCTGACAAGGTGCTCCCACCTCAGCAGGGGCTCACCATGGCAACAAGGTAGTCGTTTCCATTTTTGGAGTATGAAAGCGGTGCCTTCTTAAATCTAATGATAAGTGATAGTCCCAGGAAACTAGTGTTTTGAATAAATTTGCCTATTTGCTTTCTTCAAAAATCACATCGTTCAGTTATGTTTCTTACATTGTTTGGAATGGGGAAACACCAAGGAGCTAGTTTAATTGTGATCGTTTATTATTCTCAAATACTTAGCAACTGAGGTTGCTCAGTGTGTCTTGATAAGTTAGGTACTTGACCAGATTCACAGCTAGCGAGAAAGGGAGTGGGATTGCCAGCCCAGGCCGCATGGCTTCACACCTGCTGCTTGAAACCATGTCTCTTTCCTCCTGGAGCCTTGTTTCTGTCTTGTGAGTCCAGCCTGCTCTGAGTGTCTGATCCTTTATAAAGGTGCTTTATAAGGTGCGAGGCCCCAGGCAAACAGGGCTGGGGTGAACAGAATAAAGGGCAGTGAGCGTGACGCTGTGGGAATGGCTGCGGTTCGGAAACACCATGGGATTCCTACAGCGAGCTGTCCTTTCCTGGGGTTTTAAAATTACACAGTCTCAAATGTAAACCTTCTTAGAAAGGCTACCGGTGACCCACAAACTATGGGAGCCACCAGAGGTTAAGGTGGAAACACTTCCAGTGTTCTTGGAAACAGTACGGTAGGAAACTGATCACAGCATCACAGTGTTTCACACAGCATTTGTTAGGAAATTCCTTTCTTTCTGTGGTCAGTTTGTAAGTTTCATCCCTGTAAATACTATTAGGTGTAATTGGATAGGTTAAACTAAACAGTGATGGGTAGTAAGTTTATTCAGTGTAACATCTGGGTGGGGAGAGGTTGAGGATTAAATATTCAGAAATTTGATTGTGGTTTGATAGTGATTGTGTTTTGTTTCATGATAAAACAGTGAACCTGAAATTACCTTTACATATATAATCTCATTTCACTTATAAGATCATGCAATTTTAGGAGTAAATAGCCAACCCCCTTTATTTTCCAGGTGAAGGGACTGAGGCTCAAAGAAGCTGTGTAATTTGCCTAAGATCACACAGCATACAGCTGATGATGCTTGCAGACTGAGTCCTTTTGGCGTCATCTCACTGAGTTTGCTCCTGTGTCTGTGTGTATTGTTACTGTTTTTTAGTCCTAGTCCTCACTATTAAACTCACAGAGTCACTTAGTGTTGTACCAGTATTTGATGTATGTGTTGTTATTAAATCTGAGCACAGTGGTATATTTTGGGGGCAGTGGGAGTGTCTTAGAGGAACTTAACACATAGTAAACATTTGCTTACTCTCAACCATCACTGTTAATACTGTAAGAGTTGACCCTGTCATCACTGTCCTCCTCATCGACCCCTTCTAGAGGTTAGAAGGCCTGAGTTGCTCAGAGCTTATGCAGACTATTTAAGTAGTAGATCTAGGTTTCAAATCCAGACTTTCAAGCACTGTCTGTTTTGTAGCAAGGAAAATGAAGTTTCAACTTTCCTGCCAACTCACAACCAACTGATTGTCGTTGACTGGAGTGCTGAATGCAGGATCCAGAAACACCCTCTGGGCTCAGTGGGAAAGGTGCAGCGTTTGGTGAGGTCTGCCATGGCCTTGGATTGGGGTCAGAGATGGTCCGTGTGACATACATGTTGCCAGGTCTCTACTGTTTCTCCTAATGTAACAATGTGATTCTTGGATTCACAGGGTAGAAAACTCAATTTTAAGCATACATGGGAAGACGGAGGTAGGGTTTGTGACCAGGCTCTGGGAAACCAACTCCTCATAATCATATTTGCAGAAGACTTTTTGTTTGTTTTGTTTTGTTTTTAATGTTTATTTATTTATTTTTGAGAGAGACAGAGTGTGAGCGGGGGAGGAACAGAGAGAGAGGGAGACACAGAAACCGAAGCAGGCTCCAGGCTCTGAGCTGTCAGCACAGAACCCGACATGAGGCTTGAACTCACAAACTGTGAGATCATGACCTGAACCGAAGTCGGATGCTCAACCAACTGAGCCTCCCAGGTGCCCCTCTCAGAAGACTGTTTTATAAGTACTGGTACCAATTCACTAATTTGCCTTTCTGTTGTTGGGTGCGCTCACTGTATTTATTCAGGAAGGATTAATTCTGTAGGTATCTTATCCCCTATTTTATTTTGACTTTTATACTCTCCAACTATAGTTGATTACGACTCCTGACTTCATCTGACTTTTAGTATTTCCCCTTTGAAGAGCCTATAGCTCCTGGTGTACATATTATGGTTACAAGAACTTCACTTCAGAGCTCCGGAAATATAAATTCTTATCCATCCAGGTTGGATGTATCAAATCAGTTATTTCAGGCTAGAAACAACAGCGTCTTCAGAACTCCGGTGATTATTTGGAAGAACTCATTGTCTAGAGTGTCAACATCAAGGAGAATGCAGTGTATTTGCAAAGCAATGAATGTCGTAAGGGTATACTGGTGATTGTTCGTTTCTCATTTCTGTCTTTCGACTCCTCTCCAAATCTGTAATCTTGTGTTACCAGTGTTAAATGCCAGGCCGCAGTCTCTCTTCTCTCTGTCCTCTTCCTCTGACCTTCTTTCTCACTTGCACTATCATTGTTTTTTTCCGTGATATTTGGGTTGTTAGTCTCCATATATTAAAAGGTACTGCAGGGTACTACTCTAATACAGAGTCTGGGTCGTGTTACTCTGTGTTTAGTAGATTGATTATGTTGAATGGCTTTTTTTTTTTTTTTGGCTGATAGCGCCTACTTGTTGATTTGTAATCTTGTGCTTGGTGACGCTTCCCGTTCCACATGCTCCCATCGCATTTTGGTTGCTGGCTGGGGGCACCTCTGCCCTTCTCCACCACTGCTGGACTCGTGTAGGGCTTGGGATGCCTGCATTTTGTCTGGGTTTGCTTGGCCTGGTGTCTTTCTTGCTTCTCGTTCTGGGACTCTTTGATGGAAGGGAAGATGTTTTTGATGTCTAGAAACGAGTCCTTGTGAGGAAACTGTGATGACTCAAGGTATTGCCCCAAAAGGAAGATCAAATAAAGCTTCTCAAAAATTGCATCACGTTTATAAATGAAGTGCTTACACTGAGAGGTGAATGGCAAAGAAAAATACTTATGGGTGAACAGGCAAAATTTACAAAATTGTCTTAAGAGTTACACTGTTGTGGAGTGGTACTGATTCAAGCATTTGTCCGGTCAGCAGCCATTAGTGAGGTCCTCCTGTTTGCCAGGTTCTCTAGCAGGTGCTTCAAGAGCTATAAAAATGGAAATGTGTGATTCTTGCCTTAGATGACTTACCTGCCATGTGAAATAATATATAAAGCAGGATCTACACTATACGATTATGAGTGAGATTATGTGTCATTATGAAAGATAACAGTTACATTTGATAATCAGGCTTATATTTCTTTTGGAATATTCTTTCATTGGGTGAGATGAGACTGAAAAGCTCCCAACGTGAAAGCATAGCATTTGTGAAAAACATTCTATTTTTATGAATTCTTAAGTAATCTTAAGTACGATGGAAATGACTGGGGTTGCAAGGACCGTAAAACTGAATAGCTCATGTAACTCTTGAGTGCAGTTTTAAACCTATATTTTCCCAACACAAACAATCTCTGCTGTAGCTTTTGGAAAGTGGTATTTATATACATTATGAATTTATTTCTTTCCATCCATAGAACATTTATTAACCTTCTGTAATATGTGAGCCAATGGTTATATAAGTATTTGACTTTAAAAGTAAATTATCACTCTTTTGTTTCATAGATGTTTTTAATGAATTGGAAATCATGATTTTTTGTTATTTATTTGTTATTTTGTTATTTATTAAGAGTACTTGCATACACACTCTAAAGTTTTTGTTTTTTGTATTTGGATTATAACTTTCTGCTTCTATAAAATCATCTTCTCATCAGAATTATACCTCGCCCTGTTAAGTTTTCACTGTTGGTGAAAAAATACTCTATTGAAAAGACTCTACTTGTAACATAGATCATATAGCCAGCTCCAAATTTCTTTTTAAAAAAAGGTATTAAAAACATTAAGGATTGTTTTACATTTGGGAATTACGTTTCTAAATATCTGCTTATCTACTGTAGCACTGAAAAGTCACATAAGAACTTAATTTCATAGGTGAACCACAAATGGCATTAAAAAATTTTGTGTTTTTCTTGTTACCTTGGGCCTATAGATTTAATGAGTTTAAATTATTCCTTTGGCCTCTACCCGGGTGGGTAACCTAATTCTAATACCATGGTGAATGGTTACTCTGACTACCATGTTGCTAAGAAACCTGTTATGTTATCAGGTTGCCTTGGTGAAGCAATGGCTTCTCAGGCTTCCTTAGCACTGCTGGGAGGTGGTTAATCAGAGCTACGAGGGACCTTCATAGAATTTGTTTCCCAGGTTATAACTAATTTTTCATCAGGAGGAGAAACAAACCTGGGCCTGTAAAAGTTGACATAAAAGAAAGTCCAAGTTACTTTAAATTAAATCATGACCTCTAGTCATTTTTTTCAAAAAGTTGTGATCCAAGATACAAAGCTATTCATACTAGTATGAGGTTGGAACCATTTGTGTATTGAATGGTAGGTATTTCTTTTCCTCCTTAACTTTGCATTCCGTTTTTGTTTTCAGGGACTGACTCTTGGCAGTGCCTTTACAATGTGTAGATGAGCGTTTGGATGGAGTCTGTGAGAAAAAAATGTGTGAAATGATTTTAGTCACTTGCTAGAAATTGCTCTTGCTATGAAATGAGTTTGTAAGGAAACAAACCCTACACTCTGTAGCATGTTTTGAAATGTACTGAGACTTGTTAGGTGAAGAATCCCACGCAGGGCAGGGATCTGGCTCTTGCTTTCGCTTCATGGCAAAAGTTTCTTAGATAACTTTGTCATCACTGCAGATTTTTCGAGCTCTACGCCACAAGTTAACGTGTTACGGGATCTAAGAAGTTGTGCTGTAGACTGTTTATCGTCTGGGCGGGTAACTTCAGTTTCCTCCATATTCATTTCTTCGAATTCCCGCATCTTTGACGTGCTTGTTTTTAGCAAATCACGTTTTGAGAATCCTCGTTCTGGACTACTGTCCACATGGAGAATGCCAAAGGAGTTCATTCCCCTTTGACACCAGCCTGCTCAGGATAGTACCCGTTAAATCACGAGGCGGTCGCACAGGCGTGGCGGACCAATCGGGCCCCCAGGACTGGGTGCAAGCACTTTCAGAGCCCAGGCTTCAGAAGTCAGGCTGCCTGGGTTCAGTTTTGGGTCTTCTGCCTCAAACTTTCTGACCTTAAATGAGTTACATAATGACTCTACTCCTTAATTTCCTCCACAGTAAAAGAGGGATGATAAATTTCTACCTTACAGAGCTGTGAGGATTAAACGAGATTATGTGGAACACTTAGCATGATTTTTGGCACATAGTGTGAGCCTTCATAAATGTGCAATGGTAATCATTGTTATAGAGGACATTTTTAGGGGACTGTGAGTTGTTCCTTCAAATCTTAAAAGACTTTAGGTATCTTGCATTTGACAAGGCCTCCCACATGAAAGCTTTCGATTGCTGAGAAGAGCTTTCACATTTTATAATTTTTTTTTTAAGATTTATTATTGAGAGACAGAGAGACACAGAGCATGAGCAGGGAAGGGGCAGAGAGAGGGGGAGACACAGAATCCGAAGCAGGCTCCAGGCTCTGAGCTGTCAGCACAGAGCCCGACGCGGGGCTCGAACTCACAAACTGCGGGATCGTGACCGGAGCCGAAGTCGGACGCTTAACAGACTGAGCCACCCAGGCGCCCCGAGCTTTCACATTTCATAAATGTTTCTTTGATGTTTCACTTTTTATAGTTGCTTTCTATTTGCCATTTTTCCTCTTTCCTTGAGTTTGGTGTCACCCCTTGGTCTTTCTGGGGCCTCGGTTTTCTTACCTGTAAAATGGAGGGGTAGAGGTGGGATTTGGTTGATGTCTCCAGTTGTGCCTAGCTCTGTGATCTGAACTCTGCGTGTGCATGGTGAGAGATTCCATTCTGAACAGAAGAAGGGGATCTCGAGTTTAAGGACAGGCTTAAAGTGTGATAAAATCAGAATGGACCACACCAATGAGAACATCTCCCTTTTCTCTTTTCCCTGAGAAGGCGCAAGAGCTCTCAGGAGAAAGTAAGTGGACATTGTTTACATGTTTGGTGGGGTTAAATATATGCTTTAAGCCATCACTTTCCTCTCTTTAAAAAATGATTCTTTAAAATTATGAAACAGCCTCAGACCTGACATAATTGTTACAAATACAAATAGAATGCCTTCTGGCACTTGTTGGGCATCTGCCAGTCTTCTCTCTTACAGATTTTCTCATTTTCCCTTTGCAATAAGTATTTTGTAGGAATGTAAATAAGTCAGTGTCAAAATGTCCATTTACTCATTTGTTCATTCTAGTTCAGACACATGGTTTTGGTTTACTTATTTACTTATTTATGTATTTAAAGTAGGCTCCATGCCCAGTGTGGGGCTCGAACTCATGACCCTGAGATTAAGAGTCACATCATGGTTTTGGTTTAATTCAGTGGGTTATAATACATTAGTAATGTCATTTATTTTGATGCTCACATAAAATCTCTTCCAGCCATCTTATGTGTCCTTTTAACATGTCCCCATCATTTTTTGAGCACTTCCTTTCTGGCACAGAAAGATCTTCCAGGCTTGTCTTGAGATTTTCCTGCCATAGTCCTGAATTAACCATTTCCTAGGAATTCCTGGTTTCTTTTAGAAGAAAATGGTATTTAGAAGCCAAGATCTGGGTAGTATGTGCGTCTGTTACTGTGGGGGTTGCATCTCTCCAAGACTGTGTTCAGGGCTGGAGAATATTTGAATGTATATATAATATTTGAATATTTGAATATATGTATAATATCTGTTGTATATGCAATGTATATACACACACATATATGTGTGTGTGTATACATGTAAATCTGTGTTTGCTCTGATAACATCCAGTTCTAATCCAAAACCAAGGGTTCATTTTAATTTTCCTTACCATGTTTCTATAAAACTCTTCTTTGATAGTGAGAAATCTGTCTCCCTCCACATGTAGTCAGCCTCACAGTGCTTCCCCTGTCTTACCCCTTGGGCTCTGATTCCCCAGACTCCCTCCTTGCCCTGCTCAGGCTCTGTTACAGTTCCAAGTTGCCACCATGCTTGATATTTTCTTCAACCTGGTCTCCTGATCCCCATGCTAGGCCACCCTCTCATGTGGACGCTCTGTGCTGGAGCGTTTCCACCCCTGGACTTCCTCCTCCTCCCACTCCAGCTTTCACTCCCCATGGCAGGCTGACCACCGGACCCTGGGATGCCTAGCTTGGGGATAGGGAACAGGAAAGGGAAGAGGTAAATGAAGTGCTATTTTCATGATTTTAATATGCCAAGCGAAGGATTGGTAGCTGTTAGGAATATTTTATTTTTGACAACACTGTTAGTGATCACACTGTTGTACTAATAATTGCTTCTCTTTTTTTTTTTTTTGTCATTTGAATTGAGTTTAAACACATGAATGCAATGGTGTATGTGCCCTCAGCTTATTGGCTTAGTTAGAAACGTAAAACTATCCCTGAGAACCGGGGAAAAATGATCTTGTAGTCTGGGGAGAGGAGCAAGGAGCATTTGGAGCAGTAAATATTTTTTTCAGAAGTATACCTAAGTACCTTTGCTGTTATTTAATTTTTAATAAAAGGGCTATCTTTGTGGCAATTGTTGTCAACGTAATTGCTCCCATACGCAAATGTGAGCACAAGTTTAGAGTTTGAACAGCACTTGTTAGCTAACACCAGCTTCTTGGTGGATTTATTTGAACAACGCTTCAGAATTTTTATGCTTATGATCTTATCCCCGTGTGGATGTTGGGGCCAGCCATGTTTTCAGAGCTCCCTGTTGCCTCCAGTCTCTCTAAGGGCTCCTACAGTGAAGTTCTGTTAACGCTTCCATTGGAAACGTATCGTAGGGGCTGGGTTCTGGCTGAGTGCCTCTCTCGAGAAAGCCATAGCCCCAGCGGGGAAAGTGCAGGGTAGAGTTTTTCCACCCAGATTCTGGCTGCTTTCCAGACCTTTTAGTATCTGTGGGGTTTCTTCTCGTTTCTTTCTCCCTTTACCAAATACTGTAACACTGCTACTTGGACACATTAGGGATGTGGGCAGTGTGTGTCTGCCAGGAGGGTGAGAGTGGAGTGAGCCTTTTAGTTAGCTCCCTAGCGGTACCCTTCTGCCGCTGTTTTTCTTGTGAGGGTGACCTCATGAGAACTCAGAGCAGCACTGTAAGGTAAGTCCGCACTTCTTGAGGATTTCCCAGTCCTGGGCGTTTTATTTCCCTGTGGTTGTTTGAATGAGGCAATGAGAGTCTCCTGCTGTGTCTTTAACTGCTTTTCTGTAGCATTCTTTGCACAAATTGCTGACGGATTGAGAGTCTAAGTCATCCTCACCTGTTTCTCACCTTCCAGCCTAAAGAGTGTTACAAAATGGCAGCTGTTTAACAGACGCAGGGTTTCCCTTCACTCTTCATGTACCGTTGCCAGATTTAGCAAGTAAAAATAGAGGATATCCAGTTAAAGTTGGATTTCATATATACAGGTAATATATACAAGAAATTTTATATACAAAAAAAATTACTTTGGATCATAGTTACATGAAAAATTATTTTGTTTCTGAAATGCAACTTTAACGGAGTGTGTCCTGTCTCTTTTAGCTGGCAACTCTGCTTCATGAGTTTTTGCATGATGCAATCACTTGGATATGAGTCGTACTTGAAGTAGTGTGTGTATGCGTATGATCAGTTTCGAAAAAATTGGCAGCCTTCTCAAATAAACCCTTGAGTGTACAAAAATTTGAGACTTGATCTTGACCATCCTTAAAAGGCAACTGAACTGCAACGGAGCTGGCAAATCACATTTGCCGGATTCCCAGACTAAGTTGAGTCGGCCATCTTGAGGTAGAACTTGGAGTTATAGCATCCGGAATTTCTAATTATCTTTTATTTCCTCTCTCTCTTTAATGACTCTTCAGCTTGTAGGTTAGATGTTTGGGCTTTACTAAGTATTTTCCTTCATAAAAAGCCTCTTTCCTTTATTCACTGAAAAAGATAGCTACCTGAGGTTGGATTTGTGCACGTAGGAAATAACAAAAGAAGTCTTGTAAAGCCTTTCTGCCTTGCCTTCTCTTTTATTTGTTCAGAATTTCCTTTGGCATATTCTATAAGAAAACCAGAGGGCCTCATGTGATACAAAGATCTCTCTCACCCTCTCTTAGGTACTCTCTTTCATATCCTTTGACTCACTTGATTGAACTAACACCCTTTTACAAGGGCAAGCGGTAATGATTCCTAATTTTGTAAGTGAGGAATTCTCCATCTTGAGTGGTTTGTTAGGTACGTTTCCAAAGAATAAAGAATTTGTCTTATTATGAAGCTGTAGAATAGGATTGTCTTATCAACCCTCTGCAGTTGAATCAGTGGAATCCTGGCCGGAGTCCTTCTGTCCTCAATTCTGTCATGTTCATCTTGTCCTGAGTCTCTGGATCCTCGAACCCTGGAAGAGATTATTTGAAAGCACAGTCATAAGTGGGCTTCACATTCATGATTTGGCTTAAATAGAATCTGGAGTTATTATTTGAGGCTTTTTATTTATTTATTTATTTTTTTTCAACGTTTATTTTTTTGGGACAGAGAGAGACAGAGCATGAACGGGGGAGGGGCAGAGAGAGAGGGAGACACAGAATCGGAAACAGGCTCCAGGCTCTGAGCCATCAGCTCAGAGCCCGACGCGGGGCTCGAACTCACGGACCGCGAGATCGTGACCTGGCCGAAGTCGGAGGCTTAACCGACTGCGCCACCCAGGCGCCCCAATTTGAGGCTTTTTAAAAGTTTATGTATTTATTTTGAGAGAGAGAGCGAGCGAGCATGAACAGGGGAGGGGCAGAGAGAGAGAGGATCCTAAGCAGAGTCCTATCCAGGGCTCAATCCCACAAACTGTGAGATCAGGACCTGAATCCAAATCGAGAGCCAGACGTTCAACTGACTAAGCCAATAGGCGTCCCTATTTGAGGCTTTCTTAAAACAATGTTGGTTTGTTTATGTAGAGCTTATGAGCAAGCTGGGGACGGGGAGAGAGAGAGAATCCCAAGCAGGCTCTGCACTGTCAGTGCAGAGCCCCACTCGGGCTCCATTTCACAAACTGTGAGATCGTGACCTGAGCTGAAATCAAGAGTTGGACGCTTAACTGACTGAGCTACCCAGGCTCCCCTATTTGAGGCTTTTTAATGATTTGCTACAACATTGGCAAACTTTCTACAAAGGACAAGATAGTAAATATCTTGCAGATGTATGGTCTCTGATGCATATTCCTCTTTATTTCTTTTACAACCTTTAAAAATATGAAAACTCCTAGACGGTACCAAAAAACAAGCCATAGACTGACTGGCAGTAGTTTTCCTAAGGAGGAGTGTTTACTCTTTTTTTTTTTTTTTTAATTTTTTTTAATGTTTAATTTATTTTTGAGAGAGAGAGAGAGTAGTGTGTGAGCGGGGGAGGGGCAGAGAGAGAGAGAGACAGACAGACAGACACCGACAGAATTTGAAGCAGACTCCAGGCTCTGAGCTGTCAACACAGAGCCCAATGTGGGGCTCAAACCCATGAACTATGAGATCATGACCTCAGCCAAAGTCGGATGACTAACCGACTGAGGCACCAAGTCATCCCTAGGAAGGTTTACTCTTAGAAGTCTGTTACATGGAGAATTTTCTGGGTTCTGAGATTTACCCTTCATTTTTGACATATATGGAAGTGATGTCGATAGGGAGGTAAGGTATAAATGAATACTTAGTAATGAGAATAGGTTATAAGCGATGGGCACTATAATATCCTGGGGGACACTGCCCCCCCCCCCGACCTTCCTCTGTGACATCATATCATACTCCTATTTTCATTTGATTTCATATTTATACTAAGCAAAATGACATTTTGGCAGATTTCTCTTATCAGATACATAGGAATAAGTAGTCATACTGCAAGTTCATGCCCAAAGTGGGAGAAAGCAAGACAGGCCATGAGTTTGTCGTCTGTCTTTAGGGGTTTTTTTTCTTTCTTTCTTTCTTTCTTTTTAACTCATGTCATGCAGGATTTGGTGATAGTTTGGGTAGAACTGGACATCTTAATGAGTTTATGGCATCTTTCAGGACTGACAGTTCTTAAGACACTGCATAAGCATATTATTTTGAAACCTTACAGGAAGGGATGTCACATTCACATACATAATTTACTCCATCTTTCCTCTGGCTTCTCTCTGAAAGGTTATACTTGATGTTCTTCCAGAATGCAATGGTAACAACATCCGTGCTCCCAAAAGCACCTTAAGGGAAGAGACAGCCCATTAGATTCACCATATGCTTTGTACCTTTCCTACTGCTTTTCTTACTGATTGGTATAAAGCCGTTCAGCCATTTCTTATCTATTATTGTAAATGGAAATTGGGGTGGTTCCCTTTAGTTTTTTCCTCCAGACCTTTACAAATGATTTTTGGGCCCGAATGCAATTGTGAATAGACAGACATAGCTTCTAGGAAAGCCGTTGGGACCCACTGAATTGTGACTGTTGGACAAAGGCATTTTGTTTAGAAGGCTTGTCCCAAAGTGGTGTTGGAGTCTGAAAGAAGGGCCGCCAGCGTCTGGTTCTTTCTGCCGTGAACTAATAGGAAAGCTGATGTTTGCTGAGTGGATGGCTGTGCTCACTGTCCAAACAGATCTCTGTTTGCCAACTGTGAACATATTGCTGCCTCTGTGAGGCACTCCATCATGCCTTGAATGGATCCTCTTGTGTTCAGAATTTTCTGACTCAAAGAGAGGGAGAGAGAAATACTTCTTTCAGACTTCAGCATTCACTGTAGCATCCATAGTCTCATCAGACCTTTAGAAACCAAGCATGCACCAGAGATGCTTCTTAAGGAGAATGAGAAAGGGGTAGAGAATAAGGAAGAAAGTAAAAGACAGCACCATTGAAATGCCTTTATTCTGGCCACTTGCGGCCAAGTTTTCGTAAATAAACCAGGCTGCCTTAGTAAATAGAAAGGATTGTGAGAATATTCCTGATTTTTCCCGAGCAGAAGAAAATGCTCGGCATTGAGTTTCCAACTTGTGATTCGTTTCTGTTCGCTTTGACCTACACGCACCTCCCAAAGCATATAATGCATTCATAATATGTTACTGAATGAGTAATAGAGTTTTATTCCACCTGAATCATTTCTCAAATAAGGGTAATTGATAGAAAGAAGTTTTTATTACTTTATAAACTCTCTTTTGATCTTAGAGTTCCAAACTTATTCTATATTAAATTAAAGGGTGCAACTGAGACAAGATTGTTGTTGTCAATTTGGTCACTTTCTACCCCAAAGTCTGCTGTTTGGCAGGGTCTGGTGTTAGCGGTGTGCCATGAGGACACAGCTCATTGGGGCAAGGTTAGGCATTCCTTGCAATTACCCGTTGTTTGTTTTAAGGTTCAGAAACCTTGGCTGAGTGGGGGCGGGTGAGGGCCAACAGTGTTGACTAGCAGTGCAACCAAGGGGGCACATGGCATGGACAGGACCTGTCCGTTGTGGCTTGCCTCATTACCAAGAGCCTGTGAAACACTGGGCACACTTTGCTTGGCAAAGTATGGGGGGAAACGCAGAGGGCTGTTGGAGTCAATGGCAAGGACAGATGCTTTTATGAACGGGAAGGAAGAATCGCATGCAGTAGCACACCGTATTGCTTTCCCTTGGTCAGTGAGAAATCAGCATTGATGTGCAGATAGGCCTGTGAGTTTTTTGGCCGAACCTAGCAAAAACCTTAAAATCAGAATCACCACCCCATCCCAAGCTATGCTACTGATAGTTTTTGTTGTCTGGATATTTTTATTCACGACTACATGTGCCCATAGGAAAGTCTGGGTCCTTACCTTTACTGGTTAAAACTGGAATGTAACAGGAACAGGAGTAGGGTCAGTTGGGGCGGGGGAGGACGTGGTGGCCGAGGCTGTGGCGTAATAGCAGTGACATCAGCTAACCTGGTTGTGGAGCCAAGCACGTGGGCGGCATTCTTCTAAGTACTTTCCATCTAGCTCACTTCTTCCCAGCTATAGAACTGTGGCTTTCTTCATCATCTAGATGAGGAAACGAAGCACAGAGAGGGCTTTAGTAATCTGCCTAGGGTCACACAATTAATAACTAGTGGAGCTTGGAATTAAATCTAGGAGAGCGTGGCCCCAGTATCTATGCTGCACTAACTGTTTTACTCTGGTGGACCTACTAAGGCAACCTGCCCTCTCCAGAAGCAGCCCGAGTGTCCATCAACTGATGAATGGATGAAGAAGAAGTGATTTTATCTAAATATATGTCTATGGCTATGTCTATGTCTATGTCTGTATATCTACAATGGAATATAATTCAGCCATAAAAAAGAATGAAATCTTGCCATTTGCAGCAACATGGATGGAGCTAGAGAGTATTATGCTAAGCAAAATAAGTCAGTCAGAGAAAGGCAAATACTGTATGATCTCATTCATATGTGGAATTTAAGAAGTAAATGAGCAAAGGGGAGAAAAAAAAGACAAATCCAGAAACAGACTCTTAACTATAGAGAACAAATTGATGGTTACCAGTGGGGAGCTGGGTGGGGGATGGGTTAAATAGGTGATGGGGATTAAGGAGTATATTTGTCGATGAGTACCAGGTGATGTATGGAATTGTGGAATCACTATATTGTACACCTGAAACTAATAAAACACTGTATGTTAAAAAAAAATGTGCATTCTCCTTGCAGTGTTCAATTTACCTTTCCTTTGCTTTCAGTGTGGCTTGGATAAATATTTAAAGTTGCTCAAAATGCAAGTACTAGGAAGCTGAGATCACTTCAGAAAGATAATGTATTCTATAGGTAAAGGAATTTGTCCCTTTCCTCATTCTGTTTTTATCAGAGAGATGTTCCATATTTAACTTATTCCTTGGTAGTTATGATTGTAAATTGATTAATGATATTGTTCTGGTCTAGTAGATAAGGTTGGGTGATAATACATTTTGTTCAGTGCTTAATTGGCATCTTGATGGTCGACTCAAAACCAATGAATCATTTTGAGCTATTTTAGTATAAAATCAGGCTATTTGCATACATTTGTGCGCTGTACATAAAAAAATGAAAAGCAGATATACAAATTATTCAGCCATATATTTCTTTATGATGTGATGAGAGAGAGTAATAAGGAGCATAAGGTTTGGAAGCAATGTTTTTAGACTTTTACTGCTATAAGGTAATGTGACTATTGGCAGCATAATTAGTTTTGCTCAAGGGACAGTAGAGGTTATTGAAATTGACCAGTTTAGGATGATTTTTATAGGAGTTACATTTATTGCAGCTCACTAATGTTATTTTAGTAGTTACTGGTCATCTGAAATGTTGCACCAAGTAAAGAGGAGGAGGTCCTGTGACTCCTAAAGAGGAGTCAAAGTAGTTTTGCATGAATAACGATAGGCAAGTCTTGTCACTTATTTCTAGGAGCCCATCAAAAAGTACGTTTGTAAGTATATCCTAGAGACTGTGTTCCACAAAATCAGTTATAAAACATATCAATAGATCACACATATTGTGATGCTTTATGTAGTTGTAAGCCCTGTAGCTGATATAAAAAGTTTTACAAATGTGTTGAGCCCATGAAACCTCTACAGAATTTTTAGTATTGGGTTTGCCGTAACACTAAAGTTTGTTGAAGTTTCCTTTGTTTCGAAAGAGACATCGTGACAGAAAGTATAACGCGGGTTTCTGCCTCATTATAGGAAGCTTGGTTTTGGCCGCCTTTGCCTTTGTCAGTTTTGTTTATTTTACTTACGTATCTTGTGTCTGTTTCACCCGTTTTGAACCTGTTTTTGTGGAGCTTTGGCCTCACACCCAGAGAATTCTCTACCCCAGCTTTCTGAACATTTATGATCACCACCACCTTAATATTCTCACAGCAGCCATCCATTTTTCAGCAGTCTTTTCTGTTTGGCTTAGGATCAGTCTATAAAGTGCAACTAAAGATGTTAATTTATGTGAAATCAGAAAACGTCTTTGGTGTTAGTTTTTCCTGATATGCACTCAAAAGTAGAAGTAATTGAGGGGTGCTTGAGTGGCTCAGTTGGTTAAGTGTCCGACGTCGGCTCAGGTCATGATCTCACGATCTGTGAATTTGAGCCCTGCCCCACGTCGAGCTCTCTGCTGACAGCTCAGAGCCTGGAGCCTGCTTTGGATTCTGCATCTCTGTCTCTGCCCCTTCCCCGTTCATTCCCTCTCTCTGTCTCTCTGTCTCTCTCTCAAAAATAAATAAACATTAAAAAAAAAAAAAAAGTAGAATAAGTGATAGCATTATTTGCACTCCCTCCCCAGTCATCGAGAGCAAATGGACCACAAGTATCAAATCAACAAGAGAAATGACAGGGGGAAAAAGTGACCAAAGCATCTGTGGATCAGATGTGACCACTTTTTGCTTTTGTGTACATATGCTTCTAGGTTAGGTAGGTTTCTATTTGGTAAATTTTGATAGGCTAGACTTCTCCAGATGTCGCGAATCACTTTGTGAGTAGTGAATTTAGTAAAATTAAGACATTAAAAGATAACTAAATAAAACTTGGGCATTAACAATAATTCTTTTTCCAGAGTCTTTAGAGAGAAGATTTGTCTTTTAACTTCCTGGTAATTCTCATTCTGTAAAGCCCAGGTTAGGACTGCACGTTGGCAGTTAAAATCGGAACTTTTATTTCCTTTCATTTGGCTGACACTAATAAGAATATTTAGATATGAGTACCTGGGAGCAAGAAAACAGAGGATATGATAAAGCACAAATTGAAGGAACCTGGCATTTCTTCCAACTACCAGAGAACAATAGTAGTTCAAACGTTAATTTACCATGTGGTTACAGCAATCGTAGGTTAGGTAGACATACTTCCTGTCCACTGTCAGAAATGGCTTCTTGAAAACATGAATAATAATACATGTATTTATCTTAAGCTCCTTCCCATATAGCCTTCATCCAGAGGTTGTGGGTAGGGGGACAGGGTCAGGGGTAGGTAGGAAGCAAATGGAGAAGATGGAGTATAATTTAATTTTTTAGAAGGAAGTATTAATCATTTATTGGTTATTATATCCCAAGAATTAATGAGACTAAGAGGGATGTAGAATGCTTTCAAATGTGGGATAAAACAATATTTTTCCTTAGGTTGAGACTGAGTTTTCGAAAAAACATGTGTTTGTAAGGCATGGCATTTTAATACAAATCAGACGTATTGTAGAATTTATGGGATGTCGGAACTTTCCTAGCACTGTTTATACTCCATCTGCCCAGGGATGCCAAAGTTTTTTTAAAGTAATTTTTGCTTTGCTAACCAATTGTGCTAAGACTTCTGAACCAATGGTTGTATGCGTTCAGAATAGGAGGACCCTAGATTCATGGCTGATCTTAGAAATTACCTTCAATTTTAGATTTAGTGGGTAGTGAGACTGCCGGTCTCTTCAAGGGGATAATGACTCATCTTTTTGTAAATTTTAGATAATTAAGAAATTAATGTAAAAATTCTTGGTATTTAAAGTAGTATGAAAAAATTGGTTATAGGAATATTGTATAAGAGATCAACTAAAGTGTGATGGATCCTCATTTGAAGTTAAAAGGAGAGAAGGGTCAGGTACATGTGTTTAGGTGCTACTATATCATTGCATTTTGAAAGTTTTGTGCAGGAAATGAATTTTTGTGGTTTCTGAGACACCAGACTTAAAGCTGGGTTTTTTGAATGATGCATGTTGGGCTGTTCACAACCAAATATTGTGATTGTGTCCGTGAAGCTCTTAACGTGCTCACTGGGCAACTTTGGACTGTTGGATAGCTCTCTAAGTTAGGTGTAAGAACTTGCTCATTTCTTTATTTATTCTCAAACTGTATACTGTATTTCATTAATTTTTGAAAAGCACACTTCGGGACACCTGGGTGGGTCAGTCAGTTGAGCATCTGACTTTGGCTCAGGTCATGATCTCACGGTTCATGGGTTCGAGCCCCGCATCGGGCTCACTGCTTTCAGCGCAGAGCCTGCTTCCAATCCTCTGTCGTCCTCTCTCTCTGTCCCTCCCCCTCTCATGCTCTCTGACTCAAAAAAATTTTTTTTTATTTTAATGAAAAGCGCTCACTTCCACTCCCATTGTAACATCTTTTAAATTGTCAAGCATCTTACAATTGATTGAATGTCAATGGAATACAGTTTAGGCAGTGGTTTTGTCTTTTTTAGTAACATATAAAATCTTCTTGCATCTTTCCAATGATGTCCTAGATTTGGCGGAATAATATTTATAAAAGAATGGCCCTGTAGTATACATAAAAAGATGCATCATTTTTTTCCCCTTCTTATTCTACTGGATCAAAGTAGGGATTCCAGATTTGGACTGCTAATAAACACAAATGACTTTTGTTTTATTTTTCAAAAGGGTAATCCCTTTGTGACCCTCATCAGTTTAAGAGCTTTGTAAGTTGCTATAAGCCCATAGCAATATGATTATACCATGAACAATCTTCATGAAAAAACCCATACAGACTAGGGTAAAATGAAGAAACAAGTTCTCACAAAAGGAAAATTTTGTTTTTGAAAGTAAAAAAATCAAATAGAAGCAAGCATTTCTGAGTAAAACCTTTCCAGAATATTTCATGAATTATATTGGTACTTTCAAAAAAGTTCATGAAATTTAATTAGGGAAGTATTTACAGACACCCCCCTCCCCACTACATTATAAGCTGTTATATTTATTCTTAAGAGTCTACATTTTTGTGGTACTTTTAAAAAACTTTCTAGCCATGTGTAAAAAATGAAAAGATTTCTTTATGTAAATACCCAAATGGGTGTGAATATTGAGGAGAATAAACTCAGTTTTAGGGAAAGAAAGCATTCTTTTTCCTGTCTCCAATAAGAGAAATGTCAGCTAAGAAGTTATTTGCTTTTTAGATGGGTTATCCATATGTAGAATCATTGTCATTATTTTTATTTTTTATTTCCGAGAGAGAGAGAGAGAGTATGCCCATGTGAGTGGGGGAGAGGGGCAGAGAAAGAGGGAGAGACAGAATACCAAGCAGGCTCCATGCTCCTTGTGGAGCCTGACTTGGGGCTCCATCCCATAATCCTGGGATCATGACAGCTGTCAGACCCTAAACCACCTGAACCACCCAGGTGCCCCTTTTGTCATTATTTTTATATACATTCTTAGAGCTGAAATTTGCCACTGACACATGCAAAAATTGGGATTGAAGATTAGAAAGTATCTTGATTAAATCAGACTTGTCCTTTAGTGCCTGACTATTCTGTTACAGAAACTTTTGAATTACGGTTACAGATAATAAAACTGTTTCATGTGAAGTGAACTTTGTTATGATTTCATATGATAATGTACATACACACACCCAAAAACCTATCTAAAAGATTTCCTACAACATAAGAATTACTCACAGCATATAAATATGAAATCTATTTAAATAGTGACTGTAGTGCTGACTTGAATACCAATGATATCAATAACCTAGTGCAATTTAGTGAAAAAACAGTGACATCATGATCTCCTTCAGATTTGAACTTGTCAGTACCCTGTTTTCAACTCTGCCTAATGACAGTGGATTGAGTCCCCAAGTGCCCATGGGTTACCAGAGGGGTGGAAGATTTGACAGTTTATTCTCATTGGTCAGATGGTCATAGTGAGGGGGAGAGGTGGTTTGTTCTGGCCAATGAGTAGGCTAGGGCAGTGATGGTAATCCACGTCTTGTACTTACAGAGTGATAGGCTGCAGTGTTTCCAAAATCTGATTTTTAAAAAGGGCCTTAGATTATTAGAGTTACCCATGGGAATCCAGCTGGAAGTCTTTTATTTATTTATTTATTTTTGAGAGAGAGAGAGAGAGAGAGAGAGAGAGAGAGAGAGAGAGAGAGAGAGCAAGTGAGCACATGAGCGGGGAGGGGCAGAGGGAGAAGGAGAAGAAGAGAGAGAATCCCAAGTAGGCTCCACACTCAGTGAGGAGCCCAATATGAAGCTCCATCTTCCGATCCTGGGATCTTGACCTGAGCCATCCATCTTGACCTGGCTTGTACTGGAAGCCATTTTATAGAAAGAAATCCCAAGTGGATTTGTAGAAGAGGAGGTCTGATAAGATTTAACTCTCCAAGTATCTGAAGGGATTGTTTTATGGGATTGAGGTTACATTTAGTCTGTTTGTTAGGAACAGAATTCAGATTTCTGTTTGTTAACAGGTTATTAAAAATAACAAAAATTCAACCTGGTAAATTAACAAAAAATTTTTTTAAGTTTATTTATTGAGAGGGAGAAGGGGAGGGGGGCTGGGAAAAGACAGAGAGAGAGAGAGAGAGAGAGAATCCCAAGCAGACTCTGTACTGTCAGTGCAGAGCCTGATGCAGAGCTCGAGCTCACAAACTGTGAGATCATGACCTGAACTGAAATCAAGAAAGGTCTCTTAACCGACTGAGCCACCCAGGAACCCCTCAACTGAGTAAATTATAGAGATCTAATTGGCATTATTAATCGATTAATGAAATGAGCAGCATCCCATCTAGCAAGTAGATGGGAACTCCAAAGAGGTGTAGAAAGGGAAAGGTTTTCAAAGCTAAGACAAGGGAATCATGAACAGAAGAATGTATTGTTTCAATTGAGCTCATCTTCATTTGAGGACAGAAGGGTTTCAGTAGGTGGATTACATTATCTTCCTTTGAGGGATGAAGAGGGCCCACATGACAGATTACCTTATTGGTGCCGGCCAGAAAATTCCTGATTGACTGGTTAAAGGTTACAATCCTGAGGGGCTGAAACTGCAGCTAGGTTAGGTATTAAGTCTTGGTTTACAGATTTGGGGCTTTAACCCAAGTGACGCCATTTTGGGCCTGTGGTTTTCCTTTTAACAAAGGGAAAGCCATTTATCAATTAAGGTTGCTAAAAAATGGAATCTGCTACATTTTGAGTAAGCAAACTCTACATTACTTGAAGTATTCTGTCCACTTGCTAGAGTTTCTTCAGCAGGTCACTCCTTAAAGGGGGAACTAGACTGGATAACCTTTAAGATCCTTCCCCACCCCAGGGGAATTCTGATTCTTTGATTTTGGCTGTCCACTAAAAACATTTCTAAAGAAGTTAATCAACTGCTCTACCTGTTTACCTCTTCTTAGGTAAGCTGAGTTTCATAGTAAACTATCACTGGTGGCCAGTAATCATGTAAATGAATGGATTGATTACATAGACTGCTTCTTCAGAAGCCTGTATTATTATTAGTCTGTATCATAGGAAATCCTGTGGTCATTTTGTTGTTGTCTTGCAGTATACTGATGGTTGCTTTATTATCATTAAACCTGGAGGACTAGTTCTTACCAAATTAGTCATTTTTGTTGAAATATAATCAATTAAATACCCATCGATAGGATAAAATGTAACTCTGCTGTCTTGTTTTCCCTCTTCACTTTTAAATGTTGTGCTGAAATTAAAAGTCAGCTAAGCTTGCTTAAAGTAAGTACAGATGAGATGTGTTTTAAGGTTCTTGTATGTGCGTATTTTATTCTTCCTTTTATTTATTTATTGTGCTCTTTTTTTAAAAATTGTTTTTCTGTCTTGTTGTTGTTGTTGTTTATTTACTTATTTTTGAGAGAAAGCCTACAAGCATGGGAGGGACAGAGAGAGAGAGGGAGACACAGAATCCAAAGCAGGCTCCAGGCTTCAAGTTATCAGCACAAAGCCTGACCTGGGGCTCGAACTCACAAACTGCGAGATCATGACCTAAGCAAAAGTTGAAGTCAGGTGCTCAACCAACTAAGCCACCCAGGTGCCTCTTCATTGTGCTTTTTCTAGGCCATTATTCCTGTGACTGGTCCATAGAGTACCTACATCAAAATCAATGCCATGTGTGGTTGGTGGGAGGTGGGGAGGAAGGGACAGGTAGCCAGCCTGTAAAGAAAAGCAGATTCCAGGGGCCTGGAAATTGACATTTCCAAAAGACCTCAGAGACTCCTTTCTTTCTTTCTTTCTTTCGTTCTTTCTTTCTTTCTTTCTTTCTCTCTCTCTCTCTCTCTCTCTCTCTCTTTTTCTTTCTCTCTCTCTCTCTCTCTCTCTTTTTTTTCTTTCTCTCTCTCTCTCTCTTTCCCTCCCTCCCTCCCCCCCCTTTCCTTCTTTCTAGAGAATATGAGTGGGGAGGGGCAGAAAGAGAGAGAGGGAGAGAGAGAATCCCAGGCAGGCTCTACACTTTCAGCACAGAGCCTGGTGGCAAGGCTTGATCTCCAGAGCTGTGAGATCATGACCGGAGCCGAAACCAAGAGTTGATGGACGCTTAACTGATTGAGCCATCCAGGCGCCCCAGGCCTCAGGGACTCTAATGTAACTCACATTTGAGACTCCTAGATAGAAGGATTTTAGGGATTGTCAACCAACAGCTGTTTTGTAGAATCGCAAGCATAGACATAAATGACACCAGTGCCATGTAGCATATTACTGTTGAAGGAAACATAGAATTTATTAGGTTCCTTTTTTTTTTTTTTTTTTTTCCACTTTGTATTTGAAACCGTTGACATGAACAGTTAAGTGAATTGCCCAAGGCCTTGCAGATGGGAACCCGTGTCTCCACTGAGCACCACTTGGTTTGGGGGTGAGGAGTACATTGAAGAGAAGAGATTTTAAAAATTCCATTTGAAAGCTGAAATGAACCAGTGACCAGCCTCCTGTGATGCTTTTTATATGTTGCCATTTTAAATATCGTGTGTGTGCCGTCACCGCAGACCTTTTAATGTGTCAATTGAATTGGAAAACAATTCAGTTGAGATTAATTGGGGCCATAATATTTTCTGAGTGTAGTTTTCTGCCTGGTCTGTAGTTGTCCCCCGACTAAGTTCACCAGATTGCTTTCTCTTCCTGCTTCCCCTACCCCGTCTTCCATGTTAGGTTATCTGTCTAGATCCTCCTCTCTTTTCAAAGAGAGGGTCAACTTTCTATCCCAAACTCTTCCTTTTCATTACCTGCCTTCACTTAGTTCTAGCAACACATTGCCCAACAGACCTGACCTCATACCTGTGGCCGGGAAATTTTGAATCAAGTATTTTGACATTGTTTTCGTCTTCTAAAAGTGAACCTGGTACTCCTTGGTAAGTATGAGGCTGAAGGAGTGTCTTGTTGAACTTCAGGACAGGTGCACAGATATACATGGGGATTATTTGATAGGTGAAATCAGGGGGAAGGGAAGTCACACAACAACAGTAGTTTCTCAAAGGCAGTGATGGAGAAAAAGACAAAAATTGACGCTCACAGTTCAGTCTGAATAGGAATGTCTAGAAAGGAAGGGGTACAGTCCTAATATTTTACCTTGAAGGGATTTATGACTTGCTCATGTTTTGCATATCACGCATATCTGCATGTGTTATGGTCTTGTTTAACCACTGCTAGTACTAGATGTGAGATTCCCATTTGGATGTAGTTTTGTTTGTTTTTATTGAACATGTTGATCAGTTTTCCTTCTCCCCTTCTTACCGATCCTCGGATGGTGTAGGCCTAGTCTTGGTCATTCCTGATTGGCAAACTGAGGGCTGGTGGGTGTCTGGATGAGATAACTTCAAAATAGATCCATTCTTTTGAGAAGCCTGCTGCTTTTTCAGCTTAGGAAAAAATAGCCGTGTATCAGTGGGGACACCTTCCTGGTAACCTGTTCCCTAAACATAGACCCTTTATTTTCCTTTGTCTCAGGCCCCCTTAGTGATGGGAGGGTTCATTCTTGAGAGTGAAATTGTAGCCTGTTCAGTCAGATTGTTTCTGTGGAACCAGTGTGCCAGGACTAGAAAGTATTTATGCCATAAAGCAGTCTGCTGCCCCTCAAACAGTAACTGTGTCAGCACATTTTTATAGCTGAGAAAATAGCTGGCCAGGGTGACCCAACCTTCCCACAGTTACTCACTCAGAGGTGTTTACTGACTGCCTTTGATCAGACTTCAAATGAGAGAGCCTAACCTATTTGTGGTGGTGTTTACTGTCAGTCCTCAGCCTGCCCTTTGTTTTTCACATACAAACAAAAGAGTGAAAGCAACAGGCTGTGTAAACATGGCTGGTGTATAGGAACTCTCATTTACTTTCCTGGCTTCCCTGGTGTGGTTTAGGTAAGGCAGAGACTAGAACTATAAATTGAACTTGTCATTTCAAAACCCCTTATTAGATCCCAGCCACCGGACAATTTAGAGAAGTTTTATTAGCAATCAAAACACTTTTGTAAAATTAAGTTAATTTCAGAAGATTGCTGGTCTTGGCTGTGAGAGACAATTTCCAGTCTGACATTGGGAACTTGTGAGTGAGGGAGCAGGCCTCCTAGCTTGGAGAGAAAATGGCGTCGGGCAGGTAAACTGTCATTGGTGTCTTATGAAACATTAAATTCCTTTTTTGAAATTCCATTTCCATAATAACTGTTGCTTTTTTGAAAGTAGTTCTGTTCCATGGATCTCAGATACTGCTCTCTTGCATTGAGATTTCAGGTGCGTGAGTTAAAAGAACTAAGCTAGTAAACCGTGTTGGGATGTTGTCAATAAAATGCCTTTAGAGTGTTGTCAAAGGCTTCCCTTTCCGGCAAGCTCTCTTGCAAGGGCAACTGCTACCCTGAGAATAAATAGTTCAAGGGGATCCTCTTTGGTTTGGTTTGTAAACCTCATTAGAGCAATGGATAATTGCACTCCCCTCAATACATTGAGTAATGATACGTTGGTAAAGCTATACATCAGTATTATTTGTAATGCAGCTCTCAGGTGGGTGATGTTTTTAATGTTCTTTCATTTGTAACATGAATAATGTCCAGTGGCTTGTAAGGAATGAAATCACATATTGTTGTCTGGTTAATAATTGTGGTACTTTTTTCAGACTTGCCCCACTAGAGCATGACCTTGGAATTGTGAAGCAGAGCACAGATAGCATAGGAAGTGCACGCTTGCCCCTGAGTGCTTCACAAAGTTGTTATGCAAGAAACTATTTGCTGTCCTGTATTCTGCTCACTGTTCTGTCCCCCCCTGGGAGAGGAGGGCCTTGTGGCCAGCCATTTGGGGTGGGAGTGGGGGTCTGGAAAAGAAGAGTGGACATTTTATTCATCCCTCTTCCCCTTTTGACCCTCCTGGAGAGCAATGAAAACTGGTGAGAGAATGAAGGCAACCCCTTTAAAATCGTCAGGGCCACAGTGAGTAAATTCTGCCCATTCCTGCTGGCACGTCCTCAGTTGCTCTCCTAGCCATCACCTTTTAATCAACAATCTTTCTGATCCTTTTCCCTATAAAATTAATAGCCTTTAGTGCTTTTCTTTAAAAACAGCAGTTTGTGTCTTAGCTTGGGACATATAGAATGAAATTTAAAATACTCTGCTCTAAATAATTTTTACACTTAATGAGAACTGCTTGGGATGGCTCCACTGGAATTATGCTCAGCTTTTTGACTCACTGTTCTTGGTAACTCCCTCTTGAGTTTGTTACTAGTTGGAATACCAGCTGTTGGGTGAAGTGGTCCTCTTTACCATGTGTGGGGAAGGGACGAGGGTTCTCGCTAGTGCTCTTGAGGGGCATGATAGAAAATATGCCCGGCTGGGGTGCCTGGGTGTCTCAGTCAGTTAAGCATCCGACTTTGGCTCAGGTCATGATATCATAGTCTGTGGGTTTGAGCCTCACGTCAGGCTCTATGCTTATAGCTCAGAGCCTGGGACTTGCTTCAGATTCTGTGTCTCCTCTCTCTGTCCCCCCCCCTCCCCCCACTCACACTCTGGTGCTCTCTCTCTCTCTCTCTCTCTCCCCCCGCCCCTCTCAAAAATAAATAAACATTAAAAAAAAGAAAGAACATATGCTGGGAAAGAAGGCTTTGAAATAAAGTGCTTAATGCCCTTTTTGATACCTTTAACTTTGCTGCTAATATTTGCAGAGGCTTTTCTTTTTAAAATATCAGAAACCTGGGGCACCTGGATGGCTCAGTTGGTTAAGCAGCCAACTTCAGCTCAGGTCATGATCTCACAGTTCCGTGGGTTCGAGCTCCGCATCAGCCTCTGTGGTGACAGCTCAGAGCCTGGAGCCTGCTTTGGATTCTGTATCTCCTTCTCTCTCTCTCTCTGCCCCTCCCCAGCTCGCACTGTCTCTCTCAAAAATAAAATAAAAAATGTTAAAAAAAAATTTTAAAAAATATCAGAAACCCTTTCTCAGTATTACTGAGTTGTATTTGTATCAATCCTGAGAGCTTTGAAGTTTATATTATAAAGTTCTGGTTTAAGTATAAATAAGCAAATCCATGGGTTATCTGCCATTAAAACCTGACATTACAAATCAAAACAAAGACAGACTGAATCTCCGTGTTCATTTAGATAGTTGAATTAGCAGGGTAATATTGGATGTGTTTCCTCTCTAGACTGGTAACATATATTCCACATTTGGATAAGACAGTAAAGGTGAACTTGAAAGCGGGGCCAAGAGACCTTGGGAGGTCGAGCTTCAGCATCAGTTGTGAGCACACTGTTTTCTGTTTTTGTTTTGTTTTGTTTTGTTTTTTTTCCCAAAGAGCAACTTCTTGAACTATTTCTCATAGGCCTTCTATGTAATTCTTTAATCATTTCTATTGCTAGACCAGAGTTGCACCAAATAGTCCCGCTGCTTGAGCTGTCTGGGCTATATGCCTGACTCCATGCTGAGCTACAGAGTGTCTGTCACAGAAGCCTCAGGCCAAACGCAGGACACGAAGCTGGGTTCCCCCCTCCCCCCACGCACTTCTGTGCACCTGCGCATTACTCATTCTGCATGCCATTCTCTCCGTAATTAAGAACAGAAATGCTTGTTCTCTTCAATGTCATTGTGTCCTTGGCATCCTGCACGGGCTCTGGCAACTAGACCGGGTTCAGCAAAGGTTTATTGAACTGAACAAAGCAACAATCAAGAGTTGTAAAATCAGGAGGGGAGGGCTGTGTTACCGGCCTCTCAAGGTACTAGTATCTTGGACAGTTTTACTGTGCATTTCTGAAGCCCTGAATTTAAATCAAGTTCTTTTTAAAACTGTTAGATCATCATGCCTATTGTGAACGGATTCACCAACTGATTTGACTCTTGATTGCACCAGTCACTGAGAGTTTTCAGTGCTTCCCTTCCCCACCCCATGGATAATTTTTATCTTCCAGTTCTAGAGCTCTTGGCCTCTAATAAAACAATTGCTGCTTATTTATAGTAGTTTATTGTTAACATACGTGTTGTAAAATCCTCTCTGTGGCTTTTAATTCCTTATGGCATCTCGTACGATAAGGGTTTATGGAGTTCAATAAAATATTAACTCTGATCACACAGTAATTATGTGGATTTTATTAGCATTTAGGCCTTAAAACAACTTGATAAGGTAAATTGGGTAGATATATCTTAGTTTTATTGAAATTGTAGAAAATTGGGATTTGGGCAGTTTAGTCTCATGTAAGAATTAAACCCTTGTCTTCCAATTCCCGATGCCTTTATAACAGCTAAGTAGGAAAACAAGTTCCAAGAGAAACATTTGGAAAGGAAAGACTTGGATTTCAAATCGGCAAAGCAGGCCAGATAACTAACAAAGCACCTCCTTGTGTGTTGAAATGGTTAAGTGATAAGAGGTGGTGACCCATTATTTATGAATCCTATCAGTAATTCAGTTTTGGTTCTTGGTGGAGTGGTTGACTACAAGATTTCAGCAGGAATGTTTAGTCATTAGGCAATTTGTTGTTATGGTCACTTGCTACTTTTAAGGACAATGGCTGAGCCAGACTAGAAATTCTTGTAATGAAGCCAATGTCAGAGACAAGTGGGGGATCGACTTGCAGAAAACAAGGGCTGATCCTGTGATTTAGAGCTGTCTCAGGACTTTTGAAAGTTAGGCACACCCAACTTTCTAAGGTTTCCTAGAAATTAGGGAAAGATAACAGGTAATTTGGGGAGAGGTAGAGAGCTAGGAATAGGATGGAGAAGTAGATAACTCTGGGAAAGCATGCATCCTTCCCTTTTTAAATTTTGGTTCTTATTTTTAAATCACAATTAATATATCTTGAATATATTACATTTTTTTAATGGAGGATACTATTTCCAAGGTACAGAATGCAAATGTGTTTTTAGAAGAAAAAAATACCAAGAACAAAACAATTAACTTGCTCATTTGAGAAACTGTAATTCTTTCTTTGTCTCTGTGGTGAATGACTGCACACTATTAATCTCTTTATTCATACAGTATTTTTCTTCTAGCAGCACAATGGTAAAGTTGCTTTTCAAATACCGTGACTTGACCAGGCACCGTGCTAGGGTATCTTACATACATTACATCTTGCAGTCCTCAGGACAACCTTGAAAATAGCCTTTGTCATCCCTTTTTTTAAGTCAGAAATGTGCTAACCAGAGAGATTTTAAGAAACTTGCCCAAGGTCATGCTAGACTGTGATAAGGTTCATTCAAACCCAGGCCTCCTTAGATTCACGACTTTTTTTTCTTCACGCTGTTCAGATTCTGCTGCTCCCAGCCTGTTTCCTCTCTGGCAGAATGCCTCTGGGAAGAAGTAGTTCCAGGTTAGAGAGACCAGCCTATCTGAGCCATGGAAATGTGCCATCTATACCTGGCTTCTGTATGAAAATTACACCTAACGGAAAAATGACTTAGCAGCATTTTAAGGAACAACAAAATTTACTCCAGAAGGAAAGTAAAATTAGAAGCAACTAAATCTACTCTACCAAATCCAAAGGGCCCTTTAAATGCTTATTTCTGTAATTACTAATGTGTCCAGGGGTTGATAATCTTTTAAAATCTTGCTGAATTTAGACAGCGCCTGAAATGCCTCCTTGCGTTTGTTTATATGTCCGTATCCCCATAATTAGACTATCAGTCCTTTGAGGATGGAGAATGTATCTTACTGGTCTTTGCATAGCACAGCATCTTGAAATAGCATCCTCCCAAATACAACTGTATGAGGAATGAAAATGTCCTCTAGGAGACTTCTACTCTGTTGCTTTTCGATAATTTGTTAGTAACTCCAGTTTTACTATCTTCCCCCCCCCACCTTTTTTTTTTTTGGTTATATGCTCATCATCTTAAAAAAATGAAGTGAAATTCACATAACATAAAGTTAACCCTTTTAATTCATTAGCATTTAGTAAATTAGTAAATTCACTGTGCTGTGTAATCACTAGTTCTGTTCTGAAACATTTTCATCTTCCCTAAAAGAAACCCTGCTCCCAGTAAGCAGTTTCTCTCTAGATCCCTCCCCACCCCCCCTCAGCCCTTAGAAACAACAAATTTGAGTTGTGTCTCTTTTGATTTACTTATTCTGGATATTTCATATAAATGGAATTATATATAATATGTGATCTTTTGTGACTGGCTTTCACTTAACATAATGTTTTCAAGTTTCATCCACATTGTAGCATATTTGATTCCTTTTTATGGCTGAATAATATTTCTTTGTATTCTGTCATATTTTATTTATCCATTCATACCTGAATGGACCTTTTGGCTCTTTCCATCTTTTGGTTTTTGTCAGTAGTACTGCTGTGAATGTGTGTGTATATGTCTTTGAGTTCCTGTTTTTGATTCTTCTGGTTATATACCAAGGAGTTATATTGATGGGTCATACGGTAATTTCATGTTGAAATTTTTGAAGAAGCACCAAACTGTTTTCCACAGGGACTCTACCATTTTACATTCTTACCATCAGTGTACAAGAATTCCAATTTCTCCACATCCTCCCCAACACTTATTTTCCATTTTTCTGAGAATAGCCATTGGAGTGGGCGTAAAGTGGCACCTCATTGTGGTTTTAATTTGTGTTTCCTTAATGACTAATGATGTTGAACATGTCATGCTTGTTGGCTGTTTGTATATCTTCTTTGGTGTAATGTCTATTCAAGCCTTTTGCCCATTTTTAAATTGGGCTGTTTACTTTTTTATTGCCTTGTAAGAATTCTTTATATTTTTGGGATGCATGTCTTTTATCAGATATATGACTTGTAAATATTTTTCCTCATTCTGTAGTTTGTGAGTTCACTTTCTTACAAATGTCCTCTGCACCAAAGTTTTTAATTTTGATGAATTCCAGGTTTTTTGTTGTTGTTCTTGCTTGTGCTTTTGATATCAGATCTCAGAATTCATTGTCCAATTCAACATCATGAAATGTAGCCTGTCTTCTTCTAAGAGTTTTATGGTTTTAGCTCTTGTATGTAAGTCTCTGATCCATTTTGAATTAAGTTTTGTATATGATGTCAAGTAGAAGCCCAAATTTATTCTTGTGTCTGTTTGGGGCATTTGGCAATTCCATATGAATTTGAGGATTAGCTTTTCCATTTCTGCCCAAAAGGCCACTGGAATCTTGATGGAGACTACATTGTCTGTGTGATCACTTTGAGTAGCCATCTTAACGATATTAAGTTTCCATCCCATGTCTTCATTTAGGTGTTCTTTAGTTCCACTTAGGTCTTTATTTCAGTAGTGTAGTTTAAGTGTCAAAGTTTTTCACCCCCCTTGGTTACATTTATTTCTTAGATATTCTTTTGGATGGTGTTGTAAATGGAATTGGTCTTTTTAAATTTCTTTTTCAGATTGTTCATTGCTGGTATATAAAAACTCAATTGAGTTATGTGTTGCATTGTACCCTGCAAATTTACTGAATTCATTTATTAGCTCTAGTAATTTTTTATGGAATCTTTAGGATTTTCCTCATACAGGATTATGTCATCTGTGGGTAGATCTGGTTTTACTTCTTCCTTTCCAATTTGGATGCCTCTTCTTCCCCCCCAACCCCCCCAATTGTCCTGTTGAATAGTGGTGATGAAAGTGGGCATTCTTGTCTTGTTCCTGATGTTGCAGGGGGTGGGGGGGTGGAATTTCAGTCTTTACCCATTAGGTATGATGTTAGCTGGGGGTGCTTATCATCTTTTAACCCACTAAATCATAGGTTATCAACGTGTGGCCCCTGGACAGCAGCATGTGTATCACCTGAAAACTTGGTAGAAATGCTAATACTTGGGACCTGCCCCAGACCTTCTGATTCTGAAACTGTGGGAAGCAGAGGTTAGAAACTAGATTTAAGAAACACTCCAGGTGATTCTGGTATACACTAGATTTTAAATTTCTTTGAAGTTAGGATGTTTGTTTTGAGGACCTGTGCCTTATTTTTTTGTATTCCTTTTCATTCTCTTGTGCGATTAATCAGTGTGGAATAATTTTAAAAAATGAAAATAAGAAAAAGAAAGTTGGGGCGCCTGGGTGGTTCAGTTGGTTACGTGTCTGACTTCAGCTAAGGTCATGATCTCACGATTCTTGAGTTCTAGCTCCATGTCTGGTTCTCTGCTGTCAGCACAGATCCCGCTTCAGATCCTTTGTCTTCTTCTCTCTCTGCCCTTCCCTGGCTTGTGCTCTGTCTCTCTCAAAATAAATAAATAAGCTTAAAAAAAGGAAAAAAAGAAAATGTCAAAAGTTTCCCAAAGTGCCTGCACAATCTCTTATTTTGTCTACATGTTTTGAGCCACCATAAATAATTGGAAATTCATTATTAGACATTCATCAGAAAACCTCACATTTCATATTCAGTCTTAGATCAATGACAAGCAGCACAGTGCACTTTGATGTAGACCATTTGTTCTGATAGTGACTTGCACTATAATTATCTGCTTACCTGCTAGCTAGGGACTTATACTTCGGACTACTGCTGGCAAGAATTTCTCTTTTGGCTATTTAGAAAGACACGAGGGTCACTTTTATAGGGTTTATTGGATTTTATCACATCATTATTTTGCCTTTGCTTTTACTTTTCTCAGTTTCTTTTATCTTGCTATGTTTTCAGCCCCCTTACATCTTTTTTGAACAAGACAATATTTAACTATTAAGATAAGAATGTGATCTATTGCTACTAAGGACTATTGTTGAAAATAGCCATTTGGGCACACAGTATCAGTTTATAGACAAATACACTAAGTGTGTTTAGTCACTGCTTATTTACCTATTGGTGAATACTCCGCTTTTTAAAATACCATTTAAAATTGTCCAAAAGTGTGGGATATTTATTTATAGCTGGCCTTTTTCTAAAGCTGGTTTAAATGATAATTTATACCCTGCGTTCCAATTTTCCACCACTCTTACGTGTCTGACCCTCCTTTGTATGCTCAGCTCAAGTCCATCTAGTTAACCTTGCCCCCAGAATGGGCGAAGGTTCTGAGTTTAGCATCAGAGCATGGGTTATATACACGTGTGTGAGCTCTGGGGGTCGCTGGTAGCAGGAGGAAGCACAGAGTGAAGCAGAATGTTCTCACAGCCTTGGCAGGAGCTCAGAATCTCTCCATGGACATGTGTGGTCCTAAAAATACAACACTGGGCTTTCCTTCAGTCTCTTTGATGTGGGAGTATAGTCCTCGCATCATTGTAGGAATTACTGTTGATTGACTACACTGCTCTCCAGCCTTTCTTGTTCAAGGTTTGCTATAAGCAAATGAAAAATCATTAACAAATGCTAGCAGACTTCTAAGATGGTAGACCATGCACTTGCATATTGCAGTTAAATTTTTTAATGACTATAAACAATCATGGTTCTTATTAGTGTTTCACATCTTGTTCAGTGGGGGGAAAAAAGGAATTCTTGACATTTGAAGTCATAGGCTAAAACCTGAAATTGATCAAATTACCCAAGGCATTTTTTTCATGGGGTTACTTGGCTCTTAGCAAACATTCTTCTTCCATTCTAAAAATTGTGCATGTGACATTTTTCATCTGTCTATGGAAGAGTTCATGCGGTCTCTAGCTGGGCTTGCTTCTTAATTACGTTCCCCCAAAAAGAAATCTGACCATAGTTTGGAAGTACTGTATATATGTGTTTACTTTTGTTTTTAGATTATTTAATTGACGTATACATATCTGTGCATATCTACCTATATGTAACGTAAGTGTTTAATTAAAGCTTCCAAATACATAAGAAATTCAAAAATTTTTTGAAAAGTTTTAATAGTTCAGTGCTTTCCCAATATAGTCAGAGAGGAGATTGGTTTGAGAAAAGTGTGTGGCTCCCTCCTCCTTCCCCCAATATATCAAGTGTTAGTTTGAACAAGAAAAGAATAATTTTCAGCATATTCTAAGAGCTGTATCATTTAAGTCTTGTGTGTTGATTAAAGGGTATTGATTAAAAAATCGAAAGGAACCTAGTAGTCCTAGAAGTTTAGTAAGAGCACTTTGTTTTCATTAGGGAACGGTAGTAATAATATCAGGGGGGTTCTCAAACACAAACAGTTCAGCAGAGGCAGTAAACTCACTGATTAGGGGATCAGTATTTGGAGAAACTTTAACTTCTCATACCACCATTGTGAATGGATTTCATTTTGCTAGCTCTTACGCTCCTAAATGCCTGTGGGTATGGCGGTGTATTTCAGAAAGGAGAGGAACTTTGGGGTTCCAAGGCACAGCTGAGTTTTGGGAGCCATCACTATATATTTTGCAATGCCCTTTGAAAGGGTTTGAGGACAGTGACAAGAGGAAGGGGGAACAAGCATGTTAAAGTCATTTGACTACTTTCGAAATCAAGGCGGGGAAGAAAACATTTTCTGGCTGTAAATCACTTAGTTGTCCTACACGCTTTAAAGCATTTTATACAAATGACTTTAACAGTTTTAGGGGTCATGTCTGGGGTTAAGAGACTGTTTGCCTGGTGTATATTTCAATGATTAAAAAGCAATATTTTATGGAGATGGTACCATTTCTGTTCACAGTCTGTACTGTGAAATATTTGATATTTATCTGATGAGCAAGGTTTGCCTCTTAAGTCAATAATACATCAAATGTATTCTTGTTGAGTTTGTGTTACAGGAACATGGACTATTTAAAAAAAAAATTGTACTCAGTGTAATTGTAACAAACAAGACAAAGCAGAAAGTTACAAATAAACAGAAAAAAATTGTAACGATTTTGATGAGCCGTTATTGTGCCATGCAGCGCTCTAAGCACTTTTTCCCGTATTATTGAACTTAGTCTTTAAACCCAACCTAGTGAGGTAGGAATTGTTATTCTCGTTTGTAACTGTTGAGAAGTGAGACTCAGAAAGTCTAAATGAATTGTCTAAGGTCACACACCCAGTGTGAATAGTGAGCTAGGGACTGAAACCAGTCAGAGGCCATGCTTTTAACACCTGCTTATAAAGCTGAGTGCATTAACCCTTGGGTTTCACAGACAGTGCTCAGGCTACGGCTGAAATACTTGCCAATGTGTTTTTTAAAGTGAGTCAGATAAAAATTTAGTAAATGCCTAAATGTCTTGATGGCTGGGGCCAAAATGCTGAGGCTGAAGAGAACGATGGATTTAGAAGATGATTTGGAAAGTGCCTTCAGTGGCTGGTGGTTGGATTAGTTTAAGTCGCACTTAAAAATGGAATGGGGTCATGCAATTATCCACTCTCATGTCGTCGTCGTCTTTTCGCTTTCATTGATTTGCCAGTGTGTTAGCATGTGCGTTACTGCTGTGGTTTTGTATGTGTTCAGAACTTATCACATAGTTTAGTTGCTTGGTATATTGTCCATGGAGCTGGAGTGAATGCTATAGTCATATGGAGCTTTACGTGAAGATTAGCATCTTTTCTGCCTTGGTCCTAGTTTTTACCCTGTACTTGCAGACCTGCTGATAGGCACCCAGTATCCTTGTCCCTCCACACACCCTGCACTGGCCTCCCCTGCAAAGTATTTACAACACTGGATTGTACTCGCAGGTGAAAGGTGCATTATGCTTCCAGTGTAAATGTAGCACTGGGTAGTGGGATCTGTCTTCTTTTGCCAAGAAAAGTGTTGTCTTTCTCTTGGTTTTTGTTACAGCCAAACAATTTTAATTGCCCACAGCACAACGCACTTTAGGAGAAAGCAAATAAACAACACAAGGCACTTGGAGCCAGGAAGTCGCATCTCAGACTAGAAACACAGCTTCGGACGGACATTTGGGCAGTGGGTTGCTAAATAGGGCAGCCAGCTACCAAACTAAAAACCAGTGACCGTGAGCTTCTTGCACTTCTAGGGAAATCATTTAATCACAGGGTCATTGGAAGGGTGTTAGAAGTTGATTTTAACCTTATGATGATCAGTTTCTTTGTAATTAAATATTAACTCAAACTATGTCTTAGGTAACTGACTTCAGTAACTGCTACTCTTTGTTTTCCGTAGACATGTGGTTAATGTTTATTGAATTTAATATTTTGAAAATAACGTCTTGTTAACTGAATGCTTTACTTTGAAATAATCCAGGTAAATTTGACAGGAGTGTTCCCGATAATGCCTGCTTTTACAGTAGGATCTATTTTTTTCCCTTAAAAAATAGTCCAAGTAATTAATTCTCTTCAGTTTTGATAATATTTTTAAAACACCAATATCATTTTGAATAATGTGTGTTTCTTCAACTCTTGATATCTTACTCTTGTCTCTTGTAGGACCTGCTGAAGTTCCCATGATGTCACCTAATGGATCCATTCCCCCCATCCATGTGCCTCCAGGTTACATCTCACAGGTAACCATTGGATGGACTTCTCCGCTCATTATGGGCACTATCGTTGTTTCAAGAGAATATATGCTACAACTTAAAAACTTACCTCAAAATTAATTTCGTTAGGGTAATGCTAGAGTTGCCATCATTTTTGTAGCACCACATAGTCCTTCCCAAATCTTGCCTCTTAACTGGCCGGGGGGCCAGAGAGAGAGAGAAACACAGTAGGGCGCCTAGGCTGTCCTCAGCCAAGGTGCGTTGACACCTGATTATGCCGGAGAGATTTCCTTCTATCTGTACCACAATTTGCTGGAAAGAAAGAATTGGTAGATAGGTTTAATTAGTAAAAATACCAAAGGAGACATTGTTAAAGCAAATAGGGTCTGCCCCTCTATGATTGGAGTCTCATTTCTCTGCAATGTGTCCTCACCTGGGCTTGGTGAATTGTTGAGTATGATGAGGGGAGAACTTGGCTGCTGTTGTACTTACATTTCTCTGAGATATAATTTTTCTTAGTAAAATAGCAATAGCAATTTAAAAAGTGATAGCGGTTTCGGAGGTACGTGGGAAGGATTAGAGAAGAAGTCAAGATAAATGCTAAAGGAGAAACCAGACAAAGTTTACGACGCTCAGGGTGCCTGGAACGTGGATGTCTGTACAAACTTTCATTTTGTCCTGTGCTCACTGCAGGATGAGCACGTCCCTTCTCTCCCGGTACAGCTTCCTTTCCAGATGCCGAATTGACTGTTTTTCTCTCTGCCCATTTTGTTCTTTCTTTGTGTGCTTATGAGAGTATTCTGTGCTCCTTAGGAAAAAAAAAAATCCAGAAAAGACAGGAGAGAATAGAAAAGAAAATATTTATAATTTTACTACCCATGGAAGAGAATCATTGCATTAACATTTTTTGGATTATATTCTGGATTTTGTCCCTTTCTATTCTTCCTCTGTCTGCTTTTAAAGTGGTTTAAAATCTGTAATTTTCAGTTTTTAATGATTTTGTTAGGGTGAAAAAAATTGGCAGTTACATAGGAAAATTGCTAAAGTGCAGGCAGGAATCAAAGATTTATCCTTCTCTGATGTTAAAACTTAGCCATTTCTTCACTGTCTGAGCCATAGTGCAGCCACTATAATTTCATTTTTTCCATCCCTACTTTTACACGAGCCAATTTGACATCTTTTTTTTTTTTTTTTTTGAATAGTCAAAATGTCGGCCAGTTTCCCCACTGTTGCAAATAAATGACTTGTTTTACACAAGTCTTTGTAAATAAGAATCGGTAGAAGGAGAAAGGATGCAGAGCTGGCCCCTCCAGCCAGGACACGCAGTGATGGATCACGTTCACGTCACCAGTCAATTAACAGAAAAGAACAGGAATGTAGAATTCCATTATGTCTCCTCATTTATTTTGAGGAAGTGTTTCATTCCATTGAACCGTGTACAGTTCTCACAATTGTGACAGCAGAAATAACACCTCCTTTCACACACTAAAGGTCCATTTAAGGAATAGCAGTTAAAAGTTGGGACATTCTAGGGCAGAGAAGCTCCAGTGTGCTTTTTCCTTGCTAGTGGTGTTCCTGTGATTGCACTCACTACAAAACGTTTATTTGGCAGTCCTAGGAAAAACAGAAAAATTTTAGCCCGTGGTATATTTCTGATTCCCTGAAAACTTCTACAGAGAATCCGGGTAGAGGGATTAATAGCAGAACTGTAAACTCGCTTTCATAAAACTGATGATAGAAACGTAGTGCGATACTTTCTCAAGTGAGAATTAGGGCAGAAAATGCTAGAGGATATTGGAAGGATAGTAGAAATGGAATAATTTGGATGCTCAGTTGAGAAAAGAGAAAAAAGCAGTCTGTAAGGCATGTGTTCAATTTCATTTAGACTGGGCTCCTGAATCAGAAGAGAGTCCCAGCGTTAAGTATACTACTGATACCTGGCAGTGAAGTCTGAGTAAAACCAATTGCTTTTCTTTTTTTTAATTTTTTTTTTCTTTAACATTTATTATTGCAAGACAGAGAGACACAGAGTGTGAGCCGGGGTGGGGGGGGGGGGGTGGGTAGAAAGAGGGGGAGACACACAGAATCCGAAGCAGGCTCCAAGCTCTGAGCTGTCAGCACAGAGCCAGATGCGGGGCTCAAACTCACGGACCGCGAGATCATGACCTGAGCCGAAGTCGGTCTCTTAACCGACTGAGCCACCCAGGCGCCCCTAAAACCAATTGTTCATATGGAAGAAAACTGACATTTCTACCAATGAAATTCTACATTGGTAGAATGCGTGTACAACATCTTTTTAAAGCGCACCGCACATACCCTTCAAGGAAATGGGGAAGGTGGAACCAAGAGTAAAATGTCTTAAGAGACTTGTCATCACCAAGAAATCTAAGGAGCAAAGTACATTTTGTCATGTAGTTGTGGAAAGAATCTCTCTCTCTCTCTCTCTCTCTCTCTCTCTCTTTCTCTCTCTCTCTCTCTCTCTCACTCTCTCTCTCTCTCACTCTCTCTCTCTCACACACACACACACACACACACACACACACACACACACACACACACACAAATTCTCCTGGCTGGACATATTTGAGAAGTGCCCAATACTGGTCTGTCCCTATGTGCATCACCTCTGCACTGTATCCCCACAGTTCTTTTCCTCAAATACATATGGCTCCCTCGTTCAGATCTAGAGTTGGGTGTACATCACATAGAAGCAGAGTTCAGGTTCTCTAGTATAGAGGATGGATCTTGAATAGTTAGCTTTGCTCTCCTTTTGAGGGCCACCTTTTCCTGTTGGCCTACATTGCTACCACCTTAAACTTCTGTCCCTGGGATACATCACAGGTCTTCTCTCAACTACATACTTTTGTACCCATTATTTCTCTCTTAGAATACTCTAGAGACTTTCTCGGTCTGACAGTTCAGTCATCCTTCTCATTCAAATAGCCCTCCCCAGTGTGACCTTTCAAGAACCTCCAACACAGAAATGGCGGTTCTGTTTTTCAGCATCTTTGGTGCTTTGCCGCCCTCTCCATCATGAAATACAGTATAATTTTATAGCCATCCTCAAGAACTCTTAGTGCCTCGTTGGGATTATATTTGAGAATCTAGCATACTGCCTGGTACCCGATAGTAGGTACTTGATAAATGTTTTTAAATGTAAGTGACTGGCCAAGCTGAAGTAAAGTAAATGTAGCATAGATTTGCTTCAAAGATTTAGAGGTTCAAGTAGAGTAATAAAATACCTGACAGTTGGAAAATTAGCAAGATCAAAGGGATGTATATCTACAAGAATTAAATTCTCTGTATGCGAACTTAAAGAGGGAGAGGAATGCCAAGACAGTGCAGAAGAGGAAAGAATAGTCTCTTCAACCCATGGTGCTGGGACTGGATATCCAAATGCAGAAGACTGAAGTTGGACCTCTACCTCATAGCATATACAAAAATTAATTCAAAGTGGGTTATAGACCTAAGTGTTAAGAGCTAAGACTGAATAACTCTAGGAGGAACATTTCGTAACCTTGGGTTAGGCAATCAATTCTTAGATTTGACAGTAAAGGCACAAACAGCAAAAGAAACAAAAAAAAAAAAAAAAAAAAAACAAAGAGATACATTGCATTTCATCCAAATTACAACTTTTTGTGTTCCAAAGGACACCATCCACAAAATGAAAAAGGAACTTAGAATGGGAGAAAATATATGCAAATCATATATTTCAGGAGGGACTTGTAAGATTCTTTATATATTCTAGATACAACTGAAGAATAAAAAAACAACCCAATTGAAAAATGGGCAAAGGACCAGAATAGACATTTCTACGAAGAAGTTGTATACATTGCCAATTAGCACGTGAAAAGATGCTGAATGTTATTGTTTTTTTATTTGTCTGTTTTTTTCTGGTGCAAAAAGGTGGTTTTATTAAAGCATGGGGCCAGGACCCATGAGCAGAAAGAGCTGCCAAGGTGCTGAAAATTGTTAACCATCAGGGAAATGCAAATCAAAACCACAATGAAATATACTCCACTCGTACTAGGATGGCTGTAGTTAAAAAGATAGATAATAGCAAGTGTTGGCAAGGATGGGAAACAATTGGAACCGTTATATACTGCATGTGGTGATGTAAAATGGTACAGCCGCTTTGGAAAACAATTTGGCATTTCCTAAAACAGTTTAATATAGAGTTACGTATGACTCAGCTATTCCACTCCTAGGCATATGCCCAGGAGGAATAAGACCCGTGTTAACGCAGAAACTCTGAGGTGAATGTTCATAGCAGGGTAATTCCTAATAGCCCCTAAAGGGAAACAACCCAGATGTCCATCAGCTTTATGAATGGGTAAACTTGATGGGGTATATGCATACAATGGGATATTATTCAGCCAAAAGAAGCCACTGATAAATGCCAAAATGTGGATGAACGTTGAAAATATTACACCGAGTGAAAGAAGCCAGACACAAAAGCCATATACGGTATCATTCCATTTATTTATAATGTCTGGAACAGGCAAACCCATGGACGCTGAAAATAGAGGGGCTTTTGCCGGGGGCGGAGAGGAGTGACTGCTCCTTTTTTGGGGGGGGTAACGGAACCGTCCTGGAACTTAAACCGAGGCGGTGGTCGTTCGGTTAAAGTGTCTATATCAGACGCTGTAAAAAGATGGATTTCATGGTATATAAATTATATCTCAACAAAGCTCTTATAAAAGAGAGGGGAGAGGGGGAAGGTAGTGACTGCTACTAATTATTCATCGGTAAACAATGGGGCAGCTGGGGAAGATGGGCCAGCCTGCATTGGTGTGGGTCGCAATGGTGCTAGTAACTACTGCGTATGGTAGGAACTAGCCTGCCAAATGCTTTCGTTACGTCTCTAGCTTTCGCCGTCTTAATTTGACACGGGAGGAAGCTGAGGCCCTGAGTAGAAGGAGGATTGCACCCTAAGCATTTCGGAGCTCACCGACCTATTTCCCTCTGTGTTGTGATTTCAGGGTCAGCATCATCCTGCCTTGGTGTATATATTTGCTTTACGTTCGTTACGTTGCTTTCTGCCAGCGTGAGTGCGGGCGTGTGGTGCGCCTACTCGTGCATCTCCAGGGCTAAAACACCAGCTACTCACCTGTGAGGTAGTCCGTCATTGGAAGAAAATCGAAGGGGGCGGTGATTAAAGATGTTACGTTAGTAACTCTCATCTGAGTCGGTGGAGAAATCCTGGATTATAGCCTTCCTTACAGAATTTGATAGCTGGAAGTGCTTTAAGGATAAGTTGATGAAATTGGTAAAATACAAATTAAATGTCAGCAATGCACAGATCATCTTATCGAAAGACGAACATTTCGTGTTGAAGGCAGCTCTGGGTGCGGTCAACAGCACAATCTAGGCTGTTGTGGGTTGAGAAGGACTGAACCCACGGACCTAAAGATAGTGTAGACTTAGGGTGGGATAGGAGGGCAGTGGAATCTTGTCATCTCAACCCAATAATCTCTGATATTGCAGGCTTTCATGTCTTAGAGCGTGTGCGTGTTTTGTGCTTTACCTTTTGGTGAGAGGCTAGGGGACGTCTGAGGAAAAAGTAACCTGAGCTTTTCAACCTAAGAGAAAATAGAGGCTAAGTTTTGTTTCAACTATAAGCAAGTAGACTTAGATAAGAGGGAATTTAGTCTTATCACACTCATCACCATTTTTTCATTTATATAAAAACAATTATGAATGTGATCAGGGCTGAAACTGGGGGTGTTAGGGTGAATACTACAGCTGGGAAGAATACGGACAATACTTGAAGGGGTCTACTTTCAAATTCCACCATATTTCACCACGGCTACTTTCTGTGTAACTTCGACAAATTTTTTCGCCACATATGTGAATACCTACCTGATAGGGTAGAGGTAAGAATTCAGAGAAATGTTAACGTGAGGTCTGTAGCCCACAGTGGGCATTCAGTAAATGATAGATGATATTACGATGAAGACTGTTAGAACAATTTCAGTGAAAGTTTGGCAGACTTTGCCTTCCTAAATGCATACTGAGACTGCGCAGTATGAAGCAAATTTTTCCTTGCATTGTATACTGGCCATGGCCGTGGTTTTTCTCAGATTTTTTAACTTCATCATTAACTTACGAATAATTTATATGTAAAAATTTCTTTCTTTTTTTTAAAAAAATTTTTAACATTTATTTATTTTTGAGAGAGAGAGAGAGCCAGAGTGTGAGTGGGAGAGGGGCAGAGAGAGAGGGAGACCCAAAATCCAAAGCAGGCTCCAGGCTCCAAGTTGTCTGCACGGAGTCTGACGCGGGGCTCCAACTGATGAGCCGTGAGATCATGACCTGAACCAAAGTCGAGTGCTTAACCGACTGAGCCACCTAGGCCTCCCAATATGTAAAAATTTCTTAAGCAGATGCCTTGCGTTTTATTTTCCATGCTTCCATAGTAATTTATAAAACATTTTTCAACTGTTACGGGAAAGACTTCATGTAGACCAAAAGATTTAAGCATATGAAAAGAAAATGTGAAACATCCAAGTTAATGTTCTGTCATTTGGGAAACCACTCTTTTCCAGATTAACTGATGTGACTTAAAAACTTCTAATAGTGGTCAAAATAAATGTTCTTGTTGTTACACCACAAGTACATGCCTTCCCTCATTTCATTGTTTTGGGGATTAGTTAATGGGTTCAATACCTGTTGAAATTGTATATATTCCATTTCCCTTGACCAGGGAGAGGCAAGAAATCTATTGAAAATACATGTAAATTTTGGTTGGTCATTCTCCAATGGGGATTGTTTTAAGAGTTGGCCACAAATCAGAGCCCCTGTGAAGAAATAATGGGGTCTGGTAGGTGGAAGACATGGAATGCTTTTTCTCATTTGGTCAGCCAAGCTAGCTGAGAGCTATAAACGTTAGCCTCAACTGCTTGCCTTTGGTAGTTAAAACCTGGGACTAAACCAATGCAGGGTTCCACCTTCAACATTGTGAAAATGATGAACAGAAAGAATAGAGGATGCCCTGTGCCCTGATAGACTGAGAATCAGACCCACGTGGTGGCCAATCATAAGAGAATTGGAAACTCTTTCAAAACTTTAAATCCTTTAGGGGCGCCTGGGTGGCTCAGTTGGTTAAGCGTCCGACTTTGGCTCAGGTCATGATCTCACGGTTTGTGAGTTCGAGCCCCGTGTCAGACTCTGTGCTGACAGCCTGGAGCCTGCTTTGGATTCTGTGTCTCTGTCTCTGCCCCACCCCTGCTCGCTCTCTCTCTCTCTCTCTCTCTCTTTCTCAAAAATAAATAAATGTTAAAAAAGAAAAAAAGACTTTAAAATCGGAAGTTAGGAAAATGTTCCACTATGAACAGAGTGCATGCATGGCGACTGGGAGCTTCTGTGGATAAGAGCAGAGGACTTATATGTCCGTTCTGTTTTAATTCCATTATCAACAGATTTACAGCCACTTTGTTTTTCATTTTATGGCTTATTTTGTCTGAGGACTCAATTACTGACAGGGTTGGCAGTGGTACATTAATGTGCCAAAGACGTACCCTCCCTCAAAGCATTGTGCAAGTTTCCTCTTTCTGAGCCTTCTCTTTGTCTCCCTGTTCTGCCTTTTCTTTTGGATTTCTGTCCTTTGTTTCTGAGATCCTGACATTGTGGCATTGCAGAGCACAGGGTTAACAGGAGGAAACATGAGCATGAGCGGGCTCTGCGTCTAACCCCCTGTGTGATTTTAGGAATAGTTTTATTTATTTGGGCCTTCCACTTGCTTTCTTACTTGGTGATTGTTGGCCTTCCTCCCTTTTAGCATGTAAGCTTCACAAGTCCAGGGATCCCGCACGGCCTGTGCATCCCTGGGTCTCTAGTTCCTTGAAAGGTGGTCTAGCACATAAGAGGCATTTTTCAAACTTTGGCTGGCTGGCGTCATTTTTATTTTGTAGAGGGGGAGGGGCAAGGAAAATGTTTGAGGATCTCTGAGGTTCTTTTCTGATCTAAATTAGATGATTCACCTCTACTGTTCATATTATTCCTTAAAAAGGAGACCCAAGTGAGAATGTAGCTAAGTTTCCATAAGCAATCATTACCAAAATGGTGTGACCTACTCCTTTGGTATTTTAGCATTCTATTGACTAAAATGCTGACTAGAATACTATGTGTTACTTCTATAGAAAAATGATAGTTGATTTTTCTTTCTCTTTTTAAGATAGTATTTGTATTTATTTTTTTAAGTGTATTTAGTGTTAATGTTTATTTGAGAGAGTGCATGTTCTTGTGCAAATGAGTGGGGGAGGGGCAGAGAGGGAGAGAGCGAATCCTCACGCAGGCACCAGGCCATCACCCTGACACAGGCTGGGCTCAATCTCAACGAAGTGTGAGATGACCTGAGCCAAAATCAAGAATCAGATGCTTAACCGACTGAGCCACCCAGGCGCCCCAAAAGATTTTATTTTTACGTAATCTCCATACCCAACATGGGGCTCAGACTCACAACTCTGAGATTAAGAGTCACATACCTTACAGATTGAGCCAGGCAGATGCCCTGATTTTCATAACAATAATATTGAGACAGTGTCACATGTAGAAATGACTTCTGAATCATTAATAAGGATTAAATTATGCACATTATATTTAACTTCATTGCACAATTATTTTTTTTTTTAAATTAGTAGCCCACATTTGTCATACGTAACAACTGTTTTTGGAAAAACACCTTTGCTCCACTTGTTGGGTACAGAAGCTTATTAAGGTTAGGTGGATTTTATATTCCTGAACACTCTGAAATCCATCTGGTTTATTAACTTAGATTTACATTAATAATATAGTTCTTTTGCTCTGTGATAAATATGATCCGAGTATCATCCCAGATTCTTAATCCTCGTGCTGTAGAACCCAATGGTGGATTGGTGAGGCATTTGTAAACGTAATACACAAAATTCAAAGATACACTCTAGAATAATCCTCCTATGTGTCCATGGGCATGAGTGTGTCTGAGACACGGGAGTGGAGAGATGTGATTGGCTCTCTCTTCCGTGCAGATCCATGGAGATGGCCTGGGCTGAAAAAAAACAGTGAGTACCTACAGATTCCTGTAGTGATATCTTCATTAATATATTAAAATCATCTCGGTTTGGCACAGATAACACCATCAGATCTCTACTTACTGTTTGTCTTCTGACAAATATTCTGTTCCTTAAAATAGCATTTCCATTTAGTGTGAAATACTCATTTGGTCCATTTTACTGATTGAAATTCTGTGATATAATTGTTCTCACTTCTCTAGTGTGCTTATGTGCTTACAGATATTGGGGAAGATTAGAGTTGATTTTTGATCTTCAGATGTGGTTTCTTTTTCGTATTTAGGTTGGTGACACACAACAAAATATGATAGAAAAGGCACAGCATTTCTATAGTACTTGGGTATGAACCTTGACCCCCCCATAGGTTAAGTTACTTAATTGCTCCTAGAGGTACTTCACCTTGAATTTAGGACCGTGATGTTGCCGGAACAGTTAAGTTCTGTGCCGAGGACTTTACAAGCTATTAAATGATCTACAGATCACAGGAGTTGTTACTGTCACCTTTAACTGTTACACCAAACCGATCACTTTGCCATTTTGCCTTTAGCATCAGTGCCCAGGGCTTTATTTCTGCGTGGAGAAGAGGCGTCTTGGCCATGAGCAGTATCTTGAGATCTTAGCTCTTTCTAAGCAAGGACCTCTCTATCCCTGTGGGATCCTCAGGTGGGGCAGTGAGTGTGGTAAGATAGAGCTAGACTTGGTTCTGCAGCTCCTAAGATGTTTCTCACAGCTTGTTGGGCATCCTTTTTATAAAACCTGAAAGGTCTTAATTTACTACCAGTGTCCCCTCAACTACAGCAATTACAGGCTTTACTGAAGGTGATGGGTTAAAGAGATGCTACAGACGACCTACCTGTTTCCATCATCCTCTCCAGCTCTCGGGGGTTTAGTTATAAATCACTGGCTAATTAACCCAGATAGAGTTAGGTGTGTTTAGTAAAGAACTGAAAGTTGGTTTTACTTATATGTATGTGCCTTAGTGGCGTTTTTGCGAGATTAAAGATTTACGTAAGTGTGAGTAGCTTGGCCTGTTCCTGTGTGTATAAAGGTGTTGGCATACTGAAAACGGGCAGAAGGGCGGTTACTATTTATAACAGTATCTTCTTATGCTGATCACCTCTGGAGCAGACCTGTGTGCAAGATTCATGCCCAGAAAAGGACAAATGCCACATAATGCCTTCAGCTTGTGATCCCCTGTATAGCAACCTCAGATTTGTATCTGGATCTGACCATTTCCGGCTTAGCCTATACCTAGCTGTTGCATGGAGTTGGCCATGTGGGTTAAAAATTAAGCCTTGGGGCGCCTGCGTGGTTCAGTCAGTTAAGTGTCTGACTCTTGATTTTGGCTCAGGTTGTGGTCTCATGGTTCATGGAATCGAGCCCCACATGGGGCTCTGCACTGACAGCACAGAGCCTGCTTGAGATTCTCTCTGTCGCTCTCTCTCTGTCCCTGCCCTGCCTCAAGTGTGCTCTAAATAAATAAATAAATAAGCAAGCACCAATGGAAAACGTAAGACTTATAGATACAACTGAGTGTATAGGTAAAAATGGAGAGTTTTTGTTTATTCATGAATCACCCTTATTTCTTAAAACCTTTGGTTTGGTTACTGGTAAAGCAGATGAAATTGGTTGTTTACTTACCATTGACAAGAACTGTTTGAGAAAAATAATTGGAACTTTTCTTGATTGAGGGGAGAATATTTATTATCAATCTATAACTGTTCTGCAGAACAATCTTAAGACGTTATTGAAAGGGTTTTTAGAAACCTAGAAACATCACCAGTAATTCATTTTTCCTTTTGGCTACAAAACCAAGAATGCTGTATGTCCAAAGGATCTGGTGCTAAACCTGGAGGGTTTATTGTCTAAAGTACAATGATGATGGAATGTTGGAAGGAGCAAATAACATTTCATCAGTGTTAGCCATTACAGATAGGAGAAGGGAAAATGAGAAGTAGGGTTTGGTGTTTTCAACCACAGTTGTAATCTTTAAATTTGAAAAGACAGGAAAAAGTAAGTCAGGAGATTTGGGCAATACGTTCGATTCTGCCACCGTTTTTAAGTCCAGTAACTTAACTTCATCTGTAAAACAGAACAACACCTTGCTCGTATAACCCTGTGCTCAGTCACTCTTTGAATGTTCCTTTATTCCAGTTTTCACTTTCTTCTAATGGCACTTGGGTGATGAAGGGGGTAGTTTCCACCAGGGTAGCAAGAAGGGGATGGGCTAGGGAAGGGATGGTCATTAGGTTTCAGGGCTCTTGTCTTCCATGAAGAACAGACCTGCTTTTCCTCTTTTATGTTGTTCACTATATCAGAAAATGCAGAGTGAGGGGTTAGTACAAGAAGGAAACGTGAGAACAAAAGTAACACTTTTGTACTCCTGGTTGGTGATGAATAAAATTCCTCAGCTGCATTTGCAATGAAAGTAGAACTTAATTGGAAATGTGTAATTTTTTGTGCCTTTCTTTTGGTAAAAATCACATTTATTCAGAATAAGAGGTTCAGGAATGACAAGTGGGGAATTAACTGGGTTTAGATTAACTGAGATTTTAGAGTAGGATGTCAGATATTTACCTGAATTAAGGGGAAAATTTGATAGTGGATGTGTAAATAAGTCCTGCTAGACCTCAAGTCTAAGAGAAATCCTTCTCTTTCCTTCTCTTTCCTCCTTCTCTTTTCTTCTTCTCTTTTCCCTTCACTTCCCTCCCCCTCTCCCGCTCCTTCCCTTCATTCTCTCCCCTCCCCTCCCCTCTCCTCTCTTCTCTTCTCAGCCAACATTTATTGAAAACCTCCTGTGTGCCTAGGCGTCCTTGGGGGATTTACAGTTGGGTGCAAGAGACAGATCTGTACACAACCTATGCTACAGGACAGAGGTGCTGGTGGACGGGTGGACCCCGGTCTGGTTGGGAGAAGCCTAGACTGTTTGCCTGCTCATTCCTCTTTCCATGCAAGTGTTGTGTACTGTTTGGACTTTTCTTCTCCTTGTTCACTGCTTGCGTGCTTAGTTTTAGCTGAGACTTCTTTCCTTCCTGGAATGGCCTGGGAGCCCACTTCAAGTATGTCGGCAACAGTTAGGAATTGGTTTGGAGCCTGAGTTTCACAAAATTGTTGGGTCCTAGTTTTCTGTGTGTGGTCAGCTTAGTGCTGTGGCCACTGCAGCAGACTGGCTGCCCGGCCTCACACCCGGCCTGCATGCATGTGGGTTCATGTGTGTCCGCGGGCTGTCCGCGCTGCCTGCTAACTGGATCATCCTTGGCCACCTGGAACAGCCTTTGAAATTTTTTCTTTTGTCTCCTACCACGTAAGCTCTTGAGTGTTGTTGCTTGCAACCCAGAAGTAGAAGGGAGAGGGTTGTAGAAACTGAGGCGTTAACAAAAATTTCCCGTGGAGCATTTTATTTCAGTAAGGGGGCTTACCTTCTTTCTCTGTTAGCTATGAGAAAAGACCCTCACGATGTAAGTGTTATCACGAGACGCATTTTAGTGCCTGCGACTCAAAATCGGTCCCTTTCTTCCCCCTTAGCTCTCTGACCTTAGGCCGGTTTGCTGACCCTTTCCTGAGCTTCCTCCTCCTCTTAATCTCTAACGTGGGAATAACTGGATATGCCTCCCGGGGCTGGTGGGAGGATTAATAGTAGTAATGGCTAGGTAGGAGTTTTCTGTTATGTACCCGTTACTGTTCCAGGACCTTAATATGCGTTGCCTTATTTCAGATAGAGGGTATTAGAGCAGCAAGTAGTCAATACAGTATATGCTGGTTTGTCTTGAGTCTTTTCACATCTCTTAATAACCCAACTGTTCTGTTTGCTGCGGTTCATTATCTACATCTTTGTTTCTCAGCAGTCCTAACTTCTCCACATAACGAAAACTTTGGAGTACAGATCCGAGTGAGAATCTGGTTCTGCAGCCTAACCGGTTCTACATTTTAATCTTGCTGTGCTTTGGTTTCCTCGTGTGCGGCAGGGATGCTCATATCTAATTCTGCAGGAGTGAAAGAAGTGAAATGAGACAATCCATGTCAGGGAGCTGGCAGACCGAGGCACTGGGCAGTGGGTTTCTTTCTCTTCTCCCTCCGCAGGCTGCCCCCCGGCACCCCCCCGCTCTTGCCCTTGCCTCCACACTGTATCATTCGGTGTTAATGATTCCCTCGGTCATACTTTTAAAAACACTTGTGCAAGTAGGACAAAGGTTCTCCCTGTTGTGAACACCTTGTTCTCTAGCCTCTCATCCTTGTGTCTAGGCCACAGGTTAGCAAGAATACTAGGCACGTAGAAGTTTCTCGGTGAATGTCTATCGAGCAGAATAAATGACGTGGTTGAGAATCCAACCAGCTCGTATTTGCTGTCAGGCTCTGATAGGTGGTGTGTTTATTTGCTGGGGCTGCCATAACAGACCACCCAGACTGGGTTGCTTAGACAACAGGAATTATTTCCTCACCGTTCTGGAGGCTTGCAAGTTTGGTTTCTTCTAAGGTTTCCCTCCTTGGCTTGTAGGTGACCATCTTCCTTCGGTGTTCTCACATGGTTTTCTCTCTGCGTGTTTGTCCTAATTTGCTCCTCTTACAGCAGTATCAGTCATATTGGATTAGGGCCAGCCCATAGGACCTCATTTTACCTGAATTACCTCTTTAAAGTCCCTGTCTCCAGAGAGTCACATGCCAAGCTCCTGGGGAGTTAGGACTTCAGTGTACAAATCAGTGAAAGGGAGGGAGTGCACAATTCAGCCCATAGAGAAACTAGCACAATGATCTTTTCTAAGGGTCTGTGCTTCTCCAGAAAAGATATGTAAGTGACTACTCTGTTGAGTCACAGAGCTAGAAAAAAAAAAATCTAGATGAAGAATACTAGATTTTTTAAAGAGTTGAGTGATGTTTGAAAATTTGTGACTTTGGAAAAAGCAGTAGTGCGTTCTGATTTCTGAATAGCACTTATGGGACTTAGTGTAATTTTTCTCTTTATATTATTCTTAGACGATAGACATGAATCCTACCAATTTTTTCTTCACTTTTGAACATCCAGTGCTTCGCTCTTAGTATGTGTTAGGAAATGATTGTTGAATTGAATACAGGGGATTTGTCTGTGTCCGGAAAATGTCACAATTTTATTCACTATAAAAGCAAATGAATCTGTCCGTTTGATTGTCACTTGTGAAGGCGCATTTTATTGTCTCAGGGTTTTTGGACTGAACTCTTTCTAATATCTGAATTCTTCTCTAGTTATATTTCTTTATGAACCTAATTTTTAAACAAAGAATGGTATTACCACCATTTCCTCAGTTGTTTATTATTTTGTGCATTGTTATTGCTCCTTGGACTTTCTCACTCTCTGGGGGAACATAGGCAGAATTTCCTTATCCAGACTAAATTTGTTAATTAAATGCATTGCAGTTTGTGTTACAGAAGAACAATGAACAAAATAGTCACCATATAGTTTTTACTTTGACTTGTGTTTCTGATTATTTGAGAATTAATATTTCATTTCTTGAAAATATTTTTAATGGTGAGGTAGGCCTTGACTTTAGGTAAGGGATCAGGTTTCTGAAAGTGTCCCATTACTCATATACATGTAAATAGATGTCTTTCACAAATCCCACAGAATAATTTAAGATAATTAAAAATGGGGCTGTGAAACGATTTTCATACATGCAGGCAATTTGTGGTTTCGAAAGGCTACTTGGTTTTCTAACTAGAAACGTATTTTTTTTTGTTTGTTTTGTGAAGGGTAATTTATACATCAGATTTACTAATTTTTTGAATTAGTAGTGATACTTATTCTTACAAAATATGGTGGTAAAAAGATCATCTTTTAGTTGTCTTGTATTTTTGTTTTTCTTCCCCCTACTAGAATTCTTATCTTTGTTAGTGCTTCTTGTTCAACTCTTTAATGCTTTATTTTAACAAGTCAAAAATCATGATAAAATGAAAATAATTTCTTTTCACTATAACTGCTCCTGTTTACAAGCCCACTGTTCTTCATGTTAAGTGAGGGCCCTGTTCCTGGTTTTACTACCTCGGTTGAGTCTGTGGGGCTGGTTGACCTTTGGGAGTATTACAATAATGAAAATAATGAATGTTGCAAGTTTCAAGAAAACAAATACTTTGCTCCTGTGAACCTTCCAGTGTCTAGCACAGGATTGAATAAAGGTTCTGTGAAAGAGGAACATCTGGAGTATGCCTTACTTTTGTCTTAATAGCCAGTGGCAGAGTGGGGGAGAAAGAAGATACTATAGAATAATGCATGTTTATATCAGATAGAAAGAAAAATCTGTACTTGTACAAAAATTGTACAAAGTGTGCTACCAAATGTTATTTTAGATAATACAGAAGATGCTAACGTGTGTTACAATTTCCAATATCACAGTTTTAAGCATCATTTCACATCTACCTGTAAATCGACAGCCATGCCTTCATAAATGAGGTTAATGTAATTAGCTTGCCTGAACCCAGAAGAGGTTACATTTATTAAAAAAATACAGGGGCGCCTGGGTGGCACAGTCGGTTAGGCGTCTGACTTCAGCCAGGTCACGATCTCGCGGTCCGTGAGTTCGAGCCCCGCGTCAGGCTCTGGGCTGATGGCTCAGAGCCTAGAGCCTGTTTCCGATTCTGTGTCTCCCTCTCTCTCTGCCCCTCCCCTGTTCATGCTCTGTCTCTCTCTGTCCCAAAAATAAATAAACGTTGAAAAAAAAAAAAATTAAAAAAATACATAAAAACCCATGTCTGAGGATGACTCAGAATCTTAATTTTAAGGAGTTAATATTGTTTTCTTAATGAACTGTTAACATGACCGTTAATTCTGAAACTATTACATTAATTAGTTCATTAATAAACATAAAGATTTTTGTTTTCTTAACATAAAGACTAATGGCCATTAATTCAAACGAGACCTATCTTATACACCCAAGTACAGACTAATGTTGATAAACTGCCATTTAAAAAAAAATTTTTTTTAATGTTTATTTTTGAGAGAGAGAGAGAGAGAGAGAGACAGAGTACGAGTGGGACAGGGGCAGAGAGGGGGTGGTGGGGATACACAGAATCAGAAGCAGGCTCCAGGCTCTGAGCTGTCAGCACAGAGCCCGACACAAGGCTCGAACCCACAAACCATGAGATCATGACCTGAGCCTAAGTGGGATGCTTATCCAACTGAGCCACCCAGGTGCCCCTAAACTTGCCATTTTGTATCAAGCAGTGTTTTAAAAAAACAAAGCTTTCACTGTAAATTTTTTTTATTAGAATGTTTTAGACATGATTTAAGTCATTTTATTTTGGCCTGTAATCAGCCTCCTGAGGTATAATGAGAAATCCATTCCAAAATACAAGTGTAATTTTCAGTGTATGTATGTATGTATGTATGTATTTAGCAAACATCCTACCAGTGTGTGCCTGATTGTCTTAAATACTTGATTAGAGCAGCTAGTCTCTTTGGCCCTGAAAGTCCCCTTCCTTGCATGGCCCTGACCCAAGGGTCTTTCTGTCCGCTGTCGCAATAGTACTAATTCTTTCAGGTCCCCGAAGCCCCCTTGATCCTGCCTTTCCCTGTGCTTTTCTCTGTACTCCTCAGCTTTCCCGCTTGATTATAGTATCTGTTGGGTTATTTCTTAGCTTGCATCTCAACAAAAGTGTTTCCTTTTAAACACTTTAAAGCAGGTAGCATGGAATTGGCCAAACAGGCAGTTAACATTGTCATTGAACAACCTTAGCCACCTGCCTTGGGGGAACTTAGAAGGCTTTGCAGAAAGTAAGGACAGAGTGTTGATGGGCTCACTATGCTCACGGCAGGGCCCCGTCATAGTATCTGCCTCCACCATACCCATTACCTTGTCAGGATGTCTTGGGAGCACAGGTGTCCATCTTGATTTTGGTATTGTCCAAGTTTTTTACTGTTTGGAATCCCCCCATTTCATCAGTGTCCTTGGTGTCCCAGACTAAATGAAACTTTGGTACTCTTAGGGCCTCTGAAATAATGTTCTGCCCTTGTACAAATGGAATGGTCATACTAAAGCCGTAATGAGTCCAGTGCCATCAGGCCAATCTGGAAAGCTGTGCCCTGTGAAGCACATTTGTTACTCAGAAATCTCTTCTTTCTGGAAAACCACTGAGCCTTTAGTTATATTCAAAGTCATTCCTCACATCAACTTAATCACAAATTAAATTCACTGTCTTCGGTGAAGTTTTCAGAAGTCTTCGTGTCTTCTTGGAAAATGTTATGAGGCAAACAGGATTTATGATCAAGCTGTTGATCTCTCCGAAGAGTTTTGTGTAATCAGAATCACGTGGTTGATGAAAAGTTTACTTTCATACATTTTCATTGTCAAATGTTACTGTTTCTAAAACTCATTTAGCTGGTTGAATTAGAGAAGCACTAATTTTTTTTTTTTTTCCCTCATGAGGAGAGAAAGTTAAATTAAGGGAAATAATTAAATACTGTATATATTCACAGGATGTTTGCTGATAATACACACGAAACTCTTTCTTTCTGCTGTTTTCTCTAGGTGATTGAAGACAATACTGGAGTCCGCCGGGTGGTGGTCACACCCCAGTCTCCTGAGTGTTACCCCCCAAGCTACCCCTCGGCCATGTCTCCAACCCATCACCTACCCCCCTACCTGACTCACCACCCCCATTTTATTCATAACTCACACACGGCTTACTACCCACCTGTTACTGGACCTGGAGATATGCCGCCTCAGTTTTTCCCTCAGCATCATATTCCCCCTACAATATACGGCGAGCAAGGTGAGTAGATTGCTGCTGGCATCGGGAGCTGTTGAAACTGGTTACAACACAGAAGTAGCTTAGGAGAACCCGAGAGCCAGCCCTTGTTTCTTCTGGAAGGAGCACAGTAGGAGAGGATCCACCTGCTGTAGAACGCTCATGGGAAACTCCTAGCTCCCTTTGTCCCGAAGCGTGTCTTGAAAAGGTTACTTTGTGGGGGACAGCTCTTTGTATTTTCCAAAATTCTGCCCCCATCCACCCACCCCACAAAAAGCAGGGAGTGGGGTAGCCACATCTTAGTTTAGTAAGAAATAAGTGATCTGTCGTATGTTCCTGTGTTCCGTTTACATATTTTTAAGTGACAGTGCCCTTGGGTGGAACTGCATTATTTCTAGAAGTAGAAATGGTCTAGAAGTAGAAGAGAAGTTAAGTGTTTTGTGCCCAATTTCCAATGATAGAAGACTCTGAGGTCTCAGTAATCTTTCTGATTCCTGGATGCTCTAGGTTGCAATTTTGGTAGAACTCCGAATCTCCTCCGTGTGGTCCTCCTGCAGCCTGTTTTTACGTGAAGAGTAACCATTTGCGTGGCCACACTTTCACTGGTTGTTAGCCAGATATTCACGTTGAAATGAGGGAGTCTCACACATTATGTCTTTGTAATTTTGGCATTGGTGTTGGTTTAGTCTAAAGCCTTTTTCTATCAAAATGGATACTAAGAAACCAGGTAAGTGAGGGTAAAAATCAGACTTAAATGTCTAAGACTTTGCAAAGTGATTTTCTTCTAGGAATTGAAGCCTTTTATTACTTCAAACATATTTTTACATTGGTTCAAATACGAGAATTGCTGTTATGCTATTGAGTTTGAGAGTAAGTTATCCCCTGACTTTCTCTCATCAATTATATATGTATATATCAATGAAAAAAATTTTATTAATAAAAAGCAGACTGTCCTCTAACTTAGGGATAGAATTGCGTTTTGTTGTTTTAGGTTTTTTTGTTTGTTTTAGTAGAAAGAAATTTAGTATAATTCGCAGGAATCAAGTGCTATCGTAAGTGGGGCGTGGAGAGGTGATAGCATCTGTAACTTTGTATCCTGCCCGCGGACATCACACCCCAAAACATCAGACTAGTGAGGCGATGCCATGAAAACATTTGGACAAAATCCCCCCAAATTAAGTGAATTGTCATTTTAAAAAAACACAAAAAGTATTCAGTGTTTTGACACAATGTGCATTAAGTATTTGAGCATTGTCAGAGTTTTCTGATTTGCTCTGAGCTTAACGACCAGGAGCCTTGGCGACTGATCGCTTGGTGAAGAGTTGTGTGCCCTGCCTTGTGTCAGCAGTGTGTTACTAGGAAGCCACATAGTTCCTGTTTTGTAAATGATGTCCTCTGGAATTTTAGATAATAGTTTGATTTAAATGGTCATTAGAATTAAGAAAAAAAATTATGTCTAGGCTTCAGGAAAAAAAAGAGGGGTTGGCGCCTAGGTGGCTCAGTTGGTTGAGCGTCTGACTCCTGCTTAGGTCATGAGTTTGAGTCACTCGTCCCGCTGGCTCGGTGTTGACAGCTGGGATCCTGGAGCCTGCTTCGGGTTCTGTCTGTCTGTCTCTCTCTCTTTGTGCCTCTCTCTCTCTCTCTCTCTCTCAAAATGAAATTAACTTAAATTGTGTCTTCACTTCATAGGGTATTTTGGTTTAATTTCATTATAATAACCTATAACGATAACATACAGATGCAAGTGCCTCATCGATTTCATATTAAAGAAAGCAAAAAACAAAATCCCTTTGCTTTAGAGATATAAAGCCATTTATATATTCCCTTACCTTCCTTTTCAATGTGCATATCTAAAAGCAACTTAAAACATTTAATTTCCTAAACCATAGGAGTAAAGTCTTCAACGTGCTTTAAAAGATTGTTTTGTTAGTGTCCATGGTTAATATCTTAAATCTCAAGTGTGATGCATTGTGATAGTTAAAAAACATTTACCATCCTTTTTGTATAGTTGGGTATAATTTATTTGGGCATAGGGTTCTATTTGTTTTTTTTTTTTTCCACATTCTCTAGTGCAAATTAATTATCTTGCAAAGATTTGCTTTTTAAAGATCTTTCTTAAGGTATGGGAACAGAAAAAAAATGAAGAGCGAAGCCTTGCCATTGAACACTCGAAACATCGGTTGGGTGTTATGTAGGGTGACAGTACATTCCTGGTATGCTTAGAATAGTCCTGGTTTCAGTCTCTTGTACGGAGACATGATTAGGAATGCCAGGGGCGCCTGGGTGGCTCAGCCCCTTGGGTATCTGACTCTTGGTTTCAGCTCAGGTCATGATCACACAGTTTGTGAGTTCAATCTCTGGGATTCTTTCTCCTTGTCTCTCTGTCCCTCCCCTGTGCATGCATGCGTACACTCTCTTTTTCTCTCAGAATAAATAAAACTTAAAAAAAAAAAAAAGAAAAGAAATGCTACCTTTCCACTCTCAGAAGTATTCAGTTTGGATGCTAATTTATTTGGTCATTCTGTGGCTATGGGGCCCTTTTCTATTGTAAACATTTAAGGAACCAATCTCTGTGGTATATATTGTCATTTTTATTGATGGCCTAAATTTAATTTTTAATTGATTTAACATTTTTCACTTAAAATGTTTTCTCCTAAGATCATGAAATTATTTTGTAGACTCCCATTCTTTTTTTGAGCCACCTACAAAAATACACATAGTGAAGCCAGGTGACATTTTCTACTCAGTTTGTTTTGCCTCTTGATTACTCCAGAATAGAAGTTTGAGACCACAGCTTACTATGTGTGGCACCAGGCTGCAGAGATGGCCTGTATTTACCACTACTATTTCTCCTTAAACGTTTCCCCTGATTCTTTGAGCTCTGAGTATTTTTAGTGGAAATTTTTCATCTCATCGTGTTAGTAAGTTTTAGTCAAATGTTGGCTCTTTTATTTTTTATGTATTAAAAAAATGGTTTTTTGAACGTTTATTATTTTTTGAGAAAGAGAGCATGAGCAGGGGAGGAGCAGAGAGAGAGGGAGACACAGAATCTGAAGCAGGCTCCAGGCTTCGAGCTGTCAGCACAGAACCTGACTCGGGGGCTCAAACTCATAAAACGTGAGATCATGATCTGAGCTGAAAGTTGGACGCTTGACTGACTGAGCCACCCAGGTGCCCCAAATGTTGGCTCTTTTAGATGCCACAAATAACTCTTTAGATTCTGGTTGTTAACACTCTTTCGAGTAGAAATGCTATTTTGTCTATAATGATGAGTATATTTTTAAGTGTCTTGATTCTAAGGACATGTTTATGGGGGTATTTTGGGTTTTTTTCTGACTTTTTTTTTGGTATGCTGCAACTAAAAGCATTTTGACAGTGATTTTGACAAAACAGAATGAAATTTGTTTATAAATTCAGCTAGATTATGAACTCTTTATGAACAGCAACTTGTCTTCTTCAGCATTTTCCATAATTTCTGGAACATTCATTAACACACTGTACGGTTTTTAATGATCATTCCTTGATTGGTCAGAAATGAGTGGGAATGTTTTATTTTTATTTTACTTCATTTATTCTTTTAAGTTTATTTATGCATTTTTGAGAGAGAGAAAGAGAGAAAGAGAGAGAAAGAGGGGAGGGGGAGGTGGGGAGAGGGAGAGAATCCCAATCAGGCTGTGCACTGTCAATGCAGAGCACGACACAGGGCTCAAACTCACGAACTATGAGCTCATGACCTGAGCCGAAAGCAAGAGTCAGATGTGTCTGAGCCACCCAAGTGCCCCAAATTGGGACTATTTTAAGCATGTATTTTATTTGTACATATATAATTTTAAAGGTATTTACTATGGTAATATTTTAAACTTCATCATTCAGGACTCAGGTTATTTGACCTGTTAGAATTTATTATCGAAACTGTAGACTGAGCGTGCATTTGTCATAACCCTCCATTTCAGAAATTATACCACTCTATGGAATGTCAAGCTACATCACCCGGGAAGACCAGTACAGCAAGCCTCCACACAAAAAACTGAAAGACCGCCAGATTGACCGCCAGAACCGCCTCAACAGTCCTCCTTCTTCTATCTACAAAAGCAACTGCACAACTGTGTACAACGGCTACGGGAAGGGCCACAGCGCCGGGGGTGGTGGAGGCAGTGGAGGCGGCAGTGGTGGTGGGCCAGGAATCAAGAAGACAGAGCGGCGAGCAAGAAGCAGTCCAAAGTCGAACGATGCAGATTTGCAAGGTAACGTGCAAAGATGTTTGCCATAAAGCATAAAACCATGGACACCTGGACATCCTAAAAGAAACATCTTTTACATAACAATGTGATTTCACGGTGGTTGGTCTTCCTACTAGGAATGACTGGTTAGACCTTCTCTGATCAGCAGAATATTGGATCCTCTCCTTTATTACTACTTTACGGCAGAAATACGTGTTGGTCACAGGTGCCATGTGACGTTCTACATACTCTCAGTAACAAGTATCTGAACTTGGTTCACTGCAAGGAGACAGGCGGGGAGGAGATCCATAGGAAAACAGTCTTTCTAAGAAGTTGAGGGCTGGTTTAAATCTGAACAGTATAATACTTTATAAAACCAGACGTCATTCCTTGGCTCTGTAGTGAAATTTATCATTGTGGAACAGTAATCTGTTTCTTGGTTTCAGGCCTCAATTCTTGTTTAATGCCACCTTTGCATCCTGAATAAAGTACTCCTATCCCAAGAATGAGGTGGAAGAAATAAGGTTGCTACATAGGAGACATCTGCTCAAAAGGACATATGTGTGTGTGTGTGTGTGTGTGTGTGTGTGTGTGTGTGTGTGTGTGTGTGTGTGTGGTTTTGTTTTTGTAGATTGGTCTTGTGGCTGTAGATCAGTTAATTTGGGGAGGAATGTATATGTGCTTTAAATGAAGTTTTTAGCCAAGATTTAGAAACAACCTATTTTGATGCCAAAGGAGTTAAAAACAGGCTCTGTATACAGTCACGTAGAGAAGGCTGACTTAACTGAAGCACAGTAAGGTGTTGTTTTGAAAAAGCCAGGTGAATTAACAAATATAAATATGTGAAGGCATGAGCAGCTATAAAAGACAAGATCAGAAGTGATTATAGCACTCATTAAATATACTCCTTCCTTTTACCAGACCTTATCTAGGTGTGTGTGAGAATGTGTTTGTGAATGAAAAAGACAGAAGTTGAGTATGTTTGATTGTGTACGGAAGGCTGGACGCTTTTGGGGCCAAGGACACGTAGGTCGGACCAGATGTTGGCATCAGCGTTTTATTTATGAGTGAATTATAGCATTAAAAAGAGGAATAGTAAGGTATAGTAAAAAATGAATAATAATTTCTCTGAGTAAAGTGTTATTCTTCTAGTTTTATCTTTTATTCTTTTCTATATTTTCCAAGTTTCATGTAGTTATCATGTGTTATTCTTAGTCATTAAAGTGTAAGCAAGTATATAAAAGAAACCCAAAGTTTAAGAGGCCTTTAAATAGCTTTTTAGGTATAGTCCTATTTCTGCCATATAAAGTAATTTTTAGTCAACTGATACTACAATTTCTGAGTTTGAAATTAGATTACAATCAATGTTAGAATTTTTAACCAGGGGCGTATAAGGGAATTCAAACAAAAAATTAGAAATAAGTTTTTCTAAGGAGAGTTTTAGTTTATAAAAAAGAGAAGAAGAATGTATAAGCAGTCTTCAGAGAGTGTAAGGAGGTTTGAACTTCCTTGATTACATGATTCATTCTCTAATAAGTTTTGCCCTGCCTTACACCAAAAGAGATTTAAGACAGGTGACAGATATATATAATAGAGTCAGATAGAATAAATTTGAGTAAAGATCTAAGGGGCAAAGAGATGAAGGAAAATAAGATGCGTCAGGGTTGAAGTTAGGAAATAAAACGAATGTAATTATGGATCAACTAGGGCAAAAATAAGTATCTTCCTTCTATGTGCAGTTATTTCGTATCATTTGTCTAAAAGTGTAAGCTCCTCTATATTTTAACATACTCCTAGCTGGAAGAGAGGCTATGGATTTGCACTGAAATCTATATGGAAATGTTTGCTAATATCCATATGTTTACAAGCATTTTGGTCTTCTGTGTAATGAATGAGAATATAATTGTTTTGAGCACCTTAAGCTCTTTGCTGTCATGTAGAAAACATTATTATTATTATAAGTTTTATTGTGATGCTAACAGTGAGATCACTTTCGCTGTGGACTTCTGGGAGGGTGTGTGTTGCAATGAAAAATTGGAAAAAAATTTTATCTCCGCTTTAGTCTGAACTTGGTCTATTTCTCCTTTTCCCATCACATTATTTACCTCCTCAAAACCACTCAAACTACAACTCTCCACATGGTTGAGTCATGAAATAAAGAATCAGATGGGGTATTATGTGTTCTACTTCATTTCAGTAAGGATCTGAGGGGTTTATGTATTGGATTTAAAAACTAAGTATTCGTTTTCCCAAATGAATTGGAAACTTATGTCCCGACAAAAACATACACACAAGTATTTATACCCGCTGTATTCATAATTGCCAAAACTTAGAAGCAACCAAGATGTCCTCCAGTAAGTAAATGAACTGTGGCACATGCAGACAATGGAAACCCAACACTAAACAGAAATGAGCTGTTAAAGTATGAAAAGACATAAAACCACCTTAAATGAAACATGCCAATCTGATGACCATATTCCAAGGAGGTAAAAGATCTGGATTCCAAAAACCAAGACATTGAGGAAAGGAATTGAAGAAGACACAAACAAATGGAAAGATATTCCCTGTTCATAGACTGGAAGGATTAATATTGTTAAAGTGTCCATAGTATCCAGAGCAATCTACAAGTTCAATGCAGTCCCTATCAAAATACCAATAACATTTTTCAAAGAACTGGAACCAATGATCCTAACATCTATATGGAACCGCAGAAGACCTCAAATGGCCAGAACAATCTTGCAAAGGAGCAAAACTGAAGATATCACAATCCCCTATTTCAAGATATACTACAATGCTGTAGTAATCAAAAGAGGCTGGTACTGGCAGAAAAATAGATACATAGATCACTGCAACAGGATAGAGAATGCAGAAATAAACCCATGATTATATGGTCAATTAATCTACAACAAATAAGGCAAGGGTATACAGTGAGGAAAAGACAGTCTTTTTTACAAATGGAGTTGGGAAAACTGGACAGGTATATGCAAAAGAATGAAGCTGGGCCATTTTCTTACACCATACACAAAGATAAAGTCAAAATGGTTTAAAGACCTAAATGGGAGTTCTGAAACCATTAACACTCTTAAGAGACGACATAGACGATAATCTGTTGGACTTGGACCTTAGCAGCGTATTTATGGACACGTCTCCTGAGGCAAGAGAAACCGAAACAAAAATAAACTATTGGAACGACACCACAATAAAAAGGTTTTGCAAACAAAATAATGAAAAGTCAATTTACTGAGTAGGAGAAGATATTTGCAAATGATACATCTGATAAAAGGTTAATATACAAAATATTTAAAGGATGTCTGCAACTCAACAAACAGAAAAACAATACAATGAAAAATAAGAGAGGATTGAAATGGACATTTTTCCAGAGAAGAAATACAGATGGCCAATAGGCACTTGAAAAGATGATCACTATTACTAATCATCATGGAAATACAAATCAAAACCATCAATGTCACCTTGCAACAGTCAGAACAGCTAGTATCGAAAAGACATGAAATAGCAAGTGTTGATGAGGTTATGAAGAAAAAGAAGCGATCATGCATGGTTTGTGGGAATGTAAATTGGTGCAACCACTGTGGAAACCAGTATGGAAGTTCCTCAGAAAATTAAAAATATAACTACCATATGACCCAGTGATTTCACTACAGGTTACATACCCAGAGAAAAACACTAATTCAAAAAGATATATGTACCCCTATATTTATTACAGCATTGTTTACATGAACCAAGATATAGAAGCAACATGTGTCCAATGACACATATATATCATGGTTATACACACACACACGTGCTTAAATATTATGCAGCCATAAAAAATGAATGAGATCCTGCCATTTGCAACAACATGGAGAGATCTAAAGAGGGTATGATGCTGAGTGAAATAAGTCAGAGAAGGACAAATACCATATGATTTCACTTACATGTGGAATCTAAAAAGCAGGCAAAAAACAGACTGTTAAATAGAACAAAGTGGTGGTTGCCAGAGGGGAGGTGGCTGGGGGATGGGCAAAATTGGTGAAGAGAATCGGCAGATGCAAACTTCCAGTTTTACATACTTTAAAAGAAAAACATCTCCAAATGAATCAGATATTGTTTAAAAATAAAATACTAAGAATAAGCAGGGGAGCCTGGGTGGCTTAGTTGGTTGAGTGCCTGTCTTTGGCTCAGGTCATGATCTCGCAGTCTGAGTTTGAGCCCCACATTGGGCTCTGTGCTGACAGCTCCGAGCCTGGAGCCTGCTTCAGGTTCTCTGTCTCCCTGTCTCTCTGCCCTTCCCCCACTCGTGTTGTCTCTTTCTCAAAGATAAACAAACATTAAAAAAAAAAAATTTAAAGAATAAGCAGATGAAGCAGTGTGCAAACAAGAATAGAATTGAATAAAATATAGTAGACAGAATGAAATAAACTAACATTCTGGATCCAAAACCAAAAAATCAAACCCAAAACAGATCCCTAAACCTCATTTTCAGACCTACCAAAGCAGAATACCTTTGCCTGATCTGGATTCATTTTTGCTTGTTTGTTTGTTTTTTCGTCAATCTTCCACTGGCAATGATGTCAGCCAAGATGAAGAACTGTCCTAATATTAAGGATGGTTACAGTAGGTGTGTTTCGCTAAGTTGTACACGATAGGAGGTAGGAACTTTAATTCACCATTCTCACCTCCTGGAACTATGTCTGGCACATAGTGGTTACACAGCAAATATTTGTGGAACGAATGCTGTATTCTTAATTGGTTTTCTAGAACAGGCCTTCTGTTTGAGCACATGGAGCTGTTGCACCATTTCTTCTTCCTAGGAAGAATCGCTGTGCTCCTCAGGGATACAGCCGTGCAGCCAACCCCTCCTTTCATTTACTCTTACCTTTGGGAAAATAGTGTAGGCAGGGCAAGGTCCCAATGATACCCTCAGAGAAGTGTAGGCCTCCTGTTTTTTGGTACTACCGTAGAGTTCATGGTGTGTTGGCATAGAACGGTTGGGACTTTGTTATCAGACGTACTTGGCTTAGAATCGATCCAGCTTTGTTGCTTGCTAACTACTTGCTTTCAGTATTCCCAGAATCTCTGTTATCCTCATCTGTAAAATAGGTATTTTAATTTTCTTTATTAAATACTAAAAGTAGCCTAGTTCAGTTCTTAACCCCTCAGTATAACGGTCACCCTTGTTACTTGGATATTTGTGACTGTCTCCCGCCTGTGATCTGAGGATCACCTTACATCCAGGACATCCCCTCCTATCCAGTGGCCTTCCTCCTTCCCTTCAGGCCCTCTCCCTCAACTCCTTCCCCTGTAAGCCAGAAGTGTCTTCCTCCTGCTCAAGCCATCTTACACTTTCAAAAGCTCAACCCTATACTCCTAGACATGTGTATACTTTGCTAAATGATCACGACAATAAGTCTAGTTACTGTCTGTCACCACGCAAAGTTAAAAAAAAGTTTTCTTCTGATGAGAACTTGTCAGATTCACTTTCTTAGCAGCTTTCACATTTGCAATACGGTGTTCTTGACTGTAGTCACCATGCTGTACATTGTCTCCCTGCAACTTACTTGCTTAATAGCTGGAAGTTTATATGTCTATCTGATCCCCGTCACCTATTTCACTGATCACCTAACCCCCTTCTTCTTTGGCAGCCACCAGTCTATTCTCTGTATCTATGGGTTTGGTTTTATTTGTTCATTAGTTTTGTTTTTGTTTTTGTTTTTTAGATTCCACATTTAAGTAAAATCATATACAGTAGGTGTCTTTCTTTGACATAATTTCAGTTAACATAGTACCTTCTAGGGACATTCATGTTGTTGCAAATGGCAAGATTTCATTCGTTTTTATGGTTGAGTAATATTCCTGTGTGTGTGTGTGTGTGTGTGTGTGTGTGTGTGTGTGTGTGTGTGCGCGCGCACTTGCAACTTAGGTTGCATCCATACCCTAGCTACTGTAAATAATGCTGCATTGAACACGGACTGCATTTATATCTTTTCAAATCAGTGTTTTTGTTTTCTTTGGGTAAATACCCCAAAGTGGAATTGCTGAATCATACGACATGGAAAAATTTGTCCTCATATTCAGAACATTGCCCAATTGATGGGCCTTGAGCCTGTTCTGTAGCCAAGACCCAGTTAAAGTTGTCCTCTTGCCTTTCATCACAGAGACTAAGGAACTTACTGATGTGCGTCACTGAGTGGGAAGGAAGTTTCATTCCTTCCCTTTTATTCTCAATAAGAACCAAAGCATATGACATTAAGGAAGTTACCCAGTGGTTACAGGTTTGAAACTGAAATCCTCCAAGTTTTAATCAGGGTTAGAGTCCTACTGTCCTGTATCCTCAGAAGGGAGGAAAAGGTTATTTGTTGGTGTTGTTTTGGAAAAGATTGTTTGAATCCAGAGTGGAAAATAAAAACTTTGGGGAGGACCCACTGTCTAATAATATGAAAAAGACCTAAGCAATCCCTTTAGTTATGGGGAGTCTGTGTGTGTGTGTGTGTGTGTGTGTGTGTGTGTGTGTGTGTGTGCGCGCGCGCGCACGTCTGTGTGTCTGCGTGTCTGTGTCTGGGGTGGTTCAGGGAGAGGGAAGGAGAGTACATCAAACATGCTTAGTCACAGTCTCTACTCTGTGTGTAGAAGTATGTCATGCATGCAGTTGATACTGCTGACCTTTACCTCATCCCTAAGTCTACTGCAGGAGTGAGATTTCTTTCTCACTCATTACTTGAACATTTTAAAACCATATGGAATTGTAAGATATAGTAATGCAGTATATGTTTTGGGCGATATGATACACAACAAGTCATTTCACCCTGCCTCAGATTTCCTTTAGTAAAATGAACAAGTGAATTAAGGTCGGTGATTTTCAAAATTTATCCATGAGTAGATCTTCCGTTTTCAAACAGTCTTGTGTAGATCCTCAATTAAATACAAATCCTTATTCCCATACCTCTATCATATGTGTTCATGTGCACGTGTGCACATGCACCCACACATATCCTGAAAGCAGATAGAGTTGGTGTTTCTACGGCTGGAGTGGGAGACCTGGGTACTTGTTAGCATCCACAAGGCTTTCCCCGAGGTTAATCCCTCACCTAGACCCTGGCTGCTTGGTCTCAGACCCGTGGCTTCACCACCATGGAGGAACTTGTGAGATAAGTACCCTCATGGCCTGCCCCAGACCTAACCAACAGTCCGTGGAGGCGGGACCCAGCAATCTGTGTTTCCCTAGACTCTCCAGGTGGTGATTAGGCACAGTAACATTTGAGAGCCACCAGCCCTTTGAGTGCCAAGCAATTTTTAGGTGAGATTTTAAAATGGGGGGGAATCTGGGAGGCATTAGTTAAAATACTTGATTTAAGTTGAAGCATATTCCTTTTGTAGTATACCTGTATACCTATAGACATATACCGGTGTTGGTAGAGTTCCATTTGTGTTGCTAACATACAGGTAGTAGCCGATGTGGAGACCTGTAGAACTTTCAGGGCTGTGTGGGAAAAAATCGGGACAAAATGGTAAGAATTCCAAATATAGAAGAAAATGAGGATACGGCATACTTTTGGCATTTGACCTTTGGCCTTTGAATTGTTGACGATCCAAAGCTTCAGTTATACTTTAGACGAAATTCCACCACATGGAGTCATAATTTTTTTGTTTTAACTCTAGAAGCTGGTGACAGAAGCATTATTCTTGTGCTTTTGTCCTTCAGACATCACAGATTGCCTTCTGACCCCAGCAGTGTTCCTCATTACCAGGTTTTTGTATTCTAATTCCTTCTCAGCTGGTCCTCCCTGACATTTTTTTCTCTTTTTATATTTTGCTATCACTGCTCAGAAACCAGGATCTGACCTCAATATCTATTTACCCAAACTTAGACTGAAAGCTTATTCATTCTGCAGATAAGAATTACAGTAGTAAATTCGGGATGGTGTTTTCCTCTACCTCTGAGATTGTGAGTTTGGGAGTCCTTGGGGTTTATCCTCTTGCTGGATGGCATGGGCTCCAGGAGGGGGTGCCTGCATCCACCTGTGCAGGGTGACAGTGGTCCTCTTTGTTTGGGAGGAGGAACCCAATGTTAATAAGGTCTGGAATGTTGGGAGTCAAGGCAGATTTTTTTTTTCTTCTGGAATCTCTTTTGGTCTTGGCTCCCTATAAAAGATAACACGGGTGCTTTTCTGTTTAAGATATTTCGTGGGGCTTGCTCATTTCACAAGTGGCTGCTGTCTTCTTTCACTTGCAACCTTTTCTGTCTCCTGAGCACATGTCCTCTCAGGCATGTTCAGACAAGGTGTTTTGGAAGACAGTTTGGTTGTGGAGGGGCAGTAGGGTTTTTCTTTTCTCCTTCATTCAGTATGCACTTTCCTCATTGCACTTGAATATGGACAGTTTCTAGATGGATTTCCATCACTGCTTCATCTCTCAAGTCTGTAGCTGCAGATAAATCCTGTGTGTTTTCACTTGTCTGCAGCTGTGGACAAATCCTAAGCATGGCAAAAATACCAAGAAAACATGAAAAAAATTAAAAGTGAGCTCAGGTCAGTGGAATTCACCCATCTTTCTGCCAAGTACAGTCTGAAAGTGAAAATAGTCCAAACAAGCCCAAGTAACTTTTTTTTTTTTTTTTTTTTGAAGGATGATATGTGGACCCCTGGCTCAAAATGCAAGAGACATTCTTTCTAGCAGGAAACTGGGCAGTTAACACCCTGTTTTCCATTTTAAATGTGGGCTGCCAGATCCATTCTCTGGGTTTTCAAGGCCTCTGAGTGATGCTGGTTGAGGTCTGAGCAGACTTCCTACAACAACCGCCTACGTGTGGGGTGGGAAAAGGGAGACAAGCCCGGGGATATAAGGCAAAGTTTTCAGAAGGAATGTGTTGCTTGTTGACATGTGCTTTCTGACCTGGGCATTATCTTCTGAAGGCCAGAGCTGGAGAAATCAAACAATGAATAACTCTTCCTTCTGTTAAGATTCCAGTATGCTGATTTTTTTTTTTTTCCTTAAAGAGGTGTTGACTTACCTGACTGGTGCAAAGGCACATGTGTGGCTCATCAAAGAGGAAACGAGGGTGGCCCAAATTGTGGCTCATGAGTAGAGTATGTAGGCGTCTTTATCAAGTCCTATCACTTTCTTTTTGCCTTTTGCCCTCTTCCCACCCCCCTGTATTGTTCTTGCAATCTGGAATGTTTTCAAGATGTTAATTACATGATTCTTTGAATAGACAGGATGAGATATTTTTGTCATGTCATGTTTAAGAAGTCTTTTATAAAGTATTTTAGGATGAGATATTTTTGTCATATCATGTTTAATAAGTCTTTTATAAAGTATTTTTTAATGTTTATTTTTGAGAGAGACAGAGTGTGAGCGGGGGAGGGGCAGAGAGAGGAAGACGCAGAATCCAAAGCAGGCTCCAGGCGCCGAGCTGTCAGCACAGAGCCCGATGTGGGGCTCAAACCCACGAACTGCGAGATCATGACCTGAGCTGAAATCTGACGCTTAATCTACTGAGCCACCCAGGCGCGCCCCCACTTTAAGAAGTCTTAACCCATTAAATCATACTTGAAGCTTCACATTTTTCACTTACATATAAAAAGACAAATAACACGTGAAAACATTCTTTGAGTTTTCTTTTGAAATGAATGTTCACCATGGGGCGCCTGGGTGGCTCAGTCGGTTAAGCGGCCGACCTCGGCTCAGGTCATGATCTCGCGGTCCACGAGTTCAAGCCCCGCGTCGGGCTCTGTGCTGACAGCTCAGAGCCTGGAGCCTGTTTCAGATTCTGTGTCTCCCTCTCTCTGACCCTCCCCCGTTCATGCTCTCTCTTTGTCTCAAAATAAATAAACGTTAAAAAAAAAATTTTTTTTTTAAAGAAATGAATGTTCACCAGGCAATCGAAGGCAGAATTTTGATTTGTTTGTACCATATGTAGTACTTAACTCCGTGAACCTGTATTATTTTCACTGTCTTTTTGCTTTCTTGGGAACAGGTCATAGAGGCAGTTTAGATGACATCAGAATGCATGTTGGTAAAATACATGGCATTCCAAAGAACCCTTTAAATAGCAGATATAAGTGATGACATGCTTTTTTTCTGGTACATATGTAACCTTCAATTTTATCGAATTGAAACTTTTATATGTGATTCTCTCATTTAGCGAAGTTGAATTCTGAATTTAACTGGGTCAGAGGTCATCATCACAAATGTGTCAGAAGCAGAGTGTGTTAGAAGCAGAATAACTTACTAGTTGGGACCTTGCAGTTCTAGGTTTAGTCCCAGCTCTGCCACTTGTGAGGTGTGTGCCCTTGGGCAAGATAGTTCCTCTCTCAAAGCTTCAGCTTCTTCACTTATGTATAAAGTGGGGGGAATTAATAACACTTAATTCATAGGCTGTTACAAGCTCTCAATATAATTTCAGGCACTAAGTGCTTTGCAGGTGTTACAGAGCATGGACGAAGAAAGACCATGACATTTTTCTGCTTATGAGAACTGCCTCCTGTGGGTCATGTTAGCAGAACCCCAGCCTGGGATCGTGCCCCGCCGAGTGCCGAGGGCCAAGGCACCTTGCATTCTGGGTCAGTCTTGAGTAACGTTGAGTACCAAGGACGTGATACACGAGAGGATTCTGCGGAGCATGCAGTCCCCCCCCAAATTCTCACTGTTGCTACCCACAAATTACCTGAATTCTGAGCAAGAGTGAACTTCATCCCTCTCCCCTCATCTTCCCTCTGCCTCCTCTCTGGACCGGATTCTCTTCTGAGATTTAGGGGAGAGCCTGACAGGCGAGCTTGCTTCTGTGTTTGAAACTGCCCAACATATTGACTGCTTTACATTACTTCGCTAGTGCTGGGGGGAAAAGGGAGAGAGGTTAGCTGGAGGTGATTTGGGTGAACAACAACTTCTCTGTATTTATTTTGCCAGCACTGATATTACTTGCTGTAGGACAGTTAGTTACCCCAAGTGGAGAAGCTAACTAGGAAAATCCACTAAATTTCATAATCTTTCACAATTCTCCCTTACACCTCGTAAGTCATAACCATCGCGTCCGTGTCCCGTTGCTCATATCCTGTTGGTCGTATATTGTCGGTTGATGCATTGTGGAAGGCACAGAGCTGTGAATATCAGGAGAAGACGGTCATGGGGCAGGGGAGTGGCATGACAGAGGCTGCCCATCACATGGTGTGTGGAGCCAGAAGCCATTTCTATTAATACTCCATCTGAAATAGTCTCACCATTTGTGATGGAATTTTGGCAACTTTTATAGGATCAGTGCATTATAATGTGACAATTGTAGTCAGTATCGCAAATGCGTTGTTAACTATACAGATCATCTTTTCTGCCATGACCAGCCTTGGCTTTTAGCTTAAATTTAATTTGCCCAACCATACACTCCACGGTATCACTGACTGTATTACCCTGTTCCAATTTTTAGTGCTTAATAAGACCTTGAAATCCTATTAAGAATTGAGTGGAGAACGCAAGAAATAGGACCAGTCCAAGGGAAACAATGGTGAGACTAGCTAAGTGCTCATGATTTATGATTTACAAAATAAACAGTATAAATGTCTCTGTAGTTGATTATACAATTTCCTCTTTTTTTTTCCTCTGGTGCTGAATTTGCATTTTGAAAAACTACCCCCCCTGCACCAGTGCACGCGCGCGCGCGCGCACACACACACACACACACACACACGCATGCACGCACACACACTGCCCCCAGCTCGTAACTCCTTCTTTCCAGCTGCGTCGGAAAGATGGGGGCTTTCTGTGTAGGTGTTGTGCTCAGAAAAGGGCAGGAAAGTCCAGGTGATAGTGGTGGGATGATTTGTTCCAGGCACAACAGGGAATTGTGATTGCTTAGGAAGACTGGAAAATAAGAAGGCGGGAGAGAAATGAGAAGGGCCTCAGAGGAAAGGCACACGGAAATAAAAGGAAGTGGTAAAAGTAGGAAGACGAGTAGCGTGAAAGGAACAAACAACAGTAGACAAGATTCAGTGGAATGTGGAATAAAATCAATTTGGAAAAAACAGATAAAATCCGAGAAAATTCATGGTTCCATTTGTGTCAGCTCCATGCCTCTCACTATGTGAACCTTTTCCAGTGGAGTGGGTGGAGGGGGCAAGCCTGTCTGCCATATTGTGGTCCTCGAGCCCTGTTACTGGTGGCTGTACTTTGAACAGATTTCCATGTGAATAAGTCTCTTACTCTTTTCCTATTTGGACTTTTCCTAACATTTCTGGCTTCCTCCTGTGCTGGATGAGTGCATCTACTGCCAGTGTACATTGATTTGATAAGCAAATTAGAAATCAAATGTTAGGTAGCGCTTTCAAAGGAGTCAGCGGTACACTATACTCAGGTTTCAGCTTTTTGAATAGTGATCTGTAGTTAAAGTGATATTTTAAGAGCTTCGATGTGCTTAAGAACTGGAAATTTAACCCCCCCCCCGCCTTTTTTTTTTTTTTTTTTTTTATTTTAGCTTAAAAACTAACAAGGAAAGAATTTATTTTTACCCTTGGTTAGTATGCCTTTGTGAAAAGTAGCCTGCCTTTTTTTTTTAATCGCAGTTTTATTGTTATTATTATTATTATTATTATTTTATTTTATTTTAGAGCAGGAAAGGGTCAGAGAGAAAGAGAGAGAGAGAGAGAGAGAGAGAGAGAGAGAGAATCCCAGGCAGGTTCCATGCTGAGTGCAGAGCCCAATGCGGGGCTCAATCTCACAAACCATGAGATCATGAGCTGAGCCGACGGCAAGAGTCAGATGTTCAACGAACTGAGCCACCCAGGCGCCCCAAAAAGTAGCCTGCTTTAATTGAAGGTTCTGTGATTACTTTCAGGTCTTGTTACAAACTGAGGAGACCTTAAAATGCAGTTGGTTTCTCTGAATAGAAAAGTTCTCTCTTACTTACCTTTATATATAATAAAAAGGAGTATGGCTGGCATTTCTATTAAATGACCAAGTTTTGCTTTCTAGACTTACTAGAACTACCCCGTGAAAGCAACATGAGGAAGTAAGAGGGAAGAGCTAGGTCAGCTAACAGTATTTTTTTTTTTTTTTAATTTTCATAAGTGCATTTCTTACTGCTAGCTTTAATTCACACAGTGAACTTACTGAGCTCTTTTTTCCTATTATTTGAAAAGACACAGATTATTATATGGAACAGGAAGATCCTTAAAACAAAGAGGGATGGAGAAATTGCCACACTCTGGTTCACTGAGTTCCTGAAAACTATTTAAGTATCTTGCCAAGCACATTAAAAAAAATAATATTTAGTCTTTCACAAAGATTTATCTTTTGGTGGAATTTGCTCTAAGGAACTCCGTAAGATATCAGAATCTCTTGAAAACTGGTTAAAAATCATGTGTTACTTAAGTGGAAAATGTTTATTACTGCCTTAATTCTTCAGCTATCAGGGGTTTTTTTTTTGAAACACACTGACACCATTAATATTATTTACTATTCACAGTATCATCTGTGAGAGGATGGCTCGAATTTGATTGCAGCCAGTTTTCAATTTGAAACTATATTTTCATTTCTTTGAAGGTTTCCCTGTCCGTGAAGTCTTAGTCTCCATTGATTTCTCTGGATTTAGTGGATTCAATGTCATCTAGAAGATAATGTGTGATGGCAAAACTGTCTCTACTGTTTGTTAAGTAACTGTTGTATTAGTGTTTTACAGAAGAAAGGTTATATTTTAGGTAGCAAAGATTGTAGGGTCAGTAAGGTTTCCTACTGATTTGCCTGATTCTGCAGTGCATCTATGCCTGTTTTCTGCATCATTTCTTCCAAATCACCTCGAGGTCAGTTGGTTACCATTCTGTGTTCATGCTACCCATAGTTGGAATGGGAGATACTCAAGAAAATCTGTTGTACATTAGCCTCTGTACTTAAGCTTTCAGAACTTTAGTTTTCCGAAATTTGATAATCTGTGGGATGTTTTATACCTGGAAATTAGGATTCTCACACATTCTACTTTTTCTCCTACCTTTTTTTTAAGTTTATTTATTTATTTTGAGAGAGAGAGAGAGAGAGAGAGAGAGAGAATGAATCCCAAGCATGCTCCACATTGTCAGCATGGAGCCCAGATCAGGACCTGAGCCAAAACCAAGAGTTGAGCGCTTAACCAACTGAACCATCCAGGTGCCCCCTTTTCTCCTTCTTTATACTTTATTCTGTGCAATTTAAAATTCTGTGAATTCTTTCCCCTACTCTGTATACCTGCCTTCTGTGACCTGCTATATTTATCATCACTAATACTGTGAGTTCAAAATTTTTTATTTATTCATTTGTTCATTTACTGCTGGGGTATTTCATTTTGTTTTGCTTCAAAGGAAGTAGGAAAAGAATGTTAATGTTTTTAGTACTAGATTTTTATCATAGTTCTCTCCCCATTTACTTTTGAAGAAGAAAAGTTCAAAACTTGTTTTAAGACTAGGTTTCAACTTCATTGAGCTCATCCGAAGAAAAAGGAAAAGATAGAACCTATCAGTTCTTGGCCCTTCTTTACAGGAGCATGATCCACATGGTTGATGATCTGTGTCCCCTCATTTTTCCTTATGTTTCCTTTCTGCTCATCCCTTGCGTCCATCTTGATCTTCAGTAATCTCCTCCCCAATGAGTAACCAGCCCGGATAAGAGGATAAGGGAACATGTGTCCAGATGGCTGCTGTCCATAGCTCCACTAAAGTTTTGAGACCCCGAAACATAAAGTGATGCTCCGGAATGATCTTTAGGGTTCATTCATAATACTGAATAGGTCCATAAGAAACTGGGTGGGCAGGGGGTTGGTCAAAAACAATTGAATAGTAGACATTTTATAATTTAACTCAATATTCCAGACCCCCAGTATAATGGATAATCATAAGTATCTTACATTGTGTATCTCTGTTTTGTTTTTCACCTATTGCTATGCCTCTTTCATTGTTCTTACTTTCCCCTCTTTCAATGTCAAGAAAGAGTAAGAGGCTTAGAGAACACGGTGAACACCGAGGGATGCAGATGATTTGTCCAATTAATAGGTTAGTTTTTGCAGTCAGCATATCACAAGTGATATTTTTGGGAAGCAGCGGATCAGTTACCTATTTAAGGCAGGATATATACTGGATTTTATAAAGATACCGAGGCATAAAATGGAATCAAGTTACAGTCTCCACGGTGTTTACTTGAAAATGGTGGCCAGAGTCCTATTGATTAATGCTGGTGAATGAGAAACCAAAATGGAAAATAAACCATCCCTAGACAAGTGCTAATCATAGGTGATGATTATGTTAATTCTACTTTATTTATTGGTGGTTTTGTTCCTGGAAAATTACTTTTATTTTTTTCCAAGAGGAATTTGAGGCATTTGAGAGTTACATGTTTTGCAGAAGCTCTTGTGTATAATTTTTCAGTTTTATCCAACTTCATAAGCCTTCAGGGAATGTTTTCAGGCCTAGATTTATGGACACTGTACATGGTATCTACTACCAAAAGAACATTCTGCCATCAGGCCCATTGGAAAGCATCTTGTCTGTCTTTCTGTTACAGTGTTGTGAGCAGCTGTTCCTTCAGCATTTTGGAATCATTTTAATGCACAAGATGGAAAAAATGGAAAATCAAAAGAAAAAGATAGGCATAAATTTCTGTGACAAAGAAACTGCCAGGGGTAAATGTCAGTATTTTTCAATCTTTTTTTATCCCTGTGCTAGATTTGGGATAATACAGGATGGTGACAGTCAGTTGTCACCCCCAGAAATTCAGTAGCAAATTTCAGTTCTGTCCCAGGAGGAGAATGGACTCAAAATAAGTTTGGAATTAAACTCTAGCACAGTCCTGGCACATAGTATGACGTAGCTCATTTAATTTGGCTTGAGTTTCTTTGTTCTGCCTTTCTTCGTATTGAATCATTGCTGTCCGCAGAGAAGCTTAGCCCCGTGGAGCCCACCTCTGATAGGCTGTGTCTTCGTTCCCTGGGGCTGACAAATTACCACACGGTCAGTGTTTAAAACAACAGAAACTTAGTCTCTTACAGTTCTGGAGAGAATCTAGAGGGTACCATTTTGGAGGTCAGAAGTCTAAAACCAGTGTGCTGAGGGCTGAAATCAAGGTGTTGGCAAGTTGAGCTCCCAGGCTCTAAGGAGGAGTCTGGTCCTTAGCTGTTCCAGATGCCTGTGGCTACCTCGTTCCCATCTGCAAGCCCAGCATCTTCCAACCTCTCTCTGTTCCATCTTCGCATTGTCTTCTCCTCTCAGTATGCCAGATCTGCTGCTGCTGCCTCCTTACACAAATACGTATTAATTTAAGGCCTACTCAGGTAATCCAAGTCAATTTTCACATCTCCAGAGATTTGGCCACGTAAAGGCAACATTCATGGGTGCCAGGGACTGGGATGTGCATCCTCTGGTGGCTCTCTTAAGCCTTACCGCAGACTACGTTCAGTATCATCATGCTGGCAACCTGGCCAGAGCTAGCCCATCGGCCGGCATAGTGTTTAGATCTGATTGATGTATTCCCTCACCTTTCTCAGCATCCACCTCAGGCTTTTCGGTGACTTACAGTTAATACACACGGCCAACAGCCGCACCAAGTATCTGTTTCTAGGAACATAGGCCCAGAACCATTTAGCAGAGCTCCCTCCTCTCTGGTAGTTTGCACTGGGGAAATCTCTGCACAGTACGTTAAGCTACTTGAGGCAAGTCCATGAAATTGTTCAGTTTAACTCTGAAAGTACAAGTGAGTTGGATGTGCGTGCGTATAAACATGTGAAATAGTGGATGGGTATTTTCAGGACATGTTTAATGGAAGTTGAATATCAGGATCTGTGTAATTACTTAAAAGATGAGTAGTTAATGGCATTTCCCAAGAAGTGAAAGAAACCTATCTAATTTGGAACATATATTTTTTTACAAAAAGGAAACCAAGGTAGTTTTCATCTAGCCTGAGATAAGACTCACAAAGCTTTTTTTAAATTTCTTTTTTAATGTTTAATTATTTTTGAGAGAAAGAGAGAGTGCAAGCAGGGGAGGGGCAGAGAGAGAGGGAGGCACAGAATCTGAAGCAGACTCCAGGCTCCAAACTATCAGCACAGAGCCCAATGCGGGGTTCAAACTCACGAACCACGAGATCATGATTTAAGCTTAAGTCGGACGTTTAACTGACTGAGCCACCCAGGGGCCCCAAGACTCACAAAGCTTTTAATATAATTCCTAATGAATCTAACAATTCTGCGATGATAATGATTGATCATCATAGAATTCTCCTAAAGAAATTCCATACCCATGGTGCTGTTTCGATATTGACTGGATAGTTAATGTTATAGAGTGATTATCTATAATACACTCATGGAAAGTGTATCCTTTCCATGATGACTATTACTTACGTGAGGTCAGGTAATTGGTTTAACTTTGAAGAAGAGTTATATGGAGCCCAAGTTTTCATAAGGGTTATAAATTCTCCATCCCTGTTGTCTCTCTTGCTATGTTTTAGATTGTTGCCTGATGTAATAAAACTTGTGTCTTATAGATTTTCTTTTTCACCCTTTGGTGGGTGTTTTGCCGAAAATGGAAAGACACAGGTGATTTCAATTATATACAAGATAGTTTTTATTGTTTTTAGTATATTATTTTGAGAGAGAGTGTGTGTATGCACAAGTGGGGGAGGGGCAGAGAAACAGGGAGAGAGAGAATCCCAAGCAGGCTCCACGCTGTCAGCACAGAACCCAATACAGGGCTTGAACCCACGAAACCGTGAGATCATGACCTGGGTTGAAACCAAGAGCTACACATTTAACTGACTGAGCCACCCAGGTGCCCCCACAAGATAGTATTTTAAATCAGTTAAGGTTCTTTTCTACTCCAGAAACTTGGTGGGAGATATCTGTCAAGGTTAAGTTTATACTGTATAACTGTTTATCTGTTTATTGTGCACTGTGTATCTGTTTAAAGCAGATCATTGTTTGGATGAGCAAATTAGAACCCTGCATCTGCTGTAGGTTTTCAAAAATTACCTGGACAGTAAATTGTAGAATTATAAGGAATCCTAAAACCAGAGGTTAAGACAAGAGGTGAGCCTGGGCTTACCCAGGCCCGTGTTTTATGTGAAGCGGGACTCAAGCTCATCCGAAGCGGGGTTCGTGCTCACCTGATGTGGGGCTTGGGGCTCGAGCTCACTCCATGTGGGAATCAAACTCGTATCATGACCTGAGGTGGAGTCAGATACTTAACGACAGGTCCACCCAGGAGCCCAAAACAATGAAGTTCTGACTAGACATTGAAAACTCAGCTGGATTTTCCATCATCAGCCAAGATGATACATGACAGAAGATAGCAGGTGTGGATGCCATGACAGTCTGCAAATAAGAAATCGAGAAATTGAAGATAAAGTGCCAGTCATGTAGATTACATCTTGCTTGTAGCCAGTTTGAAGCTATGTCTATGTGCTAGATTAGTTGTCTAATTAACCCTTATGGTATTAATAAAGGGGAAACAGAAGCTGAGGGAATCACATCACGTTACCTGCTTGGAATAGCTTCTCTGGTCTTTTAGTGAATTTAAAACATTAAGTCTGTCCAATTTAAACCATTTAACTCTACCCATAGTCATGAGCTTTTAGTTTTAGCTACTTACGTGTTTTTTCCATAAGAGTATCAATCACTTACAGCATATATTATGCCCTGCCAGTTCCTTTTGGAACCAATTTAAATGAGAAAAATAAAGGACTTGGGTAAAAACTATTTAAGTATGTCTGGTAAGTTGTTTTACTATTTGAGAACAACTCTGGAGACCAAAATACATTTTCCACTTAGTAGAATTTGGCTTTTTTTTTTTTTTTTTTGTGAGCCACGACATTCATGGAAATATGTTGAAATCTTAAATGTAGAGAATGACTTATTTCTTTTGGTATTACTTGCTGTCTAAAATGATGTTATAATCTATACTACGATATGTCTGTGATCAGCAGCATCTAGGCTGCAATGAAACGTGCTTATCATGATCCATAACTTCTTCCTGTTCTGGATTCTTTTGATTGTAGGGTGAGTATACTACAAACCCTTGGATTTCTATGGAATGTTGAATGCATATTTAGGTCCCTTGAGTTCCAACTCTTTTAAAATACTAATACCATATACTAAACCTTAGGTCTAGAAAATCACATTAATTATTATGAAACAAACAGTAAGTTTCTGTATATCTGAAACGTATTTTATTAAATATGACCTTTTTCCTAGATTTTCAGTGTTATCGTAGTCCTTGCTTACTTTTTAAAGACTATGTTTTGAGAGCACTTTTAGGTTCATGGCAAAATTGAGAAGAAGGTACAGAGAGTTCCCATATTCAGTGCATGTTTTTAAATCTGTGTGTGTGCCTGTGTACTTTCGTAGAGCTTTAATTCCCCTGGCTAGTCCCTCTGCCGTAACTTGTGTTCCCTTGCAGTTCATTCTTAACACAGCAGCCCGGGAGACTTTGTTAAAACCCTCTGTTTTCCTTTTGAACTTACGATGAAGTGCAGACTCTTTACCCCCATATCTGAAGTCTGCATCGGCTGCCTCAGCTCCTTCCAGGCATGCTCCCGCTCTCTGGGCTCTAGACACACAGGCTTCCTCTCCATTTCTCGTACATGTGAGGGCCTTAGCCCTTTCTATTCCCTCCGCCTCCAAAAGTCTCTTGTTCTTTGTTGGGGGGGGGGGCAGGAGGTGTCCCCCTCATCCTTCCTGGAGTAGCCCAAATGCTTCAGACCCAGTGAGGCCTTCCTGGGCTGCTCCATCATATCACCCTCTGGCACCTGCCACTAGCTGAGCTCATCATGTTTGTTCATAGATATGTATGTTATCTATATTCACCCCCAGAGTTTGCACTGCAAATGGATTAGAAACGGATTGGAGTTGTTGGAAGTGCCAAGTACAGAGCTCATTCAAAGGGACCTCTAGGCATCTCTTATGAGTGGTATGAATTGCTGAATTTGTCTCTTATTTAGAAATTTTCATATTATACAGCTTGAGTTAAAATACAGAATGCCATTGCCGTTGGAAAGAGTTACCAGATAGTTTAGTGTGCATGCTTGTGTGGCAGAATTGCATAGCATGTAGCTTAGAATGCTTTTCTGAGGAACTGAACTGCTGGGTAGAATTTGCTGCTAAGCCTATTTCAGCCCCACAGATAAAGGCCTTTCCTATACATGAAGTCTTGTATTTCCCTCCTGCCAAATAAATGTAATAAACTGTCATCACTGCACCCCTACCCCCCAATTTTTGTTCAGTAAGAATTAGCCTGTTTGGGGAGTTTCAGAGTCCATTTTGGCTCTCTCCGTATCATTAGCTTTTACCCTTAGGTGGAATCTGGACTTTGTGTTTCCACCTATGAAGTTGTCACTGAGTTCCATGTAATTCCTAAGAGTTAAAACTTCCCTCAGATACTCCTGACTGCATGGCGGTAAACATAATTTGGATTATTAAAGTTTTTATATGGAAACTGATTCAACTTTTTGTTTTAAACTGTTTTCTTCCATTGTTGGGGGGTATTTTTCAGACACCAACTTTTAGTAGTCTGATTCTTTTAGCACTTTTATTAAAGAATTTTTTAAAAATGGTATTGCAAGGGTGCCTAGGTGGCTCAGTTGGTTAAGTGTCTGACTCTTGATTTCTGCTCAGGTCATGATCTCAGTTTGTGGGTTTGAGCCCCGTGTCAGGCTGTGCACTGGTGACATGGAGCCTGCTTGGGATTCTCTCTCCCTCTCTCTCTACCCCTGCGTCGCTTGTGCTCTCTGTCTCCAAATAAATAAATTGAAAAAAAAAAAAAAGGTATTAACTTTTATATTACTTAGCATCTTTGGCACTCAGAATGGTTTTATATGCTCTTATTTTATTGAAAGATGAGATGAAAATAGTCTTTCCTGGCTGTTGGGAAACAATGTGGAACCTGGCTTTTGGACCACCCTCTACTAGTGTTGGGGACTGCTTGCCCACTTGCTCCCACTTGGCTGTTCCAGCCAGGGCTCCCTCGAGTAGTCACCATGCTCTTAGAAGAGAGTTCTTAAGTGGACGTCAGTCTGTGCCAGAAATAAAAATGGGCATGTATCATCTTCCAGATGTTAATAGAATGAGAGAGCAGCACATTTGTCTTCGAAATTATTATGATCCATCCATGTATGGAAGCATTCTCCACCAGGGAGTACATTGACATTTTAGAACAAGGATAGACTACCATCTTGGTCTAGAGACACGCTGGTGTCCCCCACGCTAATAATAACATTCAAGGAAAGAAAGCCTCTGTGATATGTAGCCTAGGAGATAAGCTTGTCCTGGGAGAACTCATCTGAATGAGAAGCAAATCCGAGCCCTTATAATATTGTCAGTTAGGTCCACATCACCACCGGGCTTAGGCAGAGACCTCTAATTCCAGCTTTTTTCTCAGAAGAGTCCAGCAGTCTGAACTAAAGGTACAGGAGATATTATATACCCATGTTTGCTTGAAAACCATCTTGTTGCCAAGATCAGGAACCAGAATTAGTCCTTCTCCTGTCTCCACAATAACTGTAAGAGGGTGGTGACGGAAAGGTATTTCAGCATTCAGAAGTAATAAACATGCTTGCGACTTCCGTAAAATCTTGGTATTTCGTTTGGTTAGAACATCTCTTCTATTTATGCTATGATGACCACCTGTATAGAGCCTATTTAGAAACTGTCTGAAGTGCCTTAAGGAAAAAGTAGCTGAGTTTTGTGACAGTGGGGAACAATTAGTTTATAGCGCCCTGACCCTGTCTGTGGTCGGTGACCAGCAGGCAGAGGTTGTGTATTGCAGTGGAGAAAGGGACTGACTGCTGCGGAAGACATAACCTCGTTCTAGACACAACTGGACGCGATCTTTTTTTTTAGATATTGCCTTTTACAAGTTTCAGGGAGATTTTAATTTCACATTTCCGGCAAATATTCTTTATTTGGGTCTCTGGACTTTGCTGGAAAGCACAGAACCCTGAAAACTCAATGTGATGACCTTGGTACCTCCTTAATTTCTTTCTTCCTGTTCTTTATCTCTCTTCCGACTTCCTTTCACTCCCCTGAAAGTTAACACCTGCCAGCGACATCAACTATGCTGCTTTCACTGGAGACGGGTGCCTCAAAATCAATCCTGGCAACTAATGTAAAGTAAAATTTGGAAGACGCCTGGATTCTCATGGAGTTGTGCAAGCTGGAGTTATTAAAGAGGATTAGGGACCACAGCTGGTGAGCAGATGGAATGCTTATAATTTCACAATCTTAGGTAGCTGTAAACCTAAATCTGCATAAAACCTATTTGGTTTTTCTTTATTAGTTCATTTCACTCTATCCTGCCAGAATATAACCCCGGTCAAATGTGATACCTTAATTGTGGTAGATGATGAGCCTTAAGAGGTCCCTCACTTAGGTAACATCGTTTGTGATTCGATCATGCAGTTTCTAACTCAATTGCATTTTTGTGACCACTGTTTAATTTTTTTTTTTTCTCAACGTTTTTATTTATTTTTGGGACAGAGAGAGACAGAGCATGAACGGGGGAGGGGCAGAGAGAGAGGGAGACACAGAATCGGAAACAGGCTCCAGGCTCCGAGCCATCAGCCCAGAGCCTGACGCGGGGCTCGAACTCACGGACCGCGAGATCGTGACCTGGCTGAAGTCGGACGCTTAACCGACTGCGCCACCCAGGCGCCCGTGACCACTGTTTAATAATGTACTTCTGCCAAGCTCAGGAGGTAGGGAAGAGAGAAAAACACTTTTACCTTTCATGCAAAATACAGCAGTGTAGACAAGACTAGTTCACAATCACACAAACGATGTAATTATATTACGATGAAGACTAGTTCACAGTAATTATAACTAAATAGTTCAGCTGTTCACTAAAGAAGCTCTTCAACCTGTTTCCTCAGCTCTTTTTCTGTGTCCACTCCTTTAGAAATTCCTTTTGCTGTGCAGTCAGTAAAGTCCTGTAGGCCAGCCACTTTCAACTGCTCTGCAGCCTAATCGCAGGCCACCACCCTCCCACCCCCACCCCCACCCCCACACCGACGTCCCTTTGTCCCGGCATATTATGATGAGGGCCTTAGACACGTACAGAGCAACTGTTAATCTCAGAAACACAGGCCTGGGCCACACTGTTCACAAAAGTACTTGTGAAACTTGCTCAGTGGTTTTAAGGAGGTCACGTTGGGGACTTCATTCTATTATTAACGGTGCAAAGATACTGATTTTTGCTTTAATGGCAGTTACTTTATCTAAGAAAAGACAGTGTGGCCACTTCTTTATACTTAACCAGTGAAGGAGAAAGAAAAATGGCCACCCTACTTTTGAGCTAACGCTGAGTGTCTGAAACAGCTGGAGCCATAAATAAGTTGAGTAGTCTGGATACACTCTGTACTAGCTGGTTGGGAAGAAAACAACACACAGATATTTCAGGTGCTGCTGCACAGCAAACAGCTGTAGTTTATGGTCCAACATAGTCTCTGTTCTTTTGGAACCAGTATGTGCTTCTTCTCTAAAGCCACAGTCAGCTGCAAAAATATTGTAACATGTGTTTTGGAAGCAATTACTGCATAATAGTGTTCTGGCCTCAAAACATCCTGAATGATCCATTTCTATACGTGGGGGGGGAGGGGGGGATATTATGTTACTGATGCATTGGCATGAGCAGTCTGTAGAATTATCATAGGAAGTAGTCTTTTTTTGGATCGGCTTTTCAATGATTTTTCAGTAGCTTCTTTTTGGACTTCTAAATCGGCCTTCTGTGATTGGGTATGACCTCTTATGGAAGCAGTACTATAAATACATTTTAACTTTCAGTGTGATTATTTTGTACTGAACCAAATAGTTGAGCTGATAGTCTTGTTTATCTATCATAACTAAAATTGTTCCCCCTTTGTTCCCTCTGGATGTAGTAGATGGCAGGATGACAGGAGGAGGAGGTTTTGGAGGTCCCCCAAGAAAAAATGGAATTAGAGTGAGAATCAGAAGACTGAGGGTTGATACTGGGTTCTTTTAGAGTTGCCTGTGTAATCTTGACCAAATTCTTAAAATCTCTACTTTATAGGATTTGCGTGTAGGAAATGGGTGTAATAATACAGAGTACCACGCACTGGGTGGCTTAACCAACAGATATTTCCTCAGAGTGCTGGTGGCTAGAAGTCCAAGACCAAAGTGTTTGCAGCGTTGGTTCCTACTGAGGTTCATGAGGGAAGAATCTTCTCCCCCCTTGGCTTGTAGATGGCTCTCTTCTCCCTGTGTCTTTATATCGTCTTCTCTCTGTATGTGCGTATGTTCACATTTCTTCCTCTTAAAAGATGACATTAGTCGTATTGGGTTTGGTCCCACCCTGATGACTTCATTTTAGCTTCTTAATTACCTCTGCAAAAGACACCGTCCCCAAATACAGTCACTCTCTGAGTTACCAGGGGTTAGGACTTCAAAATATGAATTTGTCGGGAACACAATTCAGCTGACAACATTATAGAGGCCTATCTAATTATAAATGATATTCTCAGGCTATACTTAATAATTATTTGAACTGCTCTGGCAGTTTGAAATATTTTAATAAAGTTTTATTCTAATGGATACATTGTTAGAAAAATATACTTTCCTTTTTTAAAAACTAAAATTTAAGACTCACCTGTGTTCTCATTCCTTAGGGTTAATTTGCAAATGAAATGATACATCTTTTACTTTGTAGGCAGTAGATGGAACTTCTGTGCACACACCTATCTCTTAGGACATCTTTTTGTTTCACTCTTAGTTGTAGACGGTGGTTTGGGAGCTTACTGGGAAAGTTTCAGTGAGTTGAATTGCCTATTGCCAACAGCATCAAAAAAAAAAAAAAATCTAAATTTATTTTTTGCTTAAGGGTAAATAGACTCTTGCTTGAAAGTGAAAGTTTGAGCAAATGGCACTGTTTTACTCGAAGTGTCTAACTGCTAGACTGCTTGCTACAGGTGGTTAGCAGTAAAGACTGAGCCTGCAGTGAAGCCAAGAAGGACTTTGTGAGCCTGGGTAGAGAGCAATGCAAAGAATGAGATCCCTTAATGGAAATTGCTGAGCTTTTCGTTTACTGGGATTGCAATCGGAGGATTGTTAATTATGGGAAGAAAAGCAACCAGATGGTCTCATACTCCAAGGCGAAAAGGAGAGAGGGTAGTCAGGGCAATTGGAAGCATGCATTAAGATTGCAAAGAGGGGGACTTGCAAATACTTTTGCAGGTCAAACTTTCCTTTTTGGCTGAGTAATTAATTGCTAAATAGACATAATAGAGTCATCTCAAATGGTTCTTTAGAGATGCATGATTTGTGCACACACAAAAAACTATTGTGGAACAGGAAAGCGGGAAAACAACTAACTTGACTAAACAAAACCAAGGCATTTTAGCCACTAAAAACAATTTTGTGCATTCTGATTTAATTTTCTGCAATTAGATTAGTACATAACAAATTAAGAAGTTACCACTAGTAGGTAAAATGCTCCATTCTTTTCCAGAATACTATCCAGAGTGAGCTCCAAGAGTTCTCAGTTATTTGATTAGTAATGTAGTCGGTTGCATTTTTATCGTCACAGCAAGCAAGTTTAATGGTTTTATGGAGTTTTTTGTCAGGCAGTCTTAGCCTTAGTTATAGAAATGTTTCTAATCCACAGCCAGTTTAGGATTCTTACTGAATGTATTTAGCATGTGCATACTGGTTTTCTGTGCAAAACTATAGATCCACAGGTGTTTGACACAGTTTGGTCATAACGTGTTATTTGATATAATGTCATGAGCTATCGAGGTATCTTCCCCTTATAACTCTCCCCATCATGATGGCGATCATGTACCTGAAAGATTAAGCAGAGATTAAAAGCATCGTATCTGCATATGTAGGTAGTGTTTCCCTGGCCGTTTATTCAGTCATACATTCAGTAAATGTTCCTGTGCCAGGCACTAAGCTAATCACTGCAGAATCAATGACACATGGCACAGACGTGACTCCTATACTCATGAAGCTCACCCTTACCACTTTTGTAGAGGTGGAAGGGATTTACTGTGAACAGGAACACGCAGTGGGATGACATATACTTTAAATACGGCGAGGAGGGTGGGATGTTGGGGAGATCCTCCAAAGAGCACCAGTGCAGACGGGTGAGAAAGGCAGCACTTCCTGGAAGTATCGATCGGTCCCCAGACTCATGAGGAAGGGGAGGGATCAGCTAGACTGGAAGGGGAGGGATAGACTCATGTGAATATTCTTCCACCGATGGATAACTAAAAAGTTAATCGACCACACATTAGCCTTTTATATTTTGGCATTTTATAGTAGAAATTGTATCACTGGAATTGCTAGGAAATTATTTTACAATCAATCACCTAGATGAGAAATTGTCAGTTGAATGTATTTGCTGAGAGCCGCATTTTGAATCTTTTTTGTCTCTGTCATTCATTCTTTTTTCAGTGCCTCTCCCCCTTTGGCCATCTCATCTATTTTTTTCTTCTGTGCTGTCTTTCATATTTTCTTCCTGTGCATTTTTACTTCTTGTCCAGTTTGGTCTATGACCTAAATAAAATGGCTGCTTTTGCTGATGGGTTTTCCCCAGACCTGATGGGCTCACCATGATCCAGGAATTGTGCAGTTTAGCTGTTAGGAGACAGAGACCAGGTGACCATGGTTTGTCATCTGCAGACATGAAAAGTGAAGCTGGTAAGGTGTGCCACTTGTAGAGCTAGTTTGGAGTATAAATGTAATATTGCAGTTCTCAAACCTTTTAACTGAATTTTTAATGTACGTGTAAAAGACCTTTTATTATTAAGGCCTATTACTATCCTGTTTGGGACAACTAGGGCAGTCCATTTGGACAACAGAAGTTCCAGCTACATAGCTTCAAAGGCGCCTTTATTTTAGGTAGAAACAGAATAGTTTATAAATTCCAAATGATTTAATTTTATTAAGCACTTTGAGACAGCAAGATCAGTGCCTGTGACTTTAGTATAGAATAGTTGAGAGTAGAAGGCTTCTGGCCATCAAAGAGTAATCCCAATTCTGGAGAAAAATCTCTGAAAGCGTCCTCCATACAGACGTTTTCTGCCTGCTGGCCCAGTCTAACTTTCCGTTTTAGTTTATTCCTCAGTGTGATACATTTAGAATACAGTCCATTTTCTCTTACGGACTGGGGCAGATGGTGCTGTCTCTTTTGATTATCTGTTTTTTCAAGGGAAATGTTGATTAGGAAGAACAAGAAATGAAACATGGCCAGATTAAATTGAGAGCAGAAATTATACAGTCTAAGAAGAGCCAAATGTGTTCAATGTTTTTCTACTTAAAGTTTACTATGGTTCTTATTTGAGTTTCTGGAGCTAAAGTTTGCTATAGTTTGTTTTTGTTTTCTTCGGTTTATTATGGTCGGGGACTGTATGGTCATTTTCCATGGAGTTTATAACCTGCTAAATCAGATAATGGCTTGACTAGATTTATATTTAATCTGGATTATGTTTTTTTATATAAATTTCATATGTATCATTGTGTAAATTTGTGTTCTTTGGTACATTTGTTTATTGTAATACAATTGGTAATATAGTGATATTTATCACATTACATAATTATGCATATTATTGTCTCTATTCATTATACAGTGGGTTAGATCTCTATGGCTTATTTACTGATTACAAGTTTGTACCCTTAAATACCATCGCTTTTTTTTTTTTTAAGTTTCTTTTTGAGAGAGAGAGAGGCAGACTGCAAGCAGAGGGAGGGGCAGAGAGAAAGGAAGACACAGAATCAGAAGCAGGCTCCAGGCTCTGAGCTATCAGTACAGAGCCCGACGCTGGGCTCAAACCCACAAACCGTGAGATCATGACCTGAGCCGAAGTCAGTCGCCCAACTGACTGAGCCACCCAGTCGCCTCTAAATACTATCACTTTTGCCTCCTGAGCCATTCTCCTCCCCTTCCACTCCCCCTTTCTCTAATCCCTCTGTACCACCGTTTTACTCCATTGTTTTTTTCAGGTTTAACTCTTAGATTCTGCATAAGTGATATAGTACTCATCTTTGTCTGACTTATCTCTCTTAGCATAAAGTGCTCAACGTTCATCCATGTTGTCACAAACGGGAGGATGAGTTTTCTTTCTCATGACTGAATAATATTCCACTGAATACATACACCACATTTTTTATCAATTCATCTGTTGATGGGCATTTATTTGGGTTGTTTTTGTCTCTTGGCTATTGTGAATAATGCTGTGATAAACATGACAGTACACATATCTTCAAAATCCTGTTTTCATTTCCTTTGGGTATGTCCCCAGAAATGGAATGTTGGGTCATATGGTAGATCTATTTTTAACTTTTTTAAAAATTATTTTAATGTTTATTTATTTTTGAGAGAGAGAAAGAGAGTTGGGGTGGGGCAGAGAGAGAGGGAGAAAGATTCCGAAGCAGGCTCCGTGTTATCAGCACAAAGCCCGATGGGGGCTTGAACTCACCAACCATGAGATCATGGCCTGAGCTGAAATCATAAGCTCAACCAACTGGACCACCCAGGTATCCTTATTTGTACCTTTCTGAGGAATCTCCATATAGTTTTCCATAGTGGTTGGCCCAATTTACATTCCCATCGGATGTCTAAGGGTTCCCTCTTTACCACATCCTTGCTAGCACCTGTTGTCTCTTGTCTTCTAGAAGATAGCCATTCTAACAGGTGTGAGGTAATAGCTTATTGTGGTTTTGATTCTCATTTACCTGAGGAATAGTGATGCTCAGCATATTTTCATGTGTCTATTGGCCATTTTTGATGTCCTTGTTGGAGAAATGTCTGTTTAGTTCTTCCTGGTTTTTAATTGGATTGTTGTTGTTGAGTTGACTAAGTTCTTTTTATATTCTGGATATTAATCCCTTATTCAATACATTGTTTGCAAAGGTTTCTCTCATTATGCAGGCTGTCATTTCATTTTGTTAGTTGTTTCTTTTACTGTGTAAATTGTTTCTTTTACTGAGTTTGATGTAGTACCATTTATTGATTTTTTCTTTTGTTGTTTATGCTTTTGATTTCATGCCCTCAAAATTATTTCTAAGCCAATATCAGTGAGCTTTTTCCCTATATTTCCATATAAGAGTTTTATGGTATCATGTCTTGTGTTTTGACCAGACTATGGATCCATTTTGAGGTTTTTTTTTTTTTTTTAATAATACAAATTTGTCATTTTATAGTTCTATACATCTGGAGTCCAACCAGGTCTAAAATCAAGGTGTAGGCAGGGCTGTGTTTCTTTCTGGAGGCCCTAGGAGAGAATCCATTTCCTAACCGTCAACAGCTTCTTAAGTCTGCCCAATGTCTTTGGCTCACGGTTCCTCTCCTCTTCAAGCCAGCAACAGCTCATTAAGCCCTTCTCACTCTGTATCAATCTGACCTCCTCTTCTGCTTCCTTCTATTTTTACTTATTATTTATTTATTAATTTTTAATTTACATCCTAGTTAGCATATAGTGCAATAGTGATTACAGGAGTAGATTCCAGTGATTCATCCCCCATGTAGAACACCCAGTGCTCATCCCAACAAGTGTCTTCCTTAATGCCCCTTACCCATTTAGCCCTCACCCACCCACCCACCCACAGCCCCTCCAGCAACCCTCAGTTCTCTGTATTTAAGAGTGCTCCCTTCTACTTTTAAAGACTTGTGATTACATTGGGCCCATCAGGATAACCTCGGATAATCTCCTTAATTTAAGATCTGTTAATTGGGAGCCCTAATTTCTTCTGCTACTTTAATTCTCCTTTATCTTGTAACCTAACATATTCACACACTCTTAGAAGTAGCACATAAACGGGGCGCCTGGGTGGCGCAGTCGGTTGAGCGTCCGACTTCAGCCAGGTCACGATCTCGCGGTCCGTGAGTTCGAGCCCCGCGTCAGGCTCTGGGCTGATGGCTCAGAGCCTGGAGCCTGTTTCCGATTCTGTGTCTCCCTCTCTCTCTGCCCCTCCCCCGTTCATGCTCTGTCTCTCTCTGTCCCAAAAATAAATAAACGTTGAAAAAAAAAAAATTAAAAAAAAAAAAAAAAAAAAGAAGTAGCACATAAACATCTTTGGGGACCATTATGCTATCCACTGTACCTTGAAGTCAGCTAGAAGCTGTAGAATCAATTATGTGTTTGTTTATTCTCTTATTTTTTGTATTTGAATATAGTTGGCACATAGTGTTACATTGGTTTCAGTTGTACAACATAGGGATTGAACAAGTTTAGGAATTATTCTGTGCCTACCACAGGTGTAGCTACTATCTGTATTTATGCATCACTATTAGAACATCATTGACTATATTGTTCCCGTGATTTATTCATTCCATACCTAAAAGCCTGTATCTCCCACTCCCTCTCACCCTTTTGCCCAAGTGCCCATCCCTCTGGCACCTATCATTTTGATCTCTGTATTTATAGGTTTGATTCTGCTTTTTGTTCCTTCATTTTTTTCCTCCAGATTCCCCTCCCATTTTGTGCTCATTTCTGAGTGGTGTGAGATTTCACGCAATTTCATTATTTAGCATATGTTTATTTCTCCACTTTTCCCAGTATCACTTGTTGAAAAGACTCTCCTTTCTCTACTGGGTATTCTTGTTTCCCTTGTTAAATATCAGGTGACCATACCATATATGTCATGGCTTAATTCTGGGCTCTCTAATTTCTTCCACTGGTCAATGTATCTGTTTTTGTGACAGTACCATACTGTTTTTTATTACTATGGCTTTGTGGTATAGTTTGAAATTAGAAGTGTAACATCTCCAGTTCTTTTTTCTCAGGGTTGCTTTAGTTCCTCAAGGTCTTTTGTGGTTCCACACAAATTTTAAGATCGTTTCTTCGTTTCTGTGAAGAATGCCTTTGGTATTCTGATGGGGATTACGTTGATCTGTAGGTGGCTTTGGGGTATGGCCATTTCAACAGTATTCTTCTGATTCATAAACATGGGACATCTTTCCTTCTGTTTGTGTCTCCTTTGATACCTTTCAGCAAAATTTTCTAGTTTGCATGGTACACATCTTTCACTTCCTTGGTCAGATTTATTGTGATTGGAATGTTTTTAATTCTTTTTCAGATGCTTCCTCATTAGTGTGAAGAAAAGCAATCAATTTCTGTATTTTGATTTTGTATCCTGCCATTTTGCTGAAATTGTTGATTAATTCTAACAGTTTTTGACTGTGTGGGATTTTCTATGTATAGGATCATATCAACAGCAAATAATGATAATTTCACTTCTTTCATTTCAATTTGGATGCCTTTTGTTTCTTTGTCTTGCCTAATTGCTCCAGCTTGGACATCCAGTACTGTATTGAGTAGGAGTGGTGAGAGTGGGTATCCTTGCTTTGTTCCTGATCTGAGTGGAAACACTTTCAATTTTTCTCCATTGTGTATAATGTTTGTTACATATCTTTGCTCCATATTATGTTGAGGTATGTTCCTTCTATACCCAATCTGTAAAAGGTTTTTATCATGAAAGGATGTTGTAGTTTGTCAAATGCTTCTTCTACATTTATTAAGATGATTGTGTAATTTTATCTTTCATTTTATTGATATGTATTACATGTATTGATTGGTGTATGTTGAACTCTCTGTATTACATCTCAGGGATGTAATACCCACATAGTAATGTGGGTATTACCCACATAGTAATGGTATATAATCCTTTTAATGTGTTCTTGAATTTGTTTATTAATATTTTGTTGAGAATTTTTGCATGTATATTCATTAGAGATTGTGGCCTGAAGTTTGCTTGTGGCATCTTTATCTGGTTTTGGTATCAAAGTAATGCTGGCCTCACAGAGTAAGTTTGGAAGTGTTCCCTCCTCTTAATATTTGGAAAAGTTTGAGGAGGATTGGTATTAATTCCTCTTTCTGACTGGTTCAGTCTTGGTAGGTTGTGTGTTTCTAGAAATGTATCCATTCCTTCTCAGTTAGGTAACTTGTTGGCATATAATTGTTCATAGTAATTTCATGATTCTATGTATTTCTGTAGTATCATTTGTAATGTCTCTTTCACTTCTAATTTTGAGTCCTCTCTCTTCTACTTGGGCTAGCTAAAGGTTTGTCAATCTTATCTTTTTTGAAGAACCAACTCTTGGTTCCGTTGATTCTATTTTACTTTTTCTTTTAAGTTTATTTTATTTATATGGAGAAGGGGGGGGGAGAGAGAGCGAGCGAGCGCGTAGAGGAGGGGCGGAGAGAGAGGGAGAGAGAGAATTCCAATCAGGCTCCATCCTGTCAGCGCAGAGCCTGACGCGGGGTTCAGTCTCACAAACCGTGAGATCGTGACCTGAGCCAAAACAATGAGTCAGACACTTAACTGACTGAGCCACCCAAGTGTCCCCCTTCTATTTTCTGATTTGTATTTCCTCTACTTCTGTTCTGATCCTTAATATTTCCTTCCTTCTGCTAACTTTGGGCTTAATTTGTTCTTTTTCTAGTTTCTTGAGGTGAAAGTTGTTTATTTGAGGTCTTTCTAATTTCATCATGTATATGTTTATTGCTGTGAACTTTCCTCTTATAACGTCTTTTGGTGCATCCCACAATATTTGCTTTGTTGTGTTTTGTTTTCACTTGTTTTGAGATAATTTATTCCTTTTGATTTCTTCTTTTACCCAATGGTTGTTTCTAGTTTTCTATGTCTTAAAATATTGTTTAAAAAATTTTTTTAACGTTTATTATTTATCTTTGAGAGACAGAGAGAGACAGAGCATGAGTGGGGGAGGGGCAGAGACAGAGGGAGATGCAGAATCTGAAGTAGCTCCAGGTTCCCAGCTGTCAGCACAGAGCCTGACGTGGGACTCGAACTCAAGAATCGTGAGATCGTGACCTGAGCCAAAGTCGGATGCTCAACCAACTGAGCCACCCAGGTGCCCCTTAAAATATTGTCTAAAATGGCTGGCTCTTGGATTATTGGGTTGCTTTGTTTTAACTTTAATTTCTAAAAGATTTAGAAACCGGAAATACTTACATGTTACTTTTTCTTTCTAGTCAGTTAAAAACATTTTTTTTAATGTTTATTTCTGAGAGAGAGAGAGAGACAGAGACAGAGACGGTGAGCAAGCAGGGGAGGGGAGAGAGAGAGGGAGACACAGAATCCAAAGCGGGTTCCGGGCTCTGAGCTGTCAGCACAGAGCGTGACACGACGCTTGAACTCACAAGCCGTTGGACGCTCAACCAACTGAGCCACCCAGGCGCCCCTCTAGTCCCTTTTGAATAAGTAAATCCTTGGCTAATAGTGGCTTTTGACAAATCTGACTAATTTGGATGAATTCTACTTTATGCTACTAAAATCTGTCACTAGCTGTCTGTACATTTTTGTACTTTTGGCCAACTGATCTTAAGCCAGAATATTAAATAGGTGTTTAAACCAGAAATCTTCTTTTTAAATTTTTTTTAATGTTAATTTATTTTTGAGACAGAGACAGAGCATGAACGAACAGGGCAGGGGCAGAGAGAGAGAGGGAGACACAGAGTCTGAAGCAGGATCCAGGCTCCAAGCTGTCAGCACAGAACCCGACGGAGGGCTCGAACTCACAAACCGTGAGATCATGACCTGAGCCGAAGTCGGATGCTTAACTGGCTGAGCCACCCAGGCACCCCTAAACCAGATATCTTAAGGAAGTGGACAAAGGGGCATAGAAAACAACTTGAAGGGACTCCCACTAGCTGCATTTGGGACAGTTTTAGCATCGAAAAGAACAATTGCAATGTTGCGTTACAATTTTTTTAATAAAAAACAGTCCATGAGTTCATAGATACTTAAAGTGGGAGAAAGAACTAATAAACTTGGAAAAAAGGGTAGAATTAGGAATATTGCCATCTTGAAACTATTAATGTAATATTTTCTGGCAAAAATCATCAGTGTTTAACCATCAGGTGAAAGGAGGAGAAGGTGCTTTCACTGTGGAGAAAGAGGTTACACAACACCATAACCAAGTGATCACAGTGCAGGGCATCATCAAAAGGTTCAAATTGGTACTGTGTGCTTCCTCGTGTGATGGATGGGAAGTACATCTATACAGAATTCTTGCCAAAAGTTTTTAATTTGAATATAATTATGAGGATGTAGTCACCCAGTCCAGATAGTGGTACCTGCCTTAAGAAAACTGGCCCAGACACTTGAAAAATATCAACCGTATGAAGATAAAAAAGTACAGGGGATTTCTGTTCTAGGTTCAAGGAATCTAGTGAAACTTGACAAATGAATCCAACATGTGTTCCTTGATTGGATCTTGGATTAGGGGGCAAAGGATTAAAGATATTATCGGAAGAGTTGGGGTAATTTGAGTATGGAATACACATTAGATTTTATTCTGTCAATGTTAAATCTTTTGGTTGTGTTATGATTATGTGCAAGAAAGTTCTTGTTCTTAGGAAAGACATGCTGGGGGCGCCTGGGTGGCTCAGTCGGTTGAGTGTCCGACTTCGGCTCAGGTCATGATCTTGCGGTCTGTGAGTTCGAGCCCCGCGTCAGGCTCTGTGCTGACAGCTCAGAGCCTGGAGCCTGCTTCGGATTCTGTGTCTCCCTCTCTCTCTGCCCCTCCCCCGCTCATGCTCTGTCTCTCTCTCTCAGTCAAAACTAAATAAAACATTAAAAAAAATTAAAAAAAAAAAAAGGGAAAGACATGCTGAAGTTTTGAGGATAAACTTAACATCTTAGCATAAGATCAACATCTTCCTTTCAAATGGTTCTGAAAAAAAAGTGTATATATGTAGAGACAAAATGTGAATGTGCAAGTATAGCAAAATGTTAACAATTGATAAGTCTGGGTGAAGGTCATATGGGTGTTCATAGTTCTACTCCACTTTTCTGTAGATTAAAAATGTCTTACAATGTATATTTTTACAAATCAGGCAATTTCATGAAAATTTTTCCATTTCTAGATTCTTTAGAAAATGGCAGTGTTTGTCAACCTTAGACCAATGATCCTGCCTGGCAGTAATTGATTGCCATCCATAGTAGCTGCCCCCTTTAGATAGGGGGAGGGCTTTTTCCATTTTCCACAGTCTTTACCCTCCCTTTTTGCCTAATGTGTCCACTGTCTTTTACTCGTTGACATTACCTTCCTGGTGGCTAATATGCATTTTCAGTATGTACCCACATGTATATCCTTGGCTGATTTCCTGGGTAGGGTAGGTTGTACCGTGGGCGGTAATGACTTTTCCATATGCTAAAACTCTGTGGAATTATTTGGCACCCTGCCACATGACATTAGCTCTGAATTTGATCCCCATATCAGCTGATGAGCTTCACTGGATTCTTTGAACATACACTGAATACCTATCCTCCAAATGGATATGTTAGTCATATGAGACATCAGTTAAGAAAATGTAGGTGTGCTTTCTTACGCCATACACAAAAACAAATTCAAAATGGATGAAAGGTCTAAGTATGAGACAGGAAACCATCAAAATCCTACAGGAGAAAACAGGCAGCAACTTCCTTGACCTTGGCCGCAGCAACTTCTGACTTGACACGTCTCCGGAGGCAAGGGGAACAAAAGCAAAAATGAACTATTGGGACCTCATCAAGATAAAAGTCTTCTGCACAGTAAAGGAAACAATCAGCAAAACTAAAAGTCAACTGGGGGGAATGGGGGAAGATATTTGCAAATGACATGCCGTATAAAGGTTAGTATACAAAATCTACAAAGAACTTACCAAACTCAACACCTGAAAAACAAATAATCCAGTGAAGACACAGGCAGAAGACCTGAATAGACACTTTTCCAAAGAAGACATCCACGTGGCAGAGACATGAAAGGATGTTCAGCATCGCTCATCATCAGGGAAATATCCAAACCAAAATGAGATACCACCTCACACTGGTCAGAGTGGCTGAAATTAACAACTCAGGAAACAACACATGTTGATAAGGATTTGGAGAAAGGGGAACCCTCTTGCACTGTTGGTGGGAATTCAAACTGGTGGAGCCACTCTGGAAAACAGTATGGAGGTTCCTCAAAAAACTAAAAGTTGAATTACCCTATGACGCAGCAATTGCACTACTAGGAATTTATCCAAAGGATACAGGAGTGCCGATTCCAAGGGGCACATGTACCCCAATGTTTATAGCGGTGCTTTCAATAATAGCCAAATTATGGAAAAATCCCAAATGTCCATCAACTGATGATTGGATAAAGAAGATGTAGTGTATAATACACACACACACACACACACACACACACACACACACACACACACACACACAATGGAATACTACTTGGCAATGAAAGAGAATGAAATCTTGCCATTTGTCACAACATGTATGGAACTGGAGGATGTTATGCTAAGCAAAATAATTGGGTCAGAGAAAGACAGATACCACATGATTTCACTCATGTGGAATTTGAGAAACTTAACATGATCATAGGGGAAGGGAAGGAAAACTAAGATAAAAACAGAGGCAGGCAAACCATAAGAGACTCTTCAATACAAAGAACAAAGTAAGGGTTGGTGGGGCTGGGTAAAATGGGTGATGGGCAATTAAGGAAGGCATTTGTTGGGATGAGCAGTGGGTGTTGTATGTAAGTGATGAATCACTGGGTTCTACTGAAGCCAAGACTACACTGTATGTTGTGTAACATGAGAAGAAGGGAGGAAGGGAGGAAGGGGAGAAAGGAAGGAAGGAAGGAAGGAAGGAAGGAAGGAAGGAAGGAAGGAAGGAAGGAGAGAAAGAAAGAAAGAAAGAAAGAAAGAAAGAAAGAAAGAAAGAAAGAAAGAAAGAAAGAAAGAAAGAAAATGTAGGAATAAAAACTTCAAAACTTGCTATATAGGTGGTATAAATATTAAAATTCTTGGGGCACCTGGGTAGCTCAGTCAGTTAAGTGTCCAACTTCAGCTCAGGTCATGATCTCAAGGTTCATGAGTTCAAACCCTGCTTTGGCCTCCATGCTGACAGCTCTCAGCCTGGAACCTGCTTCACCTTCTGTGTCTCCCTCTCTCTCTGCCTCTCCCCTGCTGGTACTCTGTCTGTCTGTCTGTCTGTCTCTCTCTCTCTCTCTCAAAAATAAATAAGAAAACATTTTTTAAATTAAAAAAAATATTAAGGTTCTTTTTCAGATTTAATGTGTTACAAAATTGTTCTCTCTGGATTCTGCCTGTCAGTTGACACAGTTTTGCAAAAATTCTGAATAAGCTACTTGAGAAGTTTTCAATGTGACATGCCAAGTCTTAATGAAAAAACATTTTGTGGAAACGTTTACAGACGCCAGCGCAGAAAGTAGTGTATAAACTTTAATTACCTTTGTAAGTCGCTCTATCCTGTGTTTAAGCGATTGCCTTCCTGTTACACACCCAGGGAGGGCACCAGCTCTTGCTGGATAATCATGGCGTTGAGCCTTCCCCCAAAATAAAAGAGCTATATCTGGCACAGGTTAGGGCTCAGCTAGCCAGTGAAACGTCTCCAACAGACAGAGGGAGGGAAAGGACAGGACTGGTGTAGAATCAAGCTTGCCAGGCAAGCATATCTACCTAATACTTTATCCATTTTTGTGGGGTTTTCATCCCTATTTAATTTGATGTTCTTAAAAATGCTAGCTGTGTGTGTCCAGTTCCATGCAGAAGTACGATTTTTGTGAAGTAAACACAAGAGTGTTTCTTAGGCAGTTGGCAGAAATGAACCTAGAATCTCCTAGTATTTCAGGTAGACCCCAGTTTAGTTGGCATTCAAAGAAGGTGGCCGAGACATAACCTTTGAGTTGACCTGAGAGTCAACAGAAGTATTGTATCTGGTTCTTTCCCTTTTCATTCAGGTCCTAGACCTACCACTTCTCTGTTGTCCCTCTTACTACCTACAGTGGTGGACAGCTTTTGCCTGAAGAGACCCATTTTTGCCTACGAGTAGGTTAATGTAAATATTCCCGGTAGGACTTTGCTCAAATCCTGGACCAGGAAAGAAAATCATTCTTTCTACTCAGTTCCAGAAATATTGACAAAAGCTTAGAGGAAACTAGCGCACCCCCCCCCCCCCGACCCCCGACCCTGTCCCATTTATGTCCTCTGGCCATCCCTCCTCTCCAGCCAGGCACTCCACCTGCAAAAGGAATTCATCTCTGCTCTTTCTCTTAAGGCTCCACAATCTGTTGGGAACCCAAGTTCTCTTAGAAATATTTCCCTGGACTGGAAGGCAGCGTCCCCCAACATATGTTCACCTGCCTGCTGCTTTGTCGTTAGTGTTGAGAGTCTGGTATTCCCTTGGCTATCTTTCAGAATTTCCAATAGAGTAACCACTTAACCAGCTAAATGGCTAGAGAGAGATTTATTTTTGTATTTTTAGCATCGGGATGATTGATATCTGAAGATATTCCTGGAATATTTGTCCTTGGGGATTAACTGCATTGTCCTAGATTATGTAAATGTATTCCTTGTGATTTTGTACATTTTTAATATTTGATTTTAACACCATTAACTCTGGTTAACTCAGATTATAACTCTGGGTTATAATCACTAAATGGAGGTTCTTAAGTAATTAATACTACTTTTGTGTGCATTTATTGATTCTTTGTTTTTCTCAGCATAGGTAGTATTTCAAAAATGAAAATGGCTAATTTACTTTTTCTCTCATTAGAAAAGCAATTCAGTAAGCATTCTTAAGCCATCTTACTTCATCCCCATTCATTCTCATTAGCATTGGTAGGCAGTGATTGGATATTCAACTTGTCCTTAATTATTGAGTCATATTTTTTTCATCCAAAAGGATTTATTTCTGTTCATATAGTTCTTTTCTTGAGTAGTGAGTTGAAGCCTCTTATCCCTAAAATGGGCATGACAAGAAGTTGCATATTTTCCACACCCCTTGTTTATTATATATAATGTGTTAAAGATAGTAGCTAAGTCAGCTCTTTGGCAAATCTGAGAAAGCATATTCTGTTATGCCGGGCATATCTGTAAATGAGCTGTGCAGATGAGAACTAGACGGAAGGTTTACAGAGAAATAATGCTGATGTCATTCCATTGGAATGAAGGGGCTGTTACAACCATAAATACATTCTATAGCTAGCAGCTAAGTGTCTAGCTGTATTTCTTTTCTAAGATGGAAAAAATGTGAAGCAAACCAAAGAAGTAAATTGTGTTTATAAAGGGGGATATTTTAATTAGTTTAGGCCTTACAGTTATTCAAACAGTCTGAACTTACAGTTCTTTTTGGAGCAAACATGAAAACCATTATTTGTGGAAAGTTTAAATTTCACATGACACATATTCTCTCTATGTGTGTGGGTTGTTGTTGCTTTTTTCTTCTTCTTTTTTTTTTTTTTTAAAGTATATTTGCTTGCTTGTGTATTTTTATTTTAACTTTCCCTTTGCTAAAAAGTGCTTTATTTTCTTGGGAGGAGATTTCTTTTGGGATGAAGAAAAATGTAAATCACTGAGCTGAATCCCCCTTCCTTTTTTTTTTTTTTTTGTCATTTGCAATTTGGGTGGTTCTCAACTCCTTGGGACATGTTGAAACTAGAGGCTCCCATCTTAACTCCTTTTTAAGAAATTACCTACCTCCCAAATGTGTCTGTGTCTGCAAAACAACATGCCTGTTCTGTTTGGAGCACTGAGAGTACCCTATAATCCTTTTTTATTGATCAGCACCATCTTCACTGCAAGGAAAAGGTTTTTCAGTATTAAGAAGGTAGTGATATGAAAGGTGGGTTGTCATGTCTATCCATATCAGCCATGGTTGCACCAAAATTAAAGCAGGAAGAAAATGATTTTAATCTGTTTGCTTAACTCGTGGCAGTTTTAATGCGAGGAGAAAGAAATACAAGTTGGCCTGTTAAGATTTGCCTGTGGATTAATTTCCTTGCTGCAAACCAGGGGGAAGAAGGCAGACATGATAATGAAAAGAACCTCATCCTACAACCCTGTAACAGAACCTTGCATTTTTTTCCTCTTTTTTTTAATTAAAAAAATTTGTTTTAATGTTTATTTCTGAGAGAGAGAGAGAGAGAGAGAGAGAGAGAAAGAGAAAGAGAAAGCATGAGTGGGGGAGGAGCAGAGAGAGAGGAAGACACAGAATCCAAGGCAAGGTCCAGGCTCTGAGCTGTCAGCACAGAGCCCGATGTGGGGCTCGAACTCATGAGCTGTGAGATCATGACCTGAGCTGAAGTCAGATGCTAAACCGACTGTGCCACCCAAGTGTCTCCCCCCACCCCCTTTATTCCCTTCTTCTAGGACAATCTGTTGCTCGGCTGTCACACCAAATTCTTTAAGAGGCAAACACAGAGACAAACGAGACATAGTTTTCTTTTGTTAATTATTATTATTATCATTAATTTTGAAAGAGAGAATCCCAAATAGGCTCTGCGCTGTCAGCATGGAGCCGACACAGGGCTCGAACTCACAAACCGTGAGATCATGACCTGAGCCAAAGTCAAGAGTTAGACACTTAACCGACTGAGCCACCCAGGCTCCCCATAGTTTTCTTTTTAATTTGATATGAAAGATTTCCTGAAGACAGATCACCAGAACTATTCTTTTTGGTTTTGCTCATAAATTTTTGTGACCGCATTAGCTGTTCTTCCTCACTCACAATATGTGTGTGTGAGAGCATAAGAGAGGGAGAAGTAGAGACACAGAGAAAGAAAGCATGGCGAGCAAGCAAAAGCTTTACCCAGACTCTGAAATACACTGAATAGCTGAGCTCCGAGGCTGTTTAATGGAAAGGGTGATAATTCATAGACTTCTCTGAGGCCCAGTTAAATCTTGCCTTGGGAGAGGTAGGCCAGGGTCCAAGTGAACTCGGTTATTTAGGTAGTGAGTCGTGAATTTTGGCATTTCGTACCAGACTGCTAGCTTTCGGACAAGAGCTTATTTTACACGTGGTAAGTGTCACTTTAGCTCAGTTAAAGGGATTTTATTTTCACTCTTGTGTGTGCATATTGTATGCCTGGCATTTATTTACCCTTAGCCTGTGGCAGCACAAATGGAAAAGCATTCAGTAAATGTGGTGCGGATGCATTTTTCTCTTCTTTTTTCCGTATTCACATTTTAGAGTCTTGAAAGAAAGAAGGAATCCAGTCTGGCTTTGATACCGCATTTCTCCTGATATAATGGGGCATTGATTGTCCTGTCACTACCTTTCCTCCCCTCGCCCTGCCCTTTGGATTTTTGATCTTCTCTGAATCCTTTGTTTATTTGGCTCCATTCATGCCCTACTTTTTCTTCCCTTTCTCACATACCTTCTGCCCAGATCCAGAGGCCTTTGCTCTATTTCTCTGACAGCCTTCTCCGAGATTTAAAGTGTGTGTGTGTGTGTGTGTGTGTGCGCGTGCGTGCGTGCATACACACACACACACACACACACACACACACACACCACCACCACCAACACCACCACCACCACCACCAACAAAAAACCCCAATACAAACCCTCTCATGGGATCTGGATGGTTTCCCCTGCTGCCTTCCTTCTTCCATGCACCCCGGGGCAAAACTCCCTCCACTCTTGTCTCTCCACATCCTCTCCCTTGTGACCCCCCAGATCCCTATTAATGTGTCATGATGCAGTGAGACGTTCTCTTTGCTTTTGGACCAGGTACTGGTCTTGTATCCCTCGGGGAGATCGCATCTGCTGTCTGAGCCTCAGTTTCCTCATTCATTCCTTCTCCTCATCTGTCAGACGCCTGCAGGTGTCGTACTCAGCACCGAAGGTGAAAACTGTGGTGGACAAAACAGACTTCAGTCCTGTCCACTGTCAGAAGACTGAGCAGAGCATGTCCGTCTTGCAGGGGATGTTGTAAAAATGAGCAAGGTGTTGGCCCCTCAACCAGCACGTAGCTGGGTGCTCAGAACACGTCAGCTTTCACTGCTATAATCAAAGACAAACCTGGACAGTCCTGACCTCTCTTCAGAAGTTGTTTTTATCTCAGTCAGGACCTTTCCCTTGTATTTCTGGCTCTTACCCACAACCCATTCTTTTTCATTTTAAACAGATCTCTACCCCACCCTCTCCCCCTTCTAATCCAACCTCCTTTCTCATTTTTTTCCTTTTTCTGTCAAAAGCCTGGCCATTTCTCCTGTCATCTGCGTTTGAAAGCTGGCCAGAGGGAGGGGCCTCCAATTTTTGTGGGACAAAGCGTCCTTTTTTGCTTCTCTCTTTCAGGCCCTGTATCTAGTACATAGTCCTGAGGATACTTCTTTTGCTGAGCTCTTTAGTACTTCCCTTCGTTGTCGAATAGGTGATTATCTCCGCTCTAGTCTCAACCTTTATTACCTCAAGGGTGGGGTGTGGCTTCTGGCTTCTGGTCCTGGTGTCTGCGATGGCGGGAGGAAGCAGTGGCCTCCTCCAGCTGGTTCTGTGCGTGTGTCTATTTCTACGAGTGTCTGAAACCATAGGTTCCTGCAAACTCTAGAATAGCCAGAGATTCAGAAAGTTTGGTCTTTGACAACCGAACCAGTTCGTATATTGCAACTGTATTTATTTTACTTTTGTACTGACAATCAACTCCTCAGATTATGAGATAAATGTAGAGTCTGCTTAGTATGAGCTTCCAGAAAATGTGAGGGTATGTGCGTGTTTGACTTATGGGTATAAACCATTATCTATATCTTAACAGGATTACACGACTATAAACAAGGGTGTCATTTGGCCTTTTGAATGCGAAGTTTCTTTTTGTTGTAATACAAAACACCTGCAATTTAAACACCAGTCCGTTTCTTTTTCTCACCAAAATAGAAGTAAACATGTTCTAAATAGAATACAGTAAGAAACAATGAAGTTTATGGTGGTGCCAGCTACGAGTCTTATTATTTATTTAAAAATATTTTAATGTTTGTTTATATTTGAGAGAGAGAGAGAGAGCACGCACATGCGTACATAAGTGGGGGAGGGGCAGAAAGAGAGGGAGACACAGAATCCAAAGCAGGCTCCAGGCTCTGAGCTGTCAGCACAGAGCCCGATGTGGGGCTCGAGCCCACGAACCGCGAGATCATGACCTGAGCCGAAATCAGATGCTTAATCGGCTGAGCCACACGGGTACCCTGAAGTCTTATTATTTTTCACTTGGGCTTGGTTCATTTATTTAGGTAACAAAGCTATTGAGCTTGGATCACACAGGAATGGTGCTAGGTGCTGTGGGCTAAATCCTGAGTGTGTCCTACCAAAGGGGTCCGCACACTGTAGCCAGCCCCGTGGTCTGTTGTGTGTGAGTCACAAACTGAGGAGATTGTTACATTTTCACAGGGATATAACAACAAAGAAGAATACGTGACGGTGGTCTATGTGCAAATTGAAAAATATTCACTGTCTGATTCTGTTTCTTTTTTTTTTTTTTAACGTTTATTTATTATTGAGAGACAGAGTGTGGGAGGGGCAGAGACACAGAATCAGAAGCAGGCTCCAGGCTCTGAGCTGTCAGCGCAGAGCCCGACACGGGGCTCGAACTCACGAATAGTGAGTTCATGGCCTGAGCCGAAGTCGGACGCTCAACCGACTGAGCCACCCAGGCGCCCCTGATTCTTTACAGAAAAAAAAAAAAAAATTTGCTTTTTTTTTGGATCTGTAGCATCTCTGCCTTCCTGAAGTTTATATTTTAGTAGGAAAGAAAAGTAGTAAACGAGAACACATGAATAAGAGAACTTTTAGATTTTGGTAGCCACAAGAAAGGAGATAAGTGGGACTGCAGAATGACTGGAGGCTGAGCAGGGGGTGGGGTTGAGGTGGGATTCTTTTAAAAGGTGACTTTGAGGGGCGCCTGGGTGGCGCAGTCGGTTAAGCGTCCGACTTCAGCCAGGTCACGATCTCGCGGTCCGGGAGTTCGAGCCCCGCGTCGGGCTCTGGGCTGATGGCTCGGAGCCTGGAGCCTGTTTCCGATTCTGTGTCTCCCTCTCTCTCTGCCCCTCCCCCGTTCATGCTCTGTCTCTCTCTGTCCCAAAAATAAAATAAATAAACGTTGAAAAAAAAAAAATTAAAAAAAAAAAAAAAAGGTGACTTTGAGATTGACCTGAGCAATGAGTGTGAACAGCCTCCGAAAGAGCTGGACTTACTAACCTCTCACCCCCTTGTTCCACATCTCCCATCACCTCCAGTGGCCTGCTTGGCCACAGGGTCAGCTAGATGCTGGTGCTTAGGAAGCCTTCTAGAATGCTCTGTCTTGGGGCACCCTATACCAAAGTTTGTATCACATGGAATTGCCTGCTGCTTTCATTTCCCCCTCACTAGACTTGAACTATTTGAGGGTGAGGACACATGTCTTGGTACTCATGTAACTCTAGCATTTACCTCATAAACTAGGTTTAACAGTTAAATCTGTAAACTCAAAATTAGATTACATCAAGCAGGTTGCGAAAGTCAAGGGATTCGTCTGCAAAACAGTCAAGCTTAAAGGCTCTTGCCCTTCTTTTACACATACTCTTCCCTCCCCATCCTCTCTACTCTAAGCACTGTCCTCCCTTTGTTTTTAAAACACTTCTTGCCCCAGTGCAAAACCTGCCCGCTTCCCCGTCTTATTAAAAGATATCCTCATCCATCCAGTTGATCAAGCCCAAAACAGGGAATTATCTTTGATTCTGTTCATTCCCTCACCCTTGACTGTCACACCCAGTCCTTTAGCACCCATACCTCCAAAACCAGTTCCGTTTTCACCGTCTTTGCTACCATCCCAACCCAGGCCAGCTCTGTCCTCCTTCACCTGGACCAGTGCGGCAACTTACTGACTGATTTTTCCACGGTCGCTTCTGCCTTCTGTATGTCCATTATTCCTGCAAAGCCAAACAGATCTTTTCAGACTTGGGGGAAAAAAAAAAAAAGATCACGTCAGTCCCTCTACTTAAACACTTCAGAGGCTGCCCACTGAACTTAGAATAAAACCTGAACTAAAATATCTGAACTCCGAGCCCTCGATGAATCGGCCACTGTCTCTTCAACCTCATCTCTTAATTGCTCTCAGCCTCTAGCTGCACCCATTTCTCTCCTTCTTAGGACCTTTTATTTTCTTTTTTTTCTTTTTTTTTTTTTTTTAAATTTTTTTTTTTTTCAACGTTTATTTATTTTTGGGACAGAGAGAGACAGAGCATGAACAGGGGAGGGGCAGAGAGGGAGGGAGACACAGAATCGGAAACAGGCTCCAGGCTCTGAGCCATCAGCCCAGAGCCCGACGCGGGGCTCGAACTCACAGACCGCGAGATCGTGACCTGGCTGAAGTCCGACACTTAACCGACTGCGCCACCCAGGCGCCCCCGGACCTTTTATTTTCTGTTGCCTGTTGAGTCATTAGATGGGACTCAGTGTTAATCTCGTCAACTTTGTGAATATGTGAACCCAGATAGTGGCAAGTTAGCACAACCACAGTGATATCCCCACCCCAGCGTCCTTCCCATTCTGAATTTTCATGATCCTGTCTGTGGTACCCAAAGTTCACGGTAACGGGCAACTGACTTAATGCTCGCTATAGTTAAAGGCCTTGGAGGAGGAACTTGGCAACATTATTGCCTCCTAATGGTATTAACGGCTTGTCTTTTTTTCTCTTTCTCCATGCAGAGTATGAGTTGGAAGTAAAGAGGGTGCAAGACATTCTTTCAGGAATAGAGAAACCACAGGTATGTCTTCTGGATTTCTCAGCACAAATGACACATTCTTAAGCATTTCAAGTGTGCTTTTCTTTCACCACATCGTAGGTAAACAAAAGGGCCCCTTCCTATTGCTGATTATTTATAAACTATGAAACAGTGTTGTTATTAATGGAGCATGAAAATATAGAACAACAGTCTTCTGTTCTGTCACAATCCACCAAAATGTGTCCTTTATTTAGATATTCTGAATGCAATTAGGTATTCTTCCCTGCTTCCAAGGACACATAGCATCCCCCTGACACCCTTCCCTCCCACAGGTCTATACAACTGCTTTCTTTTGGCAATTTCCTTGAACCTGTGTAAATATAGTAATAATAATTTTTGAAAGCCTCAGTGATTCCAAGTATTTTTCCAGGTAAATTTCAAAAAGGCATTTAAATATTAGCTGAAAAGAAGTCCAAGATATTGAGTGTGATGGCAAGAAAAAAAAATTGGTGGGAGTGATGATATTGTGAGGTTTCAGGTCTGATTTTGCCAAATGCTTTGAAATCCAAGTGAAAAATTGAAAACGTTGACTCAGCCTTTCATCTGAGGTCAGAGAGCCAAAGTTCTTTGGATGTTTTCCGGCCCAATTGGAAAACCTTGATCCCTCGTCGTGCGTTTCAAATCCTGAGGCTTTTTAACAGAAGAGCTCAAACATGCCTCAGGGTACACAGTTGAGTTTGACTAAAACCTAAAAGCAGGTGTGTTGGAGTATGGGTCCCACAGGGAACTCCTGGAGCGGGGAGTCTGCACTTACTCTGGTGTAGGGAGCAGGTTGCCACGAGAGTTTTGGGGCATAGAAGTTACATAGTCAGGGCTATACTTTTAGGATGCACGGACGGTTGGCAGATGCATCGGGGTGAGAAAAGGATGGACCCAGGGAGGCAGGCCCCAAGAATCTGTTACTGTAGCTCTGGCAGGAGGGTACAGGAGGCAGAATTCAGGCGGTGGCCCTAGGCGTGTCAAGGAGAGGATGCGTACCGCAACTGCCCAGAGAAGTCAGTAAGGCTTTATGACCTCTCAGATAGCTGGGCTTTCAGGCTCCGATGCCTCCACTGAGGAGTTGCTGCCTCCCAGAGTCTCCCTTGATTGCTGTCCCTGCCCATCAGGTGGGATTCTCCACCTGGTATATAGAACCCCTGTGGGTACCGGGTTCTATATACCCACCGGGGTGGGTACTACCCCCAGCTTCACTGTGCTCTGCGTGTGTGTATATGTGGAATACACTTTACGCCATTGGCTTTTTCCCAGTAATCTGTGAATTCCTCTAGAATGGGTTTGTGTAGTTTTTATGATTTCCAGTGATATTCTTGGACCTGTTGAGTGTGTTTCACTGGCAGGGCACCAAGGAAGTAAATGCAGGGGCAGTCATATATGTCTGGTAGGGCAGTGCTGGGGAGAGAGGGGAACGAGATAGTGATCAGATCACACGCATAGAGTTATAGTTCAAGCTGTGGGAGTAAGAGTGGATGATATTTTTGGGCCTGGGGTGGGGGGAGTATAGGGAGAGGTTAGAAAAAGCTTGGGGACATAATCGTGGTATATAGTATATATATTCATGGTATAGCAAAAAGAAGGAAACTCCATGAAGAAAACAGGAGTCCTAATCGAGAAGGCAGAACAGCAGGTTATTTGACTGTCTCAAACACAGTCACAGAACTTCACAGGCCTGCCTTCATCATGTGAACACACACTGGGTTTTTCTTGAGTTATTCCTTGTCATTTCTTTACGGCAGAAGTGACAGAGTCTATGTTTGTTAGGATCGTGTGGCTCTAGCAAGATAAAAAAAAAAGCACCATTTAAATGCACTAGTCCTTTCCTTGATTCAGCATTTATTAAGTGCTTACTCTTTACATTTTTTGGAGCAGGGTGGATAGACCAGCTCTTATGTAAACAGATACGACACGAGGTGCAAAATTGGTAAGATTGTCATCTGAGTGGTTAAACAGTCCAAAATGGGTCTCACTAGGCTAGCGTCTGTTGGCAGGCGACGACATTTTTTCTGGAGGCTCTGGGGAGAATCTGTTCCTTCATGTTTTCCGGCTGCTTCTGGAGGTTGCCTGCATTCCTTGGCTCACGGCTCCTTCCATCCTCCTGTCTCCTTCTCTGACTCTGGCTTTCCTGCCCCGCTCTTTCACTTATAAGGACCCTTGTCACTACACTGAGCCCACCCAAATAATCCAGGATTGTTTCTGTCTCACACGATCTGCAATGAATCACATCTGCAAAGTCCCTTTCACCTCTTAGGGCAACTTATGCATAGGTTCCAGGGATTAGGATGGGGACATATTACGGGGGTCATTCCTTCCCCCTTGGCCCCGCCTAAACCTTCTCTGCCTGGTGATCTCCCACTCGTCCTTCCCAGCCCAGTTAGATGTTTACACATTTTTCCTCCCTTCCTCTTCTCCCCTGTCTCTGTCTGAAGGTCTTATTCATGACTGGGTCTTATTTATCTTTGTGCCTCTAATACCTAGCACTGTCCTTGGCACCTTGTGAACCTTTAACAAATATTTGCTGAATAAACGTGTGGCAGACCGCAATGGCTGCAGCTAGGTTCTGGCGGGGGAGACAAATGCCTGAAGGCCCGCCAGCATCAGATGAGGTTCGGCCAGCATGGTGGAATGTGGGGACAGCCTGGTGCCAGAGCTCCAGGCAGAGGCCTGGAGAGCAAGGGCCTCTGCTTTGCATTCTGGCCCTCTGGGCCTTTAGCTGTCTCTGTGACCTTGGGTAAGTTCCATGACCTCCCTGAGCCTCGGTTTCCTCACCTTCCAAAGGTAGGATGATACATACCACATGGGACTATGGGAGAAGTAAATCATAGAGTATTTAGAGAGGACTTGGGATAGGGTATTTCTCTGGAGTTTATAGCATATCAGTATGCAAAAGTGAAATTCCCCACCACACTCTGAAATGGGAGAGGGGTGTCCAGCTGCCTTCCAGGGAAAGAAGCAGAGTTCAGCAAGTTGGGCATTTTGTTCCTGATTTTTTTTTCTTTCAGCCACATCTGATAACACGTCTAAATAAAAGGCACATATTTTTTCTCTGAGATTTTGTAGATGGTTTGTGTTAGGTGTAGAAGGAAGTTTTAAGATTTGTGGGTTCCGGTCATCTTTCTAGAGCTTTGGGCACACTGAGTTGAGCAAGTCATTTACTCTACAGAAACCTGGATACTATAAAGATCCAAATACTGAGTCACGGAGTAAAACCGTACGGATTTGCTAGGTATTTGTCCTGAGACTGTAAGAGTTAGGTGCCTTGGGGACCAGAGTCCTAGCCACTGCTCTGTCAGAGAAACAATTTTGCTCCTGTTCTAAGTGATTGAGGAATAAACCTCTCCCAGTACCTGCCACCTCCAGCCTTTGATCTGCTCTGATGACAGTGCTAGATGCAGCCTCCCACTTACCCCCGGGCTGTTTATTTTCAGGATGTAAATAAATGTAACCTGCATTGTTTCCCTCCGCTAATGTTTAGCTTGTGGGAACAATTGATTTGTCGGTTCCAGAAGTGAGTGCACTGACCTAAGAGAAACAATTGCCCCTCCAAGAAGCCATTCCTCGAAAAATAAACAACAGTGTATCTGAAAAGGTTTGGCAGTTCTTAGCACTTGAGGGATTATAGAAACAGATGATGGTGAAATTCCTAGATTTGAGTCTCTCTTTTTTTTTTTTTTTTTTTTTTTTTTTGAGTAACGATCTCTGACCTTTTGCTTTTAACTTTTCCATTGTGTTATTATTTTTCATGATGGTACTTCTGAAGTGAAGCCAATATTTCCATGGTAATATTTCCTTAGCGTTCTCCCTAATTGGATCTGCAGGCCTCCCACATAGTTAACTCCAAAGTCCTGACCAGATTTAGAAGCTACTTACTTACTCAGAAATATTTTTTAACAAGGTGAGTGAAAGATGGTGTATCAAATAGCGACGCGATCATACAGTCTTAGGTCCTAATGGATATGCACCTATATACACTTTTAACTAGCAACTGGCCTCAAGTTGGAGTCTACGTTTAACAAATATATAGGCAACAACGATTTCTAGTCAGGATGTAATTATTTAGAAATAAATGATGGTTTTATGACTCCTTCGAGATACTTCAAAACAGTTTAATTTCTCTGAAGTCTTGCTACTCGTAACCTCCCCAACAGACCTTTTACATCTCTGGTGCCAAACAAAGTGTCAGTTTGGGTCTTGCCCAATGATTTTGTAACTAGAGATCATCGCTTTTATTATCATCATAAAGGAGATTGACTTCTATTTACAGTCTGATAATTAAACATCAGGAAGTCAGTTTGTGTTATGGCTTCTAATCTTCTTTCGGATGTCAGCCATGATGCTCCTTGTGACTGTCAGATTAGCTGCCCTCGTGTAGTTCAGTGGTCACTGCTGGTGAGAAAGTTTTCCCCACGGAGAAAGAGAGAGAGAGAGAGAGAGACAGGGACTTAGAAGTTACTGCTCCTCTGAGATTGCTTTCACTCTGAAGTAGGCCTGAATCAGTCAGAGTTCTTAGAGCTCGGGTCTCTCATTAAGGTTATCACCTCCCTGGACACTTAGAGTGTGCATCCGGTGCTGAGGGTTCCCCTTTACGTGACATTCTCTTGAAGGGCACCATGCAATTTCCTGGCATCATCCTTGAAACGGAAGTGAGTTCCAAGTTCTAACAGAGACGAGGCATTCTTTCTCTAGGGAGGATTCCAGTGCCTTAAAGAATGGAAACCTGAAGCCCTGGAGTCTGAAAGAGAGGGAACAGGAGTACAGGGGGGAATTGGTTCCAGACCAGTGGTAGTAATCTAGGTGGCAGGCTGCTTAGCTCCAGGAAAGTATTCTCAGAAGCCATGGCTGCTGTCCTTTGAAAATGATGTAGAGTTCTCAAAGTGTGCTTCCCACAGTCTGGCCTATTGGAAGAGTGCATGTGCACGGAGACCTGCGTTCAGAGGACAGTTTGCTTTCTTAAGGCATGCTCATGGGAACTAGAGAGGGCGCCTGGGTGGCTTAGTCCATTAAGCATCTGACTTTAGCTCGAGTCATGATCTCACAGTTCGTGAGTTCGAGCCCCGCATCGGGCTCTCTGCTGTCAGCACAGAGCCCGCTTCAGATCCTCTGTCCCCCTCTCTCTCTCACGTTATCTCTGGGGGCACCTGGGTGGCTCAGTTGGTTAAGCGTCTGACTCCTGATCTCCGCTCAGGTCACGATCTCACGGTTCCTGGAATTGAGCCCCACATCCGGCTCTTTGCTGACAGCGAGGAACCCACTTGGGATTCTTTCTCTCTCCTCTCTCTCTCTCTCTCTCTCTCTCCCTCCCTCCCCTGCTCTCTCTCTCATTCTCAAAAATAAACATTAGAAGAAAAAAAAAAATCAGGAAGTCCCGTTAGTTTTATGAGATACCAGTACCTCAAGATGACTCATTAATGGTGTATCAAAGAATGCAGCAGATATCCTGGTATGCATTGTAGAAGCACTGCCTTAAAATCTAGTCAGGAGAATGAACGCACAAATAACCAAGTAAGGCACAGTACAATGAAATGATTGCCCAGCATAGGTACCAGCAGAATGTGACCAGAGCACAAAGAAAACAGTGGTTGATTCTCAGCATGGGTTTAGGCAGGAATGTACAGAAACCTTTCCAGAATCGCCCGCAAGCTGCTCTGGGTCTCTCTGTGCCGTGGGTCTGCTATGAGGCCATCTCTCACGCATCCGTCTCTCTTCACCATGTTGGTGCTCTTTGAGGCAGAGATCCTATGTTAGAAAGCAGGAAAATCAGAAGCTAAGTTATAGGGGCATGAAAGGGAATGGCATCCTGAAGGGGTGTGTAGCACAGGAGGGTCGGGGGACAGGGCAAGAGGAGATGTTAGTCTGGAGTCATGGCACAAAGGGTGGAGTTTGATTCTTAAGAGTGTCTCCCCAGAGTTTTTTAAGAGGTATGTAATGCTGGTCTGCCATCCCCTGTGTCTCCTGTATCACAAACTCAGACTGTCTCACTCCCTTTGATTTTTATTTTTCATTCAACAGACATTTACTAAGCAACCACTGCTCACAGTTGAATATGACTTGGGTCCTGTCCTTAGGAAGTCCCACAGTCCGGTGGGAAAGGTAGACAAATGCCCTAAACTCGATTTGCAGAGGTAAAGATAACCAGGTGCTGTAGAACAGAAGAGTGATGACAGGTGAAAGACTTCAGGGAAGTTTATGTGGGGATAGTGAGGGCTGGCTAGGTCTTAAATGATGAGCAGGGATTTGACTAAATAATTGGTTAAATAGATCTTGCTGCTTTGTCTGTGTGGAATAAAAATGATATGGAGGGGTCGCTGCTAAACTTGGAAAGAATGACAGCCTGGAAAGAAATTCAGTATTCACGGTCCATATTATTCATGTTTTTAAATTATTTTGTATTACATTTTAATACTCTGTATCGATCAGATAGTGACAAAAATGGATGAAAAAAAGGGGAGACTGAATAGTTTACGCATCTCTACCCATAGACTAATAATCTGTCACTATAAAGTCTTTATGAACATGAAGCTTTAGCATGTATGTTAACCCTTGTTTTTAATATTATTGAGACCAGTATCCAGAGAGCAGCAAAATAACCTTTAGAAAATTAGAACATCAAAGTTCTGTTGATTTATTGCAAAGAATTAGACTGTGCGTTAGGTTGAGTTTCTCCAGAAATGGGCTCTAAAACAAAGATTGGAGTGCAAACAGTGTATCTGGGAGGGGGGGTGCCCCAGGAAGCACGAGCTAGAGTGGGCACCTGGGATGGAAGGGCAGGAAGCCCACTGCAGGGTCTCTTTAGTGGGCAGGTTACGGCCCGAGGTGGCTGGAGCTCAGTCCTGCTGAGGAACAGTGGCGTGGAACCTGCCTCAGTGTAGTTGGTTCTAAGTAAAGGAAGAAAGTTGGGATGTTTGAAGGTGCCAGAGTCCTTTGTTCAAATGAAGTCTTAAACAGAGGCTTCCCCAAAAAGAAAAAGGCAGAGCTTAGAGAGGTAAAACATCATCACCTCCACACACATTTCAGCCTGAGCCATGGTTCTCCTCCCCCATCACTGGGTTCTCCCAGAAACTGAGGCCTTCAACGAGGGTGATTTGAAAGGTACTGGCATGGGAGGCTCAGAGGCAAGCGGAAAGTACCTGCGGACATGGCTCCTTCCATGTAACGTGATGGCCATCGTGGAGATCACTGAAGTCTCACACTCAACTTCTTACCTTTAAAAAAAAGGTCCCAAACAAGACTGATGTCTTTACTTTCTGGAGGATCTAATGTGAATTACGTTATAAGGACAGATGCTTTAGGAGCTATTTTGGACACCAGGACTTTGACAAAAAAGTACTATATATGATGTGTTTTTCATTGTAATTAAAATTGTTCGCCTTGCATTAACACTAAGCCAATTTTATGCCACTACTAATCATGACAAAAATGTTACTGGAAGAAGCAGTGTCTGATGTGTATGAAGCGGATTTGAATAATTTCGTCTGTGTTTTTCTTCCTCAGGTTTCTAATATTCAGGCAAGAGCAGTTGTTTTGTCCTGGGCTCCCCCTGTTGGACTTTCCAGTGGACCCCACAGCGGTCTTTCTTTCCCCTACAGTTATGAGGTTGCCTTATCAGACAAAGGACGAGATGGAAAATACAAGATAATTTACAGGTAGCATATATTTCCATGTGTTTTGCTCTTCTGCTAAGCTGTGCAGTTGGAGTCATTAAGGAAAATAAGAAACAGGAAAAGTTTAGAGGCTTTGCAAACTTTTCTTTAAATAGTTCATTTTAAGAATTAGTGATAATTATAATGTCAAGAGTTATTTTTGTCCAGAGTAATTACCAGTCAGAAATGACTTCTGTAGAGCTATTGATGTTGATGAAATATCATTTGGTTATGTGAGTTTGTCAGTATAGTACTAAAGAAAAATTTCCATTAATGTCTGTCAGGGTTAAAAGTGAGTATGATTTTTAATTTTTATGTGCATCAATCATGCACTTACGCGGTTACCTTTTTCGACCCAGACCATTTTCTGGTGTTTTCTTGAAATTCTCTAATATGGTTTCCTTCCATTTTATCCTGTTTCTTACCATCCACAATAGGTTTCTAGCCTGTAGTAAAGATGCCTTTAGAGCATTTCATTCCAAGACTTTCTTAAATAAGTTTAGCTCACAGGGTAGGGGATTGTCCCTTCTGTGTTACCAACTCCCAGATATTAACCATCTAAATGATTTATAGCCATGTCCTAAATGTGATTAAAAATTTTCAGGGTCAGGCCTTTTCTCTTTTGTAATTGCTAGGCACCGCCCACATTTGCAGAGCAGGAAATCAGAGCATCAGTCTTGTTTTCACTGCTTGTTTGACCTCCCTTTGAGTGGCCCCCAGAATGACCACCAGAGGCCAGCCTAGCGTGGTCACACAAACTGCACTTCTTCCTCTGCCGGAGAGGCTGGCTCTCTGTCCCGTTTCCCTGCTGTACCAGTGCCACCAACCTTGTATCTCCCCAGCCCTGTTGTGAGTTCTTAACTTGCTCCAGGACATGTCTTCTGCACTAAGAAGATGGGTAAGAGACAGGGAAGGAGGCCCATTAGGCACTCTCTCCTCCCCTCACTGCCCACTGTGCCTCCATTGTCCCCTCCCTGGACTCCTGCAGGGATGTCCTCAGCCTCTTCCAATGTCTCCTCTCCTCCTGCTACCTAGCCTCCACACGACATAAACCGGGTCACACTGGGTCACTCCCCACTGAAGACACTGCAGTGATTCCCCACTATACTTAGAAAAAAAAAAAAAAAATCCTAACTCCTTACTCCAGCTCACAACTATTTGGTTCTATTTTGAGAAGTCCACATTGGTCAAGAAATACAGAGCACCGTTTGCCCCAGCCGTACCAAGAAACCATGAGATTCTGTCCACGCCAGATGACCACTAGTGGCAGGAGCTGGTCTCAAGTGACCAGGGGGCTAGGCAGATAACGTTAAGCGAGAAAAGGAGGAAGATTGGGGATGGGGTGCACAGGAGCACCCCTGCCTTCCTCTGAAGGAGCAGCCACCGCTCACCTAAAATAGGTTGGTGCCATAAGGGAATGCAGGCCTTAGAATTGCTGATTTCTTTGGATTTTTTCCCCCCAAAAATACTGAAAATCTGAATTTTTATGTAAGCTTTCCTAATGCCAGACTCATTCAGCAAATGCAAAACCACATTAAACATACAGTGCAGGTCAGACATCAGAATTACAGGCAGGGTGTGGACATTGGCCTCCAGTTGGCAACTTTAAAAACATATTTTTATTTAAAATTATTTCAGGGGCGCCTGGGTGGCGCAGTCGGTTAAGCGTCCGACTTCAGCCAGGTCACGATCTCGCGGTCCGTGAGTTCGAGCCCCGTGTCGGGCTCTGGGCTGATGGCTCAGAGCCTGGAGCCTGTTTCTGATTCTGTGTCTCCCTCTCTCTCTGCCCCTCGCCCGTTCATGCTCTGTCTCTCTCTGTCCTAAAAATAAATAAACGTTGAAAAAAAAAAATTTTTTTAAATTATTTCAAACTTATAAAATGTTGCAAAAATAAAGGGATCAAGGAATATGCATAGACCCTTTTACCCAGAGTCACCTATCAGTAGCTTTTTATCCTGTTTGGTTGACCACTGGAGTACTCTTTCTCGCCTCCCAGTCTGTATTTTTTCCCATTAGTTGTATATATCATGGCCTTTTACTGCAAAATTCTTCAGTATATTTCCCAGGAATAAGGATATTTTCTGACATCGCCGCAGTGTAATTACCAGCTTCATAAATTTGCATTGATAATATACTTTGATCTAGTCCATCGACCACACGCCGGGTTTGTCAGTTGATTAAATAATGTCTTAGAGCATTTTCCTTCCCCTCTAGGACAGAATCCTGGCCAGGGTCAGATATTGCAGTTTGTGCTCATACGTCTTTCACCTTTAATTTGGAACACTAACACAGTATTTTGGGGCACAGAGATTTTTGAAGAGTATAGCCATGTGCCCCCCCCCCCCCCGAATAATAACCCTCACCTTTTAAAAACTTTCAATGGAACATTTGTTATTTTGTCACGGCTTTTGCCTCATGGCTAAGTTAAGTTTCATTTGCAACTTCTGGTCATATAACTGGGTTTCATTTATGTAAGAGAGCTACTGACTGGTATGTGTATATATCAGAGAGCTATTAGGATTGATATGTGAAGGAAAGCACATTGAAATTTCTTCAAGAGAGATGAGAAGTTGAAGCAATTGGGGTTCCTTCCACGGTGAGTCTGAGAACTACCTTCGGTTGACAACTAGAATAGTTATTTTACACTGAAAATTTATCTCTGTGTTTAATTTCCTTCCTTATTTATTTGTTTTTATGTATTTACTTTGAAGAACCGATAAGGCCTTTTGGAACTTTTATTAGTATGTTAATCTCACCATTTTCCCGATCTAGGATAGTATCATTGAAAGGAATCTAGGGGTGCCTGGGTGGCTCATTGGTTGAGCGTCTGACTCTTGATTTCAGCTCAGGTCATGATCTTACAGTTTGTGGGATCAAGCTCCGCGTCTGGCTCTGTGCTGACAGTGTGGAGCCTGCTTGGGATTCTCTCCCTCTGCACCTTTCCAGCTCATGCTCTTTCTTTCTCTTTCAAAAAATAAATAAGTTTAAAATATATATATATATACACATACATATGTGTGTGTGTGTGTGTGTGTGTGTGTGTGTGTGTGTGTGTGTGTGTGTATAGAATCTAATTTCCTAGTTCAGAAGGGTAATAATACCAAATTGGCAAGTTTATTTCTGGTTTATGGTAGAATCAGACATAAGAGTTCTTTAATCATTGCTGGTACATGATGATGAGACCCAAATCCAAAATCAGTCTTACTGTTGAAGCTGGTATCATTGACTAATAAATGATTTTTCTTTGCAGTGGGGAAGAATTAGAATGTAACCTGAAAGATCTCAGACCGGCAACTGATTATCATGTGAGGTGAGTTAGGATATGAGAGCTGACCTGTGTTGGGCATTCAGATTGCTAAAATAAATCGTGTGCTTCTATTAAAAAGTTTATGGTTAACAGCATTTTCCTAACCAAAAGTTGCTGTTCCTTGGCTCATTGGCCATTCATTAGTGTTCTGCCCTTGAGAATGTAGTGATTACACAGAAGTGTTTCTGGTAATAGAAAAATAGATGATACACTGAATCAAATTTTAAAAACTATTTTAAAGATAAATTGTATATAGTCTAAGATCTTTTGGACTGTATGGTTTAATATATATAATGTTTCCTTTCTATAAAACAAATGCATTTTTTTGCCATTGGTAGATCAGTTGTTTGTGATAGCCCATACCTATCTACTGTATGTTCAGCACAAGTGACTAAGTTCTGCCATGTTCCAAGAACGCCTTTGGACCTTAAAAGTCAATAGGTTTTGAAAAAAGACAAGTAATGCATATATCAAATTATCTCTGATAAGAATTAACCCAACTTGGCAAAACAGTGAAACAGTGAATCCATATAATCTGAAAGATAGTCTGAAATCTGTACTGTGATTTTTCTGGAGTCTCTGCTGTGACTACTCTGGAAGGCAGGGCTATAACTAATCTCAGAAAGAAAGAAATACAGCCAACCACAGACTTGTGAAGAGGAAAGTATTACATGAACTTATGCAGAGCTCATCTAATTATTTAAAGATACATTCACATATCCACTTGCAAATAGGTTTCTGACTGTGGTCCGTAACATTTTTTTAAATTTCAATTTTGACTTACAATTTTTTTTAATTTATAAGTTGACCAGAAATGGTAATTTTATCTAAAAGAGTACACAACAACGGTTTCTCTCTCCATTCTTCAGTTATGTATGTGTATGTCAGAATTGTGTAATAGAATTGCAACATCAAGCACACGTTCTTTATTATACTTACCAAAGGTTCCTTTGTAATGGAGTAGAGGGAGCAGAGCCTAAAAGGAGGAGCATACATTCATTATGAGGAGGCTTGCGTTCTAGTCTGGTTCTGCTGTGAATTAACTGTCGTAACTATGCTTAATCACATAGGTTGGAGGCCACAATTCTTCCTATAACAAAGGCAGGAGAGTAGGGATGTGTTCAGATTACGATACTTTATAAGCCATGTAAACGTTTAAATTAAGTTTAAAGCAATACATAAAAGCAAGGTGTTTTATATGCAGTTTTAAAGTGCTTATCTGCCTCGTTGCTGCGTTGTTTAGAAGAACTCTGTTGCAACTGTCTCTTCCTGTTCAAATCAAAACATTTGGGTTTTGAATCAGTTAGCTTCAGCCCAAACATATTGAATTTTTCAGTCTATACAAACAAAAAGATTTGTGTGCTTTGTGAAACTGAGATGATAGTAGAAATACTTTACTATTTCAAAAGGTTGATTTAACAGCAAACCAGAGCATGTAACACCGTATAGGGAGCCATGTAAATGTTCTCCATTAGTCGTCAACATATGTTTCCTTTTCTCTCCAACTTTTTTAACAGTTTATTGTTACTGCTTTATAAAGGTTCACTTTATTAATTTTCTGCTCATTCATGAGCTAACAATGTCTTTTTAAAGACACTTAAATGTCTTCAGGAGTCTGCCCTTTATTTGCCATCCCGTCTGTAGCTTACCTTCATTTCTTTCTGACTTATCTTACAAAGGGTGAATTCTGACAAGATTGGCTCATCAGTTCTTTTACGGCCACGTCTTAGGAACATCTTGAACTTCTGGGCAGATAAAAAGGAGTAATTCATGAACTCCCCAAGAGGAATAGGGACATGAGGTAGTGCCTCTCTAGAGGCTTTGGATCCAGACTTTGTCCTGACACATCTGGGACCTCTTGTAACATACATGACACATAGGTGACATAACACCACAGCCTAAGGCACCACCAACTGTCATTTGGTCTCTTTCTCTGCTTGCCAGAGAGAGAGAAAATTTTCCCTCTCTTCAGTAGCAAGCTCTTTTAGTATTTAAAAAAAAAAATAAAAAGAGTCTCTCCTAAGAAAAATGTCTACAGTCCAGATTTTACTTTTTTCTTGTCTGGCCCACAGTTCATATAGATCATTCCGTCTCTTGCCTCTTACGGTCTTTCATTTTTCAAGCGAGAGAAGAATCGAAATCCTTCCTGTGCCTGCTTAGATTAGCTTCCTCTGCCTTGAATAGCTTTGGTGAGGCAGCATGACACGTAGTGGACAGAGCTTGGAATTGGGGGTTAATGGCTCAGTCACTTGCTAAGGGGGTGTGCCGAGGCAAGCCATTTAAACTTAAATGGCCTTGTTTTCTTGTTTCTCATAAAATGAGAATAATAATGATACTGGCTTCAGGAAGATGGTGTGAGAACAAATGAAGTGTATGTGCAAACCTATCATAAATCTGGAAAGTGTATAAATGTTTTTGTTTGCCCAGAGTTGCTGCAGTGTTTCCACACTCTGATAATAAAAAAAAGACTTCATGATGCAGTCCTTTGAACCTGTGTATAGTTCGACCATATCACTTACTATTTTATTGGGATAAAGATATATACCATACTTGACACTGTCAAAAAAAAGGAGCAAAATCTCTTTTTCTGATGCAGTGGAGTTAATGTTCTCGAAGCCTTAGTTCCAGGAATGTCAACTTCTATCAAATACAGCAGCCTCAAATAAATGTGAAATTTAAAAGTCACCTATAAGACCTCAAAGGCTGTGTGGAATTTGTTTTCTCAGTCATTTCCATAATATAGGAGCTGCAAAAGAATTCCGTTATTGTACAGCCGCAAAACGAGTAATTATATTCATTGCCATTTTTATTTGTGCATTACCAATTTAGAAAGTGTCACCCCGGTGAGAGTCTGGAGAGCCAAGGATGGAAACAATGAGATATTTCTTTCAGCATTTCCAAGCAGGCTACCTTCTCCTTCCCGTTCTTAATATTGCACACTTTGACGAAGGCCTGCAGAAGTCTCCGTTCAAATCACTCTTCAATACAGTGAAAGATTTCTTTCTCAAATCGTATACTGAAGTCCCATCTGTGGCTTCTGTTCCTAACATTTCTTGCTGCCTTTGATTTTGCGACTCTGATTCCCTCCCCCTCATTCTGTTGGTTCCCTGTCTTTATTCGGTGCTTTTTCTCATTTTCAACTTTTTTCTCCCTTATGTTAGTATCGTTTGAGGTCACCCATCAGATATACAAACGTTTTTTTTAAATTTTTTTTAAATGCTTTCATTTATTTTTGAGACTGAGAGAGACAGAGCATGAGCAGGGGAGGGGCAGAGAGAGGGGAAACACAGAATCTGAAGCGGGCTCCAGGCTCTGAGCTGTCAGCACAGAGCCCGACGCAGGGCTCGGACTCACGGAGTATGAGATCATGACCTGAGCTGAAGTCGGACCCTTAACTGACTGAGCCACCCAGGCGCCCCTACAAACGTTTTTTTAAGCAGCAGTGTCTCAGTCATGGATCGTGGATGCTATCATTGAATGTCTGGTGCTTAGCATCAGTTCCTGGGCAAGACAGCTCGTGACTTCTTGTCAGCAGCCCACTGCGGTTATGGGAGTCATTTATTAGGAGACCAGTGGCATTTATATGTAAGTATATAGGTTTATGTACATAAACGTTTATATTCATTTAGCTATATGAATATTTACACATACGCAAAAATACCTAATTGGTATTCTAATTGGTAGTTACAGAATTAGTACTGACTTTGAAATAATCATTTTATTTGGGAGTCAAGAATTTATATTTTTATCAATAATAGGATAATCAGGAATTTGAGTGAAGGAATGGATAGCAATTTTATGACACAATTTGAAGCAGTTTTCCAGTCATTGGCATTAACAGTTTGGCAAAGAAGTTGTCCAGAAATGATATCATGTAGCAACATTTCTCAGAAAAATTATGTGATGAAACATTTCCAAAAATACGGTTGACCATCTCAGTACAGAATTATGAAATAGGTGTTATTGACTAGAAACTGTGGCTCCTACTATGTTACAGATGTGCTGGAGGAAGTTGGAGGCAAATTTCTGAAATTCTTGGAGCACCTGTTTCATAATCATTTAGTCAGTATTTAAGCTGAAACAAATGTGAAAATGTAACACAAGATTAATCATATCGTTAGAAAAATGTATCCTTCTTCGCTGTGATAAATGCAAAAGGAACTGAACTTTTTGCTGATTTATTTAACCTAAGAAACTGATCCTACCCCGCTGATGCTCATATCGCATGATGGTATTTAGAGAAAACACATCACCATCATATGAAAAACATTTTTGCGACCTTCTTAAAAATCACCATTTCCAGAGACATTTCGCTAAAAGTTACTGGTAAACACAGCTGGTGGTTATGACAATTAGTTGCTGTCTATTTACTGAACAACTTTAACTGACCGATATATCATGGGGTACTTAGATACTATGTCAAATTTTACATACTGTGTATGGCACATTTATATTGCCATATACAATGGATCTTGTTTCCTTTGTGGACAGAGTTTTATGAGTACAAAACACTGACCCCTAATTTCAACTGTAACATTCTTTCAGTTGAAAGACCAGAAAAATAATTCCTTGTGGCCCAGACAACTATGTATCTCCAACGTCCTCAAATTTTTACTTCTGCCACCAGGATCTTCGTTCCTCCCGACAATAGTCATCCTCCCAACCTGCCTCTGTCACTCATGTTCTCTAGGCTAATAAGTATGGATTTCCCAAGAATCTCAATAAAGAATGAACTTGACAGAGTCCAAATCTCCCCAGATAAGTAACTGCAGTCTGCCAGCCCTTCACAGGGCCTGTCCCTGCCTCATTTCCTCTGCTCTATTCTCCATGTAGATTTTTGGTGCTGTTTTTGTGAACATTTAGTACCCAGTATACCTGAGTATAGTCTGAATAAGCAAATGCCCAGTGATTATAAAGTGAAATCTACTAGGAACCTAAGCGGGTAAAGAGCTGGGTAAAAGGCAGTGGACAAGCAAATTTATTGCCAGGAAGACAGTAAGAGATGGGGAGGACTCTGAACTGGATAACACCTGCCCCATCCAAAGGCGGACTGTTCTCACCTTTATCTTGAGTACTATCAGGCAGGTATGCCGCTGTGTTGCTAGAAGCAGAGGTTCATTTTTCTAAATGAGAGATCTCCAGAACTTTTTGTCAGTGTTGGCTTAACCTTTAACCTTCTGTTTCAGAAAATTTCAGATACAGTCAAAAGTGGAGAGTAATTGGGGTGCCTGGGTGGCTTAGTTGCTTGAGCGTCTGATTTAGTCTTAGGTCATGATCTCGTGGTTTATGAATTCGAGCCCTGCGTTGGGCTCTGTGCTGACCGCTCGGAGCCTGGAGCCTGCTTCGGATTCTGTGTCTCCCTCTCTCTCTGCCCCTCCCCAACTCGCACTCTGTCTCTCTCTCCCTCCCTCTCAAAAATAAATAAACATTAAAAAAAATTTTTAAGTGGACAGTAATTGATGGGTTTTCGTATACCCATCATCGAGCTTCTTATTCCCTTGCTGCCCCTCCCTCCTCCTCCTACCCTACAGCTATGTCGAAGTCCAATCCAGACACCATCATGTTTCATCTATGAACCACATTACCGTCATCACATGCCCATCCAAAATAAGCAAAAATGATAACATTCCTTAACATCTTTAAAATTCAGGGACTCTTTCCATTTCCTCAACTGTCCTAAAAATGAAGGTTTTGTCTCTTCGGTTTGTGGTAGTTGAAATACAAACATGGCCTGAATATTCTGTTTGGTTGGTATCTTATAAATTTCTTTTAATCTGTAGGTTTCACCTCCCTTTTCTGTTTTGTCCCCGTGCAATTTATTAGTTAGAATAACTTTTTTGTCCTGTAGAATTTTCTGCAGTGTGGATCAGGCAGATTGCAACCCTGTAGTTTTGCTTAATATATTCTCTCTGTGTTTCCTATACAATGGGAAGGAGGCTTAATCAGATACAGGTTCCGTTTTTCTGGCAAGGATTTTGTAGGTTGTGGCATTATCGTTCATTAGGAGTGTATAATGTCTGCTTGTCTCTTTTTGTACTGACCATTGCCCGTGTCCATCCGTTCATGCACAGGGGGCTGTGATATTTTAAATCACTCTATTTTTTCCCTCTCTCCCACACATAGCTTGGGCCAGATGTAACCCACGAGCCACCAGCTGGAGAATCCAACTGATCTACTAAAGTTTAGGCAGGAACCCTGCCCACGTCGGGAATATTCTGTGATTCATTTTAAGTAATTTACTCCTAGTGAGCCTATCCTACTACATGGAAATGATCTAGCCAAATCTACCATTTCCTTTTATATTATCATGTTCCTATATTTAGGACATGCAAAAGGGAACATTTGGTTTCATCAGGTTGGGTGAAGAGCATCCTAGTAAGTGTATTTGTTTGGATCAGATGTTGTGGTGTCCTCCCCTAAGACAAAGAAATCAAATATCCAGTCATCTGTCTCTTACCTTTCAGGGTGGCAGATAGCATTAGTGATTTTAACTTGCATGACCTCTATAAATTCTTTGTGATAGACCTTGAGGAGAAGGGACTTTGCAAATCACACACCTAATTAGGTCCTGTTTTCCATAATGTCGTTATCTTTAGCTCTTGTTTATGTTCGCTGAGTAGAGTGAGGGGAGGTGGAGTGTGGGTGCTCAGAGAAGCATAATTGCAGGATGAGTAAGGACGGTAGGCAATAGAGGACAGCAGTTAGATTTACACGGCTGCATTCAGCTGAGGCAACTTTCTAGCCGTGTAGCTCTGGAAAGTTTACTTCCCCGCTGGATTCTGAGTTTTCTTCTGTCTTTAATGGGGCCTCACAAATTAAGGGCTTGATGTATTTGCCAGTTCTGAATAGCTTGAATCCTTGCATCTTTTTTAGGCCGCAAAAGTTTCTTTGTTGTCTTTTAAAACGAGTAGGTTTTCACGTTGGGATTTTTTTAATGCTGAATATTTTAAAAATGGAAAAATGGAAAGGAAGATGATAAAAATCAACATAGCCCTATTTTAGGATATTTGAAAGAAGTATAGTTTTATAATAGCACATTATGTGCTTTTTCTTCATAGCTTCTCTGGAGAAATCAGACCCATATGTTCGGTGTTGAGCCAGGCATTTTAATGTGCAGAGTACCCATCTTTAATCTCGGCGCCAGGTGCAAAAGTGAAATGTTCACATGGATAAGCTGTACCTGAACATTGTTTTTGTTGAGTTAGAGATGCACTTGGCAGTAACAAGCACACCGTCTGTATTTCTCCCAAATATCTGCAGTGTTATCAACAGTTTAAAGATGTTATCTATTCTACCCCATTGTGTATACTTCTTCTCTAGTTTGTAGGCTTGTCCCTTTTCGGCCAACCCTTAACTCTCCTTTCAGTCTTCTTCCAGACAGAGTCAGCTGGGGAGTGGTTCATGGTTTTAGAATGGATATTTGAAGACCACTTTGGGGATAAGGATGTTTTCTTATTCAGCATATTCTTTTCCAGTCAGTAGACCCAGCCTATCTTAATTGGGGCTGAGGGTTCTGACAATTAATGGAAGGAGAGAATGAGTTGAGGCACATTCCCTGCTGGGGTGATTATCCCCTGGAGATGCTGGCCATAGTTAGGTCAGGACATCCAGGAGATAAGAAGGAGTCATGGTGTGCAGCACCTCAATTTTGTTCCTCTCTGGAAAAAGGCCTGGGGCAAAGCACAGATAAAAACCCTGGTCATCTGTGATGGGCCACTGCCACTGACTGTTTGTCTGTTTGTTTTCAGGGTATATGCCATGTACAATTCCGTAAAGGGATCCTGCTCCGAGCCAGTTAGCTTCACCACCCACAGCTGCGCACCTGAATGTCCCTTCCCACCTAAGCTGGCACACAGGAGCAAAAGTTCACTAACCTTGCAATGGAAGGTGGGTAGCTCAAAGTGTCGGGAACAATGTGAAGAGTAGCCATTTGAAAAATTTTTATTTAGCATTACTCCAGTTTTGTGATGGTGTTAGATTTTCTACATAGTAACTGTGTGAAACAAATCTTTATGATATCAAAAGTCGGTATGTCTATAAAAATTGGGCAGAGCGGTAGTAGATGGAACTACAAAAAGAAGTTTGAGCTCTCAGGGCACCTGGGTGGCTCAGTCGGTTAGGCATCTGACTCTTGGTTTTGGCTCAGGTCATGATCTCGCAGTTTGTGAGTTTGAGCCCTGCATCATTGTCTACACTGACAGTACGGAGACTGCTTGGGATATTCTCTCTGTCTCTCTCTCTCTCTCTCTCTGCCCCTCCCTTGCGTTCTCTCTCTCAAAAAAAAAAAAAAAAAATACACTTAAAAAACATTTAGCTCTCTTTGCAGGGATAAATCTTTTAGAATCATAAGTAATGCCTTATAGGTGATATAAATACTTAGATAACTGAATTTCATCACTTTTTTAAGTTTATTTATTTTGAGAGAGAGCAAGAGTGGGGGAGGGGCAAAGAGAAAGGGAGAGAGAGAGAGAATCCCAAGCAGGCTCTGAGCCTGTTGCAGGGCCTCGATCCCACAAACCATGAGATCATGACCTGAGCCAGAATCCAGAGTCAGACGTTTAAATGACTGAGCCACCCAGGCGCCCCTGAATTTCATCGCTTTCTAATGGTTTACTTCATTTCAGGAAACAGTTGAGGACTTTAGTAAAAAGTTTTTATAAAGAAAGATTTAGAAAAAAGTAAGTTTTGGGCTCCATTGGCTTCTTTCAGTGGCAACTCTGAAATGTTTAATATTTAAAACTGCCTAGAATTTTTAGTGTTCTAAACTACATTAAGACTTAATTCGTTTTTACTAACTAGGCCTTAGATCTATTAGGATTACCAATTATTTTTTAAAGTCTAAGTTATATAGTAGTTTTCATAAAATACAGTTCACTGACTACAAATCGCTCCTGCCAAAGAGAGGTCCTAAAGGTGTATTGTTAGCTCATTAGTCACAGTTGTGTGTTTGCAAGAAAACAGTAGATTCTGTTATCAATATCTATAGTAATTATTTCTCTATGTTTATATATTTTTTAAATGTTTGTTTTTTTTTGGAGGGGGAATGGCAGAGAGAAAGGGGGACAGGATCCAAAGCAGGCTCTGTGCCGACAGTAGAGAGCCCAATGGGGAACTCGAACGCACCAACCGTGAGATCATGACCTGAGCAAAAGTCGGATGCTTAACCGACTGAGCCACCCAGACACCCCTCTCTGTTTATATTTTAAAATGTGTTTAAGATGTGAATTTTTAGAGGTAGAGATAAAAATTTGTGGTGTTTGGGGAATACACTAATGTGTAAAAGAAATAAGATGGCTAGGGAGGTCTCTTATTGGTAAAGATATATTTTGTCCTTTGGTTCCTAGACCAGGAGGTTGAATTTAACCAGGGCATCCATAAAAGCCATTGAGAGTAGTGGTTAGCAGCAAAGCATGGGCTTCTGGAGACCCCTCTCGTGTGGGCTGCGTTCTCATAGGCACTGGCCAACATGGAGTATGTTACTTGGCAAAGGCAAAGCTTAGACTGGCTTAGAATCTGAACTATTTTATTTTCCTTCCTGGCTTCCAGGGATAATCCAGGTCAGTGATTCCCTACCTTTTCCGAGTTGTAACACTCAACTAACCGGTCGTCATTGTTTCAGTCCTTGGAGATACACATTTTAAAACATGTTCTCTATTTGCACGTATACGCACATAAGCATATCTTTTTTAAAGAAAAGAATTAAAATTCATTTTGTTTGCAAAATATAAGAAATCTTCTTAAGATTGCCAGAGGGACCCCGGGGTCTTATAAACCTAAAGTTGGGAATCACTGATACATACTCTGCTTAAAACCTGGATGAAATTCAGGTCTTTGGCAGACCAGCATCTTCAAGAAAAAGTTTACTTATTAGGACGAAAGTATTTCACATTTTCTTTCTCCTTTTATTTAATTTAATTATAGATCAGAAACATACATTTGTTCCACTAAGTCATGTACAAACTTGAAAGTTCTGGATTCAGTTCAGTGTTTGCTTAAATGTCCTTAGAACAGATCTCCTGATCACAGTGCTCTAGCTGAGGGGCACAAGGACAGGGGACAGTGCTGTCACTGCCCAGCTGCCCTTGAATCCAGGAAAACATCGAGAGAGTGCAAGATCTAACTTCTTCTTATTAGTCAGCAATAGGAGATTGGGCAATACAAAAACCAAAGTCGGTGTTCCCACCCTCAAGGAATTAAGAACTCGGTGGTGGGGCAGGAAGTGTATCATAGAAGAAACTACTGAAAGAACAGTTTCTCTAGCAAAATTTGTAAACATCATAAATGTAGTTCTTATCTTAGAAATGTGTTCTCATCTAAAACTTTGATTGTGTCCATTACTTAGAACTTCAGATGTATCCCTGTCTACCAAATTGAGCCCACAAAAGCCTGAAATTACGGTTCAGTAGGACATACAGCACTCCCCTGAAATCTGGCTTTGAGACTCAGATTATATGACTCAGAAGATGAAAGGAGAAGGAAGGAAGGAAAGGAGGGAGAAGAGTTTCTTTATGAATTTGACTAATATTTACTGAGCCCTTGATGTCGTTTTATTATTAGCCAAAATAAAACAACCGCTATTGTTTACTGAGTGCTTCCTCAGTACCTGGTATCGGGTAGGTGATTGATATATATATTCTCCCAATTACTTGTCGCATCCATTTATTCTTGGAACACAATATTAAACAATGATATTAAGGGCCTAACAAAAGACCACACATGACAAACAGCCAAGCCGGGTTTTAGTGTAACTCCAGTGACCTGGCTGCCCTTTACTAGGTAGGACAGTGCCGTTTGTGGGGCTCCAGCTCTTTCCTGGGGAAGGGGCCAGGCCCAGACACATTTGTGCAATGAGGGAGTGGTCTCCTCTTCCTTCTCGTTGCCTGCTCCCTGCAGCACCCCCTTCTGGCAGGCCTAACCCTGCACAGCACTCGTCTCCAAAGTTTTCTGCCCCCCTTCCCATTGTCCAAGGCCTGTTTCTTAGTGAAATAGACCTCAGCATGCTTTTAAGAGGAAAGCAAATTATGAAACTTCTTTTTGCTAACATGTGAAGGGCTAATTGCTCTTGGTAATCTCTCAGGGGATCTCATCATTTTTCCTCTTTTTTTTTTTTTTTAAGGGAAATCTCAGTGGCACAAAAGGCTCTCTAATCTTAAGCACTTAAAAAAAAAAAAAAAAAAAAAAAAAAAAAAAAGCAACTGTATGGAGGAAGTTACAAAACTATAGACTCTTGACCCTGAACCTAGCTGGGTCAGATTTACCCCCGCAAGACTCCAAGCAGCATCTAAGTTTCTCAGCTTCCTTTTTAATCTCTCCCTTCTTAACGTGCTTCTTGAAAGTTTTATCCCCAGAGGAAGTAGGGCACCAAGTAGGTGTAAAGGTAGAGGCAGTGGGGAAAGCAGGTTTGGCTCTTTGTGTGGGACATGATTTATTATTGGGGTTGGGGGGGGCTTTCTCTACAGTTGAATTGTATTAAAATTCATTTGTGGTAATGTTTCCCAAGGAAATGCAGGAGCCACTGGGGTGATCCCTCTTAGGGGAGAGCACAGGACTAGCATAGGTACTGTATTTGAATCAAGTGGGTAGCTCCTAAGTTTTGTCTGTGAACAGCTTTCTCTCATCTCATTTTACTATTTTTCTTCTTTTCAGGCACCAATTGACAATGGTTCAAAAATCACCAACTACCTTTTAGAATGGGATGAGGTAAGCATATTTTCATATCCATCCAACTAAAACGCCACTGCAGAAACAAAGTTGCTGAACAAATAACCACTTTATGCTTTTTTAAGATGCACTAAACAGATGGGGGAGGAAAGAACGTAAATAGAGAAAAGTTTAACCCTATAGTATTGACTGTGGAAAAGCAGGACAGACTAAAGTCGCATAATGAATTGTATTAGATTGCATTAAATGTATGTACTTGCTTTATTTGCAAGAAATTCTACTGAAAGAAAAGACAGGGTCTTAATCTATTATGGAGTCCCTGGTGCCCAGCCAGCCATCAATTAGTATTATAAATCGACTGCTCTGTTATCTTGAGTGCTCAGGGCCATTCTGCATAGATGGTTTTGATAAGGTAACCCACACTGTGGCTTAGGAAACGTAATTTGTTTCTGCTTTTTGAAGCCATGGATGAACATTGGTGTTGCACCATTGGGTGTTCTCTGTGGGACAGTTGGAGCCATGCCTGGAGGTCTCACTCTACCAATGGCACGTGTGATCATCCTGTGGACTAGAGCACCCTATAACAGGCTACCTTCTTGCTGTTTCTGTCACCAGAGGTCCTAGGGTGGTATCCATGGTGAAGTTTCCTTATTCTCAAGGCCGCTGGGTGCTGAATGGTGACCCTGTGCGTTTCTGGCCTTGCTAACACCACCCACAGAATCTCAGGCAGGAAATGCTGGATGCAGAAAGAAGCCTTTCGTTTCTAAAAAGGGACTGTACTTATTGTCCCTGTGGCTGTTCTATTCATTCATTCGTTCATTCACCCTTGCTCTATTCTATCTGTCAGTGATTGAGCAAACAGACGAAGATTTAAGAATAGGAAATGTGGAATTGGGAGAGAAATGCAAGTTAATAGTCTTTGTGACTTAAATTCAGGGGGATTTTAAAGGTTCAGAATACAGGCTTAGGCAAAAAGTGACTTGTCGAGTGTGGAAAAAATATTCCCACCAAATGTAGAACGAAAGTGGACAAAACTCGCACGTGCAGTTTTGATGTGAAAAAGGGAGCCCTTCGTCACTTTCTGCAGAAGTGTGTTTTCGCATCTGGGTTGCATCTGAACGCTGGGGCTCCATGTTACCAAAGACAACGATCTATTGTTCTGGGGATCCTTGTGAACAGTTCCTATGTACAGATTGGTGAAATCTCAGACTTGACCAGGATATTTTACAGATTAGGTGGGTTTCATTTTAAAGTGGTTTGAAGGGAAAGCGAAACCACCCCCATGGCTCTTGTGGAAAGAGATTTTTATAGGCAGTTCAGAAGGCTGGAAAGGAGCCTGGCCGACCTGTGAGCACATGGCCACACCTTACCATCTCCCCCTCCTCCGTAAGGACGAGTGAGTGTTGACTGAGAGTGTTTTTAAGTGTCTGTTGGTGTGTTGCACTGATGTGCCTGATGCTTTTTCTCATATCTTGAGGTTTTACATCAAGATAGAATTTACCACTGAAGAGGAGGCAGGTTTTCATCTCAGATCTCCTCTCCGAGCTGTGCGTCTGTGTGTGGGTGTCCTTTTTTTTTTTTTTTTTTTTTTTTTTTTTTGCTGCTTTGGACCATGGCCTCATAAGTGAAGTAAGGTCAGAGAAGTCGAGTATTTGGATGGGAAACCTCCAAGGAAAACCCAGGTGCTGCAGGAAATGGTCATGGTGACTCAGTTGTTGGCCTTCTTCCCTTTGAATTTGGATGGAAAGTGTCCTGGCAGGATGCGTGGAGGAAATAAGCTACAGCGTCACATGAAATGGAGAAGCTTTGTCTAATGACCGTTTATAATCAATAGCACCCACTACAGGCTCGCAACCGCACAATGTTAAATTGTTCATTTTTTTGCCTTCTCCTGCCTCTCCCCGCTTGCTGTCTTTCCATCCTCTCCTTGCTCCCATCTTCATTCTTCAGGCTTTGTCCTTCCTCTTCATTTTCTCTCCACTTGCTAATTCCTGCTGGTGTTGACTCTCTTAAGCCTTATCGAAGATTCCAGGTGAGTGAACTCCCACCTACCACAGACCTTTTGCCAACATAGGAATGCTTTTGTCTTCCGTGGCTTACTATTCACCTTCTAGAAAGACTTCTGGACCCTAAACTCTCCTGTGAGCTCCCTGAAAGGAGAGGATAGTTGAAAGAACACCAAGATGAGGAGCTGTAAATTCTGTTCCAGGTTTTATACTGCTCCAGTCCTCAGTTTACCCATCAGCTCATGTATACTTACGTCATTGACACTCTCTCAAAACTCCTTATTTAGGATTGTCCCTTCTGATAAGAGTGTATTTTAGGATCCTTTTCACTGTTGTTTGTTTATTAAATACTTGAGCATTCGTGGAACAGACCCTCAGTGTCTCAACACTCTGCACTGTCCTGTGAGGGATCTGTGACATAGGGAAGCTCTCTTACTCTGAGAGCTGAAAAAAGCTCATGTAATGCTATCCTCCTGTACTTTTTGAAACAGACGTAAATAAAACAGACTTAACCACTTGCTTCTCAAATTTTTCCATCAAATAGCTTTTTTGCTTTATATGCTGGCTCTCTCCTTTTCAGTCCCTCCAAAAAAGATTTTAAAATGGTGTCATTGGGTTTCCTGACAGTGAGAATAGAAGCAATAGTAACCAATTCATTCCTGCCTGTTGTGTCATTTCAGAAGTAATGTTTCTGACAGAAACTAATAGCTGGTATTTCTAAATTCGGGGCTAGGTTGGGGATCAGTAGCCCTCTTGAGGCACCTCACTTAGGTTGATTTCTGCACCACACCACCCCCCCCCCCCCCCACCCCGCCATTCCCATACTACTCATGACTTCGTGAAGGAAGAAAATCAGATGCACAGAGAACGACATCTGACCTCCAGGAAGTGTGAGCACATGGGGCCCTGGGTATCCCTTTAAAACCTTCTGCCCTTCAAAACCTTCTGCTGGTAGTCTCTGGACTCAGGTACATCTAGTACCAGGAACTATTTCCAGAATCTGCCCTAGTGGAGCATAATGCCCTGGGAAGAGCCAGTAGTTAATCAATAGCTAACTGCTGCTGGTCTCTAAGGTCAGGTGTAGCCCTAATGGGTCACAGAAAACAGAAGCCTGTTACAGCTCAGGGGGAAGCTGATACTCTCTCTCCCCTAAATTCATTGTCTTTAATGTTGCATTACTGTTCCACAGAATTCACTTGGAAATTACTCACTAATTGTTCTGCCAGAGGTTAGCTGCCTACTTTTCTCTGTTAGTAATCATAACTAGATAGTCCTTGAGTTTTAAGTCAGGGTGGGAAGTAACTCTGACTGGGAGATGGTAATGAGCCACCAAAAATGGACCACACGGGTGTCACTGGCTTTTCAGCTGTGGCCATCAGTTTTGATCTTCCCCTGAGACAGAGCAGTTTTCATAATGTGGAAAGGTACGCACTTTGCTGGTCCCTTCCTCCTCCTGTGGTGACTCAGATGAGTTGTGGCGTTTACAGGCATGGGACCTGAGAGCCGACCTTGCATTTTTATAGACTTTTAGCCACTGTTTGCCTCCGGGAGATACCATTGGAAAGGAAGGAGGTCATTTTCAAAGTACTGTTCTACTTGACTGTAGGATGAGCCACCATTATATTTTAACCTCTTCCTGATCACACTGTGGCCCCCACCCCCACGTTTACCCCTACATTTGCATTTTAATTCATAAGTCATAGGCTTCCGGCTGGCAGAAAGCAGGCCCAAAGCCTTATGAGGGTTTCTATCTTTTGCTAGATTTGAGTTTTATACCCAGCCTGACTTCAAAGAAACAGCAAACTTACTGCTTTATGAATCCAGTTTTAGTTTAGTCCAGAATTATGAGTAGGAGAACACAGCAAAACCATGCTTCGATGCTAGGTTTCTCAAGGTGAACGTTCTTTTTCACAATGGAGATTTGGGGATAGGAGTTCAGGAGGGAGGACCTACTGCTTAAAGCTCACTACCCCATCCACTGACCCTCCCTGCCCGTGAGCTAACCAACCCCTTTGTCCTGCCCACACCCCTCTTTTGGGCACCTCCAGAGCCACATTATCTGCCCTGTTGCTTCTCTGCCTGATGGCACTGAGGTATCCAGTAGGGGGTGGGAGTTTTTCTCTAGAAGCTAAAATGTAGGGATTGAGGACAGATCTCTCTATGGTAGGGAGGGGCTTTTACTAAAAAGAATTAGTAACCTCCAGTTGACTTGCACATCAATGCCTGCTAGGTCTGTTTTAAGGGATGGTGATCTGGCCTTTTTCTTTTCTTTTCTTTTCTTTTCTTTTCTTTTCTTTTCTTTTCTTTTCTTTTCTTTTCTTTTTTTTTTAACAAGTAAAAGAACAAACTTCACAGTCAGATAGGAACTTTCTTTTCCATTTTAGAAAACGTTCAGTCCTGTAAAGGAAGTGTGTATGGAAACTTGTCAACAGAGTTTTACTCTTAGATAAGGTTTTCGGTTGTACCATTTAGAAGCCCTACCTGGTGCTGTGTGGCCTGGAACCCTATTGCTGATATGTCTCAGTCACATGGCATCCACTGAGGGAGACTTGGATTCCGAGTGTCTGCTTTATCTCTTACCAGTCAAGCAGGTAACTGAGGCCCCAAGTCTTAGCTTCTCCACTCGAAATCAGTGTCCGTTATCCCACTGGGGTTCGGTGGGTTAACTTGGGCAACAGCAGATGCAATATAATGAGTATTTCATGTCCCCTAAGTGCATATTAGGATCTGGGGCAGGAAAAGTCAGCCGTTAGAAGGACTGTATGAGGGGATTATGACATTCTTCTGTGGAACTTTGAGGAGCCTTGAGGCTAGTGTCTCCAGTTTGAACAAAACAAACACGGATGTCAGTGCTATATATAGATGTTAATTTGCCATTAGCTTGGCTTCCGGACATGACATGTAGAGAACATACAAAAGAACCAAAAAAAATAGCTTTGTGGGAATGTGACTAGTACAGTTCCCAAGATTCTTCCTCCCATGTGACTCAGCTAGCCCAGATAGGAATTTCACATGTGGCCGTCCTGGTGACTAATGAGCCAACACAGCTGCAAAACATAGGCGACTAAGAATGACATAAATGCCACAGAAATCAAGGAAGTGTAATTTGACGTAGAAAGAGCAGAAGAGGCCAGCAGCAGGTGGAGCCCACAAAGCCCCTGGGGACCCATTATCGAGCCTAACCACGCTCAGCAGTCCTGTTGCAGAAACCTCATGGAGCTGACAACAGGCCATAGAGTGTCGCTTCGTAGACACCTAGGTTAGGAAGAGCCAACTTAGCTCATTTAGGGATTGAGCTGGCCCCTTAGCAGGTGCTTGGTAATTAGTTTACTAAAAACATTACTTCTTAGCTTAGGTGTCGCACAATTAGCACTGATAATCTTTCAGAATGCTTCTTGGCACCAGTGAATTTGCCCATGGCTTCTCTGGTTGGACAGACAGCCGTTCACGGAAGGTACTGGAGCTTCAGCAAGCACAGTGACTTCCTGGGTCTCCCACAGTGCGGGAGAGAGCCCCCTGAGAATCCGGCCGACGCTTTCTCCGAGGTGCCGCACTGCTTTGGTTGCATAGCGTTGGTGCAGTGAGAAAACTGGTTTGCATCCCCAAGCCATCGCCCCTGCCTGACTGAAATATAAGGGAAGCTGCCACTTGCCAGGCCTGTGTGCTCTTTCAGTCATTCTCGGGGAACGCCCTCATGGAGATTGCAGAGTGGGGTCCCGGGATCACGTGGCACTCGCTCCATCACAAACCATCTTTCACACAGGAGCCTTAAGCCCAGTCAGTGACCTGGCAGAGTAGTAGTGTTTTGCCACATCACAGACCTTCAGTGCCACACCCCCGGGTGGTTTCAGAGAGCCAGGGGGGCAGCATCCTCCCCTGTAGGCTCTGTTGGTGGGAAGTAGGCCAGGATAGATTTAGAACTGAGAGGGGCTCATAGGTACCAAAGGCAGAGCTAAGTTAAAAGGAGCCCTCACTTTTAGGGACCTCCGCCCCAGATATCTGCACACCTGAAGCAGATTCTGTCATTTGTCACGTGTGCAGGATGGGTTATTGTGTGTTTGGGGAGCAGACTTTGTGGGCAACTTCTGGCTGCCACTAAATGACAAATCCCTTTCTTGGTCCGTGGCACCTAATTTATCAACTCATGTTTTTCATGCTTGTTGGATGCCAGCTGGAAGATGACTGCCTTGTGCCTTGGCCAGGTGGATGGACTAAGTCCGTCCATGCCGTGGTTCACGCGTCAATACTACGGCAGCCTGTCCTACAGTCACCCCTTGCTACTTTCCTTTCCCTTCTCTGGGCCAGTGGCAACCTTCTGGTCTTATCAAAGCACTGGACATTCAGATGAGCCTCCATATTGGGAGGAATATATAGGAACGTTGTATTCCTTGGATTCAAATCAGAGGACCTGCTGATTATCCTTGACTATTTCAGGGACCTAAGCCTCTCCCACTAATAGAAACATCTAGTGTGCCAAGGGCTAAGATGCATGCAGTATTTATTTAGTAACATGCAACACAAACAATCCCACCCCCCTTTTCTTACCCGTGAAAGTAACTCTGTGCCAGTGTGCTCAAAATGAAAGAGCCATCACTGAGGGGAGAGTGAGGTTTGGCACGAGGAACCTTTGAATCCACCCAGATGTGGAGCGTCTCTACCCCCTGTTAGGAGCCCCTCCTTATATATGGTTATGCTGAACGCATACACGCTCTTTTATTTCTCAAGCCAACATTTATCTTTGATGTTGCCTAGGGCCGGCCAGTGCTGGCACGACTTCTAAATATAGACGTGCTAGCAGACTAAATCTTTGAGGCTGGCAGTAGTTCAGTTGGCCAGCGCAACTTTATTTTTTATTTGATTTATCGTTGCCATTTTTGACAGGTTGGACTATGCTGTTACAGAGAGTGCCCAGCCCCAGAATCATTCGGCCCAGGTCTCGATCCAGCAGCCCTGGGCCACGAGCACATGACAACCGATAACCAAGTTCACGTAACTTCTTTAGCAGGCAGTTAGTTACCAAACCTGGTAAGAGCAGCTCAGCTCCGGAAGGCAGTGGGTGCGGCTGTGAAAGAACCTGTGAGACAAGGAGGTTGATGGAAAGAGGCCTAAGGTTAAGAAACATCAGGAAGAGTTCTCATGACCAGAGGGAGGTGGTTCCCCATGGATTCTAACGCCCTTGTGGTGGCCGCTCTGATTTCCTTGTGCCAGGAATCAAGCTGTCTTAAAGAGGAACAGGAAGGATCTTTTCCAATCTATTAATTAGAAGGCAATTGAAAATATCAGCCAACTTCAGCTAGTAGTGCCAGTGTGGGGAATACAGACTCCCAGGGTTGTTAGTGCCAGGCTAATTGGAAATGTTAGCCAAAGCAACCACATTCCCCACAGTCTCCAGAATTACTCTTGGCAGAAAAATACTGTAGCCTGAATTAATTGAGTTAGGCATGAGTTATATGTATAGAATCAGCCATGGATGTGTTAAATAAGCTCTTTTTAATGGGAAACCAACCCATTTAGAGGATTCATCTTCCCAAGTACTGAGGGCAGTTTTATGAAGACACGGAAATTAATAAAGAAGGAAAAGTGACTTGAAAAAATAGTTGCTTTCAGTCTTTTAGTTACATAGTTCTACAAATTAAGAGTTACTTTTAAACATATTTTAACCTTAAAAATCAGTTGCATTTTATGAAATGGATCAAATGCCTTTTATTTAGCAGTTTTTAAATAAGCAGACCCATCTGTAAATTGACATCTCTACTGGAACTTTATTCCATTATGTGTTTGTGAACAGATACCACAGAGAGGTGGAAACCTAGTACCACGTGGTGGTCATCTGAAAGGTTTTTTAATTTGTTCACTCCAGTAGCTTTAGGCTACACCATACCTGAACCATCCCCAAAAGACTGTTGCATGTCTATATTTTAAAATGTGTCCGGGGCGCCTGCGTGGCTCAGTTGGTTAAGTGTCCAACTCTTGATTTTGCCTCAGGTCATGATCTCACAGTTCCTGAGATTGAGCCCCGTGTCAGGCTCAGTGCTGACAGCGCGGAGCCTGCTTGGGATTTTGTCTCTCCCCCTCTCTCTGCCCCTTCCCTGCTTGCACACTCTCTCTCTCTCTCTTCTCTCTCTCTCTCAAAAATAAATAAATCAACTTTAAAAAAATCTCCCAACGTTTCTCTACAGCGTTTGGGATAGTATTAAAAATCTTGCGTCAGTCTAAAATATAACGCTGTAGGGGCGCCTGGGTGGCGCAGTCGGTTGAGCGTCCGACTTCAGCCAGGTCACGATCTCGCGGTCCGTGAGTTCGAGCCCCGCGTCAGGCTCTGGGCTGATGGCTCAGAGCCTGGAGCCTGTTTCCGATTCTGTATCTCCCTCTCTCTCTGCCCCTCCCCCGTTCATGCTCTGTCTCTCTCTGTCCCAAAAATAAATAAATGTAAAAAAAAAAATAAAATAAAATAAAATAAAATAAAATAAAATAAAATAAAATAAAATAAAATAAAATATAACGCTGTACGGTGTAGTAACCGCATTGCCCTTGCTTAACAATTTGGGTTGACTTTATCATCTAGGAATCTGGTTACAGTTTTAGCTGCCACAAAAATTCTTAAAATCTTTTCAGAGGCCTTACTTTGTTGGATGGCTTTGAGGAAAAAAGGCATGTACCAAGTGCATACAGAAAATAGAACCCTTTATTCAGTCAGACATTAAACATTTGGGTTCTAGCACGCACCTTCCACTCCCTTACCTCCTAGCTATTTATGGCATGAAAAGTTCACTGAGAAACATCATACTATTAAACATATATGGACATCAAAATAGACGAGTGCATAACACTCCTATCACAAGTTCGTAATATCGCATAACAGATTACCTCAAAACCGGATGGCTTAAAACAATTACTTTCTTAGGCTCATGCGTTCTCAGTTGGGAATTTGAACCAGGCACTGGGGGAATGAAGTATGTGTTCCACAATTTCTGGAGCTTCAGCTGGACAGAGAGGCTCATTGATTGGGATCTGGAATCTTCTGGTGGAGTCTTGACTCGCTAGTGGTCACTGCTGGCTTGGATGGAACGTCATCTGGGGCTCCCTTGCAACGTGGCAGCCCCAGAGGAGTCAGAGTTGCGAAAAATGGGTCTTCTGGGGAAAAGACAGAAGCTTTATCACCTCTTCAGACCTAGCTTTGGAAGTCACACAGCTTCATTTCCACTCTATTCTGTCAGTAGCAAGCGCGTCACGATGTCACAAGCCCACTCAAGTTCGAGGGAAAGGACCGTAGACTTTCTTAGTCATGCAAAACCATTAAAAACCTTCTTTTCCCCTTGTCTTTGTATAGCACATACAGTGTTTCAGGTACTGAGTCCTAAGATCGTCAGATACAAGGGCACAGACTTTGAAGGGCAAAGTCTTGTTCCTACCTCTGCTTCTCTTCCAAGTGTCCTGGGAAGAGGGAGAAGGAAGGGAAATATGTACCCGGGGATGCAGTGGTAGGTAGGACGGCACTCGTCCTGGCACCCGGTACAGTTCTGCTAGCCCGGAGGGTGTGGCTTGGGGGCGCTCAAACACTGCTCTTCTCAGTTAATAGATGGAAGACATCACTGCCTGCTCCCTTACTGGTAAGGACAGGGAACCCATGAGATGAACAGTATTCCTGCCACAGGTGTCACACTTGAAAAGCAGGACCATGTGTCCTTTTCCCTTGGGTGACTCACACGAGGTCAGCAAAATATTTAATCTGGGGGAGGAGATAATTAAGAAATATGTTACGATTTTATTAGCTATAAAATTTAAAATTTTTAAAACGACAAATTAGAAAGAAATGGAAAAATATTTAAGTAAATAGTAAAAGGGCAGAAGAAAGATCAAATAGGATAAAAGAGACTATGTTCCTTAAAATATTTAAAGCCTTTTACATTTATAATTTATCTCCAAATTTTATCTTGCAGAATGAAAGATTTCAGAAGGCACGTCCTTTCCCCCACTCCTCCCAGTGGCTAGGGGAGTATCTTTGTCCCTGAGGTTATTAACACGTCTTGAAAAGAACATTTCCAAGGGTGAACCATTCTCTGCTATTTAGCCACGTAGGAGTCCACGTTTTCCATGTTCCTCTATGCTTCCTTCTCTTATCCCTGCCCGTTCACAGTCTGGCATAACGTTGGAGGTTATTGACAGTTGACATTCTTCACAAGTTAGCAGGAACCTTATAGGACCTAGAAGAACATCTGGACTCTGATTATTATTAGGACTTGTAACCAAATGTGTGACCTTTCTAAAAAGTGAGTGCTCTAAGAATTCTAAGTGTTACAAGACTGACACTTTGCCCAAAGATGGTGCCTCTCTTCGGTATGTGAGTCTAAACGGAAAAGAGACACTTGCTCACCCAGGATGAGACAGAGAAGATGTCCTGTGAATATCTGCCAGGTGAGCTCGGTGGTGAAGAGAGGTGCAGTGGTGCAGGGCATGGGCTGCCTGCGACATGCTCGAGGGAATGGGGAGTAAGCCGATTCGGTGGGGTCTCGGATGTAGATAATATGCAATGTACTTCAGTTTCATCGGTAATAAAGAGGAGGTGAGGCAAAACTGAGCAGCTCGGGCCCAGGGAAGGGCTGATTTGACATATTCTGTGTACACACACCAGCTTGCTGGCCTTCTGGAGAGCAGTTGTGACCGGGAATGGAAGACAAGCACCCTGCGCCCCGCCTCCTGGGAAACAGTTCCATTTGTCTGGAGGCCATGGGTGCCGATTCGGTGCTCTCAGGTGGGGTCTGGGTGTGGGATGATGATAGATTAACAAGAACTGTGGATCAGGTTGTATGAGAAGAACACTCGGCTGAAATAGGAAGGTTTCTAACGCCACACCCCATGCCCAGTTTGAGTGTCTTAATCAGCACAGAGTGGGTTTGTGCTCCAAGATTCCTTCACATCTAGTAGAGATGAATCTTGTCCTTGAACTCAGTTGCACTATAGAAACCTGCATTGGGGCATGCCCAGGATTCTGAAATGGAAACAAGCCAGGGAACCCTGAAAATGTGCCCCTTTTGGTTTGTGGACACCGGCAGTAGGAAGTCAGGCCAGAAGGTGGCTAGCGATGGCATCGCCTCGTGTCAAATACAGCTTAGTGCCTAGATCTGTTCTAGAATAATGAAGGGTGTGGGCTTGAAGCCTCCTTTCTGCTCTTTGTCTAATTGGAGTGAAGTTTTCTTTCCTTGCTCAGAGCAGGAACTTAATTGCTCCTCTTGGGGCGGTTCTGATCCTGTTTGCTCACATGCTGCATGATCTCCCCACAGGCAGAGAATCGGGTACTGGTAGCAGACATGTGCCAGCCCTTCCCTGTAGACCAGCCACCACCCAGGCCCTGGCTCTTCCTCTTCCTCTGTGTGACACAAGACAAGGCCAGGGCCCCTGAGGTCCCTACTGCCTGAGTCTGATCAGATTATTGACAATAGACCTAAAAAGTGACTAGAGCTACTCCTTTCTGTTAGGACCGTGTTTTAGTCGGGAACTTCGGACAAGGCTGACTTGAAATGATTAAAAGTAAGCTTCCAAGCAAAGCTAGTGTATCTCCGTAATCTTGTGTAGTTTAAATTAGGTTTTATTAGAAAGGGTCTGTGTTCCAGAGATCATAATCTCTCCGAACCATTTGGAGCCACGCTCCCTATAAAATATTAAAGTTATGACTTTCCGTCTGTAAAACTTCACTAACAGTGATGCTTAGACATATCTAATTTCTGATAAACAACGATAAACATCCACATTACCACCCCTATCAGTTCATCTGAATCTCTGTGTTCTAAAGCTTTATCTTTTTTTTTTTTTTTTTTCTTAAACCCTATTCATTTCTGTCAACAAAAAGAGCTGGGTAATATTTTATTCACAAATGCTGTTTGCAACGTGGCCTCCTTCTTGGTTTCCAGACAGATTCTCCACATCACCTGTACCTTTGGACATGTTCTTCCTCCAGAGCCCAAGCCCCGGAGCTCTCTGAGAGCCTGGCACAGTCTGTCCCAGAAGACCACGGGGATGCTGTCTCCCATGGCATTCTCCAGCTTCGCTGGCTAACCTCTCAGCTGTAGTTCGCTTTTGCGCTATAACAGCTTGTGTGAATATCAATTTTTTCTTCCCAGATATCCCTTTTATATTAAACTCCGTATCATACATGAGTATTTCCTTTTACTCAAAAGCTTCTCTCATGTTTGAAGTACTTTATTCACCTACTTTCCCTTATTTTTGCTTATTCTCGATGACTTCTAAACATTTACCAGTGAGCCTCACTTCCTTCATTCTGTGAACTCTGTGTACTCTTACCCCTTCGGACTCTACAGATAGTGTTTCTAAAGCTTGTTTCTAAGGTTCCAGCAACTCTGGGTCTTCTACAGGTTGTTAAGGACCACGCACATAGTAGCACATCTTGAAAGGTGGAAAATTTGGGGTCCTCTATCTAAACAAGTTGGAGTTTATTTAGCAATTGTGCCTCATACTGAAGCAGGAAAAAAAAATGTTAGCAACATAGGGAAAACGTCTTGAAGGCTACAGAATGCCTCTTCTAATTCTTTAGTGAGCCCCAGTGCTGTGGCCCTTTAAAAGAAAAGTCTAGTCCCCATCATCCATCTTTCCCATTCTTTTTTCTCATTTAAGCCGCAGACAGTCCGGCTTTTACCATATTAAAGCAAATCAACCTAGTAAGGAACAGACTGGCTTTTATTTACTGGCTATAGTTCTAAGCACCAGAAATGGGCAAAGGAGACCAAACAAAGAAATAGGAAAAATGAGGCATTGAAAGGGAGCCAGCATCGGGGTTTGGAAGGCATGAGGCTTCCGTGGCGGCAGGATGTGCCTTTCTTGCACTGTTTACTCTGAGCTCAGAAATAGAGGAGGAAAGAAGGTAGATCACACTACAGCTCAAAGTGGATACAAAACATACCAGGGTGTGCAAGGAGTGTAATCAGACACTGGATGTAATTATGCAAATGTATGTATGAACGGTTTTTCTATGAATACATCGTCTGCAGCAACCTTAACACTCAAGGTTAAAGTAAGCATAAGGGCGTGATAGGCCAGCCACGCGGTGACTTTGCACAAGTAGCAGCTGAAAAATGTTATGCCTTACTGTTTGCATCTGAATGTACTTTGAAACCTTGATAATATGAACTTTGAATCTTAAAGATTAATAGGACTTCCACTCCCTTCCTGGAAAGGGCATCACCTTGCTCGGGGAGGGGAGGCCGGGGAATTAAGTCTGAGGATGAACGTGCCAGGGTTGTTTTTTAATCTGTTCACCCTCGTGACACTTCAAGCTAGTTGTATGTTTATTTTATTTTTAATTAAACTTCACCTGGAATGTGTTTCAGTGGTAAGCATTTGGAGGCCCGCTTCGAGGAAGGAAATGCTTAAATTTGCTTAGGAGGAAAATGTGCTTTCATCTTTCTTTATAAAATAAATCGAGAACTTCAAACATTTCTGAGGGCCCTGGGCCCAACCGTCTGATTAGAATGCTAAGATCCATTCAGTGTTAGCATGTAAAAGGTTTTCTTTGTGTGAACATAGATAAAATGCCGTGGGTTATGGGTATGAAATATTTGTTCTACTATATGGCTGATATGAGGATTCCATGCCTGAGCATGGGTCAGGGCAGTTAAGTTTTTTTCTTTTAAGTCTATTAAGACAACCTACTGGAGGGGCGCCTGGGTGGCGCAGTCGGTTAAGCGTCCGACTTCAGCCAGGTCACGATCTCGCTGTCTGTGAGTTCGAGCCCCGCGTCGGGCTCTGGGCTGATGGCTCAGAGCCTGGAGCCTGTTTCCGATTCTGTGTCTCCCTCTCTCTCTGCCCCTCCCCCGTTCATGCTCTGTCTCTCTCTGTCCCAAAAATAAATAAACGTTGAAAAAAAAAAAAAATTAAAAAAAAAAAAAAGACAACCTACTGGAGTGTTTTCGTTTTACTTCAAAGAATTTGAAGCATCATGGAAGACTACAAAGGCATTAAATATATATTTCCAGCCTCATAAGACACTTAAGAGTAACGATAACACGTAGAAGTGAATTCAGCCATTGTTCCACATGCCTATCGGACTTTCAACTCTGCAAGCAGCGATTGAGCTCTCTTGATTGTCCAAAGCACTGTTACAAGGGAAGCAGATATGGGCAAGATACAAAGGCATGTGACCCATATTTAGGGATCAGTGAGAAATAGCTCACCATTGCAGGAATGCAAGTGTTCAAGGGTCGGGGGGCAAAGTGGGAAAGGAGAGGACTGGGGAGGGCTTTTCTAGCCACACCAAGCTGCATAGACAGATCTTAGGTGCTATGCGTCTCCAGAACTGTCGATCCCCGCAGTGAGGGCAGACTTGCTCTTGGTTGGTCAGATTGGGCACTTTGACCAACCCAAGTGAGGAAGATCTTAGAAAAGGTGCGTTGGGGTCCCTGGGTGGCTCAGTCAGTTAAGTGTCCAACTTTGGCTCAGGTCATGTCTTAAAGTTTGTGGGTTCGAGCCCTGCGTCGGGCACTATGCTGACAGCTCGGAGCCTGGAGCCTGCTTCAGATGCTGTGTCTCCCTCTCTCTCTGCTCCTCCCCCACCCACACTCTGTCTCTGTCTCTCAAAAATGAATAAATGTTAAAAAGAAGGGAGGGAGGGAGGGAGGGAGGGAGGGAGGAAGGAAGGAAGGAAGGAAGGAAGGAAGGAAGGAAGGAAGGAAGGAAGGAATGGTGTATTGCCTCGTACCTGAGAGAACCTTTTTTATTTTGTTAACCGAAGCCACTTTAGAAGGACCACAAGTACAATGTGTTACTTGTCTCAGTTACAGCCTCTTCTGTAGTGTTTCATGTTAAGGATGACATTTCATTGTCATGTGCTTTATGTACAAAGGAACACGCCCCTAGAAGCTTTCCTTCTGCTGGTTTTGTTCATCCAAACCAGGAAATGAAACAATTGTTCAAAATGCCTTACTCATTTTCCTACTGTATGCTTTGTTTTTAATCGTGTACGTTGTTGTACTGTTTTCTTTTAGGGAAAAAGAAACAGCGGTTTCAGACAGTGCTTCTTTGGAAGTCAGAAGCACTGCAAGTTGACAAAGCTTTGTCCGGCCATGGGGTACACGTTCAGGCTGGCTGCTCGGAATGACATTGGCACCAGGTAGGATGTTCCCTCGCCCTCATGCCGTTAAACGTACCGTGTGGTGATTCTGTGTCTTCCTCTCGTGTTGCTGGAAGGCATGAAGACATCCACCGCCTCCACACTGGACCGATTTGAGATTTTCCTAGAGGGAATCGAATGAGAGGGTAGAAGGCTTCCCCGGAGGTGAGGAGTGCTGCTGTGTGGCCTCTGTGGTCTCACACGCTGTAATGCCAAGGCCCCACTAGGGGTCTCTGAGAGCCAAGATGAAGGCAGCAGTTTAGGTTTTGAAAGAAATACCTCTTAAGGCGTTGTTTTTTTTCAGAACACGCGCTGTTTCCTTTCATCACTTTAGCAAGCTACTTGTTCAGCTGCCTTTTCCAGTTGTATCTGAGGTTGCCTGATAGAGAGGAAGGGGTGCTGGGCCAGCCATTGTCGTCAAGCCCTGGCAGATACTCACAGGATTTGAGAAAACCTGGACCGGCCAGGGCACCACAGCTTGCCTCCAGGCTGCGGAAGAAAGGCAAGAGCAGGTGTCCAGTGGAGCCTCTGTGGATTAAAGAGGCTTTGAAAAGGCCATATTTCAATTGCACTTCCTGGGTAACTCTTGATTAAGGGAAAAATCCTTCGTCTTTCATCACTGCTCATTGAAAATCTTAAAGGTTCAGCACATCATTGGTCCCCAAGCTTTTTTCCAGCCTCAAGAACATCACAAGGTTTTACAGCCCTCTGTCCCCACCCATGATAGCTGTTGCATTTTTAGAGTCTACTAGTTGAAAAAGTCATAATGCTAAAGGCTTCAAGAGTTTGTAAGTGAATCGGAAGCACCCACAAACTTTCAAAAACTAGCCCCGTCTGTATTTGTAAAACATTTATTTCATCAGCAGACAATTATCTGTGCTCACACTGATTTGAAGGTTCCTTGGTAGCTGTGGGTCATAGCTTAGTAACACTGCACAGTGTTGTGCTTTCTGCTGGGTGCTTTCAGGGGGAAATCAATTCTTAAATATATTGTCCTGTGATGTGGTGTGCTTTTTTTAGTAGCAGAGTGAAGTGGGGAATCAGGCAGACCGAGAGTTGGGGTAGGGGATATCACGTAAAGGATACTTGCCTTCCTTTGTTTGCTGAATCTGTCATGCCCCGGCCTTTCCAACCCAAGCAAGTTGGGCAGTAGGTAGGCTCATCCTTCCTCTTTTAAAATGCCAAGACTCCTTGGGGCGCCTGGGTGGCGCAGTCGGTTAAGCGTCCGACTTCAGCCAGGTCACGATCTCGCGGTCCGTGAGTTCGAGCCCTGCGTCGGGCTCTGGGCTGATGGCTCAGAGCCTGGAGCCTGTTTCCGATTCTGTGTCTCCCTCTCTCTCTGCCCCTCCCCCGTTCATGCTCTGTCTCTCTCTGTCCCAAAAAAATAAATAAACGTTAAAAAAAAAAATTTTTAAAAAAATAAAAAATAAAAAAAATAAAATGCCAAGACTCCTGGGGCACCTGGGTGGCTCAGTCGGTTGAGCGTCCGACTTCGGCTCAGGTCATGATCTCACAGCTCCTGAGTTCGAGCCCCGCGTCGGGCTCTGTGCTGACGGCTCAGAGCCTGCAGCCTGCTTCGGATTCTGTGTCTCCCTCTCTCTCTGCCCCTCCCCTGCTAGCACTCTGTCTCTCTTTCTCTCAAAAATAAATAAACGTAAAAAAAAAAATTTTTTTTAAATGCCAAGACTCCTCACATGTTCCTAAATGTGCGTCTTACTGGGTTTATCTCTCTGTAGTGGTTATAGCCAAGAGGTGGTATGTTACACGTTAGGAAACATCCCTCAGATGCCCTCTGCACCAAGACTTGTTCGAGCTGGAGTCACATGGGTCACGTTGCAGTGGAATAAACCAGAAGGTTGTTCACCTGAGGAAGTGGTCACCTACACCTTGGAAATCCAGGAGGATGAAAACGTAAGCTTTGTAGATTTTGTACCCTTGCGTGTGTTTTGTGTAAGTCACATTGTCGTTAACGTAACAGGACGCCATCAAATTATGTTCAAATTACGTTTGGTTCAAAACCAAAGTCTCAATACCTACCACTACCATCACCGGCAGCAATCTGTCCTTGCCACAGTCATCCCTGTCTCAGTGACATTCCTGTCCTTTTGTTCGGGGAAGCCAGAAAATTCGGAGTTGTCCTTGAACCCATCTGTAGAATCAGTCGGCAAATCCTTTTCAATCTTGCTTCAAAAATCAACCAGAAATCTGGCCATTTCTTAGTATCTAAGGCTACTGTCCTTTCGCAAGCCACCATTGTCTCATCCCTGAATAATTGCAGTGGTCTCTAAGTATTTTCCCTACCCTCCTCCTTCTCTGCTATAGTCTGTTTTCCACACAAAGCCTGAGAGATCTGTTCAATAGAGTAGATCCTGTCGATGCTCTGCCTAGAACCCTTCCTATCTCTGGGCCTTCACCTCAGAGCCCTTACAATGCCTATAAGGTTCTTTGCTATAGGATTTTTCTTTAATGTCCTTGTTTCTGCCCTTGTGTGTTTGAACACGAGAGCAAGCCCTAGCCTCAGGGCCTTTGCAGTTTCCATGCCCTGTAGCTAGAAGGCCCTTCCACTTATCTTTGACTCTTTTCCCTCATTTCCTTGAGGATCTCTTCTCTCACATGTCTTCTGTGGAGAGCCCTCCCCTGGCTGCCTTGTATAACAGTACTATCCAGTAGAACTTTCCACAGTGATGGAAATGTTCTGTGGTTTGTGCTATGCGATAAAGGTAGTGCCTAGTCACACATGATGATTGAGCTCTTGAAATATGGCTGTGGGGCCAAGGAACTGAATTTTCAACTGTATTTAGTTTAAATTTAAAGACCCCATGTGGCTGCTTTAGTTAACCTGCACAGCTATAGAGTAGCACCTCACTAGATCCGCCCCTCGGTCTTTTGACCCAACTTGATATTTTGGGCCACAGCACTTAATACCGCATAAAATGCTTCATAGTTAGATCCGTTTCATTTTTGAATCACTTTGTCTACCTGGCATGTAAGTTTCTTGTGGGCAAGTCTTTGTTCTTGGACACTGCTGAACCCCTAGAACATGGAAGGAAGCCTGATGCGTAGAAGGTGCTCGGTGATATTTAATGATTGAGCGGATGGACGGATGATTGAGAATACAGTTGAATGAATTCAGTACATTCAGCTTTTAGTGGGATATTTATCCTCTTAAAAGGATCATGCCTTTCCCATCCCAGGTGTCCTTTCTTCCTTGGCCAGAAGAGGACACTGTGTGGTCAGAAACCTCAGCCTCTGTGTATCACATAGCACATTGCAGCTGGACAGCGAAGACCGCAAAAGAAGAGGCTTTTTTGATAATAACGTTAAATATGTATTTTTAAAATGTACACTGCTTTGTCACATAGTACTACTTGGTGGCTTAATTCTTTATTGAAAATACTTATTGAGGAACCTTTCCTCTGTAAGGAAAGCATATGGTGGCATCCATTCCAAAGCAAATTTACATCCTCTCAGAGAGCATTGTTCTCATTCATGTTGCTATTAGCCTCACAAGAAAGTTGTACAGACCCAGCAGAACCTACAATGAGACAAGATTATTTTTTTTACTTGAAGCTGGAGCACGGTACACAGCACCGTGGACTCCGACTCCCCTTTCTGCCGTAGCCGCCAGACAGACCTCTGGCAGCCGGTGGTGATGGAAAGAGGCAATAGAAAGATCCCATACACAAAAGTATTTAATGCCCAGATTTCATGATACTGATGTCTCTTTCTGGCTTTGTTTTTGCAGGATAACCTTTTCCACCCAAAATACACTGGAGAGGATTTAACCTGTACTGTGAAAAATCTCAAAAGAAGCACACAGTATAAATTCAGGGTGAGTCAATCGTTTTGGTACCTGAACTGCTTGAAAAAAGAAGCAGTTGCATGTTTTACCCATTTACCATTTCAAACGGACTCTGTCCGTTAAGAAAATTTTGAAGTTCCCTGCACTTTACATTTCTATTTTTTTAAATTTTTTTTTTTTCAACGTTTATTTATTTTTGGGACAGAGAGAGACAGAGCATGAACGGGGGAGGGGCAGAGAGAGAGAGGGAGACACAGAATCGGAAACAGGCTCCAGGCTCCGAGCCATCAGCCCAGAGCCTGACGCGGGGCTCGAACTCACGGACCGCGAGATCGTGACCTGGCTGAAGTCGGACGCTTAACCGACTGCGCCACCCAGGCGCCCCTGCACTTTACATTTCTAAAGTGACACAAAATGCACACCATACTTTAATTTTAAACCCTAGTTTTGAGAGAGAAAGCTACTGTCGTGTGCTGTAACAAATTACATTACAGCGTGGCCAGATGCCCTCACCCAGGAGCACCCAAACTGAATGCTCAGTGCACCTATCTCTCCCCCACTTTTTGATGTTTCTCCTTTTTATTAGATTTCTCTTTTACTCTCCCTCTTCTTTGCTGTTCTGCCCATTTCTTTCCTTTTGTCTTCCATTACCCACTCCCTCCCTACTTAGGCTTTGCTTTGGCGGTTAACAACCACTGTTAATATGACCATAGGACTTTGTGTTGTAACAAGAAACAAAGCTTTGCAACTGATAAGAGAGGGAAAAAAGCAGGGATATACCTGAGTGGCTCAGCTGGTAGTGCATCCGATTTAGGCTCAGGTCATGATCTCACGGTTCACAAGTTCGAGTCCCACGTCAGGCTCTGTGCTGACAGCTCAGAGCCTGGAGCCTGCTCCGGATTCTGTGTCTTCCTCTCTCTCTCTCTGCCCCTCCTCCTGCTCTGTCTCTCTCTCTCTCCAAAATAAACATTTAGAAAAGAGAGAGAGAGGAAAAGCAGTAAATAGCATCCTTTGCCATGGCACCCTTTATTGATCCACGCACAGCACTGGGTTTTCTGATAGGACTGTGTGTGGTTTGGAGAGAGAAATTTATCTTTTGATTCTACCCTTCCTTCTCTGATTTGGAGGCCAAATGATGTAGCTTGGCATGTAGTAGTCATTCAGTAAACAGTTGTTAGATCACCAAGTGAAGTGTGTGACTATTTGAGGAAAATGACAGTTTCTGATATTTAACAAATGCTTGCTGTTTGGTGCCATGAGAACATAGGTGGGTATACTGCTAGCATTTCTCCACAAGGTGGCATTGCCCTGCTCTTAAATAAGTAAGGTTATTTTTACCTGCTTTCCCCTCCCCCAATTTCTTCCTACAAAACAATAAGAACTAGGTGGTAACATACTGGTTCTATGTCTTCTTGAAAGGGTAAAAATGTCTTTAGCTACGACCCACCTTAGTGTTTTATTTGTAATTGTCAAAAGCTAACTGTACAGAAAATAAGCACCCCGTAAAGGAAATAACTTGTAAATCAGTTGTTTGAGATTGAGAGAGAGGAGGAATGTCTGTCTGTGTGAATTTACAGATGCCTTGATCTTGCCTTGGTAAAACGTTGCCATTTCTTCAATACGTGACATCTAAAGCATGTTCATGTTTTTTCCGTGGTGTTATAGCTGACTGCTTCTAATGTGGAAGGGAAGAGTTGTCCAAGTGAAGTGCTGGTGTGTACGACGAGTCCTGACAGGCCCGGACCCCCCACAAGACCCCTCATCAAAGGACCAGTTACATCTCATGGCTTTAGTGTCAAATGGGGTATGTTTCGCTACCATTGCTGTTGCTTGTTTTTGATAGATTTTTAAAAACTGATTTCAGTGGTGACAAACCAAAATAAGAAATAAGAGGTATTATTTGTGGGGATTTTACAGATTTGGAATATATGTATCAGAAACATCCAGAGAATTCCACTAGAATTGTCCATTTTACGAGCATTTTACTTTACGATTGTTCCTGTATTGTTTTTGCCTCCTACACTTTTATTACTGATTTGAATGTAGTAATCTCTGAATATGTATTCATTCTTCAGTAACTTGCCCTTAACAACGGTAGTGATATTTAATGTGAAAAATTGATTTATAAAATTAATATTGAGAATAAATTTCAAACTTTAGGTATGTCATCTTAAGTAAATTTTGACATACAGAATGTTCAAGTTAAGAACTAGGAAAACTTTGTTTTTGTTGTTTGTATGTAACCGGAAGTTTTGAACTTCAGGAATTTTTTTTTTCTTTTTTTAAATGTTTACTTATTTTTGAAAGAGAGAGAGCACCCATGAGTGAGGGAGGGGCAGAGTCAGAGGGAGCCAAGAGAATCTGAAGCAGGCTCCGTGCTGTCCCAAAGCCCAACATGGAGGTCGAACTCAAGAACTATGAGATCATGACCTGAGCCGAAGTGAGATGCTCAACCAACTGAGCCATCCAGGGGCGCACCCCACTTCAGGAATTTTTCCTGTTGAAGTTCATTAAATGGTGTTTGAGGGTATCTGGTGGAAGGATATTCTGGCTCACCTCTGCAGCTCGGATTATTTCAATGAAGTGAATGCCTTTAGAATGTTGATAAAGATTTGCAATTATATGTAAAACTGCTGGGATGTGTATAATTATCACCAATGTGTCATAATAGTATTAGATTCCTAAAAGACAGAAAAAGGAAAAAGAAAAGGATTTAATTTTTTTATTTTTTTATTTTTTTTTAATGTTTATTTATTTTTGAGAGAGACAGAGTGCGAGTGGGGGAGGGGCACAGATCGAGAGGGAGACAGAATCTGAAACAGGCTCCAGGCTCTGAGCTGTCAGCACAGAGCCCGATGCGGGGCCCAAACTCAGAAACTGTGAGATCATGACCTGAGCCAAAGTCGGAAGCTTAACCGACTAAGCCACCCAGGCACCCCAAAAAAGAGACTTAAAATAAGATTTTACCTGGCAGCCAGGTCATATAAAGGGAATTTAAAATATTATTAAAGAGGCTCCTGGCTGGCTTGGTCGGTAGAGCATGTGACTCTTGATCTCAGGGTTGTAAATTCAAACCCTGTGTTGGATATAGAGATTATATAAAAATAAAGTCTTAAAAAAAAAAAAAACCCACAGAGCATTTTTTTTTAAGTTTATTTATTTTGAGAGAGAGCAAGAATGAGGGAGGAGCAGAGAGAGAGAGAGAAGGAGAGGGAGAATCCTAAGCAGGCTCCACATTGTCAGCACAGAGCCCCACGTGGGGCAGGAAATCATATACCATGAGATCGTGACCTGAGCCGAGATCAGGAGCCAGACACTTAACTGACTGAGCCACCCAAGCGCCCCAACACAAAACGTTACTAAACTGTTATTGGAGGTCAACCATTGAGACATAAAACTGTTTCAAGTTACCTAATAATTTTGAGGCAGAATTATTAGGATATCTATTTCCTTGGAAGATGGACGTGATTAAGAGAAACTGTAAAAATCTAGGTGTGCTTTTCTTGCCGGATTGTGAAGCTTTTTCCTCACAAAATCCTAGAAAGTAAATGTTTACTTTCATTAGCTATATGCTATAATATTTAACTTTGTAATTATTGTTTTAAATCTCTCTTACTGAAATGTGTATGCATTCATGGAAATACCAAGCGAAAGAAGGGCCAGGAAGTCCCTAAGTCTGTATCTAAAATAGAGACTTGGGAAAACTGATGGTAGAGGGAACTTCTGCATAGTCTTACAAAATTACAACGCAAGGTATTTTGCTGCTCAGAAAAGAAAACTCTCGCGGTCGGAGTTAGCAGTGGAGTAAATACCCACAGTCCACAGGGCTCTGGTAATAAGCCAGCACCCCTTCCTCAGACCACCTGTCTGGTGCGTTCTCGACTCACAAATTCGGTTGCGTATCAGATTCCCTTGGGATATACAGTATGCTTAGTGGCAAACCGTGATGGAACATATTTATTACGTGTTGATGTCTTGTTTATTTTATCAGTAAATTTTGCACTTCTCTTTCCTTCCCTCTCCATCTCAAAAGAATCCGGTCACTGGTAATCTAAGTGGTGAGGTAAAGAATAAAATAAATAATAAAAGAGTTACGTATTTCATCTTATATAAAAATTGAATGTTAAAGAGCAGGCTTCAGAATTCTCAAAGTCGATTTATTAACTTAACTCTTAGAAAAATTAATTCTGGGGCGCCTGGGTGGCGCAGTCGGTTAAGCGTCCGACTTCAGCCAGGTCACGATCTCGCGGTCCGTGAGTTCGAGCCCCGCGTCAGGCTCTGGGCTGATGGCTCAGAGCCTGGAGCCTGTTTCCGATTCTGTGTCTCCCTCTCTCTCTGCCCCTCCCCCGTTCATGCTCTGTCTCTCTCTGTCCCAAAAAAAATGAATAAACGTTAAAAAAAAAAAAAATTTTTAAAAAAGAAAAATTAATTCATAGTTTGAGTTTTGCTCATATTTTGCTAAATAACTCTGACGTTTTAGACCTAAGAACTTCGAATAATCTGATAGCGCTCAGGGCTTCTTGGTGGTTTTGTTTGTTTCTTTTGTTTTTCAAGAGTAATACAGTAATTATTATACCTTTTGCTTAAATTCAGAATTAAGGAGTATAATGTGACATGTTTTCTGTCTTCTAATGATATTTGTTAATAAAAATCTATGCCCTTTCATAACTAATAAGGCATCTGCTTACTCTCCAGATCCTCCCAAGGATAATGGTGGTTCAGAAATACTCAAGTACTTGCTGGAGATTACTGATGGAAATTCTGAAGGTGAAGTTTTAGGAAATTGTTTTCCTCAAATCCAGTACCAACCTCTACCTTCTAACGTCCTAAAACATCTGTATGGTAATAGTGGGAAGCCGTCAATTCTACCGGTAGTGCCATTACAACAAATAGACCGTAATCACATATTTACAGTTTTCTCTTTTACACATAGCATCAGGGATCAGGGTATGCTTGAAATGTACATTTTTAGCATGTTTTTAAATGTTCCGTGTCCTTTCTTTAAGCCAGAGGTCCTAATTAATCGAATTATTAAATTTTCATCCCCTGTCTTGGCACACTTTCTCTGAAAATTCTTACGAGCAGAGGGAGTGTCAGAAGCAATCAGCAGGAAGGATAAGGTGGAGAGAGCAGGCGAGTTTGGTAATCGACAAGTTCCCACGTACAGCGATGGCAAACAAAACATCGTATTATCGGGAGAGAGTGACAGTGTCACAGTCCCACTTTCCTGACAAGTTTAGCAAATGCCTTTCCATCTTTGTGACGTCTGAGTCAGACTGTCATCACTTGTGCACTATGTGGATTAAAGTAGTACAGTGTTAAAGATCAGATTCCTTAAGAAGTGCCTTTAAAAATACTCGATCTTTTTTTTCTAGTAAAACTCATTAGGCTTTAATAGGAAAAAAATATAGCTGTCAGAACTTTTAAAACGACCTATCTCGCCATTCTGATAATCCCCGTAACCATTCATAACGGTGACTTTTGCGAACAAGCCGGGCAGGCGTGGGCTGCTCTTTTGCCCTCTACTTGCGGTGACCACCTGGGGCTCTGGTTTTCGAGCCGGTCCGCTTCTATTTTGAACTAAGAACGTAAGAATGCTTTGAGGTGGGCACAGCTGTTCTCATCATAAAGTCCTCTTCTGGGCTAAAAATTTGATTTAGTTTTTTACGTTACAAAAACCTACCGAAGAGAGAAGTCAGGTGTCTGCCGTGGCTCCTTGTGAAAGCATGTTTTCCATTTTCGTGACTCTCTTGACCACTGATGATATCAAATCAAACTAGATGCCGTTCTCTACTGAAAGTTAACAGCTTTGCTAGCACATAAAGTGGGTGATTAATTGAATCTTGTCAGTCATCCCTGTTCCCATGTGCCTCTTCCCAGGTTTCTAGCCAGCGATGTCCTAATAACGCTTTTTAGTGCCCACCCACAGCCCCCACGGCCCTGGTGCCTGTGACTTCATTGTAAATCTGTCCTAATAAGTGGCCAAGGGAAACTTACTTTAGTAAAGTATCTTGGGTAATGGGGAAAAATATTTTCTTGGAAACAACTTCATGGAGAGAAGGCCTTGGTGAAATAGTCCCCCAGACGTGTGGCTCTGTAAGGAGAGCGACACAGAGGATGGAAGCCTGCAGCAGCCCAGATTTGCGAGGCGGGCTGGCGGTCGGGGGAAGCGGCCCCCGATGCTTTGTCCCTGGTGGCGTCAGCCTTACCGGGCAGTCAGACCGCTGCAGCCTTCAGCAGCCCTGCTTACTTTCTTTAGTCCCGAGAAGTGGCCAGATAACTAGGTCACCTGAGTGCTTCATCTTTAATTCGTCACCCTCCCAGCCATTTTTGTCTCTTACGTGAGCTCTGTGAAGACGGCAGGCTTTTCCCCAAAGGACTCTGTGCGTGATGGGGAGATTTCACCCCCCGTGCCCTCCAGCACGTGAGAGCAGGAGGGACTCTTGAGCATGTCCCAGACTGACCAGGAGCCTCCTGGCTGGGCAGCCTTCCCCTACCCAGCTGGCCCCCAAGGCCTTCTCTCGCCACAGTCATCTCACAGCTCGCTTGACCCTGTGCTCTGTCTCCGTTTCCGCCCACCCCTCCCCCCGTGCCAACGACGGGTTTCTGTGGTTTCCAGCATCCGAACCTCATAGTCAGCAAATATAATAATGGTGGTATTAAGTAGTCTAGCCTGCAGTACTAAATATGAAAAATGACTCCGTGTCATTTTAAATATTTAACTTTGGGAAGGGAAGGGAGAGAGGGCCCTTGGCTATTTAAAAAAAGAAAAAAAAAGAAAATAGGAGATGCTGGTTTTCATGGAAACCGCTTAGAGCTTGTTACCCTCAGGAATGGCTGCTACTGTTCCTCGTTTGCAGGAGGCAAAAACTCACACGCGAGTCTTGTTTTACAGCGAGCCAGTGGGAGGTGGCATACAGCGGATCGGCTACAGAATACACTTTCACCCACTTGAAACCAGGCACTTTGTACAAACTCCGAGCGTGCTGCATCAGTACTGGTGGACACAGTCAGGTCGGTTTTGCCGTGGCGCGAAAGGAAAACCTCTTGGGTCGGGTTCAGACAGCCACTCTGTAACATCACGAGACAATTACTCTCTTAGAATGCATCGTCACAGCACAGCCTGCCACGGGGTCACATCAGGAAATGAAAACAAGAGTTTTTTCCAGTTGCGTTTTCGGAGGACATGAAAGATAGGCCCGGGTGATTCTCAGCTAAACTGTGGAATTGTCAAGGCGCGTTTGTCACTTAGTGATTTCTCGGAAGACTTTGGCATGATCCCAGGTGACGGTTGAAAATTGAGTGTTGTCCGGAATTCGTCTCGCTAAATAAGAAGAACCTGAGTTATTGCAGTGCTAGAAAAGCATAGAATTCAGGGTCAAAAAGACGTGACCTCCTGCACAGCTCTGCTGTTACCAAACCTGGCAGTTTTGTGAGAACAGGGGATGCGCCTTCCCCAAGGTGCTTTACTGCCATCTGCTGGAAAAACCACACAAATCTATGACGACTGAGCTGAGTGACACCATTGCAGTTGTGCAGTGCCCAACTTACACACCTGTAGGCAGCAGCATATCCCTTGCTCTCCGCTCTTTACTTGACCTGAGATCGGCTAACATGTCAGGAGCCTTGGTTTCGACCACACAGGGTTCTCATAGGCTTAAAATAACCTCAGAAATACACAGGGAGTGCGCTAGAAATCAGATACTAACTGGCTGTAACGCGCATTCAGAAATGAATGAAAGGCAAGATGGTAAAAAGCCATTTTCATCGTAGGGATGTTTCACATCATGGTTTGAAACCATTAATAGTGAGAGTCGGTAGCTTATAGCCCTGTGCTGGGTTTATGTTTCTCAAGAAGACTTGCCGTTAGGGTGCCTGGCTTTGCAGTCAGCAGTCAGCACACCTCCACTGGTGTCCTGTGTTTTTCTTTTTCCCGCAAGGATAGCAGTGCCGTGATGTTTAGGCTACCCACATAGACAGACTGTGAAAAGAAGGTCCAGTTAGACCACCGTCCAGCGCCAGAGCTCTCTGTAGTGCTTCCCTGGGTGGGCTGTCCCCACATCCTGGCCCCAGAGGGTCAGCAGGCACCTCCTGTGTGAGGTGGCTAGGGTACCTCTCCCCTGCAGCACTTCTTCTCAGGGAAAAGGGAGGAGTCTGGCCAAGCTGCAGAGTTGCACCTTGTTTTCTCCTCTTGCAGACAGTCGACTTCCACATCCCCAGCCTTGCACAATCAGCTCCTAAAAGGAGGCCCGCTTATTTTAGCATTAAAAGAACCTGCCGGTTAATGTCAGACTCAGTTGATTAATACTGAATTTATTTGCTCTTCTGCCCCCGTATGTGGATGGTTTCACCGTTTATAGCACCATTTAAAAATGTCATCCAGCTGTTGTTTTGTGTTCTCTTCTGTCCTCACGACAGATCTCTCTAATTTTGGCTTAAAGGAAAGCAGTTGTGTGCTTAGAATACACAACCCGTGGCTACGAATCTGACTTCATAAATAAGCATTTTTACCAGTGCCACATGCAGCGTATGTTCACGCCTGACACGCACACGAGAGAAGACCCTTCTGCACAGAAATCAAGTGTGCACATTCACCGTGTGATCCCCTTTGGGCAGCATGTTCAGTTACAGGGTAGGATCTGCCTGGGATGTAGAGGTCTGGTGAATTCACAGTAACTAAGAGATGGTTCTCTCCGGTGTTTCTCCTGCAGTGCTCTGAAAGTCTCCCTGCTCGCACACTAAGCATTGCACCAGGTCAGTGTCGACCACCGAGGGTTTTGGGTAGACCAAAGCACAAAGAAGTCCACTTAGAGTGGGGTGAGTGAACAAATCTTCACGTTGACATTGACGGTTGGGACAACTGGAGGTGGAATTGGAGATTTAATGCTTTGTGATTAAGTTGGCAGTCTGCTAACGACCATAGTCCTTCCTGTTGAAAATGTCCACTGTCTGTCTGATGTGTGTTGGCTTGGGTTTGTGTTCTGCGGCACGCCGTCGCTCATCCTGAGGGAGCTACGCTCACTGGGCATTCTCTGTCCTTCGGAGGACACTTGCCTAGAAAATCTTGCACAGCAGCCAGTCTTTCCCAGTTTTTCAACCCTATTCACAAAAGCGAAGTTGTGTGCAATGTAGAGATTAAAGCGAGGTTCGTAAGGTAACCTCTGATTCTCCTCGTCTTTTGTCACATGTGGGCCCTGAGCTGTACAAGCATTTCCTGTTGTGACAGCAGTTTGCAGCATGTAAACTCGCAAATACAAACCTGCAGAACTCCATCAGACTGTTTTTTTGGCACTACTCATGTCTACAACGTCATAAAATATTGTGCCAACCTTGGGTCATTTATCTTGATTTAACGTGGCCTTTGGTTTTAAGTTAGAGAGATTTTCTCCCTCTGTTTCTTCCTTGTCTTACAGTGTAGACATTTGCCAAGGGGTTCTGTTGTTTCCAAATTATTTTGTTGAAGTAATTGAATGTACTTAGATGTAGTTTGGAAAGTACGGATAACATCCTTCAGAAACTTTTTCTTCCGTATCGCTTTTCTTTTGGGGGGAGGGGAGGGTTCCTTTTTGTAGGAGAGATACTGAGGACCAGCCGGCCACACGATGTGTTACAAACCTTGTGGGAAACCAGGTGTGAGCTGCTCAACTGGAAGCATAAAAATGTTCTAAGATGAAAAGCGTTCTCCATTCCCAGACGTTCCTGCCTCAGAAAGTGGCTGTGAGGTCTCAGAGTACAGTGTGGAGATGACGGAACCCGAGGATGTGGCTTCGGAGGTGTACCATGGGCCAGAGCTCGAGTGCACCGTGGGCAACCTGCTCCCCGGAACTGTGTATCGTTTCCGGGTGAGGGCTCTGAATGACGGAGGGGTGAGTACAGGCTTGTGCACCATAACCAGAATACCAAGGTGCTGACACTTCCATATCCTCCCCCCCGAAATTCCTCAGCAGTATCTATCCAGCCTTGGTAGCCATTAAAGAAGGGTATGTGAATCTCATTTCTGAATTGATACATTGTTGTGACTTCATATTGACCCAGCATTAGAAATTTCTGTCTTCAAATCATTCTGTTAAGAAAGAGTTCAAGGTTACTAAGAAAGAACATCACGCTTTAGCTATTTTGGGTTGTTTTCAAAACAATTTCCTTCTTACCCAGCTATAGAAGCCTTGCCCTTCTATACGCAGCAATATCTCAGGTCAGTTTTTAGAACTGGAGTGGGGTAGAGGCCAGGGAGGCCAGCTTCTGGTTTTTGTTTTGTTTCAAATGAAGACCGGAGAACTCTTCTCAGCCCATCGTAGATTGGAAGTCTGTGTCTAGATTATACCCATATTGTATTTATTTTATTTTCAATGTTTTATTTATTTTTGAGAGCGAGAGAGAGAGAGACACAGACCACAATCAGGGGAGGGTCAGAAAGGGAAACAGAACCCCCGAAGCAGGCTCCAGGCTCCAAGCTGCCAGCACAGAGCCCGATGTGGGGCTCGAGCCTGTAAACCACAAGATGATGACCTGAGCTGAAGTCAGACACTCAACTGACTGATCCCCTAGATTACACCCCTATTTTAAATCGCAGAGTAATGTGGGTTTGGGGGGGTGAGATTCATGATGAGAACAAGGTAACCAGAAACTGTCTTTCTGGTGCAGGCTGCTGCTGTACCCCTCCCCACTGCCAGGTATACTCGTGATTTGTACAGACGGGTTCCATGTAAATAAGTAGATATAATTAATTGATGGGATTTTTACAAATAAGAAAGCACAACTGAGAGCTGCATGAAGTTGGTGATTTTCTCTCATTCTCGGTAGCCCTGTGCAAGCCTGGCAGAGGAACATGCGTGGGTCTCCAGTCTATTTCCTGTTGGCCACACTGTGAAAACACTTGGTCTGAAGTAGCATCTCAAACCTTTAGCAGGAGCTGGATTCCTTCTAATTCCCAGCTAGGAAAGAAATTCAGACACAGTACAACTATCTAAATTTAAAAAAAAGAAGACGACGACGACAACCAGAGTGGATCTAACCAATAACAATGTTTTGATGAGAAGATAAGAAAGCTGATGCACCTGAGCTTACATAATTAAAAAGCAGTGGCAGGTGATGACCACAGATGCTGCAGAAAATGTTTTACTGGTGTTTTTGCTCTTTTCCCTGTCAGCTGTGCGGGGCATCTCTGCCATAACAAAGATAAATATGCCACTCTGATGCTCCGAGTTTTACTTTCTGTCAAAGAAGAAATTTTTTATCATCTAATTTATCTAATTTATCATCTAATTTATCATCTAAAAATATTATCACCAGCCTTAATTTATTCCTGTTACATTGAAAGTTACCCAGGGGCGCCTGGGTGGCTCAGTCGGTTAAGCATCTGATTTTTGGCTCAGGTCACAGTCTCGTGATTCATGAGTTCAAGCCCCACATCTGGCTCTGTGCTGACGGCTCACAGAATTGGATAACCAATTTCGAGTCGATTTTTGTGTGCTAAAAATTAAGCTGCAGTGTACGTCTGACTTAGTTATCTTTGACTTAGTTTTCTTTGCTGTCCTGGGAGACATGTTGAAACAGAATGCCATGCTGCGTCAAAAATCAGCATGGTTTTGTTTCTGATGGCACAATAAAGGGGAAATGTTTGGTAAACCAACTTTCTGATCCTTTTGAATAAAAAGAAATAATACATACATAATAGACGTCTACCCCTCAGAGAGTGTGTGTAGGAAGAAACCTTATGCACATTCAATTGAAAGTGAAAACCTTTAGGCAATATTTTTTAATCAGTTGTACTGATGATGGTGTTAGTCTGTCTAGCCCTTATTTGGTTATAAGCTTGTGTGTGAACACACACGTGTGTGTTCACACTATACATACAGGCATGTGTGTGTTCTTCCCTTTCAGTATGGCCCCTATTCTGATGTCTCAGAAATTACCACTGCTGCAGGGCCTCCTGGACAGTGCAAAGCACCTTGTATTTCTTTTACGCCTGATGGATGTGTCCTAGTGAGTTGGGAGGTAAGTCAGGCACGTGTTCTGCATCGATTTCTGTTTCTTGTACTTTATCTGCCCCCAAATGCAAGTTACGAGGAACCTACAAAGCTATAATTCACATGTAGGTGATTTTACACATTAATCTCTCTTGGCACTTGCTTCTATCGCTTGGAGTTGTGGAAATTTTACCACTGGTTAGAACTGAGAGGAAATCGAGTACCTCTTTCATGCCTTTTTCTTCCATGTATTTGAAATACCCAGGGGCATGTTGCTCTGTTTCCCTAAGTTTAGTTAGTTGAGCACAAACATCATGGGATTTTCCTTTTCAGTGAAATTAACTACTTAAATCTCTGCTTTCCAGAGTCCAGAAAGCTCTGGTGCCGACATCTCAGAGTACAGGTTGGAATGGGGAGAAGATGAAGAATCCTTAGAACTCATTTATCACGGGACAGATACCGGCTTTGAGATAAGGGACCTGTTGCCCGCCGCACAATATTGCTGTAGACTACAGGTAGGTTGACATGACTCCGATGTTACTCATAGACCCAGGTGTTCCATGAAGGACTCTGGGGCAGTGACCCAAAGGCTTGTGATGGAGACTATCAAGATGGATGATATGGAATGAAGAGTCCTTTTAAATGAAAATAAATTGAATTGTTTTGGTCTTATAATTAATGTCTGCTTCTCTGGGAGGTCCTGTAGCAGAAGGACAAAATCCAATTCTGCACCACTCTCCTTTTTTCCACCCTTGTGTCCTCTCTGTGAACTCACTGAATAAGTGACCAAATCCAGGGCCGAGGGGTCAGTCACAGCTCCTTAGGGAAGGTTCCTTCTCTGTGAATTCCCCTGAGATGCATGTTTCAGTGGGAAAGACGCTTAAGACTGGCAAAAGACACAAGACGTGTATGCCAGTTGTTAAATGGAGCCAGAAACAAACATTAGAGTGATTTGAACTAGGCTGCATTAGATGACAAGATCCACCTCCCATTTCTCAGTGACCATTATTAACAAGGCTGGTTACAAATAGAGTAACATGAAGAACAGTTGGCTTCTTAGCCTAACCCCTAAAAGTGACAGTAGTCATGAGTTTACTTTTATTGACTTGGATAAGTGATTATTTTTTTCCCCGTTGTAAAGCCTTAATTGTCCTTAGAAAACAGGGTTCTTTGTCCATTTCTTTCCATTTGTTTGGTAACATAGTTTGAGCACCACTTTGTGCCAGAATCAAAGGGTGAACAGGCTGATCAAGAGGAGAGATACCAAGATTAGTCAGATGTGGTTCTTGACCTTGGAGAACTCTGTCTTCACACATGTTTAGATTTAAATAGATAAAAAGGCAGAGATGCCAGATTTAGGTTTCCACCTGATTTAAGTCATGAATCAAATTGCTGATTACAAGTCCATGAACATATCGGTGTCTCTGACCTCTTTGGAGAAAATACTCCCTTCATAAATTAATTTTCCAGATCAACTGAAGCTTCTCTGTTAAATTCTGAAGGCTGCTTTTTCATAAACATTCTGATTAAACTCTTTTGTTATACATGTTCCTTCCTTCTTGAATAGAGCACCTGGGACATAATTAACTCGTCAGTGACTCAGGGTCACGGCACATTATCTGATCTTTATAATAGCTGTGCTGAGTCATTGGGAAAAGGTTATAAAATATGTGCTACACTCCTGTTTTTGGAACAAGGCAGGATATAAATAAAGAACTGTCTGCCACCACAGGAAAAAAAAATTCACTATGCTTTTTGAGTTTTGGGTCTCTCCTGAAAATGTTCTTCTTTTTTCCCCTTCAGGGTATATGCTGTCACTTAGCACTGACTCCCCCAAATGGCATTTTAAAACATACATTGAATAGAGTAGGAATAGAGCCTGCATAAGAATTTTGCCTCCCTGGTTTGAAAGTGAGGAGTAGAAAACATTTTCAGATGTCCATACCTGTTTGTCATAAAATGAATCAGACCCTGTGAAGGGGGTAGTTCTTTTCAGACCACCATTACTATGCAAAAGAAGTACCGTCTTGTCAGGAGAGGGATCTCCTCAACCTAAATTGACTTACTTGGCACATGTAGGCCAAATATGAATTATTTTCATGAATTAATATTACTTAACACACTGCAAAGTCAGACAAATCGTTTTTTGAATATTTGGCATCTTAAAATTAAATCATTGTAATACTTATATTGTGTTTTATAAAAATTGGGTAAAACATTTCTTGTTTTGCTCAAGAATTTTTGCACTTTGATATGCTTCCTTAAGGGTATTTTAGTTAACAAGTACCAAAATAGTACTGTTCACATGAGACATACTATATATTAGAGGCATGCTTTTATTTATTTTATTAAAAGATTCTTCTGAGGGGCTCCTGGGTGGCTCCTTCGGTTCAGTGTCCAACTCTTGATTTCAGCTCAGGTCATGATCTCAGGGTTTACAAGATCAAGCCTGGAGAGCGCTCTCTCTCTCTCTTCTGCTCCCAAATAAATAGAGAGAGAGAGAGAGAGAGAGAGAGAGAGAGATCTTCCAAATTATTTTTGTTTTTTTTGAAAACTGGTCATAATAAGTAGCATAAATCAAGAAAACATTTCTTATGAAATGAAGGTAGTAAAAGAATATGGGATCCAGAGTGGGATCCTGGAATAGAAAAAGAACATTGCTGGAGAAATTAGTAAGGTTTGAATCAGATCTGTATGTAGTTAATAGTATTATATCAATATTAATTTTGTGGTTGTGATCTGTAGTTGTATAAGGTGTTAACATTAGGGAATGAAAGGTGAGAGATATACACAAGTTTCTTTGTACTATTTTTACAATATTTCTGTAAATCTAAAATTAGTTCAAAATTTAAGGAAAGTTGTTTGTTTTGTTTTTTTTAACAGAAAAGAAAATGCTCTTTTGTTCTGGCCTTCCCCAGAAGGGATGCACTGGCTAACGGCCAGGATTTTTCATGTTGACCAATTTAATCTTTACAGTGATCCTATGAATTAGGTGTTGCTGTCTCCATTTTACATCTCAGGAAACAGGCTCAGAAGATCCTAATTTGCCTAAGATCACACAACATGCATACATATGTGTATGCCTACTAACTGCACAGTTAGTAAATAATGGAATCAAGACTTGAACTAAGCTGCAACTCTAAAAGCCATGTGTTTTCCTTCTGGTACATGGTTGATACGAACATGGAGCTTCATGATGTCTTATTTTTCCGCCCCTGTGATAAATTTGTCTTAAAGAATGAAATCTCTGGGGCGCCTGGGTGGCGCAGTCGGTTGAGCGTCCGACTTCAGCCAGGTCACGATCTCGCGGTCCGGGAGTTCGAGCCCCGCGTCAGGCTCTGGGCTGATGGCTCGGAGCCTGGAGCCTGTTTCCGATTCTGTGTCTCCCTCTCTCTCTGCCCCTCCCCCATTCATGCTCCATCTCTCTCTGTCCCAAAAATAAATAAACGTTGAAAAAAAAAATTTAAAAAAAAAGAATGAAATCTCTATATATATTCTTAACGTAAATCATGACATTAAAATTTTACCAAAAAAGAGAGTTGGAGTATTGTCATGAAATAGAAGTAGGTATGAGAAAATATTACAGTAGAGTTTCACAAGTGGTTTGTTAGCAAATGGATGCTCTGAACTTCTTTGAGATTAACAGTAGTACCTAAGTGTTGTAACTTTTGTTTTGAACCTTTAAGAGCTCAGACTACTTTTGTTTAGTTCTCTAATTTGTCCTTCTAAACTCTCCTATGAATTAAATGAGAACTAGAGTTTAGAGTGCATTCGCTTTTGTAAGGAGGCTGCTAAATGTTTTTAAAGGGAAAAAAATACAAGTTTAACAACATTTATTGAGCACATACTCTGTATCAGACGCTGTTCTAGCTGTTGGGGGATACAACAGTGAGCCAAACAGACAACTTTACCTTTATGCAACTTACATTCTCATGGTGGTGATAAACGTGGTGATGAAAAATAAAGAAGGGAAATAGGAAATGAGGATCACAGGGGGTGAGGGTGGGGTAGGGTGACCGCAGATTTAAACATGGTGTCCAGAGAGGGCTCACTGTAAGGCAGCACTTGAGAGAAGACGTGAAGATGCTTGAGCAAGCTGTGCAGATGTCTAGGGAAAAAGGTTCCGGGACAGGAGGGGCAGCAATTTGCGAAGGCCCTGAGGTGGGAGCACACTTGGTGTCCCCGTGGAACAGCAAGGAAGCCAGTGTGGCTGGAGCAGAGTAAGTGAGGGGGAGACTAGGAGGTGATAGAGTCAGAATGGCCATGGATAGGAGTTACTCGTGCACATGGAAAAGACTAGAAGAAGACTTGCCATTTAGTGTCCACCCCACAGTAACTGTGAGGATGCCACAGGACCATATATAGCCTGAAGTGGGCCAGGCAAATACAAAGTGTTGTTTTAAAGTTATGTTTTATAAAAGGTGACGATGGTGATATTATCTTCTGCTTTATTAACAGAGAAGGTGTCTTTGGCGGTTTTTTGGAACGTGGTCATTAAAGCGAACGTTTTCTGAGATTTCTTTCTACCTGTATTTCTAGAAGTAAATTGTGTATTACGTCAGATTTCTGTAACAGCGCCTAACACGGAGGCTTCAGAATTTACGGTGGGGTAATGTGGACTTTGTCTTGCTGTTGTCTTTTTAGGCTGTCAATCAAGCTGGAGCAGGACCGTATAGTGAGCTTGTCCTTTGCCAGACACCAGCATCTGCCCCTGACCCTGTCTCCACTCTCTGTGTTCTGGAGGAGGAGACCCTCAATGCCTACCCTGATTCACCTTTTGTGTGCCTTGTACTGAACTGGGAAGAGCCGTGCAATAATGGATCTGAAATCCTCGCTTACAATATTGACCTTGGAGACACTAGCATCACCGTGGGCAATACCACCACCCATGTTATAAAAGACCTCCTTCCAGAAACCACCTATCGGTGAGTGCAGGGAAGCAGAAATAGAGCTGCATGAACACATCAGCACTTGGAGCTATAGACCTTTCAGGTTCTAAAGGCCAAACGACTGAATTCTAATCCTTCTTAATTAATATATTTAAGAGTACTAAATGCAGATATAGCTTTTTTTTCTTTTTTTAACATTTATTCAATTTTGAGAGACAGGGTGTGAGCAGGGGAAGGGCAGAGAGAGAGGGAGACACAGAATCCGAAGCAGGCTCCAGGCTCTGAGCTGTCAGCACAGAGCCCAGATGCCGGGCTCGGGCTCGAACCCACAAACTGTGAGATGATGACCTGAGCTGAAGTCAGACACTTAACCGACTGAGCCAGCCAGGTGCCCCGTAAGTGAAAAATACAGCTTTAAAGCCTGTATTGCTTTGTACTTTGTGAGTCTATTACAAATTTATACAATTCGTAACCCTCGAGGGAGAATTTCACCTACTGCTTTAAATTAGTTCCTCCCTCTTGGTCTCTTAGCAACCACTTTTCCTTATACTTTTACTGTGACTCATGTCACTCTGTGGGCACCCTCTGTCCTCTCTGTGGACTTGCCCACCTCTGAAGCTGGGTTCCACCATTCTTTTCATTCCCCAAAGCAGACACAATGTTACAAAGCATTTGTGATGTAGCTTTTTACTCAGCCTTTCACAAGGGGCCAGAGGAAAAAGTTACATTACACATTACTGAGCAAAGCTCAGTTGGCATCTGCGTTCTTTCTTTCCCCTGGAGTCCTCTCCCAGCCAGGCACCTCACCTTCCATCTTTGTCTCCAACACAGCCTCTTAAAATTTCAAATTATTTAGCTCCGTCTCCAAGTTGCCTCAACTCCCTCAAGACGAAAAGGGCACGACTAGCGTAAGAGGAGCACAGGAACCGTCTGTGGTTACTCGGGTGTGCCCTCTAACCCTTGGTCAGGTTACAGACAGTCCTGATTTACAGTGGTGTGAAAGCGATACACAAATCAGTGGGAACTGAGTTTTGATCATCTCCTGGGCTGGGGCTTACATGATTTGAAGCTGTCACTCCTGACGCTGGGCAGTGGCAGTGAGCCACGGCACCCGGTCAGCCACGCGGTCAGTAGGGTCAACAACCGACGTGCTCACGACCACTCTGTGCCCATAAGCCATTCAGGTTTTCACCTTCAGTACGGTGTTCAGTATATTTTAGGAAAGAGTCAGTACTTTATTATAAAATAGGCTTTGTGTTAGAGGATTTTGCCCAACTGTAGGCTAATGTTAAGTGTTTACATTGGCTAAGCTAAGCTACAGTGTTCAATAGGTTAGGTGTATTAAATGCATTTTTGAATTGTAATATTTCCATCTTATAATGGGTTTGTTGAGATGTAACCCTATTGTAAACCAAGGAATGTTTGTAAATGTTTCTTGAGGAGGGAAATGTATAGATTCAGATTCAGGTCATCAGCTATATCTTTAGGAGGCTTACTTACCATCTCTGTGTTTCAGTTTCTTTTTTCCATAAAATGAGGACAAGATTCTTTCCTTCATAAGCATATTGTAAGGCGTTAATACACAAATGTTAAATGCTTAGAAGCCAACAGTACATATTAGGTGCACAGTAAGTATGCATTGCAATTTCAGTCATCATCAATCGTGCCATCCAGCAAAAGTGGTTCTTCTTGGGGTAGGATGGAGGGAGTGAAGGATGGGCTAACAAACTTGCTGCTAGAAAAGGATGTATCGTCTCATTTATTTTTTTTCTACTGTGTTTTCTCGTTCTGTGGTCTGACAGACTACCTTTTTTATATTCCCAGAAGCTGAAGAAAGAAATCAGCTAATGCACTCGAAGATACAAAAGCCCCATCTTGCCAGATCATATCACCCTTATTCTTTTTCTTTCTTACCAATCTGTTTTGTCTAATTTATACAACTAGATTTATTTTACTTTTCAAAACAATGACAAGGGGGCATTGTTCACTTTTGTAGTCTTTCATTATTTTAAAAAATCTCTTTGGGGCACAGCATTATATACACTGTGGGTCTGTAAAACAGTGATAGACTGGCCTTGCCCTCAGAGCACTCACAGAGTTGAGGGGCACTTAAATAGCAACAGTAGCATACGTAGTAGGCTATTGTGACATCATGGGCTGAAAACAACACAGTGTACAGAATCCTGTTGATGTTTCAGAGAGGAAGACCTAGGGTCCCGGATGATCAGGATAGTTCGAAGTGGGACTTGAGACAGAAACTAGATAGATAAAGGGGGATATGACTTACAAAGAGAAGAGGCAGGCCAAGGTCATTCTTTTTGTTTTTAGCCTTTTAGCCATTCTCAAAACACCAGTCTTCACTCTTGTTTGCCAACTGAATGCTAAGTGTCTGTTGTGTCTAGAGCACTCTAACCAGGTGGGGAGGAAATCCAGAGATGACTAAACTCAGACCTTGACTTCAGGGAATTTCCCCAATGATGATACTCTAAGGAAGCCTTGCTGTGAGCTGGATCTTGGGGTAAAATGACTAAGTAAATGTCATTCCCCAGCTGTGCCGAATACTGCCTGACCTTAATCCCTCAGGGCCAAAAGAAAAACAAGGAAGAAGCCACACTGGTTCAGGGACTCACTGAATGGTTTTGTGTCCATTCTGATCCACACCCATATCGACCCCAGAGTGGAATCAAGTCCTCAGGTCAGTCCTGAATGTTTTAGATCAGAAATCATGAAAGCCTTTTAGGGCAAAATGTTAGCCTGTGAATTTTGTTCCAGACGTTGTGCCAACTATAAACTTTAAGATTTGCGGAAGGATGATAAGGGAGGAATGCTGGCTCTTACTACTCAACATACAGTCAGATGACTTCTAGAAGGAAACCTAGAACTCACAGCCTTAGTGAAGGAACAGATACAGGGAATCTTTGATTAATGATCAAATGTCATTTACAGTGGAAATTATCAAACAAACTTCCATATGTTTAAAAGTATCTCATAGGATAGTTCTATTTTATTATTTTTTTTAAGTTTGTTTATTTATTGTGAGAGTGGGGAGAGAGAGAGAGCCCGACATAGGACTCGATCTCACCAACCACGAGACCATGGCCTGAGCCAAGATCAAGAGTCAGGCGCTTGACCGAGCCACCCAGGTGCCCCCGAATAATTCTATTTTAGAGAACACAAAATGGTTTAGTAATGGAAGGACTATGGAAGAATGAGTTTAGATTGGGGGTGCCCAGCTGGCTTAGTCAGTGGGGCAGGCAACTCTTGATCTTGGGGTTGTGAGTTCGAGCCCAATGTTGGGTGGAGAGATTACTTAAAAATGAAATCTTAGGGGAAAAAAAAAAGATTTGGATAGTAAAACTTCAGGACTATTTAAAAAGTATTTAATGGATATAGCATAAACAGTTCAGTATTAACATGTAAGGCTAGTATATTGAGCTGAATGTGGAAGGTCCCTTTTTAACCTTATAGGGAAGTTTCGAAGATACCGTTTTAGACAGATTGCATGAGAATGGCATGACTTAGGAAAGGTGAATCTTTGGATGTAGTTGTACTCACCCTATCTGCTCCACCGAAGAGTTAGCCTGTCCTTGCTGGCTGAGCAATAAATAAATGGGTTGTTTCCAAGTTAAGATATTAAGGTCATTATTCCCATTTAAGATCTTTTTTTATGCAACTTTATGCTAGTTTCTATAGTACATAATTGGGTACCTTATTGTAGAAGTCTGACCAACCCACAGTCTTGTTCTTTATATGTTTTAAAAACACAATCACAATAATTATGATGAAGTACAAAATGAGTATTTCAAGTGACTAAGGGTATAATTTCAGTCCAGTCAACTTTTACCTCACCTTTTTCTGTTCCATAAATTGGTTAAAATATAAATGAACAGATCATGATGTTCTAGACAAAAGCGTGGAATGAAACATTTTAAGCAGGCCATGGGGCTGGGAGATAGGACTTGTTTCTCTTGTTTGTTTGGGTTTTTTGTTTTGTTTTGTTTTGTTTTGTTTTTTTAAACCGTCAGCAGTTACACTCTGTTCTCACACTGAGTTTGTCTTTCTCTGTTTTGCCAGACAGAAAAGTGCACCTCTGTAAGCAAACCTACTGACGCAGAGAAGGGTTTGGGTGCTTACAAAAGCACCCGTTGGCTGACTGACACCCCCTATGGGGTTTGGTTGGAACTGCAATGCTGTTTTTAAAGGCATTACTTTTAAGCTTAGAACTGAGTTTGGTATGGAGTTTGTGTTTTGGTTTGAGGAAAAGAAAATGTTATTGAAAACAGAGACATAGCTTTCTTTTGACACATGGTGTCTTAGTCTCTGCGAGCAGAGAGAGAAAAGATGGCCTGGTGAGTAAATCTTGGTAAAATAAAATACAAACCATCAGGCACTTCTCTAGACCTACTGAATCAGAAACTCTACGGGTAAGGCCTGGCACTCGCTTTAATTACCCCTCAGGAGATGTTGATGCATGTTAAAGTTTAAGAACCTCTTCCCTAGATGGGGCACCTGGGTGATTCAGTCGGTTAAGCGTCCGACTTCGGCTCAGGTCATGGTCTCGCGGTTTGTGAGTTCAAGCCCTGTGTCAGGCTCTGTGCTGACAGCTCAGAGCGTGGACCCTGCTTCGGATTCCGTGTCTCCCTCTCTCTCTCTGCCCTTCCCCACTTGTGCTGTGTCTCTCTCTGTCTCTCAAAAATGAATACATGTAAAAAAAAAATTATTTTTAAAAGAAGAACCTCTTCCCTAGAGCAGAATGGAATGTTGATGTATATAAGAATCACCTGGACAGCTTTTGCAAAATACAGAAGTCTGAGCCCCATTCCTGTAGACTTCAGTTTAGTAGGGCTGAGGAGGTCTAGACATCATTTTCGTATAGTGTCTCTTCTTCTACTTAACCATCCTCACTTCATTCAAATCTGTCTTTATTATTGGGTTTCCTGTAACCTCCTCCATCCTCTTGATCGGGTGAGTTCTGCCTCTTGACGGACTCTTTAATAAGAGCAGTGCCCAGACCTCTGAATGGTCTGGATGACTGGCTCAGAGCAGAGCAAGACTGTCACCTTACATGTTCTCCATATTGAGCGGTTAGTAAGGTTGCCTAAGATTACTTTTTTTGGCAACCTCATTATCGTCTGACTCATACCAAGCTACCAAACAACTAAAACTTAAGGTAGATTTGTTTGTTACACTCATTTATGCTCCTTTCGCTAGGTAGAACAGTGACGAAAAATAACATCTATTGAGTCCTCACTGTAGGTCAAGCACTACATTAGCCTGTCAAAAAGTGAATCATAAATCATTCTAACAAGATGAGGTGGACTTTATTAGGAGCAAATTCTAAGTAGTTCAGAAGTAGCAGACTGGAATCAAACAGCTTGATTTCAGTCCTCGGTCCCTTGCATAGGTCTCTGTGACCTCTGGCAAGTTATTTAAGCTCTCTGTGCCTCCGTTTTCTGATCTGTAAAATGGGGATAATAACTTGAGCTACCTGTCTGTCTTAGAGAAGATTCCAGGCACTCATATAGGACCTGACACACAATAAGTCAGCACTCAATAACTTGTGTGTTGCTAATGTTTGGTAGGGAAAAAAAGAGCAGGAAGGTGGGTTGTGACCAGAATAGAGGAAGAGGTGTCTGTGGGGATCTGGCATCATTTCTTAAGCAGTGGGAGACATGTAAGGTTTTCTTGCCTGTCAAAGGCGGATCTAAGTGCTTGGAGACAGAATGGCAGCAGACATACCCCAGGAGCTGTCAGGAGAAGTAGCTTAGTGGAAGGGACGGATCTGAGCCAGCTCAGGCCACCCTTCCAGGAAGCCCTCTTCTGAATCACTCTGCTCTCAACGCATCAACCCCTCAAAGGGAGTTCCTTTATTTCAGCTACTATTTTATATTCTTTCACAACTCACCTGATGATTATTCCCTTCTTTTGTGTTTCTGTCTTCTTAGAGAATTAGATGTAGACTGTGGGGGAGGGATGGGGGATCAAAAGTCTATCTTTGGCTCCCAGGCCTCTCCTGCCCCGACTCTTCCTTGCTCCCCTCATCGCCCCCACCCTCACACTCGAGACATCCCGACTACTGGGATGGCTAATTATGACTGAGAAGTCACCTTCCCCAGCTGAGGAAGGTTTGTTTTGAAAGTCATTTTTCTTACAATGTATGAAGTGCCAGAAACTCGAGTGTGTGTGTGCATATGTATATATAAAGGGCATTGTGGAGGGCTATGAGCTTCTGAGGCAGGAATGTATTTAGCATCTAGAACTAGTAGATATTTTTAGTGGATTTTCAATCAAAAGCTATAAGGAATTTGCTTCTGAATTGAATTTATTTGATCAGTATTATCAGTATACTGTTGGGTATTACAGACTCCTGGGCACTTGAGATTTTTCATATCAGCCTGGCCAAGATAGAGTTTATCAAGACTTACATTGTCACCTCCCTAGATTGGAAGGCAAAGTTCCATTGCCCTTACCCTTAATTTGCAGAGCTTACGGTTTCAGAAACTGATAAATTTCAAGATTAACAGGTTACCTCAGCTAGAGAGAAAACTGCTCAAGTTTGGGTTTGGGGTAGACTGTAATTAATCTAATAAAACTTGAAAATCTGTTTCTTCTGAGGTGAATTCTTTGGAATTGTTCAAGTCAGTGGTGGTTCTGCTCATTAGTCCTTAGTGAGCTCTCACAGGAATTAGAAAAGTATTTTCACATGCAGTATTTTTCACCCCAAAACAAAACAAACAGCAACTACCTTAGTCCTTGTTTAGTTTTCTCAGTCTCCTGGGCTCAGAGTATGTAATATTTTTACTAGAGTGCAAGAAGATATGGCCTCATTATTTTCTTAAGTTTTTGTTTTTTTAAGTAATCTCTACACCCAGTATGGGGCTTGAACGCATAACCATGAGGTCTAGAGTTGCATGCTCTACCAACTGGGCCAGCCAGGCGCCCCATGGCCTCACTTTATTTAATCAGTTCTCGGTTGTATTTCAATTTTTAGTGTTATTTTATCGTTAGAACTAAATAGTGTTAGTTCAGTGCATCGGCTACGCAGAAAACTGTAGATAAGTTGATGTATTTTAAAATGTAAGTAGTTGACGGGGCGCCTGGGTGGCTCAGTTGTTTAAGTGTCCAACTTCAGCTAAGGTCTTGATCTCACAGTTGGTGGGTTCGAGCCCTGCTTCGGGCTCTGTGTTGACAGCTCAGAGCCTGAACCCTGCTTCGGATTCTGTGTCTCCCTCTCTCTCTGCCCCTCCCCTGCTCATGCTCTGTCTCTCAATAATAAATAAAAGTTAAAAAAAATGTAAGTAGTTGACTTTGAGGCCAAAAGTTGATGCAATAATGTGAAAACAAATTTATTGACTATCCTAGATGCTCACTTTATTGGTGAACGGCAGTTGTTGAACTGAAAGTGTGATTTGAATTAAAATTCCCTTTTGGTTGGACACCGTGTTTGGTTCAACTAGGAGAGTATAGCATGCCAGAATGCACAAAAGACTTTGAGCCTAAAAAGATGAGGTTCGCACTTTGATCTAACCTGTATCTGCTGTGTAGACTAGTGCCCATGGCTGAACCTAGTCAGGCCTCATTTCCTTCACTTATACAATAGAGTAATTCCTACCTCATGGAGTCAGGCTAGAAATTAGGGGTACTATTGTGCATATCACATCCAGGCTTCAACACCTAGAACGGCTGTGCCATTCAAGTTGAGTCGTTTAACCTCTCTGCGTTTAGCTGCAGTATTCTCATCTCTAAAAGCAAGAGGAAACACTGCTCCTGCTCCAGAGCACAGTCCTCTGAACACAGCCAGTTCTAGGTGTTGCTCGTGCTGGATATTAACACTTCCGATTGTCTCTGAGCTCTGTGTCTCCCCCTCGCCTCCTGAGGATGCTTTACAAAGAAGCCAGACCTTCTAGGTGTTACTGGTTCCTTGGCCATAATTTGGAGGGAGGAAAAACATAGATGGTGTCAGCAAATTACTCGAGTTCTAACGAGGCCACACGTTTGAATGCCCAGCGCAGTGCACCCCTCACGGACGCTCTTCACTGTGAGAAGGGAAGGACAGTCTCAAAAGAAATCAGAAGAATGGTAAGTGCATAAATTAGCACTCTGAAGTTCACCGAAGTGCTTTGGGCCACCTTGAATCCTTTTCTGCCGAATGGTGAAATATAAAATATTTAAAAATAGAGAATGCTTCTTATATACCTTATCTTAACTACATAGCCAACTTTGTAAATGCAGCGAAGGTATTACTTATACCCATTTGATAAATAAGGAAACCCTTACTCAAAGGTATTAGGTAATTTCCCCAAGGTCACACCAAAGTGATGAGCAGGATTCCCAAGGAGGCTTCACTGCTAAAAAGTATTTTGGTGGTGGTGGTGGTGGTGTTATGTGTGTATTTAAGGCTAAGATTATGTGCCTACCAAATATGTATCAGTAGTAAAAGGTCAGAGAACCATAGAACTTCAAATGTAAGGAATATGATACCTATGAAAATGTTATAGAGGCTTTGAGATAATAAGTGAATTTACAAAAGGAATCAAAGAGTAAATCTACATTTATTTTGTATCTTGATTCAGCCAGAAAAGGATTCAAGGTGGCCAAGAGCACTTTGGTGAACTGCAGAGTGCTAATTTATGCACTTAATGATTCTTCTGACTTATTTTGAGACTGTCCTTCCCTTCTCACAGTGAAGAGCGTCCGTGAGGGGTGCACTGCGCTGGGCACTCAAACGTGTGGCCTCGTTAGAACTCGAGTAATTTGCTGACACCATCTGTGTTTTTCCTCCCTCCAAATTATGGTCAGGGAACCAGTAACACCTAGAAGGATTGGCTTCTTTGTAAATTCATTTGTAAACTCATTTTTCGTTCTTCTAAATGATTCAGGGTATTTTTTCTTGAGCAGAATAACAATCTCAGGCAACCGATTACCTTCCTTCCTATTGTTTATTAGAGTACTGAAGGGCTGTTTGGCCGCACAGAACAAAGCAGTAGGTTCACCTGGAACAGAAGGTGAGCTTGGCTCTGGAGGATATTGAGCAAGCAGACAGAAGAAAGGATCTTGAACTCTGGACTCTAGGAATACCTGTACTATAATAAAGGGAAGGAATGACAGTCTGGACAGTAGAAAGACATTAATATAAACGCTGTTGGTCAGGAAATTTGTTACACCTTTGAAGAAAGACTGCAACTTAATGTCTGGCTTAATTCCCTTTTCCTAAGAAGGGAAAAGTGCTAGTAATTCCAACCATCATGATGACCTCTTTTTAAAAGACTTTTCCTTGGGGCGCCTGGGTGGCGCCGTCGGTTAAGCGTCCGACTTCAGCCAGGTCACGATCTCGCGGTCCGTGAGTACGAGCCCCGCGTCGGGCTCTGGGCTGATGGCTCAGAGCCTGGAGCCTGTTTCCGATTCTGTGTCTCCCTCTCTCTCTGCCCCTCCCCCGTTCATGCTCTGTCTCTCTCTGTCCCAAAAATAAATAAACGTTGAAAAAAAAAAATTTAAAAGACTTTTCCTCTCCAGTTGCAGAAAAATTTCTTATTTTCCAATCATAGAAAAAAAACCCTCTTGTATTAAAACCATAAAACTACAAGATTCATATTGAGAGGTGAGAAAGAGTTTATTTTAATCTTTTGAAGTCATGTTGAGAGACTTACTTTGCACTATCTACAGGAGACCTGAGGCAGCCCCTTGTATATTAGAATCTGGGAAAAGTCCAGTTCTTTCTAATGGAATTTTTACTGTACTTTATCAGAGATAAGTATTTGGTACATTCCAAACTATGAGGCAAATATTTATCTAGTTTGGGGTGATTGTGGATAGAGCTGCTGTGAATATTTGTGTGTCAGTTTTGTATGAACATAAATTTTAATTTCTCCAAAGAACAGGGAGTGGGATTGCTGGGTCGCACAACTGTGTGAAGCTTAATAAAAAATTTGATAGGAAAACCGTTTTCCAATGTGGCTGTACCATTATGCACTCTCACTAGCAGTATATGAGAGTTGTAGTGCCTCTTTATCCTTGGCAACATGGTATGGTTCTTTCCTTATTTCTAGGTAACAAGTACTATTTATTTTCTTCTGTTTTCTCCTTAAAAGTTTTGTATTTTACGTTTTATGTTTAGATCTATGGTCCATTCTGAATTAAGTTTAGAATTTAGTTAAGTTTAGAAGGGTTAGATTGAGTTTTGTCTTCCTACTGATAACCAGCTGTTCCAACACCATTTGTTAAAAAGACTATTCTTTCTCCGTTGAATTACTTTTGCACTTTTGTCAGAGATCAATCATTCATATTTGTGTAGATCTATTTCTGGAGTCTGTATTCTCTCATATTGATCCATGTGTCTGTCTGTTACCAGTACCACACTGTCTTGATTACTGTAGCTTTATAGTGAGTCCTAAGTCAAAAAGTGTGATTCTTTCAACTTTATTCTTAGTTTCCAGTTTTGTGTTTGGCAATTTTAGCTCTTTTGCCTTTCCACATAACTTTTAGAATCAATTTCTCTAGATCTGCTAAGAATCCTGCTGGAATTTTCATAGAATTACATTGTATCTATAGATCACTTTGGGGCAAACTGACCTTTTCTTTCTGTGTAGCCTTCCAATTCGTGAACGCAGAATGTCTCTCTCTATTTAGATTTTCTTTAAAATTTTCAGCAGAGTCTTGTAGTTCAGTTCCTTTCTTTCTTTGTGCCATTTTTTCTGCCACTGGCTGGGACTTCTAGTCCATGATGTTGACTTGGAGTGTTGAAAGTAGACATCCTTGCTCTGTCCCTAATCTTAGAAATTATTTAGTCTTTCACCGTTAAGTATAAGGTTACCTGTAGGTGTTTCTATAGATGCCCTTTTCAGATTGAGAGAGTTTCCTTCTATCCCTAGTTTTCTGAGAATTTTTGTGATGAATAGACGTTGGATTTCATCAGGTGCTTTTCCTGTACCAATTCGTATGAGCGTGTGTTTTTTCTTCTTTAGGCTATTAATATGAAGGAATTGTCTAAGGACTGGGGAGTGAGAGAATGCAGGAAAAAAAAAAAAAAGAATGAGGAATTTCCCCCATTCACTCTGAGCTTCCAGAAACCCCGTTCTTTGAACCGCATTTCCCCCAGAGCCCTCAGTCCATGCAGATGTCTGCCTTTGGATTTCAGGCTGCATTGAGTCCAGTTTGGGGGATAATAGAGGGGAAAAGATGGTAAATGCAATGGTAAATGAATTAAAAAATGGTAAATATTTCACCAAATCCTCCAGCTACTGTTTGCTTTTTGGGAGTTGTTAAATATCCGCTCCATTTATTTTCTCCAGGTTTATTGCCACGTTCAGTGGGGGAGACAGGGTACAGGGTAGGGCGTGCTTGCTTCCTCTCACCTGTAATTAATCTGAAGGGTTTTGTTTGTTTGTTTGTTTGTTTGTTTTTGCCTTGTCCGCAGTCTACAGGCATATTGTTAGACTGACGTGCTGAATTATGTAATCTTTAAATTTGAAGAATTAATGCTAATTGGAGATCACAAGATGAATTTAGGCATTGTAGTACCTAAATAGTATTTTCTATGTGTAAGCAATAATTGCTGTAAAAGAGAAACACATAAAACTGAATTATGAGAATGTTTCAAATTGATCGGTTTCCTAAGAATTTATCTCTGGCTCTATGTTTTATTATTATCATGTGCTTTGAAACACTGTTTTGAATGTGTGCACACTTTTAGAACCAGCGCCCCCACACTGCTCAGTCAGCTTGGTAAGATGCTTGTGTACCTAGCGAGGGTCCTGGGTGGAGGTTTCTGCTGGAGGCCAGGAGTGGGGCATGAAGAGGTGGAAAGGCAGAGCTGGGAGTGAGTGGTCTTCCAAGTGGGTGGAGCCATGGAAATAGACTATTGACAGAACTGCCCGTACTGTGCAGAAAAAGAGAAGAGGAACAGAGGGCGGTGGGGAGGTGATGTCAGAACTTAGGTCTGAGAAGCAGAGGAGGAAAGCCTGAACGAGGGGTGTGCGGGCCGCCAAATGCCTGGAGGAAACAAGCTTCCAGAGCATGCAGTCACCGCGGGGAGCGGTGTCGAGAATGAGGTTGGGGCAGTGCCATCCATGTGTTTGTTGTATGAAGACCTTGGAGAGCTGTTTCAGTCAACTAGGAAGGAAACAGAGGCGCGAGGAAAAGAGGAATAATAGCAGGATATTATTTTATTTATTAATTTTAACTCTCTTTGATTTTAAATTCACAGACTGTGAGGACAGTGTTAAGGCATCTTTATTATCCATAACACTGCACGCTGCAAACATGCAGTTGCGATCCAGATACAGACAGCTGAGTGACAGCCCATTACCAGCAGTGCCTGCGCGCTTATGTGGTTCTGGACTAGCAGAGGTGGTTGGGCAAAGCTGGAGACGTGCCCTGTTGAAGAGCTTCTGCCCTTTGTAAACCCTAAAGGAAATTCCTTTGCTTTCCTATTTCATTTCTTCTTTACAGCCCACTCACTTCCAAAAGTGACTCTGAGGCAGGTAACATGTGGCTTAGAACAAAATACAATAGCACATCTTTAGGATGTGTTCCCTCAGACAACAGACTTTTTTTTCCCTTTTTTTTTTTTTTTTTTTTTTAAATTAAAGGGCTAAGAGGTATCTTGCTAACTGCTCTATTTTTGCTGGGTTTTGGAAGGGGGAGCGAAATCTGTTTGCCCAAGCTGACCTATTCTCTATTTGTCTTGAATTACATTGGCTTATTTTTCGTTATTCCACGGTACAGTTTTAGGGGCGCAGAAGAAATACTCCACAAGTGTCTGCTTCCAGTGAGGAATTGCCGCATCTTCAGCTGCAACGTGTGTATTTTTTCCCTTTTTCCAGGATCAGAATTCAGGCCGTCAATGAAATTGGAGCTGGACCGTTTAGTCAGTTCATTAGGGCAAAAACTCGGCCATTGCCACCCTTGCCTCCGAGGCTCGAATGTGCTGCTGCGGGGCCCCAGAGCCTGAAGCTGAAGTGGGGAGACAGTAACACCAAGACCCACACAGCCGCTCACATGGTGTACACACTGCAGTTGGAAGACAGAAACAAGAGGTGAGCTGGCGGGGCGGGTGCAGGGGGCAGTGCTGTCCGAATGAATCCTTACTTGTTCACCTATCCTCTAATAAAACACTCTTCCTCCCGTTGAAAGGTTTCCTGTGTATTGGGGTCCTGCATCGTGGACCTCCGTTCTCCATTTGGAATTTTCTTTTTTTTTTTTTTTCTAATTTTTTTTTAACGTTTACTTATTTTTGAGACAGAGAGAGACAGAACATGAGCAGGGGAGGAGCAGAGAGAGGGAGACACAGAATCCGAAACAGGTTCCAGGCTCTGAGCTGTCAGCACAGAGCCCGACACGGGGCTCGAACTCACAGACAGTGAGATCATGACCTGAGCTGAAGTCGGACGCTTAACTGACTGAGCCACCCAGGGGCCCCTCCATTTGGGATTTTCTAAACTAACATTCTGAAGATCCTGATTTGCCTGCAAGTCATAATCTGTGTCTTTGTTTTTTTTTCTTTCATAGAGCCAGATAACGGAGAGAAATTATCTAAAAATAAAATTGTCATGTGCAAGCCCATGCTATGTTATAGCGTTAGATCAGTCACAAGTGCAGAGGGAAATGAGACTTAGGGAGAGATGCTAGCTTTTTAAATATTCAGTAACCATCAGGACAATCATGTTTACCAATCCGAAATAGCTGTGGTGATGTACAGATGGGGATTGTATTCTGTAACTATGGGCAACACAGTATCAGATTAGCCAGAGCAAACAGGAGATTCTTTATAAGACTCCATGCCCAGGAAAATACTCTTGGCCACAGAAATCAAAGCCAGCCTTTCACCTAGTATCTATTTAACCTAACTTCATTTCCTCTGAAAATGGCCCATCAGAAGGTGGGCCTCTGAACTGTATTAGGAATAATTCAGATGCAGAGTAAGAGGTAATGATGGCAGAATTGTTCTGTTACCAAAAGTCCAAATCAGAGAATCAGGTGAAGGAGGTGGGAGGTGACCATAAATCCAAGACACCCTGCTGGAACAGACCCGCGCTGCTATTTCCCTTTGGCCTATCTGCTAAACACAAAAACATTCCTGTCCTTTCCACTTTATGCATTATAGCTCCTGCTCCTTTACACAGGGAATTGGTTTAGTTAGCACAGAAACCGCTGTCCAGTCTTCACCCCCCACTCTACTCAAGAACTTTGATTCATTTCAGTGCAGTGGAGTCCTGTGTGGCAGGCATTTTATGAGATAGGCCTTCAGTGGAGACCAAGATCAAGGAAAAACAAGCCCCTGCCTCCAGACGCATAGTATCAACCCACAGATGGTCTCAGAACTTTAGTACCATTGGAGAAAAATGCTCTGGGACGTTGGAGGAGGCAGAGACCATCGGGTTGCAAAGATCAGGAATGGCTTTTTGAAACAGGTGATGTTTGAACTGGACTGAAGGACCTGTCAAAGCCAGTAATTTGACTACAGAAGAACAAAAATGATCATCTATTGGAAACTAGTCCTGGTGTAGAAAGCACAGAGAAAATGAGGCTGCTTTTGGTAGGTTCATTAGAGGTTAAATGCATCCTCACTCATGGACAAGATCATTCATCTTAACTGTGCTTTGTACCTTTGGATGCATGTTTGTGGGTTCATTATTTTACTGGCAGGGGATTCCTCGACTAGAGAGGGCTGGCAAGAACACGAATTATGGACTAACAGAAACCCTGGTAAATATTTGAAGCTAGCATTTGGGGAAATTTGCAAACAAGCCTCTGTTTTTTCCTTGGGCTTTTGGCATCCTTTGACGATAGAATCTTCATTAGAGACTGTCTTCTAGTTGTACTGCTTCAGAAAAAGTGAAGTCCGGAAACATTGACGTTGGCAGCAGAATTGGGGGCTTCCTAACTCCTCATGCAGTTGCCTCTACTGTTACCTCCAGAAAGGTGGGGAGAGCGAAGGCTCTGCTCCAGACCAGCTGGGTGCATCCTGCAGCAGCCCTGCCCTTTGTGGGGCATCCGCCTTGGGCGCCTCGTATGGAGAACTGTACAGATGCTCAGAACAAAAGTTCCATGAACACCAATCTGAATGAGTATGAGACATTTTAATATGCCAGACAGAAAACAGTGTAGAATGTAGTAATCAATTTGTGCTATTTTGAAAAAGAAAAAAAAAAAAAAAAGGAGGCCCAAAGTTAGCATTGTTAATCAATAAATGACTTGCCAAAATTTAAATGGCAATTTAAGAAAACCAACCATTAGGAACAGTATTTTTCTTAATTTTATGATCTGGAGTCCAAATTTATCTTTTTTAAATTAGATTTGTCAGTGCTCTCAGAAAGTTATTAAAGTGATGGGAGTATAGAGCATAATAAATTCTCATTCTATTTGTGGAATAATTTACCTATGATTAAATAGGATGAAACTTGGCCTAATTTGAGTTTGAAGATGACCTTCCTCTGTGTCCTGAAACTGAGCTCTTGTATCGATTGGCCCCTCAAATCCAAGCCTTTATTTAACTATGGATCTTGACTCATGAGAACTGGGGAGAAATCATCTGGCTAGGATACATTATAATTCTTGTGATTAGCGTGGTTTTTGTCAGTTCTGGTCTCCTTGTGGTTCTTTAGGACTTGGACCTGGCTTGTCCATTTGAAAGTGTCTTCTTTCAAGGACCAGCTTTTCCATTAAACTTGTTGCCAGAGTGATTTCTAGTCGGGACTTCTGGGAAAAGTATACGTATTCCTTAGCGTATGCACTGATTTCATTAGCCACTAATGAGATCTTATTATGGATGTGTCAAAAATATTGTGTGTCTTGCTTGTGGCCAAGGTGAGAATCAGAGATAGACTTAAGTGTGGTTTTAATTTACTTTACTCACCAGCCGTTGTGGGCATTGGAAAGGAGAGCTGGCTATGTGAGTCAGACAGTTGTCCTAGTCAGTATGAAAGTAATATTACTCTTAAAACATTTTGCAATGGGGGCACCTGGGTGGCTTGGTCAGTTAAGTATCTGACTCTTGATTACAGCTCAGGACATGATCTCACAGTTCATGGGATCAAGCCCCACTCCAGGCTCTGCTCTGGAAGCACTGAATCTGCTTGGGATTCTCTCTCTCTCTCTCTCTCTCTCTCTCTCTCTCTCTCTCTCTCTCTCTCCCCCTCCCTCCCTCTCCCTCCCTCCCTCCCTCCCTCCCCCCACTCCTCCCTACCCCACTCCTGCACACAGGTGCAGGATTGCACATGCTCTCTCAAAACTAATAAACATTTAAAAAAATTTTTGCAACAGAAGCACAATGAAAATTAGTAACTCCATGCTTCGTAATTATAAAATTAAAGAGTTTGATTTGACTGCTAAACTATTGGTCTTTCTTTCTCTTCTCATCCATAAAATAGAGGCTAAACTAGAAGATTGAATGCAGAGTTCCTTCCCACCTTTTTCACCTTAAAGCACTGAATATTTGTATATCATTTGTGAGCTAGATCCATTACAAAAGGGTGTCTCAGCACGTTGTCTCTTTTTTCTTCACATTCTAGTCTCTGCTTTTGACAAATAAGTAAATAATAAGAAAGATGCTAGGGGCGCCTGGGTGGCGCAGTCGGTTAAGCGTCCGACTTCAGCCAGGTCACGATCTCGCGGTCCGTGAGTTCGAGCCCCGCGTCAGGCTCTGGGCTGATGGCTCGGAGCCTGGAGCCTGTTTCCGATTCTGTGTCTCCCTCTCTCTCTGCCCCTCCCCCGTTCATGCTCTGTCTCTCTCTGTCCCAAAAATAAATAAACATTGAAAAAAAAAAAATTTAAAAAAAAAAAAAAATAAGAAAGATGCTAACTTTCTTTAGGGCAACCACTTAATGTCTCACACCCCTAAACCCCTAAGGTTTTACATCTACAATGTGCTGGTTTATTATATTTGTTTATATACCCCTCAATCAAAAAATCTGAAATGAGCCAGAGATATCTAAGTATAATGTTGAGCCAAAAATATATTTTCAAACGTCCTAAAGCACACTTCTATTTGTTGAACACCTACAAAGCACCAAGCACTGAGAGCTTTTATCTACAGTAGTCTTTTTTTTTTTAATGTTTATTTATTTTGAGAGAGAGTATGAGCAAGCAGGAGGGTTTGTGGGGGGGGGGGGGGGGGTGGAGAGAGAATCCCAAGCAGGCTTCCTGCTCAGTGCAGAGCTCGATGCAGGGCTTGATCTCACAACTGTGAGATTATGACCTGAGCCGAAATTGAGTCAAACGCTTAAACAACTGAGCCACCCAAGCGCCACCCTCTACATTATTTAGTTTTTTAATAAAAAATGAAATATTTTCTATGCTGATTGGATTTCTATCAAAGCCTTCCACCATCTAGATGAAAAAAAAAATGGGTTTTGATAAGTTGATTTAACTCATGATTATTATGATTTTAAGCTTAAAATGAAATGAGCAGAGAATGCTTCTTAGAGATGGTAACAGGTTGAGTGAGTCATAAAGGGGTCCTGATCTTATAATCTCATGCAAAATAGCCTTCAGTTAGAGATGGGTGGTGCAGACTCAGGATTGGGTGGAAACCAAGGATACGACCTCCAAAGCACAGAAATGTGCCCTTGGTTTTTTCTCCAACTAAGTGTCTCTTTCTATTCTGGTTCTTTTACACATGGCTCTTTTTAAGTTTGGAGCTATTTCATGTAAATAGAAGGGATCCCAAAAGGGCATCTTGCCCAAGTCCTTGTCTCAAGGTAAGTCAACCTAGAATTCATCTGGGTCACCTGGACTTGCTACATTGAATATTCTTTTCCCCTTGAATGGCACATTTGTTTTCCATGTGTTCAAGCTTTTGACTCACAAGTCTCCCTTTGCAAGGGCACTGACTACATATTTATGCAGCAGCTTCAAAGCAGTGCTTTATATTTATAGGACTAAGTTTATCCCTAATAGTTAGATTATAATCACTCAATCACAGTTGTTGTTGTTGTTGTTTTCTTGAATTACTATAATGTGCTAAGTCTTTTGAGGTATGTGGCTACCTGTAAGGAACTTATCTGCTGAGAAAATAAGTTAATGGGAAACAACGAGCAGACAGCACAAGAGATTTTATTTGATTTCAACAGAAAAGCACAAATTACATTAGTTTGGCCATAGAGTGATGAAGTCTATTATGCTTAGCAAATCTGGCACAGAAGATCCGAATGTCTTTGGTTCCTGTGTATGCAAGAAAAATATACACCCAAAGTAAACATTTTCATAATGCTGCATTAACCTAATACAGGGATTAGAATAACAAGATCAGCTCATGCATTTTAAGATTGTAACGCTCTACTGATGATTTTGAAGATGCATCTGTCTGTGTTATTGAAATGAAACGTTATGTTGCCCTAACAGAATTTGAGTTGATGCTGATTCTCGTCCTGACCCTTATGGGTCCACGTTCTTGATAATTGTACACAACACCGAGGCGAGGGGAACTTAAGTTCCAGGAATGCATTTATGGCTACTCTGTTGTTCAGGTTTAGTCAGATGGCCAGTGTATTTTAAAGCCAATATATTTCCAGCAAAAGGGGTTGGGAGAGAGGGCTCTAATAGAGTGGATCATTACCAGTTGCTCTCCATTTAACTCAGCCCTTGTGCCCGTGACACTTTTCCTTACAGCAGGCAAAATTGGAGGGCTTTGTTAATGTGTTCATTATGACTGACTATTTATTGTTAGAGAGGGACAGAAAATAATCTACATAATGAATCCCTGAAAAAATACACATTAGGCAACTAATAAAAGTCTCCAGGGTATATGAGCACTACGGGAGAAGTGAACTTTCTTAATGTATGCCTATTACAGAACAAACCCCTGCTTCTGTTTCTCAGAGCATATTGCTGAATTAAATAGATGTAAGGCAACTAGCTCAGGGCCCACACAGACCCATGGTATTCATTTCCTTTGCTTCTCTGGAATTGTCCTGATACACATGATCACCCTTGTTGGATAAATGACACTTTTATTTATCTTCAGTCACCGGAAGGCAATTGTGGTTCTCCACGGGGGTGTCAGATCTCTTATTTGTAATCCCAGAGTTGTTACTGAGTATCTAGATGGCTAGAGGCGTATCCCTTAACTTCTTTTTGCCTTAGTTTTTCCCTTTACAAATTGGAACTGATGATGCCTGTCTCCAGTCCCTGACTGATGGGGAAAAAACATTCTCATGTCTCAAAAGAGCCTCAAAAATAAAAAGTACCGCTGGCTTAGTCAGTTTCAGGCTGAAATGTCAGTTATGGGGAGAGGTAAGTGACCGTAAACGAACCATTGGAGATCTTAATGGCACCGTAAGTAAAAAATTGATTACGGGTTTGTTTGTTTGTTTTTTTTTTTTTTCTATTTGAAAATAGAATTTTTATCTACTTGAAACATAAATAAATAGAATGGAGTTGGGTAGCATTTTTCTCAGTATTTTTTCCTAAATCAGATCAGATTGAGACAAGCCCATTAAAATAGAAGTAGACAAACAGACATCTGGAAGACTCTGCAAAGAGTATCCTTGAAGATAAGATTCCCTGCAAAGAAAGTAGAAGAATGGGATGTTTCAGGGTTCTCAGGTGGTCTTCATCCTGAGACCCTTTATTTGAAAGTAAATAAATCTCCTTCTTAATATATCAATAACGAAGTACAGTGTGAACAACAAAAATTGAAAAAAAAGCATTTTCTTTTATTCTACGTGGAGTCTCATCAATAGCTGTATGGACATGTTATTTCTTCGAAAAGGAGCATAAAACGAAACCTAACAAAAAGTGTTGCAGCTGGAGCACTCACAAGCGGATAGGCACATATGCAGCTGAGAACGTGCAGGGAGGAAAGCAACTGCTTGCGTGTTGGTCTTTCGGAACTCCTTGACACTTGGGTGCTTCGTCTGCAAATGGAGACGCTCACCAGCATCAAAACCGGTTTAGGAAATGCACCTTCCCTGCCTCAGATGTCCCCACATGATGCCATCTGCTTCCATCTGCTCCTGCGTAGGCATAACAGGACTCGGTGTTCTTGGTAGAATGAGGACACATACTATCCATTCCTGTTTTGAACATTCTCCATTCCCAAACATGGCTTCAGTAACGTAGGAGATTCTCTCTCACAGACGCATATACATAGTCCATGCAGCCCTGGGAAATTAAGAAAGAATGAAGGCAATGACATGTCATTGTTAAGGAAAATAGCTGTCCTGAGCTTATTAACAGCTGTTGATTTGTGCTATTGTAGGATGGGTTTCAAAATGTGCAGCCGTTAATAGACTAAGTCCATTTTAGGTCAGCAGAGTAGATCATTTTGAGGAGTTAATATTAATGAGCTGCTGTTAGCCTGTAATGGACCTTGGGATTATAAGGTAGCAGCAACAGATAGTAAACACAAAATCCTTAGTGTCATCTCATTTTGTACTGCAAATTTAAGTTATGAGCTGTCCAGGGCATTTTTGGATTTTTGTTTTGGGGGGGGGGGTGTACAAAACTTTTAAGGAAATTGAGTTTAAAATTAAATTCTTTATATATCATCATTTTACTCTAAAATGATTTAAAATAAATATTCAGAGATGTAACATGTCTGAATTTCTTCCCTCAGTAGCCCGTCAGTGTAAAAAAGTCATCTTTCACAATGTGTTGAAGCCTAGAATACTGAGGTTAAAAGGACAGCCTTCCCCTAGAACTTCTTGAAAACATCAAGAATCTGCTGTTTTTCCTTCCTAGTGTATAATTAATGAGAAATCATAGAATTTACTTGTTCCCCTCATTTGGATCTCCTAAAAATCCCTGCCAGGTGAACAAGACATTATTATCCCAAATGTCTGGGAACTCAGCCTGGAGAGTTATCAACTTGTCCAAGTTCATAGCGAAGGCAACAGACTATGCACTGTGGCCAAGGTCTTTGTACGTCTTTGTACCAACCCTGGAGTACTCTGATAGGCCAGCAGAATAAGCAGAATCATTTTGTATTCACAGATATGTAAAACATTTTCATAAATCAGAGTTAAATTGGCAACATTAAAACCCATGTGTGCTTGTTACCACAGAAGTGTTTAGTTTCAAGACATTACAGTCCACGCCGAAGCAAGTTGGAGGCAGAGCCGTAAAGAATCCATTTCGACTGTAAACTTTCAGTGACCCACCCAACCTTCTGCCTTGTTTATGTTTCCCTTTCCAAGTAAATATTTTTAGTACAAGAGAGCATTTCTTCCCATTTTTTCCTTCCTCTAAGTAAAAATGCCCAAATTCCCATTAATGGGCAGCACTGATAGGCCCCACTGCCCCTGTCTTCATCTGTTGTCAGCGGCAGTTCTCAGCTGGGTTCATCAGGACGGGATGGATGGTATTCATATGCGCAGCTTTCTCTCTGGTCCAGGAAAGCCTAAGGGAGTATAAGTAAAGAATGCCATTTTGGGGACATCCTTCAGGCTTCTCCAATGTTGAGAAACAAGGTACATCATTCATAAACCTTGGCATTTTGTGATTAGTAACATTAGTATTAGTATTAGCACAGGTACTATGCATTTCGTAATGAGTTCTCCCCGCATTATGCCATTTGATTCTCTCACAACAACCTCTGGGGTGGGGGCACTGTAATCATATTCATCTTACAGAGAAGGGAATAGCTTACCTGGCTATAGAGTCCATGATCAATCACCAGGCTCTTGAACCTAAACTCAACCTCAAGTCTGCAGACTGCAAAGAGTGTTACCACCCCTTGTCTCTTCAGCTCCTGAGCCAGTGGGGCAGCTGCATCGGTGTTTCCATACCTGTTCTCTTACTTGCTCTTCACAGGAGTCTGGGGTCATGCGGTTGATGCCACCAAAAGCACATGGCCATGGGCAGCAGGGATTGAGCACAGAGTAGAAGACCCCTCAGAGGCAATGCCAGTATAGGCCCACGGTGCCAAGATGACTTTTAAGGAGCTATGATTCCACAGGGGTCCTTGTGGCTACATATGCTTCAGCCTGAACTGATACTAAAACTACTCAGTGATTTTATTGAGCATGTACTATGTTCCAGGAACCATGCCCCCTGTTATACATGTTTCATTGCATTGCTGTAGCACTGGAACGTTCACGTAATAACAATAACAGTGTGAACATTTCAAGTAGATTAACTTAGGTGGTGGGAGAGCTATGTGTCTAACGTAGGCCACAGCAGATGCAGCAGAACATCACAAATTCATATGGACCTATTCCTGCTGGGACATGAGCCAGTGATGGCCGCAGTAACCTGGAGAGAGGCCTGTGTGGCAGGAGTTGAGAGACCTGCTGTCCTCAGGGCACTTTAGCCTGACTTGGACACCATGTGTTGAACTCTTACCAGGTGCTGGATTCCATGCTGAGCTTTGTACCCACATTTCTGCATTTGACACTTAAAACAACCTAAGAGGCAGATACTGTCCCTGTTTTGCAGATGGGAGAACTGATGCTTAGCAGGGGCGCGTGGTGGGGCAGTAAGGGGCAGAGCTGGGGTTTGCATCCAGTCTTCCTGGGTCCAAGTCCCTGTGCTCCACCACTGCCCACCAACAGGAGGGGAAGAGGGGGACGACTCGGGGAGAAGCCCAGAGTGGTCCAGTTTCTACTGGCAGCCTAGACCAGTGGAGTGGCCCAGGGCACAGCAGACTCTCCACATAGTGCGTCACTGATTGCCTGGGCCACGCTCTCACCTTCGGAAATCAAAGGATTGGGGCCTTGGTGAGAGGGGTTTTTTTGACCATCTTTTGATGATGTAGGCACCCCAGCTGCTCCAGATCCTCCCCATTCACGGTTGATTTTTCTCCCATTCCAGGGATATCCCTTTTTCCCAGGCTCGGGCAGTGCACACTAAAATAGTATGGATCAGGGCCACCAAGACAGCAGGACTCCCGTTGGCCTCTAATGGTGACTCTTGTCCCAGGCCCTATGGTACATGAGCACATATGGAGCCCAAACACTGACGCTGGACTGCCTAAATATAAGAGGGAGGGAGAAGGATCAGAAAAGCTGAAGGGCTACGCTCCTCCTCTCTTCATGGCAAAGACATGCTCTAAGTGCTGAATCCTTGGTTGCAGTGAAATATGTAGCCTTCAGTCATCGTGTCTTAAGACCCATCGCATATATTCCATTCTATCACCAAAGGCCTCTGGCTGACTTATTAATGAATTTTAAAATGAGGGTGGATTAAAAAAAAGATTGAGGAAAGAAAAAATTGACTTGGTCTTTGTAAAACAAGTATTTGATGAATACTTTTAATCTCCCCGGGTGATTCTGGCCACAGGGCGTTAACCTACGGAGCCTCCTAGAGAGGCCACCGTGCAACTGGCATAAATCACTGGCTCCAAAGGAAGAAGATTCTTTCCTCTCCCGCCTCTTGGAATGATGGAAAATAATGACAGAATTGTGGTAAAAAGAGGGACTCCATTCTTTTTGTGTTGGCTTGTGTGCTTATTTTGTCTTGGCTGGCCTTTCTTTGAAACAGAAGCTACCATCGGAATATACAGAAAGAAATTCAGGATCAGTGGCATTTATTTAAGACCTACTCTGTGTAGGGACTGGGGCTGTCAAACTGAATCCCACCCAGATTGGGAAAGACGTTATTCTTGCCCCCCCACCCCCACCCTCACGAGGGGTCCCGGGCACAGAAGGTGAGCAGCCTCACTGACTGAGCCCCAAAGCAGATGCCTGGTTTGCAGCCTCTCTCACCACACAGCCAACTTCCTACCCAGGAGAAAAGAGAACAACCTCTGTATTAGACCTGAGTGATATAGATGGTCTCTCAGAAGGAAGAGTGGCCTTTCTTGGTTAAAAGTTCCTAGCATTATAAAATAATCGTGACTGACACCTACTGAGTGGTTAGTACAGCTCAGGACTGGTCTAAACACTTTGGTTAACCCATTTACACCTGACACCAGTCCTCTGAGGAAGGTTCTAGCATTACCCTTGTTGCACAGAGGAAAACACTGAGGCACCAAGAGGCCAAATAAGTTGCCGGTGGCTCCTAGTCTGCAGGACCTGTTCTGTTTGTGGAACCCACATCGACCAAGAGCATACCAGACGCCCAGGTGGGTGGAGAAGCAGCATACAACCAGTGTTACCTCTGAAAGTCTTCCACATCAAAACTCTCGAAACCCTTGGGATTAGACTCAAAGTGCCAAATTGGCTGTTAACATAAGGTCCTAGTTCCAGAAACCTCAAATGGAGAGCTGAGATTTTGTGAAGGATTTTTGGCTTTTGACTGACAGACTTACTTGCGTGTAGCATTGAACTATAATTTTTTTTTTTTTTTTTTTTTACTGAGGCATATACTAAATTTCTTTGTTAAAAGTAAAGTAACATGGAATTAGGACTATGTGTAAATGCGTCCCATATTATAAAAAGCATTAATTAGTGCCCAGTCTATCTCCTCCCTTCACCCCACTCTCTCACACTTGCACTTTTTCTTCAAGAAGAAGGAAGGTACGGGAAACCTTTAAAGTGAGAAACGTATGAATTTTTAGACAGTTTGCAGACTTGCTGTCTCTGTCTCTTAATGGCTCCCTGTGGCTCTCAGTCACCCATCAGAATGAGCCATGTGGGGAGAAGTCCTCAGGAGGGAGTGGCCCAGCTGTCTTATTTCATTGCTCAGCTCCTTCTGACTTGGACCTGTGTGTCCACCTTAGGACACAGGCCCCAAGAGGACAAGTCACCTCTTTTCCTCTAAGTGCGCTAATTATGTGACCTAGGAATTAGCCACATATTAGCCCCATCCATTTTCATTGATCCCCATACACATTTTGAGAACAAAATTTCCCCCAGAATTTCTTCCCATGACTTTTCTCAGGGGAGGGAAGCCAGACAAAGCAGGGCAGCAAGCAAGTTGTGATTTATTACTGCCAAAATAGAGGGCTAAATCAAAGGGCCAAACACATGCTTATTCTAGAAAAGGCTGGAGGGAGAAAGAACTACCCCTTTCCCTCCTGCACCTGCCTAAGTGCACCCTCACTGAATGCAAGGGGAGTAAACTTAAACCTGAGATCCTCTGGGTGAAAGCCTCCTTTAGAACCTTCAGAGTCACTCTGGCTTTTTTCTAAAAGCAAAGCAAATGCAGCCTTTCTTTTTTCTAAGTAACATTATCCCCAGACTCAAACCAATGCTCTAACGGTGAAATTGTAGATTTCATTGCTAGCACCTGTTTCCACGGTGGCCTCTATAAATTGGGATGCAATGTAAAAAAATTAAAATGCAGTAAAAGGGCAAAACAGTAAATGAAAGAGAAAAAAAAAAAAAACAGTCCAGAAGCAGATTTTGATGTATTTGAAAATTGATGTGTATGCTCTTAGCCCAATTTAGATTACACTATCAAATTAGAGCCGTGAATCTGCTTCAGTACCTTCCTCTGGGACTGTGAGTGCTACTGCCCAGATAGATGTATTGACCTTATTTTCAAAGGGAAACAGTCTCCTTAGATCAGGGCATGGCAGGGAAGCCGTACTGTTGGTAGTGAACCTCTCCAAATTCTTTTAAAAACCAGGTCTTAGTGCAAGTTTGTAATGGAAGTATAACACTTTTTACTCCTTAAACCATGACTTCCATTTTGTGGTATAACTCAGGGCAATTACTCTGGTTAGAGATTCGGGCCCAGGTGAGGCTGAGTTAATGAATAGCTGTTTGCCTCTAGCATTAGCAAGGGTATCTTCATTAAGGTGGTAATGTGTCAAGAGTACTAAATAGGTTGCCATGGTATTTGTGGGTTTCAGCATGGACTCTGGCTTTCCCTGAAATTGAAAATGTTCAGCCCTCAGTAAAAGGTGCTTCCTTACACAGTAAAGCAGAAGGAACATTAAATAGTGAAATGACTAGGGCTCAGGAACTCAATTGTAAAGGCTGATGAATGCGTGGGTGTTTTAAAATAAGGATGGACTCTTGACAGGTTTTCTGAAAAAGTAGTTTAAGCTCTAGAACTATCCACAGGGACTGTTCTCTGGCACAGGGAAAGGCTGACCACATACACAGGACCAACTAGCCCACAGGATTAGGTCTTACTCGTCTTTGAATCCACAGAGTGTGGCACACAGCAGATGTTCAAGAAATGTTTGCTAAATGAATTCATAAATTCTGCCTTCCCCTTGAGCTAAATGGGCCTAAGAGTCGAGACATTTTAAATTGTGATTCTATCTGACCGACTTCCAACGGTATCTGAAGACAGCAGATTGTCCTCAGATGCTGTGTCGAACCACTGGAAACTGGGAGAACCATGGGCCTGTGTAGCAACAAGGTTGTGTGTTGGGTTAACTCATGTAGTGGTTCCCAAAATGTTCCTGGAACAGCAGGCTTCAAAACTGTAATCTACAGAAATTCTGGGTCATTTGGGGGAAGTTATTTCCAAATTTTTACATTTAATTAATAAAAAGACAAATGGCAATAGTATGTAGTAGTTCTAGGTAATCCCATTTCATTGTAAAAATACAAATGTTTCAAGACCCTGGGAGAAAAACACTTGAAAACGTAAGGGCTTTTTTTTTTATTTTATTTTTATTTATTTTTTTTTTAACATTTATTTTTGAGAGAGAGAAGGAGACACAGAATCCAAAGCAGGTTCCATACTCTGAGCTGTCAGCACAGAGCCTGATGCGGGGCTCAAACACATGAACCATGAGATCATGACCTGAACTGAAGTCGGACATTTAACCGACTGAGCCACCCAGGCACCCCAAAGGCCTTATTTTTTTATCTTCATGCCTTCTATGTTTTTGTCTCGTAGAAATAATGATTAGCAGCGTACAAAATTTTCCTCGTTCAGATAGGAGAAGGCTCCAGAAGCTACCAGTTTAAACTGTCCAGTTCACCTGGGCTGTTTCTCTGTTATTTTGATTAACCTGATAGAGGATTCTGAGCCAAGTATTTTTGTTTTCTCCTTTTAAACTGTTTTCTGAAAGCTCTGTAATCGTAAATGTCTTCTTACTAGTTAGGGAAAGGGGCTTTGAAAGCTGTTGCAAAGATAAAGGTTAAAATTTAAGGAATTTTCTAACCAAAACTCACTTATCTGGAAAATCTGGGTAAAGAGGACATCGCATTTCTCAGGTGCCCAGTCAACATGAACTTCATTGCCTCTATAGGGTAGAGTAGAAGGTAAGTTAACAGTGACGATTTCTGGTCACTAATAAAAGTTCAGATGGCTAATGGTCTCTGCTCCTTCCTCTAGGTTTGTTTCCATCTACAGAGGACCCAGCCACACCTATAAGGTCCAGAGACTGACGGAATTCACGTGCTACTCCTTCAGAATCCAGGCGGCAAGCGAGGCTGGGGAAGGGCCCTTCTCAGAAACCTACACTTTCAGCACAACCAAGAGCGTCCCCCCCACCATCAAAGGTCTGTAGGCCGCGAGTTTCTGGCAGGCTCTTCTATGAGAGTAAGGAAGTGTTGGACCTAGAGTAGGAGGCTCTGTTCTGACCTTAAATGTACTCTCTTAATATTTCCAGTATCAACAACATAGAATCAAAACAACTGTTTGAAAGAGAAGGCTGAGGAATGGGTTCTCTGAGGAATCGCTAAGGCCTTTCCTCAGGTCTGTATAAATGTTTACTGCAAATAATGTAGTGGCCTCATCCCTGCAGAGGATGGGACAGAGAAAAGGAACACACCCCGGTGGCACACTTGGGGTTAGAAATGAGGGTGGACCCCGGTGTGGGTAGCACTTGTGACCATTTACCACAGAGGGTTTGACAGTCTCCCTTCCCAGAGACTGGCAGGAGGAGCAGAGGTTGGCCTCCGTCTTCAGAGGGCTGTGGTGCCTGGAGGCTAGAGACTGACCCAGGCAATTCATCAGCCTGTCCCCCCCCCCCTCCCCCCCGCCACTGTGGAGAGGTCCTTTGGAAGGGTGTTCTCACCAACTTGAGCATTTGTCTTGAGGTTTGCCAGTGACTAGTTTACTCTGTCCCTTCATGGGCACGGAGAGTGAGCAAAAGCCACTCTGCCCAGGCTCTCCCTCCATGGGGTGTAGTGAGCACTCGACTCCCATTTCCAGCCACAGAGTTCTGCCTTGTGCCCAGCTGACTTACAAGACGACAGGGCAGACGACGTCTGGCTCAGCCCTCCCACCCAGCCGCTCACGGCCTCCTCAGCCTTGCCCTTCATTCGCCAACAGGGTGATTCTTGTGGAGGTCCCTGCTGCCCAGGATGACCTGAGGCTGCCGGACAGACAGGCAGCTTACCTGAACCAGGTTTTACACGGGTAAAGTGAGTCGCTATATCGTTTAGGGGGATGAGCACGACCTGTGCAAAAAGGTCCTTCATATGTGTGGCCCCGGGAGCAAGGCTGTTGGATTCACTGCTTCCACATGGAGGAGCTGTGTGGATACTGAGGATAAGAGACCTCAGGGCCTGGGTCAAGGTCTGGCTTGGATTCTGTGAAGGTTTCCTGTAGCTCTTTCGAGGGTACTTTATGGTAGCTACCTTCTCCCTGGCTTCCCTGCTCCTCAGCAGTCCAGAAGTTCTTTGGCAATGGGTTTTTCACGTGACTAAGAAACTACTATCAATGGATGCAAGGCCTTGCTGGGTCACGTGAGTAGTAAATGCCCCAGCCCCTTGGTAGCATTTTGCCTGTCAGCTGTAACAGAAGAGATTCCTGAACACACTGGGTTTAATAGATTTGTTGTGACGAGGAACATTTACCAACCTTTACCAACTAGCAAATGGCCCGGGTCTTTTTTTTTTTTTTTTTTTTTTTAATTTTCTTTTTTTTTAAGGTTTATTCATTTTTGAGAAACCGAGTGTGAGCGGGGGAGGAGCAGAGAGAAAGGGAGACACAGAATCCGAAACAGGCTCCAGGCTCCGAGCTGTCAGCACAGAGCCCGATGTGGGGCTCAAACTCATTGACCATGAGATCATGACCTGAGCTGAAGTCGGCCGCTTAACCGACTGAGCCACCCAGGTGCCCTGTCAAGGGTCTTTCTGCCACTAATTTTGTCTCTCAACATGTTTGTTGGTGGAGATTCATTTTGTGGACAATGGAATACTAAATTGATAGCACTTGAATTTCATGGTACATTTTCTACAGAAGGACACGCTCCTCACACTGCCGCATGGTCAGATCTTCTTCCTCTTCCTCTTCAGTTCAGGAAATTGTTACCTTAGCTGGAGAACTATTTGGTCCTCCAAATATAATATATCTATCTATCTATCTATCTATCTATATCTATATCTATCTAGATAGATAGATATAGATAGATAGATATAATATAATAAGCTGGAGAGCCTTATTTTTTCCATAAATTAATTAGGGTTTTAGCCAGTTAATTGCAACTCATTTTTGAGAAAGCCTTTATTTTTCCAAAACAGTACTATCAGATGCAAATAGAAACAGCTACCTCTAAAGAATTAATTTCATGTAATCACAAATTAAAGAATAAGGGGGTTCAGAGAGGAGTTATGTGTTCTAGTTATAACGTAGAAAAATATCAGATATTGAATTAAGCTGTAGAGAGATAGCATAGGCTATGAGAAAATATTTTAAAATTCTGTAACATTTTACATGCTTTACTACAAACTAATGTAATTTTCCTTTAAGCCAGAATTAGGAGTCCAGGAGGTGAAAAATGTACTAAAAAATATATACAAATATGAGATAACTTGACTTTTACAGGCTTTCTCACAATGCTGACCATTCTCTGGGACTTAAGCTCACATGTCACCCCTCCTCAAACCTTCCCCCTGGAACTTGCTCACATTTTATTTCTCTTTGTATTTGTCTCAAACCTTGCTCTTCCCTTCCCTCAACTAGGTCTTAATTCCCTAGAAAGCAAGGTTTATAGTCCATGTTTTGAATTCTCCAAAGTACCCAGCTCAGGGCCTAATCCTACAACGTGTTCAATAGCTATTTGAAAAAGAACAAAAATGCAATCCAGGCTAAGCCGTTTTTTTTTTTTTTAACATGTTTTATTTTTTATTTTTTTAAATTTACATCCAAATTAGCATATAGTGCAACAGTGATTTCAGGAGTAGATTCCTTAGTGCCCCTTACCCATTTAGCCCATCCCCCCTCCCACAACCCTTCCAGTAACCCTCTGTTTGTTCTCCATATTTATGAGTCTCTTCTGTTTTGTCCCCCTCCCTGTTTTTATATTATTTTTGTTTCCCTTCCTTATGTTCATCTGTTTTGTCTCTTAAAGTCCTCATACGAGTGAAGTCATATGATTTTTGTCTTTGTCTGACTAATTTCACTTTGCGTAATACCCTCCAGCCCCATCCACATAGTTGCAAATGGAGGCTGAGCAGTTTTTAATAGGATAATAAGCAAAGGAGTTTTCATCAATGGCTTGCTAGTCATGGAGGATCTTTTCTTTATAAAGGGCTCCCCGCAGGTCTTGTAGGAGGTTGGGCCAATAAACCCCCCTCTCAGAGCGGACACTAAGCACTCTCCCTCTCCAGTATTACCAAAATGTTGACTGTTACTATGATTTTGGATTTTGAGCTTGGATCTGTGGATCTGTATTTCAGCACCTCGAGTCACACAGTTGGAAGGAAATTCATGTGAAATTTTATGGGAGACGGTACCACCGATGAAAGGTGACCCTGTCAACTACATTCTGCAGGTATTGGTTGGAAGAGAATCTGAGTACAAACAGGTAAGAACCGGCGTGCATGACATGTGTGCAGCTTCTCAGTCTAAGCCTCTACCTCTAGCCTTGAAAGATTCAGTGACTGGTGAGCCGGGGTTTTCTTACAGCCAATCATAGAAACTGCCTAGTGTATACCCATTTATATAAGCCCTAGTTTCCATTTTGTCTGTGGAGGCATTAAATTTTCAGTTCTCAAGCATGACCTTACAAAGAATATTAAATTCTGTATTTGTATTTGATATCGGCAGTGATGTTTACAAATGTCAAAATCGGTATGCAATGAAAACCCAAGTGCCAATGGCTTTACTACAGAGGAAGAGTAGTTTCAACCTAACTGCTGAAGCCTGTGTCCTGTCTGCCTTTTTTTATAGAAGTTAGAAGGATAAAGTACATGACTTAGCAGCTCTTGAGGCCTGTGATTCAGCAACTCGAGGTCACTGTTTGTCACCCTTAAATGTGCAATCACCTAGGAATCTGTTAAAATGCAAATTCTGATTCACTAGTCTGGGGGGAGGGTTCCAGCTCCCACGTGATGCTGGTCCATGAACCATAACTTGAGTTAGCAAGGCTTATACAGATCACCTGATAAACCCATGCAAGAGAGAATGTAATTGGAATATAACCGATAAAGAATTTGGTTTTATTATTTTTCATAATGATTTTTGATCCTTTGTTCTTTCACAACTGTACATGATCAGTCACTGGTACTGATACCACCAGCAGATACTGATGATTCAGATCATCCATAGATGATTCAGATACTCCATCGGTTTCCGTAATGTTTCCAGGAACTTAATAACTTTTTGTGAAATCAGGATATGATCCCATTACTCTGAGGAGAGGTGAAGCCCATTCCTTCCCAGAGCTTTTAATGCAGGCATGCGTGTATATCAAACTTAGAAACTTGAAGATAAATGTCACCTGTCTTCTAAAACATTGGCCTAATTTGTAAGACCCCTCTGTTCAGTTCTTGAGGCTCCAGATACACAAAGCAGGTAGAAAGTAATTTGATTCAGAGCTTTTGCTAAATTACTGGCTAATATTCCTTATACAATAATGAAGAATACTTGCAAGTGTGTAAGATGATCAGAGAAAATTTTGGTGCACTTCATGTACTTTGTTAATATGAAGAATCAGAAAAAAGGATGAACCCCATTTTGCAAAAAACTATGACATTTACTAGTAAGTATGGATTAACCTCAGTGGATGATATAATTAAGGTTTCCATTATTCCTCTTTAAGAGCAAAACACTAGAAAACAGAGAGGAAAACACTGTTGTATCATTTCACTTTCCAATCTCATTCTTTACAGCATATCCCATTTCAGACTAAATAATTTTCTGTGTTTGTTTGAGCTCACCAGATAGATAGGATTGGTTGCAGGGTCTCAGCTCAGATAGAGGGCAGAGGGCTTTTCCCTCTTAACTGCAGTCATCTTAACTCTGGCAGCACTGTCCTGTTCCATAGCAGTGAAAGATGAAATGATACCGAATTTCACAGCGTATCATTTAACACTTAAGAATGATTTGTTCCCCAACAGTACCTTCACTGCATGTTCGTCCTTGTTATTTTAAAAACATTGTATTCCCCGTACCATGCTTTTGCACCTGTTCTTAGAAAAATTGTTCTGCTGCTTAAAAGAGGGATTGCTGTTTTACATTGAGAAGGCAGCATTATTTGATCAAGATCAATACATCGTAAGCATTGCTAAAACATGGGTAAATCAATGCAGTAATTTAGATTTTATCAGCAATGTGGCTGTTTCTAATCTGCTATTTGTTTGGGGTTCCTGGCTGACTCAGTTGGAAGAGCATGCAATTCGATTTCAGGGTCGTGAGTTCAAGCCCCACGTGGGGTGTAGAGATTATTTAAAAATAAAATCTTTAACAGGGGTGGCTCATTCAGTTAAGTGACCAACTCTTGATCTCTGCTCTGGTCGTGATCTCACGGCTGTGTGTTCCACTCAACACGCTCATTGGGCTCTGCACTGGTCATGAAGCCTACATATATATGTAAAATTAAAAAAACATTGTTTTTAAATCTGCTATTTGTTTAATGTTATATATTTAGACCCATGGATTTATAAATCCTAATAGGATATGCAGTCACATGTGTAGAACTCAGAATACATTTTTTATTGTAGTTATAAGCGAGGTTCTTGTTGAAAATATATGAAAACATCGTACTTTAGGGCAGGCTCAGTAGATAGGGATTAGCATTCTTCACATAACCATGTGTTTACTACATTTACCAAGAAATGATTAAGGTGGGTCGTGGTGCATTAAAAGCCACGGTTGAGTCAGGGACAATTTGTACTGCGGTTTTTTGGGTTCTGTTTTTTTTTTTTGCTTCTCCCTGTTCAATAAGCATTAACTTAAACATGATGTTTTGAGTACTTCATTCAGTTTTTCTGGACATGAAATAGGAAATGAAACCTATTTATATTATGGGTGCAGAGTAATGGTTAAAATAATTGTGCTCCGGAGATAACAGGCTTTGAATACATAGAAGCAAAGCAAAAGAAAAGGGGAGGTAATTCTCATCGAGCATACACCACGGCAGAGCTCCGTGCTCTTAGGGAGCACTCTGGATTCCTCAATCCCAGCACTAACCAGACAGGACCTATGAATGTATGGGCTTGTGTTACTCCTTGTTATTTCTCAGTACTGGCACGTAGTTAGGCACTCAGTAAATGTTTCTTGCCTGCGTGAAAGAGGCAGTTTCAAAGCAACGGTGTTATTTATACTCAGGGTAGTAGTAAGAGTAAGCTTCAGCACGGGGTGGATTTAGAAGGTTTGTAACTTAGGTGAAAAAAATCAGCTGTAACAGGAGAGTGTCTTTCTGCTTCCCAGGCTTATCTTATACAGGCAAATATGGCAAACACACCAAGGCTTTTTCTGATGTTTCACTTGAAACATTGATTTTAACTTTGCCTTGGTTCGGGCTTATTAGCTTTCTTTTGTTCAGCCACCAAGATAGGAGGTGAGCAGTTGGTTGTAATTATAAATGGTCTCTTAAAGGAGTAAATCCTCACCTAAAATTTTACTCTATATTAGAACGCATACATAGATTGATTTGGCTTTCCTGCCATTAATAAACATGCCAAGCACAAGTTTTTTCAAAGAAGCTTAAAACTTCTTGTCAGACAGTATTAATTATAAAGCATTCTGGAAAGGAATGAAAATTATATGTATATGCAGGTGACTGATATTTTTTTTTTGCACGAGATATAACATAGTTTGATACCTGTATAAGAATGTAAAGCAAGATGATTCATATTCATACCCCAGAAGTATGAAAAATTTTTACCAAATTTTATATAATTTTTACACGAAAAATTTTTAAGTTTATTTTGAGAAAGAGAGCATACAGGGATGGGGCAGAAAGAGAAGGAGAGAGAGAGAATCCCAAGCAGGCTCTGTACTGTCAGCATGATGCAAAGCCAGACTTGGGGCTTGAACTCACAAACCATGAGATCATGACCTGAGCCGAAATTAAGAGTCGGATGCTTAACCCACTGAGCCACCCAGGAGCCCCTAAAAAAATATTTCATGAAGAGGAGCAAAGAGTACCAAACTGTAACACATTGTTACATGTTAGGGAAAAATTTGTGACAAATCATTAATATTCTTGGTGCTCAGATTTGTTGCATTAAGTAAACCTTTAAAGCATCTCAAAATTGGTGGACCTTTACATTTAATTTGGTGGCATCTCTGAATAAATTTTCATTTTATATCATGTTTTAGAATGTAGTGTTGGGACTTAACATTGGTTCTTCATGGCATCACAGCAGGTACTATGAGGAAAGAGCTGCTCTTAAGGCAACCATTTGGAAGTCTTAGAGCCTACATATGTTTTAATGGCTTTCAATTCAGTTCCCTAACACAGCTCTTTATTTTTGCCTGAATAAAGGATCAAATCCAAAGCAAAATAATAGATCAACATGGGGACATTTAAAAGCCATCATTTATTTTACGGATTAACTTTTTTAGGTTTACAGGTTCCTTTAAGTATCTGATGAAGGCCATCAGAAAAATGCTCACACATCCACTTAAAACTTCACGAGACAAGTTTTTATTCTGTTCAGCGAAGTCCAGGTTTAGGACCCTGGTTTATTGAGAACCTGTTAGGTACTTTGTACCATGAGAGAGCCGACATACAACAGAAGAGCGTGGGCAGTGCTCTCAGAGCTTAAACGCCCATTGGGGTGAGAACAGCAGACCCCCAAGAGGCAGTTCAGCAACAGTACTCTTACCTGTCCTCTTCAGCTCAGGGACAATGATGCCTGCCCAGCACTGCGCCCTCTACAAAGGAGGCTTGCAGGTCGGTGGGTTCCCTCTTGAGCTGGAGGGTATCCCACAGTCGTGTGATAGTAGAATTAATTCACTTCACTGAGCCTCGGCCACTTTGTTATAAAAGTAAGGCCTCTAAACCTCTGACTGGGGGCCACTGTGAGCTTCAGGCCCTTCACTAATGAGAACGCTCTACATAAGTGACACTGCTGTGCAGCTCTGCCCCCCTTTGCAGTTCTTGAGAGGGGCAGTATTAGTAAAGAGACCCAAGCATTGGCCCAGGTGCAGACCTCCAGGGATCCTGCCCCAGAGACTCTCCGGGATCAAGGAATCCAACTGCAGAGCATGTTGTTCTGAATTAACGGGCATAGGTTGTTCATTTCAGTTATCTGAATATTACTTTCAGTCCTCCTGTTTGGAATAAAGGTCAAAATTACTTTAAGATCTATTGTACATCAAACCAAGAACAGAAATAGTCTTGATAAAAATAATATTGCTTCTATACTTATTGAGATATTATGATTGGTTACTTCAATAAAGACCATCTTAAATGGAGCTATGCCTTTTAAATTGGGTTCAGGCAGGAGGAAAAACCCATAATGGTGCCCCTGTCAAAATGAATGAAAATAAAGGGACACGAGGCCTGCCATCCTGATGCAGAGAGCTGTGCAGTCCCAGGAAAAGTCACTTCAGCGGAGGCACAGCTGTGTGACGGATAGGACGAACTTGTGGTTTTGTGATCCCCTGGCTGTGACTGTTTACACAAAAACAAATCAGTTATCTCCAGCCTCAGGAACCAGAGTCCTCAGGAAATGGGGTGTTGGAATTGTTTTAATTTTTCCTTAGCTAAGAATCCAAAAGTCGGGGCACCTGGCTGGCTCAGTCGGTTAGAGTATGCAACTCTTGATCTCAGGGCTGTGAGTTCAAACCCCATGTTGGGTGCGGAGCCTACTTAAAAATAAAATATAAAATAAGAATCCAAAAGGCCTAATAAGCATCGTTGACTATTTCTAAAATATATTAGAAACTATAGTTTCTACTAATGCACTAAAAACAACTTACTGTTAATGATAACATTTTTTACAATGATGGCTGCACCTGTACTGAAAATTCTTTTCTGTTGCCTATGTGGTTTGTGTGTCTAATACTTAATGTTTCCTTGTTTCTGCTAATTCTCCCCTCTTTTCAAACAGTGTGGTGTAAGATTATCTGCTCTTGAGTATTTGAAAGTTCTAATTAGAGAACCATTCACTGAGTATCAACTTAGTTGAGGCTATCCATGGTGCTGGTTGCTGTGGATAATAGAACACAGTCCCACACTCAATATGTTTACCATATTTTTTAAAAGATTTTTGAGTTGGCAGTGCTTGAAAAGGGGGGAGCTGTTCCAATTAAAACACCAAGAATGGCTAAAAGAAAAACATTTACAAATTAAGGCCTAAGTTTTAATTGGATTCGTCATTAAGGAAGTTCCCTTCGATTAGACATTCATTTTTCCTTCACTAAAGCTTTTTGCCAAATGGTATGAGAAAAGTAGCATTCCTTTGCTTTCTAAAAACATTTTCAGAGATCTTCATTCCAGAAAGTTAGAGTTGAGAAGAGCCATCAAAATGAATATATGAAGTCTCTGTTCAGGATTCCATGAATTGGGTTCCTAAGAAATGAAATCTACTTTTGGGCCAGCTTTCTTCCAAAGCTCTAGCTGTGCAAATTCTGGAAGCCATAGAATTCATTTAAATAAATAGAAGTGAACATTTACATCCAGTTTCCAAAAGTCTCAAAAACATCTGTGGGGATAGGTTATTAACTGGTTTCCTTCAACGAGGTCATTGTTTGAAGGCAGAAATTAAGAGGCCACAGCACAGAAATGCTGCCCAAGCCTTTGCCTGGCACAGACTGAGTGGGGGAATTGCTGTCCATACAGCATAAAGGAAAGGCAGTGTTTTCCTCCAGAGGCAGCAGGAACCAGGATGGGGTGATCTAGGAGGGGTTTAACGGAAACACCAGACAGAGAGTGGGGCCGTCTGGGAAGACCGAGTCAGGCCAGGAGAGCTGGACCTCATGGCAGACTGTAGTCATTAGATGAGGAGTAAAGCAGAGGGCAGGTGGTGGCATCTCTACCAGAGGGAATGGCACAGGCAGAGCTGGGGCGGTTCCAGTGGTGAGCAGAGGTATTTGACTTAGGAGTGGGATCTCATCTTTGCAAGGAATCCTTAAGAAATGAACAGCCTTTCTGAAGATCCTCGCTTTATGTCTAAGCAGGAGGATTAAACTGGATAAAGTTGGCTTACCTTCCGCAGCGTGTTCTCACAAAGCATTCTTCACATACAGTTTCTCTTTAACCCTCAGCCCCCCCTTAGAGTTAGGTTAGGTACTGTTACTATTCCCATGTTAAAGGTGAGGAAATTAAGGCTCAAAGCTGTTCGGTTGCCTAAGTTCACAAACCTAGAAAGTAACGGAGCGAGCATTTAGACCTGGGATCCTGGTTCCAGTCCCTGTGCTTGAGAAGGGAAGGCCCACTTGCCTCCCAGTTCCCCAGGTTGCACGGAGGAGAAGAGCTCCAACAGCTACAGTCTTTCGACCTGTGTGTGGTAAGTGCCAACAAATACTTCAGGAGGAGCGGCCTCTTCAATAAAACAGATCTAGCAGGAAATCTTACAGCTAAGCTGTATGACAGCTTCTCTCCAATTCAGTAAACATCCCAGTGCTAACTTCTCACCACAGAATCAGAATGGCTTGTTTACTGGGACGTCGCAGATAAGAAACCAGAGCTGTGTGGCAAGTGTGGAACGACCTTCTTTATCAAACTGGTCCCGTGGGTTGTAAATCATTCCCTCCAGGAATGGTCTCCATAGTTTCCAAGAAAAGGCTTTTCTCAGAAAATACCAACTTGAGCATTTAGACTTAGGAGATTAAATCTCAATTAAGAAAGTAAAGAACATTACAGTTAAAAGATTTCTTTAACGAAAAAACATGTACACCATTTGTTTCCTTGAGACCACCCACATGTTGGGAAATAATTCATAGACAGTTCCATCAGGGTGTAGTTGGAACTCCTGAAGAGCTGGCAGTGTGTGGGTCGGGGCAGTCACCATGACAACAAGCTCCTCTTAAACCGTCATTTAACTAAATCATCACTGGAGCAGTGAGAGACCTCTCCCTCAGTGGTCTCTTAGTACCAGACGGGGGCGCTCTTCTTACAGCCCTTTCATACTTGGTTGCTCCAACCCAGTTCTATGACTCCAGTTGCTAATGCTCTTGCTACAGTCTTTAAAGAAATAAGGTAAGTAACTCACCAAGGGGAACATGCTTAAAATCTTTTTTTTTTTTTTTTTTTTTTAGTTTTTTTTAATGTTAATTTATTTTTGAGAGAGAGAGACAGAGGGTGAGCTGGGGAAGGGGCAGAGAGAGGGAGACACAGAATCCGAAGCAGGCTCCAGGCTCTGAGCTGTCAGCACAGAGCCCGACGTGGGACTCAAACTCACAAGCCGCGAGATCTTGACCTGAGCCAAAGTCAGACGCTTAACCAATGGAGCCATCCAGCCACCCCAGAACATGCTTAAGATCTTACAAAAGGCCTAGCAAAAGCAATGATGAATCTGGATAGTAGTAAGAAACAAACAAAATTGGTTTTCTGGCACTTGGTCATTAGACAAAAGTACAATAAGACATTGTAAAGTTTGAAAAGGAGGGAGGAAAAATCTTAAGAAAAAGGCTAAATATCTGGGGCGCCTTGAGTTAAGTCAGTTAAGCGTCTGACTTCAGCTCAGGTTATGATCTTTTAAAAAAAATTTTTTTTTAATGTCTATTTATTTTTGAGAGAGAGAGACAGAGTACAAGCTGGTGAGGGGCAGAGAGAGAGAGGGAGACACAGAATCAGAACCAGGCTCCAGGCTCTGAGCTGTCGGTACAGAGCCTGATGCAGGGCTCAAACTCACAAACTGTGAGATCGTGACCTGAGCCAAAGTCAGACGCTTAAGCAACTGACTGAGCAACCCAGATGCCCCCCCCAAAAAATTGTGTAAAGGCTAAATATCAAGTGAACATTGGTAGTTGGTTCCCTTTTCTAAACCGTGAGATCCTTTTACTGTCTTTGTTTGCCCAACACTAAATGCATGGCCAGTATACTTGTGTTCACTGATGGTAGGTCCTATTTCTTGGTAATTGGTAGAAGTTGATACACCAGGCTTTAAAAACACTCAACATTTGGAGGCGCCTGGGTGCCTCAGTTGGTTGAGCTTCCAAGCTTCAGCTCAGGTCATGATCTCACAGCGTGTGAGTTCGAGCCCCACACCAGGCTCTGTGCTGACAGCTCAGAACCTGGAGCCTGCTTCGGATTCTGTGCCCCCTCTCTCTCTGCCCCTCCCCACTCATAGTGTCTCTCTCTTTCTCTCTCTCTCTCTCTCTCTCTCTCTCTCTCTCAAAAATAAACATTTAAAAAAATTTTTAAAAACACTCAACATTTGTAGATCCCCACTAACTCTGTAGCTGACAAGCGTTTCAGACAACATTGAGAACATTGGAAATACTTTTTATTTTCTAGGGGATTTGTATTGATGGGCAAAAACGACAGCTTTACTAAGTTAGCCTGTAGCTAGGTTGAAAATGCTTATGATTATCACTTTTAATTGCTGTGTTTTAATAATATATTTGGAGTTGTTTTTAAGTTCTAAATGGTGTAATAGCTTCCTTTTCCTGTGCAGTGCTATGTACCAGGCATATTTTAAGTGCTTTATCAATCCTCAGTGCCATTCATACAGGAAAGATTCAGTTAATTTTACTTTCTTGTTTAGCAACTCATCAGCCAAATCTCTTACTGATTTGCTTGAGTTCCAGGTACTTTTTTTCCTATCTCAATTCATTGATTGTAATGTAAGCCATGAATTTTTATGTAATTTTAATGTGATCATCATTTTCTTTAAGTTTGAGGCTATCACTTTGATAAAAGAGCCTTGTGAGATCTCCCTTCCTCCAAGAGTTCTCTAAGTAGACTGGTAGTTTTCAGGTCCCTGTAATGGTAAGCCTCGTGGTGATTGTATTAGAGTTAACAAAGGGGAAGAAAATTTCCCAGGTCCTTAATGGAAAAAAACAGATTGTCTTGTGTTTACTGTCTGTATGACCAGATGGACCACTGAATTACTTAAATGTTAATTTGGGATAAATTGGAGTGTGTAGAAAAAAATTTTTTTCAAGAAAACAATTAGGCACATACCTCCCACAAAACTAGGAGAAAATATTTGTAAGATGTATCTGGCCAAGGATTTATATCCAGATGATAAAAATAGCTCCTACAGGGGCACCTGGGTGGCTCAGTCAGTTAAGCGTTCGACTTCAGCTCAGGTCATGACCTCACGGTTCATGGGTTCGAACCCCGCATCAGGCTCTGTGCTAACAGCTCAGAGCCTGGAACCTGCTTCAGATTCTGTATCTCCCTCTCTCTCTCTCTGCCCCTCCCCTGCTCACACTCCGTGTCTCTCTTTCAAAAATAAATAAACATTTAAAAAAATTTTTTTAAAAGAAGAGCTCCTACAAATAACTAAAAGTAAGTAAATTAAAAACAGGCAAAAAGACTTGAACATACTCTTCACAAAAGAAGGTATATGAATGACCAATAAGCAGATGAAAATATAAGAAACATCGTTAGGCATCAGACAAATGCAAATGAGATAGCATTATCACCCATCAGAATGGCTAAAATATAAATGACCAATAATAACAAATGTTGATGAGGATGGGGTACAACCAGAACTCTCCTACTTTGCTGGCAGAAGGTACAAAGTGATGTAATCACTTGGGAAAACTATTTCTCATGAAGTGAAATGTAGATGTTCCTGTGACCCAGCACTTCTCCTAAGTATTTACTCCAGAAAAATAAAAACTTAAGTCCTCAAAGATTTGTACACAGATGCTCATAGCAGCCTTATTATATAAAAGCTCCAAACTGGGAAAAAAAAAAATGCAAATGTCCATCATAAAGAGAATGGATACATTGAGGTCTAGACAGGTGATGGAACACTACTGAATCCGTAACCCGGATGAAGCTTGTAGGCACAAGAGCGGGCATGAAGTGGGCTGCCATTTATATGAACTTCTAGAGCAGGCCAAACTAATTACAGAAACAAGTCAGAATAGCGTGTACTTCTTTTTATTTATTTGAAAGAGAAGGAGAAACAATCCCATGCAGGCTCCACCCCATCAGTGCAGAGTCCTATTTGGAGCTCGAACTCACGAACCATGAGATCATGCCCTGAGCTGGGATCAACAGTCAGATGCTTAACTGACTGAGCCACCCAGGGGCCCCAGAATAGGATGTACTTCTTGAAGGTGGAAGTAGGATATCTTGATGGGGTAGTGTTATATGGTGCATGCAGCTGTCAAAAAATCATCCAACTGGCACTTTGCATTATATTGTTTCTACAACTTTTTAATTGTTTCCTTTCAGCAAATGTTAATTTGTTCTGTGGACCAAGATCTGGGGCTCTTTGTAAGAATTAAGTCATCTTCTAATTTACAGCCTAAATGCTTATTAAAATTTAGATGCGTATGTATTACTTAGGCCAGCTGCAATTCTAGTCGCTGAATTTTGTATTCTGTTTATTCAGAGTGGGTTAGAACACCTTCCTTTGTTGCTGTTGGATGAAATACAGATTGGGAGAAATAACCCGTCTACATCATTTTTGTTTTTATGGCGTAAAGCCAGGTCCACAAGGCCCCCAGCGTTATAGGATTATTCCTTTAGAAGACCACAGTGTTACAGATTAACTGACCAGGACTTTTTCGTTTTCCCTGGAAGGTATACAAGGGAGAAGAAGCAACATTCCAGATCTCAGGCCTCCAGACCAACACAGACTACAGGTTCCGCGTGTGCGTGTGCCGTCGCTGTGTAGACACCTCTCAGGAGCTAAGCGGAGCTTTCAGCCCCTCTGCGGCTTTTGTGTTACAGCGAAGCGAGGTCATGCTCACAGGGGACACGGGGAGCATAGACGATCCCAGAATGAAGAGCATGATGCCTACTGACGAACAGTTTGCAGCCCTCATTGTGGTTGGCTTTGCAACTTTGTCCATTTTGTTTGCCTTTATATTACAGTACTTCTTAATGAAGTAAACAAACCCAACAAAACTAGAGGTATGAATTTAATTAATGCTACACATTTTAATACACACATTTATCCAGATACTCCCCTTTTTAAGCCCTTCTGTTCTTTGATTTATATACTTCTCTTGTTTTACAGATTTAGCTAGGAAAAAAAAAATATCAGTGTTTTGGTGCACCTTTTTGAAATGCAAAACTAGGAAGAGACTAAACTGGATTTTTTTTTTTTTTTTTTTTTTTTTAAAGAAAAGCAAACCGGATACCAAAAGCTAGCTTTCATATGTTTTCTTTCATCTTCAGATTTACCTTTATTCTGTTTTCACTGATGTCTTTTGCAAGCCTTTGGTTGTTTGTTTTTTTTTCTTCCATGTTACAGTTTAGTAATTTATATTCACCAGTCACTTCTTTTGTCTTGATCATCGATATCTGTGAACATGAATCACAGTGTGTGTAGTTACAGGTCTAGGATTCCAGTGTTGTCAGAGTATTAGCACACAACTACAACGGCAACAACAACGTACAGAAGATGTGTTCGCTCAGATAAGGCTGCCCTAAACAACCCTTTTGTCACTCAGTTGTTTAACTGTGTTTAGCTCATTTGAATCAAAATGTGTACTTTAATCTAAAATGTTTTAATGATCTGTATTTCTTCTGATTTTAACACTATGAGCTGCCTGTCTAAGAAATCAAGTAACCAAAATGCACCTATAAATTATGGAGCATTGTAGATTTTTACCCCATCGATTCATAGCAGTAATTTTAAGAGGGCATTGTGCAATAGTTAGTTGTTTCCTTGTTCAGCTGTTTTAAAAGCTGCTTTAACTTGTTTGTTTGTCTTTGTGTAGAACTACTTCTAATCTAATCACTAGAGTTATTATATTCTGTTATGTTTGACCAGAGTTATATGGCGAGAACTGGTGACTGTTTAGTGCCTCTGCCCATTGTCCATGATTCATACTAATTGTGAGCAGTCTTCTTACAGCTTGTTGTTTTGGAAAGATTTGCCTTTAGGCTGTTCTTTGAGGTATCAATGAAGTGATCGAATTTCAATACCTTGATTCAACGCACAGCATATTAATCTAACAGCAGATGAAAACTGGTAAAACCCAAACGAGAGTCATCTAAATTGGTAGTTCCTATTTTTGTGGGTTTGACCTGGCCATGTGTGGAGAGGGAATGATATTTGGTGGTGAGCACAGGGTGTTTGGGGGTGAAGGAGCCTAGATTCTCTCCCTGGATCTGTCACTAACTTGCTGCGTGACCTGAACACGTCACTTTACCTCTCTGTGCCTCAGTTTCCCGTGCATTAAAAATAAAATGAAATAAAATGAAATGGGGATTCTAATGTTTGTAAGTGCTTTGAGATCCTTGATCAACAGGTGCTATTGGAGTGCAAAGTGTTACTCTTGCATGTTTATTCTGAGTCATGAGATAATCAAGTTTAACCCAAAGTCATTGGATTATTTATATGAAGTCCATAATGTTCGCGTACCTCAGGGACATTTAAGAGTTGGAGGTGCAAATAAATATATTCCAAAAGGGTGCAACAGACACAGTGTATCCCCCTGCTTCTGTTTTTGTATATTTTTGCTACTTGGTTTTTCTTGATCATAGCGATTTTGTGCTTGGTCTATGTTGTCTTAAGATGCAGTATCCTGTACTAGCTTATAATATTCCCATACCAAAGTCATGGGGAAACCAACATTATTTTGTTTTTGGTTTATTTATACTATATTCTGCATACAGTACTTTAAATGCCAATTACAGTGCAATCTTTATTTATTGTAAAATTTTTTAAATGTACTTATGTACTAATTTCCCCTTGTAGCATGTTATTTTGTGTTTTATACTTTTGTAATTTTTAGGTCAGTCCTGTACCTTGGCAACATCTGTAGTATTATTATCAATCTTCTGACATTTTCTTGTGTTTTTAAAGAGAAGAGCATCTAGTGCATTAAATGCCAAAAAAAAAAAAAAAATCCATTATCAGTGATTGAAACGTTTACATGTACCCAAAAAACCATAATCATCTCTTGAAAGAAAGTGCTGAGATCAATGAATTACTCTGTGTGCCTATATTGATGTAGTAAGTACTAGAGAGTTTTGTATTTTGTTATTGACTGTAATAATTAGTTTAATTAGCCTTGCAAAGTGATGGCATCAAGGTAAATATATTTTTGCCAAAGTTCTGGCCTTCCAAAACTCAGCCCTCTGCTTAAGTATATATTATGACCCACTCTACCGTGGCATCTGCGTTTCCGGAGACCATTGCTTAAAACACACCTTCTCCCCCCAAAACACCTGCATGAAATGAAGAGTTAAGTGTGTCCAAAAACCCTGTTTGCTGGGTGGGGGGGAGGTCCCTTTTTGGAAACACTTCAGAACTGCTGCTATAAAGAAATTCTCTGAATTGGTTGAAATGTTTTAAATGAAAGAATACTTAAGGCCAAGACTGCTACGAGTACTTTATCTTTTTTGAGATTGTCATCCTGTTGAGCCACCAGAAAGCTGCAGTGGGTGAAATACCAGCTGGCAGCACTTTATTTTATTGTTCTTCGTGATTTGGTGTCCATTATAAACCCGTCAGTCCAAAAATTATTACTCCATCTGGCTCTGTTTTCTATCACAAATACGTATTTGTGACATCAGTATATAACTATATGTGTATTGCCGTTACACACGAACGATAAAATAAAGTGTTATATCGACCTTATTTCTCTTGCCCTTTTGCAATACGTAGGAATGAGTGAGTGGCCGATTCCCGATGCTCTGTATGTCAGATTCCTCCCTGGCACAAGAAATTCCAGTCATGTAATGCAAACTGCCCTTTGTCCTCAAAGAAACTGTTTAAAGAGAAAACTTTTTTAAAAGATTTTTTTCATATTATCTGCCTTGTTCTTATCAACTTGAGATTGTTGGCATTTTCTAACTGTGTTTTGTTGGCTACAGTAAATCAGTATTCCTGTCAAAATTGAAAAGTGCCCTAATTGAATGTGTTTGAATGTTATCCTTGCACAGTTCTTTAAATTGAAAGACAAAATGTTTTACCTCACTGTTGGACATACATTCCAAGGTTTTCAACTCTAGGAGAAAAAAAAAAATAATCATGTTTTCCTGTATTGTAAATTTTAGACTATTTCATACACATTGTATTAAAACTGCCATATCAATTTTAATGTATAGATTTTGCAAATACTATGCTATATGTAATACCTAACTGTATCTGTAGTGTATATGTAATATATTTATGCCCAATAAATGTTTTAATTCTTTCTGACGTAAGTAGGGTTTTTCTGCCATGAATAGGATTGCTTTTGTTGTTGTTGTTACTTTTTAAAAACTTAAACCACATCCCCAAAGTTGCACAGTCAAATGCCTTTCGAGGCCACCCAGGTGGCATCCAAAAGAGCAGTTGCACCCGAGGTCCTGCAAGATCACAGGCCATAATCACATGTGCTAATGTCTCAAAAGAAGCTAAAGATTCAGATTTCCCTGTATGGGACAGCTAAAATGTGATTATGGACAATACAGGCCCCGGGGGCTGCCAGTTAATTCTTTGTCAGAGTCTGCGTCCCTTACCTGTTATCCAAATGCCAAACCTTAGGGGCCCAGGTCTATCTCCATACACACGGAGACCCAGAATGCTCTCTCTCCAAGACGAACTCCCAGGGTTTTGACTTCCATCTTCCCTCCCCTGGGTCTCATTCAACAACAACAACAGCAATAAAGCACAGTGCCCCTGCTATGGCCATGGTTTCCTTATGTTCAGATGGTTTTGCTAGGAATTGCTAGTATCTTTCTCATTTCTGGAGGAAAAAAAATGTACAGAAAAACTTTCTAGAAGAAAATAAGCTCTGCATTATAAAGAGTGATGGCCATTCCTGTGAGTAAAGGTGACAAAGTGGACACGTGAGAGTTTGCATGCTCCTAACACTCCACTGAAAATCTAGTAAAGATTTGTTGTTGTTATTGTTACTGTTGTTGAATCACAACTCCCCTCAACACTGGGAAGAATGGGAAAGCACTTGCTAGCACCAGAATTCTGGAATTCTAATTTCTCAAGGAGAGGACTGAGCATCACCTCAATTCACATGCAGAATATGCTGAAGGCTCAAAAACTGACATAACATGTCCTTTTGAAGTGATGATGAACAGGGAAAGGAACCTAAAATACTACTAGTTGAAAGCTGTTTCAAATGCCATTGGATCCATAAAATTCCTCCCGTGTTGTGTTGTTTCCAGTTGGACAGCTGCAACCCTGCAGAAGCCTGTATGTTTCTCCTCAAAAGGTAAAATAGAAATCCCTAGCCTGGGAGACGCAATCCACAGCTGAGAGTAAAGTTGTGTGTACCATATCAGAAATGGGATTCAGTGAACATATGCATACAGGAGACTATTAAGCGTGTTACCTAGAGAGCCTCATAGGCCAAAAAGAAAGATCTAAAGATGGTCAATGAAATGGTTCAGCCAGAGCATCCTTGGGTGGTTCTTCTCAGCCTGGGCTGCACAGTAATATCACCTGCAGTGCTTTTCAAAACCTCTACACCCACATCATACTTTGAACCAATAAAATGTGTATTTCCGGAGCGCTGGTGATTTTTTTAAATGTTTTTTTAATGTTTATTCATTTTTTGAGAGAGTGGGGGAGGGGCAGAGAAGGAGACACAGAACCCGATGCAGGCTCCAGGCTCTGAACTGACAGCACAGAGCCCGACGTGGGGCTTGAGCTCACGGACCGTGAGATCATGACCTGAGCTGAAGTTGGATGCTTAACCGACTGAGCCACCCAGGCGCCCCAGCATCGGTGACTTTTAAAGCCCCACAGGTGTTTCCTCTGTGCAGCCAGGATTGAGAACCACTGCCCCGAGGTGAAACACTCAACAATCCCCTGTCAGCTTTTGAGTCCTCCAGCTTAATGAAGAATGACCTGACATCTGATGAAAGCTGCTAACATGAAAAGCCAAAGCCAACAACGTGGAAGAATCAGAGACTAAGGGAGAAGCAACTTCAGGAAACAATTGTTTATCTCCCGAGAGATGAGAGGAAATAAATCCTCTTTAGACTGAGGACAGAATGCTATTGAAAAGGGTGCTTAACGAACGTGGAAATGCTCTCGGAAATGAAAAATTCAGAAGGGTTAGAAGCTGCAATTAAGAGAATAACCCCAAAATAAAACAAATGAAAATATAAAAGATTAGGATCAGACCAGAACATTCAATATCCAAGTAGTAGGGACTTGAGAAAGAACAGAGAAAATGGAGAAGAAATCATGAAACACCATGTTTCCAGAAGGAAAGGGCAGGAGGGTGCTCAGCACGATGAGTGGAAATAAACCTCCCCCAAGGCACACCGTCCTGAAATTTCAAAACACTAGGACCAAGAGAAGCTCCCAAAAATGTAGGAAGGTGGTCACATAGAAGGATTAGAAATCACAATAGCTTTATACTGCTTGCTAGCAACACTGGAAGCTAGAAATCAGTGACGCAAGTACGTCAAGATTTGAAAGATGAAGATTTCCCACCTGCTTACTCTTGGCCAAGTGTGAAGTATCATGAAGACATTTTTAGAAATGTGAGATCTCACAAATTTGCCTCCCATGCTCCCATTCTCGGAAGCTATTAGAGGATATGCTCTCCCATATTTGCCCCATACAGGCAAATAAAACAAGAAAGAAGAATCCATGGGATTCTGCCCCCAGTGCTTTTCATGCAGAAGTTGACTATCCAGCCCTTTGCCCCAAAAGAATTTATGTAATTTTCACTGTATCTTCCTCCTACCCCCACCCAGCCAACATGTTTGCATGACTGCCCCCCCAAAACAGATGCAAATGACCCTTTTAAACCTCTCAAGATATCTTACCTTGTGCTAATTAAAAGTAACAATTAGATCTGTGTGCAGCTACCCTTTATTCAGAGTGGCGACCAAAAAAAAAAGTTTCCGCCTCTACTGCTGGACTGGAGGGAGGGAATATATGTTTGGGACAGCAAGTCTCATCACCTCTGCAGCATTTGGCAGTGATGTAATCCATAAGACCTGTTGCTCCAAACCATAGTCTTTTGCATGGGTGTGTTATTTTTAATGCAATATTTTCATTTTAATTGAAGTCGTTATCAATTTATCGTTTAAAATGTGGAAATTTAAGGGCGCCTGGGTGGCTCAGTCGGTTAAACGTCTGATTTAGGCTCAGGTCATGATCTCATGGTTTGTGGGTTCAAGCCCCATGTCGGGCTCTGTGCTGACAGCTCAGAGCCTGGAGCCTGCTTCGGATTCTGTGTCTCCCTCTCTCTGCCCTTCCCCCACTCACGCTCTATCTCTCTCAACAATAAACATTTAAATGTTTTTAATGTGGAAATTTCATACAAAATACTGAATTCCAGATTCTACTAAAATTTGAAAGACCTGGCAACTGCAGGTCCTGTTCTAGAATCATGATACTCAACAAAGGTGAATAATGGCTGTCCTTGTTGGTTGGGGCATTTGCTGTGCAGCTGACCACATTTCTCACCAAATTCTTGATAAGAATATGGATGATCTTGTCTCTTCCAATAGAAGAATATCACCTTTTACTCATCTCTGACAAAAGTGAGTAAACGGCATGTGGGGCGGGGGAAGAGACAAGATTTCCAAGAATTTGATGGAGAACGTCTGTATATATTTGCTTCTCCATCAAAGCAACAAAAACAGTGGCAACAAGAAAAATGCCAACATCAAGTTTTCCAGAACTCTGGAAATTAACTAAAGCCTTGTAACAATCTGAACCTTGATAAGAACAGCAGGCTTTGTGTTTTTTTATCGCAATCTACTCTTCTCCCCAGCTCCACAGTAGCCTTGAAAATGAGCCCTGCGGCCACCAGAGGGAGCATACTGGGTTTGGAGCATCTCAAAATATCTCCTCCCCAGATCAGTGTCACTATTTAACTTGACTCGGAGCTCGCTTTATGGGAAAAACCTTATATCCAGGGCATTTGTTGAAAAATAATCAGTGTAATCATGTAACACTGTCGCTGCTTGAGGCTGCAGTACCAGTTGGGGCAAACAAGAGCCTGGTCAAAAACTTCCAAGACCTGGGGACGGAGATATCCAAGGGGGCGGTTAAAGCTTGTGACGTGGTCCTGAGCATCTAGAAGGCCATGTACATGTACAGGGCTATGAGTGCGCCAAGGAAGGACCTGAGAAGTCCTCAGTCTCACTTCTGCCTGATCACAAGGCCCTGTGCAAGCAAGGAATGAAGGCCAGGGTGGAACTGCGAACTCTGCCTGTGGAAGGCATGCTCCAATATACAGAGCCCCGTGAAGAAGAGTGAAAAACTTACTGGTTCAAGGCACTGAAGGAAATCTGTGAGTAGCTGTTAGCTGACATCAAATGGAACAAAGACAATCGTGGCCAGAAGTCTGAAAGGATAGAACCTGAATTTGTAACTCAGATTTACCCTAATAAGAAATGGGGAGGTGATGATCAAAGAGGATTTTAGCCTTAACTATAATATTTTGGCCTTGTAGATGAAAGATGCATTTACATATTAGGAAATAAAAAATATTTTTATGGTTAACAAAACCATAGAAGAAATAAATTTCCATCCCCTTTTCCGAGTCAAAGGATAACTAAAGGATGCTTCTTAGTTCCCCCCCCACCCCAGGACTGAAGGCACAGATTTTTTGTTTTCTATCCAAACAGGTTCTACAAGAAACATGTTCAATTCACATCAACAAAATTTCTTGCACATATGAGCTATTGAACGCTGTAGATTTTCCACTATAGCATTGTTTCCCAAAGTGGGGAAATATACAAGACAACTGTAAACGGTACATGGCTTGACATCTTTAAATTATGTAGTTTTGTCATCTGTACTAGGAAAAATTGTATCCGGCATATCAAAGAAAACCAGATAAGATTAAAGTGGATATTCAAGAAAAGGAATATGGTAAGTAAATAATGGCGCAGGTGCTACTCAGATATGGCAGAAATCACAGGAATGATGAGCAAATGGATGAAGTTTGAGAACAGTGCACCACAGAATGCAGTGTCCTAAATAACACATGGATCTATGCGAGGCAATACATTTCTAAGTTGTCATGTGTAAATACATTCTTTAATCATCATGTGAAGAGTTGTGTTGTATTGGGGGGGGGGGGGTGGAGGGGCGGGGCACGGGGGAATGGGGATAAAAATCAGGATCCACACAGAATTGGAAATTGAATTGAATGAGATTTGTGTAACTGACCCCTACCAGCCTCAGTGACGTGCTCAAACCTTCCTATCCTGCTGTGCATATTTTCATGTTCAGCACTTATGAATATTAGCATAAATGAAAATTGGCTTCTCTGCTGTTAAGGTGCTTTTGCCCAAAGACTGAAGGCTCTATGGTGTTATTTTTGCAGAGCCTGAGCTAAGATAACATTTTGGTTTCATCAGGCTTGGGGAAGAAAAGAAAAGTATGATAGGCCTCTATTGTTTTGTCTGCCACTCCCTTCCAGGACAGTGGGCTAGAAACACCCTCTCCCACACTCAACCCCATCCACTTTGTTCTCCACAAGTTGCTGGATTCCTCTAAAACCACTACCCAGACTTCACTACATTATTCTAGGGATGGCCTAGCCATCTGGGATTGAGACTCAAGGTGGTCTTGCTCTAATGGCTGGACCTCTAAGATGAAAAGCTTGAAAATCTTGAGCAGCTGTTTTTCTCCATGTAGAGAAAGCCAGTGAGACAGAACAATGAAGCTGGTAAGAGGAGAGAAAAAAGGGCAGTGATGCAATAGAAAGTCCCTAGTTAAGGCCCAGTTTATTCTGTCCTTACGTTCACTGACCCCTTTTACAGTTTCCTTGTGACCCTTTGTGTTCAAGCTAATTGGACTTGAATTTCTGACACCAGGGACTAGAACATGCCCAACAAAGACAGAAAGCACTTAAAACCATTTCATATTGCAAAGGGGGCCTATTTAGAGTAGAATATTCAATGTATAAAATGCACAACCTCAAATATTTTTATGCTGGGAATTCATGCAGAGTTTTGTTTCTGTTTGTTTGTTTTTACCTTTCAAGCAGTATACACTGAACTTAGGAAAGCTATAGATATTTTTGTAATGTTATTTACTTATTTTGAGCAGAGAGCATGAGTGGGTGACAGGTAGAGGAAGAGAGAATCCCAAGCAGGCTCCGTGCTGTCAGCTCAGAGCCCAGATCCCACGAACCGTGAGATCATGAACTGAGCCAAAAATCAAGAATTGGACCCTTAATCTATTGAGCTACACAGGTACCCCCCAAACTACAGATTTTTTAAAAATCAAAACCAAAATAAAATGGTACTGAATGTGAGCATTTATTAGTGAGCACTTGCAGCATGCTGAACACCTGACATGTATTATCTGACTTCTGACTCACAGCCCTTTGAGGTGAGTGTAGCTATCACCTTTGAGGCACAGGCATATAAGTCAGTATCGATGGAGGATTCAAGCCTGGCTCTAATTTCTGAGGCCAGTTTAGTCTAACTCTGCATTGTGCTGCCTGGCAAGAACCCTTCAAGATCTCTTCTGCTATTGTATTTAAATGATATGAACAACAACGGTACTAGCATTGGATCTTATCTCATAAATGTTGTGATGTTAAAATAAGATTTAAACAAATATTAAACCACAGCAGCTTTGACCTTCAGTCTCTAGTCCTTTTTTTTTTTTTTTTTTTAAAGTCTGTCCCTTTACTGCCATCCTCTCCCCTCCTGAGAAAAGAAAAGGGACCAGGTATATTTTATCCAACAGTCAGATGTGTGAGTCAGGGATGATTGTCCTTATAAAGAACAAGCTCCCCTGCAATGAGTGAGAATGCGGAGTTCTGAGCTTGGCTTTCCTCCAATGTAAGGCAACTTGAACATAGTCTCAAGTCCTAACTTTATGATTCTATGAAGACTGGACTCCTCTGAGGTAGATGGCCTTCTGTCCAAACTACAATCCCTTGAATGATAGAATCAGAGAACAGTCTGCTAGTTCCTTCTCATATGTGCAGCCTCCACCTTTGACTGAGCAAATTGGCACCAAGCACTATAAACTTCTAAAATTTGGATCGCAAAACTTCCCGGAAGGTTGTCCAGCCAACCCCAGGACTACCGCTCTGGGAACACACCATGTTTCTCCAAAGCTTATTTCAGATGCTACCACACAGGTGTTAGGGACTAAAAAATAGCATAGAAGAGAGTACACATGTGGTACTAAGGGTGTGAAGAGAAAGGGAATGCAGGAATGGGTTCTGAAGGTTGTTTTGCAGTTTAACACACATCATCTCATCATGACTTTGGGGCAAGAGTCTGCATGGCTTAGCTGGTTGCCAACAGTGTGGGAAGGCCAAGGGAGGCTGCTGAGGCATCCCATGAATTCTTGCTAGGGTTCTCCAGAGGAGGCCTCATCTCCAGGAAATGGACCAGTTCACACCCCCCCCCCCCGTGTCTGCCCCCCTGAGGTCTTCAGCCTTGCAATAATGTCAAGCCCTTCAAAACCAAGCCCTGGGATTTTCTTTCCCTCTGTCATCAAAGCAGTTTTATCACAAGCATCTTGTAAGCATCTTTCCGGATTGGTTTATTTAGCTTGTGTACTTAAAAGAGATTTGCAGCCATTTGTTAGGAGGAAATACAATATTTTTAAAAAATATATACAAATTTGTATAACCTAGGGATGCATGAGGTGGTAACTGTAAAAAGAAACCTACAAGCTAGAAAGGAAAAGATTGATACATTTAACTAATCAAAACTAGAGAAAAGCATTGCAAAACATCACTGATAAATGGTGAATATCCCTAATGTACACAAGGTCCTATACATTATACAAAAACAATCCAATTAAAAAAAAAATAGACAAAGCAAATAAATGGACAGTTTATAGAAGAAATGTAAATTGCAACTGTCATGGGGAACAATGTTCAACCTTGTTACATGTTAGGAAAATTAAAATTGAAGCAATGAAAAATATTTGACAGTTGGGAAGAAATTCAAAAGGTTATCCCATGCAGGAGAAAGTATGGGGGAACAATCACATCTCTCTCTGGGATGAGAGATGTAAACTGCTATAACATTTTTGGAAGGTAGTCTAGAAATGTTAATATTTAACATAAACATACACTTGACTAAGCAACCATATATTTAAAAGTCTAAAGAAATAAAATGAATATGTATGTAAGTATGTGAAAGGGTGTTTATTTTAGCACTGCTTATTACAGGAATAAAAGCAATTTAAATATTCCTCAACAGAGCAATGTATTCATATTATGGACTACCTTTGGCCCATTAAAAATGAGTTAACATCTCAAGAAAAGATCACTATCCCTTATGACAACTATAGATGCAAAAATCCTCAACAAAATACTGGCAAACGGAATCCAGTCACATATAAAAAGAAATATAAGCCATTGACAAGGAACGCAAGATGGGATCAACCATCTTGATATGACAATCAACCAATGTACAACATCATATTAATAGAATAAAAGATAAAGCAATATGATCATCTCAATAGACAATTAAGAAGCATTTGACAAAATCCAACAGTCTTTTATGACAAAAACACTCAACAAACTGGGAATAGATGGGGACCCTCCTCAACCTGATAAAAAGGATCTATGAAAATCCCATAAACTTCATGCTTAATGGTAAAAAACAAAGCTCTAGGGGCGCCTGGGTGGCTCAGTCGGTTAAGTGTCTGACTTCGGCTCAGGTCATGATCTCCCGGTTTGTGGGTTTGAGCCCTGTGTCGGGCTCTGTGCTGACAGCTCAGAGCCTGGAGCCTGCTTCGGATTCTGTGTCTCCCTCTCTCTCTGCGCCACCCCCCCCCCCACTTGTGCTCTGTCTGTCTCTGTCTTTCAATAATAAATAAATGTTGGAAAAAAAAAAAAAACCTGAAAGTTTTACCCCTAAAATCAGGAACAAATCAAGGATGTTCATTCTTGCTACTTCTAGTCAACATTGTACTGAAGGTTCTAACTAGGATAATTAGGCAGGAAAAAGTAGTAAAAGGAAGAAATATAACTATATTTGCAGTTGACATTATCTTGTACATAGAAAATCCTAAGGAATCCAGTGGGGGGAGGGAACTAGTAACACTCATTAACCAGTTCATCAAGGCTGCAGGATATAATATCAATAAACAAAAGTCAATTACATGTGTATACACTAGCAATGTCCCTCTCAAAAAAGTAGAACTAAAAAAACAATTCCAGGGATGCCTGGGTGGTTCAGTCAGGTAAGCCTCCAACTCTTTATCTTGGCTCAGGTCATGATCTCACAGTTGTGAGCCCCTGCATCGGGCTCTGCACTGAATGAGTGGAGACTGCTTGGGATTCTCTCTCTCCCTCTCTCCCTGCCCCTCCCCTTCTCACACTCACACACATACACACACTCAAAATAAACTTAAAAAATAGAAATAAATTTTAAAAATAAAAATAATCCCACTTAAGATAGCACCAAAAAGAATAAAATACTTAGGAATAAATTTAACACAACAGTGCAAGACGTGTACACTGAAAACCACAAAATATTGTTAAAAGAACTAAATGCCAAAAGATAACCCGTGTTCATGGGTTGAAAGTCTTAAAAGTGTCAAAATGCCAACACTTCCCAAACTGATCTAGAGATTCAACACAATCCCTATCAAAACTCCACATGCCTTTTTTTTTTTTTTAATTTGAGAGAGAGAGAGAGAGAGAGAGCACATGTAAGCAGGGGAGAGAGACAAAGGCAGAGAGAATCTTAAACAGGCTCCATGCTCAACACAGAGCCCGATGAGGGGCCTGATTCCATGACCCTGGGATCATGACCTGAGCTGAAATCAAGAGTTGGGTGCTCAGCTGACTGAGCCACCCAGATGCTCCTCTTTTTTATTTTTAATACAAAATTGACAATATGTTAAAATCCATACAGAAGTTCAGGAACTCAGGTTAGCCAAAACAATCTTGAAAAAGAACAACAAAGTTGGAGATCTCATGGGATCCCTGGGTGACTTAGTCAATTAAGAATCCAATTCTTGATCTCAGCTCATGTCATGATCTCACAGTGGTGAGATTGAGACCCATGTTGGGCTCTGCACTGGGTGTAAAGTCAGTGTACTTAAGATTCTCCTTCTCCCTCTGCCCCCCCCCCCGTTTTGTTCTCTCTCTTTCTCTCTCTCAAAAAAAGAAAAAAAAAGTTGAAGGTCTCACACTTCCTAATTTTAGAACTTATTGCAAACCTACAATAGTTAAAACAGTCTGATACTGGCATAAGGATAAACATATTGATAAATGAAATAGCACTGAGATTCCAAAACTAAAGCCAGATAACTATGGTCAACTGATTTTCAATAAGAGTACCAAGGTCACTCAATGGGGAAAGGACAGCATTTTAACAAATGATGCTGAGAAAACAGGAAATACACAAACAAAAGAATAAACTTGGACCCCTACTTTATCCCATATACAAAAATAAACTTAAAATGGAACAAAAACCTAAAGATTTGTAATAGCTAAAGCTACAAAATATATAGAGGATAACATAGGGGTAAAGGTTTATGACCTTGGCTTAAGCAATTTCTTATATATGACACCACAAACACGTATATGCACACACACACACAATAAATTAGACTTTATCAAAATGTTAAAACTTTTGTTCTTCAAGGATACCATCAAGAATGTAAACATAGGTGCTTGCTTCAGCAGCACATATACTAAAAATGAATGTAAAAATACAACCCCTAGAATGAAAGACCTAAATGTAAGACAGGAAGACATCAAAATCCTCGAGGAGAAAGCAGGCAAAAACCTCTTTGATCTTGGCCACAGCAACTTCTTACTCAACACGACTCCAGAGGCAAGGGAAATAAAAGCAAAAATGAACTATTGGTACCTCATCAAAATAAAAACCTTCTGCACAGTGAAGGAAACAATCAGAAAAACTAAAAGGCAACCGACAGAATGGGAGAAGATATTTGCAAACAGCATATCAGATAAAGGGTTAGTATCCAAAATCTATAAAGAACTTATCAAACTTAAAACCCTAAAAACAAATAATCCAGTGAAGAAATGGGCAAAAGACATGAATAGACACTTCTCCAAAGAAGACATCCAGATGGCCAACCAACACATGAAAAAATGCTCAACATCACTCATCATCAGGGAAATACAAATCAAAACCACAATGAGATGCCACCTCACCCCTGTCAGAATGGCTAACATGAACAACTCAGGCAACAACAGATGTTGGCGAGGATGTGGAGAAAGAAGAACCCTTTTGCACAGTTGGTGGGAAAACAAACTGGTACAGTCACTCTGGAAAACGGTATGGAGGTTCCTCAAAAAATTAAAACTATAACTACCCTATGACTCAGCAATTGCACTACTAGGTATTTATCCAAGGGATACAGGTGTGCTGTTTCAAAGGGACACATGCACCCCAATGTTTATAGCAGCGCTATCAACAATAGCCAAAGTATGGAAAGAGCCCAAATGTCCATCGATGGATGAATGGATAAAGAAGATGTGGTATATATATATATATATACAATGGAGTATTACTCAGCAATCAAAAAGAATGAAATCTTGCCATTTGCAACTGCGTGAATGGAGCTGGTGAGCCAAGAAAAATTAGAGAAAGACATATGACTTCACTCATATGAGGAATTTAAGATACTAAACAGATGAACATAAGGGAAGGGAAGCAAAAAGAATATAAAAACAGGGAGGGGGACAGAACATAAGAGACTCTTAAATATAAAGAACAGAGGGTTGCTGGAGGGGTTGTGGGAGGGGGGATGGGCTAAATGGGTAAGGGGCACTAAGGAATCTACTCCTGAAATCATTGTTGCACTATATGCTAACTCAGGTGTAAATTAAAAAAATAAAAATATAAAAATATAACCCCTAGAATGAATGAAAATATTTGCATATTATATATCTGATCAGGGACTAGTATCCAGAAAATATAAAGAACTATTACAACTCAATAGTAAGACAAATAACCCTGTTTAAAAAAAAATCAACAAAGGATTTGAATAAACATTTTTCCAAAGAAAATATACAAATGGCCAATAAGCCCATGAAGAGGTGTTTGATATCAATAGTCATTAGGGAAATGTAAATCAAAACTATAATGAGAGCACTTTATACCCACTAGATTAGCCATAGACAAAACGACTATAACAAATATTGGCAAGGATGTGCAGACATTGGAAATCTCATACATTGTTGGTGGGAATGTAAAATGGTACAGCTGATTTGGAACACAGTTTAAGAATTCCTCAAAAAGTTAAACATAAAATTACCATATAACCCAACAATTTCACCCAAGAGAAATGATAACAAAGGTCTACATGAAACTTGTACACAAACGTTCATAGCAGCATTAGTGATAATAGCCACACGTCAATTGATGAATGAATGAACAAATATGGTATACCCACACAACGAAACATTTGGCCATAAAAAAAGTACTGATACTACAAAATGAACCTTGAAAACGTTATGCTAAGAAAAGAATCCACACACAAAAGGCCACATATCATATGATTCCATGTATATGAAATGTCTAGAATGGGCAATGTAGGAAGACAAAAAGTAGATCAGTAGCTATGAGGGCTGAGGGGAGGACAAATAAGAAGTGACTGCTAATGGGTCCAGAGTTTCCTTTTAGGGTAATGAAAATATTCTAGAATGAGATAAGGTGATAGTTGCACAATCTTGTGAGTATACTAAAGACCACTGAATTATATACTTTAAACAAGTACATTTTACAGTATGTCAATTAGATCTTAATTAAAAAAAATTTTTAATGTTTATTTATTTTTGAGAGATAGAGAGAGTGCGAGTCGGGGAGGGGAAGAGACAGATGGAGACACAGAATCCGAAGCAGGCTCCAAGCTCTGAGCTGTCAGCACAGGGCCTAATGCGGGGCTCGAACTCATGAACTGTGAGATCATGACCTGAGCTGAAGCTGGACACTTAACCAACTGAGCCACCCAGGTGCCCCTAGATCTTAACTTTAAAGTAGGAAAAATAAATTTAACTATTCTTAATGACCTGGAAATATATCCCTGATTTATTATAAGATAAAATAAACACTAGCATAAGAAAATATAGAAGGTTTGCCAAACTCTTAATATTGATTACCTCAGTAAGACAAGTAAATATGTACATATAAATAAACCCATATACATGCAAACACAAATACATACATAAAAAGCAATTATAAAATCCTGGCACTTAGCAGGTTTGAGACCTTAAGCAAGTCATTCGTCCAACCTAGGCCTCAGTTTCTTCCTGACAAAAATTGATTGGAGTGGATCTCAACAAGGATGTAGAGAGACTTCAAACATTCCTAACTAATGATGCCAGGGAACAAATACTTAGCTGAAAGAAAGGTGAAAACAGGCACCAGTGTTTGAATCCCAGGTGATTGATTCTTTCTTAATATACTGCCCTCAATTCCCTCTACTCACAAGACTCCCTAATGTCTTTCAGATTCAAACCAAAAAAGCAACAACAAAAAGCTCTTTTAAATAGTCTCTATAGGGGCGCCTGGGTGGCGCAGTCGGTTAAGCGTCCGACTTCAGCCAGGTCAAGATCTCGCGGTCCGTGAGTTCGAGCCCCGCGTCAGGCTCTGGGCTGATGGCTCAGAGCCTGGAGCCTGTTTCCGATTCTGTGTCTCCCTCTCTCTCTGCCCCTCCCCTGTTCATGCTCTGTCTCTCTCTGTCCCAAAAATAAATAAACGTTGAAAAAAAAAAAAAGAATTTAAAAAAAATAATAAATAAAAAAAATAAATAAATAAATAAATAGTCTCTATAGCTCTTTCACTTAAAAAAAAAAAAAAAAAAAATCAAACCACCCAAGAACTTACAGGGAAGATGGCAGAGTAGGAGGAACCTAAGCTCACCTTGTCCCAGAAGTATGACTGAATAACACACACATTGGTGTAAACAACCCAGAAATGACCCAAAGACTGGCAGACAAGTCTCTCCACGGTAAACATAGAGAAGAAGTCAGAAGGGCAAACTTGTGGGAGCTAAATGAGCCCATGGGACTGTCTGAAGGAAGGAGAGACACAGCAGGCACTGAGAGGAGAGAAACAGACTCTCATACCAGGCATCCCATGGAGAAGACAAATCCCCATAATATTCAGCTTTGAAAACCAGAGCAGCATAATTTCCCAAGTTTTTACAATCAGGGTGCCTGACATCTGGAACTTTAAAAATCAGCAGGCTCAGCTCAGACCCAGGAGGACAAGAAGAAACTGAGTCCCCATCCTGAAAGACTCAACACAACAAACATCCCCTCAGAGATACAGCATACATGTAGCAGTTTGAAAAAGGCCTGAGATATACGGGAAGGAGATTTAGCTACTAATCTCAGAGCATGTGCTGGAGGAGGAGGGATCTTTAGGAGACTTTCTCAGGAACAAAGGAACTAGTGGGCACAATCCTTTCAACCCCAGCTACACAGACTCCTGCAGGAACAACATAGTGCCAACACTCCACTTAACTTGGTAACAGGTATCCCACCTCCACCTTCTCCCAAAAACATGCCCCCTTCAGCCAGACCTAGGCCCCATGTCTCCGCCCACAGGAAACCCATAAAACTTGCTAACAACAGGCGCCCATAATACCCACCCACCCCATCTCTTCTGTAGATCCAACCTTCCAACCCAGCTGACCTTGGTTTTGGGCAGCTTTAGGTCCCCTGTGCCAGCAGACCAGCATGGACCCTGTGTGCCCATCCCCATGCTCTCCTGTGGACTTGCCCGCTCCAGCCTAGTGGCAGGAGTTTCCTGAGCAGCTGCAGGTCCCCTCTCATCATGGATCTGTGCAAATCTTGCTAACCCTGGGAAACCCACCCCCTGTTCTCCTGTGGACCCTCATCCTCTAATATGCCCTTGGCCTGAACCATCCAAAATGGTGCCATGAGCCTGGCGGTGCAAGCAGCCCCGATAGGGGCCAAAACCACTCCAAAATGACTCCTGCCCTAGGGAGAGGGGAAGAAACTTACACACGCCAGTCTGACTGCAGCCCCAACACTGGGCTAGGGCAGACTCCTTCTCTGACTACAAGCCCCTCCCACCAACAAAAACTTCTCAGGGGCCAATACAGAGAAAGCACTCTGTAGTTTGGTGCTATGGCATCTCTGACAAATACCTGGTCTGATTCAACTCAAGCCCAAGTTGACTGGCCCACTGACAACACAGGGACCAAACTCTGCCTACAACAGGTAAAGAGAACCATTGTAGATAACTAGACTGAAGGAAAAGGCAGCCCAGCCACAACAGCAGGGTGCATGCAACACACATAGGAGACGCCCCTGAAGCACCAGGTTTTGGTTGACAGAGGACATTGCATTGCAGGGCACTACAGGACCTCTTCTTCATAGGACCACTACCTTCAAAAGCAAGAGACGTAGCTGATGTCTCTAACACACAGAATCAGAGACAGAGGAATACATCCTAAATGAAAAATGGGACAAAATCACAGTAAGAGAACGATACAAAATGAGCTAAATCATATGCCTAATAGAGAATTTAAAGTAATCTTCAAAAAGATTTTCACTGAACTTGGTAAAAGAGTAGGGGATCTCAGTGAGATCCTCAATAGAGAGAGAGAAAACATAAAAAAAGAACTAGACATGAAATCAATACCTGAAATTAAAAATACATTAAAGGGAGTAAATAGTAGTCTAGAGGAAGCAGAAGAATGGATCAGCAATGGGCAGAAAAATGGAAAGCAAATAAGCGGAATAGGAAAGAGGAAAAAATAATCAAAAATGAAAAGTAAACTCAGGGAACTCAGAGCCACCATCAAGGATAATAACATTTGCATTATAGAGAATACTGAAGAAGAGGAGAGAGAGAAAAGGGGGCAGAAAATTTAGTTGAAGAAATAATAGTGGCTAACTTTCGACTCTGAGGAAGGAAACAGAAATCGAGATCCAGGAGGCACAGAGATCCCCGAACAAAATCAACTTAAGAAAGTCATCGCCAAGATACCTACTAATTAAAATGGCAAAACATAGTAATAGTAGGGAATTTTAAAAGCAGCAAGAGACAAGAAAACAGTTACATACAAAGAAAACCTCAAGAAGGCTTTCAGCTGATTTTTCAGCAGATACATTGCAGGCTACAAGGGAGTGGCATGATATATTCCGAGTGCTGGAGGAAAAAAGCCTAGCACCGAGAATACTCTATCCAGTAAAGCTATCATTCAGAATAGAAGGAGAGATAAAGAATTTTCCAGACAAACAAAAGCTAAAGGAATTCATGACTACTAAACCAGCCCTACAAAAAATGTTAAAGGGAATCTGAGTGGAAAGGAAAGACCCCGAGAAGGAGAAAGAAAAGCAGGAAGCACAAAAGCAGCAAAATTAACTATATATATAAAAATCAGTCAAGGCATTCACAAAAGAAAAGGATATAAAGAATTACACCCTATACTAAAATTGGGGTTAGGGAGAAGAGTAAGAATGGATTCAAATTTAAGCAACCATCAACTTAATATAGACTGCTATATGCATAAGATGTTATATGTAAACTTAATGGCAATCACAAATCAAAAACCAGTAATAGATATGAAAAAAATGAATAGACAGGAATCCAAGTATATCCCTAAAGAAAGCAGCAGTGAGAGGAGAGTAAGAGAAGAAAAGACCAGAAAAGAACTACAATAACAACCATAAAACAAGTAACAAAATGGGAATAAGTATATATCTACCAATAATTACTTTGGATGTAAATGGACTATATGCTACAATAAAAAGCTATAGGGTGACAGAATGGATAAAAATGCAAGACTCATCTATGTGCTGCCTACAAGAGACTAATTTCAGACCTGAAGACACATCCAGATTGAAAGTACAGGAATGGAAAAGCATTTGTCATGCAACTAGAAATGAAAAGAAAGCTAGGGTAGCAATACCTATATCAGACAAAGTACACTTTAAAACAAAGACCATGACAAGAGACAAAGAAGGATGCTACATGATCATAAAGGGAACAATCCAACAAGAAGATATAACAATTGTAAATATTTATGCACCCAACATGGAAACAACCAAATACATAAAACAACTAATAACAAACATAAAGGAAGTCATTGGCACTAATACAGTAATAGTAAGGGATTTTAACACCCCACTTACATTAATGGATAGATTTCCCATACAGAAAATCAACAAAGAAACTGGATTTGAATGACACATGGGACCAGATGGGTCTAACAGACATACTCAGAACCTTCTATCTGAAAAGAGCAGAATATACATTCTTTTCAAGTGCACATGGAACATTCTCCAGAATAGATCACATGTTAGGCCACAAAACAAGTCTCAAAAAATTCAAAGGATCAAAATCATACCATGCATCTTTTCTGACCATAACACTATGCAACTAGAAATCAACTAGAGGAAAATATCTGGAAAGAACCCAAATACATGAAGGCTGAATCACATGCTAATAAACAATGAATGGGTCAATCAAGAAATAAAAGATGAAATTTTAAAAAAGAACATGGAGTCAAATAAACATGAAAATACAATGGTCCAAATCTTTGGGATGCAGCAAAAGCTGTCCTAAGAGGGAAGTGTATAGCAATTCAGGCCTATCTCAAGAAGCAAGAAAAATCTCAAACAACATAACCTGACACCTAAAGGAGCTAGAAAAAGTAGAAAAATTAAAAACCTAAAACTAGTAGAAGGAAGTAAATAATAAAGATTAGAGCAAAAATAAAATAGAAGCTAAAAAAAAAGCCAATAGAATAGAGCAATGAAACAAAAGGCTGGTTCTTTGAGAATATCAAAGCAATTGCTACATCTTTAGCCAGACTCATCAAGAAAAAGAGAGAGAACTCAAAATAAGAAACAAAAGAGAAGAAATAACAACTGACACCTCTAAATTACAATGATTGTGGGGCACCTGGGTGGCTCAGTCAGTTGAGCATCCAACCCTTGATTTTGGCTCAGGTCATGATCTCACAGTTCATGGGATTGAGCCCCGTGTCAAGCTCCACACTGACAGCATGGAGTCTGCTTGGAATTCTCTCTCTCTGCCCATCCCCTATTCTCTCTCTTTCTCTCAAAATAATAAACATTGAAAAAAGAAATACAATGATTATAAGAGAAGATTATAAAAAATTTTATGCCAACAAATTAGCTTACCTAGGAAAAATAGATAAATTCCTAGAAATATATAATCTCCTAAAACTAAATCAGGAAGAAATAGAAAATTTGAACATACCAATTACCAGCAATGAAACTGAATCAATAATCAAAAACTTCCCAATAAACAAAAGTCCAGGACCAGAGGTCTTCACAGGTAAATTCCACCAAATATTTAAAGAAAAGTTAATCCCTATTCTTCTCAAAGTATTCAAACGAAGGAAGAGGAAGGAAAGCTTCCAAATCATTTCATAAGGCCAGCATTACCTGGATACCAAAACCAGATAAAGACACTACAGTAAAGAACCACAGGCCAATATCTCTGATGAACAGACACACAAATCCTCAACAAAATATTAGCAAAATGAATCCAACAATACATTTAAAAAAATCATTCACCACAATCAAGTGGGATTTATTTCTGGGATGCAAAGGTGGTTCTATATTTGAAAATTAATCAATATAATACATCACATCATAGGAGAAAGGATTAAAACCATATGATCATTCCAATAGATGCAGAAAAAGCATCTCACATAGTACCACATCCATTCAGGATAAAAACCCTCAACAAAGTTGGTTTATATGGAACATATCTCAACATAATAAAGGCTGTCCATGAAAAATCCACAATGAACATCATACTCAATGGTGAAAAACTGAGAGCTTTTCCTCTAAAATCAGGAACAAGACAAGAATTTCCACTCATACCATTTTTATTCAACATAGTGCTGTAAGTCCTAGCCACAGCAATCAGACAAGAAAATAAAATAAAAGGCAGCCAAATTGGTAAGGAAGAAGTAAACCTGTCCTTTCCGCACATGACATGATACTCTATATAGAAAATCCCAAAGACCTTACCCAAAAACTACTAGAACTGATAAATAAATTCAGTAAGTTTGCAGGATACAAAATCAATATACAGAAATCCATTGCATTTTTTTTAAGAGACAGAGACAGTACAAGTGGGAGAGAGAGGTTGTGGGGGGGGAGAGAGAGAATCTTAAGCAGGTTCCATGCCCAGTGTGGAGCCCAAAGCAGGGCTTGTTCCAATGACCATGGGATGATGACCTGAGCTGAAATCAAGACTCGGACACTCAACCAACTGAGCCACCCAGACACCCTCAAATCCACTGCGTTTCTATATGCTAATAATGAAGTAACAGAAAGAGAAATTAAGAAAACAATCCCATTCACACTTGCACCAGAAACAGTAAAATACCTAGGAATACACTTAACCAAAGAAGTGAAAGACCTATACTCTGAAAACTACCAAACACTGATGAAAGAAATTAAAGATGACACACAAAAAATGGAAAGATATTCCACACTCATGGATTGGGAGAACAAATATTGTTAAAATGGCCATACTACCCAAAGCAATCTACAGATTTAATGCAACCCCTATCAAAATACTAACAGCATTTTTCACAGAGGTAGAACAAATAATCCTAAGATTTGTGTGGAACCACAAAAGACCTCAAATAGCCGAAGCCATCTTGAAAAAGATGAACAAAACTGGAGATATTACAATCCCAGATTTTGAGATATACTACAAATCTATAGTAATCAAAACAGTATGGTGCTGGCACAAAAATACACATAGATTAATGGAACAGAATACAGTGTCCAGAAATATGCCCACAATTATATGGTCAATTAATCTTCAACAAAGGAAGCAAGAATATGCAACGGGAAAAAGACAGCCTCTTCAACAAATGGTGCTGGGAAAACTGGACAGCTACATATAAAAGAATGAAACTAAATGATTTTCTTATACCATATACAAAAGTGAGCTCAAAATGGATTAAGGACCTAAATGTGAAACCTGAAATTATAAAAATCCCAGAAGAGAGCAGAGGCAGTAATTTCTCTGACATTGGCCATAGCAACATTTTTCTAGATATGTCTCCTGAGGCAAGGGAAACAAAAGCATAAATAAGCTATCCAGAGTTAACTAAAATAAAATGCTTCTGCACAGCAAAGGAAATAATCAACAAAACAAAAAGTCAACCTACTGAACAGGAGATGATAGCTGCATATGATATATGTGATAAAGGGTTAATATCCAAAATATATAAAGAACCTATACAACACAACACCAAAAAAACACAAATAATCCAATTTAAAAAAAAGGAAAGAAGACATGAACAGACATTTCTCCAAGGTAGAAATACAGATGGCTAACAGACACATGAAAAGATGCTCATCCACTCAGTGATGCTGATCCACTCATCATCAGGAAAATGCAAATCAAAACCACAGTGAGTTATTACCTCACACCCATCAGAATGGCTAAAATTAAAAACACAAGAAACAAGTCTTGAAGAGGATGTGGAGAAAAAGGAATTCTTGTGCTCAGTTCATGGGAATGCAAACTGGTTCAGCCACTGTGGAAAACAGTATGGCAGTTCCTCAAAATATAAAAAATAGAATTACCTTATGATCCAGTAATTCTCCTACTGGGTGTTTACCCAAAGAATATGAAAACACAAGCTTGAAGAGATGTATGCACCCCTATGTTTACTGTAGCATTATTTGGAATAGCCAAATTATGGAAGTGGTCCAAGGATCCATCGATAGATGAATGGATAAAGAAGTGGGTATTTATATACAATGGAATATTACTCAGCCATAAAAAGTATGAAATCTTGCCATTTGCTACAACATTGATAGATCTAGAGGATATAATACTGAGTGAAATAAGTCAGTCATAGAAAGGCAAATACCATATGATTTCATTCCTATGTGGAATTTAAGAAGCAAAATGAACAAAGAAAAATAAGGATACACCAAGAAACAGACTATTTTTAAAAAATGTGTTTTTTCCCAGCAGTGCTATTGATGGGTCATAGGGTAGATCTATTTTTAATTTTTTGAGGAACCTCCACACTGTTTTGCAGAGTGGCTGCACCAGTTTACATTCCCACCAACAGTGCAAGAGGGTTCCCATTTCTCCACATCCTCTCCAGCATCTAGAGTCTCCTGATTTGTTCATTTTAGCCACTCTGACTGGCGTGAGGTGATATCTCAGTGTGGTTTTGATTTGTATTTCCCTGATGAGGAGTGACGTTAAGCATCTTTTCATGTGCCTGTTGGTCATCTGAATGTCTTCTTTAGAGAAGTGTCTATTCAAGTTTTCTGCCTATTTCTTCACTGGATTAATTTTTTTGGGGGTGTGGAGTTTGGCGGGTTCTTTATAGATTTTGGATACTGGCCCTTTATCTGAAATGTCATTTGCAAAGATCCTGTCCCATTCCGTTGGTTGCCTTTTAGTTTTGTGATTGTTTCCTTTGCAGTGCAGAAGGCTTTTATCTTCATGAGGTCCCAATAGTTCATTTTTGCTTTTAATTCCCTTGCCTTTGGAGATGTGTCAAGTAAGAAGTTGCTGTGGCTGAGGTCAAAGAGGTTGTTGCCTGCTTTCTCCTCTAGGGTTTTGATGGTTTCCTGTCTCACATTCAGGCCCTTCATCCATTTTGAGGGTTTTTTTTTTTAATAAATGGTATAAGAAGGTGTTCTAGTTTCATTCTTCTGCATGCTGCTGTCCAGTTCTCCCAGCACCATTTGTTAAAGAGACTGTGTTTTTTCCATTGGATACTCTTTCCTGCTTTGTCAAAGATTAGTTGGCCATACATTTGTGGGTCCAATTCTGGAGTCTCTATTCTATTCCATTGGTCTATGTGTCTGTTTTTGTACCAATAGCATGTTGTCTTGATGATTACTGCTTTGTAGTAGAGGCTGAAGTCTGGGATTGTGATGCCTCCTGCTTTGGTCTTCTTCTTCAATATTACTTTGGCTATTCGGGGTCTTTTGTAGTTCCATACAAATTTTAGGATTGCTTGTTCTAGCTTCGAGAAGAATGCTGGTGCAATTTTGATTGGGATTGCATTGAATGTGTAGATTGCTTTGAGTAGTATTGACATTTTAACAGTATTTGTCCTTCTAATCCATGAGCATGGAATGACCCAGCAATAGCACTGCTAGGAATTTACCCAAGGGATACAGGAGTGCTGGTGCATAGGGGCACTTGTACTCCAATGTTTATAGCAGCACTTTCAACAAAGCCAAATTATGGAAAGAGCCTAAATGTCCATCAACTGATGAATGGATAAAGAAATTGTGGTTTATATACACAATGGAATACTACTTGGCAATGAGAAAGAATGAAATCTGGCCTTTTGTAGCAACATGGATGGAACTGGAGAGTGTTATGCTAAGTGAAATAAGTCATACAGAGAAAGACAGATACCATATGTTTTCACTCTTATGTGGATCCTGAGAAACGCAACAGAAGACCATGGGGGAGGGGAAGGGAAAAAAAAGTTAGGGAGGGGACCAAACCATACGAGACTCTTAAAAACTGAGAATAAACTGAGGGTTGATGGGAGGTGGGAGGAAGGGGAGGGTGGGTAATGGGCATTGTTGGAGGTGGAGGGCACCTGTTGGGATGAGCCTTGGGTGTTGTATGGAAACCAATTTGACAATAAATTTCATATTAAAAAAATAAAATAAACATTATCCTTAAGCCCTAAAAAAAATAAAATAAAATAAAATTAAATTAAATTAAATTTTAAAATGTTTTTTTTATTCGTTTTGAGAGAGAGTGTATGAGCAGGGGAGGGGCAGAGAGAGAGAGAGAAAACCCAAAGCAGGCTCCATACTGCTAGCATAGAGCCCAATGCAGGACCTGAACCCACAAACCATGAGATCACAACCTGAGCTGAAATCAAGAGTTAGATGCTCAACCAACTGAGCCACCCAGACACCCCAGATTCTTAATTATAGAGAACAAAGTGATGTCTACCAGAAAGGAGATGGAGGGGAGGGGTGAAATAGGTGAAGTGGATTAAGAGCACACTTATTATGATGAACATGGAGTAATAAATAGAATTGTTGAATCACTATATTATACATCTGGACCTAATATAACACTGTATGCTAGCTATATTGCGATTAAAATTTTTAAAAAATTGGGGCACCTGGGTGACTGAGTCAGTTAATCGCACAACTCTTCATTTCATCAGGCTCTGCCTGGACATTGTGGAGCCTACTTGGGATTCTCTCTCTCTCTCTCTCTCTCTCTCCCTCCCTCTCTCTCTCTGTTCCTCCCCTGCTCACTCTGTTTCTCAAAACAAATAAATAAACTTAAAAATAATAACAAAATTAAACTTAAAAAAATCAGACCCTTCGAAGAATGCATTAGCCTTACTCCTCATTAACTGCTAACATGGAAAGACACTGGGCTTTGCAATCGTCACATGGGTCAAGATTCTGGTTTATCAATGGTATTAGCTATTTCTGTATAATAAGCCACTTTCAAACTCAGTGTCTTAAAAGAATCAAAAGGCCCCAGGAGTTATTTGCAAGAACAGTTTCCAGAAAGATGGGACAGAAGACAGATTACAGAGAGTGAAGAATGAATGGTAATGAGGCAGACTCATAGGCAGTGAGGTCTATGGTGAAGGAGAGGACAGTATAGTAGCTGGACAAAGAAGCAAGGCTAAAGAAAGGGTGTGCTTGGTTGGTTGGTTGATTTTGATTTGGTAAACTAGGAAAGGCTTCAGCATGCAATAGATCTGAGGAAGGTGCTAATCTAGAGATTGCAACTGATGATACAGAAGATATAATCAGTATAGCAATGTTCCATCAAGATAGAAAAAATAAGAGTGCAAGACTGAAGAACTTAGCCTTAGAAACCAGAAGAGACAGGTCTTCATTTTGAGATAAAAGGTGAGAAGACAATGATGGGTGCAGGAGTGGCTGAGTGTGGAAATGGAGGAGAGGGTGATGAGGAAACTGTTTGGAGGGGCCTTTGTTCTCTCAGTGAGAGAAGTCACAAGCTATCTTCAGTGAGTGAAAGGTATGGGGGCATGGTGTGGAGCTTGGGGAGAGAAGACAGGGTTTACACAGAAAAGACACCTGAAGAAGTGCTGAGTAGCCTTTGTAGAGATGCCAATCAGCAATAAGCAATTTTCTGTAGCAAAGATGGGACCCAAGAAATACTGTCAAGAAAATGAATGGAAGGACTTGATGAGGATTTTGACATCACAGGATGTCAGACCCCAAGAAGGAGAACAAAGTCTCCTCCAGAATATGCAAGAGGGGGTTACAGGAAATTATACATTGAAGATAATTACAAAGAGATGGAACACAATTTTGGATTTTGTATCCTAGGTCTGTAAAGTGGGAGCTACAGTAAGGGCCACAAGGTCCAGGATTCTCTGTTAATAGCAAACGTTTATTAAGCACTTACTGGGTTTTTAGCACAGGGCAAAGCTTCTTATAAGGATTATTTCATTTAGTTATCACAACAATCCTTTATAGGATTCTGTTATTTTTATTTCACAGATGGAAACTGAACTCTAGAGAGGTTATTTTCTCAAGGCCATTGTGGCAGATTTTATTTTAGATAGCTGCAACCATACCTCCCATCCTCTACAGTGTGACCTTCTCACTCCCCTGTCAAAGGGCAGAGTCTGATTCTCTACCCTTGGGGTTGTGATTGTTTATACCAGTAGAGTATGGCTGAAATGACCCTGCATGACTTTGTTATAAAATGCCATGCATCTACTGGTTCCACTGCTTCCACTGGAACACTTGCTCTGGCAGAAGATGACCACCATGTAGGAATTTTGCTACCCCAAAGGCAGTCATGTTAGAGCATCACCTGAACATGGCTAAACTCCCAGCCGACAGCCAACATCAACTGTCATCCATGTAAGTGAGCCATGTTGCTCTCATACCTGGTTCAAACTAATCAATCTTTCAGATGACTGTAGCCCCAGCTGATATCTGACTGCAAACTCAGGAGAGGACCCAAGCAAGAACTGTCCAGTTGAGCCCTTCCTGAAGTTCTGACCCTCAAAATTGATAGCAAAATGAAAAGGCTGTTGCTTTACAACAAATTTTAGGGTACTTTGTTATGCAGCAAACTATAATCAGAATAGCCTGACAACATCACAGGGCAACAGAACAAGGACGCAAATATACATTTGGCAGACTCTGGAGCCCAGCTCTTAACTCATTCTCCTTGATACTCCCCTATATCTAGCACAGTTCCTACCTCGGAGCATACACTGAACAAATATTTTACCTACTTGTTAGGTAGATGCCTTCTTTTCACCTCTGTTTTTTCTTTTCCACTTCCTACCAGATTTACATGATATAATGTGTCATCATCTGACATTGCTAAAACACAACAATGGTTAGCAAAAACTTCATCACATGATTGCCAAGTAAATCTTCATTACAACCAACCAATCACATCCTATTATTTTAATGCTTTGAGAAGCCAAAAATCCTTCAATTTCTAGGCTTTGAGAAAAAGATTGTGTCCTCTCTTCTTACACATATTAAGCAGAAATTACCTAAGTCTTCATATTTATCTTCTGGATTTTTGCTGGGCATATTAAACTTGAGGAGGTTAAAAGCACGATAGATACTGGCCACAAAAATGGCTTATCGGGACTGAGACCATTATGAATTCAGTACAGTTGAAAACTTAAACTTGTACAGAACCTGGATCGTATACTCTTCAGTGCTTTTCAGTGTTACCACCTCTTTAAACAATATGGCATCTTCTCGAATGCTCCATCCATCCTGAAAACACCTCTATCAACACTCAGCAGAACATGCCAGGAATCATGAAGCAAATGAAATGTCAAGCAGAGATGAGTCAATATGCCCTGTATTTCATTAGCACCATCCAGCGAAGTCACAAATCCTGCCTGAATTGAAATCTAAGCCACACCAAGATCATGGGTCCTGTGCTCGGATCTGTTTTCCTTTTGAATTCTAAATGGCTGAGTTGTTACTACTGAACTAAGAAAATAAGTCTGCCCTTGAGTCAACAGTGCCCCTTTTAAATATCATTTGGTCAGTACCTATCTCTGTTTGTGCTATTCCTCCCTTGTCAAAGGTCTAAATTGGGCAGCTTATCTTCATATCAAAAGGGAGCAGGATGTCAATCCCCTTCATTACTAGTTCATCACTAGATTTTTTCTCTAATATTCCTGATCTCCATCCCCATTCTTGCCATGAGTGATTGGCACAATCTTCACAGAAGACACATTTAACTTCACCCACAGGTGGTCACTCTCAGGGAACCTTGCCTGAGGAGTGATGCTCATGCATTAACTACCCCAGAGGAATCAAGGGTCTGGAGCCTACTTGGGCCACCTGAGACTGAGGAGATGGCTTTAGAGTGTCAACAGCAACATCCACCCCTTCCTCACCATATTCCTAAATCCCTGTTGGTTTCTCTTTCTCTCTTCTCCTGTTTGTCCCCTGCTTTCCCATGTCTCCTGACAACAGATTTACAAACAGGTTGTAGAGTAGGGAGATATTATTGTGAAATAGCAAACATGCATCATTTGATAATCATAAGCAGAATAGGTCCCAGGGAACAGTCACAAGCTATTGCAAGTCTCATATTTCATTATTTGATGTTTATTACTTCACTAGCTGAAGATTTGGGGAAAGAATATCACAAATAATGTGAATTCTAGAGGTTAGTTCTGACTCATCTATTTTATTTATGATGAAGTCAGTCCATTCCAATTCTGCAAAGATGTCGTTGGGGCCTGGATGCCAGGTTTCCTATTTTATTTCAGGAATTTCAGGCTTTAGGTAGAATAGGATGGTGGCTAATGAGCAAGGATCTGGAATCAGACTGCTGAGGTTTGAATTCTGCTCTGTCTTCACTGACTGTTACTTGGGCAGATTCCTTAAGGCTGATAAATGTTTATCTATCCTGAATCTCATTCAATAAAATTGAAGCACCATCCCCAGTACCTAGAACATTGCCTGGAACATAGTGTCTGGGCACTTAGTAAATGATAAATCAAGCAAGTAAATTTATATATAAATAAACAATGCCTGCCATATTGATTTTATTCATCTAATTATCCACTATAGCAGAGTATGCCCCACTCATCTTTTTGTTTCTTACAGCACCTAACCCAAGGTTTTGAAGTACCCATCAACACTGATGAATGTGAATGCATTTGAACTGGAACACATCATTGTATAATTGAAGCATCTTTCTATTCTTCCATGGTGAACACCAGAGGGGTTACAAGGACTCAAGAGAAAAGGATGGCATGGCAGCATGACATCAACTCTTTTTCCTTGCCTCTGGCTCTTCTCTTCTTGGATTGTGCCTCTGTATGGTAGCCGCTGGACATTTCTTTTCCTCTGCATATGCTATCCTGCCTAGCCTTCAAAATCAATAAAACTGATCCCTGGATGATGAGCATCTTTCATAAAAATCAGGTACTTATCCCAAATTCTAATCCTGATTCCTCTGTAGCCAACCTTTATAACCTCAGCAAGTCACATCACCTTATGCAACTATGCAGGGCTTTGCTCACTGTAAGGAGGAATTCTACTTCACAGGGACATTGTGGTACAGATGGGAGAGGGAGTGTGAAAGCCCTGTGAAAAGGATGATGTAAGTAGCAGTTCTTAACTTTTTTTTTTTTTTTAATTAAGAAACTAGAGACTCAGGGTGCCTGGGTGGCTCAGTCAATTAAGTGTCCAACTTTGGCTCAGGTCGTGATCTCATAGTTCATGAAATCAATCCCTACACTGGGCTCTCTGCTGTCAGTGCAGAGCCCACTTCAGATCCTCTGTCCCCCTCTCTGCCACTTCCCTGCTCACATTCTCTCTCTCTTTAAAAAATAAACATTAAAAAGAAGTAGAGATTCAATTTTCTATGAAATTTAGTGTAAGGTCATGAAAAGACATCATAAGTAATTTCTTTTTCAAGATTGTGCCACACGGATCTCAACAGAGTTACTTCTACTATTACACAATTTTAAAATCATGGTTTGTTTAGTATGTGTTCCTAAAATCATTCCAGAAATACATATGGAGCACTTTCATTGTGTAGAGAAAGTGCTAGGAAGGAAAACTCCTGAGTCGGTAAGTTGACATTCTGGTGGTGGAGCCAGACCTATAAACATATAGTTACCTCATTGGTAAATACGAGGAGAGAAAATTCATCAGGATATTTCTACCACAGAAGCCTAGAGTAAGAATCCCTCACTGGAGTTGGGAAGATGGTGTTGGTGATGGAGATTAGGAAGTAATACCGGAGATGTGCCTCAAAGAATAAGTCAACACTTATTATGAATGAATGAATGATGCTTATCCCATTCTACTTGATATTCAAGTTCCTGGAAGGCAGAGTCCAGCAAGGGAATGAGGAAGGGAAGAAGATATTTCATAAAGGAATTTCCAGCACTCAATTTTGAGAATGCCAAATAGGAGGCTGAAGTGGGAAACATGCAGGAGCAGAATTGATTCAGGCATCATCAGGTCATGGGAACTTAGGCATTATCCTGCTGGAGATGGGAAGTCATCCTTAGTTTAGATGGACCACTCTGGCCGGTATCTCTTCCTTGCCATCATTTCAGTGACTGCAGACAAACTTGGCAGTCACGTGTTCTCCATGCCCCATTCTCAGTCCCACTCCCCATGGCTGTCTGGAAATGATGACCCAACATCAGTCCATACAAGAGAGTTTTATTTTGATATTCACATATTTCTGTGTGAAACAGGACTGGTCTTCTAGTTATAACCAGCCTTTCTCCTAGGGTTACTTTCATGCTGAGAAAGTAAACCCACTGTTTGTCATAGCCATTACTATTCAACAGGTTAGGAGTGCACAGGGGCAGGGGTGGAAATGAGTGAAGGTGGTCAAAAGGTACAAACTTGTAGTTTTAAGATAAATAAGTCCTGGGGGTATACTGTACAAAAGAAAAAAGAAAAAAAAACTCCCCCAAAATCCAACGTGCAAAAACATCTTGCTAGATGGTGACAAGACCAGAAAAATACAATCAGTCCCAAACTAGTCAGTACTCTAGTGAGATTCATAATGGAGAATGGTAGCTACATTATTGTCTTTGACAATAAGTGAGCTTTAATGAATACATGTTTTGGGGTGCCTGAGTGGCTCAGTCGGTTAAGCATCTGAGTTTGGCTTAGGTCATGATCTCACAGTCTGTGAGTTCAAGTCCCATGTGCTGACAGCTCAGAGCCTGGAGCCTACTTTGGATTCTGTCTCCTTCTCTCTCTACCCCTCCCACACTCATGCTCTGTCACTCTCTCTCAAAAATAATAAATGAACACTTCTAAAAAGTGAATACATGTTTTGCTTAGAGAAATCCATCTACTCCTCACCGATGTTTGCACCCCATATACTCATCGCTCTGGTCATATTTTATATTCCTCTTTGTTGTAATAGCAATTTATAACTTACAACATACTTTTAATCATTTCATTTGATCATATGGATCCTGTGAAATATTAAATCTGCTATTTTTTAATAGGAAATTATTTGAGAGAAGGAGCACATGTGAGCAGGGGAGAAGGGCAAAGGGAGGGAGGGAGGGAGAGAATCTTGATTCCATGACTCTGGGATCATGACTTGAGCCAAAATCAATAGTCAGAACTGACTGAGCCATCCAGGTGTTCCAAATATGCTATTAACCCCATCTGATGAATGAGAAAAATGAGACATTCAAGGAAAGAACCAGTACTAGAACACAGTACTTTTACAAAATACACAGAGCCAAGACTAGCTCTTCTTGGCCTACCAAACAGAGTCCAAGAATTTCCTTTAGGATTGCTTAAGTTCCTCTTAAACTGCATAAGAAATGCAAAGTGTTCTTATAGAAATAAATTGTATTTTAGAAACCATTAAGAGAAACTTCAGCCTCCCTTTATCAATGTTTTTGACTTTTAGAATCTGATAGACCCTCAATAAAGATGAAATGTGAAGTCTCATGGGCACAGGAACTTGAGTGCAACCATGCCCCACCCCCATTTAGAGCTAGTAAACTCCTCAGAGCCAGGGATCTCTCTTCCCTCCCCATAACCAACCTTCCTTCCTTCCTTCCTTCCTTCCTTCCTTCCTTCCTTCCTTCCTTCCTTCCTCCTCCTCCATCTCCACCCTTCTTTCTCCTTTTTTCATTTTCTCTCTTATTATCTCGCTTTTTTTCTGCTTAGTCATAACTTCTAACCCCTCATGGCTTGGCTTGTACACAACCTAATTTGCCTTAACTTTAGCTCTGACTCCATATGATTTCAAAAGTCCAGTGCTCAATACCAACTCATCTTGGCTTCCTAGTATATTAGTTGAAAATCTCAAGAATATAATTGCCCCAAATCACCTGCGTATGAATGAGCTACTCTTGGGGCAAATCCTGGTTCAATCACCTATGGCTTTTAAAAAAGAACAGATTCCCATAGTATAAAACTGGCTACCAAGGCAAGTTTTTTGAGAGGGGTTTTTGGTGGGGCAGTTGCCCTCCACTTATGGCACAGGAGGATGTGCTAAAACATGTCTTCTATGCGGACTTAATTCTAACTATTTTTTTGTATGTTGAGAATTTTGAAATTATCTCCTAGAAAAAACATTCAGTATTGGTAAGCATTTTTTCCCCTTGAGGTTAAATTCACATAACTTGCACAATTCAATGGCAATTGATACATTCACAATGTTGTGTGGTAAGCCTTTGTAACCATATAGCATGCAGATTTTCAAATTTTTGAATTTTCTTTCTTCCTTAAGAAATTAAGTAATCGATACATTTTCAGAATATAAGTAACAATCATAATCAATCAGAGTGTATTGCTGGCTTATTATGCAGGAACTCTTGCTGTGGAAATTGTTCCAAATACAGTAGCAAATAGTGGAAATAATTTTTTTTCTTTTTAAGAAAAATGGGAGGAAGAAAGCAATACTTTATTCTTTGAAAATGACTTTCCTAACAAAAAAATACATGGCCGAAAACTTCTATTCTTCTCAGAATGACTGCTCACAATGATACTCCCTGTCAGAGTAGAAGCCCCTTTCTCCTGAAAGAGCTCCCTGAGGCGGACACTGTGCTCACCTCTGTTTGGAATGATGTTCCAGAGAGAGAAGCTGTTGGAAGGTTGCTTTACCTCTGGCTTTACCTTTGGTGCTTGGATACAATGGGTCAATTGATGAAGATAGGAACACATGGACAGAGGGGTGGTTTCTGTCATTATGGGGGTGCATGATTCTGTCACGGCCCTTAGTCTCTTACAAGAACTAGAAAACACAAAGACCAAGTCTTTCTTTAGCACAGATGAAAAAGAACCTCACTGAAGTAAGAGTGGCTTTGCTGAGCTCTGTTGGGCACATACTCAATTCCTCTCATGCTACCAAAGTGGCCTTCTAGCACAAAGGATCTTGTGAACATTAGCTGTGGATTCTCACAAAGTATGTTCACAGGCTCCACCCCTTACCAGCTGTTTGATTTGAGGTGAATTATTTAACATCTCTTAGCCCCAGTTTTGTCCTTGTTGCCTTGATTCCACTTCACCCCTAAGACTGATGATGCCAGGGTAGGCAAGAACTCTTATACATCGATGTACCAGAATATAAAATACTGCAACTACTTTAGAAAGCAGTTTGATACTTGCTTTAATTTTTTTAAATGATTATTCACTTTTGAGAGACAGAAAGAGATGGAGTGTGAGTAAGGAAGGGGTAGAGAGAGAAGGAGACACAGAATCTGAAGCAGGCTCCGAGCTCTGAGCTGTCAGCACAGGGCCTGATGCAGGGCTCAAACACATGAACCATGAAATCAAGACCTGAGCGGAAGTCAAACGCCCAACCAACTGAGTCACCCAGGCACTCCAATAGTTGCTTTAAAATGTAAACATATACCTACCATACAACCCAGACATTCTACTCCTAGATATTACCCATGAGAAATTAAACCACATGTCTGTACATGGACTTGTACATAAAACCTCAAAATTTACTTAGAATAGCCCCAAACTGGAAACAACCTAAATGTCCATACACAGATGAATGGATAAACAGATTGTAATATATCCATGCACTGGAACACTACACAGCTATAAAAAGACATGAACTATTGAAACACACAACAAAAGAGATGGATCTTAGAATAACTATGCTGATTGAAAGGAGACCGAAAGAAGTAGATATATGACTCCATTTACTGAAAATTTAAACTTCTATAAATTCCATTTACAGACTATTCTGTAAAGTCCAAACAATTCAGTAGTACCAGAGAATAGATAGTAATCACCTAGGGCCAGGGTGTGGGGGAAAAGGAGGAATGGGATACCAAAAGGCCATGATGAAAATTTTGGGAATGATACCTATGTTCATTATCTTGTAATAAAGCTTTCATGTGTGTATACACATCAAAACTTATCAAACTTGAAATATGTATAGTTTATTGTGTATTTGTCATCCTCAATAAAGCTGTTTAAAACAAAGTTCATCTAGGGAGTTTAGGTGAGAGACCCCTACTGATGGTATTTGTAATCCAATTAGAACTTAGTGGCTCATTACTCTGGCTACATATTATAGTAAGTGGGGAATGTTAAAAATTTTTATGTCTGAGCTCTTTAGAAACTTTTATTTACTTGTTTAGTATACGACCCTGGCATCAATATTTTTTACAGCCTCCCCAAGCAATTCTAATGTGAACTGACGGTTGAGACCCATGGCTATAGAAAATATATTGTTGTCAATAAGCATATTTAAGGAGGACACATGGAGGCAAAACACTGATCCAGGGATAGAAGCCCGAGAGTCAAATAGGAAGAAACCAGCCTTGGCAACAGAATAGGTAAAGCAGTCCAAGAAACAATGGGGAAGATAAAAAGAAAGTAGAACTTGGTACCACATGAGTGGAAGACTGACTTTGGCTCAGCAAATGGGAAAAGTAATCGAAACTGAAGGGAATTTTGTCTCGGTAAAGTTTTTTTTTTTTTTTTTTTTTTTATGTTTATTCATTTTTTGAGAGACATAGAGAGATAGAGCATGAATGGGGGAAGGGCAGAGAGAGAGGGAGACAGAATCTGGAAGCAGGATCCAGGCTCTGAGCTATCAGCACAGAGCCTGATGTGGGGCTCGAACTCACCAACTGTGAGATCAAGCCCTGAGCCAAAGTCAGATGCTTAACCAACTGAACCATCTAGGCGCCCCTCTTGGTGAAGTTTTGATAGAACAAATAATTGGTCCAGGGCAGGCAATGCAGATGTTGTTTGGGTATCTTTCTAAAACTCTAACCATCTAGGAACTTCTAGATACTTGCTCCACCAAAAGTGCCCCATGGCCTGGCAGCATTGGCAACATCTGGGATCTTGTTAGAAATGTAGAATCTCTGACCTCACCCAAACCTAATGAATGAGATACTGCATTTTAACAAGATCCCCAGGTGATTCATATGCTCAGTAAAGCTTGATAATCACTGTTTAGATCCTAAAAGAAAAACAGCAAAGCATTTTTAAAAATTTATTTATTTTGAGAGAGAGAGACAGAGAGAGGGAGGGAGAATCCCAAGCACCAATGCAGCGCTGAAACTCACAAAACCATGATATTGTGGCCTAAGCCAAAATCAAGAGTTGGACTCTTAAATCGACTTAGCTACCCAGATGCCCACACAACAAAGTATTAATTGATGAAGATCAATGTCCTCCTTTTACAAAGGAGGGTTTATTTATGGCAGAAGAAACCTTGGACCAAGAGTCAGGGCTCTGCTGTGTGATCTCCACTCCTCCACAACCAGCTCTGTGGGCTTTCAATTTTTTTTTTCCAGTTAGAAATGCCCTTCCATTCAAGTAGGCATGTGGCTTCAACCCTCATTCTTTCAGGTTTCTGCTTTGAAGGAAAATAAAACAGGGAAAGAAGGATAAGTACTATATTACATTGGCTGCTCGGGGAGGCTTTTCTGATATTTGAGCAGATGTCTGAGGCAACTGAGAATTCAAGTCATGTGAATATCTGTTAATGAATGAAAGAGAATTTGAGGCTGGAAAAATAGAGAAGGGAGAAAAATAACATAAGGGCCACTAGAGAGAGTTAAGTAAATTATAATCAATACATTTAATAGAATACTATGCAGACATTTAAAAAGTTGTCCTCTATTAAGTACTTGGTAGCATGGAAAGATTTCCTTAATTTCTTGAGCTGAAAACTAGCAAGCATATAGTTTATCTTATTGATGTAAAGTGTGTGTGTGTGTGTGTGTGTGTGTGTGTGTGTAGATTTTCAGGGAAGATGGTGGAGTAGGAGGATCCTAAGGTGACCTCATCTCATGGATATATCTAGATAACACCCACACAGTGTAAATAATTCAGAAAAAGCCTGGAGACTGGCAAAACAGTCTCTCCACAGATAAATGTACAGGAGAGGCCACGTTGAAAAAGGTAGGAAAAGCAAAGATGTGCTCAGGAACCAAACTGGCCTGAGAGACTGTCCTTGGGGAGGGAGGGACCCTGCAGGCATGGAGAAGGGAGAGAAGAAAACCCCAAACTAGGCATCCCAGGACCAACCCTGGGAAGATGAATCCCCATAATATTTGGCTTTGAAAAGCAGGGGGCTTAACTTTGCAAGTTCTTACAGTCAGTAGGGCTTAACATCTGGAAGTTTAAAAATCAGCGAGCTTGACTCTGGAAGGGCCAGGAGGCTGAGAGAAAATTGAATCCCCACCCTTAAGGAGACACCACAACAAAAAGGCTGCAGAGAGATAGCACGGAAGGAGTTTGAAAAATGCCTGGAGTATATGGGAAGATTCAATTACTAATCTCAGAGTATGTGCTAGAGGGAATGTATCTTTGGGAAACTTCTCCAAGAACAAAAGAGATGGTGGTTGCCCCTTCTTTCCCCTGCCCCCCAGCCTAGATACACTGACATCTGTGGGAAACAGCACAGTGCAAACCATCTCCATCTAACTGGTTAGTGGCATGCCCCACCACTATGCTCTTCTGTGGACCCAACCCTTCCAACCCACCCTCAGCATGAGTTTTCCAAAGCAGCCATAGGCCCATTCCCACAGCAGAGTGATGCAGATGTTGCTAGCACCACACCCCCGCTAATGCAGCCTTTCCTGGAGTCCATACAAAGCAGCAACACATGCCTGGCAGTGTGCAGGCAGCTCCAACAGAGGCCAACACTATCCAAAGTGACTCCTGCCCCAGGGAAAGGGAAAGATAACCACACCAATCTGACTGTGGCCTCAGTAGTGGGCTGGGGGAAGACACCTGATCAGACTGAAGGCCCTTCCTTCCAACAAAACCTTCTCAGGGAACAATACAGTAAAATCACCCTGCAGTTTGGTGCCACTGCAGGTCTGACAAATTCCTGGTCTAATCTAACTCAAGCCCAGGGTGGACTTAGACTGGCCCATTAACAACACAGGAACCAAACCCTGCCCACAACAGGTAAAGAGAGCCATTGCAGGTGACTGGACTGAATGCAAAAGCAGCTCAGCCACAACAGTAGGATACACACAACACACATAGGAGACACCCCTGAAGTGTCAGGTTCTGGTTAACAGCGGACATTGCACTGTAGAACACTATAGGATCTTTCCTTCATGAGGCCACAAGTTTCAACAGCAGGAGACAGCTGACTTTCTTAACACATAGAAATAGACACAGAGAGTTACACAAAATGAGGAAACAGAGGAATATGTCCCAAATGAAAGAATAGGACAAAATCACAGCAAGAGAGCTAAACAAAATGAGATAAGTCATATGCCTACTAGAGAACTTAAAGTAATCATAAAGATACTCACTGATTTGAGAAAAGAGTGGAGGATCCCGGTGAGACCCTCAACAGAGTGATAAAAAAACATAAAGTACCAAACAGAGATGAAGAACTCAGTAACTGAAATAAAAATATATACTAACTGGAATAAATAGTAGACTAGAGGAAGCAAAAAAAAAAACCAGATCAGTGAATCTGGAGGACAGAGTAATGGAAAGCAATAAAGCTGAACAGGAGAGAGAGAAAAAATAAGAATAATAAAAACAAGAAAATAGACTAAGAGAACCCAATACCACCATCAAGCCTAATAACGTGCATTATAGGGATCCCAGAAGAGAGAAAAGCAAGAGAAGATTTGAAGAAATAGTAACTAAAAACTTCCTCACTTTGAGGAAGGAAACAGAAATCCATATCCAGGAATCACATAGAGCTCCCAACAAAATTAACCCAAGGAGGTTCCCACCAAGACACATAGTAATTAAAATACAAAAAGTGGTAATAAAGAAAGATTTATAGGGGAAGGACCAGGATGTCAGAACAGCATGGAAGGTTTTTTTTGTGTCTCTTATCCCTGAAATGCAGCCAGATCAACACCAAATCATCTTGCACACCTAGAAAACTGATCTGAGGATTAACACAACAATCTGAACAACCTGAACCACAGAACTCAGCAGATACACAGCATGGAGAGGTGAACTGGGGTAGAGAGAAGCCACGAAGAGCAGGGAGCTGTTTTTGCTTGTGGAGAGAGGACAGAGATGGGGGAAAATACAGGAAAAGCACCCCCCCATCAAAAGCAGCTGGAGAGAAAGAGGAAGAGTGGAAACAGCCATAAGGACTGAACAAAAAAGGGAGAAAAGAGAAAAGAGATGGTTTAAATTCCATTAAGACTCCTTAAACAAGGGGAGTGGAGAGTCTGAAACTCCATAGCCTAATACCTGGTAGTGCTCTAGTGGGAAGGGCAAATCCCCAGAAGCAGACCGAGATCCAAGGGGCCCTCAGGCAACACAGGGAGAGGCAGTTCCCCTGCTGGGAGGACATTTGGTAGAGGCTGTGTGGCTTCCCCACAGGCAAAGTTCCCACAGGACCCTGGAGAACAGCCACATTCACTGGTGTTGGAACAAGAACATTAAGGGGAAAGCCTGACACCAGATATGTGTTGTAATTTACCATAATCCCTGAAATGCTGCCACTACATGATTGTGTGAACATTTTCTGGGGTGGGCTGGTACCCATTTTCAGTCTCTGGACATCTGCAGCAGCATGGTCCTGCAAACGTTCCTGGGGGTAGGTGGGCACCCGGCCATTTCTTGGCAAAACCCTCCCCCAGAGGGTCCGAGCAGGTCAAAACCCCAGTCCCTCAGAGGTGAGGGGTTGCAAAACACAGCCCCATCTAAGATAGGACTCAGGAGGAAGATGTTGCCTGGCAGCCTGATGCTTGGTCATGGATAGTGTAGAGGTGGGGAGTGGATGGAAACTGGAGACAGAGGGGTGCTTGATCGCTGGTCAGGAAAAGCACAGAGCTCTGACACTAGAGACTGGGTAGCTGGGCGATGCCATTTTCACCCCTCCTGCACATGTGCATGTGCATACAGGCCTACATGTGCCACAACATCCACCCCAGTGAACTAAGCAGCACCACCTATTGGAAAATGGAACTGTTACACTAAGCCTCACCCAACTGGGACAACTGTGCTTTCCAGGAACACCACAAGTCTCTCTGCCTGCTTAGTTTATGGACTATAAAGTGCTTCGTAGTTTGATTTCTCAGGGAAACTGGATGTAATATCAATCGCATTTCTTTCTGTTTACTGGTCCATCTATTCAATGGTTTTTCTTTTTGTTTTCTTATTCTTGAATACAGAAAGTGAAAAAATTTATTTTTATTTTCTGTTTTTATAAAAAATATTTTTCTGCTCTTTTAGAATGTATAGGGAACAGGAAGATGGCAGCATAGGAGGATGCTGGGTTCACCTCATCCTGCTGATCACTTAGATTCCACCCACATCTGCCTAAATAACCCAGAAAACCACCTGAAGACTAACAGAAAGGACTCTCCGGAGCCAAGTGTAGACAAAGGCCCATGGAAGAGGGTAGGAAGGGTGGAGAGGCTGTGTGTGCTACACAGACTGGCGGGAGGGAGCTGGGGCAGTGGAAGGGCAGCCCGCCGGGCAAGGCAGAGCCCCAAAAGTCTGGCTTGCAAAAGCGGAGGGGCCAGACTCCGTGCGTTCTGACAGCCAGCAGGACTTAACATCTGGAATGTTAAAAGTCAACAGCTCTGCTCTGGGAGAGAGGGGAGGGTGAGAGGACTCTGGGAGGGAGAGTTGTTGAGCCCCGGAAGACAGAGCTCAGCTCTGCGGGGGAACAAAGGCACTGGCAAGCACCATCTCCCTCTCCCATCCCCCAGCTGGAATTCCAAAGGGAACCAGTTCCCATCACCAAACTTGCTTGCACTACGAAAACGCCCAACACTGTGCTTCTGTGGATCCATCCCTCTGATGGGTCTGCCTCCCTCCCGGTGCTGCAGGACCCCTCCAACAGGAGACCACCACCGGCAAAGTGAGCTAGGCCTGCCCCTCCCGCCCCTGTGTACCTTGCGGATCCACCCCATCTAATACACCCTTGGCCAGATCCCATCAGAGCAGCACCACAAGCCTGGCAATGTGCAAGCAGCCCAGAAAGGGGCCACACCACTCCACAGTGAGTCCTGCCCCTGGGAGAGGGGAAGATAAGGTACACACCAGTCTGACTGTGGCCCCAGTGGTGGGCTGGGACAGACATTGGGTCTGACTGTGGCCCTGCCCACCAACACCTGTTATTCCCAACAGCACAGGGGACGTGCCCTGCAGTTTGAAGCCACTGCAGGGACTACCCAAAATGGTGAATCAGAAGAATTCTTCTCAAAAGAAACTCCAGGAAGTAGCAACAGCTAACGAATTGATCAAAAATGATATAAGCAATATAACAGAACAAGAATTTAGAATAATAGTCATAAAATTAATCGCTGGGCTTGAAGAAAGCATAGAGGACAGCAGAGAATCTATTGCTACAGAGATCAAGGGACTAAAAAATAGTCGTGAGGAATTAAAAAATGCTATAAATGAGGTGCAAAATAAAATGGAGGTGGCTCCATTTTAATAATATATAATAATAATATAACAATAATAATAATATAGTAATAAATAATAATAAATAAAATGGAGGTGGCCATAGCATGGATCGAAGAGGAAGAGGAGAGAATAGGTGAATTAGAAGATAAAATTATGGAAAAAGAGGAAGCTGAGAAAAAGAGAGAAAAAATCCAGGAGTATGAGGGGAGAATTAGAGAACTAAGTGATGCAATAAAATGGAACAATATCTGTATCATAGGAATTCCAGAAGAAGAGAGAGAGAAAGGGGATGAAGGTGTACTTGAACAAATCATAGCTGAGAACTTCCCTGATCTGGGGAAGGAAAAAGGCATTGAAATCCAAGAAGCACAGAGAATTCCCTTCAGACATAACTTGAATCGATCTTCTGCATGGCATATCATAGTGAAACTGGCAAAATACAAGGATAAAGAGAGAATTCTGAAAGCAGCTAGGGATAAACAGGCCATAACTTACAAAGGTAAGCACATAACGGCAGTAGCAGACCTATCTACTGAAACTTTGTAGGCCAGAAAGGAATGGCAGGAAATCTTCAATGTGATGAACAGAAAAAATATGCAGCCAAGAATCCTTTATCCAGCAAGCCTGTCACTCAGAACAGAAGGAGAGATAAAGGTTTTCCCAAACAAACAAACAAAAAACTGAAGGAATTCATCACCACTAAACCAGCCCTACAAGAGATCCTAAGGGGGACTCTGTGAGTGAAATGTTTCAAGGGCAACAAAGTACCAGAGACATCACTACAAGCATCAAACCTACAGACATCACAATGACTCTAAACACACAACTTTCAATATTAACACTGAATGTAAATGGACTAAATGCTCCAATCGAAAGATATAGGATATCAGGATGGATAAAAAAACAAGACCCATATATTTGCTGTCTACAACAGACTCATTTTACACTTCAGAACACTTTCAGATTGAAAGTGAGGGGATGGAGAACTATCTATCATGCTACTGGAAGTCAAAAGAAAGCTGGAGTAGCCATACTTTTATCAGACAAACTAGGCTTTAAATTAAAGGCTGTAACAAGAGATGAAGAAGGGCATTATATAATAATTACAGGGTCTATCCATCAGGAAGAGCTAACAATTATAAATGTCTATGCACTGAATACGGGAGCCCCTAAATATATAAAACAATTAATCACAGACATAAGCAACCTTATTGATAAGAATGTGGTCATTGCAAGGGACTTTAATACCCCACTTACTGCAATGGATAGATCATGTAGGCACAGAATCAATAAAGAAACAAGGGCCCTGAATGATACATTGGATCAGATGGACTTGACAGATATATTTAGAACTCTGCATCCCAAAGCAACAGAATATACTTTCTTCTTGAGTGCACATGGAACATTCTCCAAGATAGATCACATACTGGGTCACAAAACAGCCTCTAATAAGTATAAAAGAATTGAGATCATACCATGCACACTTTCAGACCACAATACTATGAAACTTGAAACCAACCACAGGAAAAAGTCTGGAAAACCTCCAAAAGCATGGAGGTTAAAGAACACCTTACTAAAGAAAGAATGGGTCAACCAGGCAATTAGAGAAGAAATTAAAAAGTATATGGAAACAAATGAAAATGAAAATACAACAATCCAAACGCTTTGGGATGCAGTGAAGGCAGTCCTAAGAGGAAAATACATTGCAATCCAGGCCTATCTTAAGAAACAAGAAAAATCCCAAATACAAAATCTAACAGCACACCTAAAGAAAATAGAAGCAGAACAGCAAAGACACCCCAAATCCAGCAGAAGAAGAGAAATAATAAAGATCAGAGTAGAAATGAGCAATATAGAATCTAAAAAACTGTAGAGCAGATCAATGAAACAAAGAGTTGGTTTTTTGAAAAAATAAACAAAATTGATAAACCTCTAATCAGGCTTCTCAAAAACAAAAGAGAAATGACCCAAATAGATAAAATCATGAATGAAAATGGAATTATTACAACCAATCCCTCAGAAATAAAAACAATTATCATAGAATATTGTGAAAAATTATATGCCAACAAACTGAACAACCTGGAAGAAGTGGACAAATTCCTAAGCACCCACACACTTCCAAAACTCAAACAGGAAGAAATAGAAAACTTGAACAGACCCATAACCAGCAAAGAAATTGAATCAGTTATCAAAAATCTCCCAACAAATAAGAGTCCAGGACCAGATGGCTTCCCAGGGGAATTCTACTAGACGTTTAAAGCAGAGATAATACCTATCCTTCTCAAGCTGTTCCAAAAAATAGAAAGGGAAGGAAAACTTCCAGACTCATTCTATGAAGCCAGCATTACTTTGATTCCCAAACCAGACAGACCCAGAAAAAAAAGAGAACTACAGGCCAATATCCTTGATAAATATGGATGGAAAAATTCTCAACAAGATACTAGCAAATCAAATTCAACAGCATATAAAAAGAATTATTCACCATGATCAAGTGGGATTCATTCCTGGGATGCAGGGCTGGTTCAACATTTGCAAATCAATCCATGTGATACATCACATTAATAAAAGAAAAGATAAGAACCATATGATCCTGTCAATCAATGCAGAAAAAGCATTTGACAAAATTCAGCATCCTTTCTTAAAACCCTCGAGAAAATCGGGATAGAAGGAACATACTTAAACATCGTAAAAGCCATTTATGAAAAGCCCACAGCTAATATCACCCTCAATGGGGAAAAACTGAGATCAGGAACCCCCTGAGATCAGGAACCCCCTGAGATCAGGAACACGACAGGGATGTCCACTCTCACCGCTGTTGTTTAACATAGTATTGGAAGTCCTACCATCAGCAATCAGACACCAAAATGAAATAAAGGGCATAAAAATTGGCAAAGAAGAAGTCAAACTTTCACTTTTTGCAGACGACATGATACTCTACATGGAAAACCCAAAAGATTCCACCAAAAGACTCCTAGAGTTGACACATGAATTCAGTAAAGTCACAGGATACAAAATGAATGTACAGAAATCAGTTGCATTTTTATACACCAATAATGAAGCAACAGAAAGAAATAAAGAAACTGATCCCACTCACAATTGCACCAAGAATCATAAAATACCTAGGAATAAACCTAACCAAAGATGTAAAAGATCTGTATGCTGAAAACTACAGAAAGCTTATGAAGGAAATTGAAGAAGACACAAAGAAATGGAAAAACATTCCATGCTCATGGAATGGAAGAACAAATACTGTTAAAATGTCAATACTACCCAAAGCAATCTACACATTCAATGCAATCCCAATCAAAATTGCACCAGCATTCTTCTCAAAGCTAGAACAATCATAAAATTTGTATGGAAAATTTGTAGGGAATAGCCAAAGTAATATTGAAGAAGAAAACCAAAGCGGGAGGCATCACAATCCCAGACTTTAGCCTCTACTACAAAGCTGTAATTATCAAGACAACATGCTATTGGTACAAAAACAGACACATAGACCAATGGAATAGAATAGAGACTCCAGAATTGGACCCACAAATGTATGGCCAACTAATCTTTGACAAAGCAGGAAAGAGTATCCAATGGAAAAAACACAGTCTCTTTAACAAATGGCGCTGGGAGAGCTGGACAGCAACATGCAGAACAATGAAACTAGAACACTTTCTTATACCATTTATTAAAAAAAAAAACCCTCAAAATGGATGAAGGACCTGAATGTGAGACAGGAAACCATCAAAACCCTAGAGGAGAAAGCAGGCAACAACCTCTTTGACCTCAGCCGCAGCAATTTCTTATTTGACACATTTCCAAAGGCAAGAGAATTAAAAGCAAAAATAAACAATTGGGACCTCATCAAGATAAAAAGCTTCTCCACTGCAAAGGAAACAATCACAAAACTAAAAGGCAACCGACAGAATGGGAAAAGATATTTGCAAATGACATTTCGGATAAAGGGCTAGTATCCAAAATCTATAAAGAACTCACCAAACTCCATACCCAAAAAACAAATAATCCATTGATGAAATGGGCAGAAGACATGAGTAGACACTTTTCTAAGGACAACATCCAGATGGCCAACAGACACTTGAAGAGATGCTCAACGTCACTCCTCATCAGGGCAATACAAATCAAAACCACACTGACATATCACCTCACACCAGTCAGAGTGGCTAAAATGAACTAATCAGGAGACTATAGATGCTGGCAACGATATGGAGAAATGGGAACCCCCTTGAACTGTTGGTGGGAATGCAAACTGGTGCAGCCACTCTGGAAAACAGTGTAGAGGTTCCTCAAAAAATTAAAAATAGAACTACCCCATGACCCAGCAATAACAGTGCTAGTAATTTACCCAAGGGATACAGGAGTGCTGATGCATAGGGGCACTTGTTTTAAAAAATAAATTTTTAAAAAATATATTTATTTAAAAAATAGTTTTTTTAGCCTGAAGCAGGCTCCAAGCTCCGAGCTGTCAGCACAAAGCCCAACATGGGGCTCGAACTCACAGACCATGAGATCATGACCTGAGCTGAAGTCGGACACTCAACCGACTGAACCACCCAGGCGCCCCTGCATAGGGGCACTTGTACCCCAGTGTTTATAGAAGCACTTTCAACAATAGCCATTATAGAAAGAGCCCAAATGTCCATCAATTGATGAATGGATAAAGAAGATGTGGTTTATATATACAATGGAATACTACTTGGCAATGAGAAAGAATGAAATCTGTCCATTTGTAGCAACGTGAATGGAACTGGAGGGTATTATGCTAAGTGAAGTAAATCAGGCATAGAAAGACAGATACCATATGTTTTCACTCATATGTGGATCCTGAGAAACTTAGAAGGCCAGGGGGGAGAGGAAGGGGAAAAAATAGCTACATAGAGGGAAGAAGGCAAACCATAGGAGATTCTTAAATACTGAGAACTGAGGGCTGATGGGGTGCGGGAGAGGGCAAAGTGGGTGATGGGCATTGAGGAGGGCACCTGTTGGGATGAGCAGTGGGTGTTGTATGGAAACCAATTTGACAATAAATTATATTTAATATTTTAAAAATAAAAGATATAAATAAACAAACAAACTTTAAAAAATGTAGGAATGGAAAAGAATTCGTCATGCAAATGGAAGTGAGAAGAAAGCCAAGGTAGTAATACCTACACAGAACAAAGTGGACTTCAAAACAAAGACTGTAAGAGGGACAAAGAAGAGCATTACATAATCATAAAGGGAACAATCCAACAAAAAAGATAAAACAATTATAAATATTTATGCAGCCAACATGGGAACAACCAAATACCTAAAGCAGCTAATAACAAACATAAAGAAAGTCATCAATAGTATTAACATAATAATAGTGGGGACTTTAACACCTCATTTACATCAAGGGATAGATCACCCATACAGAAAATCAACAAACAGCAGCTTTGAATGAAATATTGCACCAGATGGGTCTAATAGACATATTCAAAACATTCCATCCTAAAAGAACAGAATGCACATTCTTTTCAAGGGCACATGGAACATTCTCCAGAATAGATCACATATTAGATCACAAAACAATTCTCAAAAAATTCAAAAAGCTCAAAGTCATACCATGCATCTTTTCTGACAACACTATAAAATTAGAAATCAACCACATGAGGGGCACCTGGGTTGTTCAGTTGGTTAAGCACTCAGCTCTTGGTCTCAGCTTGGGTATAATCTCACAGTTTGTGAGTTTGATCCCTGCATTGGGTTCTGTGCTGACAGTGCAGAGCCTGCTTGAGATTCTCTCTCTCCCTCTCTCTGCCCCTTCCCCACTCACAGTGTCTTTGTCTCTCTCAAAATAAAGAAATAAAAACTTAAAAATAAAAGAAATCAACCACATGAAGAGATCTGAAAAGAACACAAAAACATGGAGGTTACATCACATGCTACTAAACTATTAATGGTTCAACCAAGAAATCAAAGAGGGAACCAAAAAATACATGGAGACAAATGAACATGAAAATACAGTGGTATACTCTTTGGGGTATAGCAAAAGGTGTTCTAAGAGGGAAGTTTATAGCAATAAAGGTCTACCTCAAGAAGGAAGAAATATCTCAAATAAACAACTAATCTTATGTCTAAAGGAGCTAGAAAAAGTAGAAAAATTAAAAACCCAAAACCAGTAGAAGGAAGGAAATAATAAAATTTAGAGCAGAAACAAAATAGAAACTAAAAAAAAAAAAAATCAGTGAATCCAGGAGGTGGTTCTTTGAAAGCATCAACAAAATTGATAACCCCCTAGTCAGACCGATCAAGAGACACTCCAACGCCATCACTGCATCACTGGCTCCACATAACTCTTAGAAAATTGATCAAAATCCCTGGTGTCGCCTTTGAGATTGCCTATCTCTCAGGCAGTGTCCACCTTTGGTCACTTTTTCTCTTACCCCGTTATGCTCCAGCCCTGTGACCTTTCATAGTTCCTCAAAAACGTCATATTCTTCATAACTCAGACCTTTTCCATTATTCTTTATGTTTGGAATTGTCCACTCCTCTTCAACAATCTGATCAGCTCCCACTCATCCTTGTGCTATGGCATAAATGTCATTACCCCAGGGATGCCCTCATCAGTCTTAGACCCCAGGCCCAGCTAGGTAAAGGAAAGAGCTCTCACAGCATCCACCTGACACTTCTTCACCATAGCACACAACTCAATTATAGTGAAATAATTATTGGCAGTTATTTGTTTAACACATGTTTTCTCCATGGAGCAGACTAAGTGGTCCTAGCACAGTACTGGTTTGTGTGGCCTTGCTTAAACTTTCTTTTTTAGTACTATTAGCATTCTATGATGTCAGTGGGTTAATAAATGAGTGAAGGAGAGAAAGGGGATACTGAATATTTCAGCAGGTTTGGCTGTGAAGGGGAGGAGAGAACTAGGGTGACAGCTGGAAGTCACCGTAGGATTGACTTACTCTGCTCATCCTGTCTTAACAAAATAGCATAGACCAGGCAGCTTAAACCACAGAAATTTATTTCTCACAGTTCTGGAAGCTGTAAGTCTAAGATTAAAGTGCTAGCATGGTTAGCTTCTGGTGAGACCTCTCTTCCTGGTTTGTAGGTGGTCATCTCCTTCCTGTGTCCTCATGGTGGGGAGGAGGGGGAACGGGGGGAGGGAAGGGGGTGGTGGAGAGAGGGGTGGTGGTGGAAAGAGTGGGGGGTGGTGGTGGAGAGAGCAGGCAGGGGTGGAGGTGGAGAGCGGGGAGGGGTGGAGGTGGAGAGCGGGGAGGGGTGGAGGTAGAGAGCAGGGAGGGGTGGAGGTGGAGAGCGGGGGGGGTTGTGGAGGTGGAGAGCGGGGGGGTGTGGAGGTGGAGGGGGGGATGGAGGTGGGGGGGTGGAGATGGGGGGAGAGCAAAAGCAAGCTCTCTGGTGTCTCTCTCTTTTTTTTTTTAATATGAAATTTATTGTCATATTGGTTTCCATACAACACCCAGTGCTCATCCCAAAAGGTGCCCTCCTCAATACCCATCACCCACCCTCCCCTCCCTCCCACCCCCCATCAACCCTCAGTTTGTTCTCAGTTTTTAAGAGTCTCTTATGCTTTGGCTCTCTCCCTCTCTAACCTCTTTTTTTTTTCTTCCCCTCCCCCATAGACTTCTGTTAAGTTTCTCAGAATCCACGTAAGAGTGAAAACATATGGTACTTGTCTTTCTCTGTATGACTTATTTCACTTAACATAACACTCTCCATTTCCATCCACGTTGCTACAAAGGGCCATATTTCATTCTTTCTTATTGCCACATAGTATTCCATTGTGTATATAAACCACAATTTCTTTATCCATTCATCAGGAGGAGCTAAAAAATGGTGTCTCTTCTTATAAGAGCATTAATGTCATCATAAGGGTATCATCTCGATACTGTCACATGGGGAGTTAGAAATTCAAGATATGAATGAGGGGCACACAATTCAGTACATAGCAGGAGTTAAGTGAAGATTTTTTTAATGGTTAAAAAGTCTTGAGCAGACTTAAATTCTGATGGCAGATGCGAGCAGAGAGGGGAAAGTCATTGGAGATGAGAGGAGAAAGCAAGTAGAGCACTGCTAGAGACAAGGGCAGACATGGCTCCCACTGTGACATGATAGGAGGGGCAAAGGGCAAGTGCAGTTCCGTGTGACCTTTTCCATATGGTGTCAACCAGCTAAGAGAGCTCTCAACTCATGACTTGTTTCCTTTTAAAGTAACATACAAGGGTATCTGCTGAGGGTCTGGCATGGTTTGAGGAGAAGATCCTAAGTAGATTATGTGAAGAATGAGAGCGGAGTAAGGACACACGAGCACAGAGTGCTGATTATCAGGAGAGTTTGTTCCACCAAGTACTTAGTGCTATGAGATGTTTCTCTGGCACCATTCAGCATGTGGAGCATGAAACCAGGAAGGAGGATAGCTGCCTTGATCTAGAAACAGTGACATGGTAGAAAGCAGGCATGTGAACTGAGAACACTCACTGGAAAGTGGTTGATGTGAGGGTCATGGATTGAATTAGGATCATGGGGATGGGAGGGGACTAATAGGGAAAAAGTAAAGAGACTAAAGACTTTCTGTGTGAAAGGGGTAATGGCTGAGAGCCCTGGAACGGGAGAAGATTGTGGTCGCCAAATGGGATGTTTCAATGCAAGATTTCAACACTGTCCAACATGTCAGCTTAGGAGTGAGTGGCTGAAGTGGATTCATGGTAAAGGTCCCTGCAATGGAGAAGACCAAGACTGGAGGCCAGTCTAAAAGAGATGAGTCTAGTGCTTAGTGCAATGATGTCCAGTAAGCTGCCTCCTTACAAAATTCCATTTTCACAAGGCTTCTTCCCCTGTGGGAGGGCTGCATGAGCCACAGCACTGCTTCCCCAGGTAGTTATCATAGCCACCAGTCTCTCCCTCTTTTTTCTTATTAGTGCTTCACGTCTTGAAGCTCTTGGGATAAAGAGACAGAAAAAAAGGAAGCAAGAAACTGATACAGAGGGTCACACAAACCATTGAAATCACAGAATTCAGATGATGTTATTTATCTGATAGGTTACCCTTGTTCCGGGCTCTCAAGACTAAATGGGAATCTCTGCCCTGTAACAACTGTGTTACCAGAGACCTTTGGGAAAATCCTCCTTTGGGGCTTCCTTTAGGGCCAGCAGTGCCATATACATATAAACATTTTTTTTTCCTTCATACAGGACAAGTAGAGATTAATAGTTACTATAAGTATTGTTTTCCAGCAAGAATTGCCAAAATTAGAAAATTCCCCAAGACTATCTCACTCACAGCAGATATCACCAACAGATCATGACAGTTTTTACTGCAGACATAAGATGTAGCTTTAGAATTGATAATATAAATCATGGGCCATTCTAGAACACTTTGAAGACTGAAAGAGAATGTAACTGTGTTCCAAGCAGCCTAAAGGTTACCTATCTCTAACCCTTTACCTTTGCCTAGCTTTAGTAACTATAGTTTTGTGATTTCAGCAGAACACTGGCCCAGGGGAAACAAGGAACCAGGTGTTCCCAGAAGACCAAACTTGGCCATACTAGAAAATAGACTTCCATGATGCCAGCAAATCTGTTTGAGATTATACTGAGAATGCTTCCCCTGCACAGCGACCCTCATCACCTCCCTGTGCGTCCCTTTTTAAAATCCCCTGCTTGTTCCAAGACTTTGGAGATGGTCTTTGGGCATCAGTCCACCATTTTCCCAGGTTGCCAGCCTCCTGAATAAGCAACTTTTTCTTTCCAACCAACACTTGTCTCTTGAGTCTTGGCTTTAAAGAGATGAGCAGCTAAACTCGGGCTTTGGTAACAGATTTTGGCGAGCCAGCCAGGAGTCTATGCCCCCCTCCCAACATCTATCCTCCTCAGGTCTCCCCAGGACAGAGTGATTGGCTGTGACAGCAATGCCAGGGCTTACCTGTTCCCAGGTTACAGAGAGCAGATATTCGCAGCAGCACCCCTGAGCCCACCATTGGTTTCCTGAGTTAGTGATGTTGATGTCAGGGAGACAGCTGCTCATGGTTATTGATTTTAAGGATGGTCCCAAACAGCTGCAGATACTTTTGTTTGGGGGAATCTCCTTTCTTGCCGCTGCTCGGCCTCAGCTGCCTCCCGTCACTTCCTGTTGGTGGAAAGGAAACGTGAACTGGGATGAGCTAATAGGCTCCACGGCAGGGTAATTCCACCAGAATGCATGCTGGGAGTCCTCTTTTATTGCAGTTTGGCCAATTAAGCTGTTTGGACCCTTCTGGGTCAATTTGTGGTACACCTGGTAAGGGACAAGACTCTAAAGTGACTTTGTGCCAGTCTCTCTTCTTAGTTTTTTTTTTTCTCCATTATTTTTTTAATGTGTATTTATTTTTGAGAGAGAGACCGCACATGAGCAGGGGAGGGCTAGACAGAGAGGGGGCAGAGGATCCGAAGCAGGCTTTGCGCTGACAGCAGAGAGCCCGGTGTGGGTTGGAACTCACAAACCATGAGATCACAACCTGAGCCAAAGTCAGATGCTTAACCAACTGAGCTCCCCAGGTGCCCCCCCATTCTCTCTTCTTAGAAGGGGAGTTGGCTTGTTTGACAAGTACCTGATTTGTTTTAGTATTTGTGTAAAAATGGGGGGATCTAGTTCAATCCCCTCTCAGAGTCCATTGGGACTGGTATTTTCTGATTGGCACACACCTACAGCTATAATCCCGTGACTAAAAAGAAAATGGTATTTTATTGTAACACTAGCTAGGCTTCATTTAGTCATAGTTCTGTTTCTTTGGTGTTCTTTCTGAACTTCTGCCTTGGGGTCTACTCCTTCCGTTCCCAAAGAAAGTCCATTAGGACATATTTTGAATAAATGATGCAGAGGGCTGAAAAGCAACCAGAGACAAAGCCTGTTTTGCAAGGAGAGACAGGAGACAGAGATAAAAGAATGTTAGTCCAAAGTTTGAGTCCACCTGTGGCCTTGCCCGTGACACCCCTGCCACCTCTACCTCCGCCTCTGCCTTCTCTTCCTGTTCTGCACCACCACCTGGGCCGCTTGCACAGCCGGCTCCTATACCATCCTCAGTGCTTGGGTGCCATTGGCTCCTGCTCCTCCTACCCTCACAATGGAGGAGAAAAAAGTCTAAGCCGTCAGGCTACCTCCTTATGACGTTCAAACTGGAGCACCTCCCAAATCAACATGAAGGGGCCCAGAATCTCCCCTAGACTTAAACTGCCCACTTCAGATTTTCCCATAGGAGCCCACATGAAATTGACAGTGGGGAACAAATTGAATGGCTTTTTAGTGGACACAGGTGCAACATATTCAGTATTAAAGCTAATTCAAGGTTGTTAGTTTAGCTAAAATAGACATGTCTTTCGAGTTGTCAGTACTAAATACAAAACTTACTCTATCAAGGTTTACTAAAGGTCACATAAGCTCATATTATATCTGTTGTCATTTGTCAGTAAAAAATGACTCAAAATGATAGTTAATTTTGTCTGTGTCATGAAGTTTTAGGTTAAATAAATAAAAAGGCTTATAGATAAACTTTTAAACAGCTTTCAAAATCTTTGGCAACCTGAAACTTTGGAGTTTGTTGGTTTCTTTTTTAAAGATTTTTTAAAAGTTTTAAGTAATCGCTACATCCAGTGGGGGATTTGAACTTACAACCCTGAGATCAAAAGTCGCATGCTCTACCAACTGAGCCAGCCAGGCGCCCCTGAAGTTTTGCAAGTAAATGATGAATTGGGTTGAATTTATTGGATTTCTAAGTCTTTTTCAAATGAGATAAATACTGAAATCTTAATTACTAAACATAGGTTTTTATCTGCTTTTGGCTTCTTATTACAGAGAAACTAAAGATACTTGGGTCTTCCAGTAAACGTGTTTTATGCTTTATTGAAAATTGTACTACAAAAAAGCACATTTCCAAAATAATGACATATTTACAAATTTGCCAACCTAAAGACTTCTGGTTTAACACACAGTTCACAATTAGTTACTACTTAGTTTTCTCTAGAAACTAAGGTTTCTAAGAGTTAAAATTCTGATAAGTGTAATTAAGACTGCTAGAAATGATAAGGAAACAACTCTATATGCATAAAAAGTAAGGTGTGTTTTTTTAAGGTTTGAAGAATGGGAATACATTTTTGTTGAGGGAAAAAAAAGTAATTTTGTCCTAAAATGAGACTGGTTATTTAGAGAGTGAAGGCTTAGGAAAAATTCTGAATGTTTAAAAAAAAAAAGTAGAAAGTTTGTGAAAGGGAATCTTTGGAAAAGAATTTTATGGGTGGCCAAGACTAAGATTGGAATGAACGAGTTTTAAAAGTATACTAGCATAAGGTTGAAATTTGGCTTTTCTCTATTAAAAAGACAAAATTTTCTTGGATTGTTTGTCTGCTCTTGATAAGAAATCATAAACAATGTTTTTTTTTTTTTTAATATTTCCAGAAAATCAAATTTTCTATGTTTCGTCTTGATCAGGTCTTAAAACCTCTCAACATTAAAGGAGCTAAGTTTTGTTAACAACTATACAAACTGTAGTATCTCTTATTGCCATCTTGGTTAAATAATTAAACATTAAGTTTTATAATGATCTGTGATCCTATTTAAGCAGGAGCTTTAAAACCTTCTGAAGTTTTTAGCAAAACTTCCCCAAAAGTCAAATTCTAAATGAAGTCTTTTTGACTAATTAAGCTTGTTTATTTGTTATGTTAAATTACATGGGAAACATTGTCAAACAAATGATGATAAATCTTCTTAGGTTATATTGTGTGGGTTGATGTTATAACTGTTCTAGAAATTATATGAAATTTCTAAAGCTATAATATGTCCTGGCTTAAGGTCATCACTTGACATTCTACTTATTAAAATGTATGTCACCAAAATAACTGGATTTCCTTGTCAGCTGCATTATAATGAACTCTCTTCAGATCTTTGACCGCGTCCATTTTTTGAGTCTTTTGTCATTTACAGCTATTGTTTTGGTGCTCTTAGAAAATGTGTTTCATCTTCAAGGAGATTCATGAAAAGGATTTTTGACAAACACAGGTTTCTGCTGTCTTTAAGATCATAAAACTGAACTGGGTAAGAATTTCTGAAATTAAGGAAAAGCTGCATTCAAACAGAACAAGATTATTTACATGGGACTAAGTGAATTAAGAAAGATGATTATAGTTTTTATGACTCTTTTATTTTTTTAATTTATTTTTATTTATTTTAGAGGGAGAGAGAGAGAGAGAGAGCAGGAGAGAGGAGCAAAGGGAGAGAGAGAGAGAGAGACAGAGAGAGACAGAGAGAGAATCCCAAGCAGGCACCATGCTCAGCACGGAACCAGACACCGGCCTCGATACCATGACCCTGGGATCATGACCTGAGCCAAAATCAAGAGTCAGACACTCATCAGACTGAGCCACCCAGGCGCCCCTTAGGACTCTTGTTTGATACGTTTGCTCTTCCAGATTTAAGGAAACTTTTTCTCTTAAGATACCTGTAACTTATAGAAATACGATAATATTCCTTCGTGAATAAACTGAAACATTTATCTTTTCTCCCTATCTGAACCCTCCAGAATTCATAAACTCCTAGTATTTTTTCTTCCATGGCAATTATAACTGTTTGCATAAGTTCAGTAAGAACCTGTTGTCTTTGTAATGGGACACCATTGAAATCATTGGTTAGATTACCAAGGCTTTGACTGGAATGTCATATTTGAGAGAGACAAGCAGAGACTCAGATATGACCAGACAGCTTGAAGGAACGAGGGTTGACTTTATGGAGCCAATGGAGCCCCTTGGAAATGTTGGCTTGGTACCTTGCTTAGACTTCCCAGCAGCCTTATCAATGAGTAAAAATGTCACTTCCTAGCAGGTACAGGAACCTCAGGATGTTTTGGGAAGGTGGAGAAGATAAATTCACCTGAATCTATAGGTATTGCAGGCAAATCTAATGGCAAGCATTTGGCTTGGCTTCTGGCCTTGAGAAGCTATTAAAAATTCAATCTGAAATTCCTTATAAAACGTTCCAACAAAGCAGGTTTTAAAGAATTTATATGGTCAATTACTATTCCTGCTATGCTTATGTGCTTATTAGGCCAAGTTTGTTAAAACTGGGCTTGTTTTGTGGCGCCTGGGTGGCTCAGTCAGTTAAGTATCTGACATTAGCTTGGGTCATGATCTCGCAGTTAGTGGGTTTGTGCCCTGCGACAGGCTCTGTGCTGCTCCTACCCTGCTCGTACTCTGTCTCTCGCTCTCTCTCTCTCTCAAAAATAAATAAACACTAAAAAATAAATAAACAAACCTGGGCTTGTCTTACAAACAAATTAGTCTTAATTTGGCTATCATTGATAGAAATGAAGGTGATTTTAGAGAAAAAAAATTACGTTTCAGTAACACACATTTGTGGATGTTAGATTCTAGTTCTGATTGTCTTTGAATGTTTGTTGTTTGCCCAAGCTAGACAACTTGAGGTAAACTTCAGAGAAATTGCCACAGCAGCTCATGTATAGACAACTTTCATGCCTGTAACTCTGAGAATAGTCAAAGGACCCCATGGGCATGTGATTATTTGAACAGTTGGACAACGGGAGGCACTTGCTTGTTAGGAGTTCTTACTGCTCCCTTTTCAGTCCACAGTAAGTCTAAAGTTGCCCATTGAACAAGCTCTCTCAAATTATTCACCCGTGTCAGGCAGGACCTCCCTGGGGAAACACCAGATGGAGATGAATATTTCTTTGGGTATAGTTTGCTCCCCTGATGGGGAGTTGCAGCTCATCAACATGTGTTATTTGTCTAAAACCTTATTCTCATCACTAACAAAACAGCTAACTCCCTCACCAAACCGCAAAAGTTTTTGGACTGCTTGGCTAACGTGACACTAGATAAGTGCTACAGTAGCCTTAGACTAGTTTGGTGAACAAAATGGGGTATGTTGTAGTAGCCAACAACTCTTGCTCTACTTACACTAACTCCACCCTGCCGGCTGAAACTAGCGTAGACAGAATTAGACAACAGGCCACTTGGTTGCAGCAGACCCTAGAAGAGCACATCCCTCTGTTTCAAGGGAGTTGGAATTGGTTTGCTGGCCTATTTTCTTGGATACCCACTAAAATCAGATCAGTTCTAGAGGGAATAATAAAAATGGGCCTTACCAATATTATGGACTTACTGGAATATACTTAGGGCAAGACTAGTAATGTCATGTGCCACCAGATGATGCAAGAAGGCGTCCAAAACTTTAAAGAAAGAACTACCTTTGGTACTACCCCCACCCAACACACTTAGAAAAGGGGGCCCAAAGTTACATCCTGCACTATGTCAGGGCCTTCCATTCCAAAGACCCTTCTGTGCCCTGATTCAGCCTGAAACAGCTACAGAAGATGAACTTTTGCCCATATTCCATAGCAATGAAAAGAAGGGATGACAGTGGGGATATGCTTGTTCCAAGCAGCCTAAAGGATACATATCTCTAACTCATTAACTTGTGCCCTGTAGCTTATATAGCTTGATTAATTATAGCTTCTTTGAGATTTCAACAGAACACTGACCCTGGGGAAACATGTAGTGAGGTGTCCCCAGAAGATCAAGCTTGGCCATGCTAGAAAATAGCCTTCCCTAATGCAGTAAGTCTGCTTGAGATCATACTGAGAATGCTCTCCCTGAATAGTGACCTTCATGACTTCCCTATACCTCCCTTTTAAAACACCCTGCTTGTTTCAGGCCTTTGAGATGGTCTTTAAGACATCAGTCCACCATCTTCCTAGGTTGCCAGCCTCCTGAATAAAGCAACTTTTCTTTCCAACCAACTCTTGTCTCTTGAGTACTAGCTTCGAGTGGTGAGCAGCCAAACAGGGTTTCAGTAACAAGAAAACTAAAAATAAGTCAATGTAAAATTATTGATTTTTATTTTCTGATTGACAAGTTAAAACTAGTTTGTGAATGGAACTATTTCATAGTTCTACCAATAAAATAAAATCAAAGTTTTTCCTAAAAATAAAATCTGTGGACATTAAATCCAAATAAAAAGACTTTATATTGATTTTCAGAATGTTTAAAGATAACAAACGGGAAAATTATTCCTGGCATGTATTTGTATACTTTATTCAGGCTTTTTGCCATATCTATCTCTAATACTGTATCACTAATATTTTTATTAAGAATAAATCATTTTTAACATTTAAATGTTTGTTTGTTTATTTATTTTGAGAGAGAGAGAGTCTCAAGCAGGCTCCACACTATCAGTGCAGAGCCTGACATGGGGCTCGATCTCACAAACCATGAGGTCATGACCTGACCTGAAATCAAGAGTTGGATGCTTAACCAACTAGGTGCCTTCACATCATTTTTAATATAATCTATTCATTGTTTGATAAAATTACCTACCGTACCCTTCTCTGTTGCATTTGTGGTTAATAAATGTGAAATTCTTGATGTCTTTGATTGCTGTTTCTAGTAATGTCAGAGCAAATTCTGAGAAAAAGGAGGCTATTCTTTTTCTGTTAGTTTCTTACTGAAATTTTAATTTCAACCTCAATTTTTTTACAGATTCTGTCACTTTGTCCCTACTGAGAGTATCTTTCTTTGACAAAATCTTTATAAGACAAAATTTGTCAAATAAGGTGACTGTGATTCTTTTGAGTGTTTTACCATCTTTAGACCTTGGAAAATAGTAGACCTTCTCAATTTCATTCCATCAAAAGATTCAACTCAAATTTTGAGATGTTCCAAAGATCAATTCTAGAATATCAAAATTAAATCTATACAATTTCTAATCCTCGTTACGTAATTTGTTCAGTTTCTTGTTTTCATAAGCAGATATTTTAATGTTTTCCTGTTGTGAGCTGTGTTTTCAGTAACTTTACACATGTCTCAGAGCTTCAAACAGAGATGTTTTTAGTTTTTAGGGTTTTTTCTTGGTATTCCATTTGTTAACTACTCTGATTAAAGATTTTAACTGATTTTAAGCAAAAGATAAATATAGAAGACTCATTTACAATTCTATTTGACAACATAAGGTTGATTTACAAAGTAGTTCTTCAAAAGCACAAGCATTATTGAAATTCAATTGATGATGGGAAGAAAAAAGAGAAAGAATGAATACTACCATTCTGAGACATTTTATTTTGTCTCAGTTTGTGTGTGTGTGTGTGTGTGTGTGTGTGTGTGTGTGTGTTGTAAATTTTGGCAACATATCTTCTATTTTAATTCGTGGAATATTACAACTTCTTTGGATGAATTGTAATTATGCAAGTACAATTCCAAGTTCTGCTGTCTGTTCCATAAGATTCATAACTTTAGTAAGAGTACTATTTTTATCATGGCACTTTGCCTCACCAAAATTATAGTTGTATTATCACTCCAAAATGAATACATTTAACTTCATGGGGAAAAGCTTAACTAAAATTACAATTATTCTCAATAACATAAGATGTTTCACTTTGGCAAAATGACTCCCAAAACTTTATTTCAACTTCATCAACTGGATGAGAAAACTCAACCCATTAGTGAGATTAAATAATCTTTTATTTCAAGTGTTTGATAGCATGGATATCAAATTGGCCTTGTTCAACCTTGGGCCAAGATCATTTTCTGACAATAGGACCAGCACAGTAACAGCTGTCATGAACTTTTGGTGCATGTGCAAGAAACTACAGAATCAAAAATGATTAAGATTAATTTGAAGAACAATTATTTAAATGAATTCTTTACATTCACATGCTGAAATGTAAATGTATCTTCTGCGGTGCTTGCTATGTGTTAAATTATTGGCTCAAGCACAGTTTTCTTAAAATAATTACTGACTCGAGCAGATTTAGAGCAAAGTTAAAAGCCTGTTACCATTGTAACAAGAGTGTTTAGGGTGTGCTCTACATGAGGACTGTTCAGCTTCTATTTCCTGGACTTATTACACATATTCCTATAATTTTCCCCACTTCCCACTGACCCTGCTGACTGGCAGCCTGGTGAGTATGCATCTTTAAGACTACAGTGAGAGCAAAGGCACAACTGGAGGAAAAAAAAAACAACAACAAAAATGCTTAAATATTTCCCCTGCCACCACTCCTGAGATACGAAGAAGTTGACTTTCCTTACAGCATGTATCAAAGTCCACTTTTTTTTTTTTTCTTTCGGGAAGTGTTTTGCATGCTTTAGTGGGAATAGAGATGGGTTGGTCGTCCCTCAGTTTCCTATGTGTTGAGAGAGCTCTGTTCACTGAGCATGCACTATACATGCACCTAGACAAGACTATGGCAGAAGCTGGAAATACCAACTGGCGGTCTCACAACTGCACCCAAGGTTTCTTTAATGCGACTATTAATGACAAGTCCTTAAAAAAAAAAGAGTCCGATTTCGGCTCAGGTCACGATCTCGTGGTTCATGAGTTCAAGCCCTGTGTTGGGCTCTGTGTGGACATGTCAGAGCCTGGAGCCTGCTTTGGAATCTGTGACTCCCTCTTTCTCTGCCCCTCTCCCACCCATGCTATATCTCTCTCTGTCTCTCAAAAAATAAATAAATGGTAAAAAGAAATTTTTTAAAGAAAGAAAGAAAAATCCATCATAAATGCAAAACCAGATGGGATGCCTAGACAGGAGGAGTAACCGGTACTGTCACAGGCAAAAGGGACACATTGTCTCCCTAATGTCCTTCCTCAGCCAAGTTTCTGGGAGCCTACTACCAATTGACGGGAGTTTGCCTACAGCATGAAACCTTCTAGAACCCCTAGGACTCTAGACAATCTGTAATGTGTTCTGCACTAGGACTTATTCTGTTTGAATGGAGCCAAAAAGTTACTATATTTGAAGTGCTTTCACATAGGAATTAGAAGTGTTCTTAATTAGATTGCTAGGATCCAGTGTTCTTCTTCCCCTGTCAAGGGTCCTGAATGTGTCATGTGCCAGAAGGCCATGCTCTAGCTCACTCCTGCACTTCTTCTCCACCAGCTGAGTTTTTTGTTCTCAAATCTATCTCTGCCAAAGTGCCCCTGTTATTCTAACTACTTGATTTAAATTATACAAGTTGAATAAAATGTGACTGCAAAAAGAGAATCATTATTTCTTGGAAAACTACACTGAATTCTTTGGAAAGTCTCAATAAAGTAAGTCACCAAAAAGCTCATTTAATTAGCAGTGGGTAAAACTGTCAAAATTGGGGTTGGGGAACTTTCTTACACCATACACGAAAATAAATTCAAAATCGATCAAAGACCTAAATGTGAGACAGGAAACCATCAAAATCCTATAGGAGAACACAGGAAGCAACCTCTTTGCCCTTTTCTTACTAGACACGTCATAGAGACAAGGAAAACAAAAAGAAAATTGAATTGTTGGGACTTCATCAAGATAAAAAGCTTCACAGCAAAGGAAACAATTAACAAAACTAAAAGGCACCCTATGGAATGGGAGAAGATATTTCCAAATGACATATCTGATACAGGTTAATTATCCAAAATCTATAAAGAACTTATCAAACTTATCACCCAAAAAACAAATAATCCAGTGAAGAAATGGGCAGAAGACATGAATAGACACTTCCAAAGAAGACATCCAGATGGCTAACAGATGCATGATAAGATGCTCAACTTCACTCATCATCAGGGAAATACAAATCAAAACCCTGATGAGATAACTAACCTCACACCTGTCAGAATGGCTAAAATTAACAATGCAAGAAACAACAGGTGTTGGCGAGGATGGAGAAAGGGGAACCCTCTTACACTGTTGGTGGAAATGCAAACTGGGGCAGCCACTCTGGAAAACAATATGGAGGTTCCTCAAAAAGTTAAAAATAGAATCTACCCTACAACCCAGCAATAGCACTGCTAGGTATTTACCCAAAGGATATAAAAATAGATTCAAAGGGGTACATGCATCCTGATGTTTATAGCAGCATTATCAATAATAGCCAAACTATGGAAAGAGCCTAAATGTCCATTGACTGATGAATGGATAAAGAGGATATGGTGTGTGTGTGTGTGTGTGTGTGTGTGTGTGTGTGTACATATAATGGAATATTACTCAGTCATCAAAATAATTAAACTTTGCCATTTGCAACAATGTGGATGGAGCTAGAATGTGTTATGCTAAACAAAATAAGTCAGAGAAAGACAAATACCATTTGATTTCACTCATATATGGAATATAAGAAACAAAAGAGATGAACATATGGGAAGAGGGGAAAAAGAAAGGGAAACAAACCATAAGAGACTCTTAAAGACAGAGAACAAACTAAGGGTTGATGGAAGAAGGTGGGTGGGGGATGGGCTAGATGGGTGATGGGTGTTAGGATGGAACTTATTACAATGAGCACTGGGTGTTGTCTGTAAGTGATGAATCACTGAATTCTACTCCTGAAACCAATATTGCACTGTATGTTAACTAAGTAGAATTTAAATAAAAATTTAAAAAGAAAGAAATTGAGGTCGGGAGACACTAAAGCTATAGAAGGATTCTGCATTCAAATTTCTTCACACGTTTTGGGTTTTTTCTCTGCTTTAAAGAAACTCAAATTGGAAATTGTAAATTCTAAACAACCTAACAGGTTGCTGTAATAAAAAAGAGTTAACGTATATTGGGCTCTTCTATGTGCCAAATGCTGCCCCTTGACATAAATTATGTCACTGAAACTGTCAAAAACCACAAAAAGCAAATACTTTTATGGTTTCTATTGTAGTGTTAAATCATCTGAGATTCAGAAAGGTCAATGCTAAGTTTTGCCCTGTGTCACATGGCTGGTTAATAGTTAAGCCAGGAGAGAATTCTGTAACTCTTTAGCTCCAAAGCCTATGCATACTTCACTTTTCATGCTTTGTTCCTAGGAAGTAAATTCTGAAAGAAAAAAATTTTTTTAATAAGGGTTTGGAAGAGGGGCACTTGGGTGGCTCAGTTGGTTCAGCATTGGACTCTTGATTTAGGCTCAGGTCATGATCTCATGATGGTGAGATGTAGCCCCATCTGGGGCTCTGTGCTGAGCCTGGAACCTGCTTGAAATTCTCTCTCTCCCCCTCCCCCACCCCTCCCTGCTTGAGCTTGCACTCTCTCTCACTTTCTCTCTCTTAAAAAAAAAAAGGTTCTGAAGCAGTTACACATGTCAATATAATGAACATGTGGCCATGAAGAAAGGTATACTTTCAGGAAATGGATTTTGCCAAGCTCTTGTTCCCTCTTCCCCCCCCCCCTTGCTGAGTCTGAAATTATCTTTTCATTCCATAAGTAGAGGTGCAAATGTCTCCTGGGAGAGAGGGTCCAAGGGTTCACTCCAAAATATGTCTGCTGTATTTTGAAAACCTGACAGAGGCTTGTCAACACCCTGGGCAAAGCAATTACCCAGCATTGTTAAATTTGCAGCTGCTCTTACCAGCCTCTCTAAATATCTGTACATGGTCAAAAAAGTCGCGGGACACCTCTGCTAGACTACTTAGGAGGGTGGACACACCATGGTGCTGTTTCATGCTGTGCCAAGTAACCAAATGATAATAGCAGCCACTTAATAAGCATCTGCTAGGTTTTGGTACTTTTCATGGGTTTGGTAAAGAACTTGCCCAAAGCAATGCAGCTCCAGAACTAGAATGTAAGCCTAGTTGATGAGTGCTGGCTTTCCTCTCCCACCGCTTCTCTGTAACTTTCTCCCCTGGAAGAGCAGGTGTCCCAGTCAGGAGCTGCAGGGGTTAGTGTTGGATATGGAAGATATCATCCTGAGGACGATACTCCTCAGAGAAACCAGGAAAACCCAAGTTGCTAGAGGCAAAAAGCAGAGAAAAGTGTAAGAACAGAGCGGGGCTGGGAGGGAAGCCAACCTCTGAACTGTTGTAACACAGTTTGCCATTTACCATTACTACAAGGATAGTACGCATTCTTTGTAGAAATGTTAGAAACAGTGGAAAAAATAGAGGAAAGTCTTTTCACAGATCAGAGAAACACTGTTAATACTTTTATATTGCTGTATCTTTTCAGTCTTTGGCTTTGTGAACATCTTTATTTTCCTTTACAAGATGGGACAGTATTTTTTTTCCCACTTGCTAATAGCAGGTAAACATTTCCCCACATTATTAAAATTCTCCTACATGATCATTTTTTTAAGTTTAGTTATTTGAGAGACAGAGACAATGTGAGAGGGGGAGGGGCAGAGAGAGAGGGAGAGAGAGAGAATCCCAAGCAAGCTCCATGCTGCCAGCGCAGAGCCCATGGAGGGTCTCGAACTCACAAAACCGTGAGATCATGACCTGAGCTGAAACCAAGAGTTGGACACTTAATCAATTGAGCCACCCAGGCGCCCCTCCTACAATATCATTTTTAATGCCTGCCTAGTACTCTAGAATAGGGGAAGTGAAAGGACTAGAACCTCGCTGGTCTGGGGTCCATTTCTAGCTCTGCCATTTCCTGGCCATGTGGCAAAACTCTCACCTCAGTTACCCCCTCAACCCCCATGGGTATAATAATCAAACCTCCTCCTAGGTGTGTTGGGATGATTATATGTGAAAAAGAATTGAAAGCATGTATCACAGTGCTACATACAGGTTAATTGTTATTGTTGCTGGGATTTATTTAACCAATTTCCTATTCCCCAACATTAGAGTTTTTCAGGTTTTCACAACTATGAACAAGATGCAATGAACACAATTACAGGTAAATCTCTGTGTTCCTCTGTAATTATGTCTTGATGTGCAATTACTGCCTCAAGAAATATGCAAAATTTGTATGTGTTTGATACATACTGTCCAGCTATTCTTCAGGAGACGTGTATTGATTTATAATTATTTTGACGACCCCTTGAAGGAAGCTGGCTATGAAGTCGGGAACTGATGATGGATTATGAGTCAGGAGGCCAGGAACAATCAGCATGTGAACACTGGCCTCGGAATGTGAGACCTGCCAAGTCCCAGGCAGACATGCTAACCTCTCCTCTCTTGGCCTTAGAGTCAGTCTCCTCTTTTGAACTTAGGACACAGGGATGGACTGAGAGAATGTGAGGGGCAATGGCTGACACTGAATTGATGGAGGGATGGACAGAAGGGGTCAGAAGACACTGGAAAGGGCCTTAGCAAATCAAGAAAAGTGTATCTCATGTAGGATTACTTTACTATATTATTAATTATTGCCAGATATTATTTATACATTTTAACTCAGATACTGCCTTAAAGTTGTAATTAACTCATTTAATAGTGTATGTGTACGAATACATTGAACTTTCACACTATGATTATCCTTTATTCACTTCTCATATTCTTCTTAAGTAGAAATAATGATGGCGGCAGGGCACCTGGGTGGCTCAGTCTGTTCAGCGACAAACTTTTGATTTCAGCTCAGGTCATGATCCCAGGGTCGTGGGATCAAGCCCTGCATTGGGCTCTGCACTGAGCATGGAGCCTGCTGACGATTCTTTCTCTCTCTCCCTCTGACCCTCTCCCCCACTCGCTCTCTAAAAAAAGAAAAAAAAATGATGGTGGCAATAGGTAGTAGAGTATTTTAAAATCATTTAATCAGCAAATTAAAGTTGGCCACCTTATTGGTCCTCCAATTTTAGTTTTAAATTTTATTGGTCCCAGGAATCCATATGTCTAGAAGATAGTGCCCAGGTAACACATACCCAGTCTTTAAACCTTCATTTATCCAACCAGCATTCAGTGAGGGGCTGACTGCTGTATGCAAGGTGTACAGGAAGTCTGCCTTTGACTCAGAGAGCTTGTGGTCTTTGGGTCTCACATTAGGGTAGCACCATGCAGGTGCAACACCCTTGGCTCTGGGGATTACAGACCGTAAGGGACAGAGAAGTGAAGAGGGCATGGGGATTACAGTCCATCACAGGGTCCTCGACTCTTAGCTAAGAAGCCACCTCTTCTTCTAGAAATTGTTTCACTCATTATTAAATATTGGAGTCCTTGGGAAAATAATGTTCACTATAATAAACACTTCCTCATTGTGGCAAAATACAGTATTTCAGAAATTAAAAGGACAAAGAAGAATTGAATCTAGGATAGGGGTAGGGGCAAAATATCCCAGACACCAAGATTTATAACTGCACATGGAAGAAATTATCTATAGGCTTTTAAAATGTATTTATTAAGCGATTGTTTGGTTTAGAACATCCAAAAGAAGGAAAATCAGTGTCTAATTTCACAAGACGTACGAGCTAGAATAAACACCTCAACATTTACAAAAACCTTAAATAAAAAGAATCACAAATCAAAATACCAGTAGTGACATGACACATTGTAACAACACAAATCAACAAAGTTGTAAATTCCACATTACCTAGAACACAGCAGGTTATGAGTGAAATAGGAGACTATGCTGCTTGGATTTATTTATATGAGCAAGTGCTCTCTAGTGTGGTAAATGTGCCATGCTCAAAGGGTTAAATATAAGTGTTTTTGTTGTTTGAGTCAGAGAAATGTTTGGATTTGAGATATTAAAAATCACAGAAAATCTTTCAAACTATTCTTCACAAATGCTTTCTGTGGGGCTGAGGGTAGAGGGTGAGTACAGGGAGACTTCTTCTAGAAGGAACATTTGAAAACATTTTGGTAGAACTTTCTGAGCAGTTGTGTGAGGCATGTTTTCTGAGGGATTTACTGGTTTACCAGTTTTGGGGACAGTCGGTAGCCCCTTGTGCAATGGGTATACTATGTCATAGTGTGAAACATTAATTGAAATTCCAGCAAATATCCAGGCAATTGGGAGGCACATAGGCTTGGCAGCCTTTTTTTTGTTTTGTTTTGTTTTGTTTTGTTTTGTTTTGTTTTTTAAGGGTATTTTCCTCAACCAAAAATGACTAGCTTCCAATACCCTTCAAGAGTTTGCATCCAAAAGGAAAAATACAATTGGGGCACCTGGGTGGCTCAGTTGGTTACATATTCGACTTCGCATGGCTCAGGTCATGATCTCACTGTTTAAGATTTTGAGCTCTGCGTCGGGCTCTGTGCTGACAGCTCAGAGCCTGGAGCCTGCTTCAGATTCTGTGTCTCCCTCTCCCTCTTGTGCTCTCTCCCAAAAAGAAATAAACATTAAAACATTTTTTTAAATGACATTTGATTTGTATAAAATCTTTTTTAAAAACACAAAATAAGCCTTAGGCAAACTTTCTCCCTCACCTGCTCCAAACTTCGATTACTGCCAAGAATTAATATGACTGAATTCATTTAATATGAATAAATAAGTGACGTGAGCTTAAAGTGGTTGGCCTTTGCCACCAGCACATCCCTTTCTGTTGATTTTGACTTGCAGCTTATTCTCCAGATAAAAAATATTTGTGTTATCAATTCATTGAATTAACATCGGTTACTAATTATCTAGTTAAGTTATAATTGGAAAGATTCTCGCCAGTGTTGCAAATTAAATTGCAAAGAAATCATGGGAGGATCGTTAGATAACATCTTTATCTTCAATGACATTATTTACACTAGATACAGTGTTTCTGAAAGCAGAAAGCTCTGTTCTAATCATTTAGACAATGTGAGAAGAAATGTTGATGTATGTGTACATGTATGTCACGTTTTAAAAATATACACACTGTTTTTTAAAGGACAAGTGTTTTCAGGCACCAGTCTTGTGATAGGTTGTTTTTGTTGTTGTTTTAAACTAAGTTCGAGTATATTGCTAAATGAAAAACAGCCAAAAATTATAGCAAAAATTGCCGATGTTAACTAACAATAGTAAATTGTTTGTAAAGATCTCAGCCTCTTAAGAAATGCATTAGAGTCAAATAGCCCGTGTTTCAAGAAAAATCTCATCGCTGCGACCTTCACTGCAGTAAGAACGTGACCATAAAGAAATGGTTTCCAAGTCTGACCAGTCATTGGAAGTGTTTCTTTTTTTTTTTTTTTTTTTTTTAATTTTTTTTTCAACGTTTATTTACTTTTGGGACAGAGAGAGACAGAACATGAAGGGGGAAGGGGCAGAGAGAGAGGGAGACACAGAATCGGAAACAGGCTCCAGGCTCTGAGCCATCAGCCCAGAGCCCGACGCGGGGCTCGAACTCACGGGCCGCGAGATCGTGACCTGGCTGAAGTCGGACGCTTAACCGACTGCGCCACCCAGGCGCCCCTGGAAGTGTTTCTTAATCTCAGTGCCACAAAACTGTGATTTTAAATAACTCATGGCAAGAATGTTTTCTTTGAAGAAATTATTAAAAAGTTCTTAGTCATGTACAGTCACTTCCTAGAATGAAAAAGACCCAACCCTTGATTCTGTGACCTGGTGGAAGGTATAGTGACAGATGCCTCATTGCTGGATAACCAGGAAAATGGAAACACAGATTAAAACTGAAACCAATTCCTTTACTTGCCTTACATTAATGAAGAACGCTGTGAGTGTAATTACTGCCAGCGGAAATACTACGTGCATCTACAAATTTGACTGGTTTGTGTAGCAACAGCCCATTTTGAACTTCTTTTGAACCAAATACACAACAATACAGGGAGATGAATAACCCCTTAAAATACTGGAGAATAATCTGATTCAGGGTCAACTGGAGATGTTTATTTCATAACTTAAAGACATTTATTAGTTATCTACTGCAACACAAGACACAAGTGATCATGAGCTCATTAAGGATAAAATCCTTGGCTTATGAGTCTGTAGAGCTTAGAATATACCAGGCACATACTAAACGTTTGTGACATGATAGACTTTTAGAAACAATTTTCCTCATCGCAAGTTCCTCTTTTCCCTGAGTCTTAAACAATTTATGAAGTATGATGATACGATGTTACAAACAATAAAAAAGGCAATGATACAAGAGGGCAAATTAAAGACGTGTTTCTCTAAACATCATCTCTAAGTTTGCTCATCAACACCAGTGAAGGGCATTGGTGGTCCTTGCTAGGTAAACTATGCCCTGTAAGTGAGTTAGGCTGAGACTGTAGGCTGAACTCACAAGACAGGAAAGACCATTAAATAGGTAGGTAACAAATTAAAAGTTAGATGTGGTTTTCTCCAAAGCAATCAGCTGTGTGATAGAAGTCAAGCCTTCTTTGCTTATTTTCTCTCAAATAGGATATACTTGTAGACAAAAAACTCTAAGGTTTTGGGAAAGTGAATTACATCTTTGGGATTTGCTGGACCCTATTTAGGACAATAATGCTGAATGACCTAATTAGCATCTCATAGGCTTAAATGAATGAGAGTATTTTTTAAAATATTGATGTACTCCCAAGAATTAGCTGACTAATCAATTTATGAAAGTTCTGAATTTAGACTAAATTGGTGCAATTTTAGTGTCAGGAAGGATTTCAAAAATATTTTTCCCCAGAAATCATTCTACTTGTAATGATGTTTTTCATTTTTTTAAGATGAATAGTCAATTATTTCAGCATAATAATCTTTACTTTTGGTAGGGGAGAAAATCAATCATGGCAATAATTTCCCTAACTGGTTCATGCACTTCCATAGTTGAACCAATAACTTCATGTAGGAATTGCTTCTATGGCTTAATATTATACAGGATTATGACAAAATCATTTTTAGAATAATATAAATATGCAAAGAGTTGCCTATGCAGGGAGCAATGTCAATACAAATGAGAAGTTTAGTTTTATGACCAAAATGCTCAATATTTAGTTGAAGGTGCTTAATCATTCATAAGCATGAATCAGAGGGAGACTGGGAATCCAAGTAAACATATCTATCAGGCAAGCAGTGAGATGGAAATAGCAAAACTAATTTGGAGACAGGACATGGCATAGGCATTTTGAAATAAATGGCTATAAGATTTTTTAAAGTTTTGAATATCAGTAAGCGGTAGCATTTAAGGGATTCTAAATTTTTCACCACTTGACAAATGTCTATGTTCACTAAATTCCTGTAAGCTTTCCAGAGTAAGTTATAAATTTTTCCTTTATTCACAAAGCAAAGCCTTGTGATTGGCTTACGTATTTTTGTTAAGCCAAATAAGGCGGTTTGTGATTTTCTATAATTTCTATAAAGTCTCATTGCCTGAATATATAAATACACATGTACTTCAACCTAATTTAAAAAGGCCTCTTCTATTTCATATCCATTTTCTTCCAAGCATGAAGACTAGGGCATTTAGGTGTAATTTTGAAGGTTTATCACTCTAACGTTCTGCTATGCTAAGTTCACTATTAAAAAACACTTCAGGGAATGAGTTTTATTTGTAAACATTTTTTATAAGATTAACAATAATTTCACATATACTCCTGAGCTGCACTGTCCAATATGGTAACCACTAACCACATCTGAAAGGTGGCTTGAGAATTTTAAAAACTGAATTTTTAATTTTAATTCACTTTAAATTTTAAAAATTCCAGTAGTTTATTTATTGGAAAACCTTTAGGTGTGTTTGGGCCACTTAGATTTATGGAATCTACTTTTTCATCTGCGCATTTCATGAACCCTAAATACATCCAGTCTTACTGGTGAAAACTTAGCATCCAAATTAAGGTGCGTTGTAAATGTAAACATTTGAGAGATTCTGTGCAAAAAAAAAAAAAAAAAGAATGTCAAATTCTCATTAATACGTTTTATATGAATTACTTAAGTACCTTGCATTATATTTATCTTGGACAGCACTGATCTGGAGCTATATGAAAATTGCTAGTAGTTAAAAGATATGTCTTAAATGTTTCACTTTAATGTCATTCTCTTGATCAAAATTTTTTTATCATTATGAACAAGTAAATCAGATTTAGTATTTACACAGTACAAAGTACCCTAATTGCCCCTCTGCACACCCTCCTTTCTCCAAATTGCCAAGTCCTTGTTAGCACCAACAGCAGAATGCAAAATCATAGACAGTGAATACGCAGAAATAGTGTATGAGAGCACTGATGAGCGTGCAGTCGAATAGAACGCTGCAAGTTCTATCTTTTCTTTCCTCCCAATTGTTTCCAGCTCTATGTGTTCCTAATTCCAAAGTTAACCTTCAACTTCTTCCCAAGTTCTGCTGTGCTATGGCTTCCGGTTTAGAATAAGCGATGACTTTGCTCGGCAATGTGCTCGGTCATGTATTAATGCTAGATTCTGTCCAGGCCCGAGAACTTTCATCCTTCAGAGTGGAGAGCTTCCTCTGGGGGAAGGGTTCAAATCCCAGAAGTCTGAACACTGCCACCCGGTACTTCTTGGACATGATGTTGTACAGGATGGGATTGATGGCAGCGCTGAGGTAGAAGAGGACAAAGGATACCAGGTTGCAGTACTGGCTGATCTGAGCGATCTCCAGGGAGCCGGGCTCGAAGGATTTGGAAAATAAATATCGCCCTACGTGGAAGGGCAGCCAGCAGAGGATGAAAGCAAACACCACTACAGCTAAAAGGACAACGGGAGAGAGAGTGTGAGTTCAAGACATGTCATAGCAAGCCACATCCTATTTTGAAGACAGTTTTGTTTTGATTATGTATAGAACGACAATTGATTTCAGAGAAACATTATGTTCTGCTTTTCCCTATTGCTACTTTTTAACCAAGATTGGACTAACAGTTCAACCATTTTTATCGAGCTTCCCGATCATTTCTACTTAACAACTCTTTGAGTGGTTTTGTGACTAGACTGGCATATTGGCGCAACAGTTTGTTCACAAGAGTCCACCATTTCACATGTGTTAGATACAACCAGACACACATGAAGTACAGTGGTTACACTCAACGGCTGGTGGGTATCAGAGTTCCTGGGGCACAGATTCCTTGTATGTACTATAGACTCACAAAATTAATAACCCTAGGAAGGAGACCAGGACACCTGCCTTTTTCTTTTCTGTTCTTTTTTCTTTTTTAAAGGTTCACAGAAGACTGAATATGCATGCAGTCAGGATTGAGAACCTCTCAGATGGACGATACTCTGCCACGTACAATAGGCATAAGTGACCATGAAAGCAACTAACGCTGATTAATCTCCATCCAAGTCTTCATTTTGCCCAGGCCAGATGATTTTTCCCAGGACCTCTGAATTTCTAGATTAGGTTTTTAAAATTCAGAAGTCAAAGGAAAAATAACAGAAAGTAATACTTTAGTCTTTCTACCACCTTAGTGATTCCCTTTATAATGCCAAGGCAAAAGAAAATTAGTGTTGCTGTTGAGACACAATGAGGATAGTCAACAGCTTAAAAACAAAGCTGGAGGAAATTACTAAACTTCTCCTCAAAACTGACTGCCACAGTAGCAATGTGAATATTAGAATCCCCTGGAGGTCACTAGCAGGTGTGCAATATGTTAGCCATATTGTGAGAATCACTGGTCTAGAAAATGAAAAAATTTCACATTCTTTGAAAAAACTGTGTCACTTTAATATACAGGATTCCAGGAACTATAAAAATACAAATACGAAAGCAACCTGGAACTTCTAAGAAGCACTAAATAGGTAAACAAATACAAAACGTTAGACTATAACGAGGAATAATAAAACATACAGATCCTGGTTTTGACAAAGCAAGTAGAATCAGTATTTTGCTTGTATGTGAACGCATTTTTGTATCACTTCACTTGTACTGAACACACATACTTAAATTTATGTAGTAAATAGGCAGTGCACTCGAGGCCTGATACTGCACCTCAGTGCTCTTGGAAGGACCGTTTGGAGAGGGATAGTAAGTCCTGTCAGCTCACGCAAAGTCATCTTTTCTCATGTGGGAAGCCTGCATGTCTTAACTTATCTTGCTTTATCCTGGACTATCCTACCAGAAGAAACAGGTGGTCACAAAAACAAATGGAGACTCCAGCACTGATTTGTCATTGACTTCTTTTCAAAGCTAAAATAAACAGCAGCAGGGTAAACAGAACTGATGCAATTATCTAAAAAAAATGCAGGTCAGAAAGCCTACCGCAACACTGAAAGAAAAATGAATCATTTCCGACAGAACTACCCACATTGATCATGTCTTTGGTTAAATTTACCACTAAATGCTTTCTAGATCCAATGCCTACTCCTCCCCCCACCCCACCCTACTTTTTAAATGCAACTTGATATCCACAAATTGAGACAGGAAGCTTAACCTCACCTTTAACACTTAAAGACCACAATAGACTTTTATGAAATATCTCATTTTTAAGGCAGTGTTTCTGGGCTGATAACATTCATTTAAGGGAAATATAAAGGTGGGGCATCTTTTCCTGAAAAAAAAAAAAGGGGGGGAGACCAAAAGAAAGACACGAAGAGATAGAGAACAAAAGAAAGAATGAAGACCCTGACGTAGTGGGGGCGTGGGGGGAAGAGCAGGGGACACAGAGAAACAGAACAAAAAACAGAACAGAGAGAGAAAGAGGGAGACGCACACACCACAGAGAAACTAAGAAACCAGAGAGAGCTCAAGACAGAAACAGGAAAGAGTAACTGACAGACATGCAGATTGAGACTGAGAAAAACAGGGGAAAGATGTAGAGGCTCCGGGAGAAGGGGAAAGGGGGGAAGGCAAGGGGAGAGGAGAGGACGCGGGAGCGCGAGCTCGAGGGCGCGCTGAGACCCACCCAGCATTTTCATGGTTTGCTTGTGGTTCTGGTCCCTTAGCGAGGCGCCCACTGCCGCCTCGCCGCGCTTTCTCCGCCACAGCTTTCTGCCGATGAGGCTGTAAAGCACAGTAAGGCAGAAGACGGGCAGGAAGAAGAAGACGCTGGAAACCCACACCATGACCGTGAGCAGTCCGGAGCGCACCGCGAACTCGGTGGCGCGACACTCGTTGGTGTCCCGAGGGTCGGTGCCGTTCTCGTGCTCCACCCCGACCAGCACGAAGATGGGCCCGGCGCTGCAGAAGGCCACGGCCCAGATGACCAGGATGACCAGCTTCACCCGGCCCTTGGTGACTACCACCTTGGCCCGCAGCGGGAAGCAGATGGCGAAGTAGCGCTCGACGCTCAGCGCGGTGATGGTGAGCACCGTGGCATAGGTGCAGCTCTCGCTGACGAACTGGAAGAGTTTGCAGAGCAGGTCGCCGAAGTTCCAGGGCCGGTACTGCCACAGGCGGACGAGGTCGAGGGGCATGCAGAGGAAGATGAGTAGGTCGGAGAAGGCCATACTGGACAGGTAGAGGTTGGTGGTGGTGCGCAGCTCGCGGAAGCGCGACACCACCAGCATGGTGAGCAGGTTGCCCGCGATGCCCACCACAAAGAGTGCCACGCAGGTGGCGGTGACGCCGGCCAGCAGCGGCGCGGGGAAGAGCGGCAGGAGCTCGTCGGCAAACGAGTCGTTGTCGGGGGGAGCGTCCCAGCCCAGGTCCGGCAGCGTGAGGTTGTACCCCGGCTCCTCGCTCGGCGTCGCGTTCCACATGCTGCGGGCTCCCACTTAACAGGTTCTGGGATGCGACTGCCCTGAGAGGCTGGATCCGGCTGGCCCCAGAGGGTCCCTTTGGTCGCGGGAGAGTGCGGAGGAGGCGGCGCGGGCTGGCGGGGAGGATGCTTGGAGAGGAAAAGAGAGGGAAGTGAGAGGCAGAAGCGCAGGGAGGTGAGATTGATAGCGTGGGGCGAAAAAGGGGAGGGAGGGAGACACACGCGCACGCACGCACGCACTGGTGGTGAGGACGAGTGACCCACCGCTCTTTCTGGCACCTCTATTTTTCCCCATTATCTCCCCCAAACCTAGCCTCTGGCTGGCCCCCACTCGCGTACCTTCACCTTCTCAGGGGAAGCCCCGCCAGTCCCGCCTCTCCTGCGTCTTCTCGCTCCTTCTGCATCTCGCACTTCCCCAAAGCGTCCCGGCTGGTGGCGGCCTCGGAGACCCGGCACTGCGAAATGGGAGCGAAAGGCGCTCTCTTTCCAGCCTTGGGCGCTGTCAGTTTAGAGTGGTCCAGAAGGACAGATCACACCCGGGGCGGGGGCGGGGACGGTGGGAGTGGCGCGGAGAATGCCTTCAGTGGCCGGGACCTGAGTTTTTCCTCAAAAAGGGGTTAAGAGTTGGTTATGGACCTGGTGGGAAGAAGAAGCGAGTATGCCCCACCGGCACACTCCAAAAGAGAGATCTCCAAAAGAGAGATAGGGAAGGAAGGAAGGAAGGAAGGAAGGAAGGAAGGAAGGAAGGAAGGAAGGAAGGAAAGGAAGGGGAAAGAAAGAAAGAAAGAAAGAAAGAAAGAAAGAAAGAAAGAAAGAAAGAAAGAAAGACCTAGTATTTGTGTTCCGACCAGAGAGGAGACCAGTGCGCACCTGGGAAGAACCTCACGCAGTTCTAGAACCGATCATCGTGTTAACCAAGACAAACTGGCTCAGAGTCGTGTAGCCACTTGTCCGAGGTCACACAGAGAGTTGGGGGACCCAGAGACTAGACTTGGAGCCCTCTTCGGATTTGGACTTCTGAGCACGAAGGGCAGGCTGTGCTGAATAAACTTTCTTCTGAATCCTAGCCCTTTGTAGGTCCTTCCCTTCAGCGGCTAGCTGTGGTAAGCGATTTGTTGTGTAAGAGATTACTTGCCTTATGCAAATCTCAGGGTGGAGGTGGGGGCGGGGAAGGAGGGGCAAAAGGAAAGGGACAAGGAGGGAGGGTGGGGCGGGCAAAGGAGGAGCACGGGCTGTGAGGCTGGCACGTGGAAGGTGCGCAGTAAACATTTTTTTGAGGCATGATTGAGAGAGATCAGCTTTGTGTAGCTGTGTTCACATGGTCAAGGTCATCAACTTTTTATTTTAAACTGCAAGGATGCTTTGAGGACCACTGGGACTGGGTGTCAAGGGTCGGGGGCAGAGTTGGATCACAAAAAATACATATATATATACACACATTATATATATATGTGTATATATATATAATATGTATATATATACATATACGTAAAATATGTATGTATGTATGTATGTATGTATACATATAAATACACACACACACACACACACACACACACACACACACACAGGCATACATCCACGGGCAGTATTACTGTTACGTGATAGCTGTTCCAGGAGCAGGAGCTGTGTCCCATGGAAATGCGTCGGAGGCCACTTGCAAGGTGACGCCCTTGGACGCGGCCTGTTATGTCCCTCTGTCCGGAGCCCGGAATCTACAACCTAAGACGTGAGACTGGCAACTGCCAGCGATCTCACCAACCAGCTGGGCCTCTTCCTGCCAGGCATCTTGGGGACAATTGAGGGCGTGTTCAGCACCGCGGCCAGCGACTGGTCCCCGCTTACAGCTCTCCACAGCTTTCAGTAGCCGCTGCCACGCCGCCCTCCCCTCTTCCACTTGCGCCTCAGCACCGCAGTCCTCCTCCACGCGGAAGCCGGAGAGGTTCCTCCCAAGCACAGGAGGGGTTAAGCCGCTGCACTGTACACACCTATTAGTGCTCACCTGCCCCTGGCCTAGATGAGAATCCTTTCACTGTGTATGAGAGGGCTTTCCCGAAGCATTTTAGTGTGTTTGCATATGACTTTGACAGGTGTTTTGCATCACATCTGCCGTCTAAATTGTTAATGCTTCGAAGTCCACAAAGACCTATGGCTGAATGAATCCACACATGCACGAAAGATTCCACACATAGTGAGAGACTGGATGAAGGAGGTTTGATACAGCCTGCTAGAGAACACACTGCATAAGTTATCAGTGGTGTGTTACAGATGTTGTACCAAATTGACTTTTATTATTATTTTTAAATGTTTATTTGTTTTTGAGAGAGACAGAGACAGAGAGACAGAGCGTGAGCAGGGGGAGGGCAGAGAGAGTGAGACACAGAACTGGAAGCCGGCTCCTGGGTTCCACGCTGTCAGCACAGAGCTTGAGGCGGGGCTTGAACTCATGAACAGTGAGATCATGACCTGAACCAAAGTCATACGCTTAACCGACTGCGTCACCCAGGCGCCCACCAAATTGACTTAATTTTTTTTTTTATTTCAAACTACTAACTACTATTTTAAAAAAAGATTACAAGCAGGTCAGGCCACCAGTTACAGTTGACTTTTAATACTTCCCACCCTACATATCAGTAGATCTATGTGTGCAGACAGGTCTTTAGTGCAGAAAACAGAGTGGGATAAATAAAAATACTGTAGGAAATTACTGTCTAAGAATAAAAATCAGAAAAAGATTGTGGGGCATATTTCTAGTCTACTTAGTGCTAAAGCAATAGATGATAGGAAAAAAAAACATTAAAAAAATCCATGGTGATAAACATTGGGCATGTTGGCTAAAATAGCCAGGTATTTAACTGCGTTCGAGCATTTCCTAAAATATAGACAAATTTGTATTGTGTGATGAAGAAGAAACAAGGGATAATATTGAGATTGGTCCATTCACCTACAACAAATAATGTTATATAATATATAAAATTGTCTATAAGTATGTGTTAGGCACTGGGAATAACAAAATAAATAAAACTCAGACAGGCCTTATATTTATAAACTTATGGTCTAGAGAGAAAATACAGTTAAACAATCAATTCCAGTACAGTATGATACATGTCTTTGAAGAAGCAGATACAATGAGCTCTGTTGAAATATGGAGAAACAATGAATTACATAGAGTTTTAGGGATGGCTTCTCAGAGGAAGTGGTATCTGAGCTGGATCTTGAAAGTTGAGTTTTATCAGATTAAGCAAAGCATGCTCAACTGTTCAGACAGGGGCACAAAGGCCCATTAGAGCAAATGAGCCCAGCATGTCTTGTCCTTTGAATGGTGTCGGGAGTATTATCATGGATTTGTGGATTTTTATATAGCCAATGCACACCAATCAATTATGGTTACTTCTTTTTTTCTTTCTGATTCTCTGGTTTTCCTGTCTTTGGCTTATGAGATCCTTTTCAAGCCAGCTTCAGAGTCTTTTGACATGACTCACTTAGATTTTGAGAACTTCCTTGCTTTGTGGTACAATAAGATACCCCTAACTCACCTTGTAAATTCCCTACTCTAGACCTAGGGTAGCCATTTCTCCAAGAATTCCTGGTATCTTGTACTGAGAATGGCATTTAGAGACTTAAATTTGGGCAATAGGGCTGGTTATTGCCCCTGGAGCATTGTGGACTAGACCCTGTCTGTGGACAGAGCTAGAATATATGTTTTTAAAGAAATCATGGGATGATAATGATGATGATACAGTAGATAAATCAGAAGTACCCTTATCAAGTGATCAAAATTAGTATCACCCATGTGATACTCTGGGAAGGACATAATGTCACTTACACAGTGGAATGTACAACCTCAATCTAATCACAAGGAACATCAGACAAATTCAAAATGAGGAATATTCTATTCTAAAAATTCTCTGTTTTATAAAACAAAGAAAGACTGAGAGAATGTTCCAGACTAAAGGAGACCAAAGAGGTGTAACCTCCAACTATAATTCCTGACTCTAGACTGGATCCTAAACTGGAGGGAAAAAAAAAACTGCAATGCAGGACAATATTGGGTCCTGGACAAACTTAGAATATGGCACATAGATTAAATAGAAATATCGAATCAGTGTTAAGTTTGCTGAAGTTGGTGATTGTATAAGAGAAAATCTCCTTATTCTTAAATATATACACCCATCATGATTTATGCACCTGTTTCTGAAAAATAATTATCTGTGTGTAGATAAATTGAACAAATGATAAAGCAAATGGAGTAAAATATTAATAATAAATGAATTGAGGAAAAGGGTTAAAAGATTTCTTTGTACTTTTCTTGTAACATTTCTTTAATTTGAAATTATTCCATATAAAAAATTAAGAAGTCATAGTTTACATAGGTACTTCCATTTCCAATTATTTCCTCAACTTATTTGATTTTATATTTACACCTAACACCCTGGTTTCTAACAACATAAATATAAATTATTTGTTACAATATTCACTAAATGATTTCAAACTGATAACATCAGCATTACCACTAATAGTAAACTTAACAAATAAAGTTAGAGATTTTTTTGCAGATCTCTTTTGTCCTCAGAATATATCCCACTAAGTGTATATAGTTACTATGTTCTAAAATTACTTGAAATAATGCTTTTCTATGTGTGGTTATGTTACCAGTTTGACAAATAATTAGATTTATTTGTTTCGGTTCATCTCAATTTTAGTATTATTTCAAAATTTAAATTTTATTTTATTTATTTTAAATTTTTTTAAATGTTTATTTATTTTTGAGACAGAGAGAGGCAGAGCATGAACTGGAGAGGGTCAGAGAGAGAAGGAGACACAGAATCCAAAGCAGGCTCCAGGCTCTGAGCTGTCAGCACAGAGCCCGATATGGGGCTCGAACCCACAGACCGTGAGATTATGACCTGAGCCAAAGTTGGACGCTTTAACCGACTGAGCTACCCCGGTGCCCCTAAATTTTATTTTTTTAAAGTAAACTCTGTGCCCAACGTGGGACTTGAACTTACCACTGTGAGTTCAAGAGTCACATGCTTTACTGATTGAGCCAGCTAGGTGCCCTAAATTTTATTTCTTAATATGTAAAACATTTATATGATTTGACAAAACTTTAAAACAAACCATGGTCCTAAATTTAAAACTTTAAACTGAACAATATTCAGGAAAAAGGTTACTTCTTTTTCATACTCCCCAATAGACATTTAAAAAATTTAGCTTCTGGTTTGCCTGTCTTGTTTGTGTTTCTATAAACGTGTGTGTGTGTGTGTGTGTGTGTGTGTGTGTGTGTGTGTGTTTCTGTAGCCTGCATAAAAGTTATTACACTATATACATTGTTTACAATCTTGATTTTTTATAACATTACATTCTAGAGTTCTCTCATATCAATACTTTTTAAATGGTTTTATAGTACTCCATCTTGAGAAAGGTACATAGTTTCCATTATGGAGATGTACTTTATTTTCATCCTTTCAATGTTTTACTGTTTTTATTTGTTTGTATGCTTTAATAATTTTTTACTGTTATAAATAATGCTGTCACATATGTCAGGTATATTACAGAATGTATTACAGAAAAATATAAAACAAAATTACAGTTTAATAAAAGAACTGGCACATGGCATATATAACTTATTGAATAGCACAAATAAAGAAAGTGTGGAGAGACAGTATATAGTGCCTGAGTGTTGATTCTGAGCTCTAAAAATGCGTATGGAAATATAGTATAAAATGACAGATACAACATTACTTTATATTTTTAGAAGTGGAATTGTTGGATTAAAGAATAAAAGTGTCTGTAGTTTTCTTATACATTAGTTCCCATTATCCATTCCAAGATCCCCAGTAGATACCTGAAACTGGGGATAGTACTGAGCTCTATATACACTATGTTTTTTCCTATACATACATACCTATGAGAAGTTGAATTCATAAATGAGGCACAGTAAGAGATTGACAATAATTGCCACTAATGAAGTGAAACAATTGTAATGATATACTGTAATAAAAATTACATGAATGTGGTCACTCTCAAAATATCTTGTTGCACTGTTCTCACTTTTCCTCTGATGATGTGAGATGACAAAACGCCTATGTGATGAGATGACAAAACGCCTATATGATAAGATGAAGCGAGGTGAATGAGGTGGGCGTTATGATGTGGCATTAGGCCACTATTGACTTTCTGCCAATACTCAGAAGAAGGATCATCTGCTATGGACTGCAGTTCATCATGAGTAGCTGAAACCACAGAAAGTGACACTGTGGATAAGGGGGGAACACCGTATATCACCACATGTCTCTCCCTGGGTTTGTACCAAATTGTATCTCCATTAACCATGAATAAGAGTGCTTGTTTTCTTCCAACCTCTACAACAGTTTGGTCGGCTCTTAGATTTTTGCCGATTTGTTAGATGAGATATGGTTTCTGAGTGTATTTTTAATTTACATTATTTTATTAGGAGTGAGGTAGAACATCTTTTAATATGTTTAAGGGCTATGTGCCTTTCTTTTTGTATGGGCTTCTAGGCTATCACTTTTGCTTATTTTTCCTATTGGACTGTTGTTTTATTTAAAATTGATTTTTAGGAACTCTTTGTGTTACAGAGACATCTCTTTGAAATAACAAAACTTGAAAATATTTTCCCCAGCTGTTCGCTTGTCTTTTTAATATTGCTTATGGGGTTTTTATTTTGACATTCAAAAGCTTAAAATTTTGGTGTCATCAAGTTTGTCAGTCTTTTTTGTTATTGTTTCTGGATTTTGAGTTATATTTGTAAAACTATACTCATTGCCAAATTATGAAAAATTTTATCCACATTTTACTATATTACTTTGTGCTTTTGTTTTTTTTAATATTTATGTTTCTAATCCATTTGCAATTTATCCTGGTCCATTAAGTGATATATGGTTTCAATTTTATCTTTTCCAAATGATTATACAGCTGTTTCCACATCATGTATTAAAAATTCCACTTTTTCTTAATAATTTGAGGTGTCCCCTTTGTCTTATATAAAATTTCTCTATGTATTTTCAGAGCCCAGACTCAACACTTGGACCCTGTATACTGCCTCTCTATGCTTTATTTGTGCTTTTCAATAAATAGTGTTCTGTCATGTGCCATTTCTTTTTTTATTAAGCTGTAATTATATTTTATATTATTCTTGAACATTTTGCTTAATTACATCTTATTTCCTACTTTAATTAGAACTAGAATTGGATACATCAGGAACTTAAAAAGAGAGGGAGAGACTGAAACATGATTCAAGTTCATGTTTTGTTTTTTTTTTCTAAAAGAAATCAGAATATAGGATGTGCAGGGCTGATATGATGTGATCAAGAATGGTGCTCCTTCTGCCTTTCTGCTTTATCATACCTTGTGAGTGGCTTTCAATATCAAGATTGCTTCATGGCCCAAGATTGCTGCTGGAACTATAGGTGTTCAAATGAGTTCCAGGCAAGAAAAAATAGAAGAGGAGACAAAAAGGGCTTTCCTACTTATGTCACATTGGCCAACTCCTTTTCAGGGGAGGCTGGAAAATATACTTTTATAGCAGGGAGCATTATCACTCCCGAGGTCCTAGATTTGATCAAACAATTTACAATCTCTACTATTATTTCCCAGCCAGACTGCAATTTGAAAACAAAAATATTTATTTCCTTAAATGGCCCATAAAACTTAGTATAGTGTCTTATGAGTAGTAGATCATTTAAAATAAATACTTAGTGATTTGATTAAATTTCTATTTCCTTTGAAATCATGTATGTAAACATAAGACACATAAGAAGATTCATAAGGAATCTTAAGTGTTACATTTTACCTTTAATAAAAATACATGATTTATTTTCATGTTTCATTCAAACCTTGTACATATATTTGGCTTCATCACTTTTACTTTTTCTATCACATCATGTAGCCTCATTTAAAGAATATCATGCACATATTTCCAACTAAGAAATACACTTTTTTCAGATGGGCAAGCTGTAAGAATCTAGATTTAATATCAAGTACATCAATGGAGAGAAAAATTAAATCTTAGCATTCAAGCACCTAACAAGCATTTTTCTAGTTAGCAAATAAGATACATTATCATGAATGATCACTATCAATAATTAAGTAATTATGCATTTTAGAAATCCATTTAAAAATATTTATGCTTTTCTAATTATAGAAGGAACATATATTGCTTAAAAACTCAAATGTGTTATAAAATCCCAAATATCCATCTCTTTCCAAAGTTTCTCCATAGATATTCCAGTGGGACTTTCCATATTTTTTGTTGGTATTCATACAACTACTTTTACATCTGCTGTTAAGCATTATGACTTTCAACATAGCCATTTCAAATATAAGTAGTACCAAAATGTATCTATTATATTTATCAAAGTTATACATTCTAATTTAAATAGTTATACAAAACTTACTAACTATGCTCACACTGGTTTGTGTGTTATTATTTATTGGCATATTGTTATGGAAGAAGAGTATTTAGCTCTCTTACATTCTTAACCCATGCTTCACCTGTATTCAGGGTCGCATGCGCACACACACACACACACACACACACACACACAACTTTTTCATCTTCCAAATACAATCACACTGTAATTTTGGGTTAGATCCATCTTCAAGCACTCATACTTCAGGCTGATATAGACATGACTAAATCCAAACCATATAAGATAACATTCTCCTTTCTTGAACCATGTTTTGTTTTCCTTGCCTGTGCAATGGAAAAGTATGGATTTGCCATTAATAGATATAGAAAAGATTGGAAGTGTAACAGATTTTGAAAAGAAGATTAAGAGCTTAAGTTTAGATGTGCAAAATTAGAAAAGCTTACTAGAAAGTTAAAAAAACAACTTAAGAAGGGAGTTGGATATATTGGTATGGAGATCAGGACTAGAGATGCAAATCTGGGAATAATTCACAACAGATAGCATTTAAAGTCAGGATGCCAACTGAGATAACCTAGGGAATGAGTTTAGCTAGAAAAGAGAAGGGGTCTAAGGCCCTTGAGTTTTGGAGCCCTTCGGCTTTTAGAGGTAGGAAATCATGAGAACTAGAAAAAGAAACTCATAAGTGGCCAGTAGAATAGAATTACAACTTTGGAGGATGTGATAGTCTAGAAGACAAGTGAAGAAAGTATATCCAGGAAGAAGGTGTGATCAATTGTATCAGATACTTCCATGGGTCAAGTAAGATGAGAACTGACCATTGTATTTAGCAACATGGAAGTAATTGTTCATCGATGATCTTGGTGGCATGTTGAGGATAAACCTATTTGGTTCAAATAAGCATAGGAGAAAATACTTTGGAGACATTGAGTATAGACAACTTTTTAAAGAGATTTATTATAAAGGGAAGGAAACCAATGAAGTGGTAGGTAGAGGAGGATGTGGGTCCATGGAAGTTCTTTTTAAAGCTGTGATAAATAACAGTATTTTGTGTGCTGTTGTGAATAATATGCTCTAAAGGGGAAACTTGAAAATGTAATCTAAAATATGCAAAGAAAAAAAAAAGAATGGCTGGAGTGGCGTTTCCAAGAGGGGCTGGACCTAGTAGTCAGGTAAAAGTGATGACTTCAGTAGGAGTGTGGCTAGTTCATCATCAAGGACTTGAGAAAATGCAGAGTATGTGAGCACAGATGTAGGAGGGTAGATAAGTATGCAGGGTGTGGCTTGTGGGAATTCTTTGACAGCTTTGGTTTCCTCAGCAATATAGGAAGCAAGGGCAACAGCTGAGAGTGGGTGGGGAAAGAGGTAGTGGAGGATGGAGGAAAGAGATATAAGTATGAGATAGTTGTCTAGGAAAGTGGGAAAGTGAACACATGAGGGTAATGTATGATTGCTGGGCAGCAGTAAAGGCCCACTTGAGGTTAATGATAATCCAATCAACATGACTGTTGGTTTTCCCATCTTTATGTTCAGTTTCACTGGTGCAGAAATGGAGTGGAAGGAAAGTTTAATTTGACTGTCATTATGATTTTGTTCAGAAAAGATGAGAAAGCATAAGAGGAACAAAGATGTGCAGGTTCTAGCCAAGGAATTGATTAGAACTATTGACCATTGAGTTTAAGCTGAAAGAAGGAAGAGAGTACATGAGGAGAGAAGAGGAGAGTACAGAGAAGAGATGATTAGATCAATGAATTGTCTCTTTGTTTCCAAGCTATAAAAATTGCCCAAGATGTGCCTTGGTGTGAGTCTTTTTCCATTCGTTATGCTCCATGATCTTTTGGCTTTTCGATTTATGTTCTTCAGTTCTGGAAAATTTTATTGAATTATTTTTTTTTGTTATATACCTCCCCCTCCACTTTCTCTAGTCTCCTTTTTAAGACTACTGTTATTTATATGTTGGGCCTTCTAAAGTATCTTCTGTTTTGTTTTGTTTTCTTTCTCATTCTTATTTCATGAATGCAATATCATCTCATAGTGCCCTGGAAATACTAATTATAATTTTTGGAAATTTTATTTTGCTCCTTGTGCTTTGTTTTTTTCAAAGTTCTTACATTCCAATATAATGCAACCCCATGCACCCACCCCCCCACCTTTAAATGTTATCAATATTTTGCCAATTTTTTTCATCTAATCCATCAACTTTTGCATATATATATCTTTTAATACAAAATAAAACAAAAACCCAAAATCAAATAACAATAAGGGAAGTATTAAATAAACTATGGTTAAACCATGCAAGGAAATATTAAGAAAGGGAGAGAACCAGTGGAGGAATTGGCCCTGGGAGAAGTGGATTATATGAGACCACCTCTGAGAGGTGTGAAGAGAGATCTCTTGGACTCTAAGTGTATTTGCAAGTTCTTAGAAGTAATGTTTTATTCTTTTAGATAATAGATTGTAATGCCCATTATTTTAGATAGGAGAGAATAATGACAAATCTACATACAACACTATATTATGATGATATGAAAGAGTGAGGTCCTAATTAATATTTTAAATTTGTTTCCTGTTAATGATATTTAGTACTCCACCATTATAACTCATTCAACATATGAGCTTCAAAATCCCCAACTATGTATCAAAAGCATGAAGGAAAACCCCCAAATGAGCAGTCATCTGTGTAGTAGGATTGCAGGTCATATTTACTTTGTTCTACATTTCTTGATTTTCAAATTTCTACAGTGGAAAAGTATTACATTTATAACAACAGCATATATAACATGTACTGAAATTCCTTTATCTATTTTCTTTTTTCTTAAGTTTTATTTATTTTGAGTGAGAGAGACAGAGAGACAGTGTGAGTGGGGGGAGAGACAGAGAGAGAAGCAGAGAGACAGAATCCTAAGCAGTCTCTGTACTGTCAGCACAGAGCCCAACTCACGAGCTGCAAGATCATGACCCGAGATGAAATCAAGGGTTGACGCTTAACCAACTCAGCCACCCGGGCTCCCCACTTTGTCTATTTTCTTAAAGAGGAAAAGGTTTAACCATGAAATGTGTGTTCTAAAGATATGATTGAGATGAGGTAGTCTCCCTCAATGCAGTCTCCATTCTGAAGGTTCCCTTAGCTGCTTTTTTGGCCCCATCTGGGAGAAAGATGAGGGGTCATTCTTGGGAAGACATTCCTATAGACCTAGGTCTCCCCTGAATGATCCCTCCTTCTTCCTTGCTTCCAGCCTTCTGCACCATGAGGTCCATCGGTACTGACACTGCAGTGTGACAGACACTGGAGGCCCCATCTCTGATAAAGTGGATGTGCAGAGTGATGCATAATTCAACTGATTTGGTTCAACTTTCAGCTCTTTATTAGGGTCTTTCAGTCATCAGATGCCTCCTCTGCGTCCCTTTGACTCTTATTGTGGTAAAATACTGTGTGTGTGTGTGTGTGTGTGTGTGTGTGTGTGTGTGTGTATGTGTGTGTGTGTGTGTGTGTGTTTCTAACCATTTTAAGTGTCCAGTTCAGTGGCATTAAGTACATTATCATCGTTGTGAAATCATCACCACCATTGGTCTCCAAAACTCTTTTCATCTTCCTAAACTGAAACTCTATACGCATTAAATAACTCCCCATTCCCCACTCTCTCCAGCCACCAGTTACTTTCTATCTTTATGAATTTGACTACCCTAGGTACCTCATATCATTATAATTGAACAGTATGTGTTTCTTTTATGAGAGGGTTATTTCATTTGGCATAATGTCCTTGAGATTTGTTTATGTTGTAGTATATGCCAGAATCTCCTTCTTTTTTTCAAGGCTGAATAATATTCTATTGTGTGTATATACCACATTTCGCTTATCTGTTCATCTGTCAATGGACATTGAGTTGCTTCCACATTCTGGCCATTGTGAATAATGCTGTTGTGAATATCGGTGTACAAATACCTGTTTGAGTCCCTGCTTTCAATTATTTTAGTTATACACTCAGAAGTGGAATTGTTGGATCCTATGGCAATTCTATTTTTATTTGTTTGAGGAAATGCTATATGGTTTTTAGCAGCTGCATCATTTCACATTCCCACCAGCAGTGCTTAAGGATTCCAATGTTTCCACAGCCTTGTTAACACTTATTCTCTGGTTTTTGTTTGTTTATTTTTCTATTTTGTAATGGCCACCTTAATGGGTGTGAAATGGTATATTGCAATTTTAATTTGTATTTCCCTAATGATTAGTGATGTTGGGCATATTTTCATGTGCTTATTGGCGATTTGTATATCTTCTTTGGAAAATTTCTATTCAAGTCCTTTGTCTTTTAATCAGGTTTTTTTTTTTATTGTTGAGTTGCCCCTTTGACTCTTGAGATTGTGTTTTTTTCTCATTAACTTATCGTCTAATGATTCTAAAAGCATTGGAAAATAAAGGGTAAGATGAAAAGTTAGTACAAAGTAGTATTCCCTTTCAACAGATATGATTGTTACATCCGGTTCTACATAAGCAAGTCAATTTCAAGGCCTCAACAGATGGTGCACAGCAATTGTGCTTTACTGATGTAGTTATAACAAATTCCATTAAATTAAAAATCCCACTTAGCAGATGCCTTCAACAGTTGTTACCCACTCTGAAGCTAATTTCTGTAGTAAAGACATTGTTCTTTTGGAGTTTCTAATTTGTAGTGTGTTTGGACTTTTGACATTTGAGATTTTCCACAGAATATTCTATTAGTATTTTGGTGATAGTTTATTTCAGGAGAGCTGAGGGGCGGGAAGGTGGAGGGATAAAGAGTACTTTTATCTCTGACAAAAAGTCACAACGAAGGTGGGTTATTAATAAAGTAGAGAAGATTAGTAAACAAGATATGATTGTATGAGATTCTCTATAAATATGAACAATACATCCTGAAGCTGTTTTGCTATCGACTATAATATACATTAATTTTAGTGGAAGTTAAATATAAGTTATTTTGTATCTCCCTAAGCTCACTAAAATAGGATTCTATTTATAGGTCAAATTTTCTAAAAATCAGCAATTATGAAAACTGGTAAAGAATACAAACAAGTCTATGACTGCTTGGGTAGTTCAATTTTATTATGTCAATATATTTAATATGAAATTAAAGTGATATCTTAAAATAGTTAATTCTGTAAAGTCTTGCCAAGTGCTTCAGAAGGCAGGATTTTTCCTTTGTGCAAATCACGGAACATTCTTTTTGGTAACACTAATGAGGAAAGACAACATGGGATTGTAAACAATGCAGAGGAATGCAAAGAAAATCATCCAGTCTATGTTGCCTTCTGAACATTTATTTCTGGAACCCTCATCATCATTTCAAGCTCATTGTGTGTCTAAAGCAAAGTCATCATCTCCAGCCTGTTGGACGTTCCTAATATCCATCCCTCATCCCCATTCCTAACTGCCACCACCTAAACCCAGCCCACCATTCAACAACCATGCAGGTAGCAAGTTTTTCTCAGTCTAATTAGTCACAAGGGTTCGGTTAAGCTAAACTTTTTAAAACGTTGCCTTCATCTTGCACCCTTCCCATGTAAACCATTTGTAGTGGCTCATTCTTTAATCTCACATCAAGTCTTTCAAACTCTGCCTTTTTTGAGTTCTCATAATTTGGCCTTACCCTGCATATCCAACAAGACTTGTTCTTCCCCACAATGTGCCATATCTCTATAGGCCTCTCCCCTCATTGTCCTGCCTCTTACAGCCTCTTGCTTCTCTCTCTAAATTTTAACCGTTGGAGTGCTGACCCATTTTTCACTCTCAATTCCTATGTCCCTCAAAGTTTGAACTTCTCAGCTTACTTCCTAATTATGCACTGTTTCTGTGATTTCATAGCTGTGAGTCACCTCTTCAGTTACAACCAGATCTTCAGGGAAAAAAACAATCCAACAACCTCTGTTTGTAATGTTTGCCAATTTCTGTGGTGTAATTCTTCCCACCACCCTCAATTTTACACTACCAAGGTCACTGAAGGCAGTTTGAAAGTAATGCTAACAATGGACTCTTACATATCAGGAAAAACTGGGTCCAGCACAGCACTGGGTGGAAAACTATTTAACCAGTATAACTTGGGAAAGTCAGTGATTTGATTTTATGTAGGTATGTTATGTAGATTGGGTTTCTCCAATTTGGAAAAATCACATGCAAAATTGGTAAAATATATCTAATCATGTAACTATGGATGAGATAAACTTAGGTTTCACTCTGTAATAGTCAGGGCTCTCCAGGGAAAGAAGACACATACACACACACTCATACACACACACACATACACACACACGTGTGTGTATATATGGTTCTGCTGTGTGTGTGTGTGTGTAAACACACACACATATAAGTTCTGTTTCTCTGGAAAACATGTGTATATATTTGTGTGTGTGTGTGTGTGTGTGTGTGTGTGTGTGTGTGTGTGTATAGAAAGAGAGAGAGACTTACTACGAGAAATTGGCTCATGTAATTATGGAGGCTAAATCCCACAATCTGCCATCTGCAATCTGCAAACTGAAAATCCAGAAAAGTCAGTGGTATAATTCAGTCAGAATCTGAAGACCTGAGAACCAGGGGGAGATGACAGTATAAACCCCAGTCCAAGGGAAGGAGCAGATAAGATGGGATGTTCCAGCTCGAAAGTGAGGCAGGAGAAAAAGGGTGAATTCTTCCTTCCTCTGCCTTTCCAATCCTCAGTGGATTGGAAGATGCCCACCAGCAACGGGGAGGGCAATCTACATTACTGAAAACATATCATTTTCAAAAGATAGTTTAAAGCAAATAAAAGGAAGTGCTGCAGTTAACTCTAGATCAGAGTTGGCCAACTTTTTTTTAAAATAAAAGATCAGATAAAAATATTTTAGGCTTTGTGAACCATAGGATCTCTGTTAGAAGTCCTTTGTCATTGTAGCATGAAAGCAGAGATCAACAATACATAAAGAAATAAGGCTGTGTTCAATAAAACTTTATTTACAAAAACATGTGTGGGCCACTGATCTAGATTAACTAGAGTTATAGAGATAAGGAGATACTGATTATCCCAATCACAATGAAAACAAATGTGCAATCAGAATTCTCACACCCTAGATGTTTATTGAGCCCATCCCCGGGCAGTGATGGATTCAGGAGTGGACATATGACCTAACTCCGGCCGGTGAAACAAGACAGGGAGTATGGTTAGGGGCATCTGGGGAGAGTCTTGCCATTCCTAATGGGAAGCTGCTGTTCTGCCCCTTTTGAACCTTGCCTTGACTAGCTGTGACACCTGGAATCACTACAGCCACCAACCTGAGGATGAAGCCAACACTAAAGAAGGCAGAACCAAGAGATGGAAAGAGCCTAATCAACCAACACTGGAGCCTGCCCTACCTCTGGATTTCCTATGATGAAAGATGAATTTTCCTATTTCACAAATGGGGCTTCTGTACATCGAACTGAAAGTATTCTAGTTGATTCAGTTATGTTTCCCCCAAGATTTCTTTTAGTTACAAATTTAATACTGAACCACTGACTCCTCCATGTAGGGAATTTCTTGTCTCTTTTAAAAGACATAATCACATTAGTTTATCTTTCCCTAAAAAAATCATTAGGGGGTTGAGATTGTCATATCAAATCAGAAACAAAGAAATAGTATTTTCCAGTTATTCTTTGGCTTTTATTCTCCTCCCACAAGGCAAATACCCAAAAGCACCAGCCCTGCTTTTGAAGCAGATTCCTTTTAGGCTCTTTCTCTGACTCAACATAGCAGTCACTGTTGACCACCCACCTTGCAGTCATTCTATCCACTAATCTTCCCTTTGATCAGAACCTTGATTTTGTTCAGCTATCAGGAGACCACATAGTTTAGAAAAGGGTGGACCTTCCCCCAGACCTATAGAGGATGATAATTAATCTAATCCAATCCTGGAAATTCCATTTTCCTTGCCAGCGAATGATTTAGGAATGAGCATGTCTGTATTTCTGAATAGTGAGTGTGGAAGAGAAAAACTCAGTTTTACAAAGGGATACAAGGAAGCATTTTATAGTTGTGAAGTTGACTCTTGAACAATGGGTTGTGGGGAGAGGAGCTAGGGGTAGCAACACTCTGGGCAGTTGAAAATCCATGTATAAGTTTTGAATCCCCCCACCCCCTGCCCAAACTGAACTACTAAATAGCCTACTGTTCCTTTTTTCTTTTTTTTCTTATATCTTCTTTTTTTTTCAGTTTTATTTATTTTTGAAAGAGAGAGAGAGAGCACTTGTGCCAGAAGGGGAGGGCAGAGAGAGAGAGAGAGAGGGAGAGAGAAAATCCCAAGCAAGCTCTGCACTGTCAGCACAGAGCCTGGCGCGGGGCTCGAACCCACAAACCATGAGATCATGACCCGAGCTAAAGTCGGAAGCTTAGCTGACTGAACCACCCAGGCATACTGTTGACCTAATAGCCTACTGTTGACCAGAAGCTTTATAGAGAACATAAACAGTCGATTAACACATATTTTGTATGTTCTATGTATTATACACTGTATTCTTACCATAAAGTAAGCTAGAGAAAAGACAATGTTATTAAATCATTAGGAAGAGAAAATACATTTACAGTACTGTACTGTATTTATATAGTTAAAAAAAAATCCATGTATAAGTGGACCTGTGCAGTTTAAACTGTGATTTTCAAGGGTCAACTGTCTTGAATCTGCAGCAGCCCCCTTGCAAGCCTGTGATCAGAAGCCAACATGGTGAGCAAAGAGTAGCAGAAGATTAAAGAGAACCTGGATCCTTAGTGATGGCAATGAGCCACTGCCTTCACCAAACCTGGAATCACCCTCCCTCAGGCTTTCCACGTTTTTGGTGCCAATTGAATTGATCTTCTGTTAAGTGCTGCAGAAACCACACCAACTGGAACACTCACTAATAAGTTGCCTTGGGCAGACTGCATCGGGTTCCTGAACTTGTCTTAACTGGTTACAAAGAAATAGCATGATGCTTGCACTATACTGATCTAATATATATACTATACATTGGTAAATGATTTTATGGAACCTATGAAGACAGTATGACTCTGGAATTATTTTAAAATATTAGCCAAGCCTAATGAATAAGCCAGGATGGTTTATACTTCTAGGACAAATTCAAATTTGTATATACTTTAGATTATAGGCTATCAAATCATTCACTTTAAGGTTTGTACCAGGAATCATATTTTTTTAAGTTTAGTTATTCATTTTGAGAGAGACAGAAAGAGTGAGAGAGAAAGTAACAGAGACGGGCAGAAGGAGAAAGGGAAAGAAAGAATCCCAAGCTTCCCTATCAGGAATCATATTAAAATACTCTGGTCTCCTGAGGTGCCTGGGTGGCTCAGTCAGTTCAGCTTCAGACTCTTGATCTCAGCTCTGGTCATGAGCTCACAGTTGGGTTCGTGGGATCAGGCTCCCTGGGCTGTCAGCTAGGAGCCTGCTTGGGATTCTCTCTCTCTCTCTTTCTCTCTGTTCCTCCCTCGTGCATGCACACTTGCTCTCTCTCTCTCAAAATAAATAAATAAAACTTAAAAAATAAATGAAAACATCTTCTCTAATGCTGTATCTGTCAAATTCTTGTTTTTATTCTTTTTCTTTCAACACATTTTAGAGTTCCCAAAATGTGGTGATGATGACTTTATATTGCATTGTCACAAAGAATGATAAAAATAATTATTACCTCATTAGTATAAAGAATACAGAAAATCATCATTCTCTATAATACCCTAAGGAATGACAAACTGTCTACATTTCCTTTAGTGGCAATTCATGGAAATTAAAAAGAATGTGGTATGTTGTTATTATTTTATTTAATTCTTCAGTGAAACATTCTGGAGAGTGAAGCAAAAATAATCCCACACTTTTATTTTTTTATTTTTTTTAATATGAAATTTATTGTCAAATTGGTTCCCATACAACACCCAGTGCTCATCCCAACAGGATAATCACACACTTTTAGTGCTAAATAGAATAATTCGTAATGACCAAGATGATATAAATACACCATTTCTCTTGCTCCGTATTCTTAGCTTTAAGAAAAACTTTTTCTAGAAGGGATTAGCATAAAAATGAGGTGGAAGGCTTAGCTGTGGAATCAGACAAACCTAAGGTCAAGACCTGGATCTTTCACCTACTACTAGCTCCATTCCGGGCTTCTCATATGTAAATGGATGATTAGCCCAATCCTTCCATTTTAAGGTTTTTGCAGGGATTAAGCAAACAGGCAGAAAGAGTACCCACAATAGAGAAAGTGTTCAATAAATGGTTCCTCCTTCTCTTCCACGTTATTATTATCTAGCTAGAGAGAAAGCTGCCCAAGTGCAAAAGCACCACATGCAGGTCACTTTTCACTTCCTAGTCCTGTGATGAGCTTCCTGGGGTCGGGTGGAGGGGAAAGGGGCTTTGTATTATCCTCCCAATCTTCAGCCATTGTCTGTACCCGTCCTGGACGGGATTGGAAAACAAAAGAGGGCAGACTGCAGGCAAATAGCGTGGGGAGCTTTATGGGAAAGGGGAAAATTTATAAAAAAGGGGAAGCAAAGAATGCAGAAGGCAAGTTGCTGCTTCACAATTTATCTTCAGGAATCCTTCATCTCCCTTCACACAGCAGCCAGGAGCAAATTGAATTTAAGAAGTCGAATCAAATCCTTAAGGCAGAAAGGCAACGTACTTTCAAAGGAAGTCCATGATGATCTCTTTTGAAAATACTCTTGCAAACTCTTGAATTTATCCATTTTACAAACTTGGAGGTTTTGTATATTGATTTTCAATTTTTACATAGATATGACTTTGTAGGGGATTTTAGAACAAATAGGAATCTAAGGAACAAACTGATGGTTGGTAGAGGGGAGCAGGGGGATGGGCCAAATGGGGAAATAGAATGGGAGGTACAGGCTTCCAGTTTTGGAACCAATAAGCCAGGGGGATAAAAGGTACAACGTGTAGGGTAGAGTCAATGCTATTGTAATAGCGTTGTATGGTGACAGATGACAGCTATACTTGTGACCAGAGCATAACGTGTAGACTTGTGCAATCACTAAGTCTCACGCTTGAAACTAATGTAACATTGCGTGTCATCTATATTTCAATTTAAAACAAGAGAATAAACAGAAATCTGAAATGGAACTCAATAGAAAAGCAATTAAAATGAGGTTGCATTACCAGAGGCTTTTTCAATTTTAGCTTTTAAAAAAAAAATAGGCTTATTGACTGCTTAGAACTTGCCAGGCAGGGTCTGAGCACTTCATACATATGCAGCACTTCCTCACAACCTTTCTGCAAGGTGGGTGATGTTGTCTGAGATACAGGGAAGCTAGGACATAACTACCATGCATCCTTGTCCCCTTCACTTTTGTTTTATACAGATAGAGAAACTGAAGTCATTTATTCTCTCCCACTTTTAAAGCAAGTCGGGCTTTGAGGAAAATAAGGGAACCTCGCCATCTGGTGGCTGCTCATGGCATGTGACGCTAAGGTGACCCCATTCAGCTGTCCAGGAGATAGGAGGTGAGAAGGCCTCCCTCTTGCTACTCAAACCTGCGAAGGCACCTCTCAAACAGCTGAGCTGGCCTCTCCTGAAGGGTCACTGTCATTAAAAATCCCATGCCCTGCCCAGATCCTTCCTAATAAAAACTGAAGTAACACTATTTTTTTTCTATTCTTCAAGTGAGGAGGTTTCATGAGACATGGTCCAGCAACAATGGGCCAGAAGTCCCCTGATCTTATTTCATTAAAAACAACAACAACAGCAACAACAACACAGACATTCAGTGTCCATGCCTTCTAGAAAGGGATTCACAGTTGGCCAGAAAATTGTTATTTGAAAATATCCACTTCATAGTTGTCTCCTGTATCTTGGGCTTTACAGCAGAGAAGGGGACACATAGGCCTCCCTTGTTTTAAATAAGTCATGGAGGGGCGCCTGGGTGGAGCAGTCGGTTAAGCGTCCGACTTCAGCCAGGTCACGTTCTCGCGGTCCGTGGGTTCGAGCCCCGCGTCAGGCTCTGGGCTGATGGCTCAGAGCCTGGAGCCTGTTTCCGATTCTGTGTCTCCCTCTCTCTCTGCCCCTCCCCCGTTCATGCTCTGTCTCTCTCTGTCACAAAAATAAATAAAAGTTGAAAAAAAAAATTAAAAAAAAAAATAAATAAGTCATGGAATTAAAATGTTGCATGTAAATTGAATATTTGAGTTTCCAACCATAACGATTATCTGGGCACGTTGTTTTCTTTTCTTTTTTTTAAAATTAATGTTTATTTATTTTTAGAGGGAGAGAGAGAGAAAGAGAGCATGAGTGGGGGAGGAACAGAGAGAGAGGGAGACACAGAATCCGAAGCAGGCTCCAGGCTCTGAGCTGTCAGCACAGAGCCCAATGCGGGGCTCGAATTCATGGGCCATGAGATCATGACCTGAGTTGAGGTCATATGCTCAACCTATTGAGCCACCGAGGTGCCCTTGGGGACATTGTTTTCTTAAACACTTAATTCATAAATCACAGCTTTTGAAATTTGGGTTTCTCAACTCTAGATAGGTTCTGTTCATGATTTTCTATCAGATGTGTGCCCATCTAGCTATATCAGAATCACTTGGGGATCTTAAAAAACCAAAACAAAAAGATCCCAGACCTTTTCCCAGACATTCTGATTTGGCCCCCCGCACCTGCATTTTTAGATGCTCCTCAGGAGTTACTGAAGGACAGTGAGCTTAGGGAACCACTGCTCCTACACCACTTTGCTGACCATAATAAAGAATGTTGGTGGAAAACACACAAATTAGATACTCTTTCCACCCATCAGGTTGGCAAAACAGAAGAATTGTTACTATCCCCTTCCAATGACGCTATGGAAACAGCTATTCTCATTTCCTGCTGCTGTGAGAGTGAGCTGTGACCAAAGTTGAAGAAAGCAATCAGACATTATTTGTAACATCTAAAATGTTAAATCGGCCTAGCAATCCCAACTTAGGACCCAAAGGCCAAAAAAGGATCAAGGCCAAAAAAGTTTATCGTAGCGTTATTTGTAGTGATTAACTAGGAACACGCTGATGGTAGAATAAATTAGGATTTAGTCATTCAGTGAGGTATTATGCAGTATTTTTTAAAAAATCAATCAGACGCGAATGTTGGAAAGGGGTCTAAATACTATTAAAGAGTTGCTGAGTTTTATACACACAAGTGCGTGTATAAAAGAAAAAATTAATAAAGCTGGAATATTAGTTATATATAATTGTGTGAGAAGGGAGAAAGATGTGAAAGCACACATCATTTTAACATTAGATTCTTCATGGTGGGAAGAAAGTGGTGGAATCATTGATTTTTAACTTGTTCCTCATATATTTCCACATTTCATTCATCATAAACATCATGAATTTCTTTTGGAATTTCAAAGACCCCATAGATTTTTTGTTTTTAAACATGTTGTTGGACCAAAGAGTAGTGTATTCTCTTCCAAAATCTCTCCTTTGGCGTGATTATCAATACCACTGAGATAAAGCTTAATTTATAAAATATTAGTAATACATGTTCAAGACGTAAAGAATAATACTAAAGAGAACCAAGGCTGTGCGCCCACATCCAGATTCAGAAACAGAGCATTACCCTGTCCTTTGATGCTTCCTGGAGACCCTCAACACTCGCATCCCCTCCCTCCATCCTGGAATTATGCCTTTTTCATACTGGTGATTTTCATTATAAATTCATACACATGTATCCTACACAATATATAGGTGGCTGAGTAATAGTCTATTGTGTGTATAGGCCACATTTTGCTTATTCATTCACCTGGATAAAAATGGATATTTGGGTTGTTTCTTCCTTTGTGAACCGTGCTCCTATGAACATGTGTGTACAAGCATTTGTTTAAGTATCTGTTTTCATTTCTCCTGGAGTTACACTTGGGAGGGGAACCGCAGGGTCATATGGCAATTCTATGTTTAACTTTTTGAGGAACAACCAAGTTGTTTTCCACAGCAGCTGCACCATTTTACATTCCTACCAGCAGCAACGTATGATGGTGCCAATTTCTCCACACCCTTACCAGCGTTTCTTATTGTGTATAGTTGTTGTTGTTGTTGTTGTTGTAGAGTAACCATCCCACTGAGTACAAAGTGACATCTCATTGCGGTTTTGGCCTTTATCCAGTTTTTAATTGTGTTGTCTTTTTGTTGTTAAATTGTAAGAGTTCTTTACATATTGCGGATATGAGTCCCTTATCAGATATATGATTTGCAAATATTTTCTCACATTCTGTACACTGGCTTTTCACTTTCTTGATGTCTTGTCGCTTTATAGACAATATTCTTTGATGTACAAGAGTTTTTAATTTTAAGTCCACTTTATTTTTTTTCTTCTCTTGCTCATGCTGTTAGTATATATCTAAAGTCCATTGCCAAATATAAGGTCATGAAAATTCACTGATATTTTTTTTTTCTGAGTTTAGTAGTTTTGCTTTTATATATAGGTCTATAATCCATTAGGAAAATTTTTTAAATGTTTATTTATTTTTGAGAGAGAGAAAGAGAGACAGAATGTGGGTGGGGGAGGAGCAGAGAGAGGGAGACAGGATCCAAGGCAGGCTCCAGGCTCTGAGCTGTCAGCACAGAGCCTGATGCATGGCTTGAACCCACGAACTGTGAGATCATGACCTGAGCTGCAGTCGGACGCTTAACACACTGAGCCACCTAAGCGCCCCCATTTTGAATGGTTCTTTTATATATTGTGAGGTAGAATCCAACTTCATCCTTTTGCATGTGGATGTCCAACTGTTCTAGCACCATTTATTGAAGAGACTATGCTTTCTTCCATTGAAGGGCATTGGTATCCTTGTCAAAAATCAATTGGATAAAGATGTGTGGGCTTATTACTAGACTCTCAATTTTATTCCACTGTCCTGTCTATCCTTATGCCAGTGCCACACTGTTTTTGATTACTGTAGTTTTGTAATATACTTTGCAGTTAGGAAGTGTGATGCCTCCAGATTTGTTGTTCTTCCTCAAACTTGTTTTGGCTATTCAGGGTCTTCTATGACTGTGTATGAAATTTTAGATTTTTTTTTTCTATTTCTGTGAAGAATGCATCAAGATTTTGGCAGAGGTTCCATCAAATCTGTAGATCACTTAGCACAATAGAAGCATTTTAACAATATTAATTCTTCCAATCCATGAACACAGAATATCTTTCTATTTAACTGTGTCCTCTTTGATTTCCTTCATCTTCATGCTTCAGTATAGAAATCTTTCATCTCTTTGGTTAAGTTTATTTCTCGTTATTTTATTCTTTTTGTTACTATTGTAAATGTAATCATTTGCTTAATTTCCTCTTTGGATAGTTCCATTGTTTGTGTATAGAAATGTGACTTAATTTTCTAAGTTGATTTTGTATCCCACAACTTTACTGAACTCATTTTATTAGTTCCAACAAATTTTTTGTTGTTGTTGAATCTTTAGGGGTTTCTATATATATGATAATATTACCTGCACAGATAATTTTCTTTCTTTCTTTCTTTCCAATTTGGATGCCTTTTACTTATTTATCTTCTCTAATTGCTCTGGCTAAGACTTTCTATACTCTGTTGAATAGAAGTGGTAAGAACATGCCTCATTGCCTGGTACTGGATATTAGAGGGAAAGCTTTCAGTTTTCCCCCCACGGATTATAATATTAGCTTGGAGCTTTCACATATGGCTTTTATGTTGTTGAGGTGAGTTTCTTTTATCCTATTTTGTTGAGAGTTTTAATCATGAATGGATGTCAAACTTTGTCAAATGATTTTGTGTCTATCGAGATGACCATGTTTTGGTTTTTTTCCCATTTTGTTAATATGGTGTCTCACATTGATTGGTTTATGGATGTTGAAGCATTCTTGTAATGATTTAATTGTTGTTGAACTCAGTTTGCTAGTATTTTGTTGAGTTTTGAATCTATATTCATCAGGAATATTGGCTTGTAGTTTTTTTCCTTATGGTATCTTTCTCTGGTGTTGTTATTAGGGTGGTAGTGGCCTCATAAAAGGAGATTGGAGTGGCCCCATAAAAGGAGTACCTCATAAAAGCTAGTGGCCTCATAAAAGGAGTTTTCCCTTTTCTCTTTTTGGAAGAGATTAAGAAGGATTGGAATTAATTCTTTTTTTTGTAATTTGTTTTGTATTTTTATTTATTTATTTATTTATTTATTTATTTATTTATTTATTTATTGTCAAGTTAGCTAACATTCAGTGTAGTCTTGGTTTCAGGAGTAGATTCCTGTGATTCATCACTTGTGTACAACATCTGGTGCTCATCCCAACAAGTGCCCTCCTCAATGTCCATCACCCATTTTCCCCACCCCTCAAACCCCCGTCCCCATCAACCTTCAGTCTCTTCTCTGTATTTAAATGTCTCTTATGCTTTGCCTCCTTCACTGTTTGTATCTTATTTTTCCTTCCCTTCCCCTATGGTCTTCTGTTAAGTTTCTCAAATTCCACATATGAATGAAATCATAGGGATATCTGTCTTTCTCTGACTGACTTATTTCACTTACCATAATACCTCCAGTTCCATCTATGTTGTTGCAAATGTCAGGATTTCATTCTTATTGCCAAGTAGTATTTCATTGTATATATATATACCACATCTTCTTTATCCATTCATCAGTTGATTTTCCATATTTTTGCTGTTGTTGATAGCGCTGCTATAAACATTGACTTACATGTGCCTCTATGAATCAGCACTCTTGTAACCCTTGGATAAATTCCTAGTAGTGCTATTGCTGCATCATGGGGTAGTTCTGTTTTTAATTTTTTGAGGAACCTCCATACTGTTTTCCCAGAGCAGCTGCACCAGTTTGCATTCCCACCAACAGTGCAAGAGGGTTCCCCTTTCTCCACATCCTCGCCAACATCTGTTGCTTCCTGAGTTATTAATTTTAGCCACTGTGACTGGTGTGAGGTGGTATCTCAATGTGGTTTTAATTTGTATTTCCCTGTTAATGAGCTATGTTGAATATCTGGATATCTTCTTTGGAAAAGTGTCTATTCATGTCTTTTGCCCAGTGGTAGAAATCCCACTTGGTCGTGGTGAATAATTTTTTCAGTGTATTGTTGGATCGTGTTGGCTAATATCTTGTTGAGGATTTTTGCATCCATGTTCATCAGGGAAATTGGTCTATAGTTCTTCTTTTTAGTGGGGTCTCTGGTTTTGAAATCAAGGTAATGCTGGCTAATAGAAACAGTTTGGAAGTTTTCCTTCCATTTCTATTTTTTGGAACAGCTTCAAGAGAATAGGTGTTAACTCTTTCTTAAATGTTTGGTAGAATTCCCCTGGAAAGCCATCTGGCCCTGGACTCTTGTGTTTTGGCAAATTTTTGATAACTAATTCCATTTCTTTACTGGTTATGGGTCTGCTCAAATTTTCTATTTCTTCCTGTTTCAGTTTTGGTAGTGTATATGTTTCTAGGATTTGTCCATTTCTTCCAGATTGCCCATTTTATTGGCATATAATTGTTCATAATATTCTCTTATTCTTGTTTTTATTTCTGCTGTGTTGGTTGTGATCTCTCCTCTTTCATTCTTGATTTATTTGGGTCCTTTCCTCTTTCTTTTTTATCAAACTGGCTAGTGGTTTATCAATTTTGTTAATTCTTTCAAAGAATCAATTTCTGGTTTCATTGATCTGTTCTCATTTTTTTTTTTTTTTTGTTTCGACAGCATTAATTTCTGCTCTAATCTTTATTATTTCCTGTCTTCTGCTGGTTTGGGGTTTTATTTGCTGTTCTTTTTCCAGCTCCTTAAGGCATAAGGTTAGGTTGTGTATCTGAGATCTTTCTTCCTTCTTTAGGAAGACCTGGATTGCTATATACTTTCCTCTTATGACCACCTTTGCTGCATCCCAGAGGTTTTGGGTTGTAGTGCTATCATTTTCATCGACTTCCATATACTTTTTAATTTCCTCTTTAACTGCTTGGTTGGCCCATTAATTCTTTGGTAGGGTGTTGTTTAGTCTCCAAGTATTTGTTACCTTTCCAAATTTTTTCTTGTGGTTGATTTCAAGTTTCATAACATTGTGGTCTGAAAATATGCACGGTATGATCTCGATCTTTTTGTACTTACTTAGGGCTGATTTGTGTCCCAGTATGTAGTCTATTCTGGAGAACGTTCCATGTGCACTGAAGAAGAATGTATATTCTGCTGCTTTAGGATGAAATATTCTGAATATATCTGTTAAGTCCATCTGGTCCAGTGTGTCACTCAAAGCCATTGTTTCCTTGTTGATTTTTTGATTAGATGATCTGTCCATTGCTGTGAGTGGGGTGTTGAAATCTTCTACTATTATGGTATTACTATTGATGAGTTTAAAAGTGAGTCTCTTGTAAACAGCATATAGATGGATCTTGTTTTCTTATCCATTCTGTTACCCTATGTCTTTTGATTGGAGCATTGAGTCCATTGACATTTAGAGTGAGTACTGAAAGACATGAATTTACTGCCATTATGTTGCTTGTAGAGTTGGAGTTTCTGGTGTTGTTCTCTGGTCCTTTCTAATGTTTGTTGCTTTTGGTATATATATATATATATATATATATATATATATATATATATATATATATATTCATCATTTCTCCCCTCAGAGAGTCCCCCTTAAAATTTCTTACAGGGCTGGTTAAGTGGTCATGAACTCTAATTTTTGTCTGGGAAACTTTTTATCTCTCCTACTTTGAATGACAGTCTTGCTGGATTAAGAATTCTTGGCTGCATGTTTTTCTGATTCAGCACATTGAATATATCCTGCCACTCCTTTCTGGCCTTCCAAGTTTCTGTAGATAGGTCTGCTGCAAACCTGATCTGTCTTCCCTTGTAGGTTAAGGACTTTTTTTTCCCTTGCTGGTTTCATGATTCTCTCCTTGCCTGAGTATTTTGTGAATTTGACTATAATATGGCTTATTGATGGTCGGTTTTTGTTGAATCTAATGGGGTCCTCTGTTCTTCCTGGATTTTGATGTCTGTGTCTTTCCCCAGGTTAAGAAAATTTTCCGCTATGATTTGCTTACGTAACCCTCTACCCCTATTTCTCTCTCTTCCTCTTCTGGGACCCCTATGATTCTGATGTTGTTCCTTTTTAATGAGTCACTGATTTCTCTAAGTGTTAAATCGTGCTCTTTTGCCTTAATCTCCCTCTTTTTTTCTGCTTCATTATTCTCCATAAGTTTGTCCTCTATATCACTGATTCTCTATTCTGCCTCATCCATCCTTGCTGCCACTGTATCCATCTGTGATTGCAGCTCAGTTATAGCATTTTTTATTTCATCCTGATTAGTTTTTACTTCTTTTATCTCCACAGAAAGGGATTCTAATCTATTTTTGGCTCCAGCTAGTATTCTCCTTATCATGATTCTAAATTCTCATTTAGACATCTTGCTTGTATCTGTGTTGGTTAAGTCCCTGGCTGTTGTTTCTTCCTGCTCTTTATTTTGGGGTGAATTTTTCATTTTGTCATTTTGAAAGGAGAAAAGGAATTAATGAGGTAGAAAAATTAAAATTAAAAAAATAAAATTAAGAGAATATTAAAATTAAAAAATTAAGAACACACACACACACACACACACACACACACACACACACACACTAGAATAAATGATGCTAAATCCTAGGTGTTTTTGGTCTAGGTTTGAAAGTGGCTTGATAGATTAGTGAAAAAAAGGGGAAAAGAAAAAAAACAAAAACAAAAGAAAGGAAATCATTTGAAAATTTGAAAAAAATGAATACATTGAAGTATACTAAAATGCAATGATGGAAGTAAAATAGACTTTGTAAAAATTTACACAAAAGTAAAAAATATAGGAGAAAAAAATTAAAGAAAATATTTTTAATAAAAATTGAAAATAAAAATGAATTTTTTCTCTTTCTGTATTCAAGAAAAAGAAAAGAAAAAAGAGAAAAGAAAGAAAGAAAGAAAGAAAGAGAGAGAGAAAGAAAGAAAGAAAAAGAAAGAAAATAAACTGAATAGATGGACTGGCTAACAGACTGAAATACAACTGAAATTACTTCATTTTCCCTTAGAAGTCAAACTATGAAGTGCTTTACAGTCCATAAACTAAGCTGGCAGTGAGACTTGTGTTCCTGAAGAGTGAGGTTGGCCCAGTTGAGCAGGTCTTAGTGTAATGGCTCCGTTCTCCACTAGATGGTGCTGCTAGCCTACTGGGGTGGATTGTTGTGGCACTTGTAGGTGTGTATGCGCATGCGCAGGAACGGTGAAAATGGCGTCACCCAGCTACCCAGTCTCTAGTATCGGAACTCTGTTCTCCCCCATCAGCAATCGCGCACCGTCCTTCCTCTTTGGCTTCCGTCCACTCCCTGCTTCCACACTGTCGTGATCAAGCCCCAGGCAGCACCTCCCTCCCGAGTTTTATCTCAGATGTGGCTGCCTTCTCCGGCCCCCCACTTCTGAGTGACTGTGGCTTTGACCCTCTCTGCCTCTCTGTGGAGGGTCTCACTGAGCAATGGCCAGGTGCTGGCTGCACCCAGGAATGCTTATGGGACTGTGCTGCTGCTGATGCCCAGAGAGTGCGCGGTCATCTGCCATCCTGCTCCCAAAAATGTTCGCGAGATAGTGTAGCAGCAGCTTCTCAGGGATTACGGAAAATCACAATACACATCTGACACCAGGCTTCACCCCCAACAAACTTGTTCCAGCACCAGCAAATGTGGCCATTCTCTGGGGTCTGCTGGCCCAGGTGGCCTCACAGCCTCTACCAAATGTCCTTCCAGCTGTGGAATTGCTTCTCCCTGTGTGGCCTGAGAAACTCCCAGACCCCACTCTGCTCCTGGGGATTCGCCCTTTCCACCAGAGCACTGCCAGGTATCAGACTCTGAGCTTTCCCTGTTTAGAGTCTTAATGGAATTTAAACCCTCTCCTTTCTCCATTTTTAGTTCAGTCCCTGCAGCTGTTTCCAATTTTCCACTTTCTCTCCAGCTGCTTTTGGGGAGGGGTGCTTTCCCTGTATTTTGACTCCCCCCATCTCTGTCATTTCCAGATGCAAAAGTGGCTCCCTGCCCTCTGCAGCTTCTCTCTCCCCAAGTTCACCTCTCCATGCCACATACCTGCTGAATTCTGTGGTTCAGTTTGTGCAGATTGTTGTGTTAATCTTCAGATCAGTTTTCTAGGTGTGTAGGATGGTTTAGTGTTGGTTTGGCTGTATTTCATGGACGTGAGACACACAAAAAACTTCCATGCTGTTCTGCAATCTCCCTAAGCGTTCTATCCATTGTTGTAAATGGGATATTGAAGTCCAACCCTATTATTATATCATTGTCAATTTCTCCCTTCAGATCTGTCAGAATTTGCTTATATTATATGTAGGTGTTCTGATGTTGAATGTGTATATATTTATAATTGTTATATCTTCCTGGTGAGTGGAACTTTTAGCATTATATATGACCTTGTCTCTAGAGACAATTTTTTACTTAGAGTCTATTTTGTTTTATATAAGTGTAGCCACTAGTGTTTTTGTGGGGTTACTATGTACATGGAATATTCTTCCATCCCTTCATTTTCAGTCTATGTGTGTCTTTTTATTTAAAGGTAATCTCTCGTAGACAGCATATTGCTGGGTCTTATTTTTTAAATTTATTCATCCACTCTATGCCTTTTGATTGGAGAGTGTCTTATTTGATCTAGGCTGCTCTAACAAAATGCCACAGACTAGATGACTTATAAACAACAGAAACTTATTACCACAGTTCTGGAGGTTTGAAGTCAGCATAAGAGCGCCAGTATGGTCTTGTGAGGACCTCTTCTATTCTAAGCCTTCTCACTGTGTCCTTAAATGACAGAAGGAGCAAGGAGCCTCTCTCAGGTCTTTTTTATGAGGGCATTAACCTCATCCATAAAAGTGGAGCCCTCATGACCTAATCACTTCCCAAAGACCCCAGCTCCTAACACTATCACATTGGGCATTAGAATTTCAACACATGAATTTTGAGAAGACACATTAAGACCATAGTATTCTGTCCCTGGTCCCCTAAAATTCATGTCCTTGTATGCAAAATTCATTCATTCCATCTCAATAGTTTTAAAAGGTGTTTTAAAAGGTTTTTAACTTGGGGCGCTTGGGTGGCTCAGTCAGTTAAGCGTCCGACTTCGGCTCAGGTCATGATCTTGAGGTTCGTGGGTTCGAGTCCCGCATCAGACTCTGTGCTGACAGCTCGGAGCCTGGAGCCTGCTTTGGATTCTGTGTCTCCCTCTCTCTCTGACCCTCCCCCGTTCATGCTCTGTCTCTCTCTCTGTCCTAAAAATAAATAAACATTAAAAAAAATAAATAAAATTAAAAAAATAATAAAAGGTTTTAAACTTATTCTAGCATCTCTAGCAATTCAAAAGTCTAAAGTTAAAAGTCTCATACAAATACCTTCTAAATCAGATATGGATTAGGCTTAAGGTACAATTCATTCTGAGGCAAATTGCTTTCCAGCTGTGAATATGCAAAATAAAACAAGTCATGTGCTTCCAAAATACAATGGTGGACTAGGCATAAGGTAAACTCCCCATTCCAAAAAAGAGAAATAGGAAAGAAAGAGGTGGTCAAGCAAGTCTAAACCCAATAGGGCAAACATCAAATCTTAAGGCTTAAATAATCTCTAATTAGATGCTCTGCCCACCAGGTCCAGTGGGGTGGAGATGGCATCTTTTGGGGACATTCGGGTATCCTTGCCCCCATGGCTTTTCTGAGGCATCCCAGATGGCAGCTCTCATGGGTTGGATTTGCATACCTGCAGCTTTCCCTGTGCGAAATTGCACACTGGTGGCTCTACTGGCATGGGATTGTGGGAGCATGACTCCACTAGGCATTTCCTTAGCAGGGAGCTCTCTGCATTGAGCTTGCCCTCTCTGTGGTCTTCTATCTGGTTTGTATGCCCACAGTTCTGGGTGGGTCCATTCTCTGAAATATAGGTGGAGGCAGACACACCCCATCACTCTGTTGGGTAAGGGTCAGCCCTCTATGGCTTTGGGAGGCCTGATCCTATAGCTGTGGGTGGCACCACTCTTACAGCTGTGAGCAGGAATTGTCTGGTCTGCTGAAACCCAAGGGATAGATTTCCTCTTTTTAATACCAAGGCAGCAGCCTTAATGATCTCTGAATCATTTGGGAGGGGGGGGTCCTTCTTCTCTTATCTTGAAGAATACTGTGTATTCATAGCTTAATTGCTCTATGGTCCCATCCTATAAAATCTAAGAAGTCTCACAACTTTTCTTCATTCCATTTTATCTCTTTCCCCTTCAGTCAAATTGGCTGTTTTCCTTCTAGGGTGATTGTTGTTTCTATTCACATGTTCAATCATATTGATTGGGTAGTTTAATCCGATATATTTAAAAGATGCCATTTATTTGTTTTCTGTATGTCTTATGGCTTTTGGTTCTTTACTTCCTCCATTATTGCCTTCCTTTGTGTTCAGTTAAAATTTTATGGTGTCTTGTTTTGATTCCCTTCTCATTTTGTTTTATGTATATTCTATAGAGATTTTCTTTGTTGTTACCATAGGGATTATATTTGACATCCTAGAATTATAACAATCTAATTTGATTTGATACCAACTTCACCTGCATACAAAATTTACTCCTTTACAGCTCTGTCACCCTACTACTTCATGTTATTGGTATTACAAATTACATCTTTATATATCTTGTACCCATTAACAGATTTATGATTGTCTTATGCATTTGACTTTATTATTTTTTTTTTTAATTTTTTTTCCCACGTTTTTATTTATTTTTGGGACAGAGAGAGACAGAGCATGAACGGGGGAGGGGCAGAGAGAGAGGGAGACACAGAATCGGAAGCAGGCCCCAGGCTCCGAGCCATCAGCCCAGAGCCTGACACGGGGCTCGAACTCACGTACCGCGAGATCGTGACCTGGCTGAAGTCAGTCGCTTAACCGTCTGCGCCACCCAGGTGCCCCTTATGCATTTGACTTTAAATAGTATAGAAAATAAAAATGAGTTTTACAAACTAAAATTATAATCATAATGGCTTTTATATTTTATCATGTATTTTCCTTTACTAAAGATATTTATATGTTCATATGGCCTCAAATTACTGTATAGTGTCTTTCAACCTGAAGATTTCCCTTTAGCATTTCTGGGAGGGCAGGTATAGTGCTAATGCACTTCCTCAGCTTTTGTTTACCTAGGAATGTCTTAATTTCTCCCTCATTTTTGAAGGACAGTTTTGCTGGATATAGAATTCTCAGTTGACATGTTGGCTTTTAGCATTTTAAATACATCATCCCATCATCTGCTTGGCCCCTACTATTTCTGCTGGGAAATTGACTCATGATATTATTGAGAATCTCTTCTGTGTGACAAGTCACTCTTCTCTTACTGCTTTCAAAATTCTCTCTTTGTCTTTGACAGTTTGATTTTAATGTGCCTTGATACGGGCCTCTTTATCTGGTTGGAGTTCATTGAGCTTCTCAGATTTGTAGATTCACATCTTTCCTGAAATTTGGGAAGTTTCTGGCCATTGTTTCTTCAAATAATCTTTTCACCCCTTTGTCTTAGTCTGTTCAGGCTGCTCTAACAAAATGTCATAGCTTTTAAACAACAGAAATTTATTTCTCACAATTCTGGGGGCTGGGAAATCCAAGATTCAGGTACCAGTAGATTTCATGTCTGGTGAGACCTCCCTACTTGGCTCATAGACAAAACCCTGTTAAACTAACCCTTACCTTCCTAGTCACTTCTCCATCTAATTAACTACCCTAACCCAAGCCCCTTTGCTTGGTCATGTTTTTACAATTTACCACTCTTTGTCCAACTCATTTAAGTGTTCAACTCTAACTGCTTCTTTGGGTCTTCATTTATCTTGTGAAAGCTCCCATGTATATTTAAGAAAAATGATAATAATGAAAACTTGTTTCTTTTTTTTCCTGTTAATCTATCTTATGTCAGTTTAATTCCTAAGCCTAGCTAGAGACCTTAAGAGGGTAGAAGAGAAATTTTGCCTCCTCTACACTATCAAAAAAAATCTAAAAGATTGTGTGTATGTTTGCAAGTATGTGTGTGTATAGTCATATGACTTCCAGGCAGTTTCTAAATTCATAGGGAAAGTAAGAGCTAAGAATTGACCACGTTATTTTGTGTGTGTATGTGTGTGTGTGTTTAGGTTTATTTATTTATTTTCAGAGACAGAGAGAGAGAGCGAGCATGTGCATGCAGGAATGGGGGAGGGGCAGAGAGAGGGCAAGATAACACCCCAAGCCATCTCGACACTGTCAGCATGGATTCCAATGTGGGGCTTGAACCCATGAATCATGAGATCTTGACCTGAGCCAAAACCAAGAGCCTGATACCTATCCAACTGAGCTAGCTAGGATCCCTGCTTTTTAAAACTTTATTTATTTATTTTGAGAGAGAGAGGGGACCATGTTATTTTGAAACAGAGGAATAAAGAAGGTGAACGTACATATTGGATATCTAGATTTGTAGTAAGGCAAATAGTAACCATTAAAGCTGGATGATATGATTGACAGGTGAATGAATAAACAAAATATGGTATATACACACAATGGAATATTATTCAGGCTTGAAAAGGAATAAAATTCTGGCACGTACTTCAATACAGATGAACGGAATATATTATGCTAAGTGAAATAAGGTAGACACAGAAGGGCAAATATTGTATAATTCTATTTACACGAAGTACCTAAAATAGACTCATAGAGAAAGAAAGCAGTATGGTGATTACCAGGGACTGGGGGAAGGGATAATGAAGTTACTATCTAATGGGTACAAAGTTTTAGTTTGGGATGATGAAAATGTTCTAGAGATGTATAATATTGGTGGTTGTACCACAATGTGAATGTACTTGATGCTGCTGAATTGTATACTCAGAATGGTTCAAATGGTAAATTTTATGTATATTTTACCACAATTTAAAAAACCCAAATGATATGGATGTAAAGATGGACAACTAGATCAATAAGGGGGGAAAAAAAGGTAAGCATAGAAAGAGACCTTTGAGTGCTTGATATATGATAGAAGAAAAATTAAAATCAGTAGGGAAGAAAATGGACTCTCTCCAATGGACAGTAGTGGACAGCTACTACTATGGTAATAGATAAAATTTCATCCATATCTCACATCCCATATAAATTAGATTATAGTTGAATGATGCTATCAAACTATGAAAGGCCAGACCTTAAAGCTTTTAGAAAAAAATAGACAGCAGTATCTGCATAGTAGTGGTAGAAAAGATATCTTGGGCATAAAATGAAAATCTGTATTAGCTTTCTAGGGCTGTTGGACCAAAGTGCCACAAACTGAGTGGCTTTCGACAACAGAAATTTATTCTGTCACAGCTCTGGAGTCCAGGAGTTCAAAATCAAGTTGTCAGGAAATTTCTGAGACTCTGGTCTCAGATCCTTCCTCTGAGACTGTGAGTAGAATCTTGCCTTGTCTCTCCCTAACTCCTGGCAATGGCCATCAATCCATGGTGCTCCTTATCTTGCAGTTATTCCAATCTCTGCCTCTGTTGTCACATGGAGTTCTCTCTGTGTGTCTACTTCTAAATTTCTTTCCTTGAATAAGCATACCAGTCTTATTGTATTAAAGATGCACACTATTCCACTATGGCCTCATCTTAACTTCTTGTATCTACAACAACCCTATTTCCAAATAAGGTCACATTCTGAGGTATTGGGGAATAGGACTTCAACATACCTTTTTTGGGAGACCCAATTCAACCCATAACAAAAGCATTAACTGTAAAGGAAAGGACTGATACATTTTACCATATTAAATACCAAAGTGAGCAATTAATTCACTTCTTCTGTAAGATACATCAGATAAAAGATACCATGAAAAAGAAATTAGAAGTCCTACCTCCTCCCCCAAAATGTCCTTTTCCCCATTTTTAGTAATCTTGGTACTATAAAACAAATGCAAGTACTAGATCAACAAAAACCACACATTTTTAACATGTCATTTTTATTGAAAAAGTAACATTTTTAAAATTTAGTATAAAAATATAGAGTAAAAATTGATATTCTCTTTCATTTCTGAATTTTATATTCACAATCATTGCAGTTTTTTACTTTGAGTTTTAAATCTTTACTTAAAAGTTCTTCTTTGAGGCGCCTGTCTGGCTCAGTCGGTGGAGCCTGTGACTCTTATCTTGGGGTTGTAAGTTTGAGGCCTTTGCTGGGTGTAGAGAGGACTTAAAAATTAAATCTTAAAAAAAAATTAAAAATAAAATAAAAAATAAAACCTCACTCTGAGGTTACTTTTTAAATTCCTTGAAGTTTTTCAGTGTAAGGGTTAAGGCAGGGGATATTTTTCATGTTTTCCCCCATATGATTAGATATTCATTTACTCAGTCATTCATTTATTCACAAATACATTTTGTGTGGTTACTATATTCAGGTACTGTCCCAGGTACGGAGGTTACAGATATGAGCAGGACTAAATGTCCCCTGCTATCACAGCTTTATATTCTAGAGATAGGAAGCAGGCTTTAAAAAACAGAGTAACAAATAAGCCAATTTGTCAGTATGTAAGAACTTGACTAGTGCTATGGAAAATAGAGTACAAAGGGCCAGAAGTACCAGGAATCTGCAGCATGCTGTAAATTTAAATTTAAATGAGCCTTTTTGAAAAAGCCCTATTTGATCAGACACATTTAAATGAACATTTGAGCACACAACCTGAAAGTGTAAGTTAAGCTGTGCTTAGGATAATAATTAGAAGAGATTAGACAAATACGCCAACTAATTTTTTTCTCCAACTGGTTAGATTAAATGGCACAATGAACTATTCTGTGTCACAATTTTGGAAGATAAAAGCAATTGCTGTTCTGACAAAGGCAAAAAAATGATACAACCTTAAGGAGATATATACTAGATAAGACATTTGACAATGGAGAATAGGGTCGGGAGTGGGAATCAGATCTTTCTTTGGCTCTTTTCTGCTGATTTACCTGTGTTTGTCATTTCCACTTTCCCATTTCTCCTCCTGCCCCCATGAGACCAAATTCCCTGATTTCTGATTGGCAGTTCACTCATCATAGAGTCCTTTATCAAAAATATTAGTGCTTTTGGCCAGTTTGACTTTTGGTAGGAAAAAGCACAAGCCATTCAGAAATAGCTCCTTATTTGGGCATCATAAATTTAGTTTGTTTTTTTAATAACACGATATTATTTCCACCAAATCCAGATGTATGAGATACCTCCTTTGACGTCATGCACAACACAAATTGCCTTCACACATCGCATGTATAGGCAGAAGATTGCCTCCCAAGATCATGACCTTTTACTGGTTCCCCTTTCTCTTCCAACTTTGGGAATGGCAACTTGAAAGCAACCAAGGTGATATACTACTTAAGAGATGGTCATTAATCTTCTGGAATCTTCACAAGAAAAGATAATAAAGACAGATGTTTATAGGTACACAAGTGTTTGGTAACAGAATCTTCTAGATTCCTGCTAGCAAGCTGATATCAGGAAGAGCCCAAGGTCTTTTGGCAATTTCACTTTCTTCTTGGTTGCTTTCTTAGACTTGGTCACTTTCACAGATATTAGAAAACCGTGTGTTGTTTTGGTGTTTTGGTTGAGGCAGCTTTGCTCAGGCTTCCTTGCTTTGTTGTGACAAGCAATATTTGTTGAGAATACTGTTTTTCCTTTGCAGGTTATTTAGCCAATTAAAAAGGCCCCAAAAAAACTGGCTTCTTGGTCCATGTCAATCAATTGCTCATTATTTACAGAGACGAAAATTCTGTCATTTTCCTTCAGCTCAAATATCCCACCTTGATAGATGGAATAGAGTCCATATTCTGAATCCTTAGACCAACAACTATTTCTAGCACTTTTCATTAGCAGTATCGGGTCAGGATAACTTGTGTATTTGTAGATATATTGTACCATTTGTTTGTTTCTCTTTCTGTTCTGTTCTGTTTCCTCAGGTTCCTGAAATCTAAAGTATGTTTGGGAATAGATGTAATAAAACCCCCTCTGATGAATAACCAGCTCACCATTCCTCAAGTGCAAATTATTCAAGAATGAATGTCCTTTTCTTGATGACTCCCAGGAGTTTATTTTCTGACCCAAAGCTTTTTCATTCTTGGAATCTGGAGAAAGTTTAGAGAGAAAGAAAGTTTGTAGCAAAGGCAAGAAATATCTCAGTAGCCATGGCTAGCCAGTTTTTTGGTTGGGATTGTAAAGAATTTCAATCTAATATAAACCTTCTTGGTCCTTCAATCTTACAAGATTCTGAATTTCTTATAGAAATCTGGAGGCTACTGTATCATTGTGACCTGTTGTGAGTCCCTTTCTTTTCTGTGCCTCATCCACCACTTAACACTATATCTGCCAAACTCAGCTCTAAACTGTAGCACAGGGGATGATTAACTCAGATGGCAATCTGCGTGGGCAGAACTTCTGTCCCAAGTCCCTGCCTCCCTTCCTAGGCAGGTGAACTAAAATGAACAACACGCAACGAAACCAAAAGAAATATATCTGTTTCCTTAAGCCTGGAGCTCAGAACTTATTGCTATTCCTTTGGATCACTTTGGGTTCCTTCTTGGTCTTTCTCAGCAATCCAGAGTCAAAGACACCATTCAGACAGAAAGCATTTCCAGTACACAATAAGACAGGGCATAAGGTTTGGCAAAGAGGTCCAGATTTAAAGATCTTTAGACCCTTGGATCTTTAACTCCCAAAGACTTTAAATGAAAAAGGGCCCTACCAAAATAGGATATTCCTTTAAACTTTGGGCTCATCTCCACGATTGGTGTAAAGTTTAGTTTTTCAACAGGGCAAAACAACTGTTGTATTTCTTGATAAATAGTAAACACTAACATTATAATAATGATCTCACTCATAGGCAGAACATGTCTCTCATTCATAAAACATGAGTTCAGGAATACCAAGAAGACAACTGCCCAGGAAAAAAAATGAAAAAAAATTCCAAATCTTTTCATCTTTTAACTGATACTTGAAATTTCTTTAACTTGAGATAAAACCTTTTGTAATAATAAAAGCAACTATTTATTAAGTACTTACAATACACAGGAATTTTGCCTGTGCTAATCTTCACTATTTTATGAGTTAAAGATTATCTCCACTTCATATATGAGGAAACTGAAGCTTTATTTGATTAGGTAATTTGCTCAAAACATATATCTAGGTAAAGAGGGGCTGGTATTCCAATGTGCGTATTTAGACTGTAAAACTCTTGCATTGTTATAGCACTGTATGGACACCTGTTCTTTAGTTAAGAAGTACGCTTACCATATTGGCTAAGCTATATGAAACTGACATTTCTCTAAGTGAGAAATGGTCAAATATTGGCAATTTCCCATAGTTCAACCAAGTACAAATGCCACAAGGAATAACTAGTCACTTCTGGTGAAAGTATATGACTGACTCGGAACTCCTAAGGAGGAGGAATATTTGATGGAGGGAGAAAGAGAAATTACTTTGAAGAAGAAGAAGAAAAGCACATATAGGGGCATGGGAAACTCTAAGACAGAGTTCTCCCACCAGAGGATTCTCCTGAGAGCATTTATGCCAGAGTAGTTACTGAGCTATTTTCTCTTGTAATCTTCCTTCTGAGAAAGAGCCAATCTGAGCCCCAGTTACCACTGAGCATTTTGTAGATAGTCATATAGAAATTTCATGTAGAAAGTTGAAAGAACAAATTATTTGGAACGAATTTTTTCATTGCCTTCCTTGAAACCATGATATATTTGTTGTTTCTCTTACTTGGAACTGGGAATGTGCTTCTTCTCCGACTGGTTCCAGTTATGTGAGCTGCTACTCTCTGAGGACCTCTTTCTCTTACTAGGTAAGGAATATTTAGCTGCTTTTCTAAAAGAAAAATGACAAAGAATCTTCAGCACTTGTCAAACTACTTTTCAAATACATTGCTATTCAGAACTGTTGTTGATCAGACATCATAAGCACACTGTGCTTCCAAAATTGATTGTATGGTCGCTCATAAAAGCAGCCCATATATTAATATGATGATCCATCTATTCCAGCTTATGTTTAATTTGGAAAGTATTTTAGATGAGAAGAATAAGCAGCAACTTGGATTATAATTTATCGACATATCAGAGATAAGGTCCAACCAGAATACAACAAAATGAAGATTATGGCCCTTTTCCAAAACAAACAAACAGACAAACAAAAACCAAACAAGTAAGTAACCATGGACATGTAATAACTCTGCTTGAGTCATTTAAAATGCACAAATAACCAAGTCTTGGCAAATTTCCACTATGAGTTATATATAGAGACAAACAGAGTGATTCTGATTCTAAAGGAGTAGCAGTGTAACAATGGTCCAAAGATGCTACAAACTGGTATCCAACAGTAATCCCTTCACCACCCCCCCAAGGGAAATATGAATTGGCATACTGGTCATGATAATCAATATGTAAACATAAAAATCACTGGCTCACTAGATCATAATAAACAAATAACACCTATTGATCACATTCCAAAGTACTTTGGAACAGACTTTAAATATACAAATTCAACATATTACCCTTTAATTTTTAAATTTTTATTTATTTTGAGAGAAAGAGAGAGAGAGAAAACATGAGTGGAGGAGAGGCAGAGAGAGAAGGAGAGAGAGAATCCCAAGCAGGATCATGTTCAGCATGGAGCCCAATGTGGGACTCCATCCCACAACTCTAGGATAATGACCTGAGCCAAAATCAAGAGTGGGACACTCAACTGACTGAGCCACCCAGGTACCCCAACAAACTACCTCTTTTTAAAAAATCAGCTTAAACATCCCAAGTGTGCTTCTACTGGTTGTTAAGATAAATTATATTCTTTCATCAAGCAAATATTGCCAGGACTAAGGCACTGCACTATGCTGTATATGGGTTGCAAAGATTAGCCACTGATTACACTGACTGAGCCCTCAAAGGACTTACAGTCTTTTAGGAAAAATATAAATTAGAAAGTGAAAATTTACCTGTGAGAAATATAGATAAAGGGTGATGGGTGTTCACAAGAGGGAGAGATTCCTGTTTATTGGAGAATTGAGGTCAGGGGAGGGTTTGTGCTAATGCTTACTCCAATAAACCAAAGTGCCCATCACATCTATGCCAGGCACTCTTTTAGGAGCAAGGAGAAAGAATATAAATAAATGAATGCAAACAAACATTTGAGGTGCAAATGGCAATTTGATCTGAATAGGATGAGGATGGGCAGGCTTGGGAAGGAGGGCTGGAAGAAGGGCATTATCTGAGATCTAGGCCAGAGGCCAGAGGCAGGACTCACAAAGCATTCCTGGGACACAGACAAGGGAGGAGTTCAGTTTTAGGCTTGAATGAGGAGCCAAACTATAGAGGATTTGAATGTTAAACTAAGAGATTTGGATTTTACAGGATGTGGATTTTGAATGATTTGGGGCAGGGAAGTAAAGGGACAATGTGTTGTGCTTTAGGCTATCCTGTCTCAAAGAAAGCTGTGATGGTTAGAAGGTGAGAGGGCTGGAGACTGGCAAGTAAGTGATCAGGACTGAGAACAGGAGGCCTTAATCTAGGCTAGTAGGTGGGGGAACTGAGAAGAGGTGGTAAAAAAGGGAAAGAATAAATAGGAAACGGGAATCTCTTCCATCTATCTGGTATGAGTTGTCGCTTATTCAGGATGGGAAGGCATTTGTACAGTACCGAATACCAAATATATCATGAGGCTGCATGGTCAATTACATAATGCTCTCAGAATGCTCAGCTTTCAAGGTTGATGTGTCCATTCACCTTGAACTCCCACTGTTAAATAATTCATAATGCCTTGCCTGCCCTTAGACCTTAACACTTTGTTTTAAAATATTCAATAACTGAATCCAATTATAAATATCTTGCATTTGAGGTCATTGCAAGGATATGGGAAAGCCTAGATAGAAAAGCAAATTCTAAAGAGGATATTTCCTCTTTAGAGGCTATAGCAAACACTTCCTAGAAAAGAAACCTGTCAATGTGTCTATTTGGATGTCATCAATACATCTAGGTATGCTGATTAGTATATGATTTCTACATTTCATTGGGATGAGTGAAAAAGAGTATTTTTCTTACAACACTGAAAGTGTTGTATGTACATCTACTATAGATCGTAGATCTGTTGTGCCTCATCAGAAGAGGAAGAGTATTCAATGTTCTGACTACCACTTTTGCTTTTGGGGAAAGAATGCTTAGACCCTGGGATCAGGTCTTATCTTGTTTAATAAAAGCTATTTAATAAAGAAAAATGGGAGTTGTTAAGTAATGAGGAAGCTTATCATATTGAAAAAAGATAGGTGACCGGGCACTTGGGTGGCTCAGTTGGTCGTGTCCAACTCTTGATTTTGGTGCAGGTCACGATCTCCCAATTCATGGGATCAAGCCCTCCATTGGGTTCTGCATTGACAGTGAGGAGCCTGCTTGGGATCCTCTCTCCCTCTTTCTCTGCCCCTTCTCTCTCTCTCTCTCCCCCTCTCTCTCCCTCTCTCTGTCTCTCTCTCAAGATAAATAAACATTAAAAAGAAAAAAGGAAAAAGAATAGTTGAAAAGTAGAAAGACATCATTACGACACTTATATTGAAGAACATTTTCTTCTCTGCCAGGCTGGTATGCCCTAAGTCTCTGGTATATGCATTCAGGCCTCTATGGTATTATCATGGGAAAATGGGACTATGGTGAGCCAAATGTGAAGAAGTAGCAAACTGATTTAATAGTTTTATTTACTTATGTATTCACTTTAAAAATATGTATTAAGAACCCTCTTTTTTGAGAGAGAGAGAGAGAGAGAGAGAGAGAGAGAGAGAGAGAGAGAGAGAATGTATACATGAACAGAAGAGGAGCAGAGGGAAAGGGAGAATCTTAAGCAGGCTCCACACCCACCACAGAGACTTGCTCAGGGCTCAATCTCACGACCATGAGATCATGACCTGAGCAGGAATCAGGAGTCAGACACTCAACCACTGAGCCACCCAGGCACCCCTGTATGAAGAACCTTCTATGTGGAGAGAGATGGTGGTGGCACAGTATTGTGAATGCACCATTTGCCACTACACTGTGCACTGCAAAATGGTGAATTGTAAAATTTTTGAAGGTAGTGGGGTAGGAGGGTCCTGAACTCACATCCTCCCATGGACACACCAAGGCTACAACCACATATAGAGCAATGCTCTCTGAGAAGGACCTGAAGACTAGCAGAACAGCTCTTCCACAGCTAAAGATATAAAGAAAGAGCCACATGGAGAAGAGTTGAAAGGGGCAGAGACAAGTCTGGTCAGGACCCACACCCCAGGTGAGGCGATCTACAAATTGGGGGGATATCATAGGCGTGAAATTCCCCCTGGGGAGCAAGGGATTCAAGCTCCACATGGGACACTGACCAGGGGCCTGCACTGGGAAGACAAGCTCTCACCATGTCCAGCTTTGAGAATGAGTGGGGCTCAACTCCAGGGGAGCCAGCTAGCACCACTCGCCTCATCCTGGCATTACCCTGTGGACCTGTCCCCCTCAATCTTCCCATCCCCTAAAGCAGCTGGGCTGAGATCAATTATCCCCATGAAGCTGCTCCTTCCCTGCCACATGCCAGGGGTGACCTCAGCTGAGACCGGCGTCCTTCCAAAGTGGCTTCTGACCCAGGGCAGGTAGCCAGACTTAGGGCCAGCCACACCCACCAGCAGTTGTGGCCTAGTCACTACAGGAGGATACACACAGTCCACACAAGGAACACTCTTGAAGTGCCTGATTCTGGTGACCAGAGAGGATTATGTTTCTGGTCGCCACAGAATACCTTCCACATAAGGCCACTCCTTCATGAAAAGATGCTCAGCATTGCTCATCATCAGGAAAATAAAAACCAAAACCATGATGAGATACCACCTCAGACGTGGTAATAACAAAAGGACAAGAAACAACAAGGGTTGGTAAGGATGTGGAGAAAAGGGAACCCTACTACATTGTTGGTGGGAATATAAATTGGTGCAGTCACTGTGGAAAACAGTATGGAGAGTTCTCAAAAAGTTAAAAATAGAAAAACCATATGATCCAGCAATTCCACTTCTAGATATTTATCCCAAGAAAATGAAAGTGAAATCACTGTCTCGAAAAGATATATCCACCATTATATTCATTGTAACATTGTTTATAATAGCCAAGATATGGAAGCAACGTTAAGTGTCTATCAACAGATGAATGGATAAAGAGGCTGTGGTACACACACACACACACACACACACACACACACACACTGGAACATTATTCAGGCATAAAAGAGAATAAAATCTAGCCATTTAAGACAACATGGATGGATGCAGAGGGTATTATGCTAAGTGAAATAAGTTAGACAGATAAAGACAAATAACATAAGATTTCACTTATATGTGAAATCTAAAATCAAATAAACAAACAAAACAAGACAAAAAGACTCATAGGTACAGAGAACAAACTGGGGGTTTCCAGATGGGAGTGGGGTGAGGAGATGGACGAAATAGGTAAAGGTGATTAAAAGGTACAAATTTCCAGTTGTAAAATAAATAAGTCACGGTAATATAAAATGCAGCATAGGGAAGATAGTGAATAATATTGTAATAATTCTGTATGGTGACAGATGGTAACTATACTTATTGTAGTGTGCATTTTGTAATGTATATAAATGTCAAATCACTATGGTGTACATCTAAAATGAATATATTATTGTATGCCAACTATACTTCAATTAAAATATAAAATGAGAATGACACATTTTATCCCCCCCCAAAAAAGATTACTTGTATATTATGTGAATTTCACCTCAATCAAAATACATACATGCGTGTACAAAAGGTGGTCCACCTAAGGGCCAGGGGAATAAAAGATTCTACTAGGTTTGGAGCATAGAGTTAGGTGCTAGGTATAGAGAAATGAGAGAAATAGACATGTGTTCTATCTTTATGTATCTTTAAAGTAGTGGGGAATCAGCACACAGATAAAAAATACATAAAAATGGAAAGAGATGAAAGGGGGTGCTTGTTATCTTACCTAAATAAGGTAGCCAGGGACATTCTCTCTGAAGAAGTAACATTTAGGCGATAGTTTGAGAATGAGAAGGAGTCAGTTGTATGAAAAGCCAGGAAGGGAAGAAGCCAGCCTGGGGAATAGCCCTTTGAGGGGAGCCCTTATGGGTTAAGAGCAGGGTGCTGACCATGAAGAAGAAGGTGACCATGGGTGAGGGACCATGAGAGAATTGTGGTGGGTGGGTCAGTGGGTGAATGATTGCTGGGAAAAATGACGAAGTGAGGGGCTCTTGCATAAAGAAGGGCATAGAGCTTAGTGGTGGTCAGAAGCAGAGAAAAGATGAGTTACTTGGGGGCCTTTACTTATCTTACTTCCAGCCATGTACCAGAAAGGATTTAGATGGCTCATTTATGAAACACTGGCAAGTAAAAGATAAATAATGGAAGAAATTGAGATGAAAGGAAAATCCACATTGGGAGAAATAAAGTTTTGACCATAGGTGGGCCACAGATTTGGCCCTAAGTGTTCTGTCAGTGCAAATAGGAAAATAGAATCAAGTGTTTTGAGACACCGAGTAGAAGTTGGAGGGGGGATATGTGGATGCGAGCAGAGAAGAAGAGCTGGAGAACTAGTCACCCCGTCATGAAGTTGACAGTAGAAAATTAAAATAACAAAAAAAAAATACTACCTGGAACTGTAGGAATGGTTTCCTCATAGGTTCTCAAAATCTGCAAACAGTATTGAATAAAGCTTGTTAATTTCCCTAAAAATAATTAAACTGACTACAGAATGCCTATGGCTCTTCTTGCGGGTGTCTGAGATGAAATTTCTACATAGGACATCAACCCCAGAAGCTTTAGTTGTTCAAGCACAGAGTTTGTGTGGGGTAGGGCGGGAGATGGGGTGAATACTGAGGCAGAGGCAGCTGTTCCCGCATGGTGACCGAGGATGGTCCTATGTCTGGGAAAGTTCTGTTTCTTGATGAAGTCTTCAAAAGGCCACACCTGAAGCAACACAGGAGGAAGGTGCCAGCTGCCAAGTTAGGACAGGCTAATGTTCCCTCAAACCCCCTTGTAGCTAATGGATGTGGCAACCATGCCACTTCACTCTCTCTGTGTGGGGTGTGTGTCTGCACACAAATGTGTGTATATGTGCACTACGTAATAGCATTCAGGAGCTTTGCATTGGGCAGACCCAAGTCTCAAGATATAAGGCACACTTCCTCTCTCTTGGGATGCCCACAGACACAGAGCCCATCAAGCCGGGACCTGCAACACTGTCATTCTCTCATTTCTGACATTGGCTAGGGCATTCTTCACATCAACATAAAAAATAATATCTTTACTAAACAACTAACATCACTTTCTTTGTACTAACCAGTGGGGAAAAGCAGTAAGAAAGAGTGAAACCTTAGCCTTTCTATCAGACGGGCTAATGCGGACTGCTCATCCACAGCTTCTAAACTCCCCTCCACCCAGCTCTGCTACTTGGGCCTTTATCCATCACTGCCTTCCTTTCCTGCCACTGTTGTTAATTTTGAAACTGCCAGAAACTCCCCTCCTCTGTACTCCCACCCCAGAGCAGAAGCTCTCTGCCTTCCCCTTGGCCTCAAGCCCTGACCTGGTAATGGAGGGTCTGCCAATAGCACAATGGGCACTGGTATATGGACGGGAAAGGAGCTGTGCCTCGGCATAGTCTCTGTCTCTCTCTCATGCTGGGACAGAAGGGAGGAAGGAAGAAGGAGGAGCAGCAGGAAAGAGAGAAGGGTAATTCCTACAGCTTGGGAAACAGATTAAAAGAATAATGACTGTCTGGTCAGATGGTCCAGATTCAGATCTGTCAATCATTAGCTCTGGAAAACTTTGCTCGTTACTTAACTGATGTAAACTTTAATTTCTTCATCTATTTAAAAAATAAAAAAGAGGAAGATAATAATGCTTCCTTCCTCACAGAGCTGTTATGGGGATTAAATGAGATATCCTACGTAATGGGCATAGGATGTTTACTGGAAATAGTCTGTTCCATTAATGGTGCCTGGAAAAAAAAAAAAGAACTCTTTCCCCCCTTTTTGTCTGCATCCTCTTCCAGCTTCTGCCTGTTCCAGTTAGTGGCAGCATATGAGGATGGGAGGGAAGAGAAAGAACAGCAAGAAAGAGGTATGTGCAATCTATCCCCACCCCTTTTCAGTCTCCAGATTTCTGCCCTAGTTCTGAGTTTCTCTCCCCTGCCACCTGTGGGTTTGCCCCCATGAACACCAGGGACTGCAGAGTCCCATTCATTCCTCGGTCTTCTCAGGATGTTTCCCACCCCTGGGCCTTTCCTCGTCCTCGCCACTTGGGGCCACAGAGTCACAGCTGCATCACTATAGCTTGTGCTGTGAGCTGGTGGGCACCCTTTTCCGGCCTCCAGCTGAAGTCAGATTTCATTTCTCATAGAAATGGCATCATAGATGACATCTGGGCTCTACTATGAGGACTGTTTGGGGTTATAAATCAGAGCTCTAACCACTGACATAACACTGTTTCAGTGGAAAGACAGGGCACCAAACAATGGACTTTCAATCGTATCTTTAAAACACATCTTCTTCCCGCCCTGGGAATGTCCCCAGTATTTTTAAAACAATAACGGTGTATCCTAGTTTACAGAGTATTTTTATACCCATGTTCTCTTCTGACCTTTTTGGAAGGCAGAAGGCAAAACTATTAAAGCAAAATGATATAATTTAGTGAAATAAACTACTAGCTAACATAGTGTTTCTGCTAGAGATCCTGTATCCATAAACAGATCATATTTTGTAATTTGTCACTTATTGACTATATATTGAGATGTCATCACCTTCAATTTCTCAAAGCGTCTCTTCGTTCCCTCTTCTTTCCTCTTTTTTCATCTCTATGTGCATACACAAATAAAGATATATTTAATTGCAGACATCAACAAGGTGCAAAGATTATAAAACACCATTATTTGGCATCTTTTGTCTTCTGAACAACAACAAAACCACACACATCTTTTATCATTGTGTGATCTTGAACACATTGCCCAGTCTGTGCCTCAATTTTCCACAATGTGAGATAAAAAGGGCAGACTAGATGGGGAGGCTCTCTGGAGGAGAGGAATGAGCTCTAGCCTGGGAGTCAGCCAGGCCCCTCTGTTTGGTGCTGTTCCACTTTCTTCTAGCTTTAGGAATTTGGGGGAGATCACTAAAACACTCTGGGCCTCTGTTGTCTCCTTTGCAAAATGAGGCATCTACGCTTGATGATCCTAGGTGTTCTTTCTCTTGCGACCCTCCACGTCTGCTGGCGGAGTGACCCGGTGGTCCACCTACCTTTCTAACAAACTGACGGAGCTGCCATTTCACTTGCCAGCATGGGGTGTTCATACTCTCTTCATCATTGGGGTCCCAAGGGATATCGTCTTCCTTTAAGAAACAAGCAATGCCACTTTGGGAGTATTTGTCCTGCATCTGGGTTAAGATGGAATATAATACATTATTATAGAGAAATGCTTTTTATTTTTGTTCATTTACAAGTTAAGACAACAGGAACCGATGACAGATTCAGAGAAGTCTTGGTACCTTGGATAAGCTTGTGGGTTGAAATAAACAGTAAGCACGCTGTCCTTTGTCTTGTGAATAAATATAAGCAGTCAGACGTGGTGAGAAGGATACAGGTGTGGGCCAGACATCCTGGGTCACAATGCCCTTCACTGATCCTGCCGTTAAACAGCTGTGTGTCCCTCAACAAATTGCTTTTTCTCTTCTGTGTCTATTTTTCATTTGAGTTTTGAGCTGGTTCATTGTGGTGATCTTTGAGGTCCTTTCCACCTCTGAGATGGGGGGGTGTCCCATTCTAAAGCTGGGAAGCTATCTAGGTACAAAGTAGGCAATAGAGTCCATTTAAATTCCAGCATCCTAAATAAAAAATTAAACAAATCCTCTGGGATGCAGACGATATTGTGTAAATTCTAGTTATTGTGATTTCTAGTCCTCTGGATGGCCAAATCTGGACCATATTGCCACTGAAAATCTTAATGTTGTCTCATTAAATGTCCACACTAGCTAGGGATTTACCTGCAGAGACTTGAAACACCATTTGAAGGTTTGCCCCCTCCTTCTGAGAGCAAACAGTTATAACGGCCAGGTAATTTTCAATAAAGTCCTAGCTTGATATTAAACACACACACACACACACACACACACACACACACACACACACACACACGTGCATGCACACATGGAACAAATGCATGCACGCATATATCCCAAACCACTCAGCACATTGCAGGGTGACAACTGGTTAATTTTACAAAGAAAAATGGGAAGTCCATGCAAGGCCAGACATTGTTTTTTGGTTTTTTTTTTTCTTTCCTGTTTTCGTTTTTAACAAGTGGGATTGAGGATATGTTATTTCTCTGTACAAATCTGAATTGTCTTTCTCTGGGGAAATAAATGGGAAAATGGCCATTTTTATCTGTTGTTTGAACTTAGGGGACTCCCAAGCTTGAAGGAAAGACCAAACAATGATGCTCCTTCTCATAAAAAGACAATCTCATTCCAGATCAAAATAACTTGTTTATGGGAGGTCCCAGCCAGAGTCAGCTGGTTCTGTACTCAGTCATGCACTCCTTGGACATTTGATCCAGGTCCTTCAAGTGCAAAAGTACAAACCTAAGCTGATTAATTCCTTCCACACACTCTGGCATAGAACATTCATTTACTTTTAAATGTTTATTTTCTTTCTTCCTGTTTTAAATTACAACAGTAAAACATTCAGCCTAGTAAATGTAGTAGGGGTGACAGCTGGGGCCACCTGAGTAGAGACACAACTAGCAGTGGAGTCAGTCAACATCACTTTGTCCCTACCCGCCCCATGGCCTTCTCCTGTAGAGTTCTATTTGCATCTCCAACATATGTGGGAGCTGAAAAGCATTTCCCAGAAAAGCACTCAATTACGTATAGTTTAGAAATATGAGAACATATCTAGCAAATCGGGGCGTAGGATTGGAGAGGAAAAGCTGGATGTAGTACAAGGCCTGAGGGTGATTCCAGGAAGAGCAAGTTAGCTTTATTGGACACTGTCCCAGTGCAGCCGGTATGGGTGTTCTCTGGCCAGACATTGGTATGATAAAACTGAATAAACAGGCTCACAAACTTCTGTAACATGTTGAGATGAAAAGTTGTGCATGACACAGAGGGGAGGGAGTGATTTATTTTCTTACTTCACAGCAGTTAGAAGCTGTCTCAGCAGGAAAAGATGAAGAACATGGAGGATAGGGCCAGGGGCAAGAAAGGGCAGAGCTGAGCACTGACTGAGACTGGGCGGCCATGGTAGCTGGCAGCTGCCTGTGAACCGAACTGGGTGGAAGCAGGGACTAGCCCAGGCCAGAACCAACTGCTGCCTATAGGCTCTGGCTGCCCACTGGGGGTTTTCCAGAAACATCTCTAGCAGGTGGGAGGGAGAACCCTGAAAGCTGAGTAAGATCCTAGGTGTACACGGGAGGGAGCGTGACAAGCTAATGTGACTCCATTGTTACCCCCAAACTTAATGAAGCCTAGAAACATTGTTAGTACACAGGCAACCTGGAAAATATAGGAAAGTAAAGAACATTTTTCTAAATGAAAAATAAACAAAAAACACACTAAAATCACCCTCATCCTACTTCCTAATTAAGCTCTGGATGATCTCTCTTGTTTACAGGGCTGTCTGTGGGCAGTTTTGTGCGTGACTGTTTTCTCTTAAGACTGCATAAAAATGTCATGTTCTTTAAATCTACATGAAAATCTTATATAGATAGCATAGATACTTTTATGACATTCACTGTAGAAAATTTATAAAATACAGAAAAACAAGACACCCATATACACCAAAAATATAGGAAAAAAGACACCCATAATCCCACCATTTAGAAGTCACAGTGACCAGCATTTTGGTATTTCTCTTCTAGAAACCCAGAGAGAAAGCCCCAACCACCCTCCCCATCCCCCACATTTTCTTGTATTATCATATTTGGTGGTTTCTTCTACAGACTTTGGCCAATGCTGGCTACTAGATGCATGAGTGAGGGGTTGCTGTGGTTGTTTCAAGAATGATTCATGAGGATTAATATGATGTGTCTCTCTTTCCCCTTCTTTTGCACATCCTTTCCACTTCAAAGCATGAATTTCCTGCCTCACACCTCAGACCAGAGCTATTCTCTCCCTAACCACATGTGGGTGTTGGGGCAGGGGAGATGTGCATGCTATTTTCATTTGTATGCTTCTCAGGGACACAGCTTTCACACAGGTTCCTGCTCTTCTGCTCCAAAAGCCCTTGGTTTTGACAAGTGGATTTCCACTGTGTTGGTGTCATCACAAACATGGTGATTGTCTAGGCCATGGCCAGCCAGTCCTTCGCAGGGCTTTTGGGCTACAGGGTGGACTCCTTTGCCAGTTGACTCAGGGACTTCAAGGTGGCAGCACTGACCCTCTCTGCTGCCCTGACATTAGTGTCTAACAACTATTTTCTGCAAACCACAAATACCATAAAGAACCACTTATGGAGATTGGTAGATATTGGTCCCCTTCTCCTTTGTCTTACCCATCTATGATACCACAGTGATAGGCAGCCCCCTTGTCACAAAACATTCTCAGAGAGACAAACTTTAGAGACTAAGCCCATATTTATTGATCATGCTTGCTAGTCTATAGGCTTATTTGGGAACGTCCAGTTAGACGTTACTCAGCTCTCCTTAGGCCACACTCCCTAAAGTCCGCTCCATGTCTTTTCTAGAAAGTTTCATTAGCCAAAGTAGAATCTGTGATTTATTTTAGAAAATTAGTACTTATGTTAAGTATGCTTTTCCAAACTTTACACAACCAAAGAGACTCAGATTCATTTTTCCTTGCAAGCATTCCTGGTGAAGAGGTAGAAACTTCAAGAAACTTCTCAATACAATGGCCACAGTTTATTGAGCACTTACCTAATGCCAGGGTTCAAAATTGGACTTTCCCTTTAACCAGCTTTATAATCTTGGACAAATCGCTTAACTCCAAGAATCTTAGTTTACTTATGTGTAAAATGGGGTAATTATATTTATAAGACTTTTTTTTTAGAGACAGAGAGTGGGGGAGGGGCAGAGGGGGGGGAGAGAGGGAGAGGGAGGGGAGAGAGGGAGAGGGAGGGGAGAGAGGGAGAGGGAGGGAGAGAGGGAGAGAGAGAGAGGGAGGGAGGGAGAATCCCAAGCAGGCTCCATGCAGAGCCCAATGCAGGGCTCAATCTCATGACCCTGGGATCATAACCTGAGCCAGAATCAAGAGCTGGATGCTCAACCAACTGAGCCACTCAGGCACCCCTACAGGATTTTTTTAAGGATCAAATAGAGCAATATTTTGCAAAGTTCCTGGAACATCGTATTTGCTCAATATCTGTTAATTCTCTTTCCTTTCTGGCACTCTCAATGAATTCTTCTGCGTGTCTATAAACATATGTATATATATGTAACTACACAATCAAGAAAAACATATGCACACAGGGACATGTTAAGATTTGAAATTTCCATTTTTATAGAATTCAAAAAATTACTTGATCATAAACACAGACAATTGCATGAGTCTGCTCAGTCAAGAACCAGTTAACATAGTCTTAAAATTATGCCAACTTGTAATGTCAGCAAATTGAGGCAATGATTTTCTTTCGTAATAAAGATACAGACTCATTCTGCTTATGCTGCAAAGTCAACAAAGGTTAGGACATTCTAGATCCAAACTTGTAAACACAGCAGTATTCCAGACTCTCATGCAGACTTAGAACTAGAGGCATGCTTATAGTTACATTGATGTTTTAGTTGCAGACATACAGCCTCTTCTGAATACAGCAAAGCTGACTTTACTGGTCACCTAATGGTAACCATCACTTATATAATTACTTGCAAGTCAAACAAGAGTCTACTTCAGCCAAAGTCAAAGGAAAAATTTGCAAGTATCTGAGATAACCAAATTTATACTCCACAGGGTATACAAACTACATTTCCTTAACAGATACTCACTCTATGGCATTTGGATAATTTATATTTTTCTGAGACCCTTCTTACTTGCATTTCCTAGCCAGCTGGCAGGTGTAATATTGCCTTATCAGTGTGCATCACAGGGTGCAAATATATTAACCCTGTGGACACCCTGTTGTGGAGGGAGGAATGTTACTTAGCTGCCTGAAGACCTGATTTCAACTCTGCTTCCAAAGCTCTGTCTGAGCCTGGATAAGTCATTTTGCCTGGGGGTCTCTAGTCTCCTCATCTATGAAATAGGGGGTGTTCAAATTTCCTTCCAGCTCACAGTTCTCTACTATATAATACACAATTAGTCAAAAAATACATAAGAAGCCAAAAGCTGACTTGGTTTATTGTCAGCAATCCTGCATTCATAGTTCCAAACGGTTTATACGGTTGAGAAGTACATGAACTAAAAAGCCACTAAGGTTTTTTTCTCTGTCAAATGTACCTGGATTCCTACTTGACCACCCACAGGCATAGAATAATTGTTTTATTTTCAATTATTTTATCATGAACAGTAAAATGCTGAGTCCATATGGTAACCTCTTTATCATAGGCTTTATGCGGGGCATGTCCGTGGCCAAGGAATAGACGCGTGCCAGTCCTTAATCTCCTCTCTACTGTCAACACAGAAGTGCCACAGAGCTAAAACCAAAACATGTTTCTAAGATCTGACTTACCCTCCACCCCATGTCTTGGAGGAAAAAGAGAAACCTGATGACATTCCAAGACTCAGGTCTGGTTTTAGTTCGATTGCTAGTATTGTAAACTATACATAGTGTTGAAGAGAAAAAAAAAAAACAACCACCTCCGGAGTTTTGTTCCTGCATCTGCTAGTAGCTTGTAGCTGCACTTGGTTCACACAATCCTTTCAACTTACACTTTGACAAGGTCCTCAGCAATTACATGCGTTAGCAGTTAGGGTCCACAGGCAGAGAAAGGGAACAGGTTTTCCTACTGTAAAGTCTTCACAGAGGAGGAAACAGAGGCAGTTAACCAGGTTTGCCGAGAGCCTCGGTCAGGAACTGTGTGCATTGTACTGACCTGCCTCAGTTCACTGGTGAAGTACATGTAAGTCACAGCCACGCAGAGGGACTGCAGGAGCACAGTGAAGATCAGGATCAGCACGCAGGTCTGCCCGGGACTGGGGCCCGCCGGGGCCTGCATCTCGACCACGGTCCTGTCCTCTCCGACAGTCACTGCTGCAAAGGCAGCCAGACAGCAGGTTGTTGTTGTCGAACCAACCATCGGGGGTGGAGCCCTTTTTAGGTTTCGTTTATTAAAGAAATAATCAAAGTGAAACTGAAACAACATGCTGGAAGCCAGAGGAGACAGAGAAACACTAGTAAAATTCTGGGAAGTTCTTTCCATTTTATAGGAATGTCAGGGACCAAGGAAGTAAACACACAGGAAAAAATTGTTGAGGGCACGTGGGTGACTCAGTAGGTTAAGTGTCCCACTTCAGCTCAGGTCATGATCTCACGATTCAGGAGTTCAAGCCCTGTGTCCGGCTCTGTGCTGACAGCTCAGAGCCTGGAGCCTGCTTCAGATTCTGTGTCTCCCTCTCTCTCTGCCCCTCCCCTGCTCATGTTCTGCGTGTGTCTCTCTCTCAAAGATAAACATTAAAAGAAGGTTTTTTTTTAATGTTTTGAAGTTGGAAGGACTGTGCGTTAAGTCAAACAGCTCCTCCCGCAATGCTCAGGGCCTTTGGGGTCCTGTGGATGCACCTTTGCCCAGCAGCTGTACTGGTTCCTAAGCTCCCAGGCTGCATCTCCTGTCAGCAGCCTATCACTGGGGAGCAGGACCACAGATGTGACCCTGAGCTGAGGCCACTCTGGTCTGGAGATGCAGACTGCACTGGGAAAAGCATCCTTTGTCATCTACCCAAGGTCACTCACGGCCCCAGGCAGCACTCAGCAGCCTGGCTGGTGTCTTTGGTTGGGAGGTGTGGTGTGGGGACAGCAAACAACCCCTGGGACTCAGATGCCTGGAGTCAGATACTGGCCCTGCTGCTTCCTGATGTGTCACCCTAGGTGGACTTCTAAGGGCCTCATTCTTAAGCTTCAGCATTCATGGGATGATGGTAGCACCTACCCCAAAGAGCTGTTGGAGGGTGAAATGAAATATTCATGCCTGGCTTCCTGGGGGTGCTTAGCAAATATAGGCTGTAATGTTTCTAGCAACAGAAATGGAGAGTGAAGTGGACAAGAGGGTGGAATTAATAAAAATTAAGTCCCATTTTACTTCTAAGCAAGATTTTATTGACAGTGAAATAGGGAATTCCAGAAAATGTACCTGAGTGGTTTAGACCAGCTACATTTACGTCCGAGGATTAATGAGATAGAGATGCAAAGCATTCATCATGGTCTCTGGCACCCCACCCCTAATTATATATATACATTTGCTTTTCCATCTTTATCTAGGTTATTCTGTATATACATTAAAATTCATCAATTTCAAAGATACGGTTTGATTCATTTTGGTGATTGGATACAAGGGTGTAGCCACAACCACAATCAAGATATAGAATAGTTACTTTGCTTTAAAAAGTTTTTCGGGGCCTGGGTGGCTCAGTTGGTTGGCGACTGACTCTTGATCTCCACTCAGGTCATGATCTCACTGTTGGTGGGATCAAGCCCCAAGTCAGGCTCTGTACTGATGGTGTAGAGCCTACTTAGGATTCTCTCTCTCTCTCTCTCTCTCTCTCTCTCTCTCTGTCACACCCCCACTTGCACACGCATGTGTACTCTCCTTCTCTTTCTCAAAATAAATAAATAAACACTTTAAAAAAGTGTTTTCATCCCCCTTGGCCTGAATTCAGTTTTGAGACACTTCACTGAGCTCTGTAGCCTTCTCTAATATTGACTCTCCAGGTGATTTTAGGAAAGTACTTCACCTCTCTGGATGTACCCTTATAAAATGAAGGATGTTGAAACAGACTTGTCTGTAGGGGCTTTTCTAATACATCCAGAAAACAAGAAGGTGGGGTGCGGGCAGGAACCTCAGCTTTGCCTCCCACTTCTTGATATAGCACACAGCCATAGTGGACTCTAGTGGGTAGAAGCCTACAGTCCCATCAGGCAGACTTAGGTTTCTACTTCCTCTTTTAGTACCATGTGACCTAAGCATCTGTTTCTTTATCTACAATATCAGGCTTTTTTAAAAAAATTGAGATATAACTACACATAACTTTATATAAGAACATAATTTGATATATTTGCATATATTGATATTAATATTGGTATACATTGTCAAATAATCCCCACAAGAAATCTAGTTACAATTCATCACCTTATATAGGTACAAATTTTTTTTTCTTGTGATGAGAACTTATGAGTTACTCTCTCAGCAACTTTCAAATATATAATAATACAGTATTACTAACTATAGTTACCATGCTGTGCATTGCATCCCTAGGACTTATTTATCTTATAGATGGAAATTTCTATCTTCTGACCACCTTCACTCATTTTACCCACCCCTCCTTCTGTCAACCACAACCACCAATCTGTTATTTGTGTCTGTTGGTTCAGGTGTTTCTTTTTTGTTTGTTTGTTTTGTTTTGCTTTTGTTTTTTAGATTCCACGTATGAGTGAGATCATATAGTATTTGTCTTTCTGTGTCTAACTTATTTCACTTAGCCTCATACCTTCCAGGTGCACCTCGGTTGTCACAAATGGCAGGCTTTCCTTTTTTTTTTTTTTTACAGGTGAATAATATTCCATTATGTATATATACTATCTTTTTTCCCCCAAATTTTCATTAAAATTCTAGTTAGCATACTGTGCAATATTGGTTTCAGGAGTAGAATTCAGTGATTCATCACTTACCTACAATACCTAGTGCTCATTACAGTAAGTGCCTTCCTAATACTCATCATCCATCTAGCCCATTACCCCCCTTCCCTCCATCAACCCTCAGTTTGTTCTCTTGTAGGGGTGCCTGGGTGGCTCAGTTGGTTAGGTGTCCAACTTTGGCTCAGGTCATGGTCTCGTGGCTCATGGGTTTGGGCCCTGCATGGGGCTCTGTGCTGACAGCTCAGAGCCTGGAGCCTGCTTCAAATTCTGTCTCGGTCTGTCTCTGCTCCTACCCCACTTGTGCTCTGTCTCTGTCTCTCTCCCTCTCTCTCTCTCTCAAAAATAAATAAACATTAAAAAAAAAAAGAGTCTCTTGTGGTTTGTGTCCTTCTCTCTTATTTCTTTCTTCTTTTTCCCCCTCCCATATGTTCATCTGTTTTATTTCTTAAATTCCACATATGAGTGAAATCATATGGTATTTGTCTTTCTCTGACTTTTTTTGCTTAGCATAACACACTCTAGCACCACGTCATTGCAAATGGCAAGATTTCATTCTTTTTTATGGCTGAGTAGTATTCCATCACATATATATACATACATATACCACATCTTTATCCATTCATCAGTCAATGGACATTTGCATTCTTTCCATAGTTTGGCTATTATTAATAATGCTGCTGTAAACACTGGGGTCCATGTACCCCTTCAAATCTATATTTTTGTATCCTTTGGGTAAATAGTAGTGCAATTGTTGGATCATAGGATAGTTCTGTTTTTAACCTTTTTGAGGAAACTCCATACTATTTTCCAGAGTGGCTACACCAGTTTTCATTCCCACGAACAGTGTAATTAGGCTTCCCCTTTCTCTGCATCCTCATCAACACCTATTATTTCTTGTCTTGTTAATTTTAGCCATTCTGACAGGTGTGAAGTGGTAGCTTATTGTGGTTTTGAATTGTATTTCCCTGACCATGAGTGATGCTGAGCATCTTTTCATGTGTCTGTTAGCCATCTGGATGTCTTCTTTGGAAAAGTATCTATTCATGTCTTCTGCCCCCATTTCTTAACTGGATTATTTGTTTTTTGGGTGTTGAGTTTGATAGATTCTTTATAGATTTTGGATACTCACCTTTTATCAGCTATGTCATTTCCAAATATCTTCCCCCATTCTGTAGACTGCCTTTTAGTTTTGTTGATCATTTCCTTTGCTGTGCAGAAGCTTTTTATCTTGATGAAGTCCCAATAGTTCGTTTTTACTTTTGTTTCCCTTGCCTCCAACAACATGTCTAGTAAGAAGTTGGTCTGGCCGAGGTCAAAGAGGTTGCTGCCTGTGTTGTCCTCCAGGATTTTGATGATTTCCTGTCTCACATTTAGGCCTTTCATCCATTCTGAATTTATTTTGGGGTATGGTGTAAGAAAGTGATCCAGTTTCATTCTTCTTCACATTGCTGTCCAGTTTTCCCAACACCATTTGTCGTAGACACTGTCTTTTTTCCATTGGATATTCTTTCCTACTTTGTCGAAGATTAGTTGACCATAGTTTTGGGTCCATTTCTGGGTTTCTTATACTGTTCCATTGATGTATGTGTCTGTTTTTGTGCCAGTACCATACTGTCTTGATGACTACAGCTTTGTAGTATAACTTGAAGCCTGGAATCATAATGCCTCCAGCTTTTCTTTTCTTTTTAGGATTGCTTTGGCTATTCAGGGCCTTTTGTGGTTCCATATAAACTTTAGGATTGTTTGTTCTAGCTCTGTGAAAAATGCTGGTGGTATTTTGATAGGGATTGCATTAAATGTGTAGATTGCTTTGGGTAGTATAGACATTTTGACAATGTTTGTTCTCCCAATCCATAAGCATGGAATGTTTTTCCATTTCTTTGTGTCTTCTTCAATTTCCTTAATAAGTTTTCAGAATACGTATCTTTTACCTCTCTGGTTAGGTTTATTCCTAGGTGTTTTATGGTTCTGAGTACAATTGTAAATGGGATCAACTCCTTGATTTCTTTTTCCATTGCTTCATTATTGGCGTATAGAAATGCAATGGATTTATGTACGTTGATTTTATATCCTGCGACTTTGCTGAATTTATGTATTAGTTCTAGAAATTTTTTGGTGGAGCCTTTCAGGTTTTCTACATAAAGATCATGCCATCTGCAAATAGTGAAAGTTTGACTTCTTCCTTGCCAATTTGGATGTCTTCTATTTCTTTTTGTGTTGTCTGATTGCTGAGGCTAAGACTGAGTACAATGTTAAATAAAAATGTGGAAAGTAGACATCCCTGACCATAGAGGAAAAGCTCTCAGTTTTTCCCCACTGAAGATGATATTAGCTGTGAGTCTCTCATATATAGCCTTTATAACACTGATGTATCATTTTTCTTTATCCATTGATAGACACGTAGGTTGTTTTGGTATCTTGGCTATTGTAAATAATGCTGCGGTGAACATGGGGTTCATACATCTTTTCAAGATAGTGATTTTATTTCCTTTGGATAAATACCCAGAAGTGAGTTTGCTGGATCATATGGTAGTTATGTTTTTAATTTTTTGAGGAACATCCACACTATTTCCATGGTGGCTCCACCAATTTATAGTCCTACCAGCAGTGCACAGGTATTCTCCTTTCTCCTCATCCTTGCCAACACTTGTTATTTCTTGTCTTTTTGATACTAGCCATTTAGACAGGTGTGAGGGGATATCTTATTGTGGTTTTATTTTGCATTTCCCTGATGATGAGTGATTAGCACCTTTTCATGGACCTGCTGGTCATGTGTATGTCCTTTTTGGAAAAATGTCCACTCAGATCCTCTGCCCGGTTTTTAATCATATTGTTTTTTCTATTGAGGTGTATGAGTTCTTTATATATTTTGGATATTAACCCCTTATCAGATATATTATTTGCAAATATTTTCTCCTATTCTATAGGGTGCCTTTTCATTTTGCTGATGGTTCCCTTTGCTGTACATGAGTTGCACATGTGTGTTAGCTACTCTCCCAGAAACCTTTCATCACATTACAATAAAAGCATGGCTCAGACCAATTTCTCCCACATGGAGGTATCACTATACAAACACTTATTGGTAAACTGAAAGAACCATATCACCTGCCCTGCAACTTAATGAAGTCTCAATTGTCCTCTTGAGAGCAGCAGTTCTCAGCCTTTTCTGCCCATTGAAATCATCTGAGGAAATTTAGAAACTACTGATCCCTGGGTCCCACCCCAGAGATTCTGAGGTAAGTGGTCTGGGGTATAGCTTGGGCATGAGAGGTTTTTATCTCCCCAGATGATTCCAATGTGCAGCCAAGCCAAGAACAGCTGACTTTCATTGTGCCAATAAGCAGAGCTAATGGTGTGGGTGTGGCATGGACAGTAGGAAGTGTGGTAGCTTGGAGGACCAGCTCTGTAACAAGAATGGCAGAGACCACCTATGGGTGTCAATTCATAGTTTGAGTATAAGACCTGGGGGATAATTTAAGCTAGCACATTTTATTTATTTATTTATTTATTTATTTATTTATTTGTTTATTTATTTATTTATTTATTTATTTATTTTTATTTTATTTTATAGACAGAGCACACAAGTAGGGGAGAGGGGGCAGAGGGAGAGAGAGAGAGAGAATCTCAAACAGGCTCCATGCTCAAGGTTATCCCACAACCCTGGGATCATGACCTGAGCTGAAATCAAGAGTCGGATGCTCAACCAACTGAGCCACCAAGGCACTCCTAACCTAGCACATTTAAAAACTCTCACTGTACTTCATGGTTCTCAATCCTGGCTCCATACCGGAATCATCAGGAAGTTTATAAAAAACATCAAACACTAGGTCCCACTCCATAACTTTTAAATCAGAAGTTCTGGAGGTAGGACCCAGATATTGGTATCTTTTTTAAGTTCCCCAAGAAGACTCTTGTGTGCAAATGTTGGGACCCACTATTTTGTGATGAATACCTTTGAAGTAAATTACTTGCATCATAACAGGTAGGTAAGCTAATATATTAGACATGAACAACTAAGACTAGTAAAATGAAATAGATGGTATAATCAATATTTACCTTTTCTATAATTCTTTACTGAAATTTCAGTGCCTGCTGGTAGCTACTCACTCTAAGAATGTCTAAGTTTACAAAAAGAAAAAGAGTAAGACTTGAAGAAACACAACACTTCAGTACTGGACACACACACTCCTGATTAAACCACCCCCTTTATCAAGCCCTGAATAATTTAATCTAATGATGGGTGTGTTGTAAGGCTAAGATGACATCTGATTTGCATCATATGCAAATTATTTGAACTCTTTTACTCTGGAACGGGGGTTGGTAAATATTTTCTGTAAATGATCAGACAATAAATATTTTAAGCTTTGTGATCTCATTTACAGTGACTCGATTTTGCTATTGCACTGCAAAAGCAACCACAGACAATACATACACAAATGAGTGTGACTGTGCTCCAATAAAACTGCATTAACGAAAACAAGAAATGTGCCAGATTTGTGCTGCGGGCCCGGCTGGCTGGCCTCCACCCTGGAACAGCAGTTCTCAAAGTGTTGTTACCAGCAGGATCAGCATCACCCAGGAGCTTGTGAGAAATGCACATTCTCAGGTCCCCACCCTGGACCTCCTGCATCTGAAACTCTGGCCCAGCAACCCATCCAGGTGAAGCTTATGCACACTGAAATCTGAGAACCACTGCTCTAGAATAATCCTTCCATCTGGTGTGGAACATCCTGTGTGGCTTTTTAAAGTCTACCTCTGGACATTTTCATTCAGTATGTCTACCATAGACCTTGGGTCTCTCTGCTTTTAAGAATTTCAACAGAATTCTTAAAGACATTCATAACAGCCCCACACAAGCACAAGCATGTACTACAGATTGTCTTCCCTCACACCAACCTATGGCGGGAGACTGTATTTTAATGCCCATTCTCCCTATGAGAACACAGGCTCAGAGGATATATGCAAATTTCCCAAAGTCACACAGTAAGGGCAGATCTAGGAGTCTAACCACACTCATTCTGACTCCAGAGCCCCGGCCTTAATCATCACCCCACATGCCACTGCAACTCCAGGAACAAAGCCCTCCAGAATATGCAACTAGTGATCCACTACCTAAGACAGTATTTTTGTTTGAGTGGCTCATCTCACTTTGATGTAGGGAAAAGAAATTACTCAATTTTATTAGAGGGAGAACATTCACCTGTACTATAGGCATTTTAGCTAAAACCTTAATCTAAGGGTGCCTGAGTGGCTCAGTCAGTTAAGCGTCTGACTTTGGCTCAGGTTATGATCTCACGGTACGTGGGTTCAAGCCCTGCACTGGGTTCTGTGCTGACAGCCAGGAGCCTGGAGACTGCTTCAGATTCTGGGTCTCCCTCTCTCTCGGCCCCTCCCCCGTTCATGTCTGTCTCTGTCTCTCTCAAAAATAAACATTAAAAAAAATCAATCAATAAAACTTAAATCTATTTTTCATTTCCCAAGTTCCTAGGGTCCCAACCAGAGAACTACTTTTCTACTCTCAGGCTGCAACTTGGCTACAACAATGAAAATTTCCAGAGGAGAGCTTTTTACAACTTATCACACATATGTTGTGTGTGATAAATGAACCCACACCCCAAGTGTTGTGAGAAATATTTATGTTTATTTGTAAACAAATAATTTCTCTATATTGTCTGTAATTAACCTAGTTATTCTCATGAGGGCTTCATATGGAGAAGCAGCATGGGGGAACTTGACGTTCATTCTGTTTCAGTTTTACCTCCGTGGTTTTCAACCCACCACATATTAAAATCACCAGGAAGTCTGTTGAAAGTGTTGCTGCCTGAAATATGGCTGTGTGAAGGTGGTGACTGGAAAGTAAGGGGACCCAATACAAGACCTTCTTCTGCCCCTGAAGTCTATGCACCCCTCTTTTATACTCACCTCTGCCCCACCTGTTCCCTTTCTCACTCTCTGTCTTTCTACAACCCCTTCAAGCCAAAGAAGGGTGGGGTTTTCTTTTATTTTTCCTCACATATCCTCATTCTACCATAGACGTCCAAGCCTCATGGCCTCGCTGCCATAGGCACAAAGGTTGTTTTCCTTTTTTTTAATTTTTTTTTTCAACGTTTATTTATTTTTTGGGACAGAGAGAGACAGAGCATGAATGGGGGAGGGGCAGAGAGAGAGGGAGACACAGAATCAGAAACGGGCTCCAGGCTCTGAGCCATCAGCCCAGAGCCTGACACGGGGCTCGAACTCACGGACCATGAGATCGTGACCTGGCTGAAGTCGGACGCTTAACTGACTGCGCCACCCAGGCGCCCCAAAGGTTGTTTTCTAAACTGTAAGACAATTTATGTGACTTGACATTTACATACTTGATATTTCTTACGCTGCTGTAATATGCCAGAAAGGAGGGAGGTTGGAGCGAGTAAAGTAGAAATATTCTCTCATAGCTATTGTCTTGCTACGTAATCTATTTTGAATGTCAGAATCTTAATATAAATTCTTTTGTTCTCTTTGCAAACCTTCTAAAACAAATTATAATCTCCCTCCTAATCTTCACCCCCATCCCTACCCTTACTCCCACCATTACCCCTCTTCACCATTACCTTGTGTACACACACACACACACACACAGGGAAGTAGGGAGCATTAACACACTCAGGCAAAGAAGAGAAACACATCAATGATTTTCCAAAATACTAACCCATCACATTCAGTGTGCATTCTAGTCTTTTCTTCTGCCATTTTCTAGCTGTTCACCATGACCAAGACACTCACATTTTGGTGCTTTAATTTCCTTATCAATGAAGCAATGGGATGCACTACGGAGTCTTTAAGATCCTTAACAGCCCCGAGCTCCTGGGTGGCTCAGTCGGTTAAGCATCCGACTTCAGCTCAGCTCACGATCCCACAGTTTGTGAGTTTGAGCCTCACATCAGGCTCTGCACTGACAATGCAGAGCCCGCTTCAGATCCTCTGCCTCTCTCTCTGCCCTTCCTCTGCTCATACGCATGTATACTCTGTCTCAAAAATAAACATTAAAAAAAAATACTTAAAGGAGGAGCCAAGATGGCAGAACAGCATGGAAGTTTTTTGTGTGTCTCGCGTCCATGAAATACAGCCAGACCAACACTAAACCATCCTACACACCTAGAAAACTGACTGGAGGATTAACACAACAATCTGCACAAACTGAACCACAGAATTCAGCAGGTACGCAGCGTGGAGAAGTGAACTTGGAGAGTGAGAAGGCGCAGCTGGCAGAGAGAGGCACTTTTGTGGGCAGAGAGAGGACGGAGATGGGGGGGCAGAATACGGGAAAAGCACCCCTCCCCAAAAGCAGCTGGAGAGAAAGTGGAAAATTGGAAACAGCCACAGAGACTAAACTAAAAAGGGAGAAAGGAGAAAGGAGAGGGTTTAAATTCCATTAGGACTGTAAACAAGGGGAGTGCAAAGGCTGCAACTCCGCAGCTCCATACCTGGCGGTGCTCTGGTGGGAAGGGCGAATCCCCAGGAGCAGAGTGGGGTCCGGGAGGTTCTCTTGCCACACGGGGAAAAGCGGTTCCACTGCTGGAAGGACATTTGGTAGAGGCCACCAGGTCCCAGCAGACCCCAGAAAATGGCCACATTCGCTGGTGCTGGAACAAGGTCGTTAAGGGTGAAGCTTGGTACCAGATGTGTGTTGTGATTTTCCATAATCCCTGAAACGCTGCTGCTACACTATCTTGCGAACTTTTTCTGGGGCGGGCTGGCACCTGGCCACAGTCTTGGGGCACTGACAGCAGCAGGGTCCAGCAAGCGTTCCTGGGTGCAACCGACATTTGGCCATTGCTCATTTGGCCATTGCTCCATGAGACACTTCCACAGAGGGGTGGAACAGGTCAAAGCCGCAGTCCTTCAGAAGTAAGGGGCCGGGGAAAACAGTCCCATCTGAGGCAAAACTCGGGAGAGAGGTACTGCCTGGGGCCTGGTCACGGAGAGTGAAGAAGTGGGGAGTGGGCAAAAGCTGAAGACAGAGATCAGGTGCGTGATTGCTGATCCGGGAAAACACACTGGATACCTGGGTGCCGCCATCTTCACCAGTCCCGCGCGTGCGCATACGCACCTACGAGCGCCGCAACAATCCACTCTAGTAGGCTAAGCAGCGCCGTCTAATGGAGAGGGGAGCGGTTACACTGAGCCCTGCCCAGCTGGGCCAACTTCGCTCTTCAAGAACACAAGTCTCACCGCCGGCTTACTTTATGGACTGTAAAGCATTATATAGACTGACTTCTAGGGGAAAATGAAGTAATTTCAGTCCTACTTCAATCTGTTAGCAGGTCCATCTATTCAATTTTCTTTTTTTTTTCTTTCTTTTTCACAAATACAGAAGGAGAAAAAATTCATTTTCATTTGCAATTTTTATTAAAAATATTTTTCTTTAATTTTTATTGCTATATTTTTAACTTTTGTGTAAATTTTTTCAAATTCTATTTTACTTCCATCATTTTATTTTAGTCTACTTCAGTGTATTCACCTTCTCAAATTTTCGAACGATCTCCTTTTTTCTTTTACTTTTTTCTCTTTCATTTCTTTTTCTTGAATGCAGAAAGGAAAACTTCACTTTTACCTTCAACTTCTATTAAAAATATTTTTCTTGGGGCACCTGGGTGGCTCAGTCGGTTAAGCGTCCGACTTCGGCTCAGGTCACGATCTCGCAGTCTGTGAGTTTGAGCCCCGCGTCGGGCTCTGGGCTGATGGCTCAGAGCCTGGAGCCTGCTTCCGATTCTGTGTCTCCCTCTCTCTCTGCCCCTCCCCCGTTCATGCTCTGTCTCTCTCTGTCTCAAAAATAAATAAAACGTTAAAAAAAATTAAAAAAAATATTTTTCTTTAATTTTTTACTATAATTTTTGCTTTTATGTAAATATTTTCAAAATCCATTTTACTTCCATCATTTTTTTTTTTTATTTTTTTTTTAAAAATTTTTTTTTTTCCACGTTTATTTATTTTTGGGACAGAGAGAGACAGAGCATGAACGGGGGAGGGGCAGAGAGAGAGGGAGACACAGAATCGGAAACAGGCTCCAGGCTCTGAGCCATCAGCCCAGAGCCTGACGCGGGGCTCAAACTCACGGACCGCGAGATCGTGACCTGGCTGAAGTCGGACGCTTAACCGACTGCGCCACCCAGGCGCCCCCCATCATTTTATTTTAGTCTCCTACAGTGTATTCACTTTTTCAAATTTTCAAATGATTTCCTTTTTTCCCTTTTTTTCTTTTTTCTTTTTTTCTCTTTTGTATCTTTTCTTTTTCTTGAATATAGGGAAAGAAAAATTCATTTTTTTTAAATTTTTAATAAAAATATTTTTCTTTATTTTTTCTACTATCTTATTTACTTCTGTGTATATTTTTTCAAATTCTACTTTACCTCCATCATCTCATTTTAGTTTACTTCAGTGTATTCATTTTCTCAAATTCTCAAACAATTTCCTTTTTTTTCTCCCCCCCCCTTTTTTTCTTTAATTTGTCAAACCACTTTAAACACTCAGACCAAAACACACCTAGGATCCAGCATCATTTATTCTATTTGTGTGTGTGCGTGTGTTTAATTTTTTAATTTTAATATTTTTAAAATTTTAATGCATTTTTAATTTTAATTTTTCTACCTCATTAATTCCTTTTCTCCCTTCAAAATGATGAAACGAAGGAATTCACCCCCAAAATAAAGAGCATGAAGAAACGACATCCAGGGATTTAACCAACACAGATACAAGCAAGATGTCTGAACCAGAATTTAGAATCACGATAATGAGAATACTAGCTGGAGTAAAAAATAGATTAGAATCCCTTTCTGTGGAGATAAAAGAAGTAAAAAATAGCCAGAATGAAATAAAAAATGCTATAACTGAGCTGCAATCACAGATGGATACAGCAGCAGCACGGATGGATGAGGCAGAACAGAGAATCAGTGATATAGAGGACAAACTTATAGACAATAATGAAGCAGAAAAAAAGAGGGAGATGAAGGCAAAAAAGCATGATCTAAGAATTAGAGAAATCAGTGGCTCATTAAAAAGGAATAACATCAGAATCATAGGGGTCCCAGAAGAGGAAGAGAGAGACATAGGGGTAGAGAGTTATGTGCACAAATCATAGCGGAAAACTTTCCTAACCTGGGGAAAGACACAGACATCAAAATCCAGGAAGCACAGAGGACCCTCATTAGATTCAACAAAAACAGACCATCAACAAGGCATATCATAGTCAAATTCACAAAATACTGAGGCAAAGAGAGAATCATGAAACCAGCAAGGGAAAAAAAGTCCCTAAGCTACAAGGGAAGACAGATCAGGTTTGCGGCAGACCTGTCCACAGAAACTTGGAAGTCCAGAAATGCATGGCAGGATATATTCAGTGTGCTAAATCAGAAAAATATACAACCAAGAATTCTTTATCCAGCAAGGCTGTCATTCAAAGTAGAAGGCGAGATAAAAAGTTTCCCAGACAAACAAAAATTAAAGGAGTTTGTGACCACTAACGAGCCCTGCAAGAAATTTTAAGGGGGACTCTCTGAGGGGAGAAATGATGAAAAAAAATATATATATACGAATAAATAAATAAATACCAAAAGCAACAAAGATTAGAAAGGACCAGAGAACACCACCAGAAACTCCAACTCTACAAGCAACATAATGGCACTAAATTCATATCTTTCAGTACTCACTCTAAATGTCAATGGACTCAATGCTCCAATCAAAAGACATAGGGTAACAGAATGGATAAGAAAACAAGATCCATCTATATGCTGCTTACAAGAGACACACTTTAGACCTAAAGACACCTACAGATTGAAAACAAGGGGATGGAGAACCATCTATCATGCTAATGGTCAACAAAAGAAAGCCAGAGTAGCCATACTTATATCAGACAATCTAGACTTTAAAATAAAGACTGTATCAAGAGATGCAGAAGGGTATTATATCATAATCAAGGGGTCTATCCACCAAGAAGACCTAACAATTGTAAACATTTATGCGCCAAATGTGGCAGCACCCAAATATATAAATCAATTAATCACAAATATAAAGAAACTCATCGATAGTAATAATAGTAGGAGACTTCAACACCCCACTCACAGCAAAGGACAGATCATCTAATCAAAAAATCAACAAGGAAACAATGGCTTTGAATGACACACTGGACCAGATGGACTTAACAGATATATTCAGAATATTTCATCCTAAAGCAGCAGAATATAAATTCTTCTTCAGTGCACATGGAACGTTCTCCAGAATAGACCACATACTGGGACACAAATCAGCCCTAAGTAAGTACAAAAAGATCAAGATCGTACCATGCATATTTTCAGAACACAACGTTATGAAACTCGAAATCAACCACAAGAAAAAATTTGGAAAGGTAACACATACTTGGAGACTGAAGAACATTCTACCAAAGAATGAATGGGCTAACCAAGCTCTTAAAAAGGAAATTAAAAAGTGTATGAAAGTCAATGAAACTGATAGCACCATAACCCAAAACCTCCGGGACACAGCAAAGGCGGTCATAAGACAAAAGTATATAGCAATCCAGGTCTTCCTAAAGAAGGAAGAAAGATCTCAGATACACAACCTAACCTTATGTCTTAAGGAGCTGGAAAAAGAACAGCAAATAAAACCCCAAACCAGCAGAAGACAGGAAATAATAAAGATTAGAGCAGAAATTAATGCTGTCAAAACAAACAAACAAACAAAAACCATGAGAACAGATCAATGAAACCAGAAGTTGATTTTTTGAAAGAATTAACAAAATTGGTAAACCACTAGCCAGTTTGATCCAAAAGAAAAAGGAAAGGACCCAAATAAATAAAATCAAGAATGAAAGAGGAGAGATCACAACCAACACAGCAGAAATAAAAACAAGAATAAGAGAATATTATGAGCAATTATATGCCAATAAAATGGGCAATCTGGAAGAAATGGACAAATCCTAGAAACATATACAGTACCAAAACTGAAACAGGAAGAAATAGAAAATTTGAACAGACCCTTAACCAGGAAGGAAATCAAGTTAGTAATCAAAAATCTGCCAAAAAACAAGAGTCCAGGGCCAGATGGCTATCCAGGGGAATTCTACTAAACATTTAAGGAAGAGTTAACACCTACTCTCTTGAAGCTGTTCCAAAAAATAGAAATGGAAGGAAAACTTCCAAACTCTTTGCATGAAGCCAGCATTACCTTGATTCCAAAACCAGACAGAGACCCCACTAAAAAGGAGAACTATAGACTAATTCCCCTGAAGAACATGGATGCAAAAATCCTCAACAAGATATTAGCCAACCGGATCCAACAATACATTAAAAAAATTATTTACCACGACCAAGTGGGATTTCTACCTGGGATGCAGAGTTGTTCAATATCTGCAAAACAATTAACGTGATTCATCACAACAAAGAAGAAAGGACAAGAACCATATGATCCTCTCAATAGATGCAGAGAAAGCATTTGACAAAATACAGCATCCTTTCTTGATAAAAACCCTCAAGAAAGTAGGGATAGAAGGAGCATAACTCAATATCATAAAAACCATATAAGAACGACCCAATGCTAATATCATCCTCAATGAGGAAAAACTGTCAGCTTTCCCCCTAAGGTCAGAAACAAGACAGGGATGTCCACTCTCACCACTGTTATTCAACATAGTATTGGAAGTCTTAACCTCTGCAATCAGACAACACAAAGAAATAAAAGGCATCCAAATCTGCCACAAGGAGGTCAAATTTCACTCTTCGCAGATGACATGATACTCTATGTGAAAAACCCAAAAATTCCACCAAAAAACTGCTAGAACTGACTCATGAATTCAGCAAAGTTGCAGGATGTAAAATCAATGCACAGAAATTGGTTGCATTCCTATTCACCAACAATGAAGCAACAGAAAGAGAAATCAAGGAATCGATCCCAATTACAGTTGCACTAAAAACCATAAAATACCTAGGAATAAATCTAACCAAAGAGATGAAAAACGTATACACTGAAAACTATAGAAAGCTTATGAAAGAAATTGAAGAAGACACACAAAAAAAATGGAAAAAGATTCCATGCTCCTAGATAGGAAGAACAAGTATTGTTAAAATGTTGATACTACCCAAAGCAATCTACATATTCAATGCAATCCCTATCCAAATAACACCAGCATTCTTCACAGAGCTAGAACAAATAATCCTAACATTTGTATGGAAACAGAAGACTCCAAATAGCCAAAGCAATCTTGTAAAAGAAAACCAAAGCTGGAGGCATCACAATCCTGGACTTCAAGCTATGCTGCAAAGATGTAATCATCAAGACAGTATGGTACTGGCACAAGAACAGGCCCTCAGATCAATGGAACAGAATAGAGAACCCAGAAATGGACCCACAAACATATGGCCAACTAATTTTTGACAAAGCAGGAAAGAATATCCAATGGAATAAAGACAGTCTCTTCTGCAAGTGGTGCTGGGAAAACTGGACAGCGACATGCAGAAGAATAAACCTGGACCACTTTCTTACACCATACACAAAAATAAACTCAAAATGGATGAAAGACCTCAATATAAGACAGGAAGCCATCAAAATCCCCGAGGATTTTGATCAAACAGGCAAAAACCTGTTTGATCTTGGCCACAGCAACTTCTTACTCAACACGTCTGCGGAGGCAAGGGAAACAAAAGCAAAAATGAACTACTGGGACCTCATCAAAATAAAAAGCTTCTGCACAGGGAAGGAAACAACCAGCAAAACTAAAAGGCAACTGACAGAATGGGAGAAGATATTTGTATATGACATATCAGATAAAGGGTTAGTATCTAGAATCTATAAAGAACTTCTCAAACAACACCCAAAAAACAAATAATCCAGTGAAAAATGGGCAAAAGACATGAATAGACACTTCTCCAAGAAGAAATCCAGATGGCCAACCAACACATGAAAAAATGCTCAGCATCACTCATCATCAGGGCAATACAAATCAAAACCACAATGAGATACCACCTTACACCTGTCAGAATGGCTAACGTTAACAACTCAGGCAACAACAGATGTTGGCGAGGATGCGGAGGAAGAGGATCTCTTTTGCATTGTTGGTGGGAATGCAGACTGGTGCAACCACTCTGGAAAACAGTATGGAGGTTCCTTCAAAAAACTAAAAATAGAACTACCCTATGACCCAGCAATTGCACTACTAGGCATTTATCCACGGGATACAGGTGTGCTGTTTCGAAGGGACACATGCACCCCCATGTTTGTAGAAGCACTATCAACAATAGCCAAAGTATGGAAAGAGCCCAACTGTCCATCGATGGTGAGTGGATAAAGCAGATGTGGTATATATATACAATGGAGTATTACTCGGCAATGAAATAGAATCATATCTTGCCATTTGCAACTACGTGGATGGAACTGGAGGGTATTATGTTAAGTGAAATTAGTCAGTCAGAGAAAGACAAAAATCATATAACTTCACTCATATGAGGACTTTAAGAGACAAAACAGATGAACATAAGGGAAGGGAGACAAAAATAATATAAAAACAGGGAGGGGGAAAAACAGAAGAGACTCATAAATATGGAGAACAAACTGAAAGTTACTAGAGGGGTTGTGGGAGGGGGGGATGGGCTAAACGGGTAAGGGGCACTAAGGAATCTACTCCTGAAATCATTGTTGCACTATATGCTAACTAATTTGGATGTAAATTTAAAAAAATAAAATAAAATAAAATAATAAAAAAAATAAAATGAAAAAAAAGATCTTTAGCAGCCCCATCATTTATGACTCTATCATCACCCGATCATGCAAAGATGATAGAAATTAATTTCTTTGTCTGAAGACAGCATGTCCAAGACCTTTTCTGAAAAGTCTTCAACCACCATAAAGCAGAAACTCTGACACCATCGCCAGGCGTTACCTAACACTATGGTTTTTGGAGGAATGCGGTGTAGGCTGGTGTAGTAGATTTCATTATTGTTCCCAATTCTTTATCCCTCCCTCTCTACATGCTCTTTGTCATGTGCTGTGTAGTTCATCTCACTAGAGAATAAAGTTCCTGCTTCACTGATGTTGGGTTTAGCTGTGGGACTTGGACATGGGAATGCTAGTAAACCTAACATGAGAAGGTTTGAATCATAATTGCACAATTCATCTTGCCCTCTTGACTACTGTCATTTCCATAAGAAGACAAGCCCTGGGAGATCCAAGGAGGATGACAGAAGCATGGTTCTGGGCTAGACCCAGTATGCATTTTGGAGCTAAGATCCACTGAACACAGCCTACATCAGCTGAATCTTAGGCAACCCACAGACAAGTGAGCAAGAATAAATGTTTTAATCCACTGTGCCATTTGCTGCAGAGCATTATGTGGTAATAGTTAACTGATAGAGCCCAGGACTGGGATTATTTAGGATACTTTCAGCTATAATTAACAGAGAATGCTACCTACAAGAGATTCAGTAAAATTTCAGTTGGGTCTTTAGTGTCAGGCAACTGAAGCAAATTCAGCCAAACTGAATAAGAAAAAGCAATTTATTAAGAGGATATAGGAGAGTTACAATTGTGGCGGAGGTTTCTGGAAACCTGGACTTGGAGCCTTCAAATTCAGAAACAACATCAGGACCTGATCATATAGTCGTTCTGGTTGCAATGTAACTGCTACCACCTCAGGCTACATATCCCTATATGCCACCTCTGCTAGACATCAGATTCTACTACTAGAACCGGTAACACTGCTGTTTCTGGAAATTGAACAGAAATGTTGAGTCTCTGGTTCTGCTTCATGAAACTTCGTGAATTGAATCACCGTTAGATTCGAGTATATGTTGTATACATCTGTTTGGTAGAGCCTCATACTACACCTTAACCTCAAGAGAGAATGAAGTGAATGTCTGACATTTTAACTTCTCTTGTGAGAAGTGGGCTATTCATAAAGTGGGGAATTCCTAACATATAAAAGAGATTGTGAGCTGGCCAGCCACAGTGAAAGATAAATGCTCATTTCAAACAATCAGGGAGGCTATCAGCTCATATATCAGTATTTCTGGATAGGGAAGGCTTCCTTAAAGCTTGACCCTGGCATATATATATGACATATATGTCTCTGCCCCTGGTTCCTGGAACAGAGCCCCTAAAACTGGTAATTCCCTAGGTAATTTTCCTAGGAGCCTTTTTTGTTCTTTGAGACAACTCTAGGTGGGCCCCTGGATGGTTCCTGAATCAAGACTGGTCACCAAAGACCAAACCATGATCAGAAACTTTGGATTTTCAGCCCCATCCCCCATCCTCTAGAAAGGGGAGAGGGGCTCAAAGTGGAATTAATATTTGGTCATGCCTGTGTTCTATTTTGATCCCAATAGAACAGAGTTCAGCAAATTTCCAGGTTGTTGAACACATTCACGCTGGGAGGGTGATGCACCCCAACTCCATGGAGAAAGAAGTTCCTAACCTCAGGACCATCACAGACTTCACCCTATGTATATCTTCATCTAGCTGTTCATTTGTATCCTTTACCACATCCCTTAATAAACTGGTAAACATAAGTAATTGTTTCCCAGAGTCTGTGAGCTACTCTAGTAAATTAATGAAACCTGAGGATGGGTCTGAGGAACCTCTGATTTGTTGTGGGTAACCTGGGCACCTACTACTTGTGATTGGCATCTGAAGTGGGGAGGAAGCAATCTTAAACTGTGGGATCCGTTGCGATCCCTGGGTAGATAGTGTCAGAATTGATTTGAATTGCAGAGCCCTCAGCTGACGTCATGGAGAATGGCTTGGTGTGGGGAACAACCTCCACCCCCACATTTGGTGACCAGAAATGTCACAAGTGTTGTGAGTGTTCTGTATTAAAGGAAGGGAGACAGCCAGAAGAGAAGAACTGGGTTTCTCCTTGCATAGGAGGGAGAACCGTGGTTTTTTCAAATTTGGTAATATCCTCTGATTTTCTCTGTAATTTCTTCTTTGAGAATACTTTAGAGTATGTAGTGTAATATCTAAATCTTTATGGCATTTTCTAGACATTTACTGATATTTGTTTTTCAGTTTTATTCTATTGTGGGCAGACAATGTACTCTATATGTTTTTAATCCTTTGAAATGAATTAAGATTTGTTTTATGAATCAACATATAATCTGTCTTGGTGGAAATTCCATGTGCTGTTGCAAAGAATCCAGTAATTGGTGTGGTGTTCTATAATATCAACTAGGGCAAGTTGGTTGTTAGTGTAGCTCAACATTTCTAGAACTACTTCAATTAATTGCCAAGAGAAGTGAGTTAAAATCTCTGTAATAATTGTGGGTTTGCCTCTTTTTTCATTTTATTTATGTCAGGTTTCTCCTTGTATTCTGAATACATTTTATTAAATGTTATGTATTCTTCATGAATTATTGAATTATAATTATACTACTTCATATATAACACAAGAATTTGTAGCATTATAATACTATTTCTCCTTATTCCTGTTGTTTAGTGCTATTGGTGACATAAGTTTTACTTCTACTTGTTGTATACCCCGTAATACATGATTATTATGAAGCTTTAATAAGTCTATTGTCTTTATAAAAATCTAATGAATAAGGGGAAATAGTGTTTACAGTTACACACATATTTACTATTTCTGGTCCTCTACATTATTCCCTATGGGTCTGAATTTCCATCAGGTACCTTTCCTTTTTTGACCTGAAGAATTTCCTTTACTAATTTTTATAGTGGGATTCTGCTGGTGACAGGTTCTTTATACTTCAGTTTTTCTGAAAGTTTGTTAATTTTGCATTCACTTCTGAAAGATAGTTTTGCAGTATATGGAAATCTAGGTTGCCCATTGTCTTTTCTTTCATCACTTGAACTACATCTTTTCATTATCCTTAGAACTCTATCGTTTCTGATAAGAAGGTGGTTGTCATTCTTATCATTATTCCTCTATGTAATGTCCTTTTTTTCTCTTTAAAAATGTTCTCTTCTGGGGCACCTGGGTGGCTCAGTCGGTTAAGCCTCTGACTTCGGCTTAGGTCATGATCTCATGGTGCATGAGTTCTAGCTGCATTTAGGGCTCTGTGCTGACAGCTCGGAGCCTGGAGCAGCTTCAAATTCTGTGTCTCCCTCTCTCTCTCTGTCCCTCCCACATTCATGCTCTGTCTCTCTCCTTCAAAAATAAATAAACATTAAAAAATTATTTTAAAAATGTTCTCTTCTTTTTTCAAAAGTTTTATTATGATGTGCCTCAGTATAGTCTTCTTTGCATCTAACCTTGTTGTTTCTGAGTTTCTTAGATCTCTGGAATGATGTTTTAAAGCAAATGTGGTAAAATTTCAACCAATCTACCTTTAAATGCAGTTTCTCCTCTATTGTCTCTCTTCTTACTCTGGGGCTTTAAATATAATTATTTTAAATCACTGATAGTGTTTCACAGCCATTGAGATTCTGTTTTCTCCTCCTTTTTCAATTTTCCTTCCTTCTGTGGTTCAGTTTGTTTTTAAGTTTATTTATTTATTTTGAGAAAGAGAGAGAAAGCATGAGTTGGGGAGGGGCAGAAAGAGAGAGGAGAGAGAGAATCCCACGCACTGACAGTGCAGAGCCTGATGCAGAGCTCGAACCCTAAAACCTTGAGATCATGACCTGAGCCAAAGTTGGATGCTCAACGGACTGAGCCACCCAGGCGCCCCCCATTTGCATATTTTTTATCGACTTGTCATCAACTTTGTCATCAAACTTCATCAAGTTTCTTCTACCATATCTTTCTATAATTCTCATTTGATAAATGTTTGATTTCAACATTGTTTATTTCACTTCTAGGATTTACATCTGGTTCTTTTTCAGAATTTCATGTCTCTGTTGAAATTTCCCATCCCTTAACTGATTGTATCAATTTTTTTCTATTGACTTTTTAAATATATTTTTAATAGTTTTAAAGTACCTGTCTACTAACACAAACATCTGGGTCACCCCGAGCTCTTTATCAACTTTTAAAAAAATGTTATATGATCTCATTTTCTGGTTTCTTCACACTCCTAGAAATTTTTTCTTATATATACCAGACATTGTCAGTGATACATTGTAGAAACTGTGGATTCTGTAATCTTCCTCAAAGGTGTGTTGAGGTTTGTTTTTTTTTTTCCCTAGCAGACAGTTAAATTACAGATGAATCACCTTGATCCTACAGAGGCTTGGTTACAGGCTTTGTTTTGGCAGGTTCATTTTGTGTTTCCATTAGTTCTAGGGCATAGCTGTTAGTCCTGGATTTCGGTGGTTACTCTTAAGATCTGGCCCTTGAAATTTCGGCGGAAAGACCAAGGTGTTTACTAAACCTTCCAACTTAGCATGATTTGAACTCCATACTCAGGTTTTCTAACGTTAAGTAATTGCTAAAATCCTTGCCAATCTCTTTCAGGTTTCCAGAGTTGCTCTCTGGCTGAGTTCCCTGGAGACTTTGCATGGACATGCATAGTTTAGGAGTCAGCCAAGCATTTCAGGTATGTTTGTATTTGGATTTTGGGACTCACTTCTGTGTAGCTCCCTCATTCCTGGAATTTTCTTTTCGTTTTCCAGGTGTGACTATAATAACCCTACAAACTATCCTCTGACTCTTCAACTCAGCAAGACTGCTGTTTTCTGCCTGAGTTCTGTTCCCTTTGCATCTTGAAGTCGAGAGAACTCTCTCAAGAAAGTGATGGGGAATGTGATATTTTACCCAGCATGCTTCCCTTTCTTCAAGACTGTCTCCCTTTCAGTTTTTGTCTGTTCTGAGTTGCTTTCCAGGGCTTTGAAACAACGGTTATTTCTTCTTATATTTTGTTCAAAACTTATACCTGTTGCCAGCAGAAAAGTAGTCCAATACAAGCTACTCTGCTATTAAGTTGGAAATCCAATAATGACTTACTCTTAAGAATGAGGAAGAACTTTTCCAGACATCTCTGGCAAGTTCTCCTAATGATTCATTGGCCAGAATTGGGTCCCCTGTTTTTTTCCATAAAGATTTTCAGATTGTTCTTGAGCAATGAGCATTAATTAGCAATGAAAAATTACTCCTGCAGTCAAGAGTGGAGTTAGCTTCCTCTGAGGCAAGGAACTGCATGGAGCACAGGGGGATAAAGACACATACATAAAGAAACCAATATTTGGTTAGGAAGAAAAAGAGGATATTTCATAGAGAGAAGAGAGAATAGAAGAAAGGAGGGCCAAACCACTGGTTCTCAACCCAAGCTGCACATCAAAACCATCCTTTTAAAATACTAATTAAAATCCAGTATCTTCTGGATGCATTGGGGCAGAGGTTGGGCCTCCAAGGCTCTGGTGGCCCTGCTCCCTTGGCTTTGAGTGGTCCTACCCCTGTGGAGACTCGGGGCCTGGGTTGTGTGAAGTTCCTATTGAAGTTCTGGCAGCTCTACCTGTTTGGGCCTGCAGGGGTGGCCCCAACCCAATGGCTCTCTGCAGTGGCCCCCCCCCTACTTGGGGAGAGCTCTCTTGAGCCTCTTTTGGAAGGACGCTAATCCCATTCATGAGGACTCCACCTTCATGACCTTATCATCTCCCAGATGCCCCACCTCCTAATACCATCACATTGAGTACTGGGCTTCCACATATGAATTTGGGAGAGACAAAAACATTTAGACCATAGCACCATGGAACTTGTTTAAAATAAAAACCCCTGGGCCCAATCCTAGAATGAAACCTAGAAATCTGCTGTTCATACAAACTTACCAAGTGGCTCTGAGGTAGAGGAAAGAGGAGGGTTTTTTTAAATAAGAGAAGGGTTTTTTTTAACCATTCATGAAATTTTCTCTGTTCACATTTGCAGCCAAGGACTCCTTGCTACTCCGTAACCCTTCAGGGCCTGCAACCTTCAAGTGGGGGTCTACTGGTGGAGCCTGCATTATTGGAGTGGTACAAAAGCCCAACGTGCAACACTAGAAGGATGGACAGGAATATCCACATGGGAAAATGGATGGGTACAAGTAGCAGCCACATGAGACCAAAGGAAAGCAATGGTCCGTTCCCACTGAAGAGGGACATGAAAGTGTTCATAGGGGATATTAATGGAGTGTCTCAGGACATCCATGTAGGTAATGTAAGGGCACACAAGTCTATGGGACCTGGAAAAGCCACACACAAATGTCCCCATGAGATGCTGAAATGTAATATATAGCCACATGGGTTCTTGCAGGACACATGGGTTCTTGCAGGACACTGAGGGTAACAGGCTTGACAGCCAACAGGGTGAGAGAACGCCACAGCAGCACCAATTAACTGGGTCTGAGTGAGGGTGACCAGAAGGGAAAGACAGGTTGGGGTGAGCCATCAAAGATAATACCTGCTCAGAGATCCTTGTACAACGTAGAGATAAGGTTCTTGAGTTTGTGAGCTCCTAAAAGGAAGTAACTTTGTTTAATGTATCCTTGCATCATTAGGACCTGTCACAGGGCCGGCCTATAGCATGTATTCAGTACATAAGGTGACCAAATAACTTATCCCCCAAACTGGGTTGCTTTTGGTAGTAAAAGAGGATGCCATTAATAACTATGCCAGGATAAAAGGCATAAACCAGTACCATTCTGGTACACTGTGAAGTATCGTTGCCCCACCAATAAATTTTGGGTAAACAGGTGGGTGGATGAAGGAGGGTATTACTTTTTAAGTGGAAACAGTAACTGAAAATACCTGAAGATACCATAGACCGGCGTCTCAGACAGGATGACAGGCCTTCTCAAAGGTGATAAAGCTGTGGCATAGGGGTGGCTGCAGACTTTCTGTGAAGTGGCTTGTGTGGTCCTGGATGAGAACAGCACAGTGGGAGATGTGCGAGAGCACTCACCTGGCAGCTGCAGATGCATATCAGACACTGCGTTTCCAATAAGATTTGTGTTTTTGTGATGGGGGGGGTGGGGTGGGTGTGATGGGGATGGGAGTGGTGAGCTAAGGCAATGCCCTTACCGGCTCCTGGGGCTACTACAAACAGCCGTGTCACTTCTGCAGGGAGCCTTGATGAGCTGTGCTGGCAGGTGCAGACTTCCAGCTCCCATGCACAGAGCAAAGTTAAGATGAACTCAGGAAAGAAGGGGGCTAGGGAGCAGGAAGCAAAATGACTTTCTGAGCACAGCCTTCCAGAAGTGGCACTTTCCCACTGACTTTAAAGAAACCTGAAATTTGTTAAACAGTGATATATAGTTTAAAAGAAATGAGCAGAAGCAGTGGGAAAGCGAAACCATCAGGCCTTCTGAGGAAGTGGCTCTGTGCTTGACCTTCTTCACCACAGCAGGCCCCAGTGTTGGGCCTCATGCTGCCACTCCTGTCAGAAGGCCATGCCCCTTCCCCATGGCCTGCAGCCCTTGCTCCACCTCTAAAAGACAGTCTTCTGGGCCACCTGGGTGGCTCAGTCCATTAAGTGTCTGACTCTTGGTTTCATGATCCCCCAGTTCGTGGGTGTGAGCCCCACACTGGGCTCTGCGATGACAGTGCAGAGAGATCCCTGCTTGGGATTCTCTCTCTCCCTCTCTCTCTCTGCCCCTCCCCACTCATGCTCAATCTCTCCCTCTCTCTCAAAATAAATAAAAACTTAAAAAAAGAGAGAGAGATGGTTTTCTGTGGTAATGCAGAGGAGCCCTCGACTCTGGGGGCAGGAAAAGATCAAGAGGCTTTGCAAGACTGTGTGGGGGGTTGGTCATGCATCTCAGAAGGAGACCATATGAGCTGTGTGCTCCCGGGCAGGCCAATTAACTTCTCTGATCAGAATTTCTCTTCTGTCACGTTGGGATTCTAACAGCTACATGGCATTGGGAGTAGGCAAAGGATGGAAGTGAGGTGAGAGCAGCTGCCTCGCTTCCCGCCAGGCCTTCCTCCATTAGCCCTGCAGCCCAGAGACTGCTAGGTTCAGTGAGTTTAGCCCTGAGCCGATGATAAACAAAGACCAGGAAGTCTGCTTGGCGGGAGGAGGGAGAAAACAACTCCAGTGCAACCTCACAGGGAAACGCTTTTCTATTAATCTTTGATTTTCGGTGCTATGAGTTCCTGGCACTTCAGCACTTCATGAAGAAGCAGTAAGTGGGAAGGAAGAGGTGGAGAGAAAGAGAGAGAGAAGGCGGTCCGGCAGGGCAGAAGTGTCACACAGTGGCCTTGTTACAGGAAGGGAGTGAGCGGGAGCATGTGCTCAGAGGAAGAGAGGAAAAGGTGGTGGCTTGTGGTTGCCAGGTGCCAGTACTGGAGGGCAGGCCTGAAATGTTTCAGTGTGCTGGAGAAGTTTCCACAACTCATCCTGTGTGGTGGCTCAGCCTATACCAACCAGTTCCTGGATACAACGACTGGGGAGTATTCTAGGCAACTCTGGGTGTGGATCTGTGACCAAGAAGTTCCTTTTAAGCTGGTGATATGCATACCAGTGTGGGAAAGGAGGTCAGGGGGCTAGCCTGGCCTCTCAGTAAGTTAGTAGCTGCCCCTCTCCTGTGCTGTCCTGAGAAGGGCAGAACCAAATCTTGAATGCCTGCCGAACGGGGTATGAGATGCTGAGGGCAGAGACCCTTTGCATTTGTCTCAGTAACTCAGCATTAAACTGGTGCATAGTCAATGTTTGTACAATTTTTCAAATTCGCAGATACTCCTGTGTTTCTGTAGGTTTTGCAACCTTTCCTCTGTCTTCAGGAAAGAGCACTCTGGGATTCCTGTATCACTTCCCTCGTGTCTTTGTGGGACATTCCCAGAGAGAATTTTAACCCCAAATAGTAATAATAATAATAATAATAATAATAATAATAATAATATTTTATCTAAACAAGTAACCTAATTATGAGTTTGGTTTGACTTTCAAACTCACAAAGCTATGGAAACGAAATGATAGAATCCAGTGTAAACAGAGCTCAGCTCACAGTGAGCTCAGCCTCTTTTTCAGACAATGGGCTAAATTAATTGTTGTCTGAAAGAGGAAATCCAACTGCAAATGCCACCAGGCAGATTTGCTTTTCTTCTCTATTCCAGAGTGCAGTTAAACAGTCTCTGCTGGTCTACAAAACAGCACCCTTTGGGATATTTTCCCCTTCAAAGAAAGGAGAGAACAAAATAATTTTTGAAGGGTTGTTGTACCTAGACTGGTGCCTCAAAAGCTTTTAGGTCACTTCTATTGAACACAGAGGAAAATAGGGCTGTGTAATTGGCCAGGAAATAAAGGAACACAATCTGTTTTCACCTCCATTATCTAACTAATGGAGGTCACTATGTCTGATTGTGACTAAGGTTAATCATTCTGACAGATGTACCTGTGGAGACTCAGCTAAGTTGTTTTGCTTGTCCCTTGGCTGAATCGGATTGTCGTCCCTTTGTTGGGGTGGGCAGGAGTGGTTTATGGCATCCAAGTTATTATTTCCCAGTAGGTTTCTTGCATTTTCAAATGGGAACACACATTTATTTTCTTTGGAAAGTGCATTTACAACCAAGCTAATTGGCTTGCTTCTCCACTGACCAAAGACCACGGTTATTGGTGGTGTTAAGATCCTTTATAAACTTGCTGAATATAATCTTACAGGCTGATAAAGGAAAGGAATGAACAAAGACCACATCACAGCTGGAACCTGAATGATTAGGGAGGGACAGCAGTGTTGTTAGGATGTTGGGGAAGAGAGGACTTTGGTACTAATGCTGTTTCTCACTTGCAAACAGTGAGAAATACCCCCAAAATACCATTAGTCAATGATTCCATTTAATGTAATGTTTTAACTTCAAAATAGTTTCTATTAAAAAGTGTTTGGGGCACCTGGATGGCTCAGTCAGTTAAGTATCCGACTTCGGCTCAGTTCATAATCTCACGGTTCGTGAGTTCGAGCCCCACATCAGGCTCTGTGCTGACAGCTCAGGGCCTGGAGCCTGCTTCAGATTCTGTGTCTCCTTCTCTCTCTGCCCCTCTCCCGCTCACACTCTGTCTCACTCTGTCTCTCAAAAATACATGAAAAAACATTTTTTTTAATTGTTTGTCAGTCTGGATTTGATCAGCAGTTTTAAACAACTGGATGGATTCCCAGTCTTAGCTGTTTTCCCAGAAAATTGTTTCCTCATACATAGTGCAGCTAGTTTGCAGAAAGATGTGGGAAATTATTCTCCACATAAGCAAGTCTGCTGGGTATTAAGTATTTTTCTATAAAGTTACATGAAGTAACAAGATTGGGCAAGACGGATGAATAGAGTATAAAAAGTCAAAATGGCAGAGTTTCTTGCTAGGATTCTCTTGGCAATTTTTCCTAATGTTTGTGCCAAGGGCTCTCTGGTATAATTTATTAGCTCCTTTAGTAATAGTGAAATTTTCATTAGAAATGTAGCTCTATGTTACTTACTAAAAATGACTGCTATTTTCAAATGCTTTCTAAATGCCAGGCACTATTCAAAACCCTGCATGAATATTATAAACATCACAACAACCTGATGAACTAAGCCTTATTATTACCCCCGTTTTACAGATGAGAAAAAGGAATGTAACTGTCCTGTGCCATAAAACTATTAAATGGTAGCATCATGGTTCCAGGCAGCATGGCTCCAGAAACCATGATATTCAGAGTGGGTCTGTGGACCAGTTATAAATGCAGATTCTTGGTTCCCAGAACTCCTGAAGTCAGAATCCGCATTTTAATATCTCAGGAGATTCATCTGCACAATAGAGTTTAAGGAGTTCTGGTGTACTATCTCCTTCTTGACTGGATTGATTTGGGCAAGGCATTTAACTTTTCTGAGCCTCAGATTTCTTGTCTATAGAACAGATACAATAGCACAGTCTTTGTAGATTTGTTGTGATAACACAAAGAAATGTTGCAAAGAGTCTGGCATTCAGAAAGTACTTGATATGTAGGCAATGGAATGATGCTTAAGTATCCCCAGGCTTTGGGGCACCCGGGTGGCTCAGTTGGTTAAGTGTCTGACTTTGGCTCAGGTCATGATCTCACCGTTCATGAGTTCAAGCCTGGAGCCTGCTTCGGATTCTGTGTCTCCCTCTCCCTCTGCCCCTCCCCTGCTCATGCTCTGTCTCTCTCTGTCTCTCAAAAATAAACATTAAAAAAAAATTTTTTTTAAGTATCCCCAGACTTCAAAAGTAGTCCATGATATTATCCAAAGAACTTAAAAAGACTATCCACTACTCTGCTTCTCCTTGCTCTAAATACTCTTTCCACTACTGAACAGTTGAGTGACTAAATGTTTACAGAAACCTGTTTGTTTTTTTTTTTAACATTTGAATTTATGGTAGTACCTCCTGACTCCAAGCCTAGTACCCTTTCTTCCATATTGGTTTTATTTCCTTTTTTAAAAAAATTATTTCTGTGGTGCAAAATATATCATACATAGATAAGGTAATATAAAACATGCATATGTGTAATATAAACAATAATCATAAAGCCATAAAAGCCATAAACTATAACCCAAGTCATAAATATAAGACTTTGATCTAGAATAAAATCTCTTACCTTGTCCAATAACTTGGACACTACCTTGTGCTCTCTTTATTCCCAGAGAAAATAGCTATCTTGATTTTTGTATTCCTTTTTTTTGCTTTCAAAAAAAAATTCTTTTAATGTTTATTTATCTTTGAGAGAGAGAGAGAGAGAGACAGAGAGACAGAGCACAAGCAGGGGAGGCACAAAGAGGGAGACACAGAATCTGAAGCAGGCTCCAGGATATGAGATGTCAGCCTGATGTGGGGTTCAAACTCACAAGTCATGAGATCGTCACCTGAGCCAAAGTCGGACACTAAATCGACTCAGCCACCCAGAAGCCCCAGTTTTTTGCTTTAACAAAAATAATTTTACCACACCTGAATTCTATGTACAAGGGATTGTACAGGAAATATTATTTTGTGACTTGTTTATTTCACTCAGTCTTATTATTTTTACATTTCATTCATGTTGATGTGTGAACCGTAATTTGTTAAAATTTTCATTGCTTTTGGGTATTTAATTGCATACATGTTCCACAATTTATCTGCTAAAAAGACTTTGGGTGCTTTCTCGTGTTTTGGATAGGTAGTGCTGCCATGAGTACTTTTACACATTTCCCTGACACGCGTGTCCATTTATCTGGGTTGTGGCTTATGTTCATGTCGCCTCACTAGGGAAAGTTTCCAAGCGCTAGCACCAATCTGTAATCCCACCTACAGTAAAAGAATTCTTATTGCACCGCACACTCATCAACACTTAGTATTGTAGAAGTTTTGGGCCAGTCTGGTGGGTGCATTATTGGAAGTCATTGTGGCTTTAATTTGTGTTTTCTTATAGTGAGATTGAATATCTCTTGCTAGGTTATCGTTCATTTAGGGTTCCACCTATGCAGTAAATGTTCAAATGTCTTTAACATTCTTTTTCTATTGGAATGTCTTATTCTTATCAATTCATGGAAAACCTACACATATCCTGGATACATGTCCTTTGTTATTTACATGTGTTGCCAGTATCTTTTGGTATTTTTGTGGATTTTCTTTGCATTCTTTTAATAGTGTGTCTTGATAAGCAGGTGTTTTTAACTTTAATGTAGTCACATTTATTAATCTATTTCTGTATGTTTTGTGCTTTCTATGTCTTGTTTAAGAAATCCTTTCCTACTCCAAGTCATAAACATGGTATAAAATTCCACGTATTTATGTCTTAACATTTATGCTTTCAATCTACTTGGGATTAAAAAAATTTTTTTGTTATGGAATGAGGTAGGATGTGCCATGTTATTTTTCTTCCATATGGGTAACCAACTGTCCCAGAACCTTTTATTGATAAATGCACTCTTTTCCTGTCCATCTCTAGTAATAACTCGGTCACATATCCAGTTTCGATAAGTGCATAGGTCTTTTCTGTGAGTTCCCGATTTTGTCCTTTGATCTATTTGCCTGTTGCTTTGCCGATACTACACTGTCTTTTATAAAAAGCTATCTCAGCTTCTTCTTCAAGAGAGAGTCTTAGTTATTCTTGTTTTTTCTTTAGTTTTCTTAGCTGTAAAATTAGGAGCTAGTGCTAGATAATTTCTGTGGTTCTCTCTAACTCTGAAAGATTTATTTGATTCTATATGACAGCATATTAGGTAATCACATGGTGATTTTTCCCTTGATGATACCATCAGATTTAGGGATTATTTTACCAAACTATATTAATCTTTTGAAATAATTTTACATGGTTCTGTTATGAAATTAACACTGCCCTTTTGTTTGTTTTTGAGAACTTTAAATGTTTATTTTTTTAATGTTCATTTATTTATTTTTGAGAGAGAGAGAGAGACAGACAGAGAGACAGAGAGAGAGAGAGAGAATGCGAGCAGGGGAGGGACAGAGAGAGAGAGGGAGACACAGAATCCGAAGCAGGCTCCAGGCTCTGGGCTGTTAGCACAGAGCCTGACATGGGGCTCAAACTCATAAGCTGTGAGCTCATGACCTGAGCTGAAGTCCGAAACTTAACTGACTGAGCCACCCAGGTGCCTCTGTTTTTGAGAACTTTAATGCTCTTAGACTCTACCATCATTTTAGGATAATGGCATTGTTGATACACAAGAGTTTTTAGAGTGTTACATGTGCCCAGCAGTTGCTGGGATTTAAAGGAAATGTAAAGAAGCATAAATCACTGTCTCTGGTGTAGAAGAATTCATGTTTTAGCTGGGAGACATGGCAATGACCCAATGCTATCTCTGACACATCTGGACTTGGTTAGTTAATTTTCAGGACCTTGAGTTTTTCTGGGTTTTTTTTCTCCATATGAAAAATTAAGGTCTTATACTGTATTATGGTAATGCCTTTTTATTAGCTCTAACATTTGATGAATTTCCATATGACAGCTCTTTCTATTCTCCACCCATATGAAGGCCGTCAAAACACATAATCTGCAAATAACTCATCCAAGAAAAAAACTTGGAAGAGACACTCTTTCTCTTTATAAACATTTTGTTAGGAAGAGGGGGGTGGGGAACCATATCTGTGGCAATAAAAGAAAAAAAAAAACAACAAAAAACAAAAAAACAAAAAATAACCTTTCTGGGTTTTTGCCCCCTCTGTTGAAATCAGAGTCTGTATTGTAAAGTTCTGTTTCTATCAACTAGTTTATCTTGTTTAGTTTGTAAGCCTGGACTCATGCCATGGTAATGTGTTAGCTACTTTGTATGCCATCCAAATGCTGGATATGCTAACAAAAGAATTGCCTGAAAACAGCAAAGCACAGATGATCTTTGACACATTTTGAACCTAAATTTAAAAAAAAAGCCAAAACGGAAACCTGTTTCCCAAGAGAACCGCTGCAGGGTGAATTTGCCTTGCCCTAAGGAGGAAAGGGAACTTTCCAACTACACAGAGGTAAAACCATGACTAGAATACTGATTTCCAACCCCAAATTGGCTCTTTCTCCCCATAGAAGTATATGACTCTGACACAGATGGCCTTTTGGGGAAGGCTCTGTGAGAGAGGAGATCCACTCTCTTCTAAGTGATGAAATGATTTTAAAATGATTACTCTGTATGCAAATAGCATTTCCCTAGGAGTGCAGAGAGGAAAGTCATACCTTGCAGTACACTATAGCAGTAAATATTCATAGATGAACTCTTTCACTGAGGTCAAGGCTAATAAATATTTCTTCAAGAGATAGAATGTATGGCAGCCAAAAAATATGTCTGATCTATATTTTTACCGAATATGTTATGGACTGAATTATGTTCCTCCCAAAATCATATGTTGAAAGCCAATCTTAGAATGTGACTTTTTTCAAAGATGGGACCTTTAAGGAGGTAAGTAAGTATAGTAGGTCTTAAGTCTGGGACCCTAATCCAATAGGACTGGTGTCCTTATAAGAAAAGGAAGAGACATCAGGGATGGGCACATCTGGAGAAAAGGCCATGCAAAGACACAGTGAGAGGGTAGTCATCTGCCAGCCAAGGAGAGAGGCCTCAGCAGAAACCACACCTGCCCACACCTTGATCTTGGACTTCCAACCTCCAGACCATGACAAAATAAAAACTCCCAGTCTGTGCAGTTTTGTTATATGGCAGCCGTAGCAAACTAACATAATACCTACAGAATCTCCTTTTCTGAAATTTTTTCATTATTATTCTGGGAATAAAGGAACTGCTTTATTGACTTAATTCCATAAAAATGTTCTAGCTGAAGCCTCCTGCCCTATCAAGTAAAGCACAAGCACCTTGCCTCTTACTTTGGCTCCAGCTACTGCTCTGCTATTACAGAGCCTCTTACTCTTCCTGTCCCATTGTGCTCTCTCTGATCCCTCCCAGGGGCGCTGGGCCGGGTTGGGGGTGGGAGCTGTAAATAAAGTAGGGTCACCCAGACTCAAGATGCAGGGGGATTCCAATTTTTCAAGTTGACACATAACATATAACTAGGTAAGCAAATATCAAGAATACTTGGGCAATCATGTAGCCAAAGTGGAAAGTTAGCATTGATTTGGAAAATACAAGCAAGGCAGGGGCTAATTTTCTTAGAAGTAAAATAACGACTCTTTACTTTTGGGTTTTTGTTTTGTCTTAAAATTTTTGTTTTTTACATTTATTTATTTTTGAGAGACAGAGAGAGACAGAGCACAAGCGGGGGAGGGGCAGAGAGAGAAGGAGACACAGAATCCGAAGCAGGCTCTGAGCTGTCAGCACAGAGCCCGACGCAGGGCTCAAACTCACAAACCATGAGATCATGACCTGAACTGAAGTCGGACGCTTAACTGACTGAGCCACCCAAGCACCCCTGTTTTGCTTTGTTTTTCATGCAGAGATCTCTGAATTGTCACTGGGGGTATTTGCCCAAGTTATCTTGCTTAACTGTTTACCTGGTTCAATTCTTACATAATGCTATCTACTTTGTAATGAGTGAGCATGATTCAATTTCACCAAATCAGCATTTTCTGAAATGCATCTTTTGTTTTTTAATCTGACCCGTATGTTTTTTAAAAAAGAAAGGGTTCTGTGGTCAAGAAAATTTAACAGTCTTCTCCCCTGCAACTCAAGGCACTTATTTTTATTTATTTACTTGTCATGATTTATTGCTGATTACTATGTGCCTAGCACTGTGTTGAGTGCTTTTTGTGCATTCTACTGTTTCATTCTTGCATTATAATTATAAGGTATATGCTCATCAATTTTATGTATAAGAAACTTGGGATCAGAAAAGCTAAATGATGATCCCAAGCCTGATTAGTGGCAGAGCTAGGATTTGAAAACAGATCTGTTGGGGCATTTAAGCACTGGGTGCTGCTACCTCACAGTCTTTCATGGATCACGTGCACGAGTCTCCCAGACTGACATATACATTGCAGGGTTTCTCAAACCATTTGACACAAAATCCTTTACTGTGTTTTGTGTGTGTGTGTGAGTGAGTGTGTGTGTGGACTATCTTGGGAACCTTGTTTCCCACAAAGCACACTCTGGAAAAACTTAAAAACTGGAAAAAAGTGACCCAAATATAACAGTTTTAATTGGCGAAAGGATCTTTGTTACAGAAGTACAACTAAAATACCACCTAAGACATCAAATTCTTTGTAATTAATAAGAAAGTCTTTTTAGGGGCACCTGGGTAGCTCAGTCAGTTAAGTGTCTGACTCTTGGTTCCGGCTCAGATCATGATCTCATGTTTCATGGGTTCGAGCCCCACATCAGGCTCCACATTGGCAGTGTGGAGCCTGCTGAGGATTCTCTTTCTCCCTCTCTCTCTGCTCTGCCCCCCCTCAAAATAAATAAATTTTTTAAAGAGTCTTTTTAAAAAATATTTAATGGTGACTATTCAAGATCACCCTAGAAGCAGAGCCTGAGATGGGCATGCGTATGCGGGAGATTTGTTGAAGGGATACTTTCAGGAGAGAGGGAACCATGAACCCAGGATAGGGTGAGGGAAGCTGGCTAGCAAGGAGGAGGCCTCAGTGGGGGCCCACCTTCACGCTGATCCCATAGGAAGCTCTGGAGCATAAATTGCACCACATTGTTTATCTCATATTGAGACAAGGGGACTGGCTTTTTGTGGTCCTGTGTCAGTCAGCCATTGGCTTCATGCTGCTCCTACATGTGGTGGGGTGGGAAGGCAAAACTTCTCGAGGCAGCTCCTGTTGGCTGGAGACGGTTCTCTGGAGAAGGAGCACAGCAGATGGGTGGTGATTGATGCCCCAGCTCAGTAAACTGGATCTGGGTGACACATCAACAGCACTCACCATATCCTCTCCATGTACTGGTCAGATCCACTCACTTCTTATATCAAGTTCACTCCATCTACGTATAGATTCTTCACAATTTTTTTTTAATGTTTATTTTTGAGAGAGAGTGGGGGGTGGGAGGGGGCAGAGAGAGAGCGAGACACTGAATCTGAAGCAGGCTCCAGGCTCTGAGCTGTCAGCACAGAGGCCAAGGCACGGCTAAAACCCACAGAATGAACCATGAGATCATGACCTGAGCTGAATTCATGACCGTGAGATCATGGCCTGAGCTAAATCAACTGAGCCACGCAGGCGCCCCTGATTCTTCACAATTTCTAAGGGAATCTTACAAAGGCAGATTTGATGCGGGGCACTATAGCCCCACTACTGCAGTTTGTCCTGGGACAACAATGGACATTCCACCATCTTCCTCCTCTACTTATTTAGATTACCATCCCTTTCTGTTAGTACTTATGCTAGCCTGCGTGGCTAGTCTGCGTGGCTTGCCTGGTTAAGTGACCCAGACCTTCCTCCCTGGGGTGGTCTGAGCCACTGGCGAGTGGTTGTACTTGCCCGTGTGCAACTAAAACTGGGTATGGAAGTGTTAATATATGCCCCAATGGAACACGGAGAGCCAAATATATTCCCCCCTAGCCCATTATGTAGCATAAAATCTACCTTCATGTAATCATCAGTGACTCCTGCAAGTGTGCTAATTATTTTTGTGCCTGCTGTTCTATTGGCTCAAGTAGACTCAAATGACAAGGGGGCAGCTGTAGCTTTAAATTCAGTGATACTCTTACTATGTGCATGGTGTAATTGATCTCCTGTTGGGAACCAGGACACTCAGACTCACAAAAACTAAAGTTGCAGGAATAGGAGGTATGAATTCCCCAAGTGTGTCTGAAAGTGATGTTAAGGGTTTCATCATCATGGCCGTTCATAACGGATAGTTGACATTTTGGCTGCCCACTCTCCAAACACGCTTCTTCTTTGAGGAGACTCTCAACAATAGCGAGGGGGTCAAGCTTCGACTCCCAGTACAGAGGCCAGGGAAGATGGACATTACACTTCCCCTGCCCCCGGCAGCGAGAGTGGCCAGGCGGATGTCTCTCCCAGTTCTTGACTGTCAAGTGGGATCAGACAGCTCTTAGTCCCTGCAACTGCAGCCATGTGTCCACAGCAACAACAGTAGAGACAACGTTCTATGAGGCAGTTTCTGTGAAAAGTTCTTGGCTATGCTTTCCTGCCTTGTTTTTGCTGGGATCTGCATGTCTGGCCTTTTCTGCATTCTGTCTGCAACCCAAGACTCTGCCAATGATTTCCCTTTCTTACTAAAGTATTCCGAATCAGTTTTTTGTCTTCTCACCAAGAACTTGGACTAACATATGCTCCTTTGTTGGCAGCAATAAAGCGTCTGACAAGGTAGGTAGTGCTAGGTAACAGACACAGAAAGATATGAACCATGGCCCCTAGAAAGAAAAATACTAGATAGAATGAGAAGATGAGTCTGTGACAGATATTCACAGAACCTGACCAGGCGGGGAAGGGCCTCACTGAAGAGGAGAGACTTGAATTATGTTCAGGGTAGCTGATACCTAGTTATTGGAGTTACCAAACATACACCAAATAAATACCACCACATTTACCCACATTATCTTTGTTTTTAAACTCCAGGGACCAAAGTCCACCTAATGGGAACTATTAGCTCTTATTATCTTTCAGCTCATGTGTCTTTCTGTCCCATATCATGGAACAGTTTGAAACGGAGAAATAGTCATATCTGTACTACCACATTCATCAGTCCAACCAAGATTTTCTTGTTTTCTTTTTCAGAATAACATTTTCCTTAAAACACTGATTTCAGAGTGTCTGACTCTGAAATCAGTATTTCCAAACCACTCTGAAATCAGTATTTTGTCCTCCCTCCCTCCTTCCTTCCCTTCCTTCTCTTCTCCCTTCCATTCTTTTTTTTTACTTTAAAAATTTTCATTTTATGAATATTCTTATTCAAAATATTATTTCACTTTAATATGTATTCATTTCAGAGGAATTAGAATAGGAGAAAAATGTACATCAGAAAGCAGTAATTATCAGTAATCATTCTTGCCATATCTTTTGTTTTTGTTTCTTTGGTATATTTCCTTCAAGATTTTTTTCCTACTCATTTAAGCCTATATTAACCAAATCGTGACAAGGAATTAGTAATGTGAAAAGATTTACACGTATACAATTTATGTATATATAATAAATATATAATATGTTCTGCTTTACCCACTTAATATTTTCATTTTCCATTTATGAAACCATTTGAAGATGTCATTTTTTACTACATAATTTTCCAGCATATGACATAACTTTTTATGCGTTCCTCTAACATTTGGATTGTTTCCAAACACTACAATCAAATTAATAGTACGAATGTTTCATTTGTTCATGAATCTTTCCCCACATATCAAATTGCCCTTTTACTTTAGCAGAACTACAAGGTTAAGAGATACAAAAATGTTAAGTTTATTAAAGCATAGTGTCACTTCATCTTCAGAAAGTTTGCACTAATTTACACTGTCAGCAGCACTGGTGTGATTACCAATCTCACTACTGTAGCTTTTCAAAATTATTACTAACTGGATAATTAGAATTTTGGTGTTATTATAACAAACTTTAAGTTATAAATCCTGCTCCTGCTTTGATAACCAGAGTTATCACTCACCTGTCATTCCAGATTTACAAATGTACAGCTTGTGAGTGGGGAGGTGCAGATGATTTTTAAAACATATTCTTTATCAGGAAAATGTCTAATATGAGTTGAGGTTTTCTATGAAAGGAGAAAGACTACAATGACTGTAATTTTCTTATCTGCCTTGATAACCCCATGTGCATATTGTCTGTTTTACATATAAGCAAATTATGTGGATATATTTTCTATCAGGTTGTACATTGTCTATTGCAATGTCCTCTTTCAAACTTAGGTAGTTTAATCTGAGTCTAAAGATCACAAAAGTCTTTTCCTGTCTCCCGAAAGCAATTTTCCCCAAAGCAATTTGAGAACTATAAAACTAGCAATTACTAGATAAGTTCCACTGGCAAAATAAGATGCTTGGGGCTAAATTACCTGATTTGTATAGAAAAGGACTTCAGAAAACTCAGAAGTAGCACTTGAAATACTACTAACTAGACAACATGTGGAAAAGAAATTGAGTTTTGTTTCCTTTCCCTACAAAGATGTTGATTCTAAAATGTCTGGAAGTCCACATAGTAAGAATATTTTAGATAACATTTTTCAAGTCAAGTGCAACCATGTTCTTAAAGTCTTAAAATAATATCTAAAATGTGATGAGATTTTAAAGCAAGAACTTTCAGATACAGGTTTTGTCACCTCAGCTTTTGACTCATTATGGCTGGTACACACTTAAAAAATTTTTTTAGGGGCACCTGCGTGGCTCAGTCAATTGAGCATCTGACTCTTGATTTCGGCTCAGGTGGTGATCTCACAGTTTGTGACTTTGAGTTCCGCATCGGGCTCTGTGCTGACAGTGCAGAGCCTGCTTGGGATTCTCTCTCTCTCTCCCTTCCCCTCTGCCCCTCCCCCATTTGCTCTCTCTCTCTCAAAATAAATAAAATAAAACTTAAAAATGAAAAATTTTAGAACCTGTTAACATCTTTCCTTTACACCCCAATCAATTGCTACCTGTAGAAGAATGAACCCCAGGATTCCCTAATATGCACTCATACACATAAACATGTGCACACGTGTAACTACACCATATCTTCCCTCAGCTTTCCTTCACTGACTGTATCACTATTCTCCATATAAAACAACTAAGAAACAAAACAAAATAGTGGCTTCTGCATCTTCTAGTGCAATTTAACTTGATGCCCACAAATGAAGCATTGGCCATTTTTAGCATCATACCGGGTAATGCAGTCTAGGGGAATTGACTTGAGTGGAAGGGAAGGCATTTCTTCTAGTTTTTTAACTAAGCTCTCATGAACTAAAAAGCTGGGTGCTGGGTTCAAGGAAGCTTTATCACTCATCTGCATTAACCATGGATTTATAAAGTTTCTGGGCATGCAAAAATATTGTGTGATAAAATTTAAATGCTGGGAAGGTAACCAACAGTGACATGATTTCCTGCTTTAGTATGAAGATTAGCTAAACAGAATAATTGAGGTTTTTTTTTGGGGGGGGGGTTTAAGCACTAAAGCTGCCAAAGAGATTATAACTCAGCATTATCTGGAAGAAAAGTTGGCAACATGTATCAAAGGCCATATCAAAGGTCCATCCTTCTTGACTCAGTGATTTCACTACTAACAATATATCCTAAGAAAAGATTCATAGTCTTGCAAAAAGATTTATGTGCAAAGTGTTCATCACATCATTATTTGTAAGATAAAAAATTGGAAATAACCTAAGAATCCAGTGGTGGGAAAATATTAGGTGGAAACATATAAAATTGATGATATTCAACTATTTGACCTGCAAAAATGGCAATTTTATGTAGTTCAACCTAAATATATATCAAATATATTATGTTAGATCCAATTTCTAGACCAGATACATCAACAAAGAATCACTAAGTAGAAGTATACTTCATGATGTGAAAAATATCAGAATATATTGATTGAAGAGGAAAAAAACAGTCATATAACAAAAGAGTCAACAGGACATGTCCTTCCTTTAGTGACTAGATAGACATATGCCCATGAATTAACATGATTAACATATGTTATCTCTGGCTGTAAAACTATAGATTATTTTATATTTATCTTTTGTACCTTTGTTTTCCAAATAGCCATGGTAATTATGTATTATTTTTTGCAATCATAAAAATACACTAAATGCTACACACACAATAAAAAGAAGGGGCAGAATATTCCCATGCCATTTTACTTCTGTAGACAAAGCACTTTGCTTCCCTTCACAGTTTTCCACAATTCTTGTCATGGATGCGTTTCCATTTTCAACTGGGCAGATCGTCATGGATGTAAAACAATTTATTATCCACCCTTAAATCAAGGTTGGCTTTGGGTTTAGATAGTTAATTTGGAGAGGGGAGATGTGCCTTCAGAAAAAAAGTTTTCTAGATGGCTGAATGTCTTCAATAGAAGAAAAGCTTTCAAAAGGACAGCCTTCTTTCCTGAACAGTAAAATTCTCCTTAGGTTGGGGAAGGGCATGGCGCTAGTGGGCCAAGACTGAGCTCCAAGGCTCCAAGCACATGGGGCAGGGCATTAAAGGCTGAAAAAAGAAGAGCTTGGTGCCCTTACAGACCTACTCTAGTTCATGGTAGGGTAGTCGAAGCATAAGATGAAAAAAGCAAAGCAATGGGCTTCTAATACCTTTGCACTTTGACACATGTGTGGTGAATTGGAAGGAGTTCTTAGGTTCAAGATCGAGTTGAGAAATCTATCTGGATTCTGTAATCCACTGGAGAGAGGAAACACATGTTGAAATATTAGGGTAAATGATTACAAATATGAATAAGTCCAGATTTGTTTCAAAACATGTAACATCTTGAAGTATGAATTTAGTTACTTCATAATTTGGCAAGTTACTTCATTTGGGAAGTTTGAAATGTGATAGTTCTTTGCTAGGGCCCTCCAGATGAACTGCTTGGATCCACCCAGAATTTCAGAAGTCCTGTTTCAGTGACAATGGAGGGAGTTCTCTCCTAGGGTTTTATAAAACAAGGAATTGGGAAAACACAAGTGATGTTATTGGTAAAATGTATTGATTTAGTAAATAGTTCATGTGGACAGGTATTGTGACATATGTTAGTGTCATTTTAACTACCAATTCCTCTACTCAACGACCAGTAATAGTACCAACTCCAGAGCTTGAGTGCCTGGGCTTGAACACCAGCACTGACACTTATTGTCTGTGTGACTGTAGTCAAGTTACCTAACCTCTCTGTGCCTGTTTCTCTATACAATGACTGTAGTAATAATGCCCACCCCCCCTTGTTGGATTATTGTGAAGACTAAAGTGAGTTAAAATATGCAAAGTACTAGAATAACTGGACATAGTACATAAGAGGGAAGTGGTAGCTCTCAGTATCTTAGTACTCTTCTGTCTTTTACATCAGTAGTTATTAGTTTTTTGTTTTGTGTGTGTGTGTGTGTGTGTGTTTTTTTTTTTTGATCCAGCATAGTGAGAAGCACAGTATCTTCTCATCGGTAATTGCAGCTTATTATGGCAGTGATTTTTAAAGGGAGGGTGTGGAAACTTCCCTTGTGTGTGTCAGGGAGGGGTGGGGGTAGATATTAGACTCTTCAGCGGAGTCCCTCGCTTTGTAAAAGCTTTCCAGATAATTTTGATACCTACTTCATTCCAGTGAGGACGACAGGGTAAAATAGCATATTTGAAGACACAGTTCTGCATCATCCTCTTCCAATCTGTACTAACCTATCCCCTTGGGGACTTGCTGCTCCTGGACACAACAGTTCTCAGACACCCCTCTCCCCTATCAACTTCAAATATTATTGTCATAGGTTTGCTTCTTTTTGTTAAACTTTGGTGACGTTATTAATACCACACCTGTCTTGGGACTTCTTTTTGCATCTGCACGCAACAAGCACTAGCCACTCCACTCTGACCCCTCAGGGAACCCTGCTACCTCCCTGAGCAGGAAACAGCTGCCCATAGTCTATACAATGGATGTATTCTATTACGGATCAGCCCTGTGATTTGGGGCAGGAAGAATCAATAAATGGGGATGTTTTTAAGGCACTGCCTCTGCCTTTGTTGTGGGAAAACACACAGAGGCCATTTCTCTGCAGCACTCTGTCTTCTACTTCAAAATCTTCCAGTCAGAAGAGACTTCCACTCTGGCCACAACCAGGACGACACTGGGACTCTCATGGGCTCTTAGCACTTTTGCTTTGATGGCCCCTTTCTCCATAAAAAATGTTAAGTTACAATTTTATGTTTGTATTGGTATAAAGATAAATACATCTATATTATATATCAAAACATTTTATTCAGCCTAAACATTTAGATTTTTTCTTCTGATTTAAAATTTTTTAAATGTTTATTTATTTTTGAGAGAGAGAGAGAGAGAGAGAGAGAACTGGGGAGAGGCAGAGAGAGAGGGAGACATAGAATCTGAAGCAGGCTCCAGGCTCTGAGCTGTTAGCACAGCTAACAGAGATCATGACCTGAGCCAAAGTCGGACACTTAACCTACTGAGCCACCCAGGTGCCCCTTTCTTCTGATTTTAATAGAAATGAAAACATTTTCATAGACCCCTAGGAACACTGTGATCCCGAGCTATAGTGCGCCCCCGCCCCCCGCCACCATGCCTAAGGACAAGTCGACAAGTCGGTCCTCACCACAGCACCTGCCTGGGGCCCAGCACAGAAGAGAGTTGTCATTTTCCCCAGCCCCCTCCTAGCGCTCACATTAACTCCAAGGCAAAACCTAGGAGGAGCAATTCAATGAGTAGAGAATCAGGTATGTTAGCATCCTACAACTTAGCAGATATTGTTGCCTTTGGTCTTGAAGGAATAATAGTTATCAATGTCTACAATGCATAACTACAAATGCCAGCACCTTATCCCTTACAAATATGGGTTGTTAGCTGAATTGCATGGGATTAAATTTCCAAGGGCAAATCTACTCACATCAGGTGATGAGGTCCTACCCAGTCTGGATACTATCATGGGAATACATATGAGGACTCAGGTTTATTGTCTTACGCATACACTTGCCCCTGCCTTTTATATTTAGAAGCATACCCCATTGTATACCGGCTGGGGCAGCTCTGACTTGTTATAATGCTGTTTATCTCAGAAATAAATTTAAAAACATGATGTGTGTGTCTCCATGGTGATGTATGCGATTTATGTATACATTCACATTTACATGTTTCTTTGTTTCGAGTGCTATGGCACATTTCCAGGAAATGAAAGCAAGGGTTACAGATGGTTTTTTTTTTTTTAATGCTGTTGGCCAATAAGCTTTAGCTCTAAACACAAAGACTATGAGCCAGTGAGTACTATAGCAGGCTGGTCTGAACTCTGTGATTTCTGAAACGTGTAGTTTACTCTGCTGTAACTTCTTTTTCTGCAATTTAGTTGGTATTTTGTAAAGTACCTTCAATCATTAATGGTTCACCAAGGCTGTGTAAGTAATAGCACTGAAAATGCTGCAAAGTATCAAAGGAAAAGTACCATGCGAACATGAAGGGGCGGAAAAGCTCCTAAAAAAGATGCTTTCAGAATGACATAGGCAGAGATCAACAGCTACATTTGGAATTGCTGTAGATATTTAAGAGGAAACAAGAGGACACTTATTTTATGTCAATAAAAGTGAAAATTTAGATGAAATAGATGAAGTTTTGAAAATGTTTGTTATATTGAACTGAAGAAGACTAAAAATCACCCACTTGAGGTAGCACTTAGAGACAGTTAGCAACCTTGACCAGACTGGTTTCAGTGAAATAATGGATGGGAGGAGAATAAAGAGACACAGTAAGAATGGACAATTCTATTGAAGACTTTTAAATTTTTTTTTTTCAACATTTATTTATTTTTGGGACAGAGAGAGACAGAGCATGAATGGGGGAGGGGCAGAGAGAGAGGGAGACACAGAATCGGAAACAGGCTCCAGGCTCTGAGCCATCAGCCCAGAGCCCGACGCGGGGCTCGAACTCACGGACCGCGAGATCGTGACCTGGCTGAAGTCGGACGCTTAACCGACTGCGCCACCCAGGCGCCCCTGAAGACTTTTGATGTAAAGGGGACAGATCCGAATCTGTTCCAGATCCTATCCTACACCCACACACACACACATGCACACACAGATTGCCTCACCACTTGACTGAATTCACCTACTCTGCGAACTCCTGGATTGGATACTGAATTCTTTTTATGCGATTCCTGCCTGGATAGATCACACTTGCAGATATTTAGATGACATCCCTTTGGATTATGCATATCTTTGCCTGTCTCTACAGTCAAGGTTAGCTAAAGTTATGCTAATGTTCCAAGTTATTCCATGCTTTTATTTTTTTTTTTAATTTTTTTTTCAATGTTTATTTATTTTTGGGACAGAGAGAGACAGAGCATGAACGGGGGAGGGGCAGAGAGAGAGGGAGACACAGCATCGGAAACAGGCTCCAGGCTCCGAGCCATCAGCCCAGAGCCTGACGCGGGGCTCGAACTCACGGACCGCGAGATCGTGACCTGGCTGAAGTCGGACGCTTAACCGACTGCGCCACCCAGGCGCCCCATGCTTTTAAATATCTAATTGGATTTTTCAAGATGTCTTGCTTTCCCACGCTTAGTTAGGATCTTATTATTGCATATCTATTATAGTACTGTACCCGTCTTCTAGCCTTCAGGTTTTTTCCTTGACATCTGCCTATATAACTCAGCCAGACTGGCATTTGCCAATATGGTTTCTAAGGAACACTAGTCCCATGGGCTACACTACCAAAAAGGCTTCCACGACCAGCTGAGTTTAGGAAGTGCAGAACGCTGGAACCATCACCAGCTTCCCTATCACCTCTTGGAAAAGCGACAGTGCACACAGTGTATGAATGCTTTTAAGGAACCCAAAACCCATTGAGTTTTACTTAACACAGCCTTTAACAATGGAGATACTTGTGATCAGGTCTGAAAATATGTTAAGATATCTGCAATTTACTTTAAAATAGCTTCAGCATTGACTCAGTCTGTGGCTCTAAAAGAAAAATGCACATTTCCGACGGTCAGCCAGCATTCTGAACTACAGAACTCGTTATTTAAGATGCTTCTGTTATATGTGTCTCAAAAAATACCCTTGTTTGTTAACTGGCATGGTGAATATTAGAAGCTTTTTTTTTTTTTTAATTGGTGAAAATAATGGCTGATTAGCCTGACAAATGGTTGGAATGAGTTCTCACTGGGGAAATTAAAGGTATATAGGATATGCGGATTGGCTAAAATCTGAGACTCGCTTGCATTATAACCTGGTACCAAGGTCATGTGAAGTAGATGACCTTCACGCACCTCAAACTTCTGCAGTGACTATCGTTATCTACTAAAAAAATCATGAGTCAGGCATTCCTAAAGATTGTTTAAAACAGAATTTTATTTTTAAAAAATAGGCACTGTGGATTGTAGTGTACAAGATATGTAAGTGAAGGATGAGATTTGAGGCAAAACTCTAAATAAAGTTTAAAAAAGCATCACTTCCTCTGAGTATACAGATAATGATGCATTTGCTTCTCTGATTGTATTACCTCAAGCAAGGGAGAACGGCTACAAGAAACAAACCTAATCAAAACTTGTCCAGTATACTTGCCTGGAAATTAGTCATGAATCTCTATAAACCCTACCTGTCCTCTCAGTTCATCTAGAACAAAATTATAAAAAAGAAAACAGTGCCGTTGCCATGTTGATGCATCTATAATTCACAGAGCCCAGGGGATCTAAGTAAAAGGTGAAAACTTCCAACTGTTCAGTGCTCTGGTGGGTATTGTGAACTGACTTGAACATATTTGATTGTTTATAGGAATCAGATTCTTTTTGATTAGAAGGAATTAAGAGCTAGAACTCTCCTCCTCCCACAACCTACCTTTCAGATAACAATGAAGTCCAGAACCGCACAGCATTCTGCTACACAAACACACACTTGTCAGCGATGATCATTATCACCTGTCCTTGTCAGACTGATGAACTCAAAACTCTGTTCTATCATATGCCCAACCCATATCTTTCAGGAAGGCTTATTTCAGGGAAAAGTAATAAATTCTGGCAGAATTCAGCTACCTTCCCAGTTAGAGTCAATGAACAACGATCCTTGGGGAAATCTGCTGCACACGGGAATATATTGCAATCCTAAACCTACAGGACCATTATAAAGAGTATGAACTTCTAGGCTCAGGTTTGCTAGAAACTTAGATGCCCTTCAGGCTGACACAGAAATGCTGGTACAAAATCCCCAGACAGCCTGAACATCTTGACCACCACTTGTTTCAACAAAGAATAAATCAATTAGGCTAATTAACCAGGCCTCTCTTGTTGAACAAAAAAGAGAGTAGAAACACTTGTCGTAGGCTTTTTCAAAGTTACTATAAATCCCAAGAGTGTGTTCTCCATTAAGGTTGAGTGTAGGGTTAATTTAACTAACATAACTTCCTATTCCAAAGACTGTGAGGTATCTGGTACTGGACCAGTCTTCCCCCCATTAACAACTGGATGTATGTATTCAATGACTGTTTTCAGATGTTGAACAATGGGCGGTTGTAGTGATCCCAGAGGGAAAAAACAAACAGTGTGAGCCTGGTGATCTCCCACCTTCTGCCTGGAGGCATTTTTCAGACTGTGGCACTAAGAGGAGCTACTCAAGCACCGCATGACCATCTCACTGAGCTGAGTACTAGAAGAAGGGAGCTGCACAGAGAAATCTACACAGTGATTCCTGAAGTATCTGCCTAGTAATCTGCTCGTTCCTTGAACGCAACTTCATGGGGCTAGACAAAGAACTCCTGAGGAAAGAAAAGCCACCTGGAAACCATGTACTGAATAGCTATTGGAGTTTCCAGAGGGCTGGAAGACGTTTCCATTCTAACCTCCCAGAAAAGAGAAACCTTCCTGTACCTTCTGGGCATTCACTGGAGACCCTTGAAAGGTGATGCCTTAGGAATAGGGCTAATCTACCGCTAGAATAAATGCAACTCAAGATCTTCCATAACAAAACTTCAAAACAATCTTGAAAAGATCAGGCTGGGGCGCCTGGGTGGCGCAGTCGGTTAAGCGTCCGACTTCAGCCAGGTCACGATCTCGCGGTCCGTGAGTTCGAGCCCCGCGTCAGGCTCTGGGCTGATGGCTCAGAGCCTGGAGCCTGTTTCCGATTCTGTGTCTCCCTCTCTCTCTGCCCCTCCCCCGTTCATGCTCTGTCTCTCTCTGTCCCAAAAATAAATAAATGTTGAAAAAAAAAAATTAAAAAAAAAAAAAAAAAAAAAAGAAAAGATCAGGCTGATCTGCAGGAATATTAACTACCCACCAGAACAAAATAACACTCCTTAAAGGAAGAAACAAAACCCACCTACTCAATATAGCACTAACAAGATCTATACAATAAAACTTACAAGGTTGTAATGTTTCCCAAGGACTGGAGTGATCACATTTCTGGGTTTGGTAGGATATTCCTTGAGTTTATTATGTGTCATGGAAAATATCCAGATACAGACCACTTGTCAATCTTACTTGGGAACTTTGGTTCCTTTCATTTTGGAAAGAGCATTGTCTTGGGAAATATGGGTTGGGGTACAGCAGAGGCAGAGTGGACTGAAGCAGCAACCTAGGATGTGTGTGGGATCATAACTGCACTTTGACAGTCATTGATTACATGCCTGCTGTCTATATAGCATGGGGCTAGGCACTGACAGCCACAGAGACATATATAGGCATTGAGATATAAACCTAAATACCTATAATTAAAATTTGAGGGGCCCCTGGGTGGCTCAGTTGGTTAAGTGTCTGACTCTTGGTTTTGGCTCAGGTCATGATCTCTCCATTTGTGGGTTTGAGCCCTGCATCAGGCTCTGTGCTGACAGCACAGAGCCTGCTTGGGATTCTCTCTTCCTCTCTTTCTGCCCTTCCCTCACTCGTTCTCTCTCTCTCTCTGTCTCTCTCTGTCTCAAAAATAAATAAATAAACATAAAAAACAAAACAAACTTGAGTGAAAAAAGTGAGTTAGTACAGGGGCAATATGGTAGAAGGTCTCACAATTGATTTCAGCCAAAGTGGTGGGGTGAGACTAAGAAGGAAGGCATACGAGGGAAGGAAAGAAGTGCTCAGAATTTTTTTCCAACCTGGCTGCTATATAGTCTCAGGGATTGTGCTCTGTGGTTGCCTCTGCTCTTTCTCAACTTCTGGTCTGGTTCTAGGATTCTCTCCTCCTGAGAACTCTGAGGTTTGCTTCTGCAGGGATCTCTGTGCCATTGTCCCCAAAAAGGACCAAAATGGAGTCAATGCCTGGGATCAAGAATGGGGTAGTGAGCTGTGAAAGAACTTATTCCTTTCATGAATTCTGGAAGCACAAAAGGAAAGAAGGGTTAAATGCATGGATTAAATGAGAGTGAGGAGTAGGGTGTGTAAGTAGCCCATGGGGAAATGTCAAGAACAATAGAGGAGTGTATTTAGAGACTGTGGAAAGAAAGAAGTTCCAGATTCGAGGCTCCATACAGGAGGAGGAGTTGGAGGCTCAGGGTGCAGAGCTAAGGGCCTGGCTGGGAATTTCTATGGGAAGTGTCTGGTAGTCATGGGTTGGAAGACACATAGCTAAAGAGAGAGAGGTCTGAACCAAGAAAGATGCGCCTGAGTCCTTGTCATTAAAGAAACCTGACCCCTAGAGATAAAGGCAGCTGAGAGAAAATTCAGCTTTATCTAGAATGGGGAGAAAATGAGGAATATGGAGGCTGAATTAGCAGGTAAGGCCAGTGAGGACAGGAAAGGAGCGGTCGGTGCTTTAAATCTATGACAAGTTTGTGTATCACTATGAACTAAGAAATCTATGTACTTAGCTTGTACAACTAAGATTTTCTCTATAGTATAAAATAGTTTTACTTTTGAACTGAAGTATTCCTTCCATCTTTTATTAATTCTCACCAGTATACTTAATACCAGAATTTACCACGTGTTGGTTCCTAAATTATTCTCTTTATTTCTTCAAATAGTTTATCTGAGAAGATATTTACATACATGCTAGTAACCACCACATTTCCTCATCCTTGTTCTATCTCATCTATTTATCTCAATTTTTCTGCTTCTATATTGAGTTCCAACACAAGAATTCGCTTTTCTATGAAACCTTCCCTGACTTCAAATGAACTTGATAGTGGGTTGTAGTACAATGTTTTTCAAACCCTTTGTTACAACCTATTCCTGGGGCCTGAAATCAAGTTAGAGAGTTATGACCAATATTTTAAAATGTGAAATTGAATACAAAAGAACAGAAAATATTAGCATGCCTCACATGTAGTAATTATAAGTATCATATATCATATATTTATACACATATGGATATTGGAGCGTCTAATGTAAAATGTATTTCTGACTGTACATTATAGCCAAAGATATTCTGAATGTCACAGATGCTGCAGAAAGAGTGTTGGGGGATGTGAAGGACTGAGAGACCTGGGCTATCCTCCCAATTTCATCACTGTAATTTCCAGGTGACCCTGGGCAGGTAAGTCCTTCCTCCCTCTCTGGTCCATAATGATCTTCTGTTGTAAAGTGAGAGGGTGAAATTTGTTCCCCAAACTTTTTTCAGCTTTCAGCTTTTAGGAGTCTTTGATTCTTGGAACTGCAGGGAACAATTTTTGGGAGGAAAACTGCTGAAGTAAAAAGAGGCTGAATTTCAAGGATGCTGTTTTTGGAGGAGGAGGAGGACCTAATTTGTCCTGGGCAGTGGGCAAGGTCCTTAACACAGAGTGTTTCTAGCCCTTATGTAACAGAGGACTTTGTTGAACCCGTCCAACCATGATGATTTGGATTGTGCAACTTTGGGTGTAGAACTGAAATTTTTCAACAAAATAGAGGGGAGGAAAAACAATGGTGAAAAGGATTTTAGGAGAAATATTAGCCCATGAGCCTGGGTCCTGAGTGGAAAGAGGCCACCAAAGAGAAGACTTTGGTGGCCAAAACAGCCAAAGAAGGAACATTAGAGAATAGAAATACTTAAAGTTTGTTCTTTTTTGAATTGAGATAGGGAGAAGGAAGGTTGTGCAATTCAAACGGATCTTCTTCATTTCCCCTCTAACTTCTGCAGAAAGTCTAAAATAGTTCTATGCACGTGCATTCTCTGCAGTAACTCAAAGAGCTGAGAGGCTTTACACTGTGAGCCTGGCTTTGCTCAGCACGAAACAGCACATAAAAGACACAGGGGCCAGAGGAAAGGAGATCTCCAATTACTGCACACCTGAGCAACAACCCTGAAAGAGAGCTGGTGTTATCTCCAGCTCCTCGGGCCATACTAAAAAAAACACCCCAGAGGTCCCTCAATGACATTTTATACAGTGAAGGGCCCCCTCCCCCCTCCCCCTACCCCAATCAAATACGTTTACAATTCTCCTTGAAGAACCGGAACCCTTTTAGGAAGTCATGGTCTAGGACAGGTTTTATTCTCCATTAAATTCTCCTTTTTAGAAAGAAAAAAACATCCCTATGCTAGTGTTTAGAACCTAACAAACCGCACATGTTTCTGATACTTTATTCTTTCTCTAGATAACTGAAAAAAAAAAAATCGTTCTTACCATGGCAACCTCCGTGCTGGCTCCAGAAAATGCCATTTCTCATTGTGCTTTGGTATACTGAACGTCAATGGAACATTTCTGTAGGGATCAATTTTTTTAAGTAATCATCTTTTTTATATATGTTATTTAACTCCTATCCTTCAATGCACCAACATTCTTAAATGGCAAATGAAAATTGCGCTTTCCCAGTAGAGTGAAGTAATTCTTAAACCAGGGCTTCCAACAGGTTGAGGGAATGTGAATTGGTTTTCTCGCTGGACCCAGGTGATATTTCTTCTGTATTTATGAAAGCAAGGAGGCTGCTGTCCCCTTGCAGAACCAAGCCACCCAAGCCTCTAAGAGCATGAAAGCAGCCTGCTAGGAAGGAGATGGGGTATAGCAAAATAAATGTTATTACGAATTTTAGCAGTACTCTTTGGCCTATTGCCTTTTTTCTACCTCTGCTTATTGCTTTAGAGGTCATTTAAAATCTACTACCTCAGGATCTATGAGGACCTTTTTGTTCACACCGCCCTCTTAGATGAATGGCCAGAGGTGGCCTAGGGTTTTGCCTCAGGTGGGAATTGTTGGCCTGGATGGGTTTGAAAATGGGCACATCCGTGGGCTGGAGAATATGGATCCACAGGAGGCTAGAAGAATATGCAACTGCACTGGTGTAGCCTCTAATGGAAGGTGAAGTTAATTACCAAACAGATTCTCCAAATTGTCAACGCTGGAACTGCCAGAGAAACAAAACCAGGTACTAAATACAACAGCAGGCAGGAAAACCCAGGATAAGCATATGGTTGTGAGGCAAACCATGACAGGAGGCTGACCTGGGGGATTCTCTGTGATAATTTCTTTTTTTTTTTAATATGAAATTTATTGTCAAATTGGTTTCCATACAACACCCAAGGCTCATCCCAACAGGTGCCCTCCTCCATGCCCATCACCCAGCCTTCCCTTCCTCCCACTCTCCATCAACCCGCAGTTTATTCTCAGTTTTTAAGAGTCTCTTATGCTTTGGGTCCCTCCCTTTTTAACTTTTTTTTCCCTTCGCCTCCCCCATGGTCTTCTGTTAAGTTTCTCAGGATTCACGTAAGAGTGAAAACATACGGTATCTGTCTTTCTCTGTATGACTTATTTCACTTAGCATAACACTCTCCAGTTCCATCCACACTGCTACAAAAGGCTACATTTCATTCTTTCTCATTGCCATATAGTATTCCATTGTGTATATAAACCACAATTTCTTTATTCATCAGTTGATGGACATTTAGGCTCTTTCCATAATTTGGCTATTGTTGAGAGTGCTGCTATAAACATTGCGGTACAAGTGCCCCTATGCACCAGCACTCCTGTATCCCCTGGGTAAATTAGGAATTTACCTAATTCCTAATAGGAGTGCTATTGCTGGGTCATAGGGTAGATCTATTTTTAATTTTTTGAGGAACGTCCACACTGTTTTCCAGAGAGGCTGCACCAGTTTGCATTCCCGTGTGATAATTTCTTTGGTGAGCGGGAGGTAAGCAGTTAGGGACGCTATTATTTATAGGTTGAATTATGTCCCCCCAAATTCTTATGGTGGAGTCCTAACACCCATTACCTCAGAATGCAACCTTAATTGAAGACAAGTCTTTGGCGGGGGTAATTGAGTTACAGTGAGGGTATGAGGGTGGGCCGTAATCCAACATGATTAGCTGGGGGAAATGTGGTCACAAATATGCACGGAGAAGAATGCCACATGAAGATGAAGGCAGCGATCAGGGTGATACTTCCATACACTAAGGATGCCAAAGATTGCCCCAGCAAAACCACTGGAAGCTAGGAGAGAGGCGGGAGCAGATTCTCCCTCACAGCCCTTCAGAAAGGAGCCACCCGTGCTGACATCTTCCCTGCAGCCTCCCAGCCTCCACGACTGTGAGACCATCAATTTCTGTCATTTAAGCCACCCAGTTTGTGGTACTCTGTTATAGCAGTGCTGGCAAACTAACACAGACACACTGAGGGATTTCAGTTGACCATACCTCATTATAACCCTCCTGCTGCTGGTGTTCAGGCGAGGGACAGTAGAAGTCAGGTGAAAAAACAAAACCACCTGTCCTAGTGATTATCCTCTCACCGTAAAATCTGCCACATAAAAATTAATGACAATTCTGGAACTGCTTACCACAAAAGCAGATGGGAGCGTCAAATACCATCTAGCCCAACCTGTCCTTTTCAGATGTGGAAACCAGAGCCCAGGGAGGAGAAGGGCCCTGCCAGGTCACATGGTGAGTCAGGAGTCAAGGACAGACTCCTATCTTAATGTTCACAAGGGCTGCCATCACAAAGTACCATGAATTGAATGGCTTAAACAACAGAAACTTGTTTTCTCTCAGTTCTGGAGCTTACAACTCAAAGATGAAGGTGTTGGCAGGCTTGGTTTCTTCTGAGGCCTCTGTCCTTGGCCTGCAGCCGCCCACCTTCTCACTGTGTCCTCACATGGCCTTTTCCTCTGTGTGCACACCTCCCTGGCGTCTCAGTGGAGTCAAGTGTTCTGATCCTCTTGTTAACATCCTTTCTTCTCAACTTGAAGAACTCCCTTTAGCATTTTCTGTAAGGCAGGTCTAGTGGTGATGAACTCCCTCAGCTTTTGTTTCTGAAGTCTTTATCTCTTCATTTTTGAACAACAATTTTGCTGTGTATACTATTCCTGGTTGGCAGGGGTTTTTTTCTTCCTGAGCTCTGAATATATTGTATGACTCCCTTCTGGCCTGTAAAATCTGCTGAAAAATCTGCTATAGCCTTGTGGGGTTTTCCTTGTATGTAACAAGTTGCTTTTCTCCTGCTGCTTTTAATATTCTCTCATCTTTAACTTTCAACAATTCAATTATAATGTGTCTGAGCATGGGTTTCTTACGATTCATCTTATTTATCTTATTCAGAACTCTCTAGGCTTTCTGGTTCTGGGGTGTGTCAGAGTGCTTTCACCATCGACTGAAAAAAAAAAATCTACCCTGAAAACCCAGAATCATCAGGGGCAAATGAAAAACATATTTTTGCAAGGGAAGAAGTGAGGCAAAATTTTACCCATTTTACAATCTGGCCACAGGCCACCCTTGATGACAAAAGCCAACTCAGTATGAGTTAATCCAGAATCCTAATGATAATGGTCTTGTGTTGCTAAATAAGAAGCATACAATCTTTATTTACATTTAAGAAGGCCAGGGGTGTCTTGGTGACTCAGTCAGTTAAGCCTCTGACTCTTGATATGAGCTCAGGTTGTGATTTTGCAGCACGAGATTGAGTCCTGTATTGGGCTCTGCCGCTGAGCGTTAAGCCTGCTTAGGATTCTCTTTCCCTCCCTTTCTGCCCGGCCCCTACTTGTGCTTTCTCTCTCAAAATAAATCCATAAGCTTTAAAAAAAAAAAAAAAAAAAAAAAAAAGGACATGGTGGTTCAATCGGTTAAGTGTCAGACTTGGCCTCAGGTCATGATCTTACAGTTCGTGGGTTTGAGCCCTGCATCGGGCTCTGTGCTGACAGCTCAGAGCCTGGAGACTGCTTTGGATCCTGTGTCTCCCTCTCTTCTCTGACCCCCCTCACTTGCAATCTCTCTCTTTCTATCTCACAAAATGAATATTTTTAAAAAAAGGACAAAAAGGGTTTTTGTCAAAAGTGATTTTAAGATTTGTCAGCATTAACCTCTTACTTTCACACTTCGTGTTAAAGTGTTTCTGCAGAAAATGTAGGAGTCAGGAAACAGAAAGCAGAGAGGGAGGGAGAGAGGGAGGGAGAGAGGAAGGATGCAATCTGGGGGTAGGAGTAAGGTAGTGATACTTGGGTGCATTTGCTATCCTGTCCCTGGATTCCCTGCGACAAGCAAATTTCTGAGAACAGACACTGCCTTGGAGGCCTCCTATTGGCATCCTTTCCTACTAATTGGGCCTTTTCTAAATTATTAAGCAATTTAACTTGTTTATTTGGCAGTATCCTGATTCCCTTTGATTTCTGGATTATATAACACGAAACCAAAGACAATGGTCAACTAAAGAAAACTAATAAATTTTTCTTCACATTTTGGCAAGTGTGTTCACAAGTTAAAGATCTAGATCTGAGAAACTGATAAAAATGAAGTTGCAATTAGAAAACCAAAATGCCACAGAAATTGACTTACCGGTCTCTCCAGGAGTGTTTTCAAGGTAATATATTTTCATCGGAATGAATCATACATTTTTTTTTTTTTTTTAATCGTCATGGGTCAAGTGGAGGTTGCCCTGGGTAAAAGACATGTTGCTTTGCATTCTGCTGGCATGATTGGTGAGAATGCCCTTGAATCCAAATTAGAGAAATGTTTAGTACTGGTGCCGACAACAGTGATCTATAACTTTGTTTTGCAGTCTTACACAGGTCACCTTTCATGCTACCGGGAACTTTCTTTTCAACACAAGAGATAAGAGAACAAAATGACTTAATTGATATTAAACAGAGGCTATTGTTATCTTTTACACGGTCTCATTTTGGCCTGAGCAGAATCTTTAAGAAATGTAACAAAAACTGTATACTCATTTAAATGTGAAACGAGTTCTTCATGCAGAAAACACAAGGTTATGGCCACCTGGAGAAGAAAGAGCAATAAATAGTAACCCAAAAGCAGGTACCAGCCCCACATCTGGCTTGATTTATGTGATCTTGGAGAGAGTGACCACACCCAAAATGGAGATAATAACAAATACTTATCCTACCTACCTTATAGGGACCCACAGGGACTACTGATGGGGACCACTTTCACAATAATTTGTCTTCTTTTTTACATTGACTTTGTCAAGCCTTATGCGTTATGCCAAGTGCATTGCATTTTATATCTGTTTTTCCCAACTATTCTGAAACCTGAGTGGTCTCTCTCTTTCTCTCTCTCTCTCTCTCTCTCTCTCATAGAAGGAAAAAATTGAAAGTTAGAGACTCTAAGTAATTTATCCAAGGGGTAGCTGAATGAGCTAAGATCGTAAGACTGAGAAAAACAGAAGTTATTCTTCATCAGGAGTTCTAAAGCACTTGAGTTTGGATTGATGCTGCTTTCATGTGATTGTTTTCTCTGATAAAATTCAGATGAAAGGCTGAGAGGTTTAGCTTTTTACATATTAGGTCATTTTTCCTGGGAAAGGTTAAAAGCAGAATAATTGCTAAAAATAATAACAATCCTTTATATTCACTTAAGTGCTTTTCCAGTTTATATAATGCTTCCTCATATATAATCTCTGCTGGAACACTTTCTAATTTTTTACTTTTAGTTCCTAACAAATATGAATTAGTTCTCTTCTTCATAAGCCTCAACAAAGCAAATTGAAATGTAAAGAAGAAATATTCAGAGATGAATGTCTACCACACCACTTTCACCAACTGGCCAAAGTTGACATCATCAACAAGGGACAAATCGACATCATGTGCCTTCTGGTATGATGCATTGAGAAGAACACAGCAACACTTGAGTAACATTCCTGCCAAAGACAAATAATCTAATGGTGAGGCAACATCAGACAAACCCAAGCTGAGGCATATTCTACAAAATAACCAGTTGATATGCTTTAAAAATGGTGATGTCCTGAGATTCTTAACTATAGAGAATAAACTGAGGGTTGCTGGAGGGAAGGTGGGGGCGGGGGTGGGCTAAATTGGTGATGGGTATTAAGGAGGGTACTTGATGGGATGAGTACTGAGTGTTATAAGTAAGTAAGAAATTACTAAATTCTACTCCTGAAACCAACATTACACTATATGTTAACTAACTAGAATTTAAATAAAAATTTGAAAAAAATAAAAATAAAAACTGTGATGTCCTAAAACACAGAATATCTGTTCCAGATTAATGGAGACTTAAGAGACATGATAACTGAATGCAATGCGTGACCCAAGGTTTTCATTTGTTATCAAGAACATTATTGGAATAACTGGCCACCTTTGAATAAGATCTGTATATTAGATAATAGAATTGTATCAATGTTAATTTCCTGTTGATAATTAAATGTTCATTGTTGTATAATTATACAAAAGAATGTACTAAAGCATTTAGCAGTGAAGAGTATGATGCTTGCAATTTATTTTCAATTTTTTAAAATCTTTTATGTACTGGCAAAGATAAAAATAAAGCAAAGTCACCAAAATGTTAACATTCACAAAATCTGGGTGACGAACATTCAGGAATTTTTGTAGTAATCTTGCAACTTTTTTGCAAGACCGAAATTCCATTGAAATGAAAAAAAAGTTTTTTTAAAGCACCTATGCAGATTAATTTTTGAAACCTTTCCTGTCTTCTGCCTCTTGTACCTTCCTAGGCCCAGACATGGAATTGGCTATTTTTCCAAGGAGGCCTGGTTTGTTTTTGTGGAAAGATGTTACTACAAACACTATAAATATGTGTACTAAGGAGACATGCTAAGTGTGTCCCCTCTGGGATGCCATTGTTAATCAGCAATTTTAGTGGATGGTCCCAGAAAAGACCAATTTTTTTCTCTCTCAAGGCATGGATTTATAATGATATTTCTAACTCAGTGCTAACACTGTGTTCTTACTGAGATTTTTTTTCTATAATTGTACCTCCGTTTCTCTTGTGCTGAAAAAAAATCTTGATTTTTTTTTTTTTTTTTTTTACAAAATATTACTGCTTGTTTTACCTAACAGTAAAAAGAAAATAATTCCCAAACAGTAACACCATTAATGCAAACAAGAAGATGAGAGGATAAAGCTTAGGGTTTTCCTTTCAGTTCTTTCTGTCCTTAGATTGCATCTGAGGACATGTACCTCTAAGTAAATGTACCGCATCTTACGTTACTAAGATGTAACAGTGAGGTTACGTCTCACCATTGATGTGTAGTCAGCTTACTGTGGTCTCAAATCACTCACAATCCCTCATTTCTATGTGCTACAGAAACCCTTACCTAGTGTATGATTGTTCCTGTTCCTTTTCAATTTGAGGTTATTAATCGTCTTATAGGTGGCCATTCTCAGATTTTTAGAAGCTTTCACGTTGTCTTCAGAGGAGAATGAAAATCGCTTAAGAGACAGGAGGGAAAGTTCTGTGTATGAGTTTCATTTAAGTCACCATTTGATTTATCAACAGTTACTGCATGAATGGTAGGTGTAAGATTCAAATGCATGAGTTCTAGCTGGGCAACCAATTCTGCTTTTTACTATTTAACAATCAAAAAGTATATTAATATTATGTCTAAGCTCCTGTGGAAAATTTTCTGAAGCTGTAAAACAAGGATTACTTCATATCTAAAGGTAAAATTTCTTCCGGGTCTACTTATTTAAATTTCAGGATCAATGGTTCTTCTAGATTCAGATTCTTTGATACAAGCAATTGCTCTATTTTCTGTTGTGTACAGTCTAGGCTTACTCTGAGGACAGAGCTACTTCTTGTTCACTATTTCTAATTTCCAACTGTGGAGATAAAATGTTCCAGATAATAAGTCCATTATTTCTAAGATTGGGTTTTCCTAACTTAGAGTTTTGGGAGTTTAGAGATAATATCTCAAAGGCTCACTCTTATTATGAGGCAACCTGGGGGATGGTATTCTGGCATCATTGGATGGTTAACTGGGAAGCTCTTGAAAATTCAGTTCAGGAAGAATCTAGGGGATTTATGAGGCAGAGAAGGAAAGAAGCCTAACCAAATAGAAGATTTATGTTCCTGTCAAGGGTGGGTGGGGTGGAGACCAGAGTACAGTCTTGGAAGTCATTTTCCAGAGGGATTTTATAGGTGGTTGAGGGGACGCCCGCTGAGACTTTTTCTCAAGGTCTTCAATGACGTCTTGGGTATTTGGTAGTAAACCTTATCTGTTAACTACACACACACACACACACACACACACACCCCAAATCTATCTTGGTCAGAAGAGCATTTTCCAGGATTTTCCTTAGATATCTCATGATCTATCAAAGAAAAACTACCTTTTAAAAGATATTTATTTTGAGAGACAGAGAGAAACAGGGGAGGAACAGAGAAAGAGAGACAGAGACAGAGAGAGAATCCCAAGCACACTCCAGGCTGTCAGTGCAGAGCCCCACTCAAGGCTTGATCTCACGAACCAAGAGATCGTGACCTGAGCCAAAATCAAGAGCTGGATGCTTAACCAACTGAGGCACCCAAAAGGAAAAAAAAAAAAAACCCAACAACTAGTTTTTGAAGTCATTTCTCTTTATCTGTTCCAAATTTTAAACTATTTCACAGATTGGTGACCATAATGATCCAGCACTCGTGAGCATAGATGGGGCTCCCTTCTAATGTGCACACTGGTGTGTCCATAGCAGGTAGGTTTTACCTAGGGATGCAAGCTGGTCACCATTCTTTTTACAGATCTTACAGAAAATGCATGAGGTGGAATCTCACAGATATAGACAGATAAATGGGCAGACAAAAAGCCTAATTTTTTTTCCCTCCTTTAGATGACAGAGCTCTTTGAACAATGCAAGATTAGAGCCCAGCTAAGGCAGCCCTGGAGGGTAAAAAAGGAAGCAAAAATCATAATAATAATAATAATAATAATAATAATAATAAGCAGGACTTTAGCTTATCATTGTTTCTCATCCTGCCATCACTGCTGCTGGATTTTGGTAGGAATTGTTCCAGATCTCCCAAGACTGAGACAAATTGCAAAATCCTGTGAAAATGGAGGGCAGGGCCACTGCTTGCTGGTGTTACACCAAGGTGCAGGTGAGAAAAAAGAATTCTTTTCTCAAGACACTTTTGTCTGTTGGAAAATTGAGGTAAAAAATATACAAATCTACAATATCTACTATATGAATGGCACCCCCTAGGATTGTGTAGCTCACAGTCTGAACATGTGGTAGCTCTGGGAACTCTGGACTGGAGATGTCTATCTGGGAGGATGCATAGAGTGAGGCCCTTAGGAACAACCCTGGTGGTTAAGAGCAGGGCAGAGGAAGAAAAGGAACACTTGGGATAATGTTCCTCCAAAAAAAAAAAAGATATCTGAGAGTTGTAGCTGGATTGGAAGGCAGGGTAGGAATTGAAGCCATCCCTATATTTCTTGGTTACGGCTCCCAAACCAGAGATAGGAGATGGGGGGAAGAGGCAAAAAATGTTGGGAAAGGCAGTGTGGTGATTGCAGTCTTTTCGCCCCCACTTAGCCATGTGAGAATGGACCTTGGGCCTGGAATACTTTCTTACCAAGAGGTAAGGAGCCCATGCACCTGCACTGGGCTTATTGCCCTGCGTGGGAATAGATTTCAGGCTCAAGGTGTATTCCTTTGTTCTGCTTACATGCCTGTGTCAGTGCCTCAGGCACACCTCCAGCTTTCTGTGTGCCGGACCCCTCAGGGGTGAGGCTGGAGTCGAGTCTTCACCTGCAGCGTGAAATAGTTGACCCTGGGGGACTGGCACATTGCAAGGGGCTGAATCTTAAGCACCCTTTCTCTCCTCTTGTTATTCAATGATGTATCACTTGAACTTGGTATGCAGATTTTCTGCTCTCAGTGACCTCAAATCATGCACTGGTTTCTTTCCTGGGTGACCTTACTAGTTTTTTAGTCTTGACTCCACTCATATTATATTCTATCCTGATCTATCTATATGATCTATCCTGATCAACCAGTGAAAGGTAAAGCAGAAAGAGATGGTGTGATGGACTAAATAATGGCCCCTCAAAGATGTTCATGTTCTAATTGCCCAAAACTATGAATATGTTACTTTACACAGCAAAGGGGACTTTGCAGATGGGAATAAATGAAGGATCTTGAGGTAAGGAGAATCTCCTAGATTGTACAAGTGGGTCCAGTGCAATCACAGGTTTTAACATGAGAGAGGCCGGAGGGTGACAGTCATGATGACGCGATGACAAAGGCAGAGGGAGAATAAGGAGATGTGATGTGAGGCCACAAGCCAAGGAATGCAGGCAGCCTCTAGAAGCTGGAGAAAGCAACAGATTCTCTCCAACAGCCTCAAGAAGGAACCAGTCCTGCCACCATCTTGATTTTAGGCCACTGAGCTTGATTTTGAACCTCTGACTTCCAGAAATGTAATGTAATAAATTTGTGTTGTTTTAAGCCATTAAATTTGTAGCAGCAATTAGATACTAATATAGATGGCTTGCAATCAGACCCAAGAGTAAAGCAAGGCCAGGAGTTCTTTCTAATAGGCAAGTCACAGTCTGGAAGAAGAGAACTAAAATTTACTGAGTCCTCTATTATGTACTAAGTAAAAGACTACACATTTAATATGTGTGTTCTGCCTTGCCTAGTTGTGTAAAGAGCAGGGACTTTGGAGTCAAATAGCCCAGGACCTGGGTGGGATCCAGCTCAGCCCTAATTTTTGCTGGGTTGCTTTGCATTTCTGAACTTCACTGAACCTCACTATAAAATGCTGATACTATGGGTCCCTGGGGGGCTCAGTTGGTTGAGCCTCCAACTTCGGCTCACGTTCTCATGGTTCATGGGTTCAAGCCCTGCGTGGGGCTCTGTACTGACGGTGCAGAGCCTGAAGCCTGCTTTGGATTCTGTGTCTCCCTCTCTCTGTGCTCCAACCCTGCTTGTGCGCTCTCTCCCCCTCTCTCTCTCTCTCAAAAATAAACATTAAAAAAAATTTAAACTAAAATGCTGATACGAACCTTGCAGTGTTGTTCTGAGACCATGAAATAATGTATCTAAAACTCCTATGATAAAGTATTATTCACATTGCTGTTATTGATATTATTATCCTAAGAGCAAAGTATGGTAGATCATGTGTCTCCTAGGACTGGCAATAAGGCCACATGTGGGTTTCAACAGTCCCTCTTTGTTTCCTGGTCCACTGGCTGCCCCCTGTTCCTACAGCCCTTCTGCTGCAGGCCTTGCTCTGTTATTAGATCATGTCAGCTAGTTGTTGCTCTTTACTCTCTACTTAAATATAAGAGGCCTCAAATGTCCCTGTCCCTACCCGCAGCTTGTACTGCCGAATTTCACAACTTGTCACTTAGAGGGTGCTTGGGCAAAAGCAAATTATAAATGGATAATGATATTTGCATGGCCCTTTACAGTTTTGTGAGCTGTTTTGCGTTATACTTAAGGGTTTCCTGGATGCCTGCTTCTCTGACTGTTGAGCAAGACCTTTCACTCTTCCTGCTCTCAAGAAGCAGGTTAGCCAAATAGTGGTTCTTCTGGCCTGCAATCTGTTTTAGTAGAGAAATCACCTTCTAATGAGGCAGGATAAATTAGAATGCATAGAATACACAAAAGATATTCCAGAGAGTTTTAAATAAGGTGGACTAATTTTGCCTACCAGATTGTCCCTCCTGAAGGGACTACTTTGGAGTCAAACAGAATACCTCTTACAAGCTGAATGAACTTGAGAAAGTTATTTAACCTTGAAATTACTTTAAAATAAATACACACACACACACACACACACACACACACACACATATATATATATATTCAGAAATAACATCCCACATGTGATTACTGTATAATTACATGTGTAATAAACTACTCAGCGAATATCCATTTCCTTTCTTTCCTTAGTTCACATGGGTTCATTTTTAATTCTCAGTTCTTTTCTGTTTCTGTGTTGACCATTGTTCAGATATATCCTCAGTTTTTCATTGCCTTGATTGTGAGATTTAAAGAAGTCTTTCATGTCCAGGTTTCAATAAATATAAGAGGAACCTGGGGCATCCGGATAGCTCAGTTGGTTAAGCGTCTGACTTTGGCTCAGGTCATGATCTCATGGTTTGTGAGTTTGAGCCCTACGTCTGGCTCTGTACTGACAGCTCAGTACAAGCCTGGAGCCTGCTTGGGATTCTGTGTCTCCCTCTCTCTCTGTTCCCCCCCCGCCAACTCATGCTCTGTTTCTCTCTCTCTCAAAAATAAACATTAAAAATTTTAAAAATTATATAAGAACCAAAAGTGTCACAAAATGAATAAAAAGAAACAATGGCCATAAGAAGAATACAGATGTGGTTTGGTATGTTGCTCATCAGGTAAAATAACCCATATAGAGAAAGCAATGAGAGTTTATTTTACATTTTCATGGTGGATGAATCCTCATAAATTTTTATTATTGCAAATAAATAAAAAGTTACATTATAATTACATACTCTATTATCTGAAGGACTTCGAAAAAGAATTCACACAAGAATGGAAACACAAACATAGCAACCTTCTTCCTCCTAGGGTTAGTACTCATAGCAAAACCACAGAGGAACAAAAGTGAGACCTTAAAAAAAAAAAAGGAACAAGAAACAGCTCCTGTTTGTTCCTGGAATAGAATTTGAATTAAACTTAAAAAGGAAGTTTGCTTCCTTTTGGAAATCAAACTGCATTTAAAAAAAATCAGAAGGAACAAAATCAGTTATATAATTTTGGTTGACAAAGAACTTTATTGTGGGGATGGGCCAGGCGTGTAACTGATTTTGCTTTATACTACAATGACACCTGTTTTCTTCTCAGGTGGGGCAAAGGTTTCAGTTATGCTCATTAACTGAAAGGGCTTTTATACCTCATTAATTCAAACTCCCCTAGATGCTACCAGACTGATACTATGAATGGGTTTCACATTCCATGGGAGACTTTCATTTATCAACTATAATAATGAATGTGAAACCATCAAATACCGTTTTGGATATATGGACTTCATTTCAGAAGCTGCCTTATCAGGGCACCTGAGTGGCTCAGTTGGTTGAGCTTCTGACTTCAGCTCAGACCACGGTCTCCCATGAATGAGTGAGAGCCCCACATCGGTCTCACTGCTATCAGTGCAAAGCCTGCTTCAGATCCTTTGTCTCTCTCTTTCTGCCCCTCCCCCACTTGCACTCTATCAAAAATAAATAAACATTAAAAAAAAAAGCTGCCTTATGAACAATCACATGAAATGGATTCTTCCAGAATCTTAGAAGGACTTAAATTACCCCAAACTTTCCCCCTCAATATACAGTAGTTAGACTAGATTTTTCTGCCTGTGTAACACTTTGCCTACACGGAAAAGGTGAAGTCTTGGTGGATGATTCAGATTGCCAAAGGTTTAAAACATTCACAAACATGTCTGAACATCGTAAGCGAAACTCATCCTATCCATGAAAAGTGAATTACTGCCTTTCTTTCTCTTTCAGCCTCATCCACAGCAAAACAGAAAATTTGATACACTAGTTATTTTCTAATATACATGAAACAACAAAATTATTTAAATTAAAATAAATATTTAATTACCATGTAAAATCATAACATGGAATACCAGTGATATCCATACAAACTTTTACAAACTATAGACTGAAGTTGTTTCAGACATGGGCAAGTGACTATTGTCTATCCAATGAGTTAGCAGCTTGAATTTGTTGAGAAAGGATCATTCTTTCTTCTAAGTGTTGCTTAACCAGTGAAATATGCGTCTAGAGATGCTGGTATCCATATAGCCCCCATATGGAGAAAGCCAGCCCTCATGAGATTGAGGTCAACATGGGATTGGGAGTGGAGAATGAGAGAGAGACAGAGACAGAGAGAGGTCTGACTGCATCTTTTAAGTACTTGGTTTTAGTTATGCCCGAATCCAGTCTGATTCCTACACTTTCCAGTTACATAGTCAATACATTCTCATTTTTGATTGAACCAGTTTGAGTTGGATTTCTGAATGCAAATTTTTTGACTCTAAAACATAGTCTGTGGAAATGAGGTTTTACATAAAACAGACCCTGAATTACGTACTCATGCAAGACAACAAATATCACGGGGCAGTGAAAACTCTCCTATCCTGGATAAGAAAGAATGATCCCTGTAGACTTTATTTTTTAAAGAAGTTTTAGATTCACAGCAAAATTGAGCCAAAAGTAGAGAGATACACCCCCTGTCCCCATAGATGCACAACTTCCCCCACTATTAATATCCTATACCAGGGTCGTTTGTTTGTTATAATTGACAAACCTGTATTGGCACATCCTTATTACCCCGAATCCATATTTTACCTTAGAGTTCACTCTGTCACATAGCAACAGGTTCTACAGATTTGGAAAAATGTATAAATGACATCTATTTGCTGTTACATTATCATACAGAATAGTTTCCCTGCCCCTAAAACCCTCCGTGCTCCACCTATTCGTCCTTCCTTCCTGCCAACCTCTGGCAACCACTTTTCACTGTCTCTACTGTTTCGCCTTTTCCAGAGAATCATATAATTGGAATCATGCATTAAGCATGATTGGCTTTGCCAATTAGCTTCCTTCACTTAATAATATGCATTGAAGTTTCCTCTATGTCATTTCATGGCTTGATAGCTCATTTCTTTTTAATACTCGAATAATACTCCCTCGACTGGATGTACCATTTTGCGTATCCATCCATTCACCTGCTGAAGGTCATCTTGGTTGCTTCAACCGGCGATTATGAATAAAACTGCTGGAAACATCTGTGTGCAGGGTTTTGTGTGAACATAAATTTTTAATTCATTTGGGTAGATACTAACTGGAATGGTTGCTGGCTTGTATGGTAAGTGTGTTTAGTTTTGTAAGGAATGCCACGCTGTCTTCCAGAGCAGCAGTTCCACTTTGCAATCCTACCAGCAATGAATGAGAGCTCCTATTGCTCTACACCCCCACCAGCATTTGGTCTTCTCAGTGTTTTGGGTTTTGGTAGTGGCATCTCACTGTTGTTTTAATTTGCAATTCCCTAACATGCCGTTGGACATCTTTCATATGCTTATTTTTCTGTCTACCTTCTTTCCTGAGGTGTCAGGTAAGGTCTTTGCTCATTTGCCAACAGGTTGTTTGTTTTCTTGGGTTGATTTAAGAGTTCTCTGTAAATTTTGGATAACAACTCTTTATCAGATACACCCTTTGCAAATATTTTCCCTCTGCTTGTTGTTTTTTTTTTTTTTTTTTTTAAATAAAATCAGGATGTATCCTTGTACCAAGCCTTGATTTGTTGGGGGTGGGGGTGGGGTGTGTTGGTGGAAAGACATAAGGAAATGAGGGTGTATTGAGTACTTTCTACAAACTTCTGTAAAGTTACACAAATGACAAGTTTCTTTTTTGTTTTTCTCAATGTTTTATTGGTATTTGAGAGAGTGCAAGTGGGGGAGGGGCACAGAGAGGGGGACAGAGGATCTGAAGTGGGCTTTGGACTGACAGCAGAGAGCCCGATGTGGGGTTTGAGCTCATGAACCATGAGATCATGGTCGGAGCCAAAGTTGGATGCTCCAACGACTGAGCCACCCAGGTGCCCATACAAGCGACAAGTTTCTATCAAATGTGGCCTGCCTGAGAGGCAGACAGGAAGGAAAATACAGTTTTTCTAAGGATATATTTTTCCTATAGCCATAAATCCAATGTGGTTGAATGGCAGATGGGCTTGAGCTTTGCAGAGTTAAAAAGCTAGAATCTCTGCACAAAGCTAAGGGTAGAGGACGTGATAAGAGGAAATGTAGTTGGATGTAAGATTGCGACCCAGACAGCTCCTAACACATGCTTTTGGGCTTTTTTAATTGGCAAAGTTGACAATCACCTCCATCGTAAAAAACACTCTATGACGTGTAACTTGGGACAAGGGGAAGGTGAGATGGTCTTCTCTAACCCAGGCTATAGTTTTTCACAGTCAAAAGGTCCACAGTCATGCTGAATGCTGAAAATTTACAGAATGGATGAAGCATTATAACCTGGTGCTATGTCGAAGAATCCCTCAGATTTAGCTCTTGACTCAAGAACCATAACTAGTCAGCATCTGTGGAGCTGAATAAATACAAATAGAGGCTAACTGACTTTAAAGGAAATATGCTACCAGAGAAACCCCAAACCTATTACCCAAGAAATCAAAACCCTGCAAAAATACAAGTCCCAATGAAACCCCTAGGCCTCAGAACCCACACCAACTGGAAATAGACTAACAGTACATCCCCCAGGAAGTGAATTCTCCACCGTGCTCATCTCAGCCAAGGCAGGAGTTTGTGTATCCACATCAATGGCTCAGTGCCTGTGTGCTGCCACTTATTAAATATTTGGAACAGCACGTCTAATTGAGAGGGAGACACTGCTCTAAATTGTGCTTTGAATGTATTTTTTGTTCATGAATGGTTGTCTTGCTTAATGTAATTGGGACGGCTTCAAGTACAGTTGTAAATCTAGAATTTGATCAAATAATAGAATAATGTGGATTTTAACCTAAAGTATAAAATCAGAAGAAAGACATTAAAAAAAGAGTGCTATGGGGTGCTTGGAAAGGCTTGAGCAAGCCACTAGTCCTAATTTTCAGGAAAATGTTAGGATCCTTATAGCTCTAAATTTGGAGTAAAGCAAAAGTGAAAGAGCTAAGTAAAAGGAAACTTAACAATACTTTTAAAGGTGGCTAGTTCTGGGAAATCAGGTTTCCACTCAAACTTTGCCGAAGAAGCTTGCAACGAATAAACACACACACTCACACACAGTTAAGTCTTCCACACAGACATGCAAACAGACAGAATCGGTGAAAGAAAGCATCTCATAAAAGCATCTTGTTTTATTTAAATTTTTTTTTTCAACGTTTATTTATTTTTTGGGACAGAGAGAGACAGAGCATGAATGGGGGAGGGGCAGAGACAGAGGGAGACACAGAATCAGAAACAGGCTCCAGGCTCTGAGCCATCAGACCAGAGCCTGACGCGGGGCTCGAACTCACGGACCGTGAGATCGTGACCTGGCTGAAGTCGGACGCTTAACCGACTGCGCCACCCAGGCGCCCCACATCTTGTTTTATTTAAACCGGAGGAAGGCATTAGTGAATTCAGCCTGAAATAGTATTACGGGCATTCTTTTTCCTTCTGGAAATTTTGCCAGCTAATCTAGGCATGCTCAAATTTACATCTTTCTACATTTTTACCCCATTAAATTCATTCTGGAAGTCTGATTATCAGCACACACCTAGCTTTTTTTTTTCTTTCTTTCTTTTCTTTTCCTGGGTCCATCTTCAGAAACAGGAAAATTTGTTTTACTTTATTAATTTTTTTGAGAGAGAGAGAAAGGGAGAGAGAGTGCAAGCAGGGGAGAGGGGCAGAGGGAGACAGAGAGAGAATCTTAAGCAGGCTCCACACTCAATGTGGAGCCCAACACAGGGCTCAATCTTATGACCCTGGGATCAGGACCTGGGCCGAAATCAAGAGTTGGGTGCTGTACCCACTGAGCCAGGCATGCACCCCCCAGAAACAGGTAAAATTTGAGAGAGTGGACATGAGGAGAGTAAAGAAAGGAAGAAAGAGAAAAACACAGGAAAAGAATATAGGTCAAGGCCTGGGTGGATGGGTTTTGTACGTTTTCCTCCAACTCAAAGTCTAACCAGTAGGCATTCCTGTTCACGAGGCCAAATTCCCTGAGTGACCCCTGAGGGAACACCCTCCTTCCCGCCTTTCTTCATTCCTGCCTTCCCTCCTTTCCAAGGACAATGCAGACAGCTGTAATTACACTTTGGGTTCTCTGGAGGTAAGGAATTATTACTTTAACAACTAGCTACAAAGATACACACACATAATATATATTCATATACATAAAATGAATATATACTAGTTTGCATGTCTGTATCTTTAAAGCTGCAGAAATGTCTTTTCCAACGTGCTGTTCTCTTAGATGAGAATAGTATTGTCCCTTCACACTTTATTCCTTAGGTAAAGAGGAAGTGTGTGCCAATTCAGGGTGACACGAAGGTGTTTAAATGCAACCGGCTGGTTCAGTCAACTAGAAACTGCTCCCTTGAGTGACCAACCCAGTGCTTCACTAATTAACTAGAATGGGCAGGAAACTATTCTGGAATTTCCCAAGGACTGGGTGGGGTGTTTTAGATAAGTTTTGAATTGAGTCCAAGGTAATGTAAGAGTGCATGTTCATATTGGACTAGGAAACCCAGCAAAAGCTTTATCAATCTAAGAAAGATTAAGAAATCCTAATAAACATGATAAAGAAGGGGAAAGGAATAATAATCATAGTTCTTAAAAGCTATCTTTGGATGTAGATGACCTCAGAATGTATATTTCAGGATTTGAAGTAGTTTGTTTTTATTCCAAATTGCTGCTTCCCTTCACAGGTTGTGCAAGAGACCAAAGGTTTTTGTGCTATTTCTTCTGTCCTAATATAACCCCATCACTTTTTATGTAATCACTCATATCGGAAGAGGGAGGGAGTGTGCATTGACAAACCAATCAATGTCAGGGCTTATTAGAATAAACCTTATAGACTGAAAGAGCCTAGAGTTCCATGAGAAAAGACTTTACAAGTCCTGGTGTGTTGCTCCTGTGGCCTTGACCTTCCCCTGGCCATGGACAATAAGTTAATTAAAGAATAGAAAGTAAAACTGACAATGTCATTTGAAAGAAAACAACTCAGGAACTGTGAATGTTCACAGGATCTGTGTTCAATAACTGCCCTCTGTAGGTTCCCCTGAAGAGTGCACTAGATGGGACAGAGATCCCTGAGGGGACATTTTGCTGGTTTTGTCATTACTGTACAAGCCAAAAGCCAGAACCTTCTTCAGTCTCCAAAGTGAGGAGAGATGTGATCTTAAAGCCTCCGTCTTGCCACCCTGGGCGGCCCTCTCAGGAGGGGGACGCCAAAGCCGTTCAAGTGGAAAATGTCACAATTTGAGGGCCATGTACTGGGTGGAGGTGTTTACGGAGACGTTCACTTTGTGGATAAACGTCTCTCCTGACTTCCCCTGACCTCCTTTCATGCCAGGAGACCCAATGAGAAAGAGAAAGGAGCATGTGCTGTGTTCTAAAGGAGTTGATTCCAGTTGGAGCAGTTTCTGAGCTGTGGGTCCTTGGACAAGTCCTTCAGCTTTCTGAGCCTGAGATTTCTGCTTGCCCGCTTCTCCACCACCCCCAGGTAGTAATCAAGATGTGGAGGTGTTGTGCTTATGCAAACGTGAAGTACAGATGTCTAGTCCTGGCTCCAGAAGAATAAGAATGCATGCAAACATCATTTTCTCATTCAAAGGACTGAGGATTGGAGAGTAAAAGTTGCCTTAGGTTTCTGTTTCCACTTTTGAGGTCCTAGGAGGCATTCTGATCTAAAAAGTGTAGACTCTGGAGTCAGACAGACATGGATGCAAATACTGTCACTGGTTTTTGCAGGTCACCTATCCACTCTATGCTTCTATTACATTATCAGCAAAATGAGGAACGGTATGGACGCGATAAATACATTATATTTCTAAAGTTTTTCACAGAGACCAGAGTTATAAGAAACACTCATTATTCAAGCATAAGTGGTATCAGCAAAGAGCAGAAGTGAATTAATCCTCTTCTAATAAGGAGCAAATTTCAAGGTAAATAATGAAAGTAGTGACCCTAAAGTTAACAGAATTAATATAATTAGTTGCAATGATGTACTAATTTTCAATCGGAAGAATGTTGAGGGGCTGATTTGACGCAGAGAGGACACATATTTTTCTTGGACAAAACTATAGGATGGCACAGTGCAATGCCCTTTAGCTCACATTACCCTGTACAACACCATCAAATGAGGATCATTTTTCATGTATAAATAAATAAGTTTTTTTTTATTTTTTCTAACATTTATTCGTTTTTGAGAGATGGAGAGAGAGAGAGAGAGAGCGCGCGCATGAGTGGGGGAGGGGCAGAGAGAGAGGGAGACACAGAATCCGAAGCAGACTCCAGGCTCTGAGTTGTCAGCACAGAGCCCAACGCGGGGCTCCAACTCACCATCTGTGAGATCATGACCTGACCTGAAGTCCAACGCTTCACCAACGGAGACACCCAGGCACCCCTAAAATAGGCACCTGCCAGGTGACAGTAAGTTTTTAAAAAAAAAAATCAATCTTCTAGGAGCGCCTGGGTGGCTCAGTCAGTTAAACATCAGACTCCAGCTCAGGTCATAATCTCACAGTTCCTGAGTTCCAGCTCCCTGTTGGGCTCACTGCTGTCAGTGCGCATTGCGTAGGATCTTCTGACTCCTCCCTCTCTGCCCCTCCCCCACTCATGCTCTGTGTGTGTGTGTGTGTGTGTGTGTGTGTGTGTGCACGCGCGCAAGTGCATGCACGTGCACACACTCTCTTTCTCTTTCAAAACAAACAAGCATGACAAAAAAAAAAGACCTCTTTAAAAAAAAATCAGTCTTCTAGAAGGATTTGTAAAATTCTTTGATATTTACGCCAGTACCTTTTGGAAACATTTATTGTGTTATCATCCTTACTGACTTTCTCTTCTTTAGGTTAATTTACTTGATTCTTCGTGTACTTTTCCTTCTTTAGTTTTTACTTAGCACCTTGACACGTGACTATACATGAGACTGGAACAGTTCTCCAACGTCATTTTCATTAATTTCATAAAATTCTATACCTTCTGCAAGAATTGCAACTTCGCCTTGCCATCTAGTTGCTTTGTATTGTCAGACGTTTAAATATCTTACCCTCAGTAAAAGACAGACTGAAAAAATTTTAACTGATTGATCAGGAATAGTCAGTCAAGCCAAACTGGGAAGGTTGTGTGAAAGGGGAATAATTTTATAAGTATTCAGTTCATCAATAAATACTTACATGTAATGACAAACTTCCTTCCTGTATAACCATGTCTTTTTTTTTTTTTAATGTTTATTATTGAGAGACAGAGAGAGACAGAGCATGAGCATGAGAGGGGCAGAGAGAGGGGGAGACACAGAATCCGAAGCAGGCTCCAGGCTCTGAGCTGTCAGCACAGAGCCGGACATGGGGCTTGAACCCACAAACCACAAGATGATGACCTGAGCTGAAGTCGGACACCCAACTGACTGAGCCACCCAGGCTCCCCTTTGTATAGCCATGTCTTAAAGGAATTTGGGTAAGGAAAACACAGATGAGTCTGAGTTGGAAGAGATGCCTCTTCCAACCAAGAATTCGTTTCTTTGTTCGTTGACTCAGCCATAATGGATTTAGGCTAAACCATATTTACTGTCATATAAAGGACTAGCATTTGCTTTTCAGTTCACAGCCCGAGTTTAGGAATGCTAACTTTGTCTGGAAAATAATTTTATATTTTATTAAAAACTGTCAATAGCTTAATGTCAAACAAAACTAAAAAGTGATAACTTATTGGATTTATTGTTTCTACCAGTAAAGACAATAGTTTATTTTTTGGGATATCAAAAGCCAGTAATTCAATCAAAAGCACAACTAACAGAAGGAAAGATTGGAGGGGACATTTATAATACATATACTCAATGAAGGACTTGTATCTAGATTTAAAACCTAATTTTAAAAAATGAGCCAGTGTTTAACAGGCATTTCACCAAAGACTGTATCCAAATAACCAATTGACACATAAAAGGCGCTGACCATCATTAGTCATCAAGGAAATGCAAATTAAAACCTCAGTGAGTTACCAATATACCTGTGCCAAATGGCTTAAATTAAAAAGGCTGGCAATACATGTGTTGGTGAAGATATGGAGCAACTGGAACTTTTATAAAGAGCTCATAAGAGTATAAATTGTGTAGCCTCATTAGAATATGGCTTGACAGTATCTACTGAAGCCGAGCGCATGCATACTCTATGACCTAGCAATTCTACTTTTGAGGATATACCCCACAGAAGTGCTATGCTCATCCACCAACAAAACAGGTACAAGCATGTTTATAGCTTCTTTAATAATAATAGCCTCAAACTGGAAGAACTCAGTACAGTAGAACGGATGAATACATCATTTTCATTTCTATGTCATAGTCCATTGGAATATTGGGTGGTAGTTATATGGGTATATGTAAAAATCAAATGGGGGCACCTGGGTGGCTTCGTCAGTTAAGTGTCGGACTTCGGTTCAGGTCATGAACTCACAGTTCATGAGTTTGTGCCCCGCATCAGGCTCTGTGCTGACAGCTCAGAGCCTGGAGCCTGCTTCAGATTCTGGGTCTCACTCTCTCTCTCTCTGCCTTGCCCCTCCTCATGCTCTGTTTCTCTCTCTCTCTCTCAAAAAAAAAAAAAATGAATAAACATTAAAAAATAAATAAAAAATAAAATCACATTCTCATCCTTCATGGAGTATTTCCTAATTTACTTCATGCAGTACTCTTCATGCAGTTTAATTTTAGCCTCTTTGAATCCTGATTACCTTTTGTTTTTCCTCTTATTCAGCATTTCTAACATTCTTTTGTATTTCAATTATTTGGGTGTTTGTCTTCCCCCTCCACTTCCATTATTTATCTTAAAAGTTCTTATACTGCCCAACATAACGGCTCAAAGAGGAAGATGTCTTTGAATGGATGAATAAGTGAGTTAGTGATGTAGCAGGCAAATGGGTGCACGTTTCAATATATGGTTCATGAAACAAGCTTGAGGACACGTGTCATAATACACAAAAACAGTGCCCTTTGTTGAGATATTTGACTCCAGCAAGGGACTTGCAGATTCTACTTGCATTTCATTCATGAAAAAAATTTTTGAGGTTTTAAAAATAGGATTCTTGCTCAGTTGTCCTTGGATCTGACCTCATTAATAAACTGGAAATGAATTTGCTCTCCTTTGCGGGCACATTAACTCCTACAGGCCACAGAGACGGGGCACTCATAGAAAATCCCCTGAATGTCAAAAAGATGAGAGGGCTGGGGTCAGAGCCCCTTAGCAGCAGATACGCAGCCAACCTTTCTCTGGGTGGGTCAGGATGCTCCTGCTCAGGGCAAACGTCATATTCAACGGGTTTGTTTAACAGACTCCTCAGTATGAATAAGGAGACTGATAGGAAAACCCTCTTAGATATGGCACAGTCAATTATATTATCTGATGCAAAATGTGGTGCCAGAAATTAGGGGAATTATTCATTTCCATTTTTATGCATTTCAATTTTGTAATGTCTCCCTTTCTGACCTCTAAGTTTCATGTGGCTCGAGATATACTTGAGGCAGTTTGTACGGTATATTTTATGTGTTGATGAATACGTACCTGACTGGGCACAGTAAAAATAGAAAAATAAATTTGTATTTTGAGCCAAAGAATCTGTGCTTTAAAAAAATAAATTTTGCTAGCATTCTGTCTCTCTTTCTTAAAAATAAACATTAAAAAATTAAAAAAAGAAAAAGATTCTCTTTCTCTTTGCCCCCTCCCCAACTTGTGCTCTCTTTCTCTCTAAAAAAAAATTAAAATTAAAAAAAAAAAAAAGAAGTTTTGGGGTGCCTGGGTGGCCCACTCAGTTGAGTGTCCAAGTCTTGATCTCAGGATCATGTGTTCAAACCCCACACAGGGCTCTCTGTGCTGGGCGTGAAGCCTACTTAAAAAAATAAAAAATAGGGCGCCTGGGTGGCGCAGTCGGTTAAGCATCCGACTTCAGCCAGGTCACGATCTCGCACGATCTCGCGCTCCGTGAGTTCGAGTCCCGTGTCAGGCTCTGGGCTGATGGCTCAGAGCCTGGAGCCTGTTTCCGATTCTGTGTCTCCCTCTCTCTCTGCCCCTCCCCCGTTCATGCTCTGTCTCTCTCTGTCCCAAAAATAAATAAAACGTTGAAAAAAAAAATTTTTTTTTTAAATAAAAAATAAAAAATAAATTTTATGTTTAAACGTTTATTTATATATTTTGAGAGAGAGCTAGAGAGAGAGTGGGGGAGGGGCAGAGAGAGGGAGACAGAGAATCACAAGCAGGTTCCACAGTTGACAGTGCAGAGCCCAATGTGGGGCTCAAACTCACCAACCGTGACATCATGACCTGAGCCAAAACCAAGAGTCAGACACTTAACTGACTGAGCCACCTAGGCACTCCATGAGCCACTTTTTATCTCCAGAAATTCTCAGTAACACCAACAGTAAGTGGGTGTGAATTTTGCCAACAAGAAAGTATAGTGGGAATTTCCAGAATATTATCAGAAATGAGTGTATCAGAGGTTTGGAGATGGACCAGATGAAACAAATAACAGCTGGCTGATTGATCTCAGAAAACTTGCTGGGAAGAATTGCGCACTGGTCTGAGTTCTCTAGAGAAACAAACCAATAGGAGATACATAGATGGATAGATGGATTCATTTTAAGAAATTGGCTCACAGTTCACATGTTTGGGAAGCTGAGGACCCCCAACATTTGCAGTCGGCAAGCTGGGACCTGGAAGAACCAGTGGTGGTTTCGGTCCAAGTTCAAAGGCAGAGGGGCACCTGGGTGGCTCAGTCGGTTAAGTGACCTACTTTGGCTTGAGTCATGATCTTGCGGTCCGTGAGTTCGAGCCCCGCGTCGGGCTCTGTGCTGACAGCTCAGAGCCTGGAGCCTGTTTCAGATTCTGTGTCTCCCTCTCTCTGACCCTCCCCCGTTCATGCTCTGTCTCTCTCTGTCTCAAAAATAAATAAACGTTAAAAAAAAATTTTTTTTCAAAGGCAGAAAAGATAAACATCTCAGCTTGAAGTCAGTTCAGGATGAGGGGAGTTTCTTCTTATTAACAGAAGGGGCAGACTTTTTGTTCTACTTTGGTCTTCAATTGATTGAGTGAAGTCTACCTTGGAAAAAGCGACCTGCTTTACTCAGGCTACTAATTCAAATGTTAATTTCACCCAAAACAGCCTCAAGGCATGCCTCAGAATAATGTGTGACCAGAATAAATATCCTGGTACTTTGTGACCCAGTCAAGTTGACACATATAATTACCATCACAAGTTGTTTTAACAGTATTTTCCCCACTGCCCAAAACAGTCAATGCAGCTCTTAAAGTTAGAGCTTAGAGTCCGAAGGAAGACTCACTTCCTCCGGTGTAGAGTCATGTGATGACAGAGCTCAGACTTTGGAGTTAACTGGGTCTGAATTCAAATCCCCACCATCTCAACAACTTTTTAGCTATGTGATCTTGGACAAGCTAATTAACTTCTCAATTTCCTCACCCATAAAGCACAAGATATGGCACATAATTAGGGGATAATATTTATGATGTGATTGTCACATACATAAGCATTTTTTTTTATTTATATATGAAATTTATTGTCAAATTGGTTTCCATACAACACCCAGTGCTCATCCCAAAAGGTGCCCTCCTCAATACCCATCACCCACCCTCTCCTCCCTCCCACCCCCCATCAACCCTCAGTTTGTTCTCAGTTCTCAACAGTCTCTTATGCTTTGGCTCTCTCCCACTCTAACCTCTTTTTTTTTTTTTTCTTTCCCCTCCCCCATGGGTTCCTGTTAAGTTTCTCAGGATCCACATAAGAGTGAAACCATATGGTATCTGTCTTTCTCTGTATGGCTTATTTCACTTAGCATCACACTCTCCAGTTCCATCCACGTTGCTACAAAAGGCCAGATTTCATTTTTTCTCATTGCCACGTAGTATTCCATTGTGTATATAAACCACAATTTCTTTATCCATTCATCAGTTGATGGACATTTAGGCTCTTTCCATAATTTGGCTATTGTTGAGAGTGCTGCTATGAACATTGGGGTACAAGTGCCCCTATGCATCAGTACTCCTGTGTCCCTTGGATAAATTCCTAGCAGTGCTATTGCTGGGTCATAGGGTAGGTCTATTTTTAATTTTCTGAGGAACCTCCACACTGCTTTCCAGAGCGGCTGCACCAATTTGCATTCCCACCAACAGTGCAAGAGGGTTCCCGTTTCTCCACATCCTCTCCAGCATCTATAGTCTCCTGATTTGTTCATTTTGGCCACTCTGACTGGCGTGAGGTGATACCTGAGTGTGGTTTTGATTTGTATTTCCCTGATAAGGAGCGACGCTGAACATCTTTTCATGTGCCTGTTGGCCATCCGGATGTCTTCTTTAGACAAGTGTCTATTCATGTTTTCTGCCCATTTCTTCACTGGGTTATTTGCTTTTCGGGTGTGGAGTTTGGTGAGCTCTTTATAGATTTTGGATACTAGCCCTTTGTCCGATATGTCATTTGCAAATATCTTTTCCCATTCCGTTGGTTGCCTTTTAGTTTTGTTGGTTGTTTCCTTTGCTGTGCAGAAGCTTTTTATCTTCATAAGGTCCCAGGAATTCACTTTTGCTTTTAATTCCCTTGCCTTTGGGGATGTGTCGAGTAAGAGATTGCTACGGCTGAGGTCAGAGAGGTCTTTTCCTGCTTTCTCCTCTAAGGTTTTGATGGTTTCCTGTCTCACATTCAGGTCCTTTATCCATTTTGAGTTTATTTTTGTGAATGGTGTGAGAAAGTGGTCTAGTTTCAACCTTCTGCATGTTGCTGTCCAGTTCTCCCAGCACCATTTGTTAAAGAGACTGTCTTTTCCATTGGATGTTCTTTCCTGCTTTGTCAAAGATGAGTTGGCCATACGTTTGTGGGTCTAGTTCTGGGGTTTCTATTCTATTCCATTGGTCTATGTGTCTGTTTTTGTGCCATATAAGCATTTAATACATCATATCTATTATCATTAGTGCTTCCCTCAGGATTTATATAGCATTGCTCCAAAAAATAATTCTTCTTCTTCTTCTTCTTCTTCTTCTTCTTCTTCTTCTTTTTTTGAGAGAGAGAGAGAGGGAGTGAATGAGCAGGGGAGGGGCAAAGGGAGAGAGAGAGAATCTTAAGCAGGCTCCACATTCAGAGCAGAGCCCTACTCGGGACTCACTAAATCCCACACCGTGAGGTCATAACCTGAACTGAAATCAAGAGTTGGATGTTCAACCGACTGAGCCACCCCAGCACCCCCCAAAATAATTAATCTGCATTTAGTACTTTAGGTTACATAGGAAATAGTTTGTAGATGGAAGGTAAATCAGAGTAGTATGAATGTAGTCTTTTTAAAGGTATGTTCAGTTTTGTTTTAAAATAACTAAAATGGGGGCACCTGGGTGGCTCAGTCTGTTGAGTGTCTGACTTTGGCTCAAGTCATGATCTCATAGTTTGTGGGTTCGAGCCCCACATCAGGCTCTGTGCTGACTGCCTGCTCAGAGCCTGGAGCCTGCTTCGGATTCTGTGTCTCCTTCTCTTTCTGCCCCTCCTGCACTCATGCTTTGTCTCACTCTGTTTCTCAAAAATAAATAAATGTAAAAAAAAAAAAAATTCTAAATCACTAAAATTTATCTGCAACTTTAGTCCAAGAGTCAAACCAAGCCATGGTATTAATTGTTTATATAATCCACATTCCTCTGTAATGTGCTTTGTATTTGAGACATCCTGGATCTTCCTTGGATCACTGGTGTGCCAAGTTGGCAGGGAAGCCCAGGAAGGAACGGGCATGTCTCCATCAACGGTCAGCAAAGTGTTCTCTCTTGTTTACTCCACTCTCCCAGTTAGGTCATGCCAACTTGGAGACAGACGAAAAACATGATGTTGGGACTGCTGATGGGACATTTTAATTTGGCTACATAGAGCTTCATGTGCTGTTTGGGGCACAAACTCATTGTAGCCCCAGTGAAAAAGCAAATGCTGACCGTGAGGACAAAGAAAACACTGTCTATCACATTAACTTGGTATTCCACTCCCTTTCAGCAAAGCTGGAACAAATAATCCAGGCTCGATTATAATTGGCCTGGCTAGAGACTCAAGCCTAGAAATGAATCCTGCAGAGAGCAGTCATAGAGCAGGGCCAGACCTAAGTGGAGTTGTGAAGTAGTGATGTTGTCTGTGGGTGACCCTCATCTTCTGTTTTTATACTGTTCTCCTCCTCTCCAGACCAACTTTCACTATGTACCTCCTTTCTTTTCTGTGTTTTCTCAAGGCCTCTGTTCCTGTCAGTTAAAGCTGGTTTGTATTTTGGCATTAAGGACTTGGTATTTTGCCCTTCCGAGTGTATTCGGGTTTCAAAGATGGCAATTGCAGAGCAATGCCTGGCTGAGAGGCATATGTCCTACAGTTTGGGACAACCTTCTCCACCAATAATTACTGACTAACCATCAGCATCTCAGTTACTCACCTGTAGAATCAGGACAATAAAAATGACTCCCAAGTTGAGAGAGGACTCAATAAGATAACATCTGTAAAAAAAAAAAAAAAATGCTTTGGTAAACCATGGATTATTACAAACACTGTTAGTTTTTTTTTTATTTGTATGTCTTATTAATTTTTTATGCATATTTATTTATTTTGAGAGAGAGAGAACGCACACACACAAGTGGGGAAGGGACAAAGAGAAGGAGAGACAGAATCCCAAGCAGGCTCTGTACCATCAGCCCAATGCAAGGCTTGACCTTATGAATGGTGAGAGTATGACCTGAGGTGAGATCAAGAGTCCAACACTTAACTGACTGCACCACCCAGGCGCCCCAGTGTTAGTTATTTTTATAACTAGATCAATATCACCAATTTTTCCACTTCCCTCACAGGAATATAAGCTCTTTGAGAGCCCTGGAGAGTGTCTTGTTCACCACTGATCCCCAAGGACTGACACTGTGCCAAGCATTTAGGAAGGATGCTACAACATTCCTTAAATGAATGAAGGAAGGAATGACCATGAGGAAAGTGCAGATTTTGAGATACAGTGTTTAGCTGAATGCATCATCCTTTTGTCCCTTCTTTGCCTGGACAGTCCTCAGTGGCCATAGGAAAGAGGCAGGCCTCTCTCTCTCTCTCTTTTTTAATGTTTATTTTGACAGAGAGGAGAGAGAGAGAGAGAGAGAGCGAGCATGTGCATGTGAGTGGGGGAGGGCCAGAGAGAGAGAGGGAGAGAGAGAGAATCTCAAGCAGACTCTGCTGTCAGCACAGAGCTCAACACCAGGCTCGATTTCATGAACCATGAGATTGTGACCTGAGCCGAAATCAAGAGTCAGATGCTTAACGGACTGAGCCACCCACACTCACCAGGGTTCTCTTTTTTGATTGACCAATAAACCGACAATTTATCTGAAGTATTCACCCCTATACATGTTGGAATTGTAGTCTACATGAGGTCCTTTTTCTTTTTTCTCTTTTTTTTTTTTTAAATTTTTTTTTTCAACGTTTATTTATTTTTGGGACAGAGAGAGACAGAGCACGAACAGGGGAGGGGCAGAGAGAGGGAGACATAGAATCGGAAACAGGCTCCAGGCTCTGAGCCATCAGCCCAGAGCCTGACGCGGGGCTCGAACTCATGGACCGCGAGATCGTGACCTGGCTGAAGCCGGACGCTTAACCGACTGCGCCACCCAGGCGCCCCTTTGAGGTCCTTTTTCTACCTACATAAGCAAAATTAGTGCTCAGAAGCATGCAGAAAAAAATCATTCAATCCTAAAACTCATACTTGAAAGGCTAGTAGGGTATTTTTAGGTAGTTCTTGTGCCTATGAATTTTGAGCCAGGATAACCACCAGGCCTAGATATTGAAATAGAGCGACACCTATTATTTCTGCCAAGTGCTATCCTACATTAAACATCACTCCTATTTTTTAAGTGTAATTATTTCAGAGAGCCTAAAGAGCTAAAATTTGCCTGTGTGAAATAAACATGAAAAACACCTACTTCCCTTTATTATCGGTGCTGTTAAGTCTTGGACTACAAAAGCACTAGATGTGGGGCACAGCCTACTTGCTCTGTGTGTCGATTATCTTCTGTTTCCAGATTCATCTTCTGCCTTTCTTACCCTGCTGTGGGCCCAGAGTCTGACCAATATGGACTGCATAAGCAGGGTTCCTCACTTTCAGTTCAGAACATGGAAGGCACAGGCAGCAGAATGAAAGGCAGAAGGAAAAAGAGTTTGGAGAATTTGTTCCCCGTTTCTTCTCCAATGAACCAGCAAGGGACACAGTGGATGCCAGGCTTTCTTCACACAGCTACCCTCAGAATGGAGATTGCTTCCTCCTTTGTGTTACCAGGTCTAGATGAGGTAACAGCTCTGTGTTGCTACAAGCCCCAGAATACTGCACTGCCTGGTGGTGGTGTTCTTAATCCCTGCTCATATCTCTGCATGGGGTCTTTTTGTTAAATGCTTCTCAAATGAACTAGTTTAAGCATGCCTCTTTCCTGTCAGGAAACTAACTGACACATCTCACGTTCAGAGAGAGAAAATAATGCATCTGTGAGTTGGCCTTTCTAGCCTAGATTCTTAAATATTAGCAAAAGCCTGGATGGAAATCATCTCCTATCCATTTCTCTGAGTAATCCACTAACTGCTATCATTTTTATAGTTCTAAGTAATTTCATTAATATTTACATGCATTCTTTCTGTCTGTCCTGTTTGTGAGATGGGTGACCATCAGTAGCATTAACACATGACAAAGGGCTCTCACAATGTGCTCAGCATCAGCAGCAACAGTGTTACCTGGGACCTTATAAAGATGTTAAGTTATTGGGCCCAGTCCCAGTCCTACTGTATCAGAAATTTGAGGGATGAGGCCAGCAATCTGTGCAGCTATTTGTGTTGTAACAAGCTTTCCAGAGGATTCTAACATGTGCTAAACTTTGAAAACCACCAGTGTAACATATGGCTACATATGCATTTGAATGTAAGAAACCCCATCATGTTCTACCCCATCCTCCACTCCATTGGAACAGACTTTCTTTAATCCAGTTCAGTGGTCTCAGACTGGAGTACACTAATACACCAGAATGGCCCATGCATGGAGCTTGTTCAGAATCCCAAAGCCTAGACCCCTCACTGGATTCAGTGAACCAGAATATCAAGTTTGAGAACCACTGATCGATCCATCAGCTCAAAATGGCAAGAACCACACCTAGAATAGATAGAACAAAGCTGAAGGAAAAATGTACTTCATCTGGATGTTGTGACATGAAGAGCCAGAATTACCTTTGGACCTGACTTTAGCTTGTTGTATACTGGCAACAGGGGAAGAAGGTTTTCTATTGTATACAACTGGATCATATTCATGGCAACTTCGGATGCAGACAAGACTAAAATGTCTGACCTATGTTTTGAAGGTGCCTGCCCACCCATTCTTTTCTTTCTCCTAGACTTTTTTCCCATCCACAACTCCTGCTAAGTGGGCATGCCATACAGTTATCCCAGGCCATATATGCTTGCATCCAACCCAAATCATTGACTGGCTAGCCATTAATCAGACACCTCTCAAAATGTGCGCTAATACTTTGCTACTCAAAGTGTGGTCTGCCGACCAGCAGCATGAAGCTATCACCTGGGTTTCTCCAGACCCACCTAGACCTACTGAATTAGAATCTGCAGTCTAACAAGATCCCCAGGTGATTCACATACAGATTAATGTTTAGAAGCTCTGGTTAAAGAGACATAAACATTTTAGAGAATCAGGAGTGGATGTTTCAACCCCACTCCTGATCAGTTTTGATCATACAGAATTATGATGGATTCTTTTTTTTTTTAATTTTTTTAAACATTTATTTATTTTTGAGACAGAGAGAGACAGCATGAATGGGGGAGGGTCAGAGAGAGGGAGACACAGAATCTGAAACAGGCTCCAGGCTCTGAGCTGTCAGCACAGAGCCCGACGCGGGGCTCGAACTCACGGAGCACGAGATCATGACCTGAGGTGAAGTTGGCCGCTTAACCGACTGAGCCACCCAAGCGCCCCCAGAATTATGATGGATTCTTAAAGAAGAAAGCCTGTTTGCTGAGAACAGGTGGCTATTGGGGAAGATAAGAAGGAAGAAGCAGAAATTAGGTACATGGAGAAACAGAGAAAGTAGCTGGGTTCTTGAATTTTCTATACCAACCTCCCTGACAGCAGGCTTTCTTTCATTTTTTGATCATGGATGTCTAAGAGATTTCTGATTGTATCATTATAATAAAACTCCCTTTTTACTTAACCTAGTTTGAATGAGTGTTTCTTGCAAGGGATAACTTGCAAAGAGATGAACTAAATTGCAACTAAAAGAAAATTAAAATAGATGTTTGAAATCCTTTTTAGGGTATACTGTATAGAGTACTACTTATGAGTAAATCATCTTTTTAAAAATATTAAGTAGTACATAATCATTATGAAAAATTCAAATTTTTTGGAGAGAAGCAAAGTAGAAAAAAGAACTTTCTTCCCCTAAGATCCTTCTTCCTATCCCCCAGAGGTAAACAGTTAAGTGTCTTGTATAACCTTTAATAATTTTTCTATGTAACTATAACAACCCTTGTTTTCTTCCTTTGGCACCAAAGAAAGCTGATCACCTTATTATCAGTATGCCTAGAGAAATACATTTATTTTATTTTTTTTATTTGAGAGAGAAAGAGAGAGAGAGTGCAAGTGGAGGAGAGGGGCAGAGGGAGACAGAGAAAAAGAATCTTAAGCAGGCTCTACACAGAGACCAATGTGGGGCTTGATCTCACAACCCTGGGATCATGACCTGAGCTGAAATCAAGAGTTGGTCACTCAACCTACTGAGACACCCAGGCACCCTGACAGTTTCATTTAAAAATATCTAACATTTGGTCCATCAACGGATAAATGGATAAAGAAGATGTGGTATATATATACAATGGAGTATTACTCAGCAATCAAAAGAATGAAATCTTGCCATTTACAACTATGTGGATAGAACTAGAGGGTATTATGCTAAGCGAAATTAGTCAGAAAAAGACAAATATCATATGACTTCACATATATGAGGACTTTAAGATACAAAACAGATGAACATAAGGGAATGGAAGCAAAAATAATATAAAAACAGGGAGAGGGACAAAACATAAGAGACTCAAACATAGAGAACAAACAGAGCGTTGCTGGAGGGGTTATGGGTGGGGGGATGGGCTAAATGCGTAAGGAGCTTAAGGAATAATCTAGTCCTGAAATCATTGTTGCACCATGTGCTAACTAACTTGGATGTAAATTATAAAAAATAAATTATAGAAAGTAAAAAATATCTAACACTTGTTTAATTTACAACTTTTAAAAATGCCCTTCTATAGCTTTATTTATAAAATAGTCCTTGGAGGCCTGAAGTAGGGCAAACACTCTAACTTTCATGGATGTAAAGTATGGATATGCTGAGGTTTAAAATTATGCTCTCAGTTTTCATTGAGGTTCATTAAATAAATAGTTATGTGAAAGTTCCTGTTGTATTTGCTTTAGAATACTCGAAGACACTGTCCAGAAGCACACGTAGGAATTTTCTTTTAGAATTTGGTGCTAGAGAAAGACTGCCACCTCTGAGACGTTGGAATTCTTCATTATGAAGCAAGCTGACTCACCGCCCGCCGTTGTTATTTTTTGCCTTAACCGCCAGGGTGCTCGGAGTCAAACCAGAAATTAACCCAAGCAGCTGATTTTTCTAGCTGGCATAGTTTTGTTCTTTTCCTTGGCTATGAGCTCCTATGTCTATATAACTGTTTCATTGTACATTTTGTTTAATTATAAGCTGCTTCAAGTATTATTGTGGAATAAGAAAGAAGTTTAGATAAAGACTGTCTAGCTTTTTAAATTGTGGAAACAAGGCACTAACCAAGACTTACCTAAATTTGCTTAGATATTTGCTGGCTGAGCTGGACATGGAATTGTGGTTTACTAAATGCTAGTTCATGCAATTTCCTCTGTTCCATGTGGGCTGGTTGAGTGGCAAGCTTTTCCCCCGTAACCGTAGAACATATTATATGTTTTTAAAATATGTCAGTCCTGCAAAGTCCCTGCTGAATGTTTTTTGAATTGAAAATGTGCTTTAGCTTTTGAAGGCTACCTAGGTCTGCCTTACATATTGTTTTCAAAGGCAGTTTCTTCACATCTAAGGATCCACCAAATGCTGGGTCCCTGGGGTTTGCCAGCAGGCACAACAAAAGATGAAGGTCCTGTATTTTCTCTGGCATTAAATGGTCCTTCAAAAATGCAGAACACCATTCTTCTGTCAGCTTTTTTCCAAAAGGACGGCAGGTATCTACCTTGAATACAAACATGTAAGAAAACATGACACACACACACTCTGGTGGGCAGGGAAGTGAGTCATGCTTTAACAAAGGATTGATGTGAGTCCTTTTTTTGTTTGTTTTGTTTTGCTTTGTTTTGAGATTTCAGTCATTCTCTACCAGGTGCTTAATGAGGATTTTAAACTCTACTTAAAAAAAAAAAAAAAAACCTCAATTTATTCTGTGATGAAACATAGCGTGGCTTTTTATTTACCTTTTATAAATATAAAACGTTCCAGAAAGCTACTGGGAAATCTTTTTTTGAAATTCCAGATGAAACACAGCAATGTCGAGGATGGTTAATGCCTTTTACTTTCAAGAGTGCCCTCTGCTGGCAATAGCCTTGAATTTAAAAATATTCTATTACAGGCTTCAGGATTTCATTTGTTGACCAAATAAGTTTTTAGTGCATTAGTAAAAGAAAACATCTGAAGGAAAACAAAAAAACAAAACAGAGATTTTATATTAAGAATATAAATAAGCAAATATATATATAATAGTATCAGGCATAATTTTACATGTTATGAGAACACTGTTTTAAGTTGTGATGACATGAGAACATTTGTTCAGCAAAGATTTCTTGAGTGCTTATTCTGTGAGAGGTACTGTGTCAGCCATTGGGGTCGCAAAGGTGGTGCTGACATGACCCCACTCAAGGCTCCCATGGTGCTATGAGGGAGTCAGACCCACTAACAATTACCTGGCCATGTTTTGAGTGCAATGTGAGACCAGAGGCTGAATCATCCTGTGGAGGGAGGAGTTAGAAAGAGGTACCCTGGAAGAGGCTGGCAAAGGGAGACAAGGGAGGACGAAGAAAGGCAGAGGGAAAAGAACTAAGTAGGAGAACACGTGGTGTGTGTTTAGAACCATGATAAGTTCAGCATTGGCAGGCTGTATCTTAGCACAACATACAGGGCCTGCTAAGAGATGATGATGTACAACAGCACTTCTCCAATGTTTCAGTCTCAGGACCTTACATTCTTGAAAATTACTGAGGACCCAGGGGCACCTGGATGGTGCAGGGGGTTAAGAGTCCAACTCTTGGTTTCACCTCAGGTCATGATCTCACGGTCTGTGAGTTCAAGCCCCACGTTGGGCTCTTCTCTGACAGTGAGAAGCTTGCTTGGGATTCTCTCTCTCCCTGTCTCTGCCCCTCCCCTGCTCATGTGTGCACACGCACATGATCTCTCTCTCTCTCGAAATAAATAAACTTTGAAAGAATTATTGAGGACCCCAAGAGCTTTTGTTCATATAGACTTTATTTATTGATTTTTAATTTACCATATAGGAATTGAAACTGAGAAATTTTAAACATGGTTGCTAATGTATTTAATTACATGTCAAGGCTTAAGCTATATTTTTTGGAAAACGAAACCCTAAATTTTCTAGGCACAAAATGAGTGAGACGTGTGGCATTGTTTTACATCTTTGCAGAAACTCTTTCATGTCTGGCTTCACAGGAGCCAGCTGGATTTTCGTATCTGCTCCACATCCCACCTGCTGCAGGACCACATGTCAAGCAGCAGCTGGAAAACTCCACTTGTGAAAGAAAAACAGTCACGAAGCTAACATCATAGTATTGTATGGAAACAGTTTTGAGAGAGAAAGAGAGAATCAAGAGTTGGTCACTCAACCTACTGAGCCACCCAGGCACCCTGACAGGTTCATTTAAAAATATCTAACATTTGGTCCATCAACGGATGAATGGATAAAGAAGATGTGGTATATATATATATATATATATATATATATATATATACATATATATGTATATACTTCACCTGGAGGGTGAAGTCTGCGGGCGCAAGGCTGTGAGGGAGAGCTGTGCAGTCAGGTGAGGTGCACTGGACTTAACCAATGGCCTGAAGGATTTTGAGCTTGGAACTAGAGCAGAGGGTCCAGGCATGGAAAGAAGGGAATGGATTTTGCATGTTTGGGATATTTGATATAGAAACACTTTCATGGGGCGTCTGGGTGGCTCAGTCGGTTGAGCGGCCGACTTCGGCTCAGGTCATGATCTCGCGGTCCGTGGGTTCGAGCCCCGCGTCGGGCTCTGTGCTGACAGCTCAGAGCCTGGAGCCTGTTTCGGATTCTGTGTCTCCCTCTCTCTGACCCTCCCGCATTCATGCTCTGTCTCTCTCTGTCTCAAAAATAAATAAACGTTAAAAAAAAATTAAATAGAAACACTTTCATACAAATATCTTAGAAATATTAAATATATAAGTATTTTATCTATAAATGTTTGGGAAATAGAACTGAGTGGTCTTGGGGACTGCCAAAGTTGAAGGCCTAAGATGAAGACGACCTTCACAGTCCTAGCCTGGGTGACCGGAGACTGAAGAACTACCCTGCAGTGAAATGGGCCTAGATCAGGCCATGTCAGAGCAGGGGGAGAGGCCAATGTGTGCATTTAGTCTGGGACTTGCTGCACTGGTGGGGCTACTGGATGGCCCAGGAGAGGCATTTAAGTGAGGGTGAAAGTATGAACTGGAATCTTGTGCAGGGGGAGATTTACCAAAAAATTTGAGCTTAGGGCCCCTCATAGACATGGGTCCCATTCAAGGAACTAGAGGGACCCCACTCAAAGGTACACAAGATTATTGCCTTTTTCTTAAACACACAAAGGTTAAAATACCTTTTAACTGCAGCTGGTTACTGTCACTGACTCCACCCCAGTTTCTCCATCACCATTGCCCAGGTGTCAGATGCTTAGAGTGGTGGCAAACATTTTGGGGATCCAGTCAAGGGAAAAGTGAGATGGTGGGGCATTTGGCTTGGGTTTAGTGGGATATGTTTATGTGATTTGCAGCTGTGTCAGTTAAGTTATTGCTGACTCACCCACAAAGAGAATAACTTCCAGGAATACCCCTAACCCTCCCTCTGCTGACGTATGAAGCCAGATGTACTAAAATATGAACTGTCACCAGCACCAGAAGTTGAGGGGTGGTGGAGGAAAAACAAGGTTAAAAACGTATGGGGGCCAGAAGTATGGAAAATTCTCTATGGAAAATTCTCCCCATCATCAATGTACTATAAATGCAAGCAAAGGATTTTGTTCTTGTCAATGGCTCATCAAAATGAAAACGTCTCCAGGCAGGAATTGTGGTGCATTGAAGAGGACTGTAATTCTTTGTCACTCCTTCCAGTAAGCAGTGCTGTCTGTTTCACCTCCCCTTGAATCTGGGCTAATCCTGTGATTTGCTTTGACCAACAGAATATGGTAGAACGATGCTGGGTAACTTCCAAACCTGGATCTTAGGAAATACAAAGCTTTCCACTGTTGCACACTCAGGCATGCTCCATCATGGAATCCAGATGCCATGCTTTTAGGACTCTAATCCAGGAGGAAAGGCCATGTGCAGGAGAACCCAGTCACCCCGTTAATAGCCAGCAACAACTGCCAGGCATGCAATGAGCCATCACGATGTTCCAGCCCAGTGGAGTGCTACACTTAGCATATGATCCACCAAGCTAAGCTTAGTCAACATCACGCAGTAACATTTGGCTGGTGTTTAAAATTATGAGTTTCAGAATAATTTGTTACTCAGCAATAGATAGGACAGATTTGGCTATATTTATAGAGCTAAGAGGAAGGAAGGAGTTCAGTGAGAGTAAAAGGTCCAGCAGAAAGGGGAGGTAGTTTAGCACATCTTTGAATAAGTCAATAATGAATTGATCAAGGATGCAAATTGAGGTACTGGTTTTGGGTAGAAGGCAGGCAACTTGATTCCATGAGAGTGGTGAAAATGGAGTCAGCAAGGGTGATGTGATGTTACTCGGCTTAGTAAATCTTTTAAAGAAGAATACTCAAAATAAGTTTATTCTTTGGCCAAGCAAGTAAGTATTGCATGAATATTTTTTAAGTTTTAATTTTTTTTTTTTTTTTTTTTTTTTTTTTTAGCAATTTCTATACCCACCATGGGGCTCTAACTCACAACTCTGAGATCGAGTCGCACGCTTCCAGCTGAGTCAGCCAGGCACCTCTACTGCATGAATTTAACTGGAATAAGGAACATAGAATTTAATTCCCAATTTAAAAATAATGAGACCAGAAAGAAGACAATATCCTAAAGTTGGTAGAATTGTTTTGACTGATTAAAATTTCTCAAACTCTTAAATTGACTTCCATGGAACACTTTGAGTGACGTGTTATATAGATCTTTTTTTTTTAATTAAAAAAAATATTTTTTAATGTTTATTAATTTTTTGAGAGAGAGACAGACAGACTATGAGTGGGCAGGGGCAGGGAGAGGGAGGAGACACAGAATCCGAAGCAGGCTCCAGGCTCTGAGCTGTCAGCACAGACTCCGACACGGGACTGGAACCCATGAACCCCGAGATCATGACCTGGGCTTAACTGACTGAACCTCCCAGGCACTCCTATAGATCATTCTTTTAGGGCAGTTTACAACAGTTTATTTAAAAACCTCAGTCAATGTTTGTTAAGAAAAATACAGAAAGGACCCAAGCTATGAAATAAATTGAAAAAAAAAAAAAAAAAAAACCCCACAAACCCAAACTGCACTTTATCTGATGTGATATAATGTATGCAGGGTCTGGGAGTGAACGGTGAAGAAAGAATTCTTGAGACGTCCTTGGTGCAGAAAAGTTGGTTTTATTAAAACATGAGACAGGACCCGTGGGCAGAAAGAGCTGCACTGGGGTTGTGAGGAGTGACTGACTGGTTATATACTTTTAAGTTGGGAGGGGTTTAGGGATAGCAAAAGTCCCTAAGGAATTTGGAAGCAAGGTTTCCAGGACTGTAAGGGGCTAGCTGCTGTTAGTAAAACGTCATTTACTACTGTCTAGTAAAACCTTAGTCATGGGAACTTCAGATCTGTATCAAGGGACCAAATGTTTGGAGGATGATTGTCAACATATATTTTGGGGGGTGGGGGTGAGGGTAGAGATAAAGGAAGTTTCCGAAGGGATTTTCATATGTTAAAGGAGACTTACAGGATCCTGGAGGCTGGCTAATGTCAAGCTAAGGTTGCCTTTTGCCTCTGGCAAAATATCAACATAGAGGCAGTTGTCAATTTTTCTTGGCGAGCATTTATTTATTCAAAAACACTTTTCGAAAGTCCACCATGTGTTCTGTTCTAACTGCTGAGGAAATAGAACTGGACAAGACAAAGTCCCTGCCTTCATGGAGCTTAAATTTAAATATGGGGAAAACAGAAAACAAACACATAATCAAATAGTGAGAATTGCAGACAGAGGACTAAACTACAAACCGGAGCAACAAACAGAAATCAGAGGGGGCTAGAGAATATGGGTGGTGACTGGAGAGGCTGGGTCTAGTTTGGGCAGTCTCTCCAGAAGGTGGAGCTCTCTATCTCAAATGCCACCAAGGAGCCAGCCCTGAGAAAATCTGAGGGAGGGGCCTTCCAAACAAGACACACAAAAAAATGCCAGCAGCCTCTCTAATGACACAAGATACTGGTTCTAAAGTGACAGACAGGGCTACGTGGCCCACGTATGCCTACTAGAAAACATATTTACGTTTCTGATCTCCAAGATTTGGGGAATCTGGTACTGGTATAAACATCTTCTAGATGTTTAAATACAGGATCTATTGGAAAACATGTTAAAAAAAATAGTGGGAGATTAAAGAAATGAAAATCACAGAAACAACAATATTAAAACACATAAAGTACATCTTTCATGCTCCAAAGGAGAATTGTTGGAACTGTTAGTGGATCTCTCCAGCCAAACATAGCCATCCAGCAGAGGTTTTGTGGAGAATGAAAGATTGAGTTGAATAACTGAATAGAAAAATATAATTTATACACACATATGTGACCGTTTAGAATAGGAACAATTCACTTTGAAAAAAAGTTTTGAACATTCCTATGACGTTGATATCAACTAAGCATAATAAACTCGTGTGTGAAATTATTAGATATGCTTGTAATGTCAGGGTCAATTTGAAAACTTGCCTCTAGTAATACTGATACATCTGTGGATTGAATTCCAATCCAAATTCATCTGCCCTAAGATCATCCCTTTCTAATACGTGTATTGAAAGACCCAAAATAGCCCCAGGGTCTGCCTCACTTTTAAGAATATTCTAGCCAGACCAAGGCAGGTTTCCCCGATATGAGCAGTACATACTGTATCCAGACAAGAATCGATTGTCATCAAGGAGGCCACTGAACTACCTCTCAGTGATTGAAAGGCAGCTGGAGGATTCTGACCGGCAGGAGATTTGAGCAGAGCTGTGGCTAGGGATCTGAGATACAGAGACAGAGATGGGAACCAGAAAGGGAGACAAAAAGTGAAAGAGGCACATTCCCAGATGGAGCCATTTTATTTCCAAACTTGAGTCAAAACAGATACAGGCTTTCCTATCTCCACACTGGATTTTCGTCTTATAAAATAGATTTGCTACCAAAATCCTTCATAAAATCTGCCTTGCCCTTGGCAGTGGGAAATAAGCAAAAAGTCAAAAGTTAAAAGGTCATGCATAAAATATCATAGCCACCAAGAGAATGATACAATAGTCTCAAATTCTTCACAAATCAATGATAAAACATTAAGACTGATTTACACTTCACTATATTTGTAGCGCTTCAAGATTTTTTTCTTCATATATTTATGTTCATATTTCACAAACAACATTACAAAAAGACTATCAACTTTTTCATAAAATAGAAAAACAAAACAAAGCCATCACACTATAAAAAAAAATCAATCTGCAGAACATAAGCTTTTTTATTTAAGAACAAAAATTAAAAGAAAGCGAACTCACCCCAAACTAAAATATCTTCACCAAAAACTCTGTAGTCTTCCCAAAGGAGTTCTTAACGCTCAGATTTTTGGTTGGTTTAGCCTCTCTTGTATGTACTGGTTTTTGTGTATCCTGATTCCCAGCTGTTATTCCAGGGAGAATTTCAAGAAAGAACTTCAAGCAAGGTCTGGGGTGGGATCCAGTGCAAGTCATTAGGCAAATCATTCACACATAAAAGCTTTAATGAAACTCACGTGTTTCATTAGAAACAGTGGTTGACCCTTTTTCTTTTACTCCCTTTTCATCCAAAAGAACCCTTTAAAGGTCTAGAATCATTTGTTGTCTGTAACTATGGCAGCATTTGGCTCATAATTCTGGGTGAAAATATGCCATTTTAAGAAACTCTGCACATGTATTATATTTTCTTTGCTTTCTTAGAGGTAGATAACCTCAAACTAAGGTCCAAACATTGGTCCCTTCAAATGATGTAAGAAAACAATAGTATTAAATGAGAGTAGCTGTCAAAGAGGAAGAACTAAAATCCTGTTGTTGTTTTTTTTTAGGAAAAAAAAACCTTTAATGATGTTTGTGTCTGTGTATATATGGAAAAATGACCTACCAAAACCCCCCCCCAAAAAAACAAAACAACCCAAAACACCGTAGAAGAAGCCAATACAATTTGCCAGTCCAACCAAATGGTTGGAATTGACTGTTGGAAGACACCTTGCAGATTAAGTAATTCAAATCTCTGACTTTAGAGGAAAGGGAAAAGAGGCTCAGAGACAGTAAATAACTTGTGTCTGTCCATTAGCATGTTAATTTGCATGATTATTTTTATACACATACAGGCACACACACATACACACACTGTTGTATTTACATCTGTTTTGTACATAACAATGCTACTGGCTTGTACAATAAATGAAAAATAAGGGGTGCCTGGGTGGCTCATCGGTTAAGCGTCCGACTTCAGCTCAGGTCACGATCTCCCGGTTAGCAAGTTCGAGCCCTGCATCGGACTCTGTGCTGACAGCTCAAAGCCTGGAGCCTGCTTCAGGTTCTGTGTCCCTCTCACTTTGCCCCTCCCCTGCTTGTGCTCTCTCTCAAAAATAAGTAAACATTTAAAACATTTTTAATAAAAAAAAAAGAAAAAGAAGGGTGTACACTTTCACTTATTTCTTTGCCAGAAGTAGGAAATGCCCATCTTTCAAATGAGTGAAAAGGTTCCTCTTCCTCTCCACTGATGAACTGGCTGTATCATGACCTGGCCTTGGCAGTCCCTGCAAAGAGCAGGGTGGGGGCAGTGGTAAAAGTGGCAGGAAGGAGGGCAGAGGCACTCAAACCACAACTGGAGTCCCTTGCTATGCCGAAGATGTTCCCACTGGCAGTGAAGGCTTTACACAAAGTCAAGCTTGGGCTATTGTAACTCCTAGACCAGGCTGGAAGGAGACAGAAAAGAGGTGAAGGAACCAGGTATGCATCACCCTGGAGAATATGAGCTAGCGTTCCTCTCACCACAGAGGGCAGAATTGAGCAGTGTGTGTCTTACCTAAATTCTCCAACTGTCAACTTAGATGAATTTACTAAGTGTAGTCACAGTTTCTAATTACTTTAATTTGTATATGCATATAGACATCAAAATATTTAAGCCTAATGTACAGTAGTATTAATAGCTACTTTACCTCTTTCCATAAAATTACATGTGGATATAATTCTAAGGTAGTTTCTTAAAAAATATCGTTATTTTTAGTATTCATCATAGATGTTATTCTGAAAAATCTTAAGTCGAGCTGTATATATTAACATTAAATAACTTAAAAAAATAAACAATACATTTCATATATATATATGGTTATATATATATATACCAAATATATATATATAATACCATATATATGGTATTATATATATATATATACCAAAATAGTCCCATTTTAAAGCCATGTAAGTGAAAAAGTTGAGTTTTCAAGAATAAACTAGACCTTCTAAAGGTATTTTTTCATAATTTCAATATTAAATGTATCTTCTTTTCTGACTATGCCAAAAATATACACACTGCTCTTGGTAATTTATGTCAGAAGTATTCATTATGAAAATAAATAAGTTAGTTCATTTGTCTGTTTTCACTTGTTTCTGTAATGACAAATTTATCCTAAATCTAAATGAATTTGCTCCCAAAAGATCTCCCCTATGGAGACAGCATAACCAAAAAACTTTACAATGTACAGATATCCACTACATGCAATCGTATATTTTCTAATAATAGTGGTAGAAAGTAACCTTCAAGTATCGTCATCATCCAACTGGACTTACAGAGAGCTATCCCATAAAATTAACACTCTAAAGGAAGAAAGTTATTTGAGAAATTTGTCCTTGCTAGAACACCTTTGTTGAAATTCCCATAGGAAACAAAACCATCTATCCATAAAGCACAGAGGGCGTTTGGTATCTAACACTGACCTTAATGTGCACACAAGTAACACTGCTCTGAATGTAAAGTAAACTCTACAAGCTAAAGAAGAGCCCACATATGCCACCCACAGCTGGAAGAATTTCTTCTGGAAAGAATTCCTTGACGAAGACAGAACGCAAAGCTATTTCAGCTCCTAGTCCTGCTTTCTGTAGCCGTGAGTATTGGTGGTAGTTTGGCTAAAAACAAAACAAAACAAAACAAAACAAAACAAGACAAAACACAAAAAACAAACAAGAACAGAAAGACTGGTCCACTTGGAGAACCAGATTTAGACATTTTGTACTTACGTTAGTCAAACACATTTTTCAAAAATTAAATTAACATAAAGTCTGCAGGGAATGGAGATTCCATAACTCACAAGTAACAAGGGGAAAGTAATCAACTAAAAAGTGCATCTCTTTCCAAAGCAGGTGCAGGAGGTCAAGATTCTGGAAATTTTCCTCTTTCACAGGTTTTGATCCAGCCACTTGATGTAACTATTCCTAGTCCGGATTCCCACTGAGAAGTTGGTGGGCCAGCTGGTGAAAATCATGCATCCATGGAAGCCATCCTCAAAGTGATCCAGGGTCACCTCCACACCTGCACTCTCCAGACGCTTTGCATACATGATCCCATCGTCTCTTAGGACATCATGCTCACACGTCAGAATATAGGTCTTCGGGAGGTGCCGTAGGACTTCCTGGTCTGCAATGAGCGGGGCCGAGCGAGCATCCAACAGCTGAGGGATTTCCCTCAGAATCCTGGCGTTGCCGGTGGTCTGCACCACAGGCTTGTAGTCCTTTGTGATGGATGCAGGCAAGAGGGACGTCCAGTTTAGACGGGCCCTGAGGGCAACTGCCTCTTCCACGTCCATCGAAGTGTGGTTGTTAACAATCATCGCCTGGACAAAGTCATAGTTGCCTTTGAAGTAGTCCACCCAGTACTTCACCATGACGTAGCGGGGCAGGATTGGGGTGTTCACATTTTGCTGGTAAGAGGGCGTGTTGAAATCTAAAGCTTGAAGAACTGGATAAATTAAAGCTTGCACTTTGAGCTTGTTTTTGAGGTTGGCATCTTGAGTAAACTGGAGAAGAGGAAGCAGACACATTATTTCCTGCTGCATGGCTCTTTGTATGGAAACCACACCTTTTAAAGTAGCTGAATGCATTACCTGGAATCAGTCAAAAGGTTCTAACTAGGAAATTTCTACCAGACATGGTATTAAGTAATACGGTTTATAAAATAAAAACTTCCCCACCACCCACCACCAGCACCACTCCCCACACATGCATCAAGCTGCTGGATGTTTACTAAGAAAGTTATGATGTTTGCAACCCATGTTTTTAGTGAACACTGCAAATGCGTGTGATCTCTTAGGTCTTTAACCCCCCATGAACACTTCACTTGTATCTATCCTTCGGCACTAGCACACCTTGCTGGGTACTATGGATGGATGACATGAGAACTTTTCTTAGTTCACTATTCTGTGCAAAGTGAAAAAAGGCAATGGCTTTCTAGGGAGAAACAAACTAGTCTAACTCTTCCAGAGGAGAAGGGTAGGAAAAGCTAAATGAACAGATGATGGGACTCCAAAGTGTTATAGCAGGACCTCAGGATATCTCCTCTGATGAGCATTTAGTCTTCATGCTGCATAAGTGAGAATTTAAATAGTGCTGGCAACATGCCCTCCATTCTCCTTAATGAGCATGTGCCCCAGAGTTGAGGTTAAATGGGAATGTGAACGCATCCTCTACCTCATCAGATCTCCATCCCCCCATGCCTTCACAAAATGTGAACACACTGCCTCATTTTCCAGTCCTAGGGTCCAAAATGGTATACATTTGCATGTAACATCTAAAAGGCAGCTAACTAGGTCACTGGGTTTTATAGGCAACTAAACAACCTTCAAGGTCACTTTAGCTGTACAATTTTGTTTCACGTCAGAGTTTAGAACCCCATCCCCCAGGGAAGATATAACTGCTCTGTAAAAGCAAAAGGAAATGATCAGTTAATAGTACTATTAATATGTGCCAGGAATTGCATATACATCATTTCACTAAGTCCCAGCAATAGTCCTGCAATCAGATGGCATTATCCTCATTTTCCTGAGAGTCAGAGATATTCAGGGGCTTGCCTGAAGCCCTGTAGCTTCCAAAGCAGGGAGACTGGATTCATTCCACTGCTAATATTAAAGCCCATGATCCTCTCCCCACTGCACCAGGACTTTCTTCTTACCACATCAGAACACATGTATACCAAACCCATCAGTGCCCACTGAAGTTCTCTATGTACTGCAATTTGAGAATACCAAAAGAAATCTGGAGATGAGAAGACAGAGATGCTCTTCTAAACTTGTTTAATCCATCAGAGGAAGAAAATATACTTATCTTTGAATTTACACAGCCGCCCAAAATTTTGGGTGCTATTAGAGCTAGATAGTTTTAACCAGAGAATTTAACCAGGTAAGCTCAGGTTAACTGGTATTATAACACTCGAAGTGGCTGACCCATTTTAATTTTTTTTCTTTTAGATTTTAAAAAATGTTGGGAAACACTTTTTAGCTTTTCAGTTTGACTCAAAGTTCTAAGGAAACAATCTTAGCAACTGGAATTTAAGCAAAAATATTTTGCAAGTCCAATATGGAAAAGAAGCTGGAGATACTTGATTTCCATGCATATTGCTGAGGAGCAAGAGAGCCCTATAAACTGTTAGCCCATCTTTCATATTAATTGTAATCAGGGACTTTCCAAGGACTCAGAGGTGACATCTCTTTCAATTACCCCTCTTGCTACTTCAGAAAGATCCGAGAATTCTCCCAGCGCAGTCATCTGAATAACTTGGCCCCATACTGAGCAGCCTACCTGCTAAGCCTTTGCCATACATAGCGAAGAATATGTGTGTAGGTCTGCAGGTTAGCAAGAATCCTCTTACCACCAGCCTGTCACGGCAATCTGTTACCTGTTGGCCCAGAGCAGCGGCCAAATTCCCACCAGCACTGTCACCAGAAATGCCAATTCTGCCCGGGTCAACCGAATACTTGTGTAAGACTTCTGGCTGCAGAAAATACTTCGTGGCACGTACAACATCATGAATTTGTGCAGGAAAATAAACCTTTGGAACTAGCCTGTATCTGTGAAGACAAAAGTTGTATTCATTTAAGGACTTCACCAAGTCTTTATAGGCCCTTTAAAGTTTATGGGGAAGCTGGTTCTTTTGACACAGAAGTAAACAGGTAAGGATTGAAATAAATATAAAAATGAACCATTCATTTTCTTTTAAAAAAAAAGTTTATTTTGAGAGAGAGAGAGGGTTGGGGGGGGTGGAAGCATGAGTGGGGGAGGGGCAGAGAGAGAGAGAGGGAGAGAGAATCCCAAGCAGGCTCTGAGCTGACAGCTCACGAACCGTGAGATCATGACCTGAGCCAAAATCAACAGTTGGATGCTTGACCAACTGAGCCACCCAAGCGCCCCTGAGCCATTCATTTTCTTGCAAATCAAATAGTTTAAAAATGTAATGATTTGGGGATATCTGGATGGCTCAGTCGGTTAAGCATCCGACTTTGGCTCAAGTCATGATCTCACAATTCGTAAGTTTAGCTCTGCATCAGGCTCTGTGCTGACAGCTCAGGGCCTGGAGCCTGCTTCGGATTCTGTGTCTCCCTCTCTCTCTGCCCCTCCTCTGCTCACACTCTGTCTATCCCTCTCTCAAAAATAAATAAACATTAAAGAAAAAGGGATTAAAAATGTAATGATTTTGTATTAACAATAATCTTTCCCCCCTTTTTTATCATCAGCCATGAAACACAACTTCAAAGTTAAAGGTGGATGTTGATTATTAAGATATGGGTAGAACCATAACAGATTTGGGAATTTTATTTCTGGAAGTCAGTGTTCAATTCACGACACTTATGGATTAGAAGGTGACTTGGCAACATCAACCACTTCATTGATCTCCTGTTTAATGACTCCATATGGGATCCTTCATGATTTACTTGAGAAACATAGCAAAATTGTGTCAGATACCCCATCCATGATAACATCTTACAAATCCATAGTTGCTTGTAGTCTCTGCTTGGAGTGCCCTCTCGGCCTCCTCCTTCTTTCCCTATTAATTCTCACTCAGCCTTTAAGCCTTACTCATGGGTTTAGACTCCTCCAGGTAGATTTCCTTGACTATAATAACTCCACTTGCTTCTGGGACTGAGCTGGATGCCTTTCCTTGATCCTTCTATGTGCTGGAGTATATTACTGTTCTTACTGCCTCATCTTAAAATGATTTATGTGTTTCCTCTGAAGAGTATGTTCTCTGAAATCAGGACTATGTTTTATTCATCGCTGTGTTCCCAGTATCTATCAATGTGCTAGGCACATAATCATCCATCCAGTAAACCCTTTTATTAACATACCTTCCTTTTGCAGACAAAAGAAACTGGGGCACCAAAAAGTTACTTTATTTGTAAAATAAGTCAAACACAGATAAAAACAAGGTGGAATAGAAACTAAGTACTTAATTAAAATCTAGTAATATTAAGAATTCAGGTCTCGGGGTGCTTGGGTGGCTCAGGCAGTTAAGCGTCCTACTCTTGACCTTGGCTCAGGTCATGATCTCACAGTTCATGGGTTCAAGCCCCATGTCGGACTCTGCACTGATGGTGTTGTGCCTGGTTGGAATTCTCTCTCCCTCTCTCTGCCCCTCCTCTGATCGTGCTCTCTCTCTTCAAAGAAATAAACAAACAAACAAACAAACAACTCAGGTCTTTTCATTTTCATTTTATAATTAACATACCTATTCTTAGAAACTTATTTTCTCCCATCTAAAATCCAGCTAATTATCTTGCCATTCAATGCAAATACAATCAAATGAACAAACATTTGTGAAATACTCTGAGAAGTAGTGACTATTGATTACTGCATTTTAAAAGTCCTAAATGTGACATTCCTTCAGTGGTTACCTTATAACAGATAAAATAATTTTTCTAATTTCTTTTTTATTTTCCTATCTGTGGTGATCATTTAATCATCCAAAATGTTTTTTGTCCCATTGAATTTCATTATGCCCTAAAGTGGCTGCTATGCTATATAGTACTACTATCCTACTGATCAATGAGTGAAAGGAGTAGGATTATACAATTGTGTCCACTAGATGGCGCCATCTTATATGATTCCATTTACCCCCAGTTTTAGGACTTGATCTCAATTTGAACTTCAGTTTACCAAGCTGAATTCTTAATTCTTTCAATGAAATAAAAACACATGTCCTTCATGAGTCAAGTTGTGAGAATAAGGGCTATTTTGTCTCAGCAAGATTCCATATATCATAATAAACTGTTTTCCTGGTAGCCCAATATGACAGAGCATATTCTACCAGTACACATACATGAATTGAATCTTCAGATGTTATTTCCCAAAAGGTCTAGTGACTTTGAATCAAGAGAAATTGGTGGGACACCTGAGTGGCTCAGCTGGTTAAGCATCTGACTCTTGATTTCAGCTCAGGTCACGATCTCACAGTTCTCGAGTGCACACCTGCTGGAGATTCCCCCTCTTTCTCTTTGGCTCCCCTACTCACACTCTGTCCCTCTCAAAATAAATAAATAAACTTTAAAAAAAAAAAAAGAAATTTCTAATTAAGAAAAAAGATACCCTGCTACTGCCACAATCTTATCAGTTGATTAATAACTGGCTCAGATAACAGAGTAAACATACTTAAAAAAAAAAAAAAATAGATTATAATACAAGCGTCTTCCTGGTGCCCTTAAAGATCTACCTCCTAAACCCTTCTCTTTGTTCAAGCTGAAAACTTTCTCTAATTTTATTCAATAAAAAGGGACACTATTTTCATAGATTTGAAAATATAGTGAAACTATACATTTCTGAGGTCACCTAGTTCAAGATAAGCCTTGAAAGTAACTTGAATTTGACCTGAGAAGTATAATAAAAGTTCTGTAATATTTTTGTAGCCACAGAACACTCAAGAGTCAGAAGAAAATTTAGGAGTGCTATAGCCAAAGAAAGCAAGTATAAATGTATTTGTCTGCAGCTTTTGTTTAAAGATAGGTCTCTGCAAAGTACTGAAAGGATTCTGACTTTTTTTAATTTCACAATTATAGATCTTGAGTTAAAGCACCTGATGAATTTATGGCAGATATAGTCACAATTTGCCCAGCTCACTGCAGGGATAGATGACTCTGCAGTGCTGGCTTCTGCCTATCTGTTAACTGCACATGCCTCCTGCTATAGAAATACAAAATTTGCTTGTAAACTCAGGAATGAAGCTTAATCAGTTTAACAAATGTGTACACTCTATAAAAATTATCTTATTTCTGCTAGGTGAGGCACCCGCCAAATATGCTACAGATGTGTTTCACTCAAATTGCAGGGCAAACCCGTGGGTTTAAGAATGAGAACATGACGGGGGCGCCTGGGCGGCTCAGTCTGTTAAGTGTCCAACTTCAGCTCAGGTCATGATCTCATGGTTCGTGGGTTCGAGCCCCGTGTTGGGCTCTGTGCTGACAGCTCAGAGCCTGGAGCCTGCTTCAGATTCTGTGTCTCCCTCTCTCTCTGCCCCTCCCTTGCTCATGCTCTGCCTCTCTCAATAAATAAATAAACATTTAAAAAATAAAAAAAAAGAAAGAAAGAAAAGAATGAGAACATGAGGCTCCAGGAGGATGCATAACTTGTCCACAACAGCTGATAAGTGGCAAAGCTGCGTGGTGAATTCACCACTGACTTCAAAACCCACATGTAACCCCTGCCTTAAAAAATATTCTTATTCTTGAAAATCCACAGCCTTTTAAATGTGTGTCTGTGTGTTTTCTCATGACCTCATCAAAGCAGTAAATTCTCAGAACTATAGACTTCTGACATCCCAGGACACCCCTTATGATTTCAATGGTTTTGCAAAAATATTCTCAAACAAACCACCTAGCACAGTGCCTGACATGTGGTGCATCTTTATGAACATACTTTTATTTCTTCCAAACAAAACTTTAAAGATATATTTTACACTTTTACATATAAAATAGGTCATATGGCACCACCTGTGGCGAGGAAAGTGATAAGCCATATGGCTTTAAAAAAAAAACATAAAAAAAAGAAATTGTTCCTAACCTACCTACTCTGGGGGCACATCGTCAAGGCCTCTACTTCCTGTATTCTATGCGTAGTTCAGGGTTTCTCAACTCAGCATGCATCCTAGGATAATCCTGGGAGTTTTACAAAAACATTGAGGCCTGAGGCCATCTATGAAACATTCCAAAGTATTTGGTCTGGGGTGGAGCCTAGCTGTCTATATTTGAAGGAAAATCCTCCCCCCACCGCCCGCCCCCAATAATTCTAACGCACAGCCAAACTTGAGAAATATCACTGAGTCCAGCCCATACAGTCACTGTTCTCCGAACACATCTGCCTGTTGCCTTCCCCAGTGCTTTGGTCTCTATTCTCTCTGCCCTTCCCACAGCAACTCATCAAATGTTCCGATCCTGTAAATTTAATCTCAAATGCCACTTCTTTCATGAAACCCTCTCCGAGTCCAGCCAAAAGTCACTCTCCTTCCTTGGAGCTCTCAAAGTCGAACAACAGGTCATAGTACAGACACCTCTATTTCCTCTACAAGTAGATGGAAAGTCATAATTATGTACTAAAGACTCTGACGTACACGTACCTAAGATGAGCAGTATCATGCCTCTGGTCTGTTACTTTGTTACCTACTTTATTTAGGGTACCAGGGAAATGGAGAGCTCAGAAAGACTTACAAGGTCTTTCTTAAGTCCAAAGCAGACATGCACACAAGCCCAGAGTGGGGGGAGTTGATCCAAACCCACTGAAGTTGAAGTCCTGAATGACACTAGTATTCTATGAGCATTGTGATACACATTGTCCCTCAAAATAACCTCACCTGGCAACAGTGTGTACAAACTTGAGCGCAGGCAAGGACACTGAGGTTGCTTCATCCAGTGCCACTTAGGTGAAAGATACAGGAGATATACTGGAATGAAATTATACTCCTTTAGATTCAGTAGGATTAAAATAAAATCTCCTTCCTTTTTTTCTTTTTTGGCTTCCCCACGCTCCCTCTTACCAGCTCCTGAGAAGAGTTCAATAGATTCACCTTGAGAACATAAAAAGGTTAATTATGTTCCTCAGTCTTAAAGAATCCCTGTCTTCAGCAGGGGTTATCTGAAACAAATCAATTACATCCCTACTATGCTCTCTATTTGAGAGAGACAACTCCAGAGGAAGAACCTCTTTATTCCTCTACCAGGCAGATGCTTTTTTTTCTATTAAAGAAACACAAAAATAAATAAGATAAAAAAATAATAAAATAAACATATAATAAAATTGCACAAAAGTGGAAGCATAAAGGTTAAGGTTAGGAAAGTTCTTCCTTTCTGTTTCTACTCTCAAAATCTGCCCCTGCAATAGTTTTGACTGCCAGCCATTCAGCAAGGGAGAGCTGAGATCAGTGAAGGCTTGGCTGATTGGACAAGAATGACATTCAAAAGAATTGACAAGAGGTCAGGATGTTTTGCCAAAACCCTAGGAGTGACTGAGTCTAGAACTGTGATCCCACGCTCTTTCTCTGTCTCTCTCAAAAACAAACATTAAAAAAAGTTTTTTTTAATGAAGTGATTCTTTGATGCACAGTTCACAATTTAAGACTTTCTGAGACTTATCTATATACACAGCAGGGATCTCCCCAGGCTCTTGGTGTTTATCTAAACTGCCTCCTCCCATTCAGACTAAACCTTGCCTATACCCACAAGGGTAACAAAGGCGCCAGAGCACTCCCAGGTGGCCATGAAAGCCCAAGAAGGCTTAGTGCCTCCTCCCCCTGGCCTCCTTTCGCGATTTCAGAAGCTAAACGTAGCTTCCTAGAGCTCAGGTGTGGGTGGAAGCTGGCTTCACAGCCTCACTGTGGTTTGCAGTCAGGTGCTCTGCAGCTGCATCACAGGCTTTTTGTAAAAGCTCCGATTACCCCCTGCTCCCCAGAAATTCTCAAAGACCTAAACCACAAGAGAGAAACCAGTGGATTTTTCAGGTTACTAGAAAACACAGCCAAGAAGACATTAGTCGAATATGTCTAAACAGGAGAGATTCATTAGCTAAGGATAAGGAAGAAAAGAAAACAAGCTACTTCTTAAAAGAAGCACATTATCTCTCTCTAGCATTAAGTTATTTGTGATGTTGGCCTTTACATTGGCTAAAGTTGGCCTGGACTGAGTGAAAGGGAAATTTTCAAATCTTTCCTTCTTCAGAGGAGAACCCTCGGGAATCTGATCTGCCCACCGTCCGGTGCTGCCCAGATCGGAGTGATGCATGAGGATTTCTCTCCTCAGGACTCAGAGTAAGAGCAGGAAAAGGAACAGAGAGCAAGTCACAGCTAGGTCACCGTCACTCTGTGTTCTTCTGAGTATCTTATTTGTACAACTATTTACTGAGATGTGTGGTGTACTGAGCCTCCTAAAAGCACTCTGATTTTGTCAGCTTGCACTCATCTAATTTTGTGGATTAAAAAGAGAAACATAAAGATCCCCTTCCTTATAACCCTGTTTGCCGCAGACTAAGATAAGTACTCCAGCTTCTTTTCTGTCTACATTAGCAACATTCTTTACAGCTCTGTGAAGTTTCAAGTGCTCTGTGCACAATGCCACCTGACATTTGGTGGAATGGGACTATGTCTCCACCTACATAAAATAGGGAGTTTGAGTGTAGAAAAGATTTAATTAAAAGCATAACACAACTTAAAAACCATTTGCCATACCCAAAAAAAGCAACGAAGATGCCTTGTAGAAGTAATGAATTAAGTAGATCAAATAGAATTTAATCACATCCAACATGCCTCCTTTGCTATTATCTGACATTTTATCTTTAAAAAAAAAGATGGGGGCACCTGGGTGGCTCTGTGGGGTAAGCATCCAACTCTTGGTTTTGGCTCAGGTCATGATCACACGGTTCGTGGGTTCGAACCCCACATCGCACTCTGTGCTGACAGCAAGGAACCTGCTTGGGATTCTGTCTCCCCCTCTCTTTCTGCCCCTCCCTGGCTCGCTCTCTCCTTCTCTCTCCAAAATAAACAAATAAACATTAAAAAAAAAAAAAAAGAAATTAGGGGCAGCTGGGTAGCTCAGTAGGTTGAACACCTGACTTTGGCTTAGGTCATGATCTCGTGGTTTGTGAGTTCGAGCCCCACATCAGGCTCGCTGCTGTCAATGCAGAGCCCGCTTTGGATCCTCTGTTCTCCTCTCGCTACCCTTCCCCTGCTTGAGCACTCTCTCTCTCAAAAAAATAAACATTAAAAAAAAAAAAGAAAGAAATTAAATCTTCCTTATATCTTATGGCTCCAATACTGTGTCTTATTATATAAACTACAGGTAAAAAGGTACAGTGTTCTGGCTAAAATGCACTATGAAATAGGTTTATGAAAATAGGTTTAGGAACATAAAATAGGACCTTCCTAGATTATATAAATGAGCATGAATTCATGTATCTTACTTGCGTAGTATAAGATGAACTTTATTTGTTTAACAAATATTTGTGTGCAACTGATATGTAAGAATAGCATCGTATTGTAGAAGCAACTGAACAGAAGCATGGTCTATTTTTATATCTTAAGGCTGTTATCTACCTTAGTTGCTGGGTCTGTTCCCAGAACTGTGAGCCAGCACCAGCAACATGAACTGAGGCATTCCAGCTCCTGGTACTCGCTGCATGGGAGTGATTCCATTACCAGGGCTGCCCTCAACCACTGCCTACCAGCTTCCTCAGGCTATAACCTTCCCCGGAACCACACCCCATGGGAAGCTAAGCCATGCCGCCACCCAAACCTATGGCCCTCAAGGATAAGGAGCAGTGGTCTCCAGACAGCCTCCCCACTAGAAGGTAGAATTCCAGGAGAACCAGGGGTCCATCATCCTCCTAAGACTCTCAAATCATCCACTCCTCTTTCTTATTTTCCTTATTCATGGCCAGAAATCTCCCCATCTGTCTTCTCTTGTGTTTTGTTCCCTTCGCGCTCTCTGCTTTCTCCCATTCCTCCCAAGCCCTCTCATTACACCACTGTGGACTCTCATGACCAACTCACTTTGTCTAACTAGATTCTGCTCATTCTTAGGAGCTCAATGCAAACATCACTTTCTTTAAGACATGAATTCTCTGACCCTTCAAACTAGGTAAGATCTTACCTATTTGGTGAGGTACCAGGATTTTTGCATTATTATTACTTTCACCACAATTGCTATAATTATTATTCACATTCTTATTAATACTATTAATAATAAACCCTTTAAACTAGGTAAGATATTACCTATTTGATGTCTTCTACTTCATATCACTTATCATAATTTAACCTTACTTGTTTGTGTTTTGTTTTTTCATCTAGATTGTAACCCCCAGGAGGCAGGATTATGATTGCTTTACACTGTTATGTCAGCAGAGTGTAACAGTAACTGGCACATAACAGAAATTCAATAAACATTTGTGGAATAGAAGAGGAAAGAAGTGAGCAGTGAGAAGAAATATGTTCCCAAGTTAGATAGCTGAATATACTTTCCAAGAGAAACAGCATGATCACGGACCACGTGGTATTGGCTATCCTTCAACTAGAGCATAGGTTATGTGACTTTTTGTGGGCTGGCTGGCCTAGATTCTAACCACCTTAGCTCTTGATTTCTGCAAGGGAGTGCTGTGAGTTCCAAACATACAGTTGATAAATAAATTTGTAGGTTGGGTCTTTCCATTCCATGGCTAGAGCACTGATCCTCCAGACTTGTCTAGTGCATTAGAGTATCTGAAGCCCTCTTACCTCCACTGTCCAAACTGATACTCATGACAATTCTCTGGAGTCACTGACCTAACTCAACATGTGTTTTACTTAGCCTACATGTTCTAAGTCTTGTACTAGGTGATGGGAACCAAAGGAAAGAAGACATGATTTCTCTTCCCAGTAGCTCACATTCTAGATATACAGGAAGGATTCTTAACTCCAGTTTGCACATTTCATTAAATGATCTGCCTGAGGTCATGCAGTCATGAGTAACAGTACTTGCCTACTGCTGTGACGCCTCCCAGTAATAAACTTGTGGATAGTACACTACATAGATGAGGCACAATGGAAAGGTAAGACGAGAGCAGTCCTTCTAGATTTAAAAGAAATCTTAAAAACATCCTATCTATGTTTTACGATAAGCCTGGAATGAAAAGAACACCTTTTACTTGAGACAGATGGTGACGGGTAGAGAAGGGCATGTAGGAAGAATTTAGGCACGCTGCCAATTGCTTATATTGAAGCCCTGGATGGTAAGTCCTGTGTGGAGAATCCTCACGGTGCCAAGTTAAGTAAGCCCAGTTTCCCTCCTTTTCTCGGGCTTTTGAGGATTTGAGGAGCTGGAGCTACACAGGAAACCACTGAAAAGTCCATGAGGCTGGTTCCTCAGTTCTGAGCTGTAGGGTCTAGCTCTATAATGGGGCTCAGCTATTTAAACAGCTCCTGCTTTTCTCTGGCCAGCTGCCCAGGCTAGATGATGCAATCCTTTACTTGAAGGTTCCTACATTATAAAACTGCACTGAGGGCCCTTGAGTGACCTGGGTGGTGTGTGGAGAGGCCAGGGAAGGCTGGGAGCTGTCCAGAGCTGTCTCGGAGGGCAAATCTGCTAAGGAGGAGCAATAACACTGCTCCGTGTGACTAAGTCTTCTGTTCCAGGATCACAGCTGCCCAAGTGACTTGGGACACCAGCCCTTCCCAGACCCTGCCGAAGAACAGATTCTCTTAGGTCTCAGATCTGGAGCAAGAGCACAGAGGGGATGAGCTATGGTGGAGAGAGGCAGAGGGAAGAAGAGAGCTGGATGAGCTCCTGGCGTGGAAAGTGGTTAATGTTATAATCTTGTCAGCTCAGCATTATCAGCTTTCTTCAATACTGGCTTGATATTGGATTAAAAATGTAGAGGGGCCTCAACACCTGGGTTTAATGCCTTACTCTATTTATGTAACTTGCTAGCTATGTAACCTTATGAAGGTTACTTAACTTCTGGGCTCTCAATTTCCTCATCTACGAGAAAAATAACAAAATACTTATCTTGGATGATTTATATGAGAATTAAGAAAGACTCCTTATTCATTCCTTCCGTAAATATTTATTGAATACTCACTATCTGCCAGGGATGTCTCCAGGCACTAATGATGAACAATGAACAAAACAGGGGCTCCTGGATGGCTCAGTCAGTTAAGCGTCAGACTTCAGCTCAGGTTATGATCTTGAAGTCTGTGAGTTTGAGCCCCTCATGGGGCTCTGTGCTGACAACTCAGAGCCTGGAGTCTGCTTTGGATTCTGTGTTTCCCTTTCTCTCTCTGCCCCTCCCCCACTCATGGTCTGTCTGTCTCTCTCTCTCTCTCAAAAATAAACATTAAAAAAAATTAAAACAAACAATGAACAAAACAGGCAAAAATCCCTAAAATCCCTCTCTTCATGGAACTTACTTAGTCTATTTCAACCTAGCACACTACACACATGATAAGTATTTATTATGTATTATATATTTATTATGGTCTGTCAGAGGTTGATGACAGTTCTGGAGGAAAATAAAACAGGAAAAGTGGGCTGCAATTTTAAATAGTATCAAGAAAAGCCTTGCTGATGGGGCGCCTGGGTGGCGCAGTCGGTTAAGCGTCCGGCTTCAGCCAGGTCACGATCTCGCGGTCTGTGAGTTCGAGCCCCGCGTCAGGCTCTGGGCTGATGGCTCAGAGCCTGGAGCCTGTTTCCGATTCTATGTCTCCCTCTCTCTCTACCCCTCCCCCATTCATGCTCTGTCTCTCTCTGTCCCAAAAATAAATAAACGTTGAAAAAAAAAAAATTTAAAAAAAGAAAAGCCTTGCTGAAAGGATGATATGTGAACAAAGGTCTGAAGGAGGAGAGACAATGTATGCAATAGCTCCGGCACATGCCTGCCACAGGACAGGTACCAGGATTTCTGTATTATTACTATCACCACAATTGCTATAATTATTAGTCATACTGTTATTAGTACTCTTAATAATAATGACAATAACGGCATTGACTGAGATTTGCTGAACACATTACATTTACAAGGTCTGAGATACAGAATGGAACTCCAGCAGAATGACTTTTCCAACTCTTAATTGGTTTTTAAATTTTATTTAAAAAAATTTTTTTAACGTTTATTCGTTTTTGAGAGAGAGAGACAGAGCACGAGCAAGGGAGGGACAGAGAGAGAGGGAGACACAGAATCCGAGGCAGGCTCCAGGCTCTGAGCTGTCAGCACAGAGCCTGAGGTGGGGCTTGAACCCACGAACCGCAAGATCATGACCTGAGCTGAAGCCGGATGCTTAACTGACTGAGCCACCCAGGCACCCCTGGTTTTAAATTTTAAAAGGTAGTAAACAAAATTATTTCCTGCAGATAACTGATCGTATATTTTCCTCAATTTCCGTTAATTCTTTTCAGAACTTTTCCAGAAGTTTTCAAAACTAAAATAAAAAGATAATTCAAGGTGTTATAAAACTAGTTCAAGAAATTCTACGTTATATCAGAAAATCATTTTGTGTGACCTTGGGCAAATCCCTTCATCTTTCTGGATCTGTATTTTGCACTTTATTTTACTTACAAAGTACAGTAACTAGATGGTTATCTAAGATCCCTTCTTAAAAATTATTTTTTTATGACTAGCATTAATTACTTACTCAATGGAGACAATGACAGCATTCAATTCTTCAGCCATTGCTGTGCACAGTTCATCATAATACCTGATTTCTAAAAGAGACAAAGGAACAATCATTATTAAACAAGTTACTTAACACTGTCCATTCTTAAATTCTGCTAATCGTGGATTGCTCTTAGACTTGCACTTAAGTTATTAATAATAAAAACCATAAAAAGCAAATATCGAAATATGTATCATTAATAGGGTTACATATACAAATGCAAAAATTAAGTCTGGTTTCTGATAAAATGCAATTAGTATAAAATAACAGGACATCCATATTAGGTTACCTTTGAATGCGTTTTTAACTAAGTAGCCATTGATTTCATAATAGGCTATGTGAAATGCACCAAATTCTGATTTTGTAGCTCTTCAAACATACGTGTTTTCAAAAAACACTGCAGATGAAGAGTTACCTCCTTAGAACTACATAATTTTTCTGTTTTAATATCTTTATTTGCTGCAATTCAATTGAATTCTTCCAATTTGAAGAACAGGATATTTTGTTTAAACCAACAAATAAAAAATAGAATTTTAGGAAGTCTTAGCATTCTTAGAAACAGGATCCAAAGGGGTGCAGTGACAAACAATTTTAATACATAAAAGTTGAATCCCTTAGGTCTTATTTCAATAAACTAAGAGATGAATTTGCCTACAGAGAGCCAAATATTACTTTAATTATACATTTTTCAAGGCAGTCTTAGAACCAGAAGTTTAGTAACTACATAACCACCTGCAGAGAGCCCACAGCCCGAGCTCTTCCTCTGGCAGGAGTGATCAGTCAAAATTACGGGGAAAAGGCCATGTGAACTCATAATCCATGCCATTTCCAGCATTTACACTTCTTGGTCTCCATGGAATGTCTCACTGGGCAAGTGTCCAATACTATATAGATTGCAATCATTTGTTACTCCCTTTTGTGTTCTCATCCCCTAGCACACATTAGGGTAACCAAAAGTGTAAGATTGTACATAACTATTTGAGTTTTTCTACTGGAAGTCCTGTACCCCCAGAGAACCCCTCAGTCCTGGGCAAACCTACTTACTCAGTAAACATCTGTTGAAAACTTGAGCAAATCCATGAAATCAAAGAATAAATAATGACTATGAAATGGGATTACAAGAAAAAGTTATACTTCTTTGGCCTTTGCCACATTAAACAAATGTTATATAAAAACACAAACTGGAACAAGTTGTCATTGCCTTAAACCTAGGGGATGCCAAAAGCTTTGGGCTAACGATGCGGTAGTAGCTCCATGATGACAGGCAGAGATAAGGCCCTTACTTCCTCCTTGGTATTCTTTCCGCCAGGCTGCTCCACTTGGCTGCCTGCCATTTTGAATGTGTTCTGCTCATGAAAGTTATCCGACACCAACAAGAATATTCTTGAATTTTGCAGCATTGTTTCCTTTTAAGGGTGGTACACCCTTTATAGCTTCATCTTTGGTTTCATAAGCAGATGGAACGTGGATGAGTTAATGTAGGTATTCAGAAACACTTGTCCTATTTCATAGAAAAATGTCTTCAAACACAAGTTGGCAAAAGAGCTGCAGATAATTTCCTCATATTCCGGCCCAGCGAAACTTCAACTTGTCTTGGTGGAGAAAGCTATTGTCAGCCCTTCACATCAGTTAGCCTATGATTTCGGTCACAGGAAATATTTTCAAAACAGTGGGCCTGAATTAACAAGCAGTAAACAGGTGGGCAAAACCTTTATGTATGTAGGGTAATCATAGAATCAATCATCAAAAACCAGGACCCTTTTGAGTGCGAAAAGGGGACACTATTAACAATCCTGCTGGGATAATAGAGGTAGCTGAGACTGTCCAGGGGAACCAAGTCAAATGGCCCTTACCCAATAAGGAAGTCAAACTCAATCACACATCCCTCCCAGGGCCAACCACAATCCCAAACAACCTGAAGGTGACCAGGACATACTTGCACTGGCTAAAGCCCAGCCTCCTCCATGGATGTAAACAACGCTGCGTTTCAAAGGCTCTTCTGGCTTTGGGGAGCCCTCAAACACTCTGACCTCCACACCGTCAAAGTCAGTATCGGTCACCTTCACCTGAGGAGACGACCAGGCGCTTTTCTTGCCAAAAGAAACGATGATAAAATTCAGTGCGAGCAGATGATGGCTCAGGCCCAGGTAGTGGATCAGGTTGCTCTGCAGGGAGAGGGAGGGAACACAGAGGGAGGGTATGAGTCAACTCCACCACCACCAGAGCCACACTCACCCACTCTTGGTGTTTGAATTCCTACAAGCAGCTGACAGAACTCTTGAGGACCCACTGCCCACTTTTAATACGGTAACAAATTATATTTACTTTTTGCTTTTAGAGCCTGCAAAGTATTTTCATACATGAGATCTGATTTTTCAGATTAGCTCTGAGAGGGAAATTGGACAGGTATCATCAGTCCCATTTTACCAAGATGGCTTAGAAATTAAACATGACCGTTTGGCTGGATAAGTGGTAGTTCTAGGACTGAACACTAAGACTTGTGCATTTTAGGATTTAGTCCTTTTCCTCCTCCTCTCCATCAGCAATCACAGGTCCAATAACACACTAGGAATCGAGGAAGAATACTTTATCTAAATGCAAATAAAAGAGAGAGAAGTTTTATATTTACTATAGGTATCTTTAAAGTGTTTTGTAGCTTATATACTTAAGTGTGTTGGTTGTTTTGAGAGTAGAAGAAAGAAATGAGTGTGGGAGAGGCAAACAGCCAGTTAACTCTGGTTTCAGCACTGAGAAGCAGAACACCTCAGACGTTACCAGGAGCTTTTCAGAAATGTGCAAAGAACATACAGTCTGCCATCACTTGTCCTTTGAACCTGAGGGCATTGAGCTCTGCATTAAGTGTCTGCAGGAAGTTACTTGGTTGGAGAAAGAGCAAAGAGAGGAGACCCAAGTCATCCACCCAGCAAAGACCCTACAGAGTATATTCCCCTCTTTGTACTTTAAAAAAAAAAATGTTTATTTATGTTGAGAGAGACCAAGAGCATGAGCAGGGGAGGGGCAAAGAGAGAAGGAGAGAAAAAAAAAAAAAAAAAGAGAGAGAAGGAGAGAGAGAGAATCCCAGGCAGGCTCCACACAGCCTGAGCCTGGTGTGGGGCTCAATCCTGTGACTGTGGGACCATGACCTGAGCCAAAATCAAGAGTCAGACAGTCAACTGACTGAGCCACCCAGGCACCCCTCAACCTTTCCACTTCTTATACAAGGTCTTCCTATTGAGTAGACTTATCAAACTAACCTCTCAGTAAGACTTAATGGCCACGGTTCAAAGCCAGATAACTGGAAGCCATGTGGCAGCAAGTGACTAGTCCAACTAGTGTCCAACAAGTGTCAAAAAGAGGCAGGAAACTTTCCTGACACTGGTGCATGAATTTAGATACTATATCTCCTCTTCTCCAACCTAGGAAAGAAGGACAGCTAGAGAGTAACAGTGCCCTTCTGGAAAATATGAAACATAACGCCGATGATTAGTGAAACATTTCATGTCATCATAAGATCAAGAAACAATGTTACTAGAAGAAATCAGGACTATATAAAGTCTGTGATGCACCATAATGCAGCTCCCAGAATAGGCATGCAGCACGCTCGTGTGCCTTGAAGAGGGTACACGCGTACTAGAATACTGATCCCCTCAGCCCCTGAGGAGCTAAGCTCCAGAGAGCCCTTTACCCCAATGTCCCATATAAAGTATTATTATTATATACGTATGCCTGGCCATGAAGTGAGCTGGAAAACGCTGCATTATAACACCATGAACCAATGTTTATGAAAAACAAGAACAAGAGGCCATTAATCTAACCACGAAGAGCTATTTCAGTAATTTCATTAATATTTGTTTGCTGGCAATATAGGCAGCAGAGCAAATAAATATTAATAAAATAATTCAACTTCTATATGTATCAGTTGCCCAATTTACTGAAAAAGTTAAAACAACTGATAGTGTTTTTTTAAAGCTTATTTATTTTCAGAGAGAGAGAGAGAGAGAGAGAAAGAGGGAGAGAGAACACATGTGCGAGTGGAGGAGGTACACAGAGAGAGAAAGAATCCCAAGCAGGCCCTGTGCTGTCAGAGTAGAGCTCTATGCAGGAGTCATTTGCAGGAGTCAAATGATCCCACAAACTGAGATCATGACCTTAGCTGAAATCAAGAGTTGGATGCTTAACCGACTGAGACACCCAGGCACCCCACAACTGATAGTGCTCTTGCTATGAAATAAAGTGTGATAGGAAATAAATTCACATGCACAGTGGGGCCCAGTTGGTTAAGCATCCAACTTCAGCTCAGGTCGTGATCTCACAGTTCTTGAGTTTGAGCCCTGCATCAGGCTCTGTGCTGACAGTTCAGAGCATGGAGCCTGCTTCAGATTCTGTGTCTCCCTCTCTCTGTCCCTCCCCCATTCACTCACGCTCTTTCTCTGTCAAAAATAAGTAAACGTGAAAAATATTTTAATTTAAATTAAAAAAATTCACATGCACAGAATTCTAATTCTAACCAAATCCAATTTGGCAAATTGGATAAAGGTAATCATCGTTTGAGTTTTGTGGTAAAATGTCAGTCTTACTGAGGGTATACTGACTTCTGCCAGGACGTAGCCAAGAATCACTGCATTCACTAAGATTCTAGAGTTCACACAAAAAGCTCTTGTCAATATCGTTATCAATTAATAGAGAACACACAGGATCCATCCCATTTCTTGCAGGACAAGTAGCATGATAGCATGGACTAAGGAAATATGAACAAACCAATGGCAGGCTTGAGTCTGTTACTTTCTGGACTATTTTTTTTAAGTTGAGTGAAGACTATTCAATACTTTAAACAAATCATATATGAGTTTCTTCAATTATAGGAAAGCTGCAAAAGAGGTGAATTGTCTCTCTAAGACAGATTAGAGAAGATGGCTCATTTTATTTTATTTATTTTTTTTATTTTTTTTTTTTTAAATTTTTTTTTTCAACGTTTATTTATTTTTACAACAGAGAGAGACAGAGCATGAACGGGGGAGGGGCAGAGAGAGAGGGAGACACAGAATCGGAAACAGGCTCCAGGCTCTGAGCCATCAGCCCAGAGCCCGACGCGGGGCTCGAACTCCCGGACCGCGAGACCGCGAGATCGTGACCTGGCTGAAGTCGGACGCTTAACCGACTGCGCCACCCAGGCGCCCCAAGATGGCTCATTTTATAGAGAACCCACCTCGGGTTTCCTTCATGCACTGCATGCTCTGAATGCATGCAATCTTGACTCAATTTGCCCATGCCTTTCCAAAAATACCTCTACCGTGTCAGATTGCTTGCATGAACAGAATTTCTCAACAACTATCTGCATTGTTCACCATACTGTCAGGGTGGCGCAGGGGCAGGAGGGTTGACTCAAGAAGGGGTAGTTTATATGGAGAAAAACAGATAAGCAGATAGGAATAAGAAAGGGTCAGAGAGGTGCTAAAATAAAATAAAATAAGTAAATACAATTTTATTTCTTGCATCCTTGCGTTTGTGAAGTGAGATTCAGATCCATCTCCAAAAACATTGCAAATTAACAGTTTTCTGAAACCTCTTTAGAAGTAGCTGGAAAATTTCAGTAGCACAAAGAAGCAGGCCAAATGTTAAGAGCCCCACAGGTTAAGAATTGACCAATTCTTGGCAAGTTCTTGAAGTACTTTAGGGCAGTGCTATAGATCTTAAAACTTGCCCCCATAACCATTCTAGGATTTAGAAGAGAAATTCTACCTGAGGAGATGGAAGGGGTGAAGGGTCATTACTCATTACACCTCAGTGGAACCAGACACAACAAAATAGGTGGGCCACTGGCTCCCTACCCAGGTATGATGGCCAAAGATCAAAGGACAAGCAAGAATCAAAGGAAGCCATGTACCTGGTGGCTCAGTAGTTATGTATCTGACTTTGGGTCAGGTCATGATCTCAGGGTTTGTGAGTTCAGTCCCACGTCAGGTGACCTCAAGTCCCGGCTTCAGTGAGCCCTGCTTCTCTCTCACTTTCTCTCTGCCCCTCCTGGGATTCTCTCTCTCTGCCCCAAGCTCATTTGCTCTCTCTCTCTCTCTCTCTCTTGCTCTCTCTCTCTCAAAAAACAAATAAAAGAATCAAAGGAAGCCAAGCAGAAACTGTACTCCGTTTCTCAATATACAAGTTAGTTATTATGTTTGTGAATAGGGTTGTTCTCTGTTAATTCATTCAACATGTAAATTATGAGATATATTCCAAGGGCAGGGAAGCTTAACGTGGAGAGACAACCTTTCCGGAGCTTGGGGAAATAGAAGAGAACAAAGATTTGTAAATGAATAGCTGATGTTAGCTAAGCAATACAAGCACTAAGAGAGATCTAGATAAAGAATTATTTGTTTGTTCTTCCTGGGATGAAATCCAGTAAGGCTTCTAGCCTAAACGGTGGGTTAATGGAAGAGGAAGCATGGGTAGCAAAGAAAAGGGTCGGAAACCAAGATGTGAAAGTATTGGGCAAGTGCTCTAATTCAGATACATACGGGAAGGTCAGGTAAACAAGGGAAGCGAAGGCAGGGGGAACATGGAAATAAAAGGCTAAATCTAAGAGGCATGGATAGCAGGCACCAAGGTCAACAGCACAGACTCCAGACCTAGAGTGCCTGAGTGAAAAGCCCAGTTCCTCCACTTACCAGCGGTGGGATCTTGGGCATCCCAATACTAAACCTGTGTCTTGAGTTCTCATCTAAAGACAGAAATATAATACTAACTACTTCAAAAGATTGTTGTGAAGCTTAAAACAGGCAAAAACACCTAGAGTAGCACCTGGCACATACTAAGCCTTATATGGGTTAACTGTTATTATTATACCCCTGATTCAGCAGGTCATTGCATGAAGAAACGTGAGCCCAAGGACTGTCCAGTATCTCTAGGGAACCTGGGACTATCATTTTTCCTATTATGTACATTTGTTACGAGGACCGCACTGATGACCAAGTTCTGAAATTATTATGGGGTAAACAGATGTAAAATAATTGTCTCTACAAAGTTCATTTGTATGCTCATGTCAAAGGGGGAAAGGGGAAACTGGGGAAAAGCTATAGTACACTGACAATACCAATGCATCAGTAACTTAGCCTGGGTTTCAATTTCAACACGAACCAACCACATTAAATACTTAAAATATCTACTGTAACTCACTACCTGCCTCATCTCCCATATTCAAAGGTTTAAATTCTGTCAGTGGTTCTCCCAACTTTACCAGTGATGGCCATTTTATCCTGCAAACACCTTTTAAATTCTCCTAGGCAGATTCTGTTCAATTTCGTACTACAGGAGAAAAAAAAAATTCATGGAATATCTGCATGAAAATTTGTGGTCATGTTTTTTTAAACATGCTAAAGTTTGCGTGTATTTTTAAATGCAGATTTTTTATTGACATGCAAATTATATGCCTCACATTTAAGCCCTCTGTAGGGATCACATGCGATTCACTAATGCAGAACTCTTGTTCTACAGGAAAACATAAGGCCTGTGGCAAGAAACTACCGAAGGTCATATAAGTATACTTCAAGTATTAATTAGGCACTTACTGTATTAAAGACTCTGCTACATCCTCTAAGAATGCAAAGGTCAGTAAAAGATGGACTGAGAACTTTAGTTCAGAATTTAAATCTTCACTGATTCCCTCCCTTTCCCCAAATTTCCATCTCTCCTTAAAACTTTCATAGTTCTCTGAACTTTCTCTAAGACTTTAACTTTTAAGAAAAATCCTCTGATTTTAAAGCATTGATTCAATTTTTTTTTAATTTGCATACAAAACAAATCATGCCTGCAGGCCAGATTAGGACTAAGGACTACCAGATGCAAATTCCGATGTAGAGGTAACCTGGTCCTACGGAAGGTACAGCTGGAAAGATGTAGCAGGTAAATTAATTCCCTTAAGTACAGGCCCTAGTTGTCAATGGTGAAACAGCAAAGATTTTTGGACACTTTTTTTTTTTTTTTAAAGATTTGATTTTTAAGTAATCTCCACACCCAACATGGGGCTCAAACTCACAACTCCTCAATCAGGAGTCATATGCTCCCCTGACTGAGCCAGCCAGGCACCTCGGACATGTTTTTTTGTAATGAGACTATACTTTGGGAAGAATTTTAGCTGTGGTATAGATAATAGATTGGCGAGAAAAGAGATTGGAGACAGAGGTAACAGCTGTAAGAATTTGGCAACTGTCTGCCGGAAAGAAAAATGAAGGTCTGCCCCTGGAGAATACAGAGGAGGAAACTATACCAAAGAGATCACTGAGGCAGAGTTGATGGAAAGATAAGTTCCATTTCAGAATTATTCCCCCTAAAGTCAGCAGAATATCTAGGCAGATGGGTCCAAAATTGCAGGCAGTAAATGTATAGTCAGAGATCCAAGGGGCTGACGCCTGGAGAAAGAACTCAGAAGTAACTATTAATAACTCAAACAACCTACAAATATGCAAACATGGGAACATCCTAGGGATGTTCACAACAGATGATTATGAAAGGACACAGAAATTTCAAAAATAGAGATGTGGTACCTTTAGTACAAAGGTATGTGACCCAGCCTAGAAGAGAAGAGACAGAGGCTATCCAAAGAGGCTGCCTGGGCACACAGCATCAGCTAAGTTGAAGTGAGTTTTAATAGATGCTCAGTTGGCTGGAGACAGGGAGGAGGGCGGGAAAAGGCATGCAGATATATGTGGCTGTGGGGCAGGCGTTCCACACTTCCCTCTCCTGCCCACCACCCACACTTTCAGTATCACTTTCCTCCAACAGGGGCAGAAAATCATCAAAGTCTTCTTTCCTAGTCCCACCCAGATTACAAAGGATAAACATATTCCCTCTCCCTTGCTGGGGCTGGATCTCCATTTTGACCCAACTCTGATGAAAGGATAGGGCTGTCTGAACACCATTCCTGGGAGGCTTTAGGCCATACAGTAAATTCCACCAGTAAATTCCATCAGGGAAGTCAGTTTTGCTGAGGGAAAGCAGGAATTGTAAAGCTGAATAGAATAAAGACTGAAATCTTGGGAACACCATCTGTTAACACAGCTGGGAGGCAGAAGAGAAAGAACCAATCATTAAAAGATTACCCCACCCCACCCCCTGCAAAAAAAAAAAAAAAAAAAAAAAAAAGAGGAAGAATTCATTGTTAGCATGGCAAGAGAGACAAGAGACTGAAGAAGTTAAAGGGGAAGAGAGTTTCAAGAAAAAGCAAGTTGTTAAATGCCTGTGGAAAGACCAAATCAGTCACGGGTGTTGGCAGTGGGGTCATGGGATCATTGGCGAACCTAGTAAGTACTATTTAGTCAGAGATAAGGGGCTGGGAGCCAGATTGTAATGGGTTGCAAAGTGAGAGTGAAGAAATAGAGATAGTGAAGGCAGAGGAGTACTTTCACAGCTGAGATTAGGGAAGCAGTCAGACAATAAACAGGCTGAGGGAGAGTAAACAAAACCTGTTTTGTTTTGTTTTAGGTGAGAGACTTGAGCCCGGTGGTAAGGAAAGAGCCTGTGAATAAGGGGGGGGGGGGGCGGTGGGGAATGACAAGTGAATTGAGACCCTAGAGGAAGAAGAAAGGATCTGCTGGCAAAGAAATGGAAGGGTTGGCCTTGGGGGAGGCTGTAGCAGGTGAGCTTAGAGTAGGCAGGGAAAGAAGCGGAGATAAATCTCTCAATGGAAGCTGACTTCTGTTGAGATTGATTCTGTCTTTACCCCAAAGAAGACAGGGGTTTTTCATAGATCAACCTCTTTGAAGGCAATTCATTACAGCTTGGCTCGAAGCCCTGAATCTCTGGCAAAAAACAGGCCTTACTGGGTTCACCAATGACCTACCTACTTGGCCTCTCTGTAGGCAGTTAACAACAATTTGCTCTTCCTTGACACTCTCTTCTCCCCTTAACTTCAATATCTTGTCTCTCTTACCATACTAATAATTAACTGACATCAGGGTCAATAGCTTGAAATTGGCCATGATGGTAATATGCACATCACAGAAATCAGCAATAGCTACAAATCAGGGTTCCCTCAATTCCGGTTCCCCCTTCCATCCCACAGAGGACACTCCATCACTCTATTTCACCCCTTCTCCTTCCCTACTCATCCAGAGGATAGCATAGTGTTTTACAGTGCAGACTATGAGGTCAGTTGGCCAACATTCAATCCTGGCTCTGACACTTACTAGTTGGGTGATTCTTAACAAGTCAGCAAACCTCCGTGTGCCTCAGTTTCTTTACCTGTAAAATTGGAAGTGATCATAATATCTACTCTACCGTGTTTTTTAAAGGATAGCTGGCATAACAGAATATAAGTGCTCATAGTGTTGCCTCTTTTTATTTGCTTATGTCAGGCCTTCACAGCATTTCAGTCTGCCGTATAATATAGTCTTGCTCCATCAGCGAGGAAGAGCCAGGCTAAATCACCAGCTGCATGTTCCTAAACTGGGGGATATACAAGGACTTCAAGGCAGCAGAGCTCTTTAACTGATAGAAACCCCATCTTCCTAGGTATTTCATGCTTCTTGGTGCAATTGTGAATCGGATCAGTTTTTTTATTTGTCTTTCTGTTGCTTCATTATTAGTGTATAAGAATGCAACTGATTTCTGTACATTGATTTTGTATCCTGCGACTTTGCTGAATTCATGTGTCAGTTCTAGCAGACTTTTGGTGGAGTTTATCAGATTTTCCAAGTATAATATCATGTCATCTGCAAAAAGAGAAAGCTTAACTTCATCTTTGCCAATTTTGATGCTTTTGATTTCCTTTTGTTGTCTGATTGCTGATGCTAGAACTTCCAACACTATGTTAAACAACAGCGGTGAGAGTGGACATCCCTGTCGTGTTCCTGATCTCAGGGAAAAAGCTCTCAGTTTTTCCCCATTGAGGATGATGTTAGCTGTGGGCTTTTCATAAATGGCTTTTATGATGTTTAAGTATGTTCCTTCTATCCCGACTTTCTCGAGGGTTTTAAGAAAGAATGCTGAATTTTGTCAAATGCTTTTTCTGCATCGATTGACAGGATCATATGGTTCTTATCTTTTCTTTTATTAATGTGATGTATTGCATTGATTGATTTGCAAATGTTGAACCAGCCCTGCATCCCAGGAATGAATCCCACTTGATCATGGTGAATAATTCTTTTTATATGCTGTTGAATTCGATTTTCTAGTATCTTATTGAGAATTTTTGCATCCATATTCATCACGGATATTGGCCTGTAGTTCTCTTTTTTTACTGGGTCTCTCTCTGTCTGGTTTAAGAATCAAAGTAATACTGGCTTCATAGAATGAGTCTGGAAGTTGTCCTTCCCTTTCTAGTTTTTGGAATAGCTTGAGAAGGATAGGTATTATCTCTGCTTTAAATGTCTGGTAGAACTCCCCTGGGAAGCCATCTGGTCCTGGACTCTTATTTGTTGGGAGATTTTTGATAACTGATTCAATTTCTTCACTGGTTATGGGTCTGTTCAAGCTTTCTATTTCCTCCTGTTTGAGTTTTGGAAGTGTGTGGGTGTTTAGGAATTTGTCCATTTCTTCCAGGTTGTCCAGTTTGTTGGCATATAATTTTTCATAGTAGTTCCTGATAATTGTTTTTATTTCTGAGGGATTGGTTGTAATAGTTCCATTTTCATTCATGATTTTATCTATTTGGGTCATCTTCCTTTTCTTTTTGAGAAGCCTGGCTAGAGGTTTATCAATTTTGTTTATTTTTTCAAAAAAACCAACTCTTGGTTTCATTGATCTGCTCTACAGTTTTTTTTTTTTAGATTCTATATTGTTTATTTCTGCTCTGATCTTTATTATTTCTCTTCTTCTGCTGGGTTTAGGGTGTCTTTGCTGTTCTCCTTCTATTTCCTTTAGGTGTGCTGTTAGATTTTGTATTTGGGATTTTTCTTGTTTCTTGAGATAGGCCTGGATTGCAATGTATTTTCCTCTCAGGACTGCCTTCACTGCATCCCAAAGTGTTTAGATTGTTGTATTTTCATTTTCGTTTGTTTCCATATATTTTTTAATTTCTTCTCTAATTGCCTGGTTGACCCATTCCTTCTTTAGTAGGGTGTTCTTTTTGTAAAATATCTGTATGCTGAAAACTATAGAAAGCTTATGAAGGAAATTGAAGAAGATATAAAGAAATGGAAAAACATTCCATGCTCATGGGTTGGAAGAATAAATATTGTCAAAATGTCAATACTACCCAAAGCTATCTACACATTCAATGCAATCCCAATCAAAATTGCACCAGCATTCTTCTCGAAGCTAGAACAAGCAATCCTAAAATTCATATGGAACCACAAAAGGCCCCAAATAGCCAAAGTAATTTTGAAGAAGAAGACCAAAGCAGGAGGCATCACAATCCCAGACTTTAGCCTCTACTACAAAGCTGTCATCATCAAGACAGCATGGTATTGGCACAAAAACAGACACATAGACCAATGGAATAGAATAGAAACCCCAGAACTAGACCCACAAAAGTATGGCCAACTAATCTTTGACAAAGCAGGAAAGAATATCCAATGGAAAAAAGACAGTCTCTTCAACAAATGGTGCTGGGAGAACTGGACAGCAACATGCAGAAGGTTGAAACTAGACCACTTTCTCACACCATTCACAAAAATAAACTCAAAATGGATAAAGGACCTGAATGTGAGACAGGAAACCATCAAAACTCTGGAGGAGAAAGCAGGAAAATACCTCTCTGACCTCAGCCACAGCAATTTCTTACTTGACACATCCCCAAAGGCAAGGGAATTAAAAGCAAAAATGAACTATTGGGACCTCATCAAGATAAAAAGCTTCTGCACAGCAAGGGAAACAATCAACAAAACTAAAAGGCAACCAACGGAATGGGAAAAGATATTTGCAAATGACATATCGGACAAAGGGCTAGTATCCAAAATCTATAAAGAGCTCACCAAACTCCACACCTGAAAAACAAATAATCCAGGGAAGAAATGGGCAGAAAACATGAATAGACACTTCTCTAAAGAAGACATCCAGATGGCCAACAGGCACATGAAAAGATGCTCAGTGTCGCTCCTCATCAGGGAAATACAAATCAAAACCACACTCAGATATCACTTCATGCCAGTCAGAGTGGCCAAAATGAACAAATCAGGAGACTATAGATGCTGGTGAGGATGTGGAGAAACGGGAACCCTCTTGCACTGTTGGTGGGAATGCAAATTGGTGCAGCCACTCTGGAAAACAGTGTGGAGGTTCCTCAAAAAATTAAAAATAGACCTACCCTATGACCCAGCAATAGCACTGCTAGGAATTTACCCAAGGGATACAGGAGTACTGATGCATAGGGCCACTTGTACCCCAATGTTTATAGCAGCACTCTCAACAATAGCCAAATTATGGAAAGAGCCTAAATGTCCATCAACTGATGAATGGATAAAGAAATTGTGGTTTATATACACAACGGAGTACTACGTGGCAATGAGAAAGAATGAAATATGGCCTTTGTAGCAACGTGGATGGAACTGGAGAGTGTGATGCTAAGTGAAATAAGCCATACAGAGAAAGACAGATACCATATGTTTTCACTCTTATGTGGATCCTGAGAAACTTAACAGAAACCCATGGGGGAGGGGAAGGAAAAAAAAAAAGAGGTTAGAGTGGGAGAGAACCAAAGTATAAGAGACTCTTAAAAACTGAGAACAAACTGAGGGTTGATGGGGGGTGGGAGGGAGGGGAGGGTGGGTGATGGGTATCGAGGAGGGCACCTTTTGGGGTGAGCACTGGGTGTTGTATGGAAACCAATTTGACAATAAACTTCATATATTGAAAAAAAAATTAAAAACAAACAAAAAAAAACCTGAGAAAAACTGAGGGTTGATAGGGGGGTGGGAGGTTGGGGAGGGTGGGTGATGGGTATCGAGGAGGGCATCTTTTGGGATGAGCACTGGGTGTTGTATGGAAACCAATTTGACAATAAATTTCATATATTAAAAAAAAAAAAAAAAAAAGAAACCCCATCTTCAAGGCTTCTTTACAAGAAAAGGCTATGATGAATCAGTTTGCATTATCCCTGCCTTGAAATTCTTTGAACAAGGGCAGAAAGGGTTAAGGAAAAAGGACTGAGAAGAAAGAACACAGACTTTACATAGAGACAAGTCCTGGTTCTCTTGTTTATTAGCTATATGACCTGGGCAAGCTTCCTAAGTTCTCTGGGCCACAGTTGCCCAGATAAAAAGAGGGGGAAAGTACACATGAGGAGTAAATCCACATTACCTATTGTTGTCCCCTCTCTCTGGAGGTCCTGAATTGACAGAACCCCATCTGGCTAAGGACCCTTCCCACGCCTGACCTTCCTCCAAGTTTCTCTCATTTCTTTTAGTCAGCATTATTTTTATAAAAAACAAACAAAAAAAGGAAAGAAAAACAACTTCTGTCTCACAGAGTGGGCATGGACCAAAAGAGTTCAGTTTGGGGCCCTGTCGTACTCTCTCCATATACCCAAACACTGGAGAGAATTATTAAGCAAGCCTGTGAAGCACAAATATAATTATGTAACAGTAGGACTCTGATGAGATTACTTTATTACAAAATTTCAAATTGGTTTAGTGTCATATCCAAGGATTTCATTACAGGCTACAAAGCAAACCTGAGGAGAATCTCACTGCTGCTAAATTAGCAGGGTAATCTAGAACCGCAGGGTCTGACACCCTAGCCCTTTCGCCCTAAAACCTTCACTTTGTTCTCACACTCCCAGGGTGGAAATTCAGTCTGGGGGAGCACAGAAAAGGACAGGCTTGTCTCTTTCCAGTTCCTAAAACCTTTTGTTTCTTTTTTACTATGACACAGAAGGCAAACATTTCTTTAAAAAAACTTTTTCTTAATGTTTATTTTATTTCTGAGAGTGAGAGAGAGAGCGAGCACACAAGGTGGGAGGGGCAGAGAGAGAGGGAGACACAGAATCATCACAGAGCTGATAAGCTGTCAGCACAGAGCCCGATGAGGGGCTCAAACCCATGAACCGTGAGATCATGACCTGAGCCGAAGTTGGATGCTTAACCGACTGAGCCACACAGGCGCCCCAAGACAAACACCTCTACATCAGAAAAGCACTTGCTTAGCTCCAAAAGCCTCCTATATTCTCTCAGGGTATGTCAAGGGGAATAATAGCTCACATGTACTGATGTTTGCTCTCTGCCAGTCTCTGTTCTCAGTGTGGGGGAGTCTTGGACCAAGTGTGGGTCCTGTCAGTCACCCAAGGTCACACAGGCAAGAAGTGGTGAGCTGAATTTGAACTCGACACTCCGATTCCAGAACTCTTAACCTCCAGAACTTCCAAAGGACACTCATGAGTCAATGTAGTTTGCAACCCATATCATAAAACCATAAGATTTTACATCTGGAGTGAATATTTAGCCTCCCCTAAAACACAAAAGGAAACTAATCTCAGGGTCAGCTGCTCTAGCATAGTCTGGCCTTGACACTTGGGCTGAAGAGACACCCCCATCTTCCCCTTTCCTCTTCCAGCTCTCCCTTACCGGCACATTTCTCTCGTGACACCTCTTTCTAGCTCACTCTTCTTTGCCTTCCAAACACATGCTTGTGACAGTTGAAAGGAGACTTTAAAAACTTACTTTGAGTTCTTTTTCAGTCACATTTCTGTTATCTCTAACAGCAATAACTAACTGTGAACTCCTTGGGAGAAGGTCTGAGTCCTGGGGATCTAATTTCTTTTTGCCAGTGCCTCATGTACAGCTGGTCATAAACAAATGTCCTTCCTGAGGCTACTCATGCTGCTAAAAGCCTCCCTTGACTGCCAGGACAAGAGGCATTTGTTTTCATTGGAGTGTTCCAAATAGCAGCTGACTAAAGGCAACAGAAAAGAATTAAACTTGGAAACAAAACCTCCCAGACTCCCTTCTGCTGTATGGCAATCCAGGGCTTGCCCACTCACACCCCTTGCTTGACTTCACAAGGGTGTTGCACAGGACACCCCAGAAGCTGGGGTCATCTTCTGCTTTACGGAAAATGCGGCCAGCAGCACATTAGATGTGACCTTTGAAAACGGGTTCTTAAATGGCATGTAAATCCAAAAGATAAGGCAAATGATTTTTATAGGTATCTACAGACGTCTGAAGGGTCAGATTCAGATGGTCATTATAATAAATTAAGACTCCTTTGTGCACAGAGTGTGATTGTAACAGATTAATGCATGCTATGTGAAATATTTAAATTATAAAAATTATAATACTCTTTTGTACAACGCTTTACAGCTTAGAGCCGCTTGCACTTTCACCACTTTGATCTCACGAGGACCTGTGAAGTAGGAAGAGCAGGTATTGTGCTCATTTTATGCTCATTTGAGGCTGAAAGAAGTTAAAAGCCTTCACCAGGATTATAAAGCTCAAGAAAGCAAGTACTGGAACCCAAACGCCCAACTGACTGACCCATCATTCTCAGGGTTATGACTCAGAGCTCAGACAAAAATCAGTAACCAAGCCACTACAGAGCCTCTCACACCACACAAGTTTTGAACACTTAAGAGTGAAAGGTTTAAAAGCAGGGTGGGGAAGGGAAGTAGGTCAGGAAAAGTATCCCAAACTCTACTCCGCCAGAGGCATTCTTGCCAGCAGATCTGCCAGGCTGGTTCACGGTCAACGTAAACAGTACCTAAGAAAACTAACAACAGTACAAAGCTTTAATAGCAACTGGAATTTCTACACCCAGCAGTTTCAAGTTAAGGTAGTTCAGTCCCTCCTTGGCCCATGTGTCCCAGAGGCTCAAGAAGGCAGGCACAGGCCACTGTGATAGAATGTGGAGTCCCTAAAAATGGAGGTTTCACATCTACCCCAGGAGAAGCCTCTCACTTTAACACTCAGGAAACAGGAAAAATTTACTACTCCTTACACACAGTCAGTCAAGATCCACAATCACAAATGTATTTAATATTTAAAATATTAAGTTAAAATAAAAATATCTATACAACAGATAACTATATTGCCCTCCCGAGGTGAATTTATAGGGTAGATATCCTATTACAAGGAAAAGGCTATGGATCTATTTTTCATCTACTTGTTCAGCAAACATTTGAATGTTTACTGTGTTCCAGACACCAAGACTGGTAGGGAGATGAGGGGAAATACGAAGGTAGGCTCCATCTTTAAGAAGCTGATGGTGTATAAGGTGGATATATACCGTGCAATGCAATAGTGTGATAAATACCAGAGATACAGACACAGAGAAAGAAGTAAAAATTTCCACCCAGAGGAGTCTGCAACGGGTTTGCAGCGTGGGAGACATTTGGGCTGTGTCTTTAAGAACAAATAATAACTTGCCAGGAGAAAAGGGGGAAGAACATTCCACCCAGTGGAATAATAATAGAACACACAAAGGTGAGGGAGAGAAAGGCTTATTGGAAAGTTGGGATGGACTACTGTCCTGTGGTCCTGAGAAGAACAGGGTTGGCCCTGTATTTTAAAATACCAAAATAGTCTTAATTCGATGAGTTTGCATCTGGTCTTTATGATACTTTTAAAGAACATCTGTTCCCCCCACCCTTACCCTATCCCCAGGACAAAACCCAGGGAAGCCAAAGTATGGCTCCACTTAGAGAGATAGCTCCCAACTGAAGAGACAAAAGGAATTTGGTTCACCAATAGATTAGCAAATTATTGATTTTTTAAAAATTTACCTGTTTTTAAGAGGTTTTTAAGAACTAGTTCTTTTATCTCTTAACTCTATTATCGCCATTAAATAATCATAGAAGCTGTCCAGTCCAAGGCTTCAAAGGGTGGTCCATAGACTGGCAGCATCTGAATGCAAATTCTTGTGTCAACTCTCCCTATTAAATTAGTGTCTCTGGGGGTGGGCCTTAGGAATCTCCCCAGGTAGTTCTTTTCCATGTTAAAGTTGGGAAATGCTGGCCTAGCTCAAAGTGTAAAACGGTGTTTCATTAGACAGGTTTTGTCTCAGGTCTTTTTGTTTTGTGTTTAATGTCACCTCTACGCCCAACGTGGCACTTGAATCCACAACCCTGAGATCAAGAGTCATATGCTCTACGGACTGGGCCAGCCAGGTGCCCTTTCAGCCAGGTGCCCCTAGACAGTTTTATTGTTACTGATTTTCTTTGCAACAGTAACGGGTGAACAAGTTTGAGACAAGGTTGCTAAGATCAGGGCTTGCGGTGACAAGGCACCGTTAAGTTTGAAGGAGCACTGCTGGCCTCAAGATCGACTTGTCCCTTTTATCCTTCGAGACACCTCCACTGTGAAGTCCCCCTCCCACACCCCCAACACCCACCCCAGCGGCCCCTGCTCGCGGAGAACAAAGCTCTTTCCTCCCGGGCAGGCCAGGCGCTCTGTGCGACGACACCGCTTGAACGCATCTCCACTGCCGCACCTGTCCTTTCTCCGAGCGAGGTTTGCCCTGCGTCTGTCTCCCCCGTGAACTCTGAGCGCAGAAACCGGGTGGGGCCCTCCGCGCACACGAGCGCCCAGGCGGGCGGGGCGCGCAGTGGCTGCGCACCGAGGAACGCTGCGGAGAGGGCGTGAGGTCGCCTGAAGGCCGCGGGGACAGGGGGCAGGGGAGGCGTCTACTTCCTACCAGCCTGGCTGACTCACAGCCACAGCAGCCGGCGGGTTTGGTGCAGGCGCTGAGTCACAAGCCCACCCCACCCAGTTCCCGCCGTCTCGTCCGCCGGCCCCTCGCCCCGCCCCCAGCGGCTGGGAGGCCAGTGCCCCCTTCACCTCTAACCCTCATCCTCCAACGTGGCAGAGCCAGGGAACAGGAACCTCCGGAGCCCCGCCAGGAGGCGGAGGTAATGAGGGAAGGAGGCGCGAGGAGGGGGGACTGACAGGCAGTGGTCACTTGTCAGAGGAGCCCAGGCCCCGGCAGAAGAGTGCACCCAAGTCTAAAGTGCCTTTAGGGTGAGCCGGCCGCGCTCTGAAATGCCCAGTCCTTGCCCTCAAAGCTGCAGAAGCGGCGTGATCCGAAAGAGGTCAGTTAATCAGGAATTTCAGATTCTGGGAAAGAAGTCCAATGACCTCTCTAAGATCTTGTCAAAATCCATGAGCTCACCAAGGAGGGATACGCGTGGACCTTACAGGCTGAGGACCTGACAAGGTGGGAGCCGGAGGAGAAAGAGGAAGAAGATAAGGTGGAGTCTAATGACGAGGGTCTATCTCTGAAATGTCAAATAATGACACTCTGAAGTGTCTCAAGATGCAGAGAAATAAGAGGGGACAGAAATGGAGAAGGAGAAAGAAAATGAAAGAAAAGAAACACTAAAATAGTTTAAAGTATTGTTGAACTTCAAAGTAACAATAATATGACAATGTGATATAAACAATAAATATGATAAAATAACAATGTGAACCTATTCATACATTCCTAAATCATGTTAAAGGTGAACAATCAGATCCTGGCCAGCCCCTTGGTTTCAAATTTGACTTTCATTTTGTTTGTTTGTGTTTTTTTTTTTTTAATTTTTTTTATGTTTTTATTTATTTTTGAGACAGAGAGAGACAGAACATGAGCAGGGAAGGGGCAGAGAGAGAGACACACACAGAATCGGAAACAGGCTCCAGGCTCTGAGCGGTCAGCACAGAGCCCGATGCGGGGCTCGAACTCACAGACTGTGAGATCATGACCTGAGCCGAAGTCGGACGCTCAACCGACTGAGCCACCCAGGCGCCCCTGTTTGTTTTTGTTTTTAAAGTTTATATGTTTATTTTGAGAGAGAGAGAGAGCATGAGAGGGGTAGGGAGAGAGAGAATTCCAAGCAGGCTCCACATTGTCAGCACAGAGCCCGACACAGGGCTCAATCTCACATAGCAGGAGATCATGACCTGTGCTGAAATCAAGAGTTGAACACTCAACTGACTGAGCTGCCCAGGCACCCCTTGATTTTCATTCTGAACACAATATATCCAAAAGTGTTAAAGAAGGAGTTAAACTTGAGATGATTTTTTTCATGATCTCTTCTAGGAGTATTGGAAATTAGGGTTTATAAAGGTTATCAAGTAGGTATGAAGTGAAGAATTTCATTTTGAAATGCTTTTCCTGTGCTATCACACTACACATGGAATACCCAAGCCCAAACTGAGTAGGTCCTAAGTGCTTAATTTTTCAGCTCCTTTAGCCCTGAAATTTCCTAGTGCAGAAAAAGCATAACTCAAGAAAAACGGTCGTTTTTTTTTGTAATCCAGAGATCGTCAACTTTACACTGCAGAAGAAAGAAGGCCTGTGTTGGCGATCAGGACACTACCGTTAATGAGGCCAGGAAAACCACCGATCCAAGAGTGTGCCCCCATCTCCAGCTCAGAAGTGGAAAAGGTTTGTTTGCATTAGTTGTGCCTTCGTTATTTTCCTATGTAAATATAAAATGGTGCATGATCACATTATGCTTGAGGATAGACTGGCAGATAGCAGTTAAGGATTTTCAGGAAAAACATATTTAATTCAAAGCCCCTAGCTTTGGGAAACCTGGGTGGCTCAGTCGGTTAAGTGTCCAACTCTTGGTTTCAGCTCAGGATCTCACAGTTTATGGGTTCAAGCCATCAGGCTCTGTGCTGACAGCAAGGGGCCTGCTTGGAGTTCTCTCTTGCTCTCTCTCTGCCCCTCCCCCACTTGGTCTCTCTCTCTCTCTCTCTCTCTGTCTCTCTCTCTCTCAAAATAAATAAACATTAAAAAAATTTAAGGGCACCTGGGTAGCTCAGTCGGTTAAGCATCCGACTTCGGCTCAGGTCATGATCTCGTGGTTTGTGAGTTTGAGCCCCATGTCGGGCTCTGTGCTGACAGCTCAGAGCCTGGAGCCTGCTTTGGATTCTGTGTCTCGCTTTCTCTCTGTCCCTCCCCTGCTCACGCTCTGTCTCTCTCTGTCTCAAAAATAAATAAAACAAAAATAAATAAAAAATAAATAAAAAAATAAATAAAATAAATAAAATAAATAAAAAAATTTTTTTAATTTAAAAAAATCAACAAAAGTTTAAAAAAATAAAAAAAGACTCTTAGTTTCTTTTGTGGGTTTGAATTGTATGCAACCAGCAATTTGCAAAGAAACATAAGTATAGGGGTTATTTACCACTGTGGTGTTAACAAGACTTTGTATTATCAAACATTTTCCTTCTCTCATGCAGTGTATTGGATAAATAAGGTGCCTAACGTATTTTCTTTCTGGTAAAGCTGTGCTGAAAGTTACCGTTTCATCATTCTTTCATAACTTAAAATGAATAGAATAATTAAATAAAAATGAATGAAGTTAATATTTGTGCAGGCGACAGTTCTTTGTCTGAAGCCATGTATGCAACCACACTAATCATGAGGATGCATTTGTTCACTGCTTCATATCACTGCCTGGCACACAGTGCGTATACAACAAACACTTGTGGAATGAATGAGTGTCCAAAATCACACTTAGAAGTATGTATTTAATGGTTGAAATGCTTGAAAAAGTGCTCTCCATACATTGGAAACTATTTACTGAGACATGCGTTACTGGGTCTCCTAAGATTACTAAAACTAGTTTTACCAAGAACATCAAATCTAGAAAATGTCAGAAGACTGCAAACAAAATTGGAAACGGAGCACCAAAGTGAGATTATTCAGGTACTCTATTAACCAGAACAAAACAAAACAAACAAACAAAAAACTATATATCTGGGAAAGCCAATCAAATCAACTTCTTAGGACAATTAATGATAACTCAATCTAGTTCTGATGTCTGGTGGGTTTCATTGGAAAGTTAAGCCATGTTAACATAAGAAGTCAACCAAATACTGTCTAGTCTATGTGCAATTCTGTAGAGAAATCCCAGTAGTTGGAACTCAGTTTCACAGAGGACCATTAAAGATCCATCCCCCAGGAGCTTGTAAAGCACCTCTCTTGACCTAATTCTCTCTAATCTGGGTCTCAGCTCTCATTTGTTCATACATCTTTCCTCACCAAATCCCTTTCTGAAGGACTCAATCCTTACTAACTTATACGGGATACAAATAAAAGTGCAATTTTAAATTTTTTTTTTTCAACGTTTATTTATTTTTGGGACAGAGAGAGACAGAGCATGAACGGGGGAGGGGCAGAGAGAGAGGGAGACACAGAATCGGAAACAGGCTCCAGGCTCTGAGCCATCAGCCCAGAGCCTGACGTGGGGCTCGAACTCACGGACCGCGAGATCGTGACCTGGCTGAAGTCGGACGCTTAACCGACTGCGCCACCCAGGCGCCCCACAAGTGTAATTTTAAAACCTAAAGGGCCTACCTATATACTCTCTCTTTTTGGAAAACTGAGGAAATGGATGCCCAGAGAGATGGGGAGACAAACCCCCAACCATCCAGGTCAGTGGATTACCAGCTACAAGTTTTTTCACTACATCTCTATTGAAAAAAGTTCCAATTCACCTCAAAAAGTTTCTGAGACACTAACTTTTCTGTCTTCCCCTTCATAGCGAAATTGCATAAGTCTACTTACTTTTGTTCGTTTAATGCCACCCTCCCACTTTATTGTTCCATCTGCCTCCTGAACGGAGATCAGGAGTATCCACGTTTCAACAGCATCTTCCTAAATCCTCATGATCTGCAATCTTTTCAGCTGTGTCCGTCGACCTGATCCTGAGCTGTCTTTGACATCTCTGGCTTTCTAGGGTTTTGCTGCCTTTTTACTTAGAATATTAGAATGTTGGGCTAACATTAGCTTTCCCCAAGCTGAGTTTTGTAAAACAGCAAGCAGCTTGAGGAGATAATTTGCACAGAGAACAAAGAATGAAGGGTTTGGTGATGCTGTGATTAAATAACCTGGGAAATGCAGCATATTAATTCTTCTCTCAGAGATTCACAAGGCACAACACTTGTTAAGACCCTGACAAGTCTCGGAAGTGAGAGAAATTTATTTAACTCTGCTTACTCTTTAACCTCCTCACATCTATTAACATCCCTTAAAAGTGGTTTGGGACCACCTTACCTAGTCCAGTCCTATTTTATAAATCAAAACTTAAACTGAATTCGAATGATTTACAATCTCCTTCTATTTGGGGGCCAGAGCCAGGACTCCAATCCAGATCCGAGTCCCAAGCAGGGACTACTTTCTAAGTATTATTTCTCCTCTACTGGCTCCAATTCTGTCTGGTCTTCAGCATAACTAGTACCCAACCATTTGCCCTGGGATAGACCATAAATGTCACGCAGTGTTCCTATGCTTGATCTTACTTCAGCTTGATCCTGCATCTAACCAGACCAGAGGACTGTGCTGGGTCCTCAGTTAACCGACTTCTACGTAACACTAAACCCTGTAGAACTTAAGTCTTAAACTCATGTCTTCAGGGGCCAGAACAGCTAATGCAAATGAGTAAAGTAGGTTGTACTCTGTCAGGGGAGTGGTAGGCTTGTGGCAAACTGAAGAAATAAGGCCCCAAATAAGGAAGAAGCTGTGCTGCCCCTAGGTGATTGTGGGATATGGAAAGTCTGGCCTAGTGTTGCCAGATGATCTGACGTTTCAAGGGAAGTAGGAAGCCCAGATTGTTGTGTGAAAGATCTTGAATTTTAGGTGTTGGCAATGAATCTAAAAATACTTAATATATAATGTGGACCAAAGATAACATATCTGCAGATCAGTCTGACTCTCAAGCTGCTGGACTAAAAGTCAGAACACGTTTTTTTCCACACAAATAAGATGCCTAATTGACAGTGTTCTACCCCCACACCTGGATAGTGATAACTAAAACCGAGACATAAAATTAGAAATATTTGATTTTGGGATTTTGTTTCTTTTGCATTTTAAATTGCAATGATGCATACAAGCAGTTTAGAGAACAATGATAACGGACCCGGGAATTATGGACAATCTGAGAGCAATGATAATGGATATGGCAATTATGGAGAATCTGAATGGGATTTATGGGCTCTCTAAGGACTGCAGAGGCTGATGCACTTGTTTCTTTTTAAAATTTCTTTTTCCCTTCAAAGCAAAAAATAAATAAATAAAATTTATTTTCCCTTCAAAGCATAAAGATTTCCTTATCCTTGATTTGAGTATAGTCTCCTTGTCAGAAGTAATTTAAGGTATCACTGCTTGGGGATTACAAAAGAAATAGGGGATAAAGATTCATTTTTCTGCGATAATAAACTGGGTTAAAGTTAGAAGACAAAAGGAAAATATGTTAAAGAGACCATAAAATCGGGGCGCCTGGGTGGCGCAGTCGGTTAAGCGTCCGACTTCAGCCAGGTCACGATCTCGCGGTCCGTGAGTTCGAGCCCCGCGTCGGGCTCTGGGCTGATGACTCAGAGCCTGGAGCCTGTTTCCGATTCTGTGTCTCCCTCTCTCTCTGCCCCTCCCCCGTTCATGCTCTGTCTCTCTCTCTGTCCCAAAAATAAATAAACGTTGAAAAAAAAAATTAAAAAAAAAAAAAAGAGACCATAAAATAATATGATGTAGTGTAAGTATGAAAGAAAGTCCAAGCTGCCTAAGTACTGTCTCCTTCACTACCATCACCTCCAAGGATGCTGGGAGGTGGGCTATTTGTAACTGGGTGTTATAATGATAGGTGCCCAGTACTATGCTAAGGGTCACCGGTCCTTCTCCTTGAGGCTGACAGATGTGTTAAATGCTCGGAGGTACTCTGGATGTGCAGTGCCCTACAACACAAGCAGGGGTGGAGGTTGGCAATCCTCACAAACTGAAAACCAAAGCAATTTCTAGAGCAAGTAAATGACTTCACCCTTGCAAAGAAGCAGGAAGTTCATATGTATGATCCAACGTGGCTACCACTGACTAACGTATTTCTTTAAAACTGCTTCCAGAGACTTTCGCTCACTCCTTTATAGACTCTTAATAAACACAAGTCTTCTTTCCCTGAGGCTGAGTTAAAATACATTTATGTACTGTACTGAAAAAAAGATCCACGTGTAAGTAGAGCTGCGCAGTTCAAACCTGTGTTGCTCAGTGATCCACTGGACAACTGTCCGTGCTGGTAAGGGCACAGCACAACTGGCATTCTCTCACACTGCTATTAATCACGTACAGGAAAATAACTTGGAAATGGGAAATAAGGCCTGTAAAATATTTACACCCTTTGATATGGTAGTTCTAACTGGGGGCAATCACTCAAGGAAAAACCCTAAAAACAAAAAGATTATGTATTCAAATATGTTCACAGTAACATTATTTATAATAGCAAGTAACTAAATAGTCTAAATATCTGGTAACAGGGGAACAGTTAGGTTAAAACTGGCACCTGCTCTTTGATACATCCATTCCAAAGGGAAGGGAATATTATGCAGCAATAATGCGACAATTCCTTCTGGTAAATGATAAGTAAAATAAGCTGTGCATAAAACTGTATATACAGTGTGATAGCATCCAACAAAAGCCAACATATACACAAAAGGAGAGACTGAAAGGAAATATAACAAAAAGCGAGTGGTGGCTGTGTTAAGGTGAGACTGTAGTCAAGTTTTTCTACGTTCTGCGTTTTCCATAGCATAATTCTACACCTCTTATGGTGTATAAAAAATAATTCAGTCCTGTAATTTGTTCAAGGAATTATGCTTCTATGGGAAAAAATTTTTAAAGCAGCTGTAACAGCTAGGGATTATACAGCTTAAAGAACATTCTCCATCTCCTGATATCCACCTACTGTACAAACATACCTTTTCTCTACTCCTATTACTACATACTACTTCCCTGGACACACTTTCGCAGGTACAACGTATCTCGCCCATATACTATATATGCCGTCCTCAAAGTTACAGAAGGCTAACCTGCAGGGTTCCATCTGCTATTGGAATTTCTCCCTCTTCCTCTCACAATCAAACTCCTGTTCATCCATCAGTATGCATCTCAAATGCCGTCTCCTCTATGGCACCCTGCCCTACTCACTCCTCAGACACTCTTCCCTTTGAGCTCTCCAGTTCTTAGTTCAAGCTTCTACTTTTGATACCTGTGGAAATGGATAGTGATAATATAACATCTACCTCCTTCCCTTTTGTTCCCCTAGGACTGGTATACTGTCTGGTACAACACTAGTGCTCAATATAATTGTGAACAGATTAACATAGTGTAGATTATATTTCTCTTCATTGTTGCTTTTAAGTTCATGCTTTTTTTTAAATTTTTTTTTAACGTTTATTTATTTTTGAGACAGAGAGAGAGCATGAACAGGGGAGGGGCAGAGAGAGAGGGAGACACAGAATCCAAAGCAGGCTCCAGTCTCTGAGCTGTCAGCACAGAGCCCAAGGCGGGGCTCGAACTCACGGACCGTGAGATCATGACCTGAGCCAAAGTCGGACGCTTAACTGACTGAGCCACCCAGGCGCCCCAACTTCATGCTTTCTGAAAAGAGCAGGCAGCTTACCTGCCCCCTATCATTTTTCTACTTGGGCTCTTCATGGAGAGGAACAGGAATCTGGGAGAAAAGCAAGCACATTTTGGTGCTGATCCTACTGACGATGCCTTATTTGAGAAGTGGGGTATATGGGGAAAACTTCCTGTCAGGACATAGTTACCACACCTCTTTACAGTAAAAGCTATCATGGATTTGCTCAACAAATATGTGAGTGTTTACTTCGTGCCAGGTACTTTTACGAGTTGGGTGCATGGTGATGACACCCACAGACATGCTCCCTCCCCTCCCAGAGCTTCCAGCTGGCCAGGAAGACACAATTACTTAGGAAGACAAATTACTTAGGAGTAATTAAACAGGGTGCTTGGGTGGCTCAGTTGGTTAAGCATCTGCCTTCAGCTCAGGTCATGATCTCATGGTCTGTGAGTTTGAGACTCATACCGAGCTGCATGCTGGCAGTAGAAGCTTGCTTAGGATTCTTGCTCTCTCCTCTCTCTCTGACCCTCTTCTGCTCATGCTTTCTCTCTCTCTCTCTCTCTCTCAAAATAAATAAACTTAAAAATTTTTAAAAAGGAGGGGCGCCTGGGTGGCGCAGTCGGTTAAGCATCCGCCAGGTCACGATCTCGCGGTCTGTGAGTTCGAGCCCCGCATCAGGCTCTGGGCTGATGGCTCAGAGCCTGGAGCCTGTTTCCGATTCTGTGTCTCCCTCTCTCTCTGCCCCTCCCCCATTCATGCTCTGTCTCTCTCTGTCCCAAAAATAAATAAACGTTGAAAAAAAAATTAAAAAAAAAATTTTTTAAAAAGGAAGGAATTAAACAGACAATTCCCATCCATTGACAGATGAATGGATGTGGTACATATACATACAATAGACTATTACTCAGCAATCAAAAAGAATGAAATCTTGGGGCACCTGGGTGGCTCAATACATTGAGTGTCTGACTTCAGCTCAGGTCATGATCTCATGGTTTGTGGGTTCAAGCTCCAGCATCAGCCTCCATGCTGACAGCTCAGAGCCTGGAGCCTGCTTCAGATTCTGTGTCTCATTCTTTCTCTGCCCCTCTCCCACTTGTGCTCTGTCTCTCAAAAATAAATACATGTAAAAAAATTTTTTAGGGGGCGCCTGGGTAGCTCAGTCGGTTAAGCGTCCAACTTCGGCTCAGGTCATGACCTCACGGTTCAGGAGTTCGAGCCCTGCATCAGGCTCTGTGCTGACAGCTCGGAGCCTGGAGCCTGCTTCGGATTCTGTGTCTCCTTCTCTCTCTGCCCCTCCCCAACTTGTGCTCTGTTTCTCTATGTCTCTCAAAAAAATAAATAAATGTAAAAAAAGAATGAAATAAAAAAAAAAAGAATGAAATCTTGCCATTTGCAACTATGTGGATGGAACTGGAGGGTATTATGCTAAGTGAAATTAGTCAGAGAAAGACAAATATCATATGACTTCACTCATATGAGGACTTTAAGATACAAAACAGATGAACATAAGGGAAGGGAAGCAAAAATAATATAAAAACAGGGAGGGGGACAAAACATAAGAGCCTCTTAAATATGGAGAACAGAGTTACTGGAGGGGTCGTGGGAGGGGGGCATGGGCTAAATGGGTAAGGGGCACTAAGGAATCTACTCCTGAAATCATTGTTGCACTATATGCTAATTTGGATGTAAATTTTTAAAAATAAATAAATACATAAATAAAAGACAATTCCCAATAGCATATGTTCTGTGGAGGGAAAGAACAGGGTGGAGCAGGACAGGGAAATAGTGAAGGACAGCAACTAGACTGGGTGGTTCAAGCAAGAGGTCCCTAAGCGTAGACCCACCCCCTTTGATGTGCGTGCAAGAAGCTTTTGTCTCAAGTAAGGCACCATAGCTGTCAACAACTGCAGTGTTTTAAACTTTAAACAAAGAATGACTTTTCTGAAGCAGTGCACTGGGGACACAACAAGGAAGACTGACTTAAAGAAGTTTTTGTTTAAGATGGAAAAACAAAAAACTACTAAATCCACATAACAGTAACAATTTTTCAATCAAATTATATATTTGGCTGCCCAAATTTAAAAGCTATTCTACAGGTTTGTCACAGAGAATATTTTTAGTAAGTAGTTTGAAGCTTTTCTCACTAAGCCATACTTATTCTTGAAAACTCACACTTTTGTTATATGTTTTCATAATTCTATTAGCTGACCTGGAGTTAGCATAATTAAAACAGTGGAATATATCTTAACACAAGACTGGGCCTAGTTCTACATAAATTACATAAATATTAAATTAAGTAGTTCTACATAAATTATAGAAGTTACATAAATATCTCCATCAAACTTCTTATATATACCTTACAGAGACTCCATAGAAGGAACCCCCTGTAGGTGCCATGCTATCTCACCTCAGAACTGTGCACCTGCTCTTTCCCTGCAATGCCCTTACTTCCCTCTGTCTGGTGTTGTTCTTCATATGCTTGCTTTCAGACTCATAAGTGGGTGGCAGGGGGAATGGCATAAAGACATTTAACCACTGACAACACCCAAATGAAAGTCCAACTTTTGAAGCAGTTAACGTTCTAGGATTTGCCCCCAAATATGCTTTTATGGAGTAGGGAAATCTTGTTGTTTTTAGAGTAACTGAAAATCACACCACTCAGCTTCCTTCTGTAGACATGACCAATAACAATGTTTCTGTTTTCATCCAAAATGTCTTCATTTAATTTGCAGAATTATGCCAATTTGGATTTGCTAGGTGAGGAAATGGAACTATCAAGTTATTGGTTTGGATCAGTAAGAGCTTCTAAGGTAAGCTAGCTAGCAGTAAGAGCTGCTAACTAAGGCTCAAATACAGCATATGGTGTGTCCTATAAAATACTGGCCCACTGTTCTTGACAAAAGTATAGTGTATGCATTTACATGGTATACTGTTAACCACAGAATTAATAGGCTTCAATCTACAAGGAGAAAGTTGAATATTCGTCTGATGTGAACCTCATTGTGAAGCAGATAGAAAAAGCTACTTTGTTCACTCATATGAGGACTTTAAGACACAGAACAGATGAACACAAGGGAAGGGAAGCAAAAATATAAAAACGGGGGGGGGGGACAAAACATAAGAGACTCTTAAATATAGAGAACAAACAGAGGGTTACTGGAGGGGTTGTGGGAGGCGGGATGGGCTAAATGGGTAAGGGGCATTAAGGAATCTATTCCTGAAATCATTGTTGCACTACATGCTAACTAACTTGGGTGTAAATTAAAAATATATATAAATATATAATATATATATATTTTATTTATATATAATATATATAAATATATATATATAAAATATATATATAGTATATAAAATATATAAAATATATAAAATAATAAAAATTAAAAAAAAAAGAAAAAGCTACTTAGCCTATAAAAGTCCAAATTTTAAGATATGTTTCCACATAGATAAATTAACCAACATAAATTTAAAATTAGTTATTTGGGGAAATTAACCATTTTACTTTTCCCCCCTTTTAAAGTATTTTTTAATACAGGGCGCCTGGATGGCTCAGTTGGTTAAGCATCCAACTTTGGCTCAGGTCATGATCTCACAGTTCACAAGTTCAAGCTTTGCATCGGGCTCTGTACTGACAGCTCAGAGCCTAGAGCCTGCTTAGGGTTCTGAGCCTCCCTCTCTCTCTCTGCCCCTCCCCTACTCACTGTCTCTCTCAAAAAAATAAACATTAAAAAATTAAAAATGTTTTAAATACACATTTTAAAATGTACTAAATGGGGCACCTGCACGCAGTCAGTTGGGTGTCTGACTTTGGCTCAGTTCATGATCATGCGGTTTGTGAGTCTGAGCCCTGTGTCAGGCTCTGTGCTGACAGCTCAGGGACTGGAGACTGGAGACTGCTTCTGACTCTGTCTCCCTCTCTCTTTATATATATATAAATATATATAAGTGTATATATAATATACTATATATATAATAAAATATACTATATATAGGTATGTGTATATATACACACATACACATATATACACATATATATGCATATGCATATATATGTATATATGCATATGTATATATGCATATATATGTATATATAGAGAGAGATTTAGTACCTCAGTAATATCCATTAGTAACCTCCATCTCAGGTTTTAATCACAAGCTGTAAAATTTATTTTGGCTACTTCCTGTCAGAAATGATAGCTCAATACGATGAGCATCACCAATCAAAACATTAGTTTTGGCAGACACCCTTGAAATCATTCTAAAAAACAGGCTACAGGTTGAGACCCTGAAATGTAAACTCCACAGTTGCTTGGGAGTAGATTTTGTGGCTGATACTTTGAAGAGTCCACCAGGATGCAGGGTTGATGAACTCCATTCCATCCTCACGTCCCTCCATCTCTTAGGGAAATTCAACACATTTGACTACCCTTTCCTGGTACTGCTCTCTGCTGGTTTCTTTGACTCTACTTCCCCCCACCTCCCCCCACCCTCCGTATTTCTCTTTGTTCCCTGACTGCTCTGTCCCCTTTGTTGGTACCACATCTTCTCAGATCTAAAACTACTCTCTTCTCATCCAACGTCGTTTCCTTAGAGGATTCCATGTCTTCACGGGATTTCAATCACCTTTGACATGCCAAAAAATTTCTCAATATTCACATTTTCTTTTATATGATTACTTGCCACATATTTTTGGTATGTGATTGTAGCACTAGGAAGGCCAAGTGCTGTTTTTTTGTGAATTGCTATAAGTGCCCAATATATGGTTGTTAATGAATGATAGAAGCCATTGTGAATTTCTTCTGTTATGGTGGTCAGCTGAAGATACCTGCCTTTAATAACTTCAGAAGTCAAAGTCATCTTTTCCATAGGTATAGGCCAGATCTCTAGGCCCAACAGATGGCAATCATTTGAGCAAATCCAAAGCCCTCTGTTGAGAAAAATATCAGCCCTACTTGCAAGTACTTCACCATTTCACAGCATGGCAAGATGGTCCACCATTGGGACAGAATTCAAATAAAGGACTTTAATTTATACAACAAAATGTCATGTCACTAACTGTACCTTAGGTACCTGAAGTCTAAGGAACTCTTTCCAGGTGACATCATATTCTAAAATAAATTGATACCTTGACAAACTCCAGTGGAGATCTTTGCTATAAGACAGTGGAGGCCTAAGAGACATTCAATTTCTTTGGCTTTCAGAGCACTAACTCTAAAGCCAGAGTCCCTGAATTAGAGGTTTGGCTCTGGGTGTGTGAGTTGGGCAAGATATTTAACCCCTCTGTGCCTCAGTTGCTTCATTTACAATATAGGAATAATAGTACTTATCTTACAGGATTGTTATAAAGATTGAGTTATTATGTATGTAAAATGTAGGAGTTAGCTATGATGATGAGGATTCATAGATCTACTCAGGTAGAACACCAGCAAACTAAGGCCATGAACTCCAATACTTTAACCATAAGAAGAAGTTTTTAGTTCTAGCTTTATACCAAGCACTGTGCCAAGAATTTTATATATGTAGTCACATCTAGTCCATATCAAGCTTTGAGGGAAGCACTATCATTATCCCACTTTTATAGATAAGAAAACTGAGTTCAAGTAACTTGCCCAACTCATTTCAAAACTAGTTAGTGCTAATGCCAGGATTTAAATCCAATAGCCAAAGCCAACAGAAGTTCAAGTTAAAAAGAGCTATACCTGTATAGAGCCAGTCTGCTAGTAAGAACAGCAACAGATTGACAAGAATAACGGTAAAAACAAAAGAATACAAAAGAGCATGTTACTGCTGGAGTATACTGTAGACAACTGTAGACAACTGTCAAAATCAGATCTGGACTACATAGATTTCTTATGTTAGGTACTGTTGCAAGTCCTTTACATATTAACTTATGTGTGATAATGATGACAAACAATAAAACTTTATACATATAACCTAAGGCAATCTTCATAACATCATTATGGGTTAAGTATCATGACCATTTACATGATCAAGAAACAAACTCCTAGGTTAAATATGTTAAATAGGTCACACAGCCAGTAGAGCTCAGAGTATGGATTTGAACACAGATCTCCCTGATTCTCAAATCACTTAAGCACTTAAGCACTATGAAAAATTTCCCCCAAATTTGGTAAACACACCATCAGTATCATGAAGTTTTTTGTAAAGAAGGAAGGATCTATAGTTAAGTTTGGGACTCACTATATATTTTCTCATTAAGATTCAAAACACATGTTAGTATGGCAGGGATTCTGAAATGTCTTACAATTAAAAAAGAAATCCAAGTTAACTCTATTTAACTCATCATTCCCCAGTTTATTTAACCATGGAACTTCTTCAGGTTAAATCCTCCAGGACTAAATTTTATTCATTCATTCATTCTTTCTTTATCTATGATGTTATTCTTAAGCAAACTCTATACCCAACATTGGGCTTGAACTCACAACCTTGAGGTCGAGAGTCACACGCTCCTCTGACTGAGCCAGCCAGGCATCCCCAGGACTAAAATTGTAAATGCCTAATACATAAAATCCTCCAGGACTAAAATTTGTAAATACATGATACATCCCTGTGTGATGCTTTCGTAATGTGGATCATACAACGAATACAAAACATTTCAGAGTGCAGGGGATTGAAGGGGAGAAAACTGAACAATCATAATAGGAAGCTGTGGAATATAGTTGAAAGGGCTATGGAGCCTCCTCAGACCCGTTCACAGCCAGCCTCCCCCATCAGTTATTTAACTTTGCTATTGGTTGTATTTATAACTCAGTAAATAGATCCATTATTTTTTTTAATATTTGTTTGTTTGTTTGTTAGAGGGGAGGAGGAACTGAGAGAAAGGGAGAGAGAGAATCCCAAGCAAGCTCAGCACTCTCAGCACAGAGCGTGACATGGGGCTCAAACCCATGAACTATGAGATCATGACTTGAGCCAAAATTAAGAGTTGGAGGCTCAACCGACTGAGCCATCCAGGTGCCCCAAACAGATCCATTATTATACACATATCTGACAGTAATCTTTTCTATTAAAAGCAGATCATTTTCTACAAGCAGAATTGATTTGCCTTACTAAGAAAGTCAAGGAAGCAGGGATTATTGCTACTGTGGACTTGCTCCTCACTAAGAGGGAAGAACAATGCCATGAAATGAAAGGAACTGTAACCCTGGGACAGAACGAGGCATTAGAACTGAGGCATAAACTAGGAATAATGAGATAAACATCCTGCATTTTAGAAAAGCAGACTTCAGAACAAAGCAAAGGTAATTTGAGTCCCAGGGCAGGGATGATATTATGGGACAGGCAGTGCAGAAGACGGTCAGTGAAATCAATTTTTCATGAAATATTTATCAATTATCCATTCAAGAGGAAAACGGAAAGGTAGAACGATATCAAATGAATGTGGGAATCCACCAGTGATCTTTTAAGGAGACGGCCTAAAGAGTTGTTAGAAACAAGCAGATAAATTCATTACAAATTCAAAAACAAGCATAAATCTGCAAAAATAGCATGAGGAAGTTAGAAACCCAGAAAACAGTGAGGCTTGCAAAAAAGAAAAAAAAATGTTGCAAAGGGCAACAAAAACCTGTTCTGGGGTAAGTTCAGGGTCATAGGCACATAAAAGCATTAAGTCTGCCCTTTCGGACAAATGATGTCACAGAAGACTGAAAGAAAGCAGAACCAAGAATTCCTGTTTTTCTATAATGAATGATCTTCCAACCACAAACAAACGCTAAAACAGATAGGAAGGAAATTGTGTCTATGATAGCTGAGAAAGCCTAGAATATGGGGGGGAGCTTGTACATAAAGAGACAGCAACCTAAGGAAAGAAACATACAGGGGCCACACACACACACACACAAATGCTAGCAGAGTGTAAAGGAATCTTAATCACCAAGAGAGATTAAGGCAGACTGGGGGAAAAGGTAAAGTTTCTAAAAGAGACAATTTCTGAGTAGGTGTTGAAAGATGAGTGGAATGTTAGCCAAAGTCTGCATGTGGGAGGGCATGAGAGGCAGAAGTAACAGGAAGAAAGTTGTCAGATACAAACATGCAGACTGTCATGGGAACAGGGAGACTGGATTCAGCAGTGTGGGACAGGCTGTGGCAGGCTCTATGTGCCCATTAAGGAATGTAGTACTTTTATTCTGCGACTATTGCAGGGGACAGGAGGCCAGGGGTGAGGGAAGGGATGGGGGGGGGGTGGTGAGATCCACTGGAGGGTTAACAGTCAGATTTGAGCAGAACAGGGAGTCCAGGAATCATTCTACAACTTTGACTTGATTATGCTGAATGTTGACAAGCCAAATAAATGTAGACGGAGCATCTGTCCAGATTTGTCTGGGAATAATTCTGGTTCAAAACCGTTGTCCAAGCATGATTATTAATAGCAGCCTCTAGCACTCTCAAAAATGTCCTGGTTTTGACAATAAGTTATAGGATTACCTAGATATATGTAACTTGGGGACTATCTGTGTTTAATAGCAATAATAGTAAACTTGTATTTAAATAGCTACAAACTGCAGAGAGGAGAGTTTCCCAACAGGTGTGACACAAATGGATTACAGGTGGACCATGGGCCATGCAACATTGATATTTAAGTGTTTCATAGAAGTAAAAACGCAAAACCATTTTTCATAGCCATTCAAAATTTATCAGAGTTCATATTCTGCTTGAGAATAATTTTTAAATTTCTTACATAAATCTTTTGAGTTCTAGCATTCAAGCCCATACAGACCGATTTCCTCCTTATTCCCCCCAGTTTCCTCTGGAATACTTCTACAAATATAATCAAGTCTAGGGCATGAGAACAAGATTGGGAGACACTACTGTAGATTAATTTAACTGTGGGAGTTCAAAAAAAGGTCAGGATACAGTCAACTAGCATCAAGTTATCACGAGCATTCCCACAGGTAGGTGTTGGTCACAGAGACAGAACCAGAGGCAAAAAGGAGAAATCCATCACAGAGGACTTTGTTTTCAGGTCAGCCTGGCTCAGCTGTGAGAGTGTCAAAATAGGAGCCCAGGACATGTGACTCCAGTCTCTGTTGAACTAATCATGTGCTCTTGGGGATGTCACTGACCCTTTCTGAGCCTCAGTTTCCTCACTTGATAAGTGGAAGTAATTCATGCCAGCCAGTTACTTATTATAAAAATGAAATGAGGGGTGAGGCACCTGTGCTGGTTCAGTGGGTAGAACATGTGACTCTTGATCTTGGGGCTGTGAGTTCAAACCCCATACTGGGCATAGACCCTACTTTAGAAAAAAAACAAAACAAAACTTAAAATATAGATTTTGAGGGCAAAAATGAGATAGGTGGAACCTTTATAAAATCTAGACTGCTGGGGCACCTGGGTGGCTCGGCCAGTTAAGCATCCGACTTCAGCTCAGGTCATGATCTTGCGGATCGTGGGTTCAAGCCCTGTGTCGGGTTCTGTGCTGACAGCTCAGAGCCCGGAGCCTGCCTCAGATTCTCTGTCTCCATCTCTCTCTGCCCACCCGCACCCCATTCTCTTGCTCTCAAAAATAAATCAACATTAAAAAAATTTAAAAATAAAAAAATCTAGGCTGCTATATAAATGTAAAATAATGAAAAATTATGTTCGTCAGGATCTCATTTCTCTTAGGGCTGGCTTCCTCTTCCTATGTTGTCACTGGTGTTCCCTTCGGGTGTCCCCAGAAGGATCACACAATCTTACTCTCACCCTATGCACATCCTTTCCCACTAGTTCCACTACCACCCATTCACCAACCGCTCCCAAATGTGTATCTCCAGCCCAGCTCTCTCTCCCTCCTGGGCTCTGGTCTTGTTGCTGTAAGCTATTCGTGAAAAGCTGTCCTTGGACTAGTCCCATGGACACCTCAAAACAAGGTCCAACATCTATTATCTTCACTTTCAGATCTGCTCCTTCCCCTAAATCAGGATCATCACCACCATTCACCCAAGTTCTCTAGAGTCTGTGCCAGGAGCTACCTTTGGCTCCTTTCTCTCCTTTACCCCATACAATCCCTTCATCAGCAAATCTGGTTCAGCTGCACTGCCAGCCAGCCTGGCTTTATTAGTTCAGGCTCCCACCTCTCACCTGGATTGCTTTCTAAGTGGACTGTCTCCTTCGCCTGCTTCCTCAAACTCCAGTGTCTCTACACTGCTACTGAGAAAAGACTGTTCTAGAACACGGGCTTGATTATGGGGTTTCCCTGTGAAAAACCTTTCAGTGGCTCCTTGCTTGGCCCACAGAGCCCTTCATTATGTGGCCTGTGCTTCCTTCCAGCCTTACCACTCTGAGGTCTAAGCAACTTTTAGTTCCTTGGCTCTATCATCCTCTTCCACCGGAATGTCCCTTCTGACTGGAATGCCCCTTCTTTCTCCCTCCTGTTCTCCTACCCCACCTCCTTCACTAAGGTCCTGTAGAAAGGCAAGCTCGTACAATGGTTAAATTCTAGAGTTCAGAGTGAGACAGGCAGGAGCGGAATCGTGATTCTACCGCTCATAAATTGTGTCAGCTTGAGCAATTTTTCTTTGCATTTCAGTTTCCTCCTTTGTAAGATAAGGAAAATAAGAACACCCACCTCAAAGAATCCTAGCATGGACTAAATGAATTGCATGCCAAGCACATAGCACAGTATCTGGCACAGGGTGAATGCTCACTATATGCTTAATAGAGGTTACTGTATATTTTTACTGTAAACACTTAACCTTGATGACTCAGATTAGATGCCCGTGTGAAAGGGTAACAATCCTCAATGCCCGATGACCGGGTGCATATTACAGGTCCTTTCTAAGGCTCTTGCAGCAACCCATAAAGCCTCTGTCAGAAGTCTGTCATTCAAGTGCTACTCTGTAACTGTCCATAGGCTTATCTCCCCTTCACCCCCTGGAAACTCCTCAAGATCAGGCATGTGTCTTTCATTTTTGTTTTGCCAGTTGGTGTTTGGTCAATTTTTCTTATATGAGTGATGACTTCCAAATGGTAGTATTTTAAGTTTATTTTGGAATACTGAAAGGTAGATTGTGAAAATTTCATAATATGACACAAATTAGTTAGAATATAGCTGGGTTTGCCACTTGGAAATTCAATTACATTTCTTAATTCTTTATAAACATAAAATGGAGAAAATAAGTAATACACATTTCCCACATCAGTTCATTTGGCAATAATATATACTCATTATTTTAAAAGATGTAATTGTGTATTAACAGACTGGTTAAGGGGAGCCTGGGTGGCTCAGTCAGTTGAGTGTCTGACTTTGGTTCATGTTGTAATCCCAAGGTTCAGGAGTTTGAGCCCCAGATCAGGCTCCCTGCTGTTAGCGCGTGGAACCCGAACCCTCTTCCATCCTCTGTCCCCCTCTCTCTGCACCTCCCCTGCTCACGCACTCTCTCTCTCTCTCAAAAACAAACATTAAAAAAAAAAAAAATACTGGTTAAGAACGGTTACTGCACTTCCACACCTCACAAAAATGTCTTTAGATCAAGCTCAAGCCACATGTTAGAAACAGAAGGTCCCACTAAAATACAATAACATTCCTGTGCTCAGGGCTATATTTGTAGGGTTCTCAGAAAAATAACAAGGAAAACTGTAAATTAGGCATTATCTAACAAACCTGGTAGCTGAGTCAATCTGACCTTAATGTTTGATTGGATCCATCAGAAGGTGTCGCCTATGTAGCCCGACTCAGATTGCTCACCTGTCAGGATTAATATCGATTAAATATTGCCCCTAAAGCTATTTAGAGCCTTTCTGCTGCCATGTGTTTACAAAAATTCCATCAAGTCAACTAAAAACTATTGAGCTTGGTGAAATCTCTAATTTACATGAATAAATATGTATCACAACAAGTCTAGAAAATGGCAGACAAAACTTAAATATTTACAATGTTCTCACATTAAATTTACCAGCCATTAGTAAAAGTCCCAGTTCATGAATGGTTATGAAAAAGGTTAACAAGTTGGAGTTCTTCACGGCGTGACAGTGCAGCTGTCATTTAAACCACCCTCACACAGCCTGAAGGCACATGCATCATGCACAGAACATCCAGGAGGAGACATGTTGCATTTTGATGTTTGGGGGCATTTTACAAGATGAAAAACCTTGCTCAACTTGTTCGAAAGCACTGACATCCATAAGAAATAGGGGGAACAGGGGCGCCTGGGTGGCGCAGTCGGTTAAGCGTCCGACTTCAGCCAGGTCACGATCTTGCGGTCCGTGAGTTCGAGCCCCGCGTCGGGCTCTGGGCTGATGGCTCAGAGCCTGGAGCCTGCTTCCTATTCTGTGTCTCCCTCTCTCTCTGCCCCTTCCCCGTTCATGCTCTCTCTCTGTCCCAAAAATAAATAAAAAAAAAAAAAAAAGAAAAAAAAAAGAAATAGGGGGAACATTCAGCAAATATGCCAATTTCAACAATCTTTTACATTATGTCATCAAAAAGATATACAGAACTAGTAAGCTGGGAGATGATCAAGGTAAGCCAAGCCACGCCCCTGCTCTGTACTCCCTTAAGATTCCTTATTGCCTTTGGCCCCTCCTCTAAACAGCGTATAACCCCTCCCTCCTATGAGCTTCTGGAACTGTGCCTCTTCAGTAATGCCTATCAGCTCTTACCTTTTTAATACCTGTATAGTAACATGTCTTCTCCATTCCACCAGGCTGTAGGTTCTTTTAGGTCATTTTGGCATCTCCCTAACACCTCACATAGTGGTCTTTTGATCTGTGTCACATCTAATTGAGCATGAAGCATGGCAATGTGACAGCTCTGTCAGGGGATCCAGGACGCTTCTTGTCAAGAAATCTGATGTTCTTATAGAACAATTACTAAAATATTAACCACATTGGCATTGTGTACACATCAATTCCACTTTAGAAGTAGGAAATCTACAAAATTTTTTTTAAATCGTTTATTACTACATGTTCATTGTAGAAAAACTAGAATATACAGATATGAAAATTGAAGCTATAACCTATGGCCTAGAAAAAAATTACATTTTAAATTAGATCCTTCTACTTTTTCTCTAAGTATAGATAGACAAATAGATATACATAACTATAGTTTTTGGGATATAAATATTTTAAGCGGGATAATGGCATGCATATATGCTGTTTTGTTGCGTTTTCCCACTTAACATACAGTACAAATCTTCTGTAAGTCATTAAACATTATTTTATAACCTAAGGGTTTTGAATGTATAGTATTCCAAATTATGTGTACCATAAGTGTGTAATCTCTAATATTACTTGCTTTCATTCTTTTAAATAATGCTGCAAAAAAAAGGAAGAAAGAAACCTAGGTTGCTGAATGTTCCCCCATATTTCTCATAAAACAGCAGTACTTTTTGACTAGTTGAGCAAGGGTCTTGACTCTGTAAAATGTTTCCATCTCCACAGCTATAGCCTTGCCTATATCACTGAGTACTTAAATTCATACTGGGGCACCCACCGGGTGGCTCAGTTGGTTGAACATCCAACTCTTGACCTTGGCTCAGGTCATAATCTCCCAGTTCATGAGATTGAGCCCCAAGTCCAGCTGCGCTGACAGCATGAAGGCTGCTTGGGATTTGGTCTCTCGCCCTCTCTCTCTGTCAATCCCCCATGTACTCCCGTGTGCGCAGACTTCCCCTCTCTTTAAATAAAGAAATAAAATATAAAAAATAAATTATTACTGAGGGATTGTTGGGTCAAAGAATAAACACGCTTCTACTGCTTTCAATGAATATTGCCAAACTCAGCAGTGTGAACTTCTCAGGATCTTCACCTGTGTTGGGATTACTATTTTAAAAAAATCTTTCCTTGCACAGCATTCTGAGATCAGCCTCCAGAACCTGCCCAACTCCCTACTTTTGTCCCTCTAGTCTCTGGCTGACCAATCTTCATCTACACCTCTCTCTCCTCTGCCTTTCCCAGACCTTTTTTGTGTGCTGTTCTGCTCACATCTTATGAAGGCTTTGCTATAACCCTGAAATTTGCCTAGCTAGTATTTTATCCCCTTTAGATTCTTACAGCCAAAGTGTCAACCAACTAATCTGATAAGCTAATCCATGCTAATGTAAAAGCGCCCATCCCCAGCAACATGTGTTCAGTTTAAGGAATACATATTGCCTACATCTGTAATGCATTTTATTTACCTTAAAGAGCATTGTTCTCAAATTTTACTGCATATTGAAATCACCTGGGGAGCTTTTAAGACTGATGCCTGGAATTTACCTCCGAGTAAATCTGGTATAGGCATAGGATAGGACTTAAGCATCAGGATTTTTAAAAACAAATTTTAATGTTTATTCTTGAGAGAGAGAGAGAGAGCACATGAGTGAGCAGGCAAGTGGTGGGGCGGGGGGAGGGTCAGAGAGAGAGGGAGACAGAATCTGAAGCAGGCTTCAAGCTGTCAGCCCAAAGCTCAACGCAGGGCGTGGGGCTCAAACTCACAAACCAGGAGATCATGACCTGAGCTGAAGTCGGAAGCTTAACCGACTGAGCCACCCAGGTGCCCCCAAGCATCAGGATTTTTAAAGCTCCCTAGGTGATGCTAATGCAGCATCTGTGTTTGAGAGGACTTTAGAGAAAGATCTCCAGTACCTTCTTCTTAGGTAATATTGGAGGACCCCCCAGGAAAAAAAGCACAATGAACATAATCTCAATAATCTGACTCACCTGCACAGGGTAAAGGAGGGAAGAATTGGCATGAAAGGGTGCAGTGTTTGCCAATGACACAGAATAAAAGCAGCATTCGTATTTCTTGATGCTGGGCGCGAGCCTATGGTGTTACGAAGTAGGCCAAGAGGCCAAGCTTCACTTCTGAAGTAGCTTCAGTTACTTTTGTAATTGAGCAAGTCAGCTCTGACTAAAATTGTCTGGGTAACAAACTTCATGCCATGCAATCTAGTGGTAGCTCTCCACATTTCAATAAGTCATGTCCAGTTTACATTTGTTTTACCATTTGAACAAAGTTGGGCAATCCAACAGATCTTCATAATCCATAGTGGACCTTTGGAACAACTCTTAGAAGAATAACTACAAGGTCCAGGCATTTGAATGCATTACTAAACCTCACAGCAACCTTGTAAGGTAGATATTAACCCCATTTTACAGGGAAAACTGAGGACTAGTAAGGTTAGTAATTGCCTGGCCTCGCTGCCAGCAAGTAGCCTGCTGGCTGGAACGGGACTCAGGGAGGCAGGACTCTACCTGTCCTGCTCTTACTCACAATGTGTTAAGTCACATTGCCTTGTCCTCAGGATGATGTGGAGTGACATTGGTAAAATGCTTTATTGGGTAGAATGTGCTTCCGTGTGGTCTGAATAATCTTTCTAATATTTCACAATTTAGAAGAAAAGTGAGGAGAGCCACTTCTGTGCAAACTGACTCCCAAGCCACAGTGTCAGGTGAGGATACTTGGTTACCTCATTTATCTTGTGACCTGGCTTTACACTCATTATCACTCCCAAACACCAGCTGAGGGCACATTCTAGCTAGAGGACCATAGGGCCCAAAGGCCTTGCCCTTGATGGGTTGACAGCCTATAGTTAGGGAAGAAAGGCTTTTCTCCAAACCTGGCTTTTCCCAAATTCCATATGATGAGGAAGACTTCTTTGATGACCTGAAAACCAACTATCTCTGCAGGCAATATAGCCATTTTTCATGTTTTTCTTATTCTTATTAGTCATTATTCTTATTGTTGAAGGCCATTATAACCCATCCAGGGTAAATGCCATTGTACCCCAAAACCTTAAAAGGATATCACTCCCAAATTACAGAATTTCTGAAGGAAGAGAGGGACCGTAGGGCTTGCTACAAGAAGATTGCCTTTCTTGAAACAAACGTTAGAGAAGGGGATGGTCACTCTTTCACCATGTCAGTAAGCAGGAGGGAAGGAGGGGGTCTGTGACTTCATAGACCATCCCTAAGGGACAACAGGGGACTTTGGGATTGAAAACATGGCTGGATTTAAGAAAAACAAATCCCTAGTAGGAAGGTGCTACCATACCCTACTTAAGGGGCTTTTTGATAGGACAAAGCCTCAGAGACTCTGTGATCCTACACACAGAACAGACAGGGGAAAAGGAACATCAGCCCTCTAGGAAAAATCACGATTTTTTTTTTCTCTTTGTTTAGTCACTCCTGAAAAAAAAGGAGCTTACAAAAATAACCTGCGATTGAGGAGGGTTAGAATAATAAGGCCCAGCTTTGCGGATTGGAGTTCAGATTTCAGATTCTCTGCCACTAAAACGAATGCCTCTTACTATAGAATAAACTCCAGTTCTATTTTACTGTCCATGGGGGAAGAGATGCATCCCCATGATACAAGACACAGAAATGTCACCCACCAGGGTAAAAGCAGGAGTATCCTGGCTCGGTAAAGATTGTCTCCTTGACAGCCGAGGACATAAAATAAATGCCGCAGGGCAGGCAGAAAAGTGCATCATGCTGCCGCCCCCCTCCACCGCCTCTCCTCTAACCAGGCTGCCAGGCCTCCTGGCCTCCTCCGTGGGCTGAGCTGATAAGCCCCACGCATGAAACGGGAGATCCCTGCGGTTACTCAGGTGCTTAGACGAGCCCTGCCTGCAGCCCCCGGGAACGGAGAGCTCCACGGTCCGAGGATGTTGGGAGGCTGCCCGTGCCGGCTTCTGCTTTTAAGGTGGCTGCATTACCAGGAATCAGAGACTGCCCCCCCCCCCCGCCCCCCGCCAGCCTTCCTAAAACATTTAGCTCACTCTCTCCTGGCCCCTACGGAAGAATGAAAATGGGGGGAAGGGTGGCTTCTAAAATGCTGTAAGGTGGTTTTTTTGACGTTGCAAACCAAGAAGGAAGGGGGGCGCTTAGGACAGACGAAGGGTTAAACAGTTGTCAAATTCGATTCAAGAACTTCACCTTCTCGATCACCAACGCAGAAGAGAAGACACAGATCTAGCCCGCTGCTAGCAAGGAGGCAAATGCGACACCCTGAAAAAAAGCCTGACTGAACCACCTTAAAAATCGATCGCCTAAATGCGTTAGAAAAATATGCGTTCTCGTGGGACGCGGTCCGGAAATCTTGCTTCCCCCTCCAAATATTGCTTAAGAGGGAGAGAGAATCAGCGCTGGGCTGCATCTCACCACTTGCTGTGCGCTCCGGAAAGTCGCGTCCAGCAGCATCAGCTTCCAGGGATCGGACACGGAGCTGGGCAGGGGGATGTAGATGTAATAGGCGGCCAGCGCCACCAGGGCGGTGAGCAGGACACAGGACGACCTCATCCTCCCCCGGCTCGGCTTGCCCGCGGATGGACGAGGGAGGAAAGGTATATGCTAACCTCCAGCAAGTTTCTGCAAGGGTCAGCCGCTCATTCACCGTTTCTTATACGCCCAGCAGCCAATCAGAGGCGGCGTAGGGAGGAAGTCGGAGCGCTGACGTGCCCTGTCTTCGGTGTCCTTGCAAAGTGTTGCAGACGCTTCAGGTTTGAGAAAGCTCGGGGGCTGAGCTGGGCGAAGCACAGCGGACTCTGGAGGACACAGGTCTGTATTGCACGCCTGTGACTAAGGCCTCCCTCCAGAAGGATCCCAAACTGAAACCGGGAATAGTTTCAATGGGATGAGTCTGTGTGTGGGTGCAAAGTACGTGGGCCATTCTGACTCAAAATGGAGAGACTGAGAAAGGGAATAAAAATCCACTGTCTTCCCGAGCCAGACTTGCAATGGATACGTGGTGAAAAAGGATAATAAATTCCCGTAGCTCAATGACAAGCCAGTAGTATATCTAGCATCCAAGTCTTGATTTCCAAATCTCATTCTCCAGTGAAAAGAACCACGACTCTGCTGGCTCTTTGGAGAAAAGGGTGATTCCAAGGCTGGGGCAGGTAAAATAGAAGATGAGTCTGTTGTGCTGGAAGATAAGGAAGTGCTCAAAAATTATGGAATTGGTCAAAAGGACACAAGGGACAGCCTGAAGGATCTCCCAATAGCTGGGTAATTTTAGCATCAAAATAAATAATTAATGGAATGTAAATAAATGAATAAAATCCAGTAGTCTATACTAATATAAATGAATAAGTGGGGAAATGCCACCTGAAAAAATTCTTCCAGTGGGTCAATAGTAACAGAAAAAGCATTTGAATCCCGATTTCCAGTGTGGGAGAGGGTGTATATAGAATGGGGCAAAGAACTTCACCAGCAGAATTCAACTGGAAACCCTTGGGAAGAACTGTTGAAGGAGCTGGTAGGAGCACAACTTTATCCAATCTTATTGAAACTTAAACATCCTTAAAACATCTGGTACATACAATTTTACATCTTAATTTTTTTTCAACGTTTTTTATTTATTTTTGGGACAGAGAGAGACAGAGCATGAACGGGGGAGGGGCAGAGAGAGAGGGAGACACAGAGTCGGAAACAGGCTCCAGGCTCCGAGCCATCAGCCCAGAGCCCGACGCGGGGCTCGAACTCACGGACCGCGAGATCGTGACCTGGCTGAAGTCGGACGCTTAACCGACTGCGTCACCCAGGCGCCCCCAATTTTACATCTTAATATAGTCTTTTAAATTTAATCTGATCCAAAGAAGTGAAAAAGTCATAAATTTGGGACTGATAATGAGATTATTAGGAGAAAATTGGTTTCTTGTTCAAAGTTGGAAAAAAACATTTATATAAGGGGAACACTTCAATAGTGTTTCAAGCATTCGAGTTTGAGATAAAGGTTTTGTATCTTTTTTTTTTTTTTTTTTTCTGTAGCTACTGGTTAAGCAAATAGCTCTAAACAGAAAGAGATATATATGTTTGTGGGTGAATGTATGTGTATAAGGTTAGAAGCCAAATCTTTATGGGTGATTAGAAATAATCCCAGAGATATGGACCGAACTGACTACTGAATTACTATAATTTACTTTCAGGTAATCTGCAAAATAATTCAAAATTTTACCTCTCAGACTTTAATGTTTTCTTCCTGGATTTTGATTGTGTTCATAAAATCATAGTTCTTAGAGCCGATGACAAACCACAACAACCCTCCCTCCCCCCACATCTGACTCATCCTTCCATTTTCAGCAGTAGTAACAAGCTCAGTTTTATAGAGGAAACTCTCCAGGCCTAGAGCAGCTTGCTCATAGTCCTCTGGTTTGTAAGTGATGGAACCGACGTTTCTTTCTCCTGCCTCCTAGTGCAGTACAGCTTTCCTGAAGCAATACACTAAGACATAGAAACCAAGAAGGAACAAAGAAACCACTATAAGTCTCAGTGCTTCGTCTGTAAATCTCAGGGTTTTAAAAAATGAGACCACTTTGGGATAAACTTAAACATCTTCATTACTTGTATCCATTACTTCATACATTCAACAAATATACCTGGCCTACCCTGGGAAGTAAAGGAGTGGGGCAGGGCAGTAAGTTCTCTGCTCTTTTTGATTTTACGCACTCAGTGGTGACAGTGGTGGTCTAGGGAATGTAAGTTAGGTACAGAGATATGCTCTGCAATGAGATACAAGTTGGGGTCTTGGACCAGAGGTAGTTATTGCTTAAAATCAGGCACATTCTATTTTCTAAAAACTCTTGTGCTCCCCAGTAACTGAATGTTATTTTGGTGTCCTTGGTGGATCTACCTACCAGAAAAGGTGTGGCCTATGCAGGTGACTGGGCATACCTGGGGTGAATTTGATGGAAAGTTGTGAACTGGTGGTAATCAGGGTTCCAAGCTGTGAATTTGAATATCATCTTCAAATAAATTCCAAACTCCTTTCCAGACCTATCAACCTGGGCTGGTCTGCCTCCGCCGACCTCTGTAACTCACCTCTAGGCCTCCCTACCTGTCTTCTATGCTGCAGCCGCTGGGGCTCTTTCCTATCAGATATACAAAGCTTTCTGCCTTGGGGTCTTTATGCATGTCATTACATGCTGTTTCCTCTGCCTGGCATTCTGCCTCCTACTTTCTCCTAGTTGGCTTACTCTTATTATTGGGATATGTACTTAATGGCACTTCCTCAGAGTGACAGTATTTTATAAAATTTAGCATGTAATTGGGCCCCGAAGCTTGTAAGTACCTTCTGTAACTGCTAATTAGAGTCTTATCTTTCTCACAAAGCTAATTTAAATGACCTTCCTCTGAGTAAAGATGGAAATGAGTTATGTTGTTGAGTATTTGCATCCTGAAGGAACCTGTTTTAAAGTAATTTTCAATATATCTGAAAATAGTAAAATGATTTTCTTTTTTTTTCTTTTTTTTAATCTTTATTTATTTTGAGAGAGAGAGACAGAGTGTGAACAGAGGAGGGGCAGAGAGAGAGGGAGACACAGAATCTGAGGCAGGCTCCAGGCCCTGAGCTGTCAGCACAGAGCCCGACACGGGACTCGAACTCACAAACCATGAGATCATGACCTGAGCCGAGGTTGGATGCTTAACCAACTGAGCCACCCAGGTGCCCTTAAAATGATTTTCTTATTTCGGAATCTTGTTTCAGAAAGACTATTGAATATTTACCTGCTTACAAGCCAATCTTTTGGGAGAGTTCTGGTTAAGTCTCTTTTCTCCATTTTCCATTTTTTTCAGATTTTCAGATGGAATCAAACAAGTATGGGTACCATATTTAAGGTTTATATTCCTATAATCCCTGAGAAAGTGATTTCGTAATTCTTGGTATAAAATGGCTCCTTCCATTTCATGTGTGCATCCAAGGACCAGATGTCTTGTATGTATGAAACTACGTATCAAGGAATTGATAATATGAAAACTTATATAATATGACAATATGTTATAATTACCTTATCATCTTTGGACATAGATGTCATTTATTTTCTAAAGTCTGCAGATATTTACCAATGACTTACTCAGTATTGAACGTTGTATCATGTTGGGGATGGCACATAATAGGACAGAAAATACATAGTAAACAGGAAAGTTAAAGAAAACTTGCTAAGTGCTATAGTAGAGGTGTAGAAAGAGTAGACTTCAAAGGCTTCAAAGCAGACAGACGGGGGAGAAAGGCATATGCTAGCATTCTGTGTAATCTTAGGTCTGGAGAATGTTCTAGGTACACTTGAGAAGAATGTGTATTCTGCTGTTGTTGGATGGAATGTTCTGTACACTAACATGTCTGTTAGTGACATTGGTCTAAAGCATGGTTCAAATCCAATGTTTTCTTATTGATTTTCTGTCTCGATGATCTATCCATTGTTGAAAGTGGGGTATTGCTGCTATTACTGTATTGTCTATTTCTCCCTTCAAATCTGTTGGTATTTGCTTAATATATTTGAGTGCTCTGATGTTGGGTCCATATATATTTAGGATTATTACACCTTCTAAATGAATTGATCCCTTTATCATTAGGTATTAATATTACATTAGCACTGTTTTAGGGTTTTTCCCCCTGAAGTTTGTTACTCAGTTATGAAAATTTGATATACATAGTAAAAAATGATATGGCAGACTTTTGGTGCATTTGTTTAAATAGTTTAAATTTGTATTATTTTAACATATATCAATATAAAAATCCATTGATAAAAATAAGTACATTTTAACAATGTTCATGAAGCAGAAAATACAGCTACTAAAGAGATACATGGGAAAATGTTTAACCTTACAAAGAGTCAAGCGATGTAAAATAATTTTCAGTGTCCTGTTTTTCCTCCAAAAAATTATGAAGAGAGAGTAGATCATAGATGGAAGAGATGTTATAAAAGGTAGGTAAATACGCAGTATCCAGCATCCTTTTATAAATGATGCCATGATATGAATCCTTATATATAAAAAAATTCCTTAATAAAGATTACTTAAAAATTATATGCATAAAAATAAATATTTAAAAATAAGTTTTTGCTACATATCAAAACAAGTAAATACTGTATCTAAATGTAAATAGAGCACTTAGCTTTTACAATAATTTAGGGGCACCTAGGTGGCTCAGTCAGTTAAACGTCTGACTTCAGGGGGCGCCTGGGTGGCTCAGTTGGTTAAGCAGCTGACTTCGGTTCAGGTCATGATCTCACGGTCCGTGAGTTCGAGCCCCGCATCGGGCTCTGTGCTGACAGCTCAGAGCCTGGAGCCTGTTTCGGATTCTGTGTCTCCCTCTCTCTGACCCTCCCCTGTTCATGCTCCCCTGTCTCAAAAATAAATAAAACGTTAAAAAAAAAAATTTAAAAAAAAATAGTGATCTTTTCTTTAAAAAAAAAAAAAAAAGTCTGACTTCGGCTCAGGTAATGATCTCAAGGTTAGTGAGTTCAAGCCCCACTTAGGGCTCTGTGCTGACAGCTCGAAGCCTGGAGCCTGCTTCGGATTCTGTGTCTCCTTCTCTCTCTCATGCTCTCTCTCTCTTTCTCAAAGAATAAATAAACATTAAAAATTTTTTAAATAATTTTAAAAAGCAGGATACTGCCACAAACAACTGCTTAGTTTATAATAAATAAATATGTATTCTGACAATAATTATGTTTTAAAAAATGCAAAAAGCTTAAATACAACAACTGGAGGTAAATACACCCAAACCTCAGATGTATTTTTGTTTATGTAGAACTATGAATAATTCTATTTTCTTTTTATTACTTTGAGTTTTTCAATTTTCTTCATTCATTACTGTATAATAATGTTTTAAAAATAACTTAGAAACAGGAGGTCACAAATGCCTAAGAAAATTGGTACTGGACCCATCTTATACCAGATAAACCTGAATGAACTTTTATTGAAAATTACATCTATTTACATTTATTTACCTAATTTAAAAATTGTGTTTATAAAAGTCCTCTATGTTTATCTCAAACTGCCTGTCCTAACAAAGACATTTGAGTGTAGATTCTTGACTCAGCTGACTCAGCTGTATCATAGGCTGCTCATATGACCTTGGGAAAGTTCCCCATCATTCTTGACTCTTAGTTTCTTCAACTGTAGAATAATGATTTGGATCCAGGATCTCTAAGATTCCTTCTAGTTCCAAGAGCTGCCAGTTATATGAGAATGCAAATAAATACAAGCTAAACATGTTACAAAAGGCACTTTAAATAAGGCTCTAAAAATGTACTCTTATGAGAAAAATGCAAAAGCTCCCATGAGAAAGTAATTTGTGTGTGTAAAAAAAGCAAGGAATGCTTAAAATATATTATTAGTTCATTAAGTGATCATGATCAAATCACAGAAATGTGTCTTTGGCAAGAAATTCTATTCATGGGGAAAAAAACCCATAGAGCATAATTAAACTCTTCTAGATTCACTGGCCTAAAGTTATTTTTCCTTTGGTAAAATAAATCATTCAGTTTTTGCAATATTCATTACTAACTCATTACAAATTTGTAAATGTATATATATATATATGTATATATACACACACACATATTGATATGTATACATATATACCGTTTATTGTATATGATGGCCTATTTCTATTAAAGGAAAATCCATTGATTTTAGAAATTATTTGATATCATCTACTTCATAATAGGTTCATATCACTAGTTTTTTAAAATTATTATTTGGGGTGCCTGGGTGACTCAGTCGGTTAAATGCCTAAACCTTGATTTCAGCTTAGGTCATGATCTCACAGTTCACGGAAATCAAGCCTCACATCAGGCTCTGCACTGACAGTGGGGAGTCTGCTTGCGATCTCTCTGCCTCTCTCTCTGCCCTTCCCCTGCTTATGCCACCCATGTGTGCACACATGTGCGCATGCTATCTCTCTCTTTCAAAATAAATAAACTTAAAAAATATCTTTTATGCTTTTCTAGTTTTGTTGTTATAATATTTTATCCTTTTCAGCCTTTCCAAGTCCATGTGTCTTGTTCTTCTCAAGGCCTGAAATAGGTTGATAGGAGCTGAGCCATTTCTCCAATTAAATTTTGTTGTGAGGGCTCTTGGCATTCTGAAAGAAGACCCATTTCCTACACATTATTTGCTGAGTACAACACCTCCTGATTTTGTAGGCTAAGCTTTCATTTTAGTCAGGTTATAGATTGTCATAACTGCTAGAATTTGTGGCAAAGTGAAGAAACTTGTAGCAAAGTAAAGAAACTCAACACTAAAGCTATCTGAAGGCCAAACTCCCTGCCATACTACAGAATTAATTACTGCTTGGGCTTTAGTACTTTTCTGTCCAGGTCACTCAGTGATAAAATGAAGACAGCAATGTCCCTTATTTCACCTTGTTCAGTCACTAGGACTACTGTTGTACTACTGTCTACATTCTGGAAATTGTAGAATTTTCATTGATAGAAGCTCTTTCATCTGTGTGGATTTTTCACTTAATTCATACAACTATGAAAGTGGTGGAATGAACATTATTTTTTATGCAACCTTATAGATGTGAAAACTAAGGCTCAAATAAGGTAAGTGATTTGCTTAACATCACAGAGTAAGCAGCATCAGGACTTAAGTCCAATGTTCTAGTAATGAATCCTATTTTCCAGAAACATCATCATCCCCTATATCACTTCTTGAAGTGATGTTGAGGAAGAAGGGAGGAAATTATTAATCTGCATGATAAAGTAATTGTTTCATTTTTATTTTTCCAATCAATAAGCATATGCTTTCTTTTTTTTTTTTCTGTAAGTGTTCTCTCCTTAGGATAGAGTGAGTAATTCCTCTATTCTTTCACCAATCAAAAATAATGTTTCAAAGTATTTAGAACTTTCTTAGGTTTTTCAACCCTTCAAACCAGACACACAGTTATGATGTTTAGTAGATGGATATTTAGACATTGTGCATTGTGTGCAAGAAAGGGATGAGGATAGGGAAATATTCTGGTTATCTCAAGAATTATATCTACCCCAACTAAAATTAAAGTCAGACTCTTTATTGGAAATATCTATCTTAGAAATGCTAAGGTTGCAGATTGTAACAACCTTAGGAAATAATGATAATTTTGTTCTAATGTTTACTTATTTTTGAGAGAGAGAGAGAGAGAGAGACAGCCCAAGCAGGGAAGGAGCAGAGAGAGAGGGAGACGCAGAATCCAAAGCAGGTTCCAGGCTCTGAGCTGTCAGCACAAGCCCGACACGGGGCTCGAACCCACAAACTGTGAGATCATGACCTGAGCCAAAGTCAGATGCTTAACGGACTGAGCCACCCAGGCACCCCAGGAAATGATGATATAATGTATTCTATTTTTTTAGAGCTCAGTTTCTCTGTATAAAATATGAAACATAATTTTCTAGTGTGGTTGGCTATTATATTATTGTCATTCTCAGGTATGATTTTTGTTTGGTTTCATATATTCTTTCACTTATTTATTTAAGCAGTATTTACTAACTTTGTATTACTATGCTAGATTCTGGAATATAAAGGCAAAAATAAAAAGAACTTACAGTGTGGTTTGGGAGGTATGGTGATTAAAAAAACATCATTCCTCCCTTGATATTAAAATTCATAATACATAAGCTTAGTTCTCCCATGTCTTTGTTTCAGTTTTTAGATAAAGGATTTTGGGGTCTTTGTTGATGCCTTATCAGCCACTACATTCAAAGAATATTTACTCATTAAATCAAAAGTATGCCAAATATGGATACATATTATACATACATTCATTTACAAGCTGGTGACTAAAGGGATTTTGTAAACACTTAAAATATCCCATTGCTATTAACCAGTTTTCATTAGCACAATGCTTTTTAAAAATGTTTTAAGGATTGGAAATACTTAACTTTGGAAAAATACTAAATTTAGCTTGTTCTCTATGTTCAAAAGTCCTACTTACATATAGTGTGTGACTGTAAAGCAGTAATATTGATTTCACAAGCCACCTTCATGTATTCAGCAATAACAAATAAAAACCTCATAAACTTCAAGGTGTAATGTATTAAAAACACTAACCTGCAATTTGGTCAAGTCCAACAAAAATATACTGAATGGATACCATATTGCATGTATTATGCTAGAGGGCAGTGGAGGGGGATGGCAGGTAGGGATGGTAAGATTACAAAGATGTGACTTTCCTGCCTTTTAGAGAGGGCCTCTCAAAATAATACACTATGAGCAGCAAAACACAAAAATAATACTGTACACGCACCACTGCACAGCGTGGTTTGAGTCAAGTACTGCAGGAACACAGAGGTGGGAGCACTTCGTCAGAGGTTAGGTGGAAGAAGGCTCACAGGAGCAGTAATATTTGCTTTGAACCTTAAGAAGCAAAAAGGATTTGGAGCACTTGGCTGGCTCATTCGGTAGAGCATGCCCCTCTTGATCTCAGGGTGGTGAGTTCAAGCCCCACATCGGATGTAGAGCTTACTTTAAAAAATAAATAAATAAAAATAAAAGGAGAATTATCTGACTTTGCATATGCCTTATAGTGAATATGTTTGGGGTGTATGAACAGAACATCATTCCAAAGAAAACCTGCATGAGCATTACCGTGAACACTTGGTATATTATGAACTCCCAGAACCTTTTAAACACTCTTGATAAATGCTGGTAATTTCCCACATTGTGAGTCTACATCTGCAAGCCGGAGGCTATGTATGTCACTATCCTAGTCCCTCTCCTATCTCAGACACCCAGCATGTGCCATAGATTCTGCCATTAGCAGCCCTCGTGGAATGCCTTGGACGCAAAAGAGCATCGTGAGGAAGGAAGTGTGATGTAGAGTCTGGCCGTGAGGCGCGGAGCTCGCAGTGGCATCAGGGGTGAAGGTTGCTGGTATATCCGTACTTGTTCCTAGAGCACTGGAGACAGCCTGGTGGACGTTCTGGGTATTGCTGCAAGCAGCTTTAGCCTCTGGGAATGATTGGCCTTTTTTTGTTAAAACTAGCTGGAGTGAGCTGGTTCTGTTGTTTGTAACTGAAAGTCCTAATATAATTGTTTATAGAGTCAAATCACAATTATGGTGATTTTTAATATTTTGTAAACCCACCTCATTAATATATATGAATTCCTGTAGCCAGCGAAGGCAGAGGCTAGCCAGTGGTGGCACATCCATTGGATACACCGGAATTATAACTCAGTTGCATTTATTCTCCCCCTCTTCACCCCTTACCCTGTTCTGTCTATCCACAGGTCCATACCACTGCATTTCCAGATTTAATGAATGCACAAAATAAAAATATATACTGAACCCAATATGTATTATTTGCCCATGTTTTCCAGGGAGACAAAATAAATACAATATTGAGGCATCTTTAAGAACTTGTGGAATTGCAGAATGAAGTGGTAAAAGGCAGCTAGGGGTATGAGAGAGAGCATTTACATCTGGTCCTAGTTCAGTTGTAGACTGACCATGTGATCTTTGGCCTTTTTGACCTAGTTTTCTCCTCTGTAAATGGTAGGATTGTGCCAGTAATAACAGCTATTATTTATTGAGCACATGCTTTGATAGTCACTGATTCAAGAGAGATAAATTACTACCTCAGGCTAAGAGAGAAGATTGAGAGGTTAAATAACTTACCAAAAGTCACACAGTTAGGCAATGACAGAGCTGGACTGACGCAGACATACTGTTACTGAAGCTTTACGCCTTAACCTTCATTAGGTGATTTCTTGTGTTTCTTTCAACTATAACTCTCTAAATCAACTTGTATTCTCTTGTAAATCTACATAAACCTGCAAGGAAGGTGGGAGCTGACTTTCACAAACAACACTACACATTTTAATTATTAAGCGGCCTAAGGCAGTGCTAGGTTTCTTGGTAGACAATATCCTGGTAACTCCCATTCAAGCTGATGCAGAAAGAGAAAGAGCCATGAGGTTTGGCTGCTGTGGGAGGAAATCCATGATTATTGATAAACGTGTGTTTGGAATGGCACAGTGACAAGGCAGAGCCCCTGGGGTGGGGCCTACCCCAGCAGCGAGGGACCAGTAAGCACAGTGGTTGCAAACTGCAGCAGCTTGGGAACAGAATGGAAATCCTTGATGGTTATAGAAGAGCAAAAACAGAACTGGCAACTATAGCATTGTCACTGACATCATGGCCATCATCATCATCATCACTGGGAACACCTATTGAGTGTTTCTATGTAGCAGGCAGTGTTCTAAGTATTTAAAATATATTATTTCATTTAATCTTTTTTCGGCTAATATATTTCCACTGTTACCAAGGGTAAATGTATATATTTATTATAGCAGTCTCATACAATATAAAGTTTTATCACTGCTTTTATAACTTCATATAGGATAAATACCTTCTCTTCTCTTTGAAAACAGCTTCTCAAACTGTCTGTGAAAGACCAGGAGTTTTTTCAATCCTTCCCAATGACCATTTTTGCTAAATTATTCTGAGCATGCGTTTGATGTCACAGCACTGTTCAATTGCTGTTAAACTTTCTATATGTTTATAAACTGGTTCTAATCTACAGATCACACTTTGAGTAGCACTGTTTTAAAACACCTCAAATGATTGCACCACATGAAGAAAAACCTATTGGATAGCCAATCCTGTTGGGGATATAAGATAGCACTGTTCAGCGCCAGTCACTCCATTCAGGGGCTCTACCAATTTTACTGCCTTGAGAAATAAGGCAAGCTCTACTGTAAATGTACTAAACCTTGTAGAAAATCAACTCCCTGTAGCATGTTACCTGTTATAAAAATTTGCACTTCGAACTTTATATTATCTTCCTACATCTAATCAGTCACCAGCAAGCCTTCAAGTTTTGTTTACCTTGCCTGTCACATTAGTCTTCTTTTTTATTGCCAGCATCCTTCATCATGACTGTAAAGTCATTATTCCTAGATTATTAGAAAGGAATCATAGTCCCCTTGCCACCGTTATCTGATTTCTTTTCTTTTTCTCATTTAGAAAAATGAAGTGAGCAGAGACTGATTTTCAGGTGTCTGTTAGCTCTAATATTCCATGATTTATCCCTTACTGTTCTTATTGATTTTGACTCTTCTTTGCCCAAAATACCTTATCCTAGATTTCATATTAGAGTCTTTCCACAGAAAGTAAATATGAAAAGGAAGTATAGCCTGGAGATCAGTAACTAAGATTTGAAGGGTAGAGCTAGGCTCAATGTGCTGACAATCCAGAATCTGTAACTTTGGCAAGCTTGCATGGATGGTTTTGGTTGTTTTATTTGGTACTATACCCCTCAAGGTAATTAATATTTCTGTAACCTTAGGAAAGCAACCCCTAAGAGGAATGAGGAATGATAATAAGAATAGTATAGAAATAATGAAAAGCATAAATTTAAATTCAGAGTATTAATACTTTCTAACTACTTGAAGTATAAAAGTAGTAAGAAGTTTTGTAATCAATATAATTTGTATTTAGTTTGATAAATGTGTATGTAATATTTCAGAAAATCTGATGTATTAGACTTGTGATTTTTAATTATGACATTTCTATTATATGTTTCAGTGTTTCATTAAGTAAATAATCAATGTTTAATTTAATTTGCTTTGTTTTAGTATCTCATGATACAAAGTTGGTTTTACTAAAGAATCCCTTCCTTTTGATAATCTTGTGATAATCAAACACAATTGATTTTTCTTTAGGGACCTAAGATAGTAAGATAGTAAATATATTCATTACAATTCTAACAGATAATGAAATAGACTAATAGACTAGAAACTCAAGCTTTTTTTTTTATTTTTGTTTTTGAGATTTGCACTATTGTAAAATTTATGGATAGATGATTTATTTAATTTCTCATTTAGAAATTTCAGATAAATATATGAATTGTGTTTCCTACCTTAAGGTATTCTAAGAGATTCTAGGAAATGGGTCTTTTAATTTATGTTTCTTATTTTCATAGCATGGAAACATATTTGTTCTATCTGGTATGGGGGAGAGTTGGTAAAAGACCTTGAGTGTTCATGGGAAAGTGCTTGGATGTATGCTATTGATAACTAATAGAGAGTCAAGGGTTTGATAAGGACAATGGCATAATTAGGGCTATTTTGTTTCCCCAACTTTTAAATTATGAAAGTAAACCATGTTCACAATTTTAAAAATCAAGCAATATAGAAGTGCTGTCTAGAGATATCTGCTGTATGATAACATAACGACTTTTAATTTCATATTGGTGTTCCCAACAGCAGTGATTTAATGCATATACATTCCTTGGTCAGTCACATTAATGCGAAAAGAAAAGAAAACAAATGAACAATATTTTAATTAGGAAAATAAAACAAGGTAATTTTAAAATATTGATAAACATCTCAACTCGTTATTATACTCTACATACCAGCTCCATTTAATTTTCAAAAAGAGAAGCAGGCAAAATGTTAATGAAAAATTAAAGCAAATTATGCTTAATGAAGGAGAAAATAGCCTAATATTTTAATAGCCTCTATAAAATAAATTCAACTGTGTGTGAAAGAGAAGGTAAAAATAATGAGAGATAAAGCATTGGGCTTTTTTATCACATCTGTGACAATATCAAGCATCACAACTTTCATGTTAGTGTACATTAGGGAAACATTTTTCTACTTTATACACATTACCATGAAATTACCTATCTACCATGGATGGTTAGGATGTCGTATGGCCTTGTGAATTCCAGTTGTATGAAGAGGAAAGTAGTGGGCTGGAATGGGGATTGTTGAGATAGACCTCACTGAACTCTGAGCTCTATGAGGGCAAAGACTGCATCAGCTTGTTCATAGTTTTATCCCCAGGGTCCAGCACAGTGCCTGGTGTATAATAAGTACTCATAAATATTTGTCAGATAAATAATAATAGTAATAGCTAGCATTTAGTGAATGCTTTCAATGCACTGTTCTCCACACTAATACTATTTTATGCAATCCTCACAAATGCTCGCAAATGACATCTATTAGTGCAGGAATTGACAACTTATGGGACATGAGCTCAAAGGCACTGGAATCTAAGAGAAGTTTCTAGTTCACTCACTATAGGGCAAAGGTTAAGAACTTTTAGAATCATACAATTGCCTGAATTTTAAGTTTCCTCTGATTTACCTTTTTTGTCCAAAATAGAGCATTTCTTTGCCTGTCTGTGCTCTCTGGTCCTTAGCATCTCACACAGTTTACTTGGTCTCATATGCTTGCTGCAATTTCAGTAGCCTAGTCATCACGGATTTAAAACTTATCTTTGGTTTTCAGCAATTTGACTATGATATGTAAGACTTACTTTGTATTTATCCTAAGTTGGGTTTGCGGATCTTCTGGAAGTAGAAACTTTTCTTGTGGCAAAAGCTATCCATGTCTTTTGACAAATTTGAGAAATTTGGGGCCATTGTTTCTTAACAATGGGACTCCAATTACATGTGATATTTTCCCACAGGTTCTTGAAGCTCTCATTTTTTTTTTTAGCCAAACTTTTTCTCTCTTGGTGTTACTATTGAATAATTTCTATTAATCTATTTTCAAGTTAATGGACTCTTTCCTCTATCACCTATGTTCTACTGTTAAGTCCATCCAGTTAATTTTGGATTTTAACTATTGTATTTCCCATTCTGGAAAAATTTTGAAAACAGATTCCATTTTGTTCTTTTTAAAAGTATGTTTATAGAGGTATTGTATGCAGTAAAATTCATGAGTTTTGACAAAGGTATACATTTGTGTAGCTATTACCACACTCAAGATGTGAATACTTTACCATCCCCAAAAGGTTTTTTGTGGCTCTGTAGTAAACCTGCCTCCTTACCCTCAGCCTAATCTGTTTTTGGCCTTATCTTTTTCAGAATCCATACAAATGGAATCATAACAACATTTAGCTTTTTGTTTCTGGTTTATTTGACTTAACGTAATTCTTCTAGGAATCATCCTTTTGGTTGCATGGAAATTGCTGAGTACATCCCAAACGTGGGATGTGATGTATCGCTCTCTGTTGATGCATTCACTAATGATATACGTTTGAGTTTTTTCCACTTTTTAGCAATTGTGAATAAAATTTCCTCAAGCATTCTTATATATGGGAATGGGATTGCTGAATCTTAAGCAATTGTGTGTTTAATTGCAAGAAACACCCACACTAGCAATGTATGAGAGGTCCTATTTTCTACATCCTCACCAGACTTGATACTATCTCTGTTTAAACACTTTTTAAAAATTTTGTTTATTTTATTTTTATTTTTTGAGAGGGAAAGAGAGAGAGAGAGAGAGCGTGCACACACGCAAGTGAGAGAAGGGTAGAGGGGCGGGCAGCGGTGGGGGAGAGAATCTCAAGCAGGCTCCACACTTAGCACAGAGACCTATGTGGGGCTCAATCTCACCACCATGAGATCTTGACCTGAGCCAAAATCAAGAGGCAGATGCTTAACTGATTGAGCCACCCAGGCGCCCCAAGAGTTTTCATATTCTAATAGCCATAAAATTGTGAAACTTATCCCATGTCAGCCCAAGCTTTTACTCCTCTGCAGAATCTTTTGATCACTGCTTTTTTCCACTGTTCAGAACATTTTTTTTGCACTTTCCTCAATATGTATAGTTGTTATTTGCAAAAGAATTGGTTATTTAACAGTTTATTCAGATATAGGAGAAGCAGAAATCCTATTCTCATGTTTTTTTTAAAGTTGGAATCATGATCCAAATTAAATCCGTATATTGTGCTTGGTTATATGTCTCTTAAGTCAGATCTATTGATTACCCCTTTGTTGCTCATTTTCTTCTTGCTGTTTATTTGTTGGAGAAACCAGGTTTTGTTGCAGAGTGTCTGCAAGTCCAGATCTTGCTGATTGTATCCTTATGGTGTAATTGATCATTTCTCTGGTTCCTGTATTTACTTAAAAAATCAGATTTGGAGATTAATTACATTCAAATTCAAAAACAATTACCTTTTTTACAAGATAACTTCAAAAATGGGTGTGAATTTCTATTAGGAGTAAATCTCAACTTCTTGTTCTATAAATTAAGGGTCTGATCCTTCATATTCAGTGGTCAGTGGTTTTCAGATTTTGTGTTCTAGAAAAAACTTAAATTTCTGCAGAATCTTCATGAAGTCAAGTCAGGATCTCTCTTCCCCTTTTCAATTCAGCTTGGCTCTTATCTGTTTTATATATGGGAGTTCATTGTGATGTTTCATTTGAAGAAATATTCAAAAAGTTTGAAAACCTGGGGGGCTCAATTGGTTAAGCTTTCTGACTCTTGATTTTGGCTCAGGTCATAATCTCATGGTCATGGGATTAAGCCCTACATTGGGCTCCGCACTGATCATGGAGCTTGTTTGGGATTCTCTTTCTGCCTCTCTCTCTCTCTCTCTCTCTCTCTGCTCCTCCCCCACTCACATTCATTCTCAAATAAATAAATTAAGATTTTTTTAAAAACTTGAAAACTTAACTATAGAGAACAAACTGATGATTACCAGAGAGGAGGTGGGGGGGGAGGGTGGGAAAATGGGTGATGGGGATTAAGGAGGGAACTTGTTTTGATGAGCATAGGGGTTATATGGAAGTGTTGAACCACTCATTGTACAACTGAAACTAATATTACACTGTATGTTAACTAACTGGAATTTAAATAAAAACTTTTTTAAAAGAAACTTTAAAACAATTGATAAATGACTAAATTCTCATTATAACATGTAGTATTTAAAATTTCTTAGATCTTTCCCTTCTTCCTCCTTTTCATTTTTCATTCCCCATTTCTTCTTTTGCTTATTCTTTCTTTGAAAAAAATGTGAGTACCTATAATGTGGCAGGTAGTGACCTGGTCACTGGAAATATGTCAGGGAACAAAACAGACAAAATGCTCTGCCTTCATGGAGCTCACATTCTAGTATGGAGAGACAGAGGATAAACAATGACTGAACTGCAGGTAATAATGGTATTGATGTGGAAATGTTTGGGTTTAGAGCCAACAGCCAAGAAAGAATTCTTGAGATGACTTCAGTGCAAAAAGGTGGTTTTATTAAAGCACAGGGACGGGACCCCTAGGCAGAAAGAGCTACACTGGGGTTCTGACAGGTGACTGATTATATACTTTCAAGTTAGGAGGAGGTTAGGGACAGAGCAAGTCTCCAAAATCAAGGTTCCCAGGATCCGAGGGGGCTAGCTATGATTAGGAAAAGTCATTTATTACTGTTTAGTAAAAACTCAGTCATGAGATCTTTCAGATGTATATCAGTGGGCCAAAGGCTTGGAGGATGATTGCTAATGTATATCTTGAAGGGTAGAGATAAAGGAAGTTTCCAAAGAAATTCTTATGTGTTAAGGTAGACTTACAGGATCCCGGAGGTCAGGGTAATGTTAAGCTAAGATTGCTTTTTGCCCTTAGCAAAGTGTCATCGTTGAGGCAGTTGAGTTCCTAGAGGAGTGTCATTCTGCCTGTCTCAAGGACTTGCCAATGGGCTGTAAGTTGTAAGGAAATTCAATTTTTTCTTTTGCCTTTGTTTCCCAGATCAGGTATGAAATGAAAAAAAAAAAAAAAAGTGAGGCAAAGGGGGACCTGGGGTGACTGTGAAGGGGAGAGGAGTAGGTGATGAATGGGAAGCTATTAAAGTTTTTTGAGCACAGTGACAAGAGCTGACTTCTGTTTTCACAGGAATGCTCTAGTTGCTTTACTGAGAATAGACAGCGAATGTTTAAGGGTGAAAATGGGGAGATGAGTTGGGGGGGCTACTGCAATAGTTCAGGTAAGGGAAGATGTTAGCCTAGAAAAGGGTAATGGGGGAGGGGAGAACAGGTCTGTTCTCGATATATTTTGAAGGTAGAGCTGACAAGATTTGGATTTGTAAAAGTAACACATCTTGTCATTCTTGGTCACAAGCAATAGAAACTAACTATCTTAAAGGATAAAAAGATTTATTTGCACAATTAATGTGAGGATCAACCTTGGGAAATGGGCAGGAGCTAGTGAGGAGTAGTAGGTGGTAGATATACTAGCAAAGATTATTGCATCCACAGACTCTGGTTTGCACATTGCTGTTGGCTACTGGAATGCGTATGATCTTCACTTCTTTCCATATCTTTAGCACATGCTAAAAAACAAAGTCCTATAAAGATAGCATCTGGGGGCGCCTGGGTGGCGCAGTCGGTTGAGCGTCCGACTTCAGCCAGGTCACGATCTCGCGGTCCGTGAGTTCGAGCCCCGCGTCAGGCTCTGGGCTGATGGCTCGGAGCCTGGAGCCTGTTTCCGATTCTGTGTCTCCCTCTCTCTCTGCCCCTCCCCCTTTCATGCTCTGTCTCTCTCTGTCCCAAAAATAAATAAATGTTGAAAAAAAAATTTTTTAAAAAAAAGATAGCATCTGATTGGCAGAGCTTTACTCAACGGAAGACTGCAGCCCCATTCTTATCTGTGGTAACAGAGAAGCATTACCTCTCATTAAACCGTATTCCATGAGGGAATCCTCAAAAGGGATGTTGGAGTATTATTAGGAATGAAGGGTTAAATGTTTAACAGCCAGGAAAACAACAATTGTCCACTAAAACACACTCAGGATAAAATATTTGAGAAGTACCAAAAAAAAAAAAAAAAAAAAAATGGAGGGGTGCTTGGGTGGCTCAGTAAGTTAAGCGTCCGACTTCGACTCAGATCATGATCTCGTGGTTTATGATTTCGAGCCCCGCGTCAGGCTCTGTGCTGACAGCTCAGAGCCTGGAGCCTGCTTCAGATTCTGTGTTTCCCTTTCTCTGCACCTCCACCATTTGCACTGTCTCTCTCTCAAAAAGTAAATAAAACATAAAAAAAAAATGGAAAGGAGAGGGAGAAATAATCTCAAATGCTACTGGCCAGATACAGACACTAAAAACATTTATTGCATTTCTTCATAATTAATTCTTTTCTACATATAGGATTTACATATAGTTGCATTATGCACTTAAATATCACTTGCAACCCGACTTCAGGTTTTAAAAAATGTTCCCAATGCACTATTATTATTTCTTACACGTAATTTTTCTCATTATTAAACCCACAGTTAATCTGCTTATTGCAAATGGGCATATAATTGAGGTCAAGTCGTCACTATTTTTTTGATGACCTGTGTTCTATTTTCATTTCACCTTAACAATCCCATTTTTTTCCATTCATTTGAACAGCAGCAACAAAAATATTGCTAAGTACGATCAAGGTATTCATAGTGTTGTCATAGGAAATACTAGTCTACAAGATAAAGCTGCTCTCAAAACTTAACTGGCAGACAGTATTACTTTAGGATACCTCAGATATTTACAAGTTAGTTGATAGTGTGGAAGAGGTAATTTATGAGTGTCAGTGCATAATAAATGAAAGTGCAGGTTGTAGGAAAACTGAATTTTTGATATGGATAATTGCCTATGTTCATAAACTGTCAAATCTTAACTGAATCAATTCAGTACCATTAACTCTCTCCCACTCATAGCTGGGACCAGCTGTGGTGCAAAAATCATTCAATTCTTGGGTAATTTACTCGAATGTCAAAGATGTAAATTATTTTATCCTTGATGTAAATGTATTAATTTTGGAAACATGCCACTTAGTTTTTCCTGAAAAACTGTCATTAAAAATAGGTTAGATGAAAGTAAAAATAATACAAACTTTCTTTAGTGTCTTTGGAAAAAACATAACTGATATTATAATACAAATGAGCTCATCCATTAATTCATTTACTTGTTATTTCAACAAATATTTAATTTAATGCCTTCCAGGTGTTTGGCACTGTGGTTAATATGGTTCTGATAGTGTGGCTAGTTAGGAAAGACCTTCCAAGGAGTGATAAAGTGAGCAAATGCTAAAGGATCAGTCAAAGTTGCCTTCTCTAGGTGAAAGGAATACAGATCAGAGGGATTGGTAGAGAGAAGAGCAGGTGCAAAAACTCTTGAGAAGGAAGGCAGGTATAGAACTCAAAGAAAGTGCACATGGTGTAAGATGAAGCTGGAAATGTAAGTAGAAGTCAGTGCTTGCAGGCCCAGTAGGATGGAAGTGTTTTAAGGAGGTGCTCTGATGAGTCTGGATTCAGATAATGTCACCCTGAATGCAGGCAGGAGAATGGATTAAAAGAAGGCAATATGTATTCTTAGAGATCAATTACACCTTTTTCCTGCAACAACTTTAGAGAAGGTACTATATGCCAGGAACTGTTGCTAGGTGCTGAAGATACATAGGTGAAGAAGACCAACAAGGCTCTTATGGAACTGAAAGTATCTTAGGGATAGTGGTACTTTTATAAGTATGATATAAAATATAGATATTAATATTTTAATAAAAAGACAGAGTAGATTAATGAAAATAAAACTTTTGATCTTGATTTTGCCACTAACTAGTTATCTGACCTTGGTAAAGGAATAAAACCTCCAAGATGCTGGCATTGGTAAAAGTCATCTGTAAAATGAAGAATGATGACTAACAAGCTGAAATTTTTTTCCACATCTAGAATTTCACTAATCAAATTACATAATTTGAAATAATGGCCTCATCATATTTGGAAACCTCTTGCTCCATCAAGCAAAGCTAAGTCTCTTTGTCCAAGTGAAACTTTATGTGCTAAATTTGTATAGTCTTGCAAATCTATGTTAAGTGATTTATAACCTAATGATTCATATGAATAAAGCTACAATTCAAATCCTAATTGCTGGCTATTGAGGTATGTAAAATAGCTTCTTCTGGCTCCCAGTGATTATAATTTCTAAAGCTTCTTTTATTGGCAGAGATGATGGGTTAAGAGATGCTGCATTATAACAAACTTGGAAATATGACATTTCCATTGGAAAATGTTATTAATTCCAAGGAAGGACAGAACTCCGAGGCTATTCATTAAAATTTTTGAAATCAAATCTTAAGAGATAAAGTACTTAGAGAGACTGAATCTTTGTATCTCCTGTGGCATTAAATATAGCTATGTACTTCAAAAACGCTTTGAGGAGGGGCACCTGGGTGGGTCAGTTGGTTAAATGTCCAACTCTTCATTTTGGCCCAGGTCATGATCTCATGATTTGTGAGATGGAGCCCTATCTAGGGCTTTGTATGACAGCACAGAGCCTGCTTGGGATTCTCTCTCTCGCGCGCGCGCTCTCTGTCTCTCTCTCTTTCTCTCTCTCCCTCTACCTCTCTCCTGCTTGTGTGTACACACTTGCACTTGTGTTCTCTCTCTTAAAAATGCTTTGGGGAGGTAAGGATGGTGATAGAAGGAGAAAACAATTTCATGAAATCTATGTGACATCCTAATGTTAATAGTTACAGTAAAATATTTAATCCTATGATGAAATGTTTAAATTTACTATAAAATAGTATTACTGATGGGGCGCCTGGGTGGCTCAGTCGGTTAAGCGGCCGACTTCAGCTCAGGTCGTGATTTCGCGGTTTGTGAGTTCGAGCCCCGCGTCGGTCCCAGTGCTGACAGCTCAGAGCCTGGAGCCTGTTTCAGAATCTGTGTCTCCCTCTCTCTGACCCTCCCCCGTTCATGCTCTGTCTCTCTCTGTCTCAAAAATAAATAAACGTTTAAAAAAAAATTTTTTTTTTAAATAGTATTACTGATTGATGATGTAACATCTCACATTTTATTTATTTTTTATTTGAGAGAGAGAGCAGGGGAGAGGGGCAGTGGGAGAGAAATTTAAGCAGGCTCTATGCTCAGCACAGAGCCCAACGCAGGGCTCGATCCCATGACCTTGGGTTTATGACCTGAGCTGAAATCAAGAGTTGGAGCTCAACTAACTGAGCCACCCAGGTGCCCCAACATTTCACACTTTAAAATAAAATCTAGAAGTTGTAATATATTTCATTACAACTTTAGGTAATAAAATCAAAGTCCAGTACAACAAACATTGCCCATTTGTTGCAACAGATTTAATAATTTTCCAGATATACTAGCTCTTATTAGGGAGGGTAGGGGGTGGAGAAAGATATCCCATAGCTCAAAAGTAACTTTCCTAACTCCCCATTCTCTCTGCTCTGAAGAAGCTGAAAGATGGAGACGGAGGGGAAGGGGATGGAGGAAAGAGGAAATATGAAGAAGATGGAATTAACTAGAAGGAGGAACAAGTGTGAGATGGGAGTCAAGAGAGTCCAGAGTGTCACCCAGCTTGGAGATGGAGGTGGGAAAGCTGATCCTCCAAAGGAGGAATCTCAGTAGTTCTATCTTTCACATTTCATTTTCTCCATCTCCATAATTTTTACCCCCCCCACTCTAGAAACTATTTTATTGCTTGAGGGAAAATGTCAACACACTTCAATATATTAAGTACTTAAATTCAGTTAAATTCCTTCAGTATTTTGTATCTTAAAACCTGTTCATTCAGTATCTTGGGAGTTGTGGATGACACATAAGAATTAATGGTTTATTCTTTCAAGTACTCCTCATTTTCATTTATCTATCTACCCCATACAAACAGAGGTTGATATATAATTATAATAACTGTATTTCCAGTGAAGGGGCCTAGAGAGAGAGGCAAACATTTAACACAAAGAATCTTACCTAGGACCTGCCTTGGAAGGGGACAAAGGCCTGGCCAAGGGCAATAGCAAAAGAGCCATGTCTTCCAGACAAGAGGAGACAGCTCGAGCAGAGCAGGACAGCAGGGTTTCTTTAAAGGAGAAAAGGAAGACTAGATTTGGTGTAGAAGAAAGATTGTCCTCCTTCTGCTAGAAAAGAAAGCACTGGAGGTCTTGGCTGCTTCAAGCTTGGAGCTTCGTTGGGGAGGGGTTAGTTTGTGGCTAGGGTAGCGTGGGGCAAAGAGAAGGCAGTGTAATGAACATCAGTCCCATCAGGCAATTACAGGGCTTAGCTGACACAAGAGCAGTAGTAAAAGTCACAGTAATATTAACAGCTAACATGTATTAGATGTTTACCATATACCAGCATGTTTTTAAAAATTTTTTTATTAATTTTTTTTTTACTGTTTATTTATTTTTGAGAGACAGAGACAGCATGAGCAGGAGAGGGGCAGAGAAAGGGAGACACAGAATCTGAAGCAGGCTCCATCCAGGCTCTGAGCTGTCAGCACAGAGCCTGACGCGGGGCTCAAACTCACAGACTGTGAGATTATGACCTGAGCCGACGTTGGACGCCCAACCGACTAAGCCACCCAGGCACCCCCAGAATATGTTTTAATTACATGTATTAATATATATTAAACATACAGAATATGTTTCAATATATATTAACTCTTTCACAACAGTACTATGAAGTACTATTAAACCCTTTTATAGAAGGTAAAACTGAGGCACAGAGAAGTTAAATAACTTGCTTGAGGCTATACGGATAGGAAATGTAAAAGGAGGTCACATGGTTATGAAATGGAAGAAGACTATTGCCTGTTCGTTAGTCAAACTGCCATATATCCTAAAAGCAATCAAGTATAGCTTTTGCTAGGCTAGCTAGCATACATTTCATGTGCTGATACCACATAGTTAGTCATTAGATTTGGGTGCAAAACTAGTTTAACATAGACCAGTGCACAGAGGAAATAGGCTGCTTCCTTCGCTGGCTTAATATATTTCAGTGATGAGAATTTTTGGAATGCTGGGCACACCCCGGTTTCGGTATGCAAAAGCACATTCCAAAGTGAAATTTCAATTACTATTTTTTTTTCCCGTTTGCCTTGACAGTTATCACAGCATTGTAATGAAGGGCAGACTGCAAATATTCTTCATTTATAAAGAAGGAAATCAATGATTACCAGATTGTGTCACTTTTTAGATTACATTATGAAATTTTCAGGTGTTCTAAGTTGGCCTGACAAAATCAGGAAAACTTGTAAATTCTCACCTGTGTGTGAGGTTCGGAAGTATTCCATTCCAAAATACAAGTTTTCCTTCTCTTACTGGAATTTAAGATTTGGGCAAAGGATTCCCCTCCTTTCCTTAAATCAGAGATTAGGTGGGAACCCTGGGTGGGGGATAATTTTTTTTTAAAGAGATAATATTATAGGGTATTATATTTAGAAGTTGAAGAAAATAAAAGATTGTTTTTACAATAGCAGGACAAATGATAAAATCTTGGCTAGACTTCACAGGAAAGAAAAGATCTCACGGTGAGGGGAGGAGGCAGCAGGAAGCTGCTCACTCTGGCTCCAGGAGATTCTAGAATCTCCCTAAGTATTTTTACATTTGTTCAAATACAAGCTTATGTTTAAAAAAAAAAAAAAAAAAGTCCGAGAAACACTAAGAATTTATTCCAGTCACCCGTTAAATTTGCCAGACCAGAGAAGTGCCTACATACATCAGAATTTATTTATTTATGCTTAAAAAAAAACCTTTAATGTTTATTTATTATTTTGAGAGACACAGACTGTGAGCAGGGTAGAGGCAGAGAGAGGGAGGGAGACACGAAATCCAAAACGGGCTCAAGCCAGTTGTGGGGCTTGAACTCACAGAGCACCAGACCATGACCAGAGCCAAACTCTGATGCTTAACTGACTGAGCCACCCAGGTGACCATACATCAGAATTTAAATAACTGGCTGCTGATTTGAAGTCTACCTGGAGAGTCCCCGAATTCCTAAGTCCTGGCTCTGTCACTCCAACAGAACTACCAAAGTGAAAACACTTTTCGCCAACTTTAAATAACATTCCTAAAGCAGAAAGCATACAGGCAGGAAAATCAGCTCCAGGCAACCCGTAGGGGCACAGATTTAAAGGATTTAGTGACACTTAGTAATAAAGTTGGCAGGGGAGAAGAATCCACTCAAACTTGACTCAGGAAATGGGATGTTTACTGAGTAAACAAGCGGTAGCCACAGACACACCTGCCACTCCCAGAGAAGCCCAAGAGCTACCACTTCCACCTTCCGGCCACATCCGGGCACTTCTCTTACAACCCGCTCCCCCCCCCCCCACCCCCGACGTTCGGACGTCTGAGCCGTTGGGTTTATTTGAAACACACGCAGAACCAATCAATCGGCGTCTGAGGCGAGGTGGGCGGGGAGCAGCGGCCAATCACCGCCCCTCTGGATACCCCAGCCTATGGGATGGAGGTTGACATCACGCGCCAATCGGCATGGCTTTTAGAGAAAGCGGCTCACTTTTTGAATTGTTTGTTGCTGACACCAGCGAGGAATGGCGGTAACAGTGAGGGGAATTGGTGCTTGAAAAGGTGGACTTTCAAGGCGATTTTTGAGAGTGGTGAGGACTTTGTGGGTGTGGGTAGGGGAAGTGGGAGTGGGCCAACCTTCCCGGAGCAGTGGACCCCTTCTCTAGTCCGACTGCCCCGCCCCGATGACCGCGAATTCCGGAGCATCCCTGCCCAGGCTTCCTGGCTCTGGAAACCCCCCCACCGCACTCCCGACAGCTGGGCCGTGACACGCAGTGGGATCCCGAAGTCCCCCAGGTTGCTGGGCATCTTCACCCGCTCACCTGGTTAGATATTTCTTCTGGAAGAATGTCTGGGTGAAGGGAGGGAGTTGGGAAGAGTGCTCTCGACTAGCCGCATTGTCCTCTGCGGCTCTGGCGGCCGGCAGCTGCAGTCTTTGTGGGCTTATCTCAGAGTGTTTAGTGGTTTCACTCTAAGATTCTTCTTGGTGTCTTCTCTGTAGGAAGCTTAGTTTTTAGTTTTTAAAACGCCAGCTTATTCCGGCCTCTCCCCAACCCCTCCGCGTGCGCCTTCCTCCCCGGTACAGATTTGTTTGGCTTGGTGGTTAAAAGTGCAGCCTCTGGAATCAGCCGGGGTTTGAATCCCTGTTTTAATGACTTGGGTGGTTACTTAACCTCTCTTTTCTAGGCTTGTTTATGAGATGGAGACAATAATAGTACCTGCCTCTTAGGAGTGTTTCAAAGATTAGATAAATACAAGTAAAAGACTTAGAACAATATCTGCCACATATTAAACATTAAATCGATATTAACCAAAATTTTTATGTTAACACTAATGTTATTATTGTCAGTAATAACAACCATCATACCCACTATTGTATTTAGCTCCTCTGAAAGATGATTGCTTTAAAAAAAAAAAGTAAAAGGAAACCTAAAGTGAGTATTTAAGTGACAGGTTTTCTTTTTGGGATGAAAAGAGGCATGTTTTACTGTTATTTAGTAAAAAGCTGCTTGAGTATGTTCTTGGATGAGAAATAAGCTTAGTATAGTTTATGAACACTGATCCTCTTGTCTTTATTTAAAAAGTTTACAGGGTGCCCTGGGTGGCTCAATCCATTAAGTGTCTGACCTCAGTTCAGGTTATGATCTTGTAGTTTGTGAGTTCGAGTCCCCAGCCCTGTGTTGGGCTCTGTGCTGACAGTTAAGAGCCTGGAGCCTGCTTAGGATTCCGTGTCTCCCTCTTTCTCTCCCTCTCCCGTTCGTACTCTAATCTCTCTCTCTCAAAAATAAATAAACATTAAAATTTTTTTTTAAAAAGCTTGCAGAATACATGAATATGAAAATGTAATTAGTGCATTTCCATTTGTAATCAGAGTGTTGGATATTGTCATCAACTTTCCATGCAGCTCTTTTTTTCCCTAAAATTTGAAGCTATTTCAGCAATAAATTGATCACATATAGTATTATCAGAGACTATTTTAATTTTTAACTACCTATTTTGATGATATTTAAACAGGCAAAGGAGAGGAGTTCCTGGGTGGCTTAGTTGGTTGAGCCTCCCACTCTTTTTTTTTTTGAGTTTATTTACTTTTTTTTTTTTTTTTTTTTTTAATTTTTTTTTTCAACATTTATTTATTTTTGGGACAGAGAGAGACAGAGCATGAACGGGGGAGGGGCAGAGAGAGAGGGAGACACAGAATCAGAAACAGGCTCCAGGCTCTGAGCCATCAGCCCAGAGCCTGACGCGGGGCTCGAACTCACGGACCGCGAGATCGTGACCTGGCTGAAGTCGGACGCTTAACCGACTGCGCCACCCAGGCGCCCCTTGAGTTTATTTACTTATGGGTGAGAGAGAGGGAGAGAGAGCACAAGCTGGGGAGGGGCAGAGATTGAGAGGGAGACACAGAATCTAAAGCAGGCTCCGAGTTGTCAGTGCAGAGCCTCACCGAGGGGCTTGAGCTCACCAACCCTGAGATCATGACCTGAACCAAAGTCAGACACTTAGGTGTCCCAAGGCTCCCATTCTTGATGTTGGCTCAGATCATGATCCCAGGGTCATGGGATCGAGTCCTGTGTCCAGCTCCATGGTGAGTGTGGAGCCTGCTTGACTATTAAGAATCTCCCTCCTCCATTCTTTAAAGTATATTAGTTCATCTCTTGACTTTTAAGTTTCTTTTTTTTTTTAATTTTTTTTTTTTTTAACGTTTATTTATTTTTGAGACAGACAGAGACAGAGCATGAACAGGGGAGGGGCAGAGAGAGAGGGAGACACAGAATCTGAAACAGGCTCCAGGCTCTGAGCCGTCAGCACAGAGCCCGACGCGGGGCTCGAACTCATGGGCCGTGAGATCATGACCTGAGCCGAAGTCAGACGCTTAACTGACCGAGCCACCCAGGCGCCCCTAAGTTTCTTTTAAGATAACTTTGAATGAAAGCCTTTTCTTTTTCACTGGTAACAATTACATGTAAGAGACTTAACCAACAAAAAAAATAAGGGCTGGATAGAATATGTTGTTGATTCTAAATAAAGACTCTTATTAGCAACTATTGGAACATTTCCTTTGGAGATCCTTAGAATAATGATTGATATAGATGTATGGGAAGACAATAAAAAATGTCTACATTGTGAATATTAGGAAGGTTAGCAATTGTTGCTCATTTTAAGATGTCATCTATTAAGTTTTCATGACAACTAAATTTGATTTTCTTTCACCGATTTGAAAACTGAGTGCAGAGTTAGATGGGAACCTGAGTCGCCTGGCTTTGAAGTGCTCACCTAACAATGATGCTGAGGTCTGTGGTTATCGTTAGTGTGCATATCTTCACTTCCGGATGTATCACCATCCAGAAATGATGCTAATGATACCGTACTGTTTCTCCACAGCATATAGTTTACTTAAACTATTACTTTGATAAAAACCAGGTGGATGATATTTGTATATTTTATTAATCTAAAAAAAGTAGGGAAGTATAAAATAGATCAGACATGTACCTCCAGATAAAGATAGGACCTTCTCTTTATATTTGTCCAATATTCTGGAAATTAACTTAAAGATAATAAACTTACATAACAACCTTTGATTTGAATTGATGAAAATTCACTTAACTTTTCTTTATTCCCTGCTTGCCTAACTTTTCAACTCTTAAGTCCTGGAAGTCTAAAAAAAAAAAAAAGATTTTCTTTCATTGTCCACAGTCATAGTGACACTAATCCCTGCATAATTATCTTGTTAAATCTTTTAAAGGAGAGATAACTGTAAAGTAATAAGAAAATACAGATAAGCGGGCAATCCACTTATACATGAGATATACAGAGAAATCCACAGAGAATGAGTCAAGAGCAGTGGGTTGGGGGTTGAAAGATGTGCTAGGTGGAGAATTGAGCACTATTAAATGTAAGTGGGTGTGGAGTAAATTGTGACCTGTGTTTAAAAAATGTTGAGAAATACACTGTGGCTGGAGCATACAGTATATGTGGAATGTGGGAATTGAACAGGAGATGAGGTTGAATAGGTAGGCTAGGACCAATTTTAAACCTGATGGTGAATTTGGACTTGGCCTTATCAGGAGGAGTGCCCATGGAAGTTCTTAAGCAGGGAGGTGATATGGTCACTTTTGTTTTTAGGACTATACCCCAGGAAACCATGTGGAGAGTGACCTGAAGAAACCGATGATAAAGTTGTTTGGGGCTGTTGTATTTGACCATTGTGGCATTGAGCACAGAGAAGAGGGACCGGGTCTCAGCTCTTTTTTTCCTACAATTTGATGCTGCTCTGGCAATAAAATGATAATCAGAGATACTTCCTATGAGGTTCCAGAGTACTTGAGATGGGATTGATAGGGATTTGGGGGAGGACAAAGAACACAGAGGAAAGAGTAAGGATAGATCTAGTTTTTGACCGGGATTATTTGAGAGATGGTAATAATATAATGAACATAGGAAGAGGAATAGGTTGGTTGAGGGCAAAGGTGTGGGGGAGGGAGACAGAATGTTTATGACTACCTTCTGAATTTTCATTATATGTCAGATAATGTTTTGAGTACTTTTCATACATTGTTATTTTTACTATATTCCTATGAGTCATGCATTAGTATCTTTAATTTACAGAAGAGGAAACTGAGGCTCAGAGAACTTGAATGACTTTTCTTTGGTTCAGTATTAAGAAAAATGAGTAATGCTACTTTTTATAGATTCTAGATATAAAAGTAGAGCCTCTAATGCTTGTTTTTGCCCAATGATCATGTATTTTTATTCAAACTCTATTTTTTCAGTCATCGTAGAAGAGTACAAACAATGGCTGACAGTAGTGTATTAACATCCACTATTGAAAGGACAAGCTTGGCAGACTCCTCTATTTTTGATTCTAAAGTTACTGAAATTTCCAAGGAAAATGTACTTATTGGATCTGCTTCATATGTTGAAGGTAAACCTGTTAATCAGCTTTAAAACACCAAATCACTATTTTAATCCTAAGCTTACTAACTAGGGACTTAGGATTTAAATGTAATACTAACTGTTAAGGTAAAGTACAGGTATTCAGTAAATATTTGTTGACAGAATCTCTTTATACTGTGTAGATTTTTTTGTTTTTATTTTAATTCCATGTTAGTTAACATACAGTGTTAATATTATTTTAAGGTATACAATATAGTAATTCAGCACTTCCATACATTACCCTCTGCTCATAACCTATTTAACCCATCCCTCCCATCCCCTCCCCTTGGGTAACCATCAGTTTATTCTCTATAATTAAGAGTGTCTTGCTTTGTCTATTGTCTCTCTCTTATTTTTTCCTTCTGCTTGTTTTGTTTTGTTTTGTTTCTTAAATTCCACATGTGAGTGAAATCATATGGTATTTGTCTTTCTCTGACTTATTTCTCTAAGCATAATACTCTAGCTCCATCCATATTATTGCAAATGGGAAGATTTCATTCTTTTTTTTTATGGCTGAATAATATTTTATTGTATTTATATATACCATATCTTTATTCATCAATTGGTGGATACTTGGCTTCCATAATTTGGCTATTGTAGATAATCCTGCAATACATATAGGGGTGCATGTATCACTTTGAATTAGTGTTCTTGTATTCTTTGGGTAAATACCTAGTAGTGTGATTGCTGTATCACGAGGTAGGTCTATTTTTAACTTTTGAGGAACCTCCATACTGTTTTTCAGAGTGGCTGTGCCAGTTTGCATTCCCACCAGCAGTGCACAGGGTTTCTTTTTCTCCACATCCTCACCAACACTGTTGTTTCTTGTTTTGTCGACTTTAGCCATTTATATATACTGTGTAGATTTTTGGTTATTGTTTGGATTAATGCTTCCCAACTTTGAAGGAGAAAGCATCTTATTGTTCAATATTGCTTTTTTCTGTATTGGAGGGCAATGTAGCTGCAACACTGTTGGTTAGAATTTATTCAGTTATGACCGGTCAGGTGAAGAGCCACTTCTTCACTTAACCGCTTTATAAATGGGTCTGTCCTGAAGCAGCATCCACTGTTGAAGAGGATGGCTGTGCAAGATAGTGAATGCTTTTTTTTGATTAGGAGGGGTGCTGATGTTTGTATCTACTACAGTGTGTTTTCTCTTTCTCTAAAGTGATAGATGGCCAAATTTGTAAAAATAAACTAGGAATTAAGTCATTTTGATCTGAGAGAATATTATGATCTCCTCAAAGATGGAAAACATGCCAGATATAGCCAAAAAGGGATTAAGGAACTGCTAATTTTGATGTTGTTACCTGATAAACATATTTAAACATTTTTGATTTTAATAGAAGAAATGCCTCAAATTGAAACGAGAATGATATTGGTTCAAGAAGCTGGAAAACAAGAAGAACTTATACAAGCTTTAAAGGTATGGAGTTTTAGCTTTTTTTAAAAAAAGGTAATTTTTCTTCCATCAGCGTTTAAATAATTTTATAGTTTTCTTAATCTTATACTTAAGTCTCTTTTCCACAGACTATTAAAATAATGGAAGTCCCTGTTATAAAGATAAGAGAAAGTTGTCCTGGAAAATCGGATGAAAAATTAATAAAAAGTGTTGTTAATATGGTAGGTCAAACATTTCATTGCATGTGGCATGCTGCACTACTCTTGATTGTGTTCTTATATTCCACTTAATGGTGATTGGACCTAAATTAGGCACAAGGTATATTTTGTGCACTTCGAAGCTAGAGGAATAGAAACTTTTATATTTATTTTTAAAATTTGGATATTTCTGAAACCCCAAACTATAGTATGTTTCATAAGTAGCAAAATCCTTACTACTTTGTTCTTGTTAAATTTAAAAGTCACATCATATGTATCTACAAAGATCTGATGTTTTTCTTTCTTTAAACCCTTTGGCTTCTTTTTTTTTTTTTTTTTTTTTTCCATTAATTTTATGTTTACTCAAAATTCTTGCTTTATTTCCAAATTATAAATCATGATAAATGACAGTCATCAGGGAATTTGTCCCAGCATATGAAATATATCTAATTCTGTATTAGCAGTTATATTAGTTTGTGAGGGCTGTGGTAACAAAATACTGAGACTGGGTGGTTTAAGCCACAGAAATGAAATGTATTTTCTCAAAGTTCTGGAGGCTAGAAGTCTAAGATCAAGATGTTGGCTTCTTGATCTCTCTTGGGATCTCTTTCCTTGGCTTGCAGATGGCTGCTGCTTTTTTACTGTGTCTTTCTTTACATGGCCTTTCTGTGCATGCACATCCCTGATACCTCCTGTGTGTCCAAGTTTCCTCTTCTTAAAGTACACCAATTAGACTTGATTAGAGCCCACCTACGTGATCTCATTTAATCTTAATTACCTCTTAAAAGGCCCTATCCAAATATAGTCTCATTTTGAGGTATGGGGTTTAGGGCGTCAGTGGTTTAGGGCGTCTTGAAGATACACAATTCAGTTCATCACATCAGCCTAGCAATAAAACCCAAACAATTTACTGACCTTTCAGAATTTTCTTTTAAATGGTTCTGTTCTTTTGGGGCGCCTGGGTGGCTCAGTCAGTTAAGCGTCATGATCTCACAGTTCGTGAGTTCGAGCCCTGTGTCGGGCTCTGTGGTAACAGCTTGGAGCTTGGAGCCTGCTTTGGATTCTGTGTCGCCCTCTCTCTCTGCTCCTCCCCCACTCGTGCTCTGTCTGTCTCTCTCTCTCCTTCAAAAATAAATAAAAACATTAAAAAAGAATTTATAAAAAAATAAATGGTTCTGTTCTTTTTGCACAGGAGCCATGCAGGTACTTAAATACCTTCATTCTTTTTTGTAAATGCACATTATAAAATTTTATGCTAAATGGTAACTTGCCTTTTTATATCCTACATTTGCTGTGTGGCAACTGCCAACATATTTCATATCTTTCTATTTCTCTCATATATACTGAAATGATTAAGTTAATCTGCACCCGTTTTGTAGATTAAAAAAAATTTTTTTTAATGTTTGTTTATTTTTGAGAGACAGTGTGAGCAGGGGAGGGGCAGAGAGAGAGAGAAAGACACAGAATCAGAAGAGGCTCCAGGCTCTGAGCTCTCAGCACAGAGCCTGATGTGGGGCTCGAACTCACAAGCCATGAGATCATGACCTGAGCCGAAGTTGGATGCTTAACTGACTGAGCCACCCAGGTGCCCCCCCTTTTTGTAGATATTAAGTGCCATAGTATCCTATTTTTGTGAAGATAATTTATGTAGGAAGAACTATAAGTGTGGCATCATTTTCTTGGTGAGAATAAAAAGTAATAGTGGATGTATTTCTAATGCATCTTGTGTCAAAATGTATATACTTAAAAATCATTTTAATTTTATGTGCATTGTAGGTGATTTATAATGACTACTAAGTCACATTAAAAGTTATGCCTTTATGATATTAATATTCAAAATTTAATGTCAATATGGATGGAGATATGTATATGTAAAAATACAAATAAGTAATGAAATAAGGCTGTTTACTATTAAGTATAATGCTCACTGTGTGATTTTACAGTTTACTACAAATATAAAAATAAAAATGTTGAACTGGTTTTTAGATTAGAGTTATTTGAATTAACTTTATAATCTATAAATAATTTTTTTTTCTAATAACCACCTGGAAAAAAAATCAAGGAAATTAAAGTACCCTTTGTAAAGATGGAATCAGTGGAAGAACTTGAAAGTTTGGATTCTCCAGAATTTGAAAATGTATTCATAGTCATGGATTTCCAGGATTCTGTTTTTAATGAGTTATACAAGACTGATCATAGAATTATTGGGCCACCAGTTATCTTAAACTGTGCCCAAAAAGGAGAGGTAAGAAAATACACATTTATCATGAGTTTTCAAGGTTAAATTTTTATTAATGAATTTTCTGAAAATTCATGAGCAGAAAAATCCTGTTAATTGTTGGGAGTATGTAATATTTAGAATAGGGATAGTAGTGGCTACTTTATTATAGTCCTTTAAATCTTTCTATTATAACTTGCAGGAGTAAAAATCTAAGACTTTTGAAAGTTAATAATAACAACTAGATATTTGTGTGTATATATACCAGCAATGTCTTGGGAAGAAATAATTTCTTAAACTTGGCTTCCAGAAACATATACACGTACATAAACTTATTTTCTTTCATAGAACAGATACACATTTCCATTTTTATTACCGCATGGTTTAAAATTATTTTAGCTTTTTGTTTGTTTGTTTTATATTGGGTTGTAACTTTATTTATTTCAAGTAATCTCTATACCCAGCATGGGGCTTGAACTTCCTGCCCCAAGATCAAGTATCACATGCTCTTCCAACTGAGCCAGTCAGGCACCCAGCTTTTTGTTTTTGTTTTTGTTTTAAAGTTTACTTTTGGTGGGGGAGGGACAGAGAGAGGGAGAGAGAATCCCAAGCAGGGTCTGCGCTGTCAGAGCAGAGCCCTACATGGGGCTCGATTGTGCCACAACCATCAGATCATGACCTGCAAAATCAAGAGTCAGGTGGCTTAGTGGACTGAGCCACGCAGGTGCCCCACCCTCCTTCAGCCTTCACCACCGACTTTTTGTTTATAAATAACATTTCAGGCTAGAGTTGTAATAAAGTTAGTCCCTATTCTAACGGCACCGGGGGGCTCAGTTGGTTACTGACTCTTGATTTAGGCTCAGGTCTCGATCTCATGGTTCGTGAGATTGAGTCCCATGTTGGGCTCTGTGCTGACAGTGGGAAGTACTTGGGATTCTCTCTCTCCCTCTTTCTTTGCCCCTCGCCTGCTCACTCTAGCTCTCTTGTGTGCTCTCTGTCTCTCTTTCAAAATAAATAAGCTTAAAAAAAAAAGTGGTGCTTTCAAAAATCAAATAAACTTTTTAAAGACCAAAATTATGAAATAATCTTGTATAATGGTGGGAATTATATATTTATACATTTTTTTAAAATAATTTTTTTAACATTTATTTAATTTTGAGAGAGAGAGACAGAGCACGAGTTGGGGGGGGAGAGAGACACACACACACACACACACACACACACACTGAATCTGAAGCAGGCTCCCAGGCTCCGAACTGTCAGCACACAGCCCGATGTGGGGCTTGAACCCACGAACCGTGAGATCATGACCTGAGTCGAGGTCAGACGCTCAAACTACTGAGCCACCCAGGTGCCCAATAACATATTTTTTTAAACCATTCTCTTTCTATTATACACACACACACACACACACACACACACACACACACATATCTCCATTGGTTAAATTATTTACTATTTTCATTTTTTTAGCTCAAAAATTGGAACATTTGATTCAAATATATGTCATTTGCCTAGTGTTCATTATAAAATATCTTTGAACTATTTTAACTCTAATTGGAAATTTTTACAATAGTGGATGGAGTCTGAAATTTTTGCTAGTAGACAAGACTTTAAATATGTCAAGGTATATTTTAAAACTGGAGGTTTGCACGTAAATATATTTTAATTTGCCATTAGTAAAGTATTTAGATTATGTGTGTCAAATATGATTTTGGAATCCTGGGAAATGTTTTTATTGTAAAACTTGTAATTTTTTTTTTGTTTTGTATCAAAAAATGCAAGAAATCTTTGGATTGACAAAGTTGATTTGGATTGACAAAGTGGAGGGGGAAATATATTTAGCTGGGGAAACATGTTTTGTTTTGTTCTCTACTATAAAGAAAGCTGACAGATTTAAAACTTGTATCCTTCAGCCTTTGCCATTCTCATGTCGTCCACTCTACTGTACAAGCATGATGAACCTAGTCCTGTGCTTTACTGGATTTAGGAAGAAAGAAGAACTAGTAAGTATTTTAAAACATTCTATTCAAGGAATATTTCTTCTAGCCTAATAAGTTTAAATTGACATTTTTTGTGGGTGGTTATATCATGGTTTTATTTAAAACATATTGAAGGACAAGTTTTAAATTTTGTGAAGAAACATTCTGAAGACCCTTGTAAAGAAACCTTTTGAATTTTTTTTTTTTTAACGTTGATTTATTTTTGAGAGAGACAGACAGAGCTCGAGTGGGGGAGGAACAGAGGGAGAGGGAGACACAGAATTTGAAGGAGGCTGCATGCTCTAGGCTCTGAGCTGTCAGCACAGAGCCCGACACGGGGCTTGAACCCATGGACCGTGAGATTATGACCTGGGCCGAAGTCAGATGCCCAACCGACTGAGCCACCCAGGCGCCCCAAGAAACATTTTGTTTAGGATGACAGGCATATGAATGAACAGAAATACTTCATAACTATCATCTGTTCAAATTGTCATTTTGTTAAGTATTATATCAGCTACATTATTTGAAGTTTTTGTTTATAAATTGTAATTTATTTTTTTAATAACATTTACATTTTTTAAAAAACTGTTTATTTTTGAGAGAGAGAGAGAGAGACAGAGCATGAGCAGGGGAGGGGAAGAGAGAGAGGGAGACACAGAATTCGAAGCAGGCTCCAGGCTCTGAGCTGTCAGCAAAGAGCCGACACAGGGCTCAAACCCAGGAGCTGTGAAATCATGACCTGAGCTGAAGTCGGATGCTTAATTGACTGAGCCACTCAGGCGCCCCTACACATTGCAATTTCATGTTAAACATAATTTAAAATTTTTTCAAGTTAATCATAAAGTTAATGTTGCTTAATTTTTCTTTTGAGGTCAGATTGGTGACATTGGTTCATCACATGGGTGGAGTTATTCGAAAAGACTTTAATTCAAAAGTTACACATTTGGTGGCAAATTGTACACAAGGAGAAAAATTCAGGGTATGTAAACTTGGGTGTATTTCAATATAGTATTTTGGGGGGATGGATTTAAGCCTATCTGTTTCTCCCATTATTTATTGAGGATCAGAAATTCAATTTTTGCTGCATATGCATTTAGTAAAAATTTTAAATTGTAGGAGTGTGGTCCTTTCGATTTTAAGGAAGCAATGGAACCTGAGTTAGGTCTTGAAATAAGTAGGATTTGTGAATGAGTAGGATTGTGGAGGTTGGTAGATGGGTAACATTTCAGACAAAGGTTGGTTGGTGAATGAGCATTGGTGAATGAGAGTTGGGAAGTGTTGAGCAGATATTTCACTCTTGTCTAAATGGTCTTAATAAGAACAGAGCTATATTCTTATAAAATAGTTCTAAGATTTAACTAGTGAAAACTATAAAAGAATGGGAGAAGTTACTTCTATTAGAATTAAAATCTTTAAGTTTACACTTGAATATCTTAGGGAGAGTTTATCACGTTCCCACCCTCCATCAGTGTATTTATGTAACAAATGGTAATTTTGGGGTAATAACGAATTCTTGGGAGGTATACTTTTCAATTCATATCTTAGTTTTTAGTGACTTAATTAGATATTTTCCTCTGTTGTGTTGTCTTGGGGGTCAGTACTTCCAAAAGGAGGAAACCCAGAGAAAGGAAACACAGAGAAAGGAGAAATAGAAATGTAGTAAAATAAACTTAACTTCAGAGTTGTATTTATTTAAAATAAGGAAATGGTTTAGACATCATGGAACTTGTTCTAAATTATTTTAACCTAAGTTGTACAATTGAAAGACAATTTTTTGTTGATTTTTATTTATATTTTGTCATAAAGTAGATGAATAATCTAAAACTCTAAAAAAAGTATGTATAAAATTGCTTAGAACTTCCATCAATGCAGTTATTTAGGGTGAAAACTTATCATAATTAATGCTCTATATTTTTAGATTGCTGTGAGTCTGGGCACTCCAATTATGAAGCCAGAATGGATTTATAAAGCTTGGGAAAGGCGGAATGAACAGTAAGTATTTAGAAATTCAGTAGTTTATTGTTAGAATTAAATATATTATTAAGGTAAACCTATGTGCCCCAAACCCTAAATTCATAGCTAGTATAGACAAAATGAATTCAGTCTTTGGGTGGCCTAAGGAATAAAGTCTAGGAGGAACATAGTTATAAAAAAATTATAAAAAATTGAAAGACATCTGTGGTACCTTTTGACTTTACCTTGTGAAATAATTGTGATTATCATTAGCATTCTTTTTTTTTTTAATGTTTTTTTATTTATTTTTGAGACAGAGAGATAGAGCATGAGCAGGGGGCGGGGGGGCAGAGAGAGAGGGAGACACAGAATCTGAAGCAGGCTCCAGGCTCTGAGCTGTCAGCACAGAGCCTGATGCGGGGCTCGAACTCATGGACTGTGAGGTCATGACCTGAAGTGGAGTCGAATGATTAACTGACTGAGCCACCCAGGCACCCTGATTATCATTAGCATTCTTTTTTCCCCCCAAGATGTTATTTAAATTCAGGTTAGTTAACATATAGTGTATTATTGGTTTTAGGAGTAGAATTTAGTTATTCATCACTTAGGAGTATATAAAACCCAGTGCTCATCACAAATGCCCTACTTAATGCCCAATATCGATTTAGTCCATCCCTGTACCCATCGCCCCTCCGGTAACCCTTTCTGTAGTTAACAGTCTCTTATGGTTTGCCTCTGTTTTTATCTTATTTTATTTTTCCTTCCCTTCCCCTATGTTCATCTGTTATGTTTCTTAAATTCCACATATGAGTGAAATCATATGGTATTTGTCTTTCTGTGACTGACTTATTTCACTTAGCATAATACACTCTAGTTCCATCCACGTTGTTGCAAATGGCAAGATTTCATTCTTTTTGATGGGTAATATTCCATTTGACACTACATCTTTATCCATTCATCAGTTGATGGACATATGGGCTCTTTCCATAATTTGTCTATTGTTGATAGTGTTGCTATATGTTTACATTGGGGTGAATGTGCCCCTTCAAATCAGTTTTTTTGTATCCTTTGGATAAATACCTAGTAGTGCAATTCCTGGGTTGTAGTGTAGTTCTATCTTTAACTTTCTGAGGAAACTCCAAACCCATATTCCACAGTGGCTACACCAGTTTGGATTCCCATCAACAGCTTACTAAGAAAGTTTGTCTTTCTCTGCATTTTTGCCAACATCTGTTGTTTCCTGAGTTGTTAATTTTAGCCATTCTGACAGGTGTGAGGTGGTATCTCATTGTGGTTTTGATTTGTATTTCCTTGGTGATGAGCGTGTCTGTTAGCCATGTCTTTGGAGAAGTGCCTATTCATGTCTTTTGCCCATTTGTTAACTGGAGTATTTATTTTTTGTGTGTTGAGTTTGATCAATTTTTTAAAATTTTTTAGTGTTTATTTTGAAGAGAGAGAGTGCGAGTGGGGGAAGGGGAGAGAGAGAGAGAGAGAGAGAGAGAGAGAGAGAATATGAAGCAGGCTCCAGGCTCTGAAACTGTCAGCATAGAGCTGGACATGGGGCTCGAACCCATGAACTGTGAGATCATGACTTGAGCTGAAGTTGGACGCTTAACCGACTAAGCCACCCAGGCGCCCTGATAAATTCTTTTTAGAGTTTGGATTCTAGCCCTTTATCAGATCTGTCATTTGTAAATATCTTCTCCCATTCTATAGATGGCCTTTTAGTTTTGTTGATTGTTCCCTTTGCTGTGCAGCTTTCTATGTTGATAAAGACCTAATAATTCATTTTTGCTTTTGTTTCTCTTGATAATAGTTTCATGCGTCTGGGTATTTAGATCATGTTATATTTTTTATGTTTATCTGGTAACATTCTAAGTGGTGATTGCACTTCATAACCATGTTAAGCTCTCTGACCTCGTAATTCCTTGCTATTCTACTTCATCATTATTTAACATTTCATGAAACCATAGTAAACCCCTGCAACACAGAAAATTTCATGTCCAAAGCAGTGAGTTGAATCTTGTAAAGACTACTCGTGATCAAATTTTGTCAGAAGTTACTCTGAAATGACTGAGAACACATCAATTTGTTGTTTTTTTTTTTAACTGATGTTTTTATGAACATTTCAGGACCACATGTAAAATATTTTTGACATATGGATTACACTAAAACTTTAAGAATTAGTATAGATTTATAAATTCACATTTAAGTTAAGCTGGTTTTAGAACAGTATATTTTGTTTTTAGGGATTTCTGTGCATCAGTTGATGACTTCAGAAATGAATTTAAAGTTCCTCCATTTCAAGATTGCATTTTAAGTTTCCTGGGATTTTCAGATGAAGAAAAAACCAATATGGAAGAAATGACTGAGATGCAAGGTAGAATTTAGTATAATTTAAAAGTTATATTTTTGTATTTTCTTCCCCACTCTTGCTTAATTCCCTCCTGGTGAATATGCCTCTCTACAAATTCAGGTTTGGAGATAAATAGTTAAGCTTATTTATGCTTGTATGCATTTCTTTTTAGGAGGTAACTGTTTACCTGTTGGAGATGAAAGATGCACTCACCTTATAGTTGAAGAGAATATAGTAAAAGAACTTCCATTTGAACCTTCGAAGAAACTTTATGTTGTCAAGCAGGAGGCAAGTAATTGTAGAATAATTATAAATATAATAATAATAAAACTCTATAGTTTTATTTTTTAATAGACTTTTATTTTAATTTTGTTATTTTAAGTAGGCTTCACATCAGTGTGGGGTTTGAACTCAGGACCCTGAGATTAAGAGTTGCATGCTCAACAACTGAGCCAGCTAGGTGCCCTAAGATGGGTTTTTGAAAGATACTACTAATAATTTCTCTTTTCTTTTCCTTTTTTGTTTTTTAACGTTTATTTAGTTTTGAGAGATAGGCAGAGTGCAAGAGGGGGAGAGGTTGACAGAGGGAAGCACACAATCTGAAGGAGCCTCCATGCTTGGAGCTGCCAGCATAGAGCCTGATGCAGGTCTGAAACCCACGACCTGTGAGATCATGACCTGAGCAGAAGTCAGTCGCTTAATCCACTGAGCCACCCAGGAGCCCCTTCTTCTTCGTCGTCTTCTCCGTCTCTGTCTCTGTCTCTGTCTCCTCCTCCTCCGTCTCCTCCTCCGTCTCCTCCTCTGTCGTCTTCGTTGTCGCCTTTGCCTTCTTCGTCTCCTCCTCCTCCTCCTCCTCCTCCTCCTCCTCCTCCTCCTCCTAATCCCCCTCCTCCTTCTCCTCCCCCTCCCCCTCCCCCCTTCTCCTCCATTTTATTTATTTTTGAGAGAGAGACAGACAGACTGAGTACTAGCAGGGGAGGGGCAGAGAGAGGGAGATACAGAATCCAAAGCAGGCTCCAGGCTCCAAGCTTGTCATCACAGAGCACGATGCGGGGCTCAAATTCATGGACTGCAAGATTGTGACCTGAGTTGAAGTCAGATGCTTAACTGACTGAGCCATCCAGGCTCCCCTCTTTTTTTTTTTTTTTTTTTTTAATGTTTATATATTCATTTGTTTTGAGAGAGTGAGAGAGCTCAAGCACGGGGAAGGAGAGAGAGAGAGAGAAAGAGAGAGAGAGAGAGAGAGAGAATTGCAAGCAGTCTCTGCACTGTTGGTGTGGAATCTGGCGTGGGGCTCAATTTCACAAACTGTGAGATTATGACCTGAGCTGAAATCAAGAGCTGGATGCTTAACCCACTCAGCCACTCAGGTGCCTCACCTAATAGCTTTTCTGAGAAGGTAAATCTTAATTAAAAAAAATTTTTTTTTTGTCTCTCACCTAGTGGTTCTGGGGAAGCATTCAAATGGATGCCCGAGCTGGAGAAACTATGTATTTATATGAAAAGGTATGCTTTTTTTGTCCCTTAGTCATTTGCTCTGTGAATTTGGTGATATAAAGATAACACTTCTGTCTGAAAAGAGCATATAGTTGGCATACCAGTCATCTTTTACGTCATGTTTAGGAGTTTCAGAATAATTGGATAATTGGATATTGAGTAATAGGCTGTGTAGCTTTAAGTAAAACTTCAATGCAGTAGATATTTTAATCTAATCTATGTCATTCTGTGCTACTTCTTAGTGATACCATTATGAACAATAACAATCCTATCTTTAGAAACTTAGAATCTTAAGGAAAAGATGGATATACAAACAGTTACAGTGTAGAATATGTGCTATAGTTGAGTAATTATTTTAACTAATCTCACTCTGAGAGACTCAGGAGGGACTGAAAAGAGCAAGTAAGTGTTTAGTCAACTTACTAATTTAACCTTGTACAGACATTCAGGTTAGATAGCAGGTGGGAGATGGTGTTAAGCTTGAAAAAGCAAGTAGTTTAGTTTACTATGGCTTTAGAAAACTGTTGGAAAGGCCAACAAATATAGCTTATGATGTAGGCAGAATCAAGGAGTTTATAATATGTTAAAGAATTTGGGAAGTATTGGGAGCCATTGAATAATATTAAGGATTGGGAACTGGTGAAGAATATACTAGGTAAGGAGTATTGGGAGCCATTGAAGAATATTAAGGGGAGAGATGTCATTAAAAAAATGACTCTAATAGCAGATTGTAAGCCAGGAAAATGCAGCCTTCGTCCTAGATTGGTGAAAAGTGGTATCATTCACCAAAACATGAAGGGAAGATTTTCTTTATTTGGAGATTTAATTTGAATGGAATATTGAAGACAAGGTACAGATTTATTATGTTTCTATAAAATCTAAATAGGTACTATATTGTCTTCTGACTCTTTTGTTCTCAAGGTTTTTAACGTAAAGTTTAAAATCTGTGCTTAAAATATCAAGAGAGAGCTTTTAAAGTCAAGTGTTATTTGGCAAATATTGGAGAGCAATATGTCCAGGCTCTGTGCTAAATGCTAAGGATACAGTGAACAAAATATGAATGGTCCCTGCCCTCCAGAGTTTATGTCCTAACAGGGGACTAGACAGTAAACAAGCTTACAGATGAATACGTAATGGTGATAGAGCTATGAAGAAACAGAATGAGGTGCTTGGGGTTAGGCAATTACAGTGGTCCCTTGACTATTATGTTTTATGAATCTTCTGAATTACCTGGCAGAGTGTATAGTTGTAAAATCATTGTGCAAAATCCAGGTTTTGTCAAACTTGTAAATACATTTTTCTTCTGTTCCTGTCTCAGTATAGAACCAAGAAAGTAAAATAGAGCTTTTGTGCTTTTGATTGCAGGCTAATACTCCTGAGCTCAAGAAATCAGTGTCACTGCTTTCTCTAAATACCCCAAACAGCAATCGCAAAAGACGTCGTTTAAAAGAGACACTTGCTCAGCTTTCGAGAGAGACAGACATGTCACCTTTTCCTCCCCGTAAGCGCCCGTCAGCCGAACACTCGCTTTCTATAGGGTCACTCCTAGATATCTCCAACACACCAGAGTCTAGCATTAACTATGGAGGTAATTCACATTTTAAAAAATTGATGATTACAGTTTAGCAGAATGGAATAATTATTAGAGTATAGGTAAATCACTACTACAGTGAACATGAAAGGTTCTACCTTTTATTACTGTTGTTCTTGGTGAGGAGAAAAGGCACATAAAAATGCTTCCATGTAATGATTGCTTACTATATGCTAAGTGCTTTCTATATTTTATTTGTATATTACTGTAGAAAATGATAGAGCTGTTCAAAGAGCAAATTCTTAACTAGCAAAAAAAAGATCACAGAAGGTGTCACATGAATTATGGAGAAAATAGGTACAATTAAATCACTGTAGGGTAAGTTCAGTTTGTCTCAAATGATAGAAGAAAGCCAGCCCTATAATTAACTCTTCTCTCTTGGTCATCAGTTTTTCTCTCTATTTTTGGTTTTCAATCTGCACGTAAATATGTTGTGTTTTTTACACTTAAGAAGCAATCAAAGCCTTCCCTTAACCCCATGACTCTATTTACTATCTCATTTCTCTCTTTCCTTTTATAGGAGTACTCTTCAAAGAATTACCTTGATCTATTGTGTCACTTCCTTGCCTTTCATTGTCTTTTTAACTCATTCCAATTGAACTTAAGTCCCTACTGCATGAAATTGCTCTTACTGAGGAGACTGACCTTTTTTATGCAGTCAGCAACATTGAACACGTGAACAGCTATTTCTTCCCGGAGATAGTTTTCTCTTAGATTTTGTACGTCATTTCTTGTTCTCTTTTGCCTAACTTCTCCACCTCTAACTATTGAATGTTATTTCTGAGTCATTTCTTCTCTATTGTATTCTTCCTAAATGGTCTCATTTTTAATTCCATGGCTTTAGAAACATTCATATGCTCTTGACTCCCTAAGTTGTCATCTTCTCTGTCCAACTGCCTTCTTTTTTTTTTTTTTAATTTTTTTTTTTTTTAACGTTTATTTATTTTTGAGACAGAGAGAGACAGAGCATGAACAGGGGAGGGGCAGAGAGAGAGAGGGGGAGACACAGAATTGGAAGCAGGCTCCAGGCTCTGAGCCATCAGCCCAGAGCCCGACGCGGGGCTTGAACTCATGGACCGCGAGATTGTGACCTGAGCTGAAGTCGGGTGCCCAACCGACTGAGCCACCCAGGCACCCCCCAACTGCCTTCTTAATACCTATTCCTATTTGTCCATGTCTAATACACTTCTTAAACTTAATCAAATTAGAACTCTTGGTTTTGATTTTCTCTACCACTCTCAACTCTATTCCTTTGCCACCCTTCCTTTATCGGCCTTTTCTATAAAATGGATCTCTCTTAGACAATTATTTTTGTCTCCTAAATGGTCTCTCTTGTATTCATTTTTGCCTTTTTATTTATTATTCATTATTATTATTATTTTGTTCATGTTTATTTTTGAGGGGGAAGGAAGGGAGGGACAAAGCATGAGTGGGGGAGGGGCAGAGAGAGAGAGGGCAATACAGAATCTGAAGCAGGCTCCAGTCTCTGAGCTGTCAGCACAGAGCCTGACACGGGGCTCGAACTCATGAACCACGAGATTGTGACCTGAGCCAAAGTCGGACATTTAACCAACTGGGCCACCCAGGTGCCCCCTTTTCTTTCTTTCTTTCTTTCTTTCTTTCTTTCTTTCTTTCTTTCTTTCTTTCTTTCTTCCTTCCTTCCTTCCTTCCTTCCTTCCTTCCTTCCTTCCTTCCTTCCTTTCTAATTTTAAGTTTATTTATTTATTTATTTTGAGAGAGAGTCAGCACAGGTAGGGGAGGGACAGAGAGGGAGACAGAGAATCCCAAGCAGGCTCCACACCATCAGCATGGAGCCCGACATGGGGCTCAAATCCACAAAACTATGAGATCATGACCTGAGCCACAATCAAAAGTTGGACACTTGACCAACTGAGCCACCTGGGTGCCCCTTCTTTTTTTTAAAGTTAGTTTATTTATCTAAGTAATCTCTACACCTATCCTGGCCTCTAAACACACAACCCTGAGGTCAAGAGTTGTATGCTTTTCCGACTGAACCAGCCAGGCACCCCCAATTTTGCCTTTCTGCATGCAGCACTTAGGTTTCTAAAATACATATGCCACTTCTCTGCTAGAAGTCATACAGTGGCTTTTTATTACCATAGCTTCCAAGTTCCTATGTGATCCTTCCTCACTTACCTCCAACCTCATAGGATACCATGTTCTCCTGTAATATTTTAAGTTTCCGTCACACTATCTTTGTTATTCTTCAGATATTCCCACTACATTCATACCTCAGGAACTTTATACTTGCCCTCTTTGCTTTAAAGAAATCTTGTTGGGTTTTCTACAAAGTTACATCCCTGTTTGAGTACTTCTCACCAACCCATTATGTGGTTGTTGTCTTTAGTAGTAGTTTTTACTGTTAGAAACTATATTTTTTGTTTATTTTATTTGCCTCACCAGAATGTAAACTTTAAGAAAACAAGAACAGTGCCTCACTAAATATTCATGGAAGGAATTGAGTGTCAATTTAGGGTAGGCCCAGAAAACCAAGGTGGAGTTGAGAAGTAAGATGAGTAAGAACACAGATAACAGTATACAAATTCGTTTTTTAGGAATAGTGAAGAGATTAGTTGACTTGTAGTATGGAGGAGTAATAGTTAAATTAGAAAGGTTAGTTGTTGGGGCCTAATATTAGAGGACTTTAAAATCAGACTGGCATGTCTGAACTGCATATTGTCATTAACGAGGAACTTAAGCTATCGAGCAGTAGAGTAATTGTTTGAGTAGGTAATTTGTAGTGAATTATTCTGAAAAATGATTCAAAGGAAGACAGTTTAGAGATTGCCAGACCATGAAGTAATCTATAGTGGCTTGGGCCACAAGGTGATAAGGTCCTGAGTCAGGGTTACTGATGGTTGGAAAGAAAAGTGGAGATATTGATGGAATGGAGTGACAGGAAGGGAATAAGGATGATGGCAAAGTATTAAAATAGGAGAAATGTTACCTTAGCAAAAACAGGAAGTCTATATTTTGGAGGAAGATAGTGCAGTTTTAGAGAATATCCAGGTAAAATTGAGGTACAAATGTCCAGTGGGTATTTGGAAAAATTGAACTTGGTGCTTGGGTAGAGGATTATGATTAGATACATATGTCTGAGAATTTACTGGTTCCATAATCATGATGGACATACTGGGCATGGGAGGGTAAGAGCTGATCATAAAGGACTGAAGCTTGAATATGCAGTTGAAGGAACAGGAGAAGAAAATGAACCACTAAAAAAACCCAGACATGACAGTTGTACTAATATATTAGGTACTCTGTATAGGAGAATGCCCAGTTTGTAGATCACTGCCTACACACAATAATTAAATTAGATCGATGTATGTCAGTTTCTTCCTCCTGAAATATGTAACGGCAGAAGCTCTTGGATCTGTCGAGAACAGCCTGAAATAACATATGGCAAGTGGGAGAATCTTTGAAGTCTACTAGCTTTAAAAAACATTCAAAGTTCCATAGTACACACCATTGTATTAATAATATTTAAAATTATCATTGAGTAAAGTTAATATACTGGGACTATATTGTTTTTTTCCATGTCATTCTATTGTATGTTATACATTAGAAAAACTTGCTATTAGGAGATTCTGTACATAATGTTAAAGTATTTTAATCATAACTGATAGTAAGAAAGTGAAAGTGTATATAAAGCTTTTATGAAATATCATGTTTTTTGAAATATGTATAAAAAATACTAATGTGTCCTCCCGTTTTGTGTTGGACTAGGTGTTTTCATATTATGTTAAGAACTAATGAAGAATTTGCAGTGATGTTGGTTTTTTTGAGGAAGGCTTCCTGCATATATATGTGATAAGTTTTCTGTTACTGTGTAATCATAACAACCTCTTTATCTTTTAACTTAAATATTTTTATGGAGTTTTAAATTTTATTTTATTTGAGCTTTTTATTTTGAAATATTTTAGATTGCAAAAAGCTACAAAAATAGTACAAATATTCTAGTACTCTACTCAGATTTCTTTCCCAAATGGAAATATTCTGCCATGATTGTGTTAGCATTCATTCATTCATTCTCTGTCTTTTTCTATATACACACATATTTTTTATGTCTGCACCGTTTGAGATTAAGTTGCAGATACGATGACCCTTTATTTCTAAATACTTAAATGTGTATTTCCTAAAATAGAGAGACATTTCTTGTACCACTATAATACACGTATTGTAATTAGGAAATTGACGTTAATACTATGTATGACCTACTCTTAATTTTTATTAGTTGTTCCACTCATATCCTTTTTAGGAAAAGAAAAAAGTTCCTTTTTTTTTTTTCCTGGTCTAAGACTCAATCCAGGATCATAGAGAAAGTTGTTATCTCTCTCTAGTCTCTTCTAATCTGGAATAGTTCCTAACTTTCTCTGTTTTTAATGACTTCAACGTTTTTGAAGAGTACAGGCCATTATTTAGTATAATGACAGGCCAAATCTGTCAATTTGGAGTCATTGATACTTTGGACCATTATTTTTTTCTGGCTTTATCCTGTAAAGAAATTTTACTTTAATGAAAATCTAAATGGGTATATTTCTAAGAGTGGATATCTTTCCCCCTTTTTTTGTTGTTAAATCTGCACAGTATCTGGTACTTGTATCTGGTTTTTATTAAATCTTTCCTCCTTTTTACCTTTTAGAAACACCAAAATCTTGTACTAAGTCTTCTAAAAATTCTACTCCGGTTCCTTCAAAGCAGTCAGCCAGGTGGCAAGTTGCAAAAGAGCTTTATCAGACTGAAAGTAATTATGTAAATATATTGGCCACAATTATTCAGGTAAGAGTTTGGTGCAAAATGATCCCTGTTCCAGTGTTCATAACTAAAAAATCTGAGAAGTGTTATTTCTTACAAGCAAATTATATAAGCATAGAATTTGAACATAGATACTAAAAATGAAAATGTATGATGAAAATCTGCTATTAGGGAAATACCATAACTGTAATAGTAGCTTTTATTCATATAGAAATAGCACCATTTTTTATAGTGACTTTAAAAAGAGAAGGATCCTCAGTAGATAATCTTGGAGAGAACTAACTTTTATTCAATGCAGAACTTTGCATGTTCGCTGTCAGGATACTGCATTTATATTCATACGCGGATGTGGTAGATAACTTTTTCTGAAAGTGTGCATTCTAGAAGTCATACTGTATATATGTGAAAAGCAATGGCAATGAAGCATAACAATATGAATGTAATTTTTGTTTTCAGTAATCCTTTCATGTGTCAAGTTTATTTTTTTTCTTTTTTTCTTTTTTTTTTTTTTAATTTTTTTAATGTTTAGTTATTTTTGAGAGACAGAGCACAAGCAGGGGGTCGGGAGGCAGAGAGTGAGGGAGACACAGAAACCGAAGCAGGCTCCAGGCTCTGAGCTGTCAGCACAGAGCCTGACGCAGGGCTCGAACTACTGAGCCGTGAGATCATGCCCTGAGCTGAAGTCAAACACTTAATGGGCTGAGCCACCCAGGCCCCCCTCATGTGTCAAGTTTCTTAAAGTATGTAGTGGTTAGTCATAAATATTAATTCCTTGCTTATCATTAAAATGTACTATGAAGTTATTGCTGAAGAAGAACAATTCTAATGGATCCTTCTAGGATGAGACTGAAGATGATATTAAAGAAAAAACTGAAATTCAGGGTTCTGAAATACAATAATAGGATATTATTTTGGCATCTGCAGAAAGAGGTAATAGATTTGTTTTAGGTAATGAAGGAGATTGTCAGAAAAATAAAGTTGATACCATCATGCTTGTCTCTGAATAGAAAAATAATAGGGAGCTTCTGATTGGGGTTAATTTTTAACTGACCTCTATTTGAATTCTTAATACAACTCATTAGGGTTCAATATAATAGCCTTTAGTTGCTTGTACTACTGATAAAATGCATGGATAAGAAATGGAAAGACTTCTTTCTTGCTATTCATGGAGAGGTTATTCTTCACAGTTAATTTGTTTAGCAGCAGTCAAGGGTTTATGAGGCCCTTTGCTGTATTAAACTTTACTTGTTTTAAGTCAGCTTTGCTCTTCTTCCTCAAGGGAAATCATTCTGGATGAGTTTCTTGTTGAAGTTTTTATAGTCAGCCAAAATGTAGTCAAGTAGCAGAAAATCCCGTTGGCATATACTGTTCATGGACTTTGGTAGCATTTATTACCCAGAAATGTAAATCCTTTCAGACCATGGTAAATGCACTGGAGTTTCAGAATTCTAATTTGCATATCAATTAACTTTGTTAAAATGCCTTAAAAAGGCCCTTAGAATTATTAGACTTACATCATTTCATACCACTATGCTTACTATAAACTCACCTAAGATTTTATTTAAAAGATTGTGATCTAAATTCATAATAATGTTCTCTTCAGTCTTTATTTTAGGACTGATGTTTTCCTTCCTTTTTTTTGAAATTGGATTTGGAATAATTTAATTTAGCCCCAGAAGCTTCTTTATGTATTTCATATAATACTTGGGTGCCTATTAATATAAATTAGTTTCCCAAGTGTCAAAGAAGATTGCTGTTTTAAAGGAGCTTAGATTGGAAGAGGAGATAAAACATACATACCTAATTATAATACTGAGTAAAAGGGTATGAACATCATGAGGGAGGTTTAGTTAAGGTATTTGGAGATTTGTGAGGTGGGAGTTTTACTTTTATGAGCTTAAGGAAGGTGTTGGGTTGGAAGTTTGGTGGGTTGAACATTGGAAAAAGTATCATAAAGAAGATAAAAATTGAAGTGAATTTTGAAGTAGGAGTATGATTAGTACATGTAAAAAATATGGGTAGGGAGTGTATTTGAGATTGTGCAAATAATAATTGAAGATGTATACAACATTCAAGGTATAATGACTAGTCTAGGGGATTAGCATTTAGGGTGATTTAAGGGAACTAAGGTGCAAGGGGTAGGGTGTGGATACAGTGAGAGTTGAGGTCAGGCTGTCTATGCCAGACTAGAGAAGGCCTTAGTGTTATATGTAATATAGAGAAGAATTTTTTTTTTAACTTTTATTTATTTTTGAGACAGGGAGAGACAGAGCATGAATGGGGGAGGGTCCGAGAGAGGGAGACACAGAATATGAAGCAGGCTCCAGGCTCTGAGTTGTCAGCACAGAGCCTGACACGGGGCTAGAACTCACGGACTGCGAGATCATGACCTGAGCCAAAGTCCGCCGCCTAACCGACTGAGCCACCCAAGCGCCCCTAGAGAAGAATTTTTGATGGGAAGGGGAAGATGGTATCTGACTTGCATTTTTGGAAGATAACTTGTTTCACTTAGAAGGAGGTACTGAAGAGGGGAAATTATGGAGACAGGACTAATTTGGAGGTTATTTCAGCAGTCTTGGTTAGAGATTTTGAGGACTTGAACTTCTTTCAGTGAAAATGAAAATAGGACAAATTTGAGAAATGTTGGAAAGGTAGAATCAGAAGTGTTTGGCTAATTTTTTATGGAGGCTTAAAGCAAGTACAGAGAACCGTTTTGTATAGTTTAACATGTCTTAAGACTACTGGGAGGTTTTAAAGTAAAAAGTAAAATTTTAAAAAGTCAAATAACTATTTAAAGTAAAAGTAGTAATGTATTGTTGGGTTCTTAATATACGTGGAAATAAAATGAATGACAATAACACAAAGGCCAGGAGGAGCAGAAGTAAAATAATAATAATAATAATAAATAAAATAAAAGATAGTAGTAAAGAACTATATGAAAATTATGGGGGCATCTGGCTGACGCAGTCGGTAGAGCATGTGACTTCTGGTCTCAGGGTTGTGAGTTCGACCCCCATGTTGGATGTAGAGGTTACTTGAAAATAAAGTCTTTAAAAAAAAAACCAAAACACTTCAAGCGAAGATTATGAATTGTTACTGGTTTTAAGAATTACATTTCTATAAGTTTAGTCACCCAAAATACTTATATACATAAAAACATATTAAATAAATATATTTTTCCAGGCCTTCTATTTCTGCAATTATGAACCCTACCCACTAGAAACAATAAAAATACTGAAATCAGAAAAAAAAAAAAAATCAAAAAAGAAAAGCCTTTATTATTCTAAATACATCAGTAAGCTGATAATAAAGTGAGATATATTCATGGGGCGCCTGGGTGGCTCAGTTGGTTGGGCAGTGGACTTCAGCTCAGGTCTTGATCTCGCGGTTGTGATTTTGAGCCCTGTGTAGGGCTCTGTGCTGACGGCTGAGAGCCTGGAGCCTGCTTTGGATTCTGTGTCTCCTCTCTCCCTCTGCCTTTCCCCCACTTGTGCTCTGTTTCTCTCTGTCTCTCAAAAATAAATATTAAAAAAAAATTTTTTTTAAATGAAGCAAGGTATATTCAGAGGCCAAAATCTAAGTAGGGAGTTGTGTACTAAAACCAGCTTTTACCCCAAAGACCGCAAGGCCTCAGTGGACACAGAAAACCAACACAAAAACTAGTTTCCAACCTACTGTCAAACTTCCAGTAAAGTTAAAAATGTGTATAGCCGGTGACCCAGAAATTCTAAATGTCAAAACATTTAGTATTTCTATTAAGCGTATGTCTGGAAATCACTGATTGCTTATTGCTTTCTTCCTTAGTAATTTGAAAGAAAAGTGCAAATTACTCTTGTATTATACTAGCAATTTCATGTTATTAGATTCTAACATAACATTTTATGATAATATATATACACACAGATGTATAAATAAATAGGATAAAATAGAAAATGTTAATGGAAAAAAGGTCTCAAATTTAGGGAGAGATTTCTTTTTTTAATTTTTTCTTTTCCATCAACCTCTCTCTTATCACTGTCAATATGTTTTTTTCTAAGTGTTTTTTTAATGTTTATATTTGAGAGAGAGAGAGAGGAAGGGAGTGTATGCGAGAGAGGGGGAGGGGCAGAGAGAGAGGGAGACACAGAATCTGAAGTAGGCTCCAGGCTCTGAGGTGTGGGGCTCTAATTCATGGACCTCAAGATAATGACCTGAGCCGAAGTCAGACACTTAACCAATTGAGCCATCTAGGCGCCCCTCACTGTCAATATGTTTGCGTTTTTCCCTATAACCTATCTAAACTAGTGGGTTTTTTTTTAACCTTTTAGTTATTTCAAGTACCATTGGAAGAGGAAGGACAACGTGGTGGGCCTATCCTTGCACCAGAAGAGATTAAGACTATTTTTGGTAGTATCCCTGATATCTTTGATGTGCACACTAAGATAAAGGTAAATTTGTGTATGTTAGGTTGGTAGTAATTCTTTTTGGATTGTGTTTATATAATGTTTTTTTTAAGGTACTATTGATTGTCTAAATGAGTTTTATACCTAAAACTTCTTATTCTCTCATTTATTCCTTTGAATCATTTATGTCCCTTTGCTCCAGTGCCTTATTAATATTTGTTGTTGGTCTGTTTTTTAATTTTGATTAATCCTGAAATAAGGAATTAAACCTTTTGAAGTTTTTTCTATAGAAATATGTGGTTGCTGGTGGTATTTTTCTTATTTTCCTACTGTTCCTCTCAGGTTGTATGTTTTGCTTTGAGTTGTTTGAAAAACTGAAGCTGCAAGAGACTTAGAGACCATTTTGTTCATTTCTCTGTTTATAGTCAGGTATATAAAAAAAAAAAACCAACACATAAGACAATGCTGTCCTCTTAATGATTTTTACTTTGATGAAGGGTCCATGATTTATAGGTACCAGTCTGTCATAGTAAAGTAATTTGGGGGCAGATTTAGCTGAACTTTTAAAAGTAGTTAAACTTTATTTTCTACTTGGTACTTGAGCAAAATTGATGAGTTTTCTCTTCAGAACAACCTATATGAATGGTTATTTCATATTCCAATAAAAAGATCAATCTATATTATAGAATATTTTCAAACAAGTACATTATATTACTTTTGATTTTACTGTACATTATAAACAAAAGTATAAATGATCTATAAGTTAATAAAAATGCAATTTTAAATGCTTGCATTTGTACTTTATCAAAATCCATGATCATATTTCACTTATTTCTAGATCTAAAGGGACTCTGAAGGAGTCTTTACTTTCATAAAAAGCTATTGAGTTTCAGCCTAGGTTAATCTTATTCTAGTTTGGTTTCTGGATATTCAAAAAGTGTTTTTGTTATATTTTTTCTTTTATAAGAAACACTGACAGGCATAAAGGTAGAATGGGAAGGCAAGTAGGTTTTCATCTTGGTGTCCTAACACTAATTTGTGGATCAATTTGAATTTGTGTCACTCATTTAGTTCGTCTGGGTGTTAAAGTGCTCTTCTAATATAAAATGTTACACTTGTTATGTGTATAGGATCATAATCTCAATAGAGAAAATCATGTTCTCTGATTCACTGGAGCTTTGAAAATGGTTGTTACTCTTTAGTTTTCTCATGTGTAACATTCTTCAAGCTTCTTCTATAAAGTTGGATTGCTAATATTTAAACTATTAGTTGTTTTTTAGCTGATTTCAAGTTTGTCACACATTTAAAACTTTCAAAGCCTGTGTTCTTTTCTACCACAAAACCAATAATACATGTTGTCAAACATTTGTAAGATCAGGAGTAAAGGAAAGAGGAGTATAAAATACCCACAATCCTATCACCCAAAATTTTAAATTCTATTGTATTTTCTTGTCTTTTTTTATACATAGCAGTTTTTTCCTTTTAAATGTAGCCGGCCATCAAGTACTGGCACATGTAGCTAGCAGTATCAAGAAGTTGGTATTATTGTCTACATTTTACAGATGTGAAACTGCTACACACAGAAATTAAATAATTTTTCCCAAGTCAGTCATCTAATAAATGTTGGATCTAGGATTTAAATACTTGTTTGTCTGACTTCAGAGTCTGTTCTCTTAAATCCTAATACTATCTTGCTTTTTGTTTTTGTTTTTGTTTTTGGAAATTGAGATCTAATTGACATATCATTGTATTAGTTTTATTATACAAATAATAGTTTGATATGCATATATATTATGAAGAGATCACCATGATAAATTTAGTTAACATCTATCACCACACATAATTACAAATTCTTTTTTCTTTTAAAGTTTATTTATTTTTTGAGAGAGACAGAGAGAGTGTGAGCAGGGAAGGGACAGAGAGAGAGGGAGAGAGAGAATCCCAAGCAGGCTCTGCACCATCAGCATAGAGTCCCATGCGGGGCTTGAACCCATGAAGTTGTGAGATCATGACCTGAGCCAAAACCAATAGCCAGATGCTTAACTGACTGAGCTTACCCAGACACCCCACAAATTCTTTTTCCTTTGTGATGAGAACTTTTAAGATCTGCTCTGTTAGCAGCTTTCAAATATGCAATACAGTATTGTTAACTATAGTCACCATGTTTACTATTACATTCCCCAGGACTGTGAGGGATGTCTCACAAACTGTGAGACCATAGCTGAGCCGAAATCAAGAGTCGGACACTTAATCGATTGAGCCACCCAAACACCCCGATTACATTGCTTTCTGATAGCAATGTTCTTATATAAATATACAGCCATCTTACAGTTTTTTTACACTTTTTTTTAAGTAGGCATTATACCCACTATGGGGTTTAAACTCATAACCCTGAGATCAAGAGTCTCATACTCTATAGACTGAGCCAGCCAGGCGCCCCCAGTTTTTTATACTTAAAAGAGGACTACTAGATTATATTGGCAGAGCTTTAAGTTTTTTCTCTTTTGTATCACAGTTTTCCAAATATCCTGTGTACTTTATATTAAATACATAGGTAAATAAAGTTAATAGTTGCTTACTCAGTATTACAGTCTGTTAAGGATTCTTTTTTTTTTTTTTTTTTGAGATCTTATTTATTTTTAATTTCTTTTAGAGAGAGTGCATGTTTGGGAGAGGGATAGAGGGACATGGGGGGGTGATAGAGAATCCCAAGCAGGTTCCATGCTTAGCGTGGAGCCCAACATGGGGCTTGATCCCACAACCCGGGGATCGTGACCTGAGTTGAAATCAAGAGGTGGGACATTCCACCAACTGAGCCACCCAGGCGCCCCTAAAGATTTTATTTTTAAGTAATTTCTGTACCCAACATGGGACTCAAACTTACAACCTGGGATCAAGAGTCGCATGCTCCCCTGACTCTGAGCCAGCCAGGTTCTAATAAGGATTCTTCTAAGTGCTATACAAGTATTAGCTAATTTAATCCTTTGAAGTAAGAATTATTACTATCCTCATTTTGCAGAATAGGAAATTAAGGCACTTCGAGGTTAAGTAACATGTCCAAGGGCACAGAACAAACCCTAGAGCCAGTATTTTTTTTTTTTTTTAATTTAAATTCTAGTTAGTTAATACGTAATGCAATATTGGTTTCAGGAATAGAATTCAGTGATTCATCACTTACATACCACACTCAGTGCTCATCACAAGTGCCCTCCTTAGTACCCATCTTCCATCTAGCCCATCCCACCACTTCCCTATGCCAACCCTCAGTTTGTTCCATGTCTCAAAGTTAGGGCCAGTATTTAAAACTAGCAAGTCAGTGTCAGAATCTACTATATTATATTGCCCAAAGGTTAGTTTTATTTATGAATTTTTTATTTTCTTTTGTTGTAAATAATAACCTTTATGGAAAATTGCTTATTACCAAAGCTGAAATAGTAAGAGGAGTGATGCTGTTTTACATTTTTTCTGTCTTGCTTAAGAGAAGACTTTTCTTATATCTGCTTCTGAATTCAGTCTGTTGTCGTATCACACATCATGTAACCTCTAGAAAAGTCTCTAGTATGCTTGTGACAGAATTAGAGTGGAAAAGTCATATGGAGCTTTAGTGTTGTAATGAAAATAGTTTTAATCTCATGAATTCCACTACAGAGATTTCCTGGGGAGCCTGTGGATGACACTTGGAGAACTTTTGGTTATAAGGGCTTATTGATTAATTTCTACTTTAAAGTCACTTTTAGAATTTCGATTAGGGAATGTCATTTCTTGGCATCTCATTTTACCATCTGATTTGTATTTTATTATCTTAGAATACTTTTAAATGTCTTCAAAATTTTTACAAATATTTAATATTTTAGGATTTTATAGGCCAGGAATTAGCAAACTATGGTTGATGGACCAAATCTAGTCAGATTAGGATTTTGGTAAAGTTTTGCTTGTTTTGCTAAAGAAAGTTTTATTGAAACACAGCCACATTCACTTGTTTATGAATTGTCTGTGGCTGCTTCCACACTACATGGACAGAGTTGAGTACTTGTAACAGAAACCATATGGCCTGCAAGACTTGAAATATTTACCTTCTGGCCCTTTAAGTAAAATTTGCTGACCTGTTAGAGATTACAGTTTCAGATGGGTGCTTTAGCAGCAAGATCAAAAGTAGTTTTCTACAATTAATAATGGCAATCAATTTTATAGTTAATAAGAAAAGATGTTGAACTGGCCTATCATTTTGGAAAGTTAGGCTGTCTTATTGACTTGACACTGTTTGTGTTTTCTTAATTATTTTTCAAAGGGTATTTTCCTCATAGTCAAAAAGTTAATTCCTTATTGAGGAGAAAGAGTGTGTTATTGTTTTGCACATCAAATTAATATACTTTGTAAGGTACTTCTTTCAAATGAATATTTCAAAAATATTGGAAAATGTTTAAGGGACTGTCAAATTCAAGCTTAAATGTTGCATTTTGTGCTCTTTCAGGATGATCTGGAAGACCTTATTGTTAATTGGGATGAGAGCAAAAGCATTGGTGACATCTTTCTTAAATATGTGAGTATTTAATTTCTTTTTTAGGTTTTCAGGTTAAAGCATCATCTCATTAAGTACTCTCAGGGAATGACAGTTACTTGTTTAAATGTGTGAGCTTTCAAAACTTTGACATAGTTGTGTTTAGAAAATATATCGGAAGTGTTCTTGTCTTCTGAAACATATTTGCTATATATAATTTAACACTTCTTGATACCCCAAGGTCATCGTTAGGAACACTAATTGTCCTACTGTGCCATAAAATTTTACTATATATCAAGTTATTTGTCCTTCATAAATGGTCACAGATTAATGATTTTGTGAAATTTTCTGTAATTGAGTTTTTAATTTTTTCTTTTTAGTTGATATCATTTTTTACTGTCTTTGTGTCTGCTCTGCATAAAAGCTTATAAGGAACTGCTTTTCTTTGCTAGGGCAAAACCACATGGCTTAAGTTTATCAAATAAAGTAAACTCATTTTGAATGAGGTGCTGTGAATGGGATTTCTAAGTGTCTTTCAGTCTGTTTGAATACAATTTATAGGTTTCAGTGCCTTGGGTTCTGGCACACATACTTTTCTTTTCTGAGGCCTCCCCCTAACTTCCATTCTTACCATATAGTCTTACCTGGTTTTTTTTTGGTCACATATCTTTTTGATACCTGTTAGTCTCCTCAATTAGCTGAGACATTTTTCCTTTTTTGTTGCAATTTTGGGTATTATAATTGATATTTTTAATGTTTATTTTGAGAGAGGGAGCATGTGCGCCAGTGGGAGAGGGGCAGAGAGAGAGAGAGGGAGAGAGAGAGAATTCCAAGCAGGCTCCATGCTCAGCACTCAGCACAGAGCCTGATGAGGGGTTCCATCTCCCAACCATGAGAGCATGACCTGAGCTGAAATCAAGAGTTGGACGTTTAATCAACCGAGCCACCCAGGTGGCCCTATAATTAATCTTTTAAGTAGTGGTTTGGGGGCACCCAGGTGGCCCAGTTGGTTAAGCATCTGACTCTTGGTTTTGGCTTGGCTCATGATCTCATGGTTCATGAGTTTGAGCCCCACATTGGGCTCCATGCTGGCAGAACCTACTTGGGATTCTCTCTCTCCCTCTCTCCCTGCCCCTCCCCAACTCATGTACTCTTACTCTTTCTCTCTCAAAAATAAATAAATAAACTTTATTTATTCTTTTAATTTTTAAAAAATATTTATTTATTTTTGAGAGAGACACAGAGTGCAAGCAGGGGAGAGTCAGAGAGAGAGGGAAACATAGAATCTGAGTCAGGTTCCAGGCTCTGACCTGTCACCGCAGAGCCTGATGACCTGGGGCTCAAACTCACAGACGAGATCATGACCTGAGCCAAAGTTGGATGCCTAACCAACTGAGCCACTCAGGCATCCCTAAATAAATAAACTTTAAATGATGGTTTGAGTTTGTCAATACATAATAGCATGTCATGTCCTGGGGTGCTTATTACTATATTCTGAACTTATGGATGTTTTAAAACTTTGTCATGTTTATGTCAATACAATATGTATGAGTATACTTTGTTTCTTTCTGAGTCTTTGTTTGCAGTTTTAGGCTTTGTGTACCAGTTGATGCATTTTGTTTAGCAATTAACTCGCTAATGAGAAATGTGTAAAATTTCTGTATTTAACTTGACAAGCTTATTATAAATTTTTCTTTTGTATGCAGTATGTCAGATTGTGACTATTGATTATTTGGTTTTAAGTTTCATTATCTAAGGATAATATCCATAACAAATTAATATTTTTTTCTTCTTCTTCTCCCTAGTCAAAAGATTTGGTAAAAACCTATCCTCCCTTTGTAAACTTCTTTGAAATGAGCAAGGAAACAATTATTAAATGTGAAAAACAGAAACCAAGATTTCATGCTTTTCTCAAGGTAATGTGCATTTCTTTCCAATAAAAATCTGAGAATAATTTCTAAAGGAGTTCATTTAAATTATACATTTAGTAAAAATATATCCATGTACGAACCTCTTAGTGTGTAACCTATTAACTTTAGCCATATCTGAGAGTGGCAGTGATAGTAAAGCTTCAGAAAAATTTTATCTGTTTATTTATTTAATGTTTATTTATTTTTGAGAGTGAGAGAGCATGCATGCAAGCAGGGGAGGGGCAGAGAGAGAGAGGGAGACACAGAATCTAAATCAGGTGCCAGGCTTTGAGCTGTCAGCACAGAGCTGGATGTGGGGCTCAAACTCACAGACCATGAGATCATGACCTGAGCCGAAGTGGGGAAGTGGGATACTTAACCGACTGAGCCACCCAGGATCCACAAAGCTTCAGAAGGTTTAGATAGCAGGGGCCACGAGGGAACTGAGTGAATGAGAATGTTGTCTGTAGTTATTCATGTTTTTTAAAGTTATGCATGTTTTAGTTCTAAAACACCTAAAAGTTTTTCAGTGTGATTTGATTTTGCCTTTAAGAATTTTTTTTTTCTTTACCAGGGCTTTATTTTGTTTATTCAATGGTATCAGCATAATTAATACTTCACAACTATTTTTTTCTCGTGAATTGTGTAGACTCAAGAGAAACTTAAGATACAATAGATAGGAGAGTGCAGAGAAACTCATTTTGTGTTTAAGATGTCAATCCTTGAGTGGCCAGGAGGTCATTAAGGTCCTTGGAAGATTATTCAGTCATAGTAATCTTTAATAGCTGCCATCCCATCTCTTCTATTAATTCTTTTCAGGGCATTAGTGATAAGGTGTAATCTAGTAAATGTAGGGCATTTAATCTTTGCAAAAAATCTTTTTTTTTAAAAATTGTTTAATTGATTCCTTTCAGATAAACCAAGCTAAACCAGAATGTGGACGGCAAAGCCTTGTTGAACTTCTCATTCGACCAGTACAGAGGTTACCCAGTGTTGCGTTACTTTTAAATGGTACTCATCTGATCTATTTTCAGACTATTTTGGATGTTTTTTATGGAATTGTTTTATTCTAAAAATTTTGAAAGTCTTCTCATTTTCATAGTTTTCTTAGATTTCAGCACTAAAGTTTATATCTTATATAGAAAATACCTTTATGGATGGTCTTAATAATCACTGGTGCTACAATAATTCAGTCTCCTAAAATGCTTTATTTGTTACAGTATTAATTGACTATTATTTTGTTTTTTGTTTCTCTACTGAAAGTATTACATTTCACGGTGTGTCACTAATTCAGTTAATTTACATCCAGTTGAACAAAATTCAGCCATAGAATCACAAAACGAGAGATGATTCATGTCTCCAGTTACATAATCCTTTTCTGAATCTTCATAAAGTTCTGTATACTTGCTCTAATGCTTACTTTTTTTCTTAGATTGTGCAGAACACTCTTGAAGCATGCATCCATTTATTCTAGAGCTTAAACTATACATATCAATGGAAGGGAGTTTTACAAGAGTTAATTTTCATGAATAAATTTTGCCTGTAGCAAAAGAAAAGCATATGTATATTACTTTACATTTAGTTAAGGTAGTGAATATTTTTAGGAAATATTTTTTAAATTACGTATGAAAACTAAATTACGAACAGGAGTAAGTCTGTAATAAAGTATTTTGAGCCCTAAATCTTAAGTATAGTAGTACAGGTAACAGATAAGGAGGCTAATTTTGTGACTGTTTAATCTAGTTTTCTCTTTAAAATATTTTGGGAACTATATGAATTATAGTTGTAATTTAAAAAGTAAATCATTTTTGTTTTTTTCCTAAGGCTATCTAATGTAGTTTAGAATTGTTAGTTTATAAGATGATTTCCCTAGTCTTTAAAAGCAATCCTGTTTTTTAAATTATAAGGAGAATACATGAACAAATAGTGTGACTTAACTTTACAAAGTAGTGTGATTTTTTTTTTTTTTTTTTTGGATTATTTACTTACCTTCATTATTTTTTCATTAGGTACTTGTAGAAATCCATCAAATAGTTTCTAAGCCTTACTTGTATCATTCCAACTTCAAAGATTGGATAGGAAAAAAAAAAAAAGATCGGGTGGGTATGGTATTATGGAACCATCAGATGGAATATGGCATAGGGACCTTAACCTGGGTAAGAAGAGTCCAAGTATAAGCATCTCATGAACCTCTAAGATAAAACCTGTGCTCTCAAGGTTACTGAATATTCTCTGTGATAGAGCTATGGGCTCCAACATGAAATATACCATATATGATAACTTCTCAGCTAATTGAGGATCATGCGTTTTCATTCAAGCACTATGGAGAGAGCTTGAGGAACCTAGGTGTGAGCAGTGTAAGAAAATCTGTAATATTCTAAACATTTAGTCAATACAATACAATTCTAAACATTTAGTTAGTGGAAACCTTAACAAACGTATAAGAGAGCTCTTAAGGGAACATTGTGTAAGACTTTTTTAAAAGTAAAGGTTAGATATTAGCTTTAAAAATGAACCTGCCTATATCAAAATGGACAGCATTCTAAAGTCTTTGATAAAAAACCACTGTATTTTTCTAATCACAGAAAAAAAACCATTTTATCGTAACAGATCTTAAGAAGCATACAGCCGAAGAAAATCCTGACAAAAGCACTCTAGAAAAAGCTATCGGATCACTAAAGGAAGTAATGACGTAAGTGCATTATTTCAATTTCTTATTGTTGCCTAGATTAAAATGGAATTATAGAGCAATTAGAGTCATAAATGGAGAGAAGAATATCAAAGCAAATTTTTATGTAGTGATATCTAAATTATTTTTCTAATAGTGTAGTTACACATTAAAACGATGAGAGAGAAGTATTTTAAGAATACAGTCATTAATCAAAAACATTTAACAATGTTTTAGAAAGTAACAATGATTTAGAAATTTGGTAATGTTATAAATGCACTTCTAGACATTTTCTTCATATACCTCCAGTCATAGCTTGTTCTTGTCTTCATTTAAACTATCCAAATGTAACTCAGGAAGATGACTATGGTGAAATAAAAAGTAAACATTTAAAATACTTCTTTCACTTTTACTTTTGACTTTTTATTTCTTATTTTGAATTTAATAGAATATAAATTGATGGTGTTTCTTGGAGATGTATTAAAAGTGTAAAACTCCATGGAATTAATTGACTTGGGTACTTGATTGTTAAACTTAGGGTAATTACTCTAGGTCTAACTTGGAGACCTAGCTCTAATCAGAAATGATCTTTCTTGATTATTATAATCAGAAATGAATACTGTTGCTATTAATTGTTCTATGTCATGGAGGGCAAGGGCACTTCAACTCTTTGGACTTTACGTTATCAACATGTTTAATAGATTTAGTTAAATGACTTCTGAGAGTCCCTGAGGTGCTTCTATATGTAACAGAGTCTCTTAAAAATACTTGCTAAGGAGCTGTTACAGACTTTGCTAGTTCTAGAGAGAGGGCCCAGCAGTAGAATAATGCTCAAATTGGCGAATACTAGGTCTGTTGCTGCCAAAAGGGTTGTGCAATTTTTAAAATTATGTTTATATTTTACATGTTGATCAGCCAGTCTTCATGCTTCATGCTTTTGTTATTTTGATGTCAGGATAATAGTTTTTCCCCCACACTTCATGGTTTAACATACTCTGCACATAATTTACCTTGATCCTTTCAACAAATTTTATGAAGTAGGCAGTCAACACCTATTTTCACAAAAGAGAAAGCTGAAGGGGTTGGTATCTTATAGTATTTGTTATTTATGTATAATATGTTTTGTAAACAAAGATTGTAAAGTAACCTAAATAGGGAATAGTCTTTTGACCTGTTGTGTCCCTTAGAAGAGTTTCAGTTGGCTTCTATAGGGATAATGAGCATACTGATAAGACAGGTGATTAAAGATTTACTTCTTTTTCAATATTACTCAAGTTTCTGAAACTTTAAGAATCATGTCTAATATATCCTTATCCTAATTTTTTTTTTAATGTTTGTTTATTTTTGAGAGAGACAGAGACAGAAAGCGAGTGGGTTAGGAGCAGAGAGAGAGGGAGACACAGAATCCGAAGCAGGCTCCAGGCTCTGAGCTGTCAGCACAGAGCCTGGGGCTCCAACTCACCAGCTGTGAGATGACCTGAGCTGAAGTCGGACACTCAACCGACTGAGCCACCCAGGCGCCCCTAATATATCCTTATCCTAAATGCCATGCTCTTAATAGGTTTTCAATAAATGTTGAATTATAGGAGCTGTTATTTTAAGGATGAATTGTGATGCTGACTTACAAACCTAATAGAGTTTGACCACATCTCCATCTCATTTCTTGAGATTTTTGAATATTTAGCCTAGGGATTAAATGCGTATTGTGGTTGACTGAAACAACCATAATTTTTCAGGTAAAGGAAATAAAGAGATAGTGCCATTTAACTAGCCTTTGCCATTTAGGCAAACCAAAAAACCCTAAAATTAGATTCTTACAATATTAGTTACATATACTTAGCTTATATAGATTAATTTGTTATAGACATATGCTCTAGTAGCTTCGGTATGTGTATGTTTTGTTTTTAGAAACTATGTATGTTTCAAATGTAGTTTGATTAATTTTGGTATATATACACTCCCACAGAACCATCACTACCATCAGGATAAGGAACATTTCTGTCACCTCCAAAAGTGTACTTATGCCTTTTGGTAATAATCCCTTTTCCTGCCTCTCCCAGTACTTCCTATCCCAGGGCAACAACTATTCTTTTTATTTGTATAATTTTCATTTCCTAGGATTTTATCTAAATAGAATCAGACAGTATGTTGTGTTTTGTGAGTCTTTTTTCACTCAGCTGATTATTTTGAGATTCATCTTTACTGTTGCTTTTATCAGTAGTGCATCCCCTATTCTTGTTTGCTATTGTATGGTTGTACCACAACTGATTGATCCATTCATGTGTCGGACATTTTGATTGTTTTCCCAGCTCTGGCTCTTACCATTAAAGCTGCTATGAACATTTGTGAAATAGTCTTTGTATGGATATATGTTTTCCGTTCTCTTGGATAAATACCTAGTAGTAGGAATGGCTAGGTTGTATAGTAGGTAATATGTGTAACTTTTAAAAAAATTGTCAAACTGTTTCCAAAGTAGTTGTAATGTTTCACATTCCTACCAACAGTAAATGGTGAGTTTCAGTGTTTCCATGTCCTTACCAACTCTTGGATGATTAGTTATTTTAATTTGTGAAACTTTAATAGTTGTGTAGTGAAATCTAATTGTAGTTTTGACTTGTGTTTTCCCTAATGATAAATGATGAGCATTTTCTTATGTGCTTATTTGCCATCCATATCATCTTCTTTGATGATATGCATGTCCAAATCCTTTGTCTGTTTTTTTTTGTTTTTGTTTTTGTTTTTTTTTAATTTGGATTGTTGTCTTATTGAGCTGTGAGAGTTCTTTGTTCTGGTTAAAAGTTTTTTGTCAGATATGTGATATGCAAATATTTTCTTGGAGTCTGTGGCTTGTTTTTTCTCAACAATTTCTTTCAAAAAACAGGAGTTCTAGATTTTTATGAAGTCCAACTTATCAATTATTTTTTGGTACTTTTATCTAAAAAAATTTGATCTAACCCAAGGTCACAAAGATTTTTTTCTGTTTTCCTCAAGAAATTTTTTTTTTTGGTTATTAGGTAAAAATTATCTAGGTCTATGATCCATTTTGGGTTAATTTTTGTATAAGGGGCAAGGTATGGATCAATGTTTATTTCTGTATATGGAACTCTCTTCTAGTACTATTTGTTGAAAAGACCATCCTTTCTCCACTGAATTTCTTTTGCATCTTTACTGAAAATCAGCTGACCATAAATGTGAGGGCTTATTTCTGTCCTACTCTTAATTCTATTTCATTGATCCTAAATGACTATGATTATTCTAGTACTACACAGTCCTGATTACTGTGCTTTGTGTATTAAGTTTTAAAATGGGGAAATGTGAGTCTGTCAACTTTATTCTTCCTTTTCAAGATTGTTTTGACCATTCTGGGTCCCTTGAATTTGCACTTAAACTTGTATTCCTGGGATAAAAATCTTACTTTATTATGGTGCATAATCTTTTTTAAATGTTGCTGGAGTTGGTTTGTTAGTATTTTGTTAAGGATTTTGGTGTCTGTATTCGTAAGGGATATTGGTCTACAATTTTCTAGTGATGTCTCCTGCTTTGGTATCAGGCTAATATTGGTTTTAACAAATACATTGGAAAATGTATTCTTCTGTTTTTTTGGAAGAACTTGGGAAGAACTTGTATTAAGTCTTTAGGTGTTTGGTAGAATTCATCAATGAAGTTACTTGGGCTTTAGAATCACTACTTGAATTTATTGTTATAGACCTAATCAGACTTTTTATTTCTTCTTGAGTCAGTTTCTATAGTTTGTTTCTTTGTAGGAATTTGTCCATTACATCTAAGCTATCTACTTTGTTGACATGCAATTGTACATTGTATTCTCATAATCCTTTTTATTTCTATAAGGTTTGTAATGATGTTCCATCTTATAGTCGTAATTTTAGTAATTTGAGTCTTCTTTGTTTTCTTGGCCAGCCTAGCTAAAGGATTATCAATATTGTCAGTCTTTTCAAAGAACCAGCTCATTCTGTTGATTTTTGTTATTTTTTTAATTCTCTATTTCAGTAATTTCTACTGTATGATTTCTTTCTTTCTCTTTTTTAGATTTACTTATTTTCCCTAGAGTCTTAAATCAGTAACCTAAACATGTTATTGATTTGAGATCTTTTTTTATTACATGCACTTATAGCTATAAATTTGCAGGTACTGCATTAGTTGTATCTCATCAGTTTTTTTTTTTTTTTTTTTTTCCCCAAAGAATTTATAATTTCCCTATGATTTCTTCTTGACCCATTGGTTATTTAGGGGTATGCTGTTTATTAATTCCCACATATTTGTGAATTTCCAAAGTTTTCTTTTGTTATTTCTAGTTTTACTCCTTGTTGTGGGAGAAGATTCTTTGTATTGTTTCAATCCTCTCAGAATTTTTGAGGCCTATTTTATGGCCTACCCTGGAAAATGGTTCATACACACTTGAGAAGAATGTGTATTTTGCTGTTGTTGGGTAGAGTATTTATTTCTGCCATTTTACTTTCGGCCTATTTATGTCTTTGAATCTAAAGAATGTCTCTTATAGACAGCATATAGTTAGTTGGGCTTGCCCTATTTGTCTCTTGTCTCATAGGAATTGACTTCCTAGTATCTTAACAACACTTGATTCTTTATATTTTGATGGTTTTTAGTTGTTTCAGGAAGAAGGTGTATCCTTTCCTTCTTGATTTCATCTTATGTGGAAGTAGTAGTCTTAGTTTTTGTTTTACTGAAATGATTAACATATGACTTGGGAATGAGCTACATAAAACCTTAACTAATAGAACTTCTGTTAACTTGAAGTTGTACAGGTTTAATGTATTTTAGGAAATACATAGTATAGTAAAAAAGGAATATAGAAAGAAGTTAGTAAAACATAATTTTCTGAAGGATTCTTTAGAATTTTTTTAATATGGTGGGATACTTTTAGGAGGTGTTTTAACCGATTCAGTTGTCAAAATTAAGATAGACTTGCATGGAAGATCTTTTTTTGTGACAGATATCTTTGAATGCAGTTTTCATATTTTAATTTTTTTAAAAGTTGAAGTTCTAAACTAAATTTATTAATTTTTCAGCCATATTAATGAGGATAAGAGAAAAACAGAAGCTCAAAAGCAAATATTTGATGTTGTTTATGAAGTAGATGGATGCCCAGTAAGTATTCATTTTTGATGATTGTTAGTTTATTTTCTTTTTTGTTACTGAGAGTTTATAGTTTTCATATAAACAGAATATCGGTACCATTTTCTTTTAAATTATAACTTTAAAAAGATTACTACCAAGTGATGTCTTTTAGTAATATTTTCAATCTATACAGGCGAATCTTTTGTCTTCTCACCGAAGCTTAGTCCAACGAGTTGAAACAATTTCTCTAGGTGAACACCCCTGTGACAGAGGAGAGCAAGTAACTCTCTTTCTCTTCAATGACTGCCTGGAGGTAAATTTGTACTTAATATAGTATAACACTGCTGATCTGTGTGACTTGCCTGAATGTTTAAAGCCAAGCTTTGATTGAAGTATAATGTAGAAGTTAAAGTTAATGAAACACATTTTTTTTTTTTTAAATTGAGCCCAATTGTTGGTTCAGTAGTATTAATAGAATACTTTTAGGAGAAGGCCTAATACTAAGAAGTATGATGAATTTTCATGACTTAAAAATCCAAGTCAAAATGAAAATTTAATTTATTTCCATGCTAATGAATGTTTAGATCAAGAATTTAGGAACTTACTGGCTCTATTAAGTATGTTTATTCAAGATCTACAAAATAATTTGAAATTGAAGTAGATTTTTCAATCAAAGAAGGAGCCAATATTTTGTTGAAGAGTAGAATAACTTGATTATTGAATATTAAGAATCATGATCCCCTGATGATCCCTTAAGACAACAGATTTTAGGGTAAATGAGTGGTTAGCATATCAGATGGGCTACACTGATTATAATTCTAAAATTCTCATCTGTTAAAGCTTTTATTTAAAGTCTGTACCTCTTCCTTTTATCCTTTTCTACTATACTTCTCTTGAAGTGCTGCCCTCTTATATACATTATTATTTAGTATAAAATACAGGGAATCTTAGAGAGCCAACCATGTACAGTTATAGGCCTAATAAAATCTCATCAAAAATTGACTTGTGTGAAATGCAGTGTTTTGTTGTAGTGAGGTTAATGAAAAACTATTTTTATTTGATCAGTAATGTCACAAAATACAAAAGACAGTGAAAATACTATACATAATTGACCATACTCTAACTGAAAAAGTCATGAGGCAGATAATTCTGAACTACTTGTTTCCTCCATAAGGAGAACTTCAGCCTGCTTTGTTTTGGAGAACAGGGGTAGGGGAAGTCAATTTCCAATGGGGTTTTACTTTACATAGTTGCTCAGTACTTCTATTTGTTTGCTTTTGCTTCTCTTCCTATTAAAGTGCCCAGGTCAGCTGGCACCTTTCATCAAATAGGTTAGGTTGCTAATCCATTCTGGGTTTTATCCCCTGAATCCTGAGAGAGTTGTGGCTTTAAATTTTTGATCGTACATCTTCTTCAGATTCCATGAAGTTTTTATAACTGGCTCATTGACTTACGTGCCACTTTAATTCCTGTCATTGCTTACTCCCCATAGCTTTTGAGTACATTATGTGATACCCTGGTTCCTCATTTCCTTTACCTTCTTAAATCCACTGACTTTTGTTCTAGTTTCTCTTAAGCCTCCCTAACTCAGAATCACATTAACTGAAACAGCTTTATGTCTATTATTAAATTTGGACTTCAAGACTTATAATCCTAAACTTTTATTCTTTAGCTTATTAAAAAAAAAAAATCTTAGCAAATCTGGAGTGAAGAAAATGATAAAACTTAGAAACATTTAAAATGGATAAAATCTATACTTATTTCTCTTAAATAGGACAGAGGATATTTTACTGAATCTAAATTGAGGATTTATATATTTTCCTTTTTATATTTTATCTCTGTTTGAGTTTTTACCTTGATGTGCTAACATTTGTGTCATCGATATTGGCACTTGTCATTGTTTTTCCTTTTTAAAAATGAACTTTAAAATTATTTGCTTAGTTGGGAATGCAAACTGGTGCAGCCACACTGGAAAACAGTATGGAGGTTCCTCAAAAAAGTAAAAATAGAACTATCCTACGACCCAGCAATTGTACTACTAGGCATTTATCCACGGGATACAGGTGTGCTGTTTCGAAGGGACACATGCACCCCTATGTTTATAGCAGCACTATCAACAATAGCCAAAGTATGGAAAGAGCCCAAATGTCCATCGATGGATGAATGGATAAAGAAGATGTGGTATATATATACAATAGAGTATTACTTGGCAATCCAAAAGAATGAAATCTTGCCATTTGCAACTACGTGGATGGAACTGGAGGGTATTATGCTAAATGAAGTTAGAGAAAGACAAAAATCGTATGACTTCACTCATGAGGACTTTAAGAGACAAAACAGATGAACATAAGGGAAGGGAAACAAAAATAATATAAAAACAGGGAGGGGGACAAAACAGAAGAGACTCATAAATATGGAGAACAAACTGAGGGTTACTGGAGGAGTTGTGGGAGGGGCGATGGGCTAAATGGGTAAGGGGCATTATTAAGGAATCTACTCCTGAAATCATTGTTTCATTATATGCTAACTAATTTAGTTGTAAATTAAAAAAAAAAAAATTAAAAATTATTTGCTTAGCTTAGCCAAATTGATTTAAAACTATATTCAAATTTATAGTAGAAATTATTTCATCTTTATTGCCTATTTTTACTATATTAATGTAAATTACAATTTAGTATTTGATATGTAACATATATTTGAGTTGCATTTCTGCTTCAATGTGAATATGATATTGACTGCCTTTTGATCTTTTCCAATAGCCAATCCAGGGTAGTGCATTTTTAGCCATATTGAATTCATGGTGGTGACCAATCTCAATTCATCAAGTAACTTAACCTAAATCATTTTGTGTTAATGTCTTTCAGTTGATGATTATAACCTCAAAAGAGACTTTCTTTTAAAAAGGCAAAATAATACATTAGGCTTTCATGGAAATGAAAATAATAAATTTAAAGACCTTATAAAATTCACAGAATTCAGTACATCATGAATTACAAGGCCCTTTCTGATTTTGCTCCTGTCTTCTCTAGTTACTTTACCTATCTCCTCCTTGTGTAGGAGTTCCCAGCTTAGGTAAAGTTATATCTTAACACTGTACCTTGAGTTTATACTTTGTATCATTTGTTTAGTGTATTATTTAGTTAGTTACTTCTTTACCCTGCCTCTTTCTCAATGATACCTATCATGAGCGCCAGAGCCATCTCTATATTATTTACTCTTTTGTCCTCAGTGCCTTGTACAGGATTTGAGATAATTGTGAATTCTCCTCTTCAACTAAAATCAATTACCTTTTGAACCCACGACTGAGATCCCAGAGCAGCTATTGCCTTTCCTGAACTCAGGGCCTTCTATTGAAGATTCCTGTATCCTATAATGTTATTCCTTCTCAAAATGCTTCTAAGTTCTTTCACACCTCGCGGACCTTTTGCTTAGATCCTGTCCCTTGGTCTGTTTTCCTGACTTTTTAAGCTCTTCTTATATATGCATGAACATTTCTGCTATACAATTACATGTATGAATTTGATACATGGTAACTCTGCTTCTTATTGCATAGTAATTCTGGGATGATTAATAGTCAAGTGAATTGCATGTAGATTTATGTCATTAGTGTCATTTTTAAGTATTTAGTCTTTAATAGTTTTCACTCATATTATTATTATTATTTTTTCTGTAATCAGATAGCAAGAAAACGGCATAAGGTTATTGGCACTTTTAGGAGTCCTCATGGCCATACCCGACCCCCAGCTTCTCTTAAGCATATTCATCTCATGCCTCTTTCTCAAATTAAGAAAGTGCTGGACATAAGAGAAACAGAAGGTATGCTCATTGGATAAATGTTGGTTAACTGAAAATAGTTCATAATCATTGTAGGTTTGATTCACTCCCTTAGGTTTTTTTTTTTTTCTTTCTTTCTTAAAACTGGTAAATTATCTTTAAATACAGTTGGTTAGTATTGGTAAAGTAATTTTTCTTATACTTCTATCCAAAGTCTTCTCTAGAACCTACTTGATGTTTTATTTTTCTCAAATGAAAATGCTTTCTCATCCTGTGGGGTGTCTTCATCCCTTAAGGGACAAAGAGCTTTTAAATGGTTTCATGTCAAGATAGTGTCCTAACCTAGCTTTTTCCCACATCAAAACTTATTTCGTTCCTTTAGAATCCAAAAGAAATCACAGTCTATTACCTGTGCTCTGCATCCTATTGCTTTCTTGTTGGCAATGGCTGCATTGCTAGAAATATGTTTAGAATATGACCAGGAGAGATGTGCGTGAATAAATGTACCCAAAGTAACTATGGTAGACTCAACATGGGTCAAATGTGTGTTAAGGAGAGCTTTTACTCAACTGTGGTAGTGTTAGGGAGGGTTCTCTGAAGGCCTGAAATTATCAAAAACAGTATCATCTGTTTGTTTAATTGGCATTTAGTAATGTGTGTGCATGGCCATATTTTAGATGTTAGGACCTATTTTTTTTTTTACAAGTAAGCTGTTTCCATTACTGATCTCATCCTCTAATGATGGAAGGATTTGAGTTTATGAGAAACAATCACAGAAAACATGAATAACAACTTATTTTGTGTCTTTATTTGGTTGTCAGATTCTGGATGTATTAAGTGTTACAATAGTGCATTTATTTAAATCCTCTCCATGTTTTTGGATTTGAATTATGGATTATTATTTAAAATAGGTTCTGTTTTAGTATTTTGGTCCAAAACCATTTTGTAAAAGTTTTAATATTTGGACATTTGATTTCTTTGAACTTGATTTAAGTTATCAAATTAGTCTTATAATGCCATTTTAATTTAAAACTTAAATTCTGGAATTCTAAGAAATGATCTAATTCAAAAAAACTTTCTCAGAAAATATTAAATTTCATAGAAAATACTGCTTAATGTCAATAAATCATCATTGTTGGTCTCTCACATGGTACTTACTGTTATAATTCTTGCCAGTGTTTCAGTGTAATATCATGTTCCTTGTGTACTTAAAAATATAGAGGATGGAAAGGGTGGGGAAGAGATCATTTCATTGGAGTTTTGTTGCTCTGAGGGAACTAAACTTGCATAAATCTTTCATTTTGCAAGGAGTAACACTTAATGTCTATGATTATTCTGGAACCCTAGATTGCCATAATGCTTTTGCCTTGCTTGTGAGGCCACCAACAGAGCGGGCAAATGTGCTGCTCAGTTTCCAGATGACATCAGAGGAACTTCCAAAAGAGAACTGGCTAAAGATGCTATGTCGACATGTAGCCAATACCATTTGTAAAGCAGATGCTGTAAGTTCTTAAAACCACTATTATAATGAAAGTTTTAACTTCATTACAATGCATTCAGACTAACCCTACATTTCTAATGACTTGGTAATTATGAAATTATGAATGTAGGAAAGTTCTAACTTTATGTGTGTTGAGGAAAACCGGCTTAATATGTTGTTTTGGAAAGATTTTTATTTTTTTATTTATTTATTTTTTTTCAACGTTTATTTATTTTTGGGACAGAGAGAGACAGAGCATGAACAGGGGAGGGGCAGAGAGAGGGAGACATAGAATCAGAAACAGGCTCCAGGCTCTGAGCCATCAGCCCAGAGCCTGATGCGGGGCTCGAACTCACGAACCGCGAGATCGTGACCTGGCTGAAGTCGGACGCTTAACCGACTGCGCCACCCAGGCGCCCCTTGGAAAGATTTTTAAAAGTATAGGCACATGAGGGGCACCTGGGTGACTCATTTGGTTAAGCATTTGATTTTGGCTCAGGTCACGATCTTGTGGTTCGTGAGCTCGAGCCCTGCATTAGGCTCTGTGCTGACAGCTCAGAGCCTGGAGCCTGCTTCAGATTCTGTGTCCCCCTCTGTCTCTGCCCACCCCCCCCCCCACTCGTGCTCTCTCTCTCTCTCTCTCCCTCTCTCCCTCTCTCCCTATCTCTCTCAAAAATAAATAAATATTAAAAAAAATTTTTTTAAGTATAGACACATGAGACCATTTTGAATGCCTAGTTTACTGAAAGGCTAATAGCTCCTGTGCCTCTGATTTAGTGGGGCTTTGGGGACTTGTTCTGATGTACCCTGTGATTTTCATTAGTGTTCTTTGACCTGGCTATTTGTAAAATAGAGGGTATTTTGTTCCATTGTTCTTTTACCTTTGTTGAAAGCAGTAGGTAAGTTGTAACAAGTTGTTTTTCTGTTAGGCAAGTTGCCAATCCAGTTTTCTCAGTCCATCCTCTGAAAATCAAATACTCTTATGAATATATAATTATCTTATACAGATTAAATGCAGCTACATGAGAAAATCAAATTATTGAAGTTAAATGACTCACAGAAATCAGGTAGTCTATAGTATATCTTGGATGAAATCTAGGTCCCTTTACAAATAACTTGATTTCTTCATTATATATGGGAGAGACATGTGATAGGTATAGACCTTTTCATCTTTGGACAAATGACATAGATAGAGAAGAATGTAATGATAACCAATCCTTTACTAGTACTATAACAGATTGCCTTGGACATTTCCTGTTGGAAATAAATGTTTATTTTATCATAGCTAAGTCTGACATTGAAGGCTGTTGAGGTATAATTATAGTGATTTATAGAATAGGTAGTGTTTGATTAAAACCTCTTGCCTAGGTGTTGAACAATTAACAGACATTTTGAATTATTATTTTTTTAAGCAGAAGATTTCAGTTTCTCTTTTTCAACAAGTGACATGACAGGGAAAACCAAGGAATAAAACCCTGAAATTGACAAATTTATCCTAATTATTATAGAATGCTTCAATCCAGCATGATTTTTTTTTTTTTTAATTTCTATGTGCTAACAATATGTTGTTATAAAGGATTGTTCCACAAAAAGTTTCACGGAAGGAAATACAGCTAGTGCCTACAACAATGCTGACTAGAAAAATAATGGAGACGGCTTTTGTTATAAAGCTTACAAAAGTGCTCATTGTTAAGAGGGATTTTTTTTTTCATAGTTCTAGGTATCCATATAAAAAAATGGATCCTTGCAGTATAGTGACTGCTTATTGTAGAAATTAATCCTACATTTATCACAATGTCAGACTAGATTGCTTATGAAGTCCTTTCCAAATGTATAACCATAATACTTAAATGTAAATAGTTAACGGAAAAATTTCCTTAAAATACAATCTATTGAATTACTAGCCACAAGATGGCTAATAATTCTAGAACTGATGTATAAAACAGCTAATGAAAAAAATTTCATATAAGCTAGCCACAAGATGGCAGCAAACGTTTAGCAATGTCCTGATTAAACAGTAATGGTGAGAGTGGGCATACCTGTCTTGTTCCTGAACATAGAGGAAAAGCTCTCCAATTTTCTCTGTTGAGGATGGTATTAGTTGTGGGTCTTTCATATATGGCCTTTATAATATGGAGGTATGTTGCATCTATCCCTGCTTTGTTAAGGGTTTTTATCAAGAATGGATGCTGTATTTTGTCAAATGCTTTTTCTGCATCTATTGAAAGGATAATATGGTTCTTATCCTTTCTTTTATTGATGTGGTATATCACGTTGATTGATTTGAGAATACTGAACCAGTCCTGAAGCTCAAGAATAAATTCCACTTAATTGTGGTGAATAACCCTTTTAACATACTGTTGAATTTGATTTGCTAGTATCTTGTTGAGAATTTTTGTATCCATGTTCACAGGGATATTGGCCTGTAATTCTCCTTTTTGGTTTTGGAATCAAGGTAATGCTGGCCTTGTATAAAGAGTTCGGAAGTTTTCCTTCCATTTCTATTTTTTGGAATAGTTTGAGAAGCCTAGGTATTAACTCTTCTTTAAATGTCTGGGTAGAATTCCCCTGGGAAGCCATCTGGCCCTGGACTTTGGTTTGTTGGGAGATTTTTGATTACTGACTCAATTTCTTTGATGGTTATGGGTCTGTTCAAATTTTCTATCTCTTCCTCTTTCAGTTTTAGTAGTTTTGTGGGTTTCTAGGAATTTGTCCATTTCTTCCAGATTGCCCAGTTTGTTGGCATATAATTTTCCACAGTATTCTCTTATAATTGTATTCCTGTGGTGTTAGTTGTGATCACTCCTCTTTCATTCATGATTTTATTTAGTTTGGTCCTTTCTCTTTTCTTTTTGTTAAGTCTGGCTAGGAGTTTATCAGTTTTATTAATTCTTTCAAAGAATCAGCCCTTAGTTTCATTGATCTCTACTAGGTTGTTTCTATATCATTTATTTCTGCTCTAATCTTTATTATTTCCTTTCTCTGTTGGCTTTAGGCCTTCTTTGCTGTTGCTTTTCTAGCTCCGTTAGGTGTAAGGTTAGGTTGTGTATTTGAGACTTTTCTTGTTTCTTGAGGTAGGCCTGTATTGTATATACTTCCCTCATAGGACTGCCTTTGCTGCATCCCAAAGGTTTTGGACTGTCGTGTTTTCATTTTTATTTGCTTCCATGTACTTTTTTATTTCTTCTTTAATTTCCTGGTTAACCCATTCATTCTTTAGTAGGATGTGCTTTAACCCCTGTAATTGAGGGCTTTCCAAATTTTTCTTGTGGTTGACTTCAAGTTTCATAGCACTGTGATCTGAAAATATGCATAGTATGATCTCAGTCTTTTTGTACTTGTTGAGGGCTGATTTGTGACCCTGTATGTGATCTATTCTAGAGAATGTCCCATGTGTACTCAAAAAGAATATGTATTCCATTGCTTTAGGATGAACTAGCCTCAATGTATCTGTTAAGTCCATTTTGTCCAGTGTGTCATTCCAAGCCAGTGTTTCCTTGTTGATTTTCTGCTTAGATGTTCTGTCCATTGTTGTAACTGGGGTTTTAAAGTCCCATACTATTATTGTATTATTTCCAAAGAATTTCTTTGTTATTAATTGATTTATATATTTAGGTGCTTCCAAGTGGGGGCATAAATATTTACAATCGTTAGGTCTTCTTGATGGATAGACCCCCTAATTATGATGTAATGCCTTTCCTCATCTCTTGTTACAGTCTTTGGTTTAAATTTTAGTTTGATATAAGTATGACTACTCTGGCTTTCTTTTGACCTCCATTACTATGATACATGGTTCTCCATCCCTTCACTTTGAATCTGCATGTGTCTTTGGGTCTAAAATGAGTCTCTTGTAGGCAGCATATAGATTTTTTTTTTAATCCATTCTGATACCATATGTCTTTTAATTGGAGCATTTAGTCCATTAACATTAGGAGTGGGGGGCGCCTGGGTGGCGCAGTCGGTTAAGCGTCCGACTTCAGCCAGGTCACGATCTCGCGGTCCGTGAGTTTGAGCCCCGCATCAGGCTCTGGGCTGATGGCTCGGAGCCTGGAGCCTGTTTCCGATTCTGTGTCTCCCTCTCTCTCTGCTCCTCCCCCGTTCATGCTCTGTCTCTCTCTGTCCCAAAAATAAATAAACGTTGAAAAAAAAAATTTAAAAAAAAAACATTAGGAGTGATTATTGACAGATGTGAATTTAGTGCCTTTGTGTTACCATAAAATTGGTGTTTTTTGTGATGTTCTCTGTTCCTTTCTAGTCTTTGTTGCTTTTAGTTCTTTTTTCCCCAAAGAATCCCCTTTGATATTTCCTGCAGGGCTGGTTTAGTGGTCACAAACTCCTTTATTTTTTTTTGGGGGGGGGGCTCTTTATCTCTTTATTCTGAATAATAGCCTTGCTGTCTGAAGTATTCTTGGCTGCATATTTTTCCCATTTAGGACATTGAATATATCTTGCCACTCCCTCTGGCCTGCCCAGTTTCTGTGACAGATATGCTGCAAACCTGATCTGTCTTCCCTTGTAGGTTAAGGATGTTTTTTCCATGTATAAACTAAAAAAAAACTAAATTAAAAAAAAATTGCCTTTTCCATATCCCAAGGGCCAGTGTGGGGGGGGAAGGCGCAGAAAATAAACAAGAAAAAAAACAAAGGAGGCTATATCCTTTTTCCCCTAGAGCTGAAGCTTTGTAGCACTCTATGATCTGCGGACTTGGTGTGTGGGAGGGGTTTGTGCCAGTCTTCTGGGGGTGGGGCCTGCTGTGCTGACTCTCAGGTGGCTTGCCCTAGTGGTGTAAGCGGCCCTGGCCTCCACTTGGTGGCACTGATTTGCTCACTGAAGTCTGTCAGTCCTGATAGGCAGCCTGATAGGCTCATCCCCAGAGCAGGGAGCTCAAGCCTGCCACTCTTCATGAAGCCCTCACAGAACAATCTCCTGTCTCGTGTCCCGGTTTCCACCAGATCCCCGCCTTCACCCTGCCTGCCTTTGAGCTGTCCACCTGCCAGGCAGCACAGCATGTCTGTATTTTATCTCAGGTACATAGGTAGGTTTCAGAGCTCCAAATTTTGGAGACCCATGCTGATCCTTTGGGGGAGGGTTTCACTTCGCTGTGGCTAGGTCCAGCTTGTTCCAGAAATCAGTTGCACCACTGCGCAGCAGTTTGGAGTTTATGATAAAGCATAGCTGAAAGCTGGTACCAAGGCTTGCTGCCCCCAGTTAGCATTCTTGTTCCAGTGTTAGTGAACAGGTCAGCTCAGTGGCACCTCCTGGGTCTTTTGTTCCCAGAGAGGCCATGCCACCTTTCCCAAATGCACTCCAGGCAGGGGAACTGCTTCTCCCTGTGCTACTCGGAATCCTCAGAGCACGTTGCCCACTCCCAGGTCTCTGACCTCATTCCTACTGGAACATGGCTAAATTTGCCAGGTGCAACACTGGCGATGGTGCAGACATCCAAAACTTCAGGCTCTATGTTCTACTGTTTATGAAAACTGGGGGTATTCAGCCCCTCTCCTTTTCCCAGTCATTGGTTTTGGAGAAGAGTGTTTCTTGTGAAATTCCCTATGTGCACTTTCACTCTTCTTTCTCTTTCTTTTTCTCTTGCTCTTCTCTCTGTGATCAGGCCTCCTCCCCATTGCAGTTCCCGCAGCTCTTCTCTCTCTACCCAGTTCAACTCTCTACAGCTTCTACCTTTCTTAATGTGGCATTTTTTTTCTCCTCCAGTTGTACATGTTTGCTCTCTGCCCTCAGATTGATTTCTTGGGTGTTCGCAGTGATTTGATGTTTATTTAGCTGTTTTTGAGGGACGAGACAAGACTAGTGTCTCCCTACTTCTTGCCATCTTAATCGAAAGCCTCCATTACTACTTTCTAATCTTGAACTTCGCAGATTTGTTTTCAGAACTAGTCTTAGGTACATGTGGATTTGGGGCTCATTATTATGTTGAGTAAATCATGAAATGTTTTTAGAATTATGTTAGTATGTTATTAAAAATTAGTTTTTGTTATGGTATAATTTTGGAGATTTAGAAGAATAAGGTTTTTTGGGGGAGGGGTTTCTTACTTTTACTGATAATTATTTTTTAAAAAAATCTGGTATATGGTGATGCAATATTTTATTTATTCTGTTAATAACTAATACTTTAGAACGTTTGTAATATTAATGGAAATTAATCTAAGAGAAGTTCAACTTGTTTCTTACATTTCAACATTGGGTATTAATAGAATCAAAATAATTATGGTCAAAATTAATACATCAAAAACATAATACCTGCTTGGTGTTGGTCTACGTACAATTAACTTTTTTGGCATAAAGTTCTTTGGCTGCAAGAAAGAACATTTGGTTTACTTTACTAATAGGAATATCTTTCTTTTTTTTTTTTTAATGTTTATTTTGAGAGTGAGAGAGAGAGTAAGCAGGGGATGAGCAGAGAGAGAGGGAGACAGAGAATCGTAAGTAGGCTCCACACTCTGTTAGCGTAGAGCCAATTACAGGGCTTGAACTCACAAACCATGAGATGATGACCTGAGCCAAAACCAAGAGTTGGAAGCTTAACCGACTGAGCCACCTAGGTGCCCCATGGAATATATCTTAATGCTGGGATAGCCTTTTCTTGGTATTTCTTCTGCCCTTGGTTTTTAGCATAGTTATCTGTGATTGTATGAATGGAGTTGAGTAGAAAGATACTTCTCATGTTTATTCCAAGTAAGTGTACATAACCAATTACTATAGGAATAAAGAGGTAGATGGGCAGTGCAACTGCACAATATTTTTGAGGCCAGTAGGTTAGTAAGTCTAAGGAATTTAGCCAAGATTCGGGAATAAAATCCTATATAATATATAGTATGAAGCCAAATTGGGAGCTTAAAAAAGAACAAAGCCACAGATCGCTTTTTCTGGCAATAGCGATGGTGAATTTTCCACCATTTTCCCTGTGGCTTTAACCACTCTCAGTGCCCAGTCTCCTGTGCAAGCGGTGGTCTGCAAGGCTCAGGGGGGCAAGAAAGGAAAAACTGAGCGAAAGGCCAGGTTGCAACAGCACCCCTAGAGTAAAAATTTTTAATATTTGGAAGAGAGAATGGGAACTATTAATAAGAAAAGGAGAGTAATAGGAAAAAAAACTTGGGAATATTGAAAACAAGTTTCCCCTATTTAGAGTTTTTGTCTGTGATTTGCCCTATTTACCTTCCTCTATGGAGAGAGAACTAAAAGAAGTACTTCATCTTTACATCTTAGTAAACAGCTATATTGTCTTCTCAGCCACCAGAACTACATAGATGTTTACCCTTTCAGCCATTCTGAACCCAGAGCCTTCTAGAAATGTGAAAGACCTCATATCTACCCTCAACAAATCAGAAGTAATTGAATATGAAATATGAAGCCATCTGCTCTCTTCAGTTCATATGGGGTTATTATATACTTAATAACAGTTCAGATAGCAACAGGAAAGACCGAGAGTCTCTTTTCTTTGTTAGCAACTGCTTAGGGATTTAAATTTCAGGGGCTTTTATTATTAAAAAAGCATTTCATCAAAATTAAACACACTTGGAGTTGAGTTTCTTTATATATACATTATACATTATGCATCTAAAAATTTTATTCAATGAGTAAATTAAAGTTTACCAGTATTTAGTTTTATATTCATATTATGAGTTTTACTAACTTAAATTGAACAGTAATATTTGCACATAACGAAACATTAAATAGAGGAAAGTGTAAAACATATGCACCTGTCCCACTATTTTCAGCAGTGCCACTTTTGATACTGTCATCCCTCTTTCCAGAAAGACAAGTGTAGACACATGCATTTCTTGTTAAATGTATTCCTAGGTAATTTTCTCTTTGTAATTCTATTCATAAATGAGATATTTTAGCTAAGTTGTTTTCTAGTTTTATATGCAGGTTAATCTTTGATATGTATGTTAGTTTTGTAACCACTTTTATTAAATTAATTCTCTTACTGTTTCTAATTGTGTCCCACCTAATTCCATTGTATTTTTCAGCATTTAATTTTTAAAAAAAATGTCATAGGCTGACCAATTTAGCATGAGCATTGATGAATTACTTTGTGTTTTGAAATCAAAACATCATGAAGGAAAATATATTTGTGTCAAAACATCCTTTTTCTGAATTTGTCTCTGTATCTAGGACATAAAAGGCTTCTATCAAATAGCTTTTAATATACATTTGTTGATTGAATGAAAACCAATTTGAAATGAAACTAAAATTGAAAATGAAATGAGAACAAAATCAAGTTTATAAAACTAAAGTGACAGCTGTGCTTAGTTTATGGTGTAATATGTACAGCAGTGTAGGAAATGTGATCCCTCTACTATAAGATGTAGGAAATCTTAATAATGCAGAGCCTTGCAGGTGTATGTGAATGAGGATGGGGGAGACTCGGGGATAGGCAGAGCTTGAATCACAGTCCCGACTGCTTTGTTTCCCATGGGTTGTCAAGATATTTTACTATTCAGAGTTATTTTGCAAATGATTATCTAGATAATTAACAGGAACCAATTGAAAAGTATTAGAACTTGTAACAGTTTAGTTTAAGTAACCAAATAAAAAATAAATACACACATATCAATAGTTTTCTCTATGCTGGCAGTAACCTACTAGAAAGTGTGGGAAATGGAGACCCCACTTCCCAGTAAAGCTTGGTGTGTAGATTTAGGAAATTTTAGTGTAAATCTAGGAATAGCCTTAAAAGAAATGAATGAAACCTATGTTAAGAAAACGATATACTTTACAGAGAAATCCATTATGTTCTTGAAAGAGAATGCTGGCTGGCATAAAGATGTCAATTCATTATAGTTTTTATAAAATCCTACAGGAAATTTCTGGATTTTGACAGAATGATTCCAAAGATAATTTTTAAAGAAAAAGCAACAACAAGAAAAGTAGAGAACAGGGGTGCCTGGGTGGCTCAGTTGGTTAAGCATCTAACTTCTGCTCAGGTCAAGATCTCACTGTTTGTGAGTTTGAGTCCTGAATTGGTGAGCTCAAGCCCTGCTTTGGGTGAGACCGGCCCCTCCCTCCCTCTCTCCCTCCCTCTCCCTCCCTCCCTCCTCATCCCCCTCTCCCTCTCCCTCTCCCTCTCCCTCTTTTCTCTCTCTCTCTCTCTCTCCCCCCCTCCCCCCACCCAGGCCCTTGCTCACTTGCACCCCGCTCTCTCTCTCTCTCTCTCTCTCTCTCTCAAAAAAAAAAAAAAACAAAAAAAAAAAAACAGTGCTTCTCTGATGAGATATTACATTATATTTTTAAAGTTACAATGATGCGAACACAACTGCACTATTAAAGGTGGATCAATGGAAAGGATACATGTCCCTGAAATAAGAGTTTATTGTATGATAAATGTAGTACTTTAACAATTTAATAAGATTGTTAACCTATGATGATAAGATAGTTGGTTAAATGCTTAGGGAAAATTAGATGTATATCCTAAACTTATATCTACATAAGTTTATAGGTAGATTCAAGAGTTGAAAGTGAAACCATCTCAAAAACCTATAGGAAAATGGAGATGTAGGTGGTGAATGTAGAATCTGGTTATTTGTTTTTTTGATGTTGAGTTTTGGGCATTTGCTATATATTTTGGATACTAATCCCTTCTCAGATATATCAGATATATGATTTACATTTTCTCCCATTTTGTGGGTTGCTGTCTCCTATATTGAATGGTGTCTTCTGCATATTTACCAGTTTTTATGAAATCCAATTTTCTGGCTTTTGTTGTTGTTGTTACCTCTGCCTGTGGTGTTGTATTCAAGATACTGCTGCTAAATCCAGTGCCTTGAAAATTTTGACCTCTGTGTTCCTTGTCTTCAAAGGTTTTGTAGTTTTAGTTCTTATATTTAGATCTTTGATCCATTACAAGTTAATTTTTGTATATGGAGTAAGATAAGGATCCAGCTTCATTCTTTGGCTTGTGGATATTTAGTTTTCCCAGCACCATTTATTGAAAAGACTGTCCTTCTCCTGTTGAATAGTCTTGATGCCCTTGTCAAATCATTTGACCATATTATATGAGGGTTCATTTCTGGGCTCTCTAGTCTGTTTCATTCCATTCTATTCTGTTTCTTAGGACAGTACCATATTATTTTGATTACAGTAGTAGGTTTTTAAACCAAGAAATTTAAGACTTCAAACTTTGTACTTTTTCCCCCTAATATTGTTTTGGCTATTTGGGGTCCCTTGTGATTCTGTATGAATTTTGGAATGAACTTTTTTTTTTGCAAAAATATTGGGATTTTTGTAGGAATTTCATTGAAGCTGTAGATTGCTTTAGGTAGTATTGACATCTTAATATTAAATCTTCCAATTCATGAACACAGGGTGTTTTTCCACTTATTCATGTCTTTAATTTTTTCAGCAGCATTTTACAGTTTACAGTATATGTCTTTCATCTCTTTGACTAAGTTTATTCCTAAGTATTGTATTTTTTTTGATGTTGTTATATTTATTTCTTAACAAGAAGAAAGTAAAGGCACTTTTTGTTCAAAAATAATGAAATAAAATTAATTCTCATCTAATCAGAAGAGACTTTTATCATTTGTTCATTAATAGTAATTTCTTTGAGTATCCAATGATATGGAAAAAACCAATAACATACAGCGAATTGGAAAATACAAGATATAAAACTGAATAGAATGACTCCAGTTTTGTTAAAATAAAACATTTCGTGCATATAGAAAAATATATGTAAGGAGTATGTTTAAATGTTAATAGCAAACAGTCACTACATTTGTGGAAATTTTTATTTTTAAAATTTTCTTCCAAATTTTTTATAATAGATGTGATTTTTTTTTTTTGTAACTTAGAAAAAAAGTTGTGCGTTTAAAAAAAGGCACGGCAGGGGCGCCTGGGTGGCGCAGTCGGTTAAGCGTCCGACTTCAGCCAGGTCACGATCTCGCGGTCCGTGAGTTCGAGCCCCGCGTCAGGCTCTGGGCTGATGGCTCGGAGCCTGGAGCCTGTTTCCGATTCTGTGTCTCCCTCTCTCTCTGCCCCTCCCCCGTTCATGCTCTGTCTCTCTCTGTCCCAAAAATAAATAAAAAACGTTGAAAAAAAATTTTTTTTAAAAATAAAAAATAAAAAAAGGCACGGTTACCTGAATGGGGTTAGATAAGCTGTGGACTCATTAGCAAATGGATGAAGTGGAATGAGAGGGTCTAGAGCTGGCAGGGTGGATTTGCTTGTTTTAAGAAAGTTTGGCAAAACCAAGCCTGTCTATGTGGGTGTCAGTGGTGAAGAGCCAAAAAGCAAGCATTTATAATTGTAGAATATAATATTTAAGGCTGTTTGTAAAGGAGCTTAACATTTTATTTCAAAGGACTACTATGCATTATCTCGTTTTATGATTCCTGTGGGTTAATTATACTAGATATTTTCTACATTTTGTAGATGAGAACATTTCCTGAAAAACCAATATTCACAGGGTTGTATAAGAGTCTCTCTAGCCACAGAATGACAGTGCTGGAGGATAGTCTTAATAGTGCTAGATTAGCGGGGGAACTTGCCGATGGCCTAGATTTATAAATTTAAAGGGCAAATTGGTATAGAAATATGCAAAACCTTTTTGTCTAACCTGCTTTTTTTGAAAAGCCCAAATGTAATTTGAGCAAGTGATATTTTGGGTTACTTGCAGATTAGTTGTCTCATTTAAGGTTAATTTTGACCAATGGTTCTTACATGAAATCTTTGACTCCTTTTATTTTATTTATTTATTTTTTTTTTAATTTTTTTTTTCAACGTTTATTTACTTTTGGGACAGAGAGAGACAGAGCATGAACGGGGGAGGGGCAGAGAGAGAGGGAGACACAGAATCGGAAACAGGCTCCAGGCTCTGAGCCATCAGCCCAGAGCCCGACGCGGGGCTCGAACTCACGGACCGCGAGATCGTGACCTGGCTGAAGTCGGACGCTTAACCGACTGCGCCACCCAGGCGCCCCTTTGACTCCTTTTAGAATGTAACATGAGCTATGAGCCCACTCCTCAGAAAAATGTCCTTTGCATTTATGCATACACAGAGATTTGCACATGATTTCAGGGAGGTTGCATACCTCCTGATTTCTATCCATTGCCACTTCTAGGAGCTCTTGATCACAGGTTTAGAACCTCCAATTTAGAATCTACCTAGATGTTAATTGAGGAAGAAAGGAAAACGTAGGAGAAAGTCTATGTTTTAATTTTAGATAGATTATCTCAAGAAAATTGTTTTTGATATTGGTTTTACAGCAGGCTTTATGCTTAGACATTTGTCCACTAAGTTTCTAGCTTGTTGGTTTTAGTGTTGTTAAAAAGATTTTATACTGAGTTCTTTTTCCAGTTGCTTTGGTGTCCATGGTCCTTGCAATGAATTTTTCATTTAGTGAATGCTAATTTTTTACTATCCTTAAATTAGTACATTTCAGAGTAGAAATTATGTGAAGCATATAAAAAATCTTGAGTAACTTCATTTATATATACTTCCATGTGTATATATATGGAAGGTTTGATTTTAGAAACAGTCGTGTATTTTTATTTTCTATTTTACTTACTTATTTTAAAATAATAAAAAGTGTTATATTTTCAACAGGAGAATCTTATTTACAGTGCTGATCCAGAATCCTTTGAAGTAAATACTAAAGATATGGACAGTACATTGAGTAGGGCATCTAGAGCAATAAAAAAGACTTCAAAAAAGGTGAGTCATAGTGAGCTTATTATTTAATATGTCTCCAAGATGTATTTTTCAGAGTATATTAAAATTATATTGCCACAGACATCAGTGTAAGGAGAGTCTGTATAGCAGAGCTGTTTTCTTGGTTCTAGGAAATGGCCCATAGAGGTAATAAGTTTTATTTCAGCACGTTCTATAGCGCTTGTTATCCCTTCCATTGATAGTGATACTTCTGTGACCTGTGCTTCAGTAGAAATGTACTGATGGTGGCTTAGATGCAGATATGTGTGCACTCATCTTAAATATTGTCTCAGATATTTTTCAGCAAAGGGCACATGACAGAGTCAGGAGACCTCGGATCTATTCCTAACCTTACGTATGTTTCAGTCTTCTAATGATGAAGATCACTTCCCTTCTTATCAGAGTTGAGGACTATGTAAGAATGTTGGTAATGGGCTTTTAAAAAGTAGAACTAGCATTATAATATTTTAAGCAAAATTTGCTGCCATCATCTGCTAAAGTTACAATTTTCTGTTGTTTGCTTTTGAGGGGAGGCTTTCTCCTTTATTTAACTATCTTTGTATCTCCAAGCATTTAATGTGTATGATATATAGTAGATAAACATGCTGAATAATGATTCAGTGAGCTCCTTCACTTTGTAATAAATAAATCGAGGTTCATGTGGCCTTGGGTTAGAGATTTCATGAGTAAATTTTAGCAAAATCAGATAAAAACCCAGATTTCTCCTCTTTGCAGACCCTGTTTTCCCTCCTACATTTTTTCTCCCATCAACTATGGTCCTTTATGAATGCAGAATGGAATAGTCTACAGTGTACTACCACAACTTTTCACTGTTTTGTCCAAAGAGATTCTAATTCTGCCATATAATCTTTGTAGAAAATCTTCATGTGTATTTGGCTTTGTTTATGTTCTTACCAGTTATATTAGATTTATTAGGCTTAATTTATTAGGCTTAATTAATTGTAACTTGTTTTAACTGTAGGTTACAAGAGCGTTCTCTTTCTCCAAAACTCCAAAAAGAGCTCTGCGAAGAGCCCTCATGACATCCCAAAGCTCAGTGGAGGGAAGAAGTCCTTCCAGCAATGACAAGCATGTAATGAGTCGTCTGTCTAGCACATCATCATTAGCAGTAAGTGACTTTGATCTAATGGGCTAAATGACTTACTCACATTTATGGAGTTGGTATGCAGTTTGTTAACTTTTTGAAGATGGAAATGTTAATACCTCCATTTTTTTTTTAATCTCTAAACTTCTAACTTGTTTATTGGGTAAAGGTAACTGAGAAAAACTTCACTTAATGAACTAGAGATATAGAGTGTAGTTTGATATGAAATTTTATTGGGATTGAGATACATTAAAAAATCTCTCAGAAAAGAAACCTATTTTAATGAGTCCATCACTTTAACTCATGTAAATAATGATGGTTCTGTTTATGTAGATTGGCTCCAATAAGATAGCGGAGATTGAGGGGTTTTTTTAAACCTAGAGGTTTTTTTTAAAAACCTAGTTCTGTGACGAGTAGAATATAAACTCTGAAGCTGAAGGATGATATGGATTCTAAATTCATGTGTATATTTTTAAATTTTTCCTGAATAATTCAAATTTCTAGTGGTGTTAGATGTATTTGATATTTAATATTGGGGACATTTCTAACATTCTAAGTATGTGAGTGATGTATTTGTTGTTTGTAAAATTATTATTGATCTAACCTACTAAGGTTAATAAAAGCAAGTAACACTTCTTTTTTTTTTAAGGTGGTTTGTTTTTTTTTTTTTTTTTTTATGTTTATTTTATTTTTGAGAGAGAGAGAGTGAGTACCCGAGCGTAAGCAGGGGAGGGGAAGAGACAGAGAGCGAGACATAGAATCTGAAGCAGGCTCCAGGCTCTGAGCTGTCAGCACAGAGCCCGACCCGGGGCTCAAACTCACAAACCTGTGAGATCATGACCTGAGCTGAGGTTGGCGCTCAACCAACTGAGCCACCCAGGTGCCCCAAGTGACTGTCACTTCTTAGTTGTGTGTCCTTCAGCAAGTTTCTTGTTCTCTTATCTTCCTTTTTGCAGCTGAGAAAAAAAGAGGTTAATAGTACTTAACCATATAGTGCTATTATAAGGATTAAATACACACACATACACACACATATATGTATGATGTGATTTTATATGAGAGGCAATTTGAATAGTGGTTAAGAGCATGAACTCTGGAACTCACATGTTCAAATCCTGGCTCAGCTATTTGCTAGCTGTAGGACTTTTGGCAAGTTATTTAAGGTCTCTCTGTTTCAATTTCACTATTAGTAAGATGAATTTAAAGTAGTAGCTGCAAGGATTATATAAGTTAATATATGAGAAGTGCTTTGAACAGTACCTGGCACATCATGAATGGTCTAGAGTTTTATGAGTGGTCACCTCTTATATAAAATTTATAGATAAGGTACATAATATTCAATAATTCTTACTTTTTTTAAAGCCAATTAAGTCTTGGTTAATACATCAAAGACTTACAGTTGAATCTATGAGTATGTTTATAAAAATTTTGGATGAAGGTTAGCCTTCCAATGGGAGCGAAGTTGTGCCTGATATTATAAATTTGTGCAAAGAAATTTGATAAATGAAAATGAATTAAAATGGACAAAATACAGTTAGGCCAAAGTACTATCCCTTGTTTACTTCCTGCATCTATAGTAACTATTATAAACATTTCTCTTCAAATGAATATAATTGGACTTTATGGAAAATTTTTAGAAAATTATTTATAATTTTGTCACTCCTATGTAGATAATATAAGAAGTACCTAAAATATCTTTAAGACATTCATGTCCTCTTCTCAATTGCTTATTTCTGTTCTAACAGATTGCCCATTTTGTTTCCACAAGCAATACAGTTGGATTTACTAAGTATGCTTATGTACAGTGCTCAAACTCTACTGGTGGGCGCTCTCAAAACTCCTGGTTTTGATCTATACGTCATTCTACCTCACAAGCTAGCTTTTCAGAGATACTAGACGGAACTGTTGATTTTTCAAATTTGCAAAAAAGTCCTATCCAAGTCATCTTTGACATTTGTGAAGAATTAGGAGATATGCCAGCCAGTAATGGAAACAAGCCTCGTGAAGTTTAATGTGAGCTTATTAGCTATTTGAAATGTGTATTTGTGAAAAAAGAAAGTATTCTTTCTTCATTGAATCTTTATTAGGTGGGTGGGGACTTTTGAATTCACAACTTTATACCTTCTTTGAATTCACAACAGGTTAGGCTTAATAGAGTTTGTGCTATGTGTTAGGTGTATTGACACATAAAGATATTTTTTGGTAGGTAATTTACTCTTAAGTCCAGAAAAAAGTCAATCCCATTAGAAATTTTCCTGTTTATGAAAATGATCGTTTTAAAGAATAGTAATAATTGTGATCTAAAATGGATTTTTATTCCAAATCTTATTCTTAATCTTAGATTTATGGCACTTACATAAAATTTTGCTTTTTAATATGGCATATCATAAATGTTTCACCTAAAAATAAAGTAAGCTTTTATACTATCTACTTAAATCATCTTTGTTATCACTTGAATGGCAGTACTTTACCAACCCAGCTCTTTAAGCACTACATTTTACTACCTTGTTGATGAGAACTTACAGCCAGCTACCTGCGGACTCTTAGTATGGTTAGCCATTCATATGGTATGTTAAAATAAAGTAGTAGCTTTCTTTAGAACTCATTTTGATTTACACGCACTCTTAGATTTTGGCTGTTCTTGTGCATGTTTTTTTGTTATTGTTGAAAATTCTGAGGATATTTAACTTTGACCTCTGAAACCATAAGTTTAGATAGCTTAGTAACTTAATCTCTATTATAAGAAGTGCTGCTATTTTGCTTTTTATATGGAGCAAACTTACACACACACACACACACACACACACACACCTATGTATGGGTTGTGCACATGATACAGACTCTCTAGGAGTGTATGACCTTTAATCATAGAGAATTATTTCTCATGAAGTAATTTCACTCCTCTGAATTTTGCTTTATGATTAAGAAGAAACTACTAGGGTTTGTTTTTTTTACCTCAAAAACTTACTAATTTATAAACTTTTAAAATAACCTGAAGTTATTTTAGTACCTTCCCAGCAGTAAGCCAGTATCTATTCCATTTGAGTTAATATGTAGTTAACTAGTCCATTTTTTTTTCAGAATGCTAAAATAGTTTTATGTTTTCTCCCTATCCCCCTCCCCTAATTTAAATTCTTTTATTTATTTGAAGAGTTTAGAATTTTCAGATGTTTTTTAATTAATTGTATTAATTTTAAAATGATATGCATGATCCTAAACTGTGTTATACTTTTTTAAAAGAAAACTTTTAAGTATAAAATATTTGTCTTGTTTTTACAGGGTATCCCATCACCCTCCCTTGTCAGCCTGCCTTCCTTCTTTGAAAGGAGAAGTCATACTTTAAGTCGATCTACAACTCATTTGATATGAAGCTTAAAAAATCTTAATTTAGAGCAACTTATAAACACTTCATACTTAAAAACTGACTTAAATGGTACTTGTCATTAGCACTTGGGGAAAGCTGGAAAGAATGTAGGTAACACTAAACTGTGCCATTTGATTTTCTTCTTTAAAGTGTAAGGTTAACCTCTTACATTTTTTTAAGTAATTCATGTAAAAAATTATATTGATTTTGATGTAATTTTTCTCTTCCCTCGAGTCCTTCATTCAAAGACCAATAATTTAAATTATTCACGATATTAGTAGCTTTGCAACTTGATAACAGTAAATAAATTTTATTGGTGGATGCGAAATACCGCTGTGAATCTCTTTGTATATAGTGTCAATGAATGAATTTTTGGAAATACCTATTTGTGTATCTCAATTTGTGAAGAAATTAAGTGATATCACAGTACTTACTAGATAAAAAACCACAGATTCCTGATTAATAGTGGGGACTTGTTTCACATGTGCTATTTGAAATAGTTGTTTAACTGCTTCTGTTGCAGTTTATTTTATTCTCAAGTGTTTTCGAGATCTAGAGTGGATTTTTAAAGATTTGCCCTTATTAATAAGAATAATGGTTAAAGGAGATTGTTTCAAAATACTTTTGCAAATTGAGATAAGGACAGAAAGATTAAAGAATAATGTATATTTTGTCAAACATGATATTAGGGTATACTTATAACTTTTTCAGAGACCATATATTTTCGGTGATTTTAGCCACTAGCAAATCTTCACTTAGTTTGATAGTGTGTGAAATTTTATTGTGAAGGATAAGACCATGGGAGAAGTTGTGGGATAGAGTGTTTATACTTTTTATGAAATAATTCTAAAGTTGGCACCAGTTTTACTAATTTGCTGTAAAATACATAGGTATGTGTATGGTCTACCTTTTATTTTGGTCCTATAATTAAATGTAAAATCAAAATACATTTATTTGCTGTTGTAAAATATTTTTCAAACCCTGATGTTAATTTTCACAATAGTTTTTGTTTTTGTTTTTGTTTTATAGTCCGTGATAACAAAATAATCAAGTTCCTATGAATAAATGCACTTTTAGTTCCTATCTGTAGGGAGTACTGCAAACATTTAATTGTCATTTAACAATTTCAATCATCTCCTTTATTAGTATAACTGACTATATAGATTTTTTTCTGTGCCACATATTTGCCATTTTTAAATAGTAAATGACTATTGATATATTTTAAAAGCAGTGTATTAGTAAGAACTTTGTAAATAAATACTTAAAACTCAAGTATATCTTGTTTCATGTTTTAAACAATTCCTTTACACAGATTTTCATAGCTCGGTATGAATGCTTGCATCTACCTCTGCTCTCATATATTTGCTTGCGTATTTATTTGCCTATTCCTTTCTCCATTAATATTTTTGACCATTACATCTACTGAGCTTTATGTAGGATGACAGCTTTTAATCTAGAATCTATTTTGCAGAATGGGTGTAGTGAATCCTATGATAGTTTATATAAAATTTTGTGTTTATGTGCATGTATGCATTTTTCTGGCGGAAATTACACAGCTTTTATCATTTTATTAGAAATGGAGCTGTGATTCCCTCCAAAAGTATGGTGTTTCCAGTGAGAGAAAATAACCTGAGATAAGGCATGAAGTTGGAAACATATTGGATGAACACTGGCAAAATATTAGCAGGTAGTTAATTTTAACTTTAAAAGGAATGCCTCTAGTTTTTCTCATGATACCTGCTCTACAACTAGTATTTTTGTTATATCCCCGTTATCAATTAAAGACTGTTTGTATGGGGGTGCATGGGTGGTGCAGTCAGTTAGGTATCCACTTTCAACTCAGGTCATTATCTTATGATTCGTGAGTTCAAGCCCCACATCGGGCTGTCAGCACAGAACCCACTTCACATCTGCTTCTCTTTCTGCTCGAAATTCTTCTCTCTCTCAAAAATAAATAAACATGAAAAAAAAAAAGACTGTATACTTAATCTGTTAAGATGCTTTATCATGTATGGATATTAAATATAATTAAGCTTTCCTTCTCTATTGAGAACATGTTTTATTTAGTGATCTTTAATCAGTTGCATTACAGTAATACATTTTGTAATGTTAATCTATTCTTGTATTTGCAGGCTACACCATATAATTTTCCACATGAGGTATTAAACATAGAACCATAACAATAAAGAATCACATTTATGAAAGAGATGTAAGAAAATGTTAACTCTATAACAAATTTGAAAATCTGGAGGACCTAGACAAAGTATAGCCAAAGTTGACTCAAGAGGAAGTAGAGAATTCTAATGGCCCAATAAATAGCACAAGTTAAATATGCACTGCTAAAAAAAAGATGCAAATTCCAAATGATTTTAAAGCTGAGTGCCAGCATTTAAAGACTACTTAATGTATAGTAATAGTCATACTTTGCAGAATTAAAAAAGATTGTCAGCTATGCAGTTCATTTTGTGAAGTTAACATAAACTTTATATTAACGTTTTAAAAGGATAATGTAAGAAAGAGAAGTACTGATTAATTTCAATTATGAATATAGAAGCATAAATTAAATAAATTATTAACAATTAAGTCTAGAAGTATAATTAAAATAACAGTCCAGCCAAATATATGACCATTGGACTGATTAATAAACATGGTAAGTCTAGATCGACATAATGATCATGGTAAATGGAACATACTTCTCTTGACTGAAGGAAGAAGGATCAGTCATGTGACATACAACATGATTACAGGATAATGGTGCATTACATTGATTTGAAATCTGAATATATCCTCATCTATTGCTTTAGCCTTCTTAGACTAAAACAGTTTGATTCAAGTTTATATCTCAACTCAGTACCATTAGGGAGCCAAAATGGGAATCAGTTTCCTAGATGGCTGCAATATTAATGCTAAAGAGACTTTTGAATTGTTTTAGGGATTTTACTGCATCAAATAGTGTTCTTTCAAGAATACAAATGTGGTTCAACATTTGGAAGTTTACCAGTATGACTTATTGACAGTTTATAGGAGAAAAAAAAAATGACATCAATATTTTCTATAAGGTCATTTAGTAAAATTCAGCCACTGTTCTTCATAAAATTCCAACTAAGGACTTTTGGGCAATATGACTAAATACATTCAGAGTGGGTGTCCTTCTAATAGAAAAATTAAACGTTTATGAAATATTTATTTACTTAGAAAGCACATGCAAGCAGGGGAGGGGCAGAGAAAGAGAGAGAGAGGGAGACAGGATCCTGAAGCAGTCCCTGCGCTATTAGCACTGAGCCTTAGCAGGGCTTGAACGCACAAGATCGTGATCTGAGCCGAAGTTCGTTGCTTAAACAACTGAGCCAGCCAGGCTGAAATATAATTTAAAAATAATTTTAGTATATAACTGAGGTTAAAAGAAAAATATGGAAATCTCCAGGTGTGGGAAATTGATAGAAATCTAAGCCAATCAATCAAAATACAGGTTTGTGTTTGTGGTGTGTAAATGACAAGTTGTGTCTAGAATGTATGTGCATATACCAAGGGTTAAGAATGACCAATCAGTTGAAGGAGTGAGAGAACTTACTCTATCAGAAACAAGGTTTATTATAAAACTAATAATCAGGGGCTCCTGGATAGTTGAGTCAGTTAAGCGTCCAACTCTTGGTTTTGGCTCAGGTCATGATTTCACAGTTTGTGAGATCAAGCCCCTGCATTGGGCTCTGTGCTGATAGATGGAAACTGCTTGGGATTTTGTGTCTCTGTCTCTCTCTCTCTGCTACCCCCCTTCAAAATAATAAACATTTCACAAAAATAACTAGTAGTCAAGACAGCGAGATATTGGAAGGCTCAGTGCACTGAGCACAAATAAATTAATGGATCATAATTGAAAACCAATAAACTAACAAAAGTGGCACTTTAAAACTGAACACAGTGAACACATTATTCAATAAATGGTGCTGAGGAAAATAGGTATCTTTTGTCTTTAAAGAGAAAAATCTAATATCTTCACACTCTATACAAAATTAATTCCAAGGGAATTAGAGATGTAAATATGAAAAGTGAAACTATAAAAATTTTACTAGATAATATAGGAGAGTATCTTAATCTGTCTCGGGCTGGAAAATGTTGCTCAAATGTGTCACTATGTTTAAGATAATTATAGTAAGAAAGACTGATAAATCTGCATTAAAATTAGGAACTTCTTGGGGCGCCTGGGTGGCGCAGTCGGTTAAGCGTCCGACTTCAACCAGGTCACGATCTCGTGGTCCGGGAGTTCGAGCCCCGCGTCAGGCTCCGGGCTGATGGCTCAGAGCCTGGAGCCTGTTTCCGATTCTGTGTCTCCCTCTCTCTCTGCCCCTCCCCCGTTCATGCTCTGTCTCTCTCTGTCCCAAAAATAAATAAACGTTGAAAAAAAAAAAAAAATTAGGAACTTCTTGTCCTGAAAAGACATCATTAAGAGCAAAAGTCACAGAGGAGATGTTCACAATACACATAGCTGATAAGGGACTCACCTAGAAGTGGATTATAAAGAACTAAAAAGCCAAAAATATTAGACATGCCTGTAGAAAAACAAGCATTTCATAATTGAAAAAATGAAGTGGTTAATATTGCTGGATCGTATGGTAGTTCTATTTTTAATTTTTGAGGTACTTCCATACTGCTTTCCATCGTGGCTGCACCAATTTACATTTCCATCAATAATTCACAAGAGTTGGCTTTTCCCCACATTTTTACCATCTCTTGTTATCTTTTACCTTTCTGATAATAGCCAATTCTAACTGGTATGAGAGGATATCTCATTGCATTTAAATTTGCATTTTCTTGATAATTAGTGATGTTGAGCACATTTTTATACCTGTTAGCCACCTGTATGTATTTGGAAAATGTCTGTTCAGGTCCTCTACTCAGTTTTAATTGGATTGTTTTCTTTCTTTGCTATTCAGTTGTATGATTATGTATTTTGGATATTACCTCCTTATCAGCTACATGATTTGCAGATATTTTCTTGTATTCATTAGATTGCCTTTTCATTTTGTTGATAGTTTCCTCTGCTGTGCAGAAGCTTTTTCATTTGATGTAGTCAAAGCTTGTGTATTTTTGCTTTTACTGGTTGTCTTTGCTTTCAGTATCAAATCCAAGCCTTACCAAGACCAGTGTCAGGGAGCTTACCACCTATGTTTTCTTCTAGGAGTTTTATGGTTTCAGGTCTTCCTTTCAAGTCTTTAATCCATTTTGAGTTAATTTTTTGTGTATGTTGAAGATAGAGGTCTAGTTTGATTCTTTTACATGTGGCTCTCCAGTTTTCCCAACACTGTTTATTGAAGAACCTGTCCTTTCCTCACTGTATAGTCTTAGCTCCTTTGTTGTAAGTTAATTGACCACATATGCATGAGTTTATTTGTGGGCTCTTCGTTTCTTCCATTGAGCAATGTATGTTTTTATGCCAATGCCATATTGTTTGTGTTACTGTAGCTTTGTAATATAGTTTGAAATTGGAGGCTGGGGGTGATGGCTCCAGCTCCATTCTTTTTCAAGATTCCTTTGGCTATTTGGGTCTTCTGTGGTTCCCTATAAATTTTAGGATTGTTTCTTCTTTTCTTGTAAAAAAAATGCCATTGTAATTTTGATACAGACTGCGTTATGTTATGATTGCTTTGGATAGAGTGGACATTTTAACAGTATTAATTCTTTCAGTCCATGAGCATGGAATATCTTTCCATTTATTTGAATCTTCTTTAGCTGCTTTTATTAATGTCTTGTAGTTTCAGTGTACAGATCTTTTACCTCCTTGGTTAAATTTATTCCTAGATACTTTATTCTTTTTAATGCTTCATTCCCTCCTTTTATAAAAAGGCTTTCCTCCTTTGGCTTTTGTGTCACTACTTTTTTCCCTGCTACCTGTTGAGCTACATCTCAACAGATCTCTTTAAGTGCATAAAATAATCTTTTCCCATCCTTTATATGTAGATGCTCCCCAAATAATCCATCTTTGGTTCTTATTTCTTTGTTTCTTACATACACTATACTATTTTGTGTGTGTATGTATGTATGTACGTATGTATCTCTATCCCTACATCTATGTCCATGTATCTATAAAACTGTATCTATTTATAATACATCCCCTGATTTAAAACCATCTCACACTTTGTAGTTTTAAATCTGAGGTCTCTTCTCCTTCCTTCACCCCTGTAATACTGTTTTTTTTTCTCTACAGCTTTCTGTGAATGGCATTACCATCCACACTATCACCTGAGCCAGACACCTGAGAATCATCCTATGTTTTGGCTTGTCTCTCTTATTCTTCATAGTCAGCCAGCTGATCCCACATCCTTAGGGTCTCATAAATGAATCCATGCCCTCATCTCTATTCCAACTGTTATGCTTTATTTCAGGCATACATGACTTTCTCCTGGATTTATGTGGTAATCTAATCCACTCTTAGCTTCAGATCCGCAAAAGCACAATGTGGAACAAGACTTGTATTCAAGATGGTGGTGGTGGGGGCGGAGGGGGGGAGGTTTGTTGTTTTTGAGGTGGTTTGTCTTGAGGAGTAGCAATGAAGAAACAGAGGGAAAGCCAACACAGTTTGCTTTATCAAGTTGGCCACTTGATAAAGTGAAAAAATTTTATTTGTTGTGTGAAAGGGGGAAGCATTGATTTCTCTGCTTCCATCCCCAGTTTTTTTAGGTTAGGTTTCCAGCAGTTCCAGGCAGCATGTGCATGAATGTCTAGCAATTTTGACACCACAAAGCCTCAGAAATGGCCTGGGGCAGAAGTGAGGTAGGTAGCACATACTCCAGGAATGGCTTCAGTAAGACAGAGGGGTTTTGAGGTAGATTAGGAAGTGTCTGATTTCCCTTCTCACTGATATTTTTCTTCTCCTTCTATGGTCCATCCTTTAGAGCCAGAGTAATCTTCCCAAGCCTGTTGAAAACGTTGTGATGTCTCTGCTAGAGACTTCCAGAAAAATGTAGGCTTCTTAGCATATTACATTGGTCCTCCCTTTATGATCTGCCCCCATTCTACCTCCTTAGGTCCCTCACTCACCACTTCCTCTAGGAAACCTTCCCAGAACATTCCTCACTCTTATTCTGGCTCCTTATCTATACTGTACCCTCTTCCTCAAATGCCCACCCTCTCCTTTTTTGCTGAAATATCCTCTCCTTTAAGAAGCCTTCCTTGTCACTCTATATCTCAGGCTAGGTTAGTTCCCCTTCTGCATGTTCTAGCAGCATTCTGTGTTTGTTTGCCTTCATCACAGTACTTAAATTTTGTTACTTTTCGGGGGTCGAATTTATCTGTTAAACTAGATTGTCAATTCCTAGCACAGAACCTGACAGGTAACAGATGCTCACTAACTTGAAATTGTTCCAGTATATCGGGGAAAGTGCACCAGCTATATCACTGATGTGAAGAATAACCACATTCAGTGTATGTCTAAATACCTTTGGGGTTTTAGTTCCTCTCAGCAGGTATAAATTGAACATGTTCCTGTTAGATGTGCCATAGGAAGATGCAGATTGTAAACATCGTACGGAAGAGCGTTAGGTAAAGCAAAGAGAAAGGGAGCAGCTCTGACATGTGCAGTGGTCCAGAGAGCAGTCTTGTTGTTCCTGATGGAAACCGCTTGGCTGATCGCCTGCCTGGAAGAAGTGCGAAAGCTGATAACCTCTGTAGCAATCCATCGGAGGGAGTGTTTCAGCCATCCACATACACTGCCTCCACATGCTGAAGCTAGAAGAGCAGCCACAGGAGCCTGGATGAAATCGGGCTGCGGGCCAGGATCATTTTCGTAGAGTTTGAAAATGTGACATAAGGCACTAATATCGTACCTCCCCAGGATTTGAGCCTCGCTGCCAAGAGGAGTGGCGTTGCTGGAAATAACCCTGGGAAAGTGTGGCAGAGACCTGGGAAAATATTGTAGGCTGCGAGATTATTTTTCACTTCCAAATAAATCTGCCAGGCTGAATTCATTTGCAAAAGAATAGATTAAGCTTGATTTGTTTGGCTTTTGTGGTTTCAACTTCCCTAGAATTAATTCATGCCAAATTCATTATAACTTTATTTTTTTTAAGCAAAGAACTGTATAATTTTCTACTTGATTAAAAAATAATAAATGCTTATACTATTTCTGGTTTTAGTGTTTCTAATGGTTACTTCCCTAACTTTAAATAATAGAAAACACTGCTGTTTCTTCAACTGTCAGCTTTAGGCATTATTTATCAGCTGAACTTCTGACAGGCTGAGAAGTACTTCATCTACGTAAGCCCCCAGCTTCCACCTCCACTTTAAAACAGTTGTTATTTTGGTTTTATTTCTTTATTCTACCAGGTGGAACAGCATCTCCTAATTCCCAATGATTGTAGATAATATTAAACTTACGGGGTGCTTACTGTATGCTGGGACCCATTCTAAATACCTCATTAACTCATTTATCCTCACACTGGACCTAAGAAATCAAGATGATTTCCCCCATTTTCACACATGGAAACTGAGGCACAGAGCAGTTATGTAACTTGCACAAGGTTACAAGTTAATAAGTGGTAGTGCTGGGATGGCCTTAATATCTGTGCTATTAATTATTAAGCTCTTCCCACAGAGGAAGCTCTTAGAATGACTGCCTGCCTTCCACCCGGTCATATCTACTGCCCCCCGCCCCAGGCCTTACCGCTCTTTTTCCTTTTCATTCCCCACACATCCTGTTCACCTATAGCGAAACATTAAATTCTTTTTACTCGGTGGCTCTTCTCCCCTCAGAGGAAGCCCTCGTACCCTCCTGCCCCGGAGTTCTGGACGTGAAAATGCAGCTCCCCCAAGTCCTGGGCATTGGAGGTGAGAAGGTAGTGCAGATGGTGGGCGCGCTTCTGCGTCTGGGGCTCCGTCGTGGCAGGTGCCCTGGGACAGAGGCCTTCATGGAGGACGCTGGGGGCTGGTGATGCAGGTGGAGAGCATTAAACAGGCCGCGCCGAAATTAACTAGATGGTGTCAAGATGGTAGCAGTTACATTCTGTCACATTCTGTTAACATTTTTAAGTTTTGCAGATGTGCTTTGTAGGTGAATTCAAAGTTTGAACGTTAATGCACAGCGTTTACGTTGTTAGGATGGAGTGAATACTCTCCATTGTAGAGGCAAATAATGTTAGGATTATAAATCTGTGTTTTAACCAAAGAATGATCCTCGTATCCAGTTCAAATGGGTTTCCATTTCTTCAGCAAGGCCTCTTCCAACTGCTGAAAATCATGCCATATTTTAGTTTACATGCTTTGGGGGACATGCCTTTCTTGTAAGGCTCTTTCCCCATGTGTTCCTCTCACCTGTCCCCACACCCACAACCTCCTCACCCCCATCTCCCAGAGTGTTGTTCAGTAGAAGAATTTTAACTAATCAGTCTTCAGCACCCGATCTTCCCATCTTCCTTACCATAATATATAATAATTTAAGGCAATACAAGACCCCAAAACACCTTTATAACTATGAGAACAAAGTCAAATTATGTTCAAGATTAAGTTTAATACAAATTATTTTAAGCTAGGGCTATAGACCTTTGTGATAAATATATTTATTGCCCTACCACATTACATACACAGCACACAAAAAGATAAAAGATAACAATGGCAAAAAGTAGAAATGGTAAGATGAATCTAGGATTGAGGCGGTGACTCAAAGTGCCTGCAAAGCGTCTGGAACATTTGTTAGAAGGGCACCACACATTTTGTTCTGAACATCTTAATAGCTGAGCAATAGCCAATTCCCCACTGAAGGACCATTTCCTTCAGTGAATGCAATATGAAAACGAACAATTCGCTGTGGAGAAGACCTATTTCTGGAACAAATACTGGGGCAAGTTACAACTTCCTGTGGGCTCTGGTAAGGAAGGCATGTTTCATGTTGGAGTATGATGTACTCCCTAACTTACTTAAGTAATGATAGCAATGTGATGCATATGGGAGTTGTAGAAACAGGAACAAACAGAACTTGATAGGGTTCAATTAGAAGCAACTTCATTCTCCTGCTCCCCGTACCGCAATCACTATCCATTTAATACCTGTTGATTTTCCCCATGCCTTTTTTTGAAGTTTAGGACATGGTTCCTTGGGTTTTCTCATCATCCTCAGAACATGAAATGTTTCCATTCACTTTTGGTCACTAGAATAGTCCCCTTTTTGTCTGGTATGATCTGTCCACTAAATAATTGGGAGGGAACTCACAAACTTGGAATTCTCCCTGAGGAGGAAAGAGTTTGAACCCCATGTTAGACACCTTAACTTTTAAGACCCACACCCAAGAGACAACTTCCTTTGAAACTGAACTTCCCCTTCCTCCTTCCAAGTTGGGCTGGACATCGGTAGTGGTAAAGGAGGAACAACGTCTTGTATCTTGCTTGTTTCCAGGTCCTGAAATTTTCTTTCTCTCCTTTACTACACTCTGCCCCCCTACCCCTGTGACTAAGTTTGGGATTGTTCTGATCTGGGGAAGGGAGAAGAAGCTGGGTCAGGAAGCATCTTACTTACCTGGCAGGGCTGTGACCATGCTGTTGGTGCAAGTGTGGGTATTGTCCCCTGCTGTGTGGGCTTTCCATGGGCTCTTCTACCTCTGGTGGCTGATCCTTCAGGGTGTGTTGGGCACCTGTCCTCTGTGCCCTCCACATTCCAGGAAACACATGTCAAGCTCTCTAAACGTTATCCTCAAATCTCTTTTTTCTCCAAGCTTGAGGTAAAGGACAAACATCCTTCTTCACGCCAAAGGAGGGGAAGAGAAAATGTCACAGCACTGGTAGGTTTTCTTTATTCACCTCTTTTACAAAATCTTTTTTTTTTTCCTTTTTAAAAAATGTTTACATATTTTTGAGAGAGAGACAGAGTGTGATCGGGGGAGGGACAGAGAAAAAGGGAGACACAGAATCCAAAGCAGGATCTAGGCTTTGAGTGGCCAGCACAGAGCAGGGCTTGAACTCATGAACGGTGAGATCATGATATCATGACCTGAGCCAAAGTCGATGGACTGACTGAGCCACCCAGGCGCCCCTACGAAACTCTTTTATACCTTTGATGTGGTATTCATCGCAAGGTAGAAAAATCAGCTTTTTGGTGGCCTCTGTTGAACCAGATTCAAAAAAGAGTCCCATTTTAATACTTTGTTATATTTTAAATAAAGTTCTGCAGTATAAGTGGATGAGAAATATAGTTAAAGTTCCTTTTTACTTTGAGGACCAAAACAATGTGGTTCATGTGTAAGGTACTCTGCTGGCCGGGGTAGATGGCATTTTATTCTATTGATTTATCTCGTTTTCCCATGTAAACTACAAAAATGGATACATACTCATTTTGGAGAGATTAGAAGCATTAATGAACAAAAAAAAATTTAAAACGACTGTCCCATCTTTTAGAGATAGTTACTATTAACCTTGGCTTATATGCTTTCATATTCTTCTCACACTATAGTGGATATGTCTTGCCTTCTGAATCTCGCTATCCAAATCTTTGTTTAAATGATATAACCTTTTTCCCCCCAAAATCCACTATCTGAAAAGAGAACTTGTTACAGCAAATCCACATTGTCACAGCAGAAAAACTGCTTGATTTGTGCATAAAATCAGAGGAGAAAACAGAGCACATGGCAGTGGTTCTTGGCTCTTGCTTTGATCATCCTGAATCCTGTGCTCGCATGGTTAAACCATGTTGTGTGTTCTCTCATCAGATTCCCCACATTATTACATGAAAATGTTTCTAAGAATGCTAAAAAGCCTGTGAAGGAAGTAGATGGGCCCATGAATTGCAGAAAACTATTGACAGAGGTGATTGAACCACAAAGCCAGTTTTTAATGTTGACGAAACCAGGCTGTTCTTGAAGTGAATGCTATCTTGTATGTTCATTTCAGGAAAGGAGCCAAAAATGCCAGAATAAACCATCCAAAATAGGCTAATGTTGCTTTAAAGTGAATATGATGTTAAGCTAAAACCTCGGCTGCTGAATCCCTTCAAAAACCCCACTGCCTTTTAGGGACTATTGAAGAGTGACTTGTCTGTTATGTGATACTCCACTCCTAAAGATTAGGTGACCAAGTCTGTATTCGGTGATTACTTGAGGGGCTAACTGCCTCTATTCATCAGAGGGTACACTGGGATGGAAAACTTGCAAACAAGGCTCTTTTGATAATAGACAATGCTCCCAGATGTCCTTCAATGTTGACAATTATGGAGATAATATCACAGCGGTCTTTTTCCTCCCAGCATTATGTCATTATGGTAGCCTCCGGGCCTAAGGGTGGCTGCAGCCTTCAAGGCATATTGTTTACAGATGGTGATGCAGTCTGTGGCGCTTAGATGCTGATAAATGGTCTGATGATGCAGGCAACACTGCTTCGATTAAGGATTTATGGAAGGGTTTGACATTCAGAAGGTCTTCAAATTTATCAACTGGGTTTGGCATGTATCATAACAAACAATGAATACAGCATGGGAGAAAGTAGTCCCGCAATTGTTGCTGACTTTCAAGGTTTGGAGCAAGTGATTAACGCAAAACAAAAATCCTAAATCTTGTGAAGAAGGCTAGATTTAGTGAAGTGGCTGGTACAAAGAACTTACGACCAAGCCACTTGTTTAACTTGATGTTCATTCTAGGTCAAAGGAAGAGAAAAAAGCAGAGCCGGAAATACTTGTTGCTGCTCTTTAGAGAACTTGGAATTATGCAGAGAAATGATTGCTCTTGCAAGTTTTGTTCTGTTGCTCCACGGCCATCTACCATTTTAGATAATGGTTCACAGTCATCCACTTCTAGAGATTCAAGTGCCAAAAAGAGACAACTGGCCGTGAGAATCTTGGGCTTGAGCACAGGTGGACCGCAGGTGTTTGCTCCTTCACTTGCGGTCCCAACTCACTCCTGCTCACCGTCATCATCCAATCTGAGCAGCATCTGTGTCTACCTAACTGCAGCCTCTGCCTTCCTCTCCCTGAACTACTGATTTCATAAGTAATCATTTAAAGACAATTTCCATGCTTGCTTAACTGTTATTTGTATTCACAATGTAACTTTAAAATATATAGTAGCTTTAAACTTACATTATAGTGTGTGCTTGTTGCAGTACAGAAGGAAAACTAATTTCTACTGCATTGTTGCATATTACATGAAGATATATACATTAAAAAGCCCATTAAGAAGTAAATAATTATGTAGTTGACATTTTATATATTTACGCAGAAGTCCTTGGCAATATTATTATATGTAGGTGTTCAAGAATATTTAGTTACATTTTGGAAAATTTGTTGGGGTTTTTGGATGGGCTTAAAACAGATTATAATTTTTCCCATTCCCAATAGTGGAATACATATAGCTCACTCTCCCACTACTTCCACATTTGATATCCAACATATCAAACCAGAGAAGGATTAGATTCAAAGAATAAGCAATGCCTATATACAAATGTATCTATATTTTACAAAAATTGAGTTACTAATCGTATTGATTTGAACCTACTTTTCTTTTTTCTTTTTCCTTTAAGTAATCTCTACACCCAACATGGAGCTTGAATTTATAACCCCAAGATCAAGAGTTGCAAGCTCTACTGACTGAGCTAGCCAGGCGCCCCTTACATCTATTTTTTTTTTTTTAATGTTTACTTATTTTTGAGAGAGAGAGAAACAGAGTGTGAGTGTGGGAGGGACAGAGAGAGAGGGAGGCACAGAATCCGAAGCAGGCTCCAGGCTCTTAACTGTCAGCACAGAGCCCGACATGGGGCTTGAATTCATACACTGTGAGATCATGACTTGAGCCAAAGTTGGCGGCTTAACCGACTGAGACACCGAGGCACCCCTGAATCTGCTCTTTTTGCAACGTATTGTGACCATATCTCTATGTAAATAATAGATATCGATTATAAAATGTATGCATTTGCCCTGTTTGTAATGGATATGCGTATGTGTAATGGATAAGCCATGCCTCAGAATGTCTGGCATACCCACAGCTTCCTGCTGCTGATCTCTTGTCCATGGCCCTCTGTTGAAGGAGCAGGAACATATTGTTTCTTACAAATGGGGAACTGTTTCTTATCACCTGACTCCACCACTCTGGTCAGAAATGATTGGAGCATAGGAGGGCAATTAACCAGGGTTTGCAAACTCAAAAGCCACTAGAGGGCCAGGCAGGTAAGCAGACAGATGCATGAGACAATAGGGAGTTCACTGGAGACTGCAGAGAACTGAGCGGAGCGTGTCCTGTTTTAAGCGGGAGGATAATACTCAGTTTTTGCCAACTATTCTTATCCAGGACATAAAGACTAAGTATTGCCCAAATCTTTGGATTTTTAAGAAGAGCCCAAAGTTTCCACTTTTGAAATGAAATTCCCTGATCTCTCCACGGTGTGGCCAACACAGTTCAAGCCAAACAGATCATATCTATAGATGAGATTTAGTCCACATGTGGGTTGTTTGCGCCCTCTAGCCCTTCTAAGAGCAATCAATGTGTGCATATTCTAAAGGCCTAGGACCGAAGAAATGGCCTGTCACCAAACTTGCTTAATCAGGGATGATGGCAAATGACACAATCAATCATATCCTTTAGAGAATTTGTACAATATATACAAGGATTGGGTCAGCAACAGAGCAGAAGGTAGATATCCTCATGGGAGAGGTTTGCAGGAGAAAAATAAATGCCAAGAGCAGATGCCAAGAGTAAGAGAAAATTATAATTATTAGAAGTTAATAATACAGAGGGTGAGGTATTTGGTTAGCAGAAGCAGTTAGTAGCTGAGTCATGATACAGTCAGGACTAACACTCACAATGACTAGTGGACAAATACTCTGGATTTCTTAGGTTGCTGCCTGAAGAATGACTCCTTAGTTCCTTTAATTACACTCTCATCTTTGGCGGATCATTTTTTTAAGATTTAATTTTATTTATTGAGAGAGAGAGAGAGAGAGAGAGAGAGAGAGAGAGAGCCAGGGAGGGGCAGAGAGAAGGGGAGAGAGAATCCCAAGTAGGCTCAGTGCCATCGGCATGGAGCCTGACATGGTGCTTGAACTCATGAACCATGAGATTATGACCTGAGCTGAAATCAAGTGTCAGATGTTTAACCTACTGAGCCACCCAGGTGCCCCTCTTCTTTGGAGGGTCTTAATAGACGGTTGGGCTAATGCTTCCTCTGAGAATATTTTTGACTTCCCCTGAAGCATGAAAATGTGAATAAGATTCTCAACTTCATTTTGTGCCATTTACAGTTTCAATAAATATTCACTTACTTGAGACAAATTGAACATGTGTCTCTTTTATAAGCAAAAAATCCTAGTAGTATTAATGTACCATAATTTATTTAATCAATTCCTCATTGTTGAACATTAAGATTATTTCCAACTTTATACACAATTTTGTCATGAAAACCCTTATACATTCATTATAATGTACTTGATATCCCTTAGGATAAATTCTCAGAAGCAGAATTTCTTAAAGTATATACGGGCATTCTAAGGATTTTTTTTTTTTTAAGTTTATTTCTTTATTTTGAGAGGGACAGAGACAGCATGAGTCGGGGACAGGCAGAGAGAGAGGGAGGCAGAGAATCCCAAGCAGGCTCTGCACTGTCAGCGAGGAGCCTGATGTGGGGCTCAAACCCACAATCCGTGAGATCATGACCTGAGCTGAAACCAAGAGTCAGACACTTAACTGACTGTGCCACCCAAGCACCCTCATTCTAAGGGATTTGATATGCATTGTCAAAGTGCCATCTAAAAAGATTTTACACACCAACAAACTATTGACACACTATGGGTAAATCTCAAAAACATGCTGAGTGAGAGAAGACAGACACCAAATAAAACATACTGTATGATTCCATACATATGGATGAAACGCTAAAAACAGGAAATCAGCTGGGGAACAGAGGGAATTGAGTGCAAGGGAACATGAGGGAACTTTCTAGAGGGATGGAAATGTCCTCTATCTTGACTGTGGTGGTGGTTACACTGATGTATACATTTGTCAAAATTCACTGAACTATACACTTCAAATGGGTGCATTTTATTGTATATATGTGTATCTGTGTAATAAATAATTTTATTTTATTAAAAAAATTTTTAACATTTATTTTTCAGAGACAGAGAGAGACAGAGCACAAGCAGGGGAGGGGCAGAAAAAGAGGGAGACACAGAATCTGAAGCAGGCTCAAGTCACTGAGCTGTCAGCACAGAGCCCGATGTGGGACTCAAACCCATGAACCGTGAGATCATGACCGAGTTGAAGTCTGAGGCTTAACCAACTGAGCCACCCAGGCGCCCTTGGTAGTAAAACAATTTAACTTCACCTCCCAAAAATAAATAAATAAGAATATTTTACAGATTTATACTCCCCATCAGCAAACTATGATATCCCTTCCCATATAATATTTGGTATTATTTTTCATTTTAATTTTTACTAATATTTTGGGTGAAAAATGTTGATTTGCTAGACTTTTCTTTAGCTTATTAACAATAATAGCTATTATTAATTTAGAGCTATGTGTCATACATTGTGCTAAGAACTTTAAAAGTTTTGGGGCACCTGGATGGCTCAGTCGGTTGGGCGGCCAACTTTGGCTCAGGTCACAATCTCGCAGTCTGTGAGTTCGAGCCCTGTGACGGGCTCTGTGCTGACAGCTCGGAGCCTGGAGCCTGCTTCGGATTCTGTGTCTCCCTCTCTCTCTGCCCCTCCCCCATTCGTGCTCTGTCTCTCTCTGCCTTTCAAAAATGAATAAATGCTAAAAACTTAAATGAATGAATGAATAAATAAATAAATAAATAAATAAATAAATAAAAGTTTTATTTAATCCTACAACAACCTAAGTGGTAGCTATTATTAGAGAATGGAAACTGAGTCAAGAGAAGTTTAATGTGATCAAACATGAATACATAATGATCTGGATTACCGAATCCAGATTGTGAAGTTGGTTAACTGTTTGTTGGGGTCGCAGATGCTGTATTTTCCCCCCAGTTTCCATCTAATTTTATTTATAGTGCTGTTACGATTGATGCTAGAAGTTAAAATATTGTATATTAGTATATTTTTATAGATGCTATATTTTATATATAACATATATAAAATATTTTATAGATGCTATATTTTATATATAACATATAAAATATCTTATATATCAATATATTTTTTTCTTATGGATTGTTTTCATTGTCATGCTTTAGAAAGACTTCCCCATCTCAAAGTTAAAAGAAAAACCTTTCACATTTTCTCCTAAATACAAATTTTATTGTATGCAGGAGATGGAAAGGACTGTATACCTTAGGGATTATACTTCTATATCCTGATTTTTATCCTCAATGAGAATTTTCTCATATTTTTATGTATTCATCAAAAGCTTGATTTTAAATGTCTGCACAGTATTTCATTATGGCTGTCCCATTAATTATCTTCCTGTTATTGCACTGGTAGATATTTAGTTGGTCTCTAACTTTTCACAACTACTCTTTTAAACATCCTTAATGTAACTTTTTGATTGTATCTTGAGTATTTCTTCAAGGTCTATTCTTAGTAGTAAGATTGTTGAACCAAAAGGTCAGGACATTTTTGCCTTTTAAGAATTTTCTTTATAGACTTCATGTTTTTTAGAGTAGTTTTAGGTTCACCTCAAAATTGAGCTAAAATTATAGTTCTGCTATATACACCACCTGCCCCTCGACATGCACCACCTCCCCTATTATCAGCATCCTGCACCAGATTGGTACACTCATTGCAATGAACCTGCATTGGTATTTCATCACCCAAAGTCTATAGTTTACATTAAGGTTCACTGTTTGTGTTTTACATTCTATGGGATTTGACAACTTTGTAATGTCATGTATCCACCATTTATAGTATCATACAGAATAGTTTCACTGCCCTAAAAATTCTCTGAAAATATGCATGGTGTGATCTCGATCTTTTTGTACTTACTTAGGGCTGATTTGTGTCCCAGTTATATGGTCTATTCTGGAGAATGTTCCATGTGCACTGGAGAAGAATGTATACTCTGCTGCTTTAGGATGAAATGCTCTGAATATATCTGTTAAGTCCATCTGGTCCAGTGTGTCATTCAAAGCCATTGTTTCTTGTTGATTTTTTGATGAGATGATCTGTCCATTGCTGTGAGTGGGGTGTTTAAGTCTCCTACTATTATGGTATTAGTATCGATGAGTTTCTTTATGTTTGTGATTGATTTATATATATGGGTGCTTCTACATTTGGCGCATAAATGTTTACAATTGTTAGGTCTTCTTGGTGGATAGACCCCTTGATTATGATATAATGCCCTCTGCATCTCTTGATACAGTCTTTATTTTCAAGTCTAGATTGTCTGATGGAAGTATGGCTACTCCGGCTTTCTTTTGTTGACCATTAGCATGATAGATGGTTCTCCATCCCCTTGTTTTCAATCTGTAGGTGTCTTTAGGTCTAAAGTGGGTCTCTTGTAAGCTGCATATAGATGGATCTTGTTTTCTTATCCATTCTGTTACCCTGTGTCTTTTGATTGGAGCATTGAGTCCATTGACGTTTAGAGTGAGTACTGAAAGATATGACTTTATTGCCATTATGATGCTTGTAGAGTTGGAGTTTCTGGTGGTGTCCTCTGGTCCTTTCTAATCTTTGTTGCTATTTTCTTCCCTCAGAGAGTCCCCCTTAAAATTTCTTGCAGGGCTTGTTTAGTGGTCACGAACTCCTTTAATTTTTGTTTGTCTGGAAAACTTTTTATCTCTCCTTCTATTTTGAATGACAGTCTTGCAGGATAAAGAATTCTTGGCTGCATATTTTTCTGATTCAGCACACTGAACATATCCTGCCACTCCTTTCTGGCCTGCCAAGTTTCCATGGATCAGTCTGTTGCAAACCTGATCTGTTTTCCCTTGTAGGTTAAGGACTTTTTTTCCCTTGCTGCTTTCATGATTCTCTCCTTGCCTGAGTATTTTGTGAACTTGACTATGATATGTTTGTTGATGGTCGGTTTTTGTTGAATCTAATGGGAGTCCCCTGTGCTTCCTGGATTTTGATGTCTGTGTCTCTCCCCACGTTAGGAAAGTTTTCCGCTATGATTTGCTCACATAACACTTTTACCCCTATTTCTTTCTCTTCCTCTTCTGGAACCCCTATGATTTTGATGTTGTTCTTTTTTAATGAGTCACTGATTCTCTAATTCTGAAATCGTGCTCTTTTGCCTTCATCTCCCTCTTTTTTCCTGCTTCATTATTCTCTATAAGTTTGTCCTCTATATCACTGATTCTCTGTTCTGCCTCATCCATTCTTGCTGCCATGGCATCCATCTGTGATTGCAGCTCAGTTATAGCATTTTTAATTTCATTCTGACTAGTTTTTACCTGTCTTATCTCTGCAGAAAGGGATTCTAATCTATTTTTGACTCCAGCTAGTATTCTTATTATCATGATTCTAAATTCTGGTTCAGACATTTTTCTTGTATCTGTGTTGGTTAAATTCCTGGTTGTCATTTCTTTGTGCTCCTTCTTTTGGGGTGAATTCCTTCATTTTGTCATTTTGAAGGGAGAAAAGGAATTAATGAGGTAGAAAAATTAAAATTTTAAAAAATTAAAATTTAAAAAATATTAAAATTAAAATATTAAACACACACACACAAATCGAATAAATGATGCTAGATCCTAGGTGTGTTTTGGTCTGGGTGTTGAAAGTGGTTTGACAGATTAGAGAAAAAAAGGGGGGGGAAGAAAATTTTTTGAGAATTTGAAAAAATGAATACACTGAAGTAGACTAAAATGAGATGATGGGAGTAAAATAGAATTTGAAAAAATTTACACAAAAGTAAAGAATATAGCAGAAAAAAATTAAAAATATTTTTAATAGAAATTGAAAGTAAAAATGAAGTTTTTCTCTTTCTGCATTCAAGAAAAAGAAAAGAAACAAAAAAGAAAAAGGAAAAGGAAATCATCTGAAAATTTGAAAAAGTGAATACACTGAAGTAGACTAAAATAAAATGATGGAAGTAAAATAGAATTTGAAAAAATTTACACAAAAGTAAAAAATATAGCAATAAAAATTAAAATCTTTTTAATAAAATTAAAAATGAAAATGAATTTTTTCTCCTTCTGTATTCAAGAAAAATAAAAGTGAGAAAGAAAGAAAAAAAAAGAAAATTGAATAGATGGACCTGCTAACAGATTGAAATAGGACTAGAATTACTTCGTTTTCCCATAGAAGTCAGACTATGGAGCGCTTTACAGTGCTCTAAGCCGGCGGTGAGACTTGTGTTCTTGAAGAGCGAGGTTGGCCCAGTTGAGCAGGGCTCCATGTAATGGCTCTGCTCTCCACTAGATGGCGCTGCTGCCCTACTGGAATGGAGTGGCGTTCATGGGTGAGTATGCGCATGTGCGGTAGTGGTGAAAATGACGTCACCCAGCTACCCAATCTGTTCTCCCAGATCAGCAATCGAGCACCCCTCCTCTGTCTTCAGCTCTCGTCCACTCCCGGCTTTTTCACTGTCTGTGACCAGGCCCCAGGCAGTACCTCTCTCCCGAGTTTTGTCCAGATGCGGCTGTTTTCCCTGGCCCCTTACTTCTTCTGAAGGACTGAGGCTTTGACCCGTTCCGCCCCTCTGTGGGAGGGTCTCACCGAGAAATGGCCAAATAAGCAATGGCTGAATGTTGGCTGCACCCAGGAACCCTCGCTGGACCCTGCTGCTGCTGGTGCCCCAAGACTGTGGCCAGGTGCCACTCCGCCCCAGAAAAAGTTCGCAAGATAGTGTAGCAGCATCATTTTGGGGATAATGGAAAATCACAACACACATCTGGCACCAGCCTTCACCCTTAATGACCTTGTTCCAGCTCCAGCGAATGTGGCCGTTCTCTGGGGTGTGCTCGGACCTGGTGGCCTCAACAGTCTCTACCAAATGTCCTTCCAGCAGTGGAACCGCTTTTCCCCATGTGGCCTGAGAACCTCCCGGACCCCACTCTGCTCCTGGGGATTCACCCTTCCCACCAGAGTACCGCCAGGTATGGAGCTGCAGAGTTGCAGCCTCTGCGATCCCTTGTTTACAGTCTTAATGGAATTTAAACCCTCTCCTTTCTCCTTTCTCCCTTTTTAGTTTAGTCCCTGCGGCTGTTTGCTATTTTCCACTTTCTCTCTGGCTGCTTTTGGGGAGGGGTTCTTTCCCTGTATTCTACCCCCCGCCATGGTCTCTGTCGTCTCTCTGCCTGCAAAAGCACCTCCCTTCCTGCAGCTTCTCGCTCCCCAAGTTCACCTCTCCGTGCTGCGTACCTGCTGAATTCTGTGGTTCAGGTTGTGCAGATTATTGTGTTAATCCTCCAGTCAGTTTTCTAGGTGTGTAGGATGGTTTAGTGTTGGTCTGGCTATATTTCATGGATGCGAGACACACAAAAAACTTCCATGCTGTTCTGCCATCTTGGGTCCTCCGGCTCACTGCCCTAAAAATTCTCTATTTCACCTATTCATGCCTTCCTTCTTCCCAACCCCTAGCAACCACTGACATTTTTCAGCGTCTCCATAGTTCTGTCTTTCCTGAGTGTCATATAGTTAGAATTATACAGTATGTAGCTTCCACTTTTACTTTTTTGAGTCATGTTGCCACAGTGCTTTCCAGCAAGTTTGTATCAATACACAAGCCACCAGCAGCAACGTATGAGTTACCCTGTCTTACCTTCATTAGCATTGGTTTAATTTTACAAAATCACAATTCTGAGAAGTGAAAAGTCATTTTATTTATTTATTTTTATTTTAACAATTCTTTTTTGAAATGTTTATTTATTTATTTTGAGAGAGAGAGACAGAAAGAGAGAAAGCATGAGTGGAGGAGGAGCAGAGAGAGAGAGGGAGAGAGAGAATCCCAAGCTAGCTCCACACTGTCAGTACTGAGCCCCACGCGGAGCTTGTACTCCTGAACTTCGAGATCGTGACCTGAGCCGAAATCAAGGGTCAGATGCTCAACTGACTGAGCCACCCAGGTTCAGTTACTCCAGGTGCCCTAGAGAAGTGAAAAATCATTTTAATTTGTATCTTTTAGAAATTTCTAGTTAGGTTAAATGTTTTGTAAGTAAATCAACTGAGTTGTTAATAATTATGGAGTAGCAAAGAGATTGAGGTTTTAATCTTAACGGGACTTGTTTGGAGCCATTCTGTACTTCTAATGCAATGTGGAGACATGTATTTTCATAGTCCCTGAGCAGGATCGGTGCCTGTGGTTGTGGAGAGTGTGCTCCAGTTGGCCCAGAGAGGAGAGTTGGGACTGAAGTATTGTCTGTGCTTATCAAGTTATGTACCCTGGGATGGGGCTGCATCAGGCTGTTACAATTACAGGAATCTAATTTTTTCAGGTTCTTATTTCTAATAATTTGTGTGAGAACGTGGCTGCTCTAATGAGGACTGGATTTATTTAGTGGTGAGACTATGGCTCTTCCCACCTTCCCCAACTCCTACAGCTAAATTATCTGAAGACGGGACCTCTTCCAAATTTCTCTAGGGACTTTAGGGACCCCCCCCCCCCAGAATTCAGATAGATTTCCCACTTGGCTGTGAATGGGTGTAACAGAGAACCACACCACCATCACTGATATCAGCGTCTTGCGTACCACAGGGATGTTGGGACAAAATGAAAGTTGAAAACTAATGTCATATTGTATGGCAGTAATAATTTTAGCCTTGAACATTGTTATTTTGCCGGATATATAAAAAATACCCACAACACCTCCTTTCACAGACATAGCAGGTTATGGAACAATCATGGAACATTCTTCAGACAAGCTCTATGAGCTGCAAAGTCCCCAGGGATGCCTGTCTCAGAACGTGACACCATTTATCCCTCTTCTACTTGTGAAGGTTGAATTTGCTCCCATCTTACCCAGAACCCCAGTATTTCCCAAGCAACAGACATAGATGCGTGTCCATTTTGCGAAATACACAATTTAAGATATTTGCAATAATTCAAATGGAGATGAAATATGTCACCGCTGAAAAATGTTCCTTGTATTGAAAACAAGGTGTATTTAAGGATCAAAAGACCTGAATTCAAATCTCAGCTCTACCACATACTGGCTATGATATCCTGGGTAAGTTTCTTTTGTAATTTTATCGGTATCTTCATTTTATTTGTAAAATGAGGGTAATAATGTTTCATTGTTTTGGTTGAGTTAGGAATAATTACAATTATGCATGCAAAGATAGTATCCCCCAAATGTTAATTAATTCCATTCTCTCATAAGTGTGATAAACTTTTCAATACCTTCAAATGGTGGCCAACCTATAAAAACCTCATTGGTTGGGATCATCAGAAATCAATATTAGAAGCCACAAAACAGTGGTAGGTACTTTCATGATATATTTTCATTTTTATTAAAATTCTCACTGAGGTCATTGTGGCATAAAGTCCTCTGGGGCCTTCAACCTGCAATAATGTGCAGACTACCAATATGTAATTATTTTGTTTTTAAAGAGTAAGGAATGGGGGCACCTGGGTGGAACAGTTGGTTAAGTGTCTGACTCTTGACTTTGGCTCAGGTCATGATCTCACGGTTCATGGGTTTGAGCCCTCCATTGGGCTCTGCGTTGACAGTGCAGAGCCTCCTTGGGATTCTCTCTCTCCTTCTCTCTCTGCCCCTCACCCCAGGTGTGTGCACTCTCTCTCTCTCTCTCCCCCTCTCTCCATAAACAAAGAAACAAACGTTAAAAAAAAAATCTTTCATTTGTACCAAGTACCTAGAGCAAAAAGGCATGGGCAAGGCCAGAGGACTCATTTTATAGATGAGGAAATTCAGTGATTTATCTGTATCTAAGGCAGATCGTAAGTCTCCATAGCATGCACAGGAGGATATGGCCTTCAGCGGCTTGGCTAGAAGAGAATCTCGTAAGTTTGGGTTTTATGTCGAAATTTTGATCAACATTGGTACTCTAAAGTTCTTTTTACATTAAATTACAAATTAACACGAATGATACTCATTGGACAGAGTTCACATTTTATTCTCAATATCACTTGTAGGGATTAAAAATGAAATCTACATGATTACTCCACATACTTCTTAGGACAGCATTTTTTTCTCCCACAGATTTGAATTACTACATTATTTGTTCTTTCTGAGCCTCATGGGAATAAAAGAGCTAGCATAACCCACTTTTACCCATTTTCTTTTCTCCAAGGGAATAGGTAGATGATTAATGAGATAATGAATGTGAGGAGAACTCCCTGGAGGAAACACATTTCACAAACACGAAGAGAAGACTTTAGCTGACTCACTGATTCCAACAGCTCAGAGACATGGATAAATCTTTTGGTATGAACTCTAGCTACTTAGTCTGTCCATCTCATGCACACCTTAAAACTGGATTCTGGAGAGTTTCCTAAATATCAAACTGATCTTACTTATAACAAAATTCATCACCCGGTTTGTAATTAACACCAAGTGTTATTGAAATTCAATGCTTCTGCAGGGTGGGAAGCAGAGCAGTGATCAAGACTAACGTGGAATTGAATTGCCTATGTAATGTAGCTTGGCTTTCCATGGTCTTTCAGAATAAAATGTGTTATCCCACATCCACTCCCTTAAAAAAATGATATTTTCATTATCTGAAGAATAGACATGAATTGGTAAAATTTTAAAAAGCCAAGAGCAAAAGCTAAAAACTCACAGCTGGAAAAATTAAATGAATACTATATCCAGCTGTTTCCCAAGGACCTAAAGTATGTCGAGAATATTAAGATGTTACTGTAGATGTGGCTGGAAGCTCCCCATTATGCCTCTGGCTCTCTGGGTTGAAATGAAAACAATTTCTTGAACAGCAAAGAAATGGTTTCCCAACCCAACTTTTGTGTTAAATGAGACCCATAACATTTTGTTAGATTAGAAAATCAGTCAAGAGACACACTACAATAACACACATTTAAAGTTGTTATGTATTGATGATTTTTTTTTTATCATTAGAAAATGTCCCTCCTCTGTATGTATTGTAGGCATGGCATCTGTAGCTCAGCTTCCTTTGCAGTGCTCTTCTATCTGCTTTTTGTAATAATTTTTTTTTTTTTGAAATTTCTTGCCTGTTGAAGGTTCTCATAGTTTCTTCACTGGTGTGGATTTAGAAGTTAGTTTGTTAGGTTAGCATCTCTGATCATTGGGGGAGAGCTGGACTTTTTAATAAATGGTGCTGGACAAGTGGGTAGCCATTTGGCAGAAGATAAAATGAGAGCCGTATATCAACTATACACAAGAATAAACTCCAAAAGTTTTAGGGATATGTATGTAAACAATAAAAGCACACAATATGTGATGAAAACATGAGCGAATTCCCCTTTAACCTTATTAAACGTGTAGGGAAGAGCTCTCTAGCCATGGCTCAAAATCGAAGAGGAATAAAAGCAAAAAACTGAAACATCTGACTACATTAAAAGATTACTTACAAGAAAACCCACATACAATAAACAACTCAAAGGAGGACTGACACACTAGGGCAAAATACCTCTATACTTTGTATACCCTAGACAAAGAAATATAGATAGATATATATACACATAACTTGCAGAAATGGAGAGACAAAGGACCAAGACCTGTTAGAAAAATGGGAAAAAACCATAAGCAGACACAAAAATATGTAAATAGCCCTCAAATATATGAAAAAATGTTCAGATTCACTTATAAATAGAGAAATGCACATTAAAAAATACTGAAGCATAATTTCTCACTATCAGAGTGGCAAAAATCATAAAGTATGTCAACACATGTTGTTAGTGAGGCTGTGAGGACATAGACACTCCCTCATAGACTGTTGGTGAGAATGTGTGCCACTGCAACTTCTGGAGGGTAACAAATCTACATATGCACTTGCTTTTTGACCCAGAAATCCCACTTCTAGGAATCTACCTTGAAGATGTGCTTCCAATAAATACGAAAACATATATGCCAGTGTTACTTACGATGGCATTGTTTGCAGTTGCAAAACACCGAAACAACCTAAATCCCGGGACCCAGGGGAGTGGCTGAATAAATGATAGCACGCCTACACAGTGGATACTCTGCTAAGAGAAAAAGACATGAGGAAGATCTCTATGAACTGTTATGGAGGGATTTCTGGGACATATTCACAAAAAAGTGGAAAGGAAAATTACAAACAAGTGTATATGGGATGTGACGTTTCATGTGTGAAAGAGGGGAAATAAGAAAATACATATGGCTCTGCATATCTGTGCAAAAGAAACACAGGAAAGACAAATGAGAAACTAAAGAGACTGGTTCCCTGCAAAGGTTGGAGGGAAAGATGCAGAAAGAAGACATGGTGGGAACAGGTTAGTAGGGATGAAGAGGGAGAGACACTCCTCTGAGTGTGTGTGTATATACATATATGCACACACACAAATATACACACAGAAACATTATACTACATATGTTTTAATATTATAGGTGTGACCTCCAGAACCATAGCAGAGTGACACGTACATGCCTTCTCCTCAATAAATAAAGTTAGAGAGGAAGTGAAGGAAATCCAAAATCGAATGTAACCAGTAGCAAATGAACCAAACTGTATTAAAAATTAAAGACATAACTGCATTGAAATGAATGGATAAAAAAAGAGCTCAACTAGCTTTGAAACAATGTTTTGACTGGATACTGTGAGGCTAAACATGAAATGAATGATATAAAAATGCTGTTATCTAGTTAGTAAGTGTTTGTCCTCAGGATATAGATGAGCAATAGTGTAACTACGTTAGGGGTAAACTAGCAGTGAACAAATAAGTGATGTATTATAGATAATGAGATCTGGGTCTCTCTGGGGACAGAAGTTACAGAAATATAAAGAGAAAGGGCTCGAATGAACCTCATCGTGTTGGATTCAAATCATAAGTATCAATATGAACTCATGTTTTTTTTTAAAAAATGTAGATAGATGTAGAAATAAATATAGATGTGTATATGTGTGCGTTAGTATTCGTATATATATTTCCCATCTTTGTCCACCGAGAGGGCACAGAAGTAATGATACTCCAGAAGCCATAAACACTCCCGGGGGCAAAATCTTGGCTTATAAATACGATTTTTAAATGAAAGAAATCGGAACTCCTTGAAAAGTGATTGATTTCAGGGTTAGGGAAGAGAAAATAGAAGATGAGCGTGAAATATCTTCTGATGTCAGGAAAAAAGGAAGTGCTCAAATGAAGGTGAATGGCATGTCGTCAGGACACAAGAGCTAACCCGAAGGAGCTCTCAATGGCCAAAGATGGAGCAATTTGAACAATAAAATACGTAACGGTAACATTGCATTATAATCAATAAAATAAGCATCCTTGAGTCAATACTTGATATTTGATTAAATAAATAATCAAATAAATACACGAAGAGAAGGAATAGCACTTTCCTGCAGAAAAAAATCCAAGTAAAAAGTATAGAAGGAAATACAAAATCATTCCTGAGCAAATCCAGAAGTAAGATCCACTAAGATAGACGCTAAAATGATGGGGCAAAAGTTTGAGGAAAATAAGAATATTAGCACAATCTCAAACTATCTGTTAATTAATTACAAAGGGAATCACAGTAGCTTTAGAATGGAAAAACTTTACAGACACTACTTAAGCCAACGATCAAGGCTAACATCACAACTAATAAGGCATGACCTTCTAATACACACTGAGAAGGCCAAACGGCACTTAATGCTGTGTTCTTGCCCCAAAGATTTAGGTCAGTACAATCATAAGAAAACATGAGAAAAAACAAATTAAGCTCCATTCTACAAAATTACTGGCCAGTATTCTGTCAAGAACACACACACACACACACACACACACACACACACACACACACACACAGAAAAAATGAGGAATTGCCACAGATTATAAAACTAAGGAGGCAATCTGGGAGCAGATAAAGGACTTTAGGGGGGAAAACTGATGGAATTTGAATATGTTTTCTAGTTTAGTTAATAGTATTGTTACAATGTTAATGTCCCAGTTTTGTTCATTAAACTATGTAAATAAATTACATAAGTTACTAACATTAGAAGAAGAGTAAAGGGTGTACATGAACTTTGAACTGTTTTTTTTTCAGATTATTTTATGTCTAAAATTATCTTAAAATAAAAATTTAAACAAGTTATTAGCATTTAAATCTAGTCTCAGAAAGGATATTATGATATACTTTTTTGCTATTTTGAAGTGAAAAATGTATACATTTACTTTTTTGTTAAAATTTTTTTTTATTGTGGTAAAGGCAATACGATAAAATTTATCACCTTGACCTTTTTTTCTTTTTTTGCCCATTTTTAAAAAAATTTTTTTTTAATGTTTATTTATTTTTGAGACGGAGAGAGACAGAGCATGAACGGGGGAGGGGCAGAGAGAGAGAGAGACACAGAATCGGAAGCAGGCTCCAGGCTCTGAGCCATCAGCCCAGAGCCTGACGCGGGGCTCGAACTCGCTGACCGCGAGATTGTGACCTGAGCTGAAGTCAGACGCTTAACCGACTCAGCCACCCAGGCGCCCCTTTTTTGCCCATTTTTAAGGTTAAATTTTGTAGCGTTAAAACTATTTACACTGTTGTGAAACAGATCTCCAGAACTTTTTCATCTTCCAGAACTGAAAGTCTGCACCTGTTGAACAACTCTTCTCCGCTCCCTTCTCCCTGTGCCAGGTAAACCATCATTCTACTCTTGGTGTCCATGTTTTTGACTACTCCATGTACCTCATCTAAATGGAATCATATAGTATTTGTGCTTGTGTGACTTATTTCACTTAGCATAATATCCTCAAGGTTCATCCAAGTTGTAGCATGGGACAAGGTTTCAGTTTGTTGTTGTTTTGTTTGTTGGTTTTTGAGAGAGAGAGAGAGGGTGCAAATGAGGGAGGGAAAGAGAGACAGAATCCCTGTCTGCCCTGAGGGGCAGAGAGAGAGAAAGAGAGAGAGAAGAGCGGGGCTCACCCAAAGTGGGGCTCATGTTGTTTTTACCCAATGCAGGGCTCATGCTCGCCCGATGTGGGGCTCAAGCTTACCCAGTGTGGGGTTCGAACTCACGAACAATGAGCTGATGTCAGATGCGTAATGACTGAGCCCCCCAGATGCTCCAAGATTTCCTTTATAAGGCTGAATAATATTCTGTTGTGTGTACATAACATATTTTGCTTATCCATTCGTCAATGGACACTTGGGTTGCTTCTGCCTCTTAGCTATTGTGAATAGTGCTGCTATGAACATGGGTGTACAAATATCTCTTTGAGACCCTGCTTTCAATTCCTTTGGATATATACCTAGAAATAGAAGCACTGGGTTGTATTTTTTTAGTGTGAAATGTAGCAAATGCACTAAGAGTACATTATACATATATACACACAATCACACGAAATAAAGATAAAATTTAAGTAATGTAACAGTCATTTCTTACCCTCAAGCTTAAATATTACTGACACCTCAGAAGTTCCTATGATCCTTTCTTTGATTTTATCATCCATACTCTCCTATCAAAGGTTACCACTGCTCTCAATACTGTGTTGGTCATGTACCTGTTTTTTTTTTTTTTTAATTGTTTCACTACATATGTGTGTTTTCCCTAAATAATGTATTGTTTAATCCATTAAATAGTGAATTCCTATAGTATATAAACTAGATCAAACTCTGCAAAGCTCTGCAAAGCAACTCTCCAGGTGTTTGGAGCTTGAGCTATCTCAAGGCTCAGCTCAGGGAGAATTTGCCAGTAACCTCACTCACATGGCTCGGGTACGCCCAGGCTGCTGTCTGGTGACATCAGTTCTTTGTCATGTGAGGCTTTCTATAGGGCAGTGCACACCATGGTAGCCGGCTTTCCTCAGAGCCAGCGAGAGAGAGGAAGAGAGCAAGCAAGAAGAAAGCCACCGTCTTTTTCAGCAACCAAATCTTAGAGGTACTTGTTGCCACATTCCATTTGTTAGAAGCAGATCACTAGGTCTAACACACAGTCACGGTCAATGGGAGGGCATGAACAGGCATGAACAGGAAGTGGGAGTCTTTGGGGACTTATCGCAGAGGGTTCCTGCCACAAACAGCAAACAGCAGTCAGAGAGGGCCAGAGGGAGAGCCGGGCTGGATGCTGGAAGGATAACCAGTTCTACTTGCAACATGACAGTGTAAAGCGCTGGGGAATTTTTCAGTGGGGATGTCCATCTGGACGTTCGGCGTGCAGCCTGAGGTGCAGGTAGCGGATGAGAACAAGAGGTGGAGATGTAGGCATCTTTGGCCTGCCAGTGGCACTTAAAACAATATGGTTAGAAACAAATAGCATTCAAAGGAAACGTGCAGCTGAAGCGGGGAGCACCAATATTTAAGACACGTGCAGATGAAGAGAAGCTCACAGAAGAGAGCACAAGCGGAGTGGCCGATACAAACTTATTTTAGCAAAAATAATAAAAATGGATGGTAAGATTTATAATACAAGTAGAAATTTATGCCAGCAATAACATAAAGGACAGCCCGAGAAGAAATGGAAATATAACATAATATTGTTACACATCTGAAATGATTAACAGTTCAAGGTAAATTGTGACAATGTAAGGATGCTTATTGTCACTGGAACAACTAAGAAAAAATTATACAGAGGTATAGCTAAAACACCAATAAAGGAGATAAAATGGAAAAAAAAAAAAGTGCGGTATCCCAGAAACCAAAGGCTAGAGCCTTGCAAGAAGGGAGGAGTTATCAGTGGTGACAACCGCTGGGAAGTCTGTTATAGGACGAGTACTGGGAAGTATTCACGGAGTTGGAAATTAAGAGGTCCCCGGGGCCTAGGCAGCGCTAGTTTGGATGGACTGGTGGTAAAGTAACGCCGATGCTTTCGTTGCAGACCGAATATGAGCCGAGGAAGTGGAGAAGCTGAGTAAGTTTAGAGTCCCCTCTTGAGAAGCCTGGAAGGAATTTATATGCCAGCCCTTGTAAGGGCGTAGTTACACCCACGTGGCTATTTGAGGGTGATGAGAAATTCCCATTCTGCCACCCACCATCCAACAAAAGGCTGAGTTTTAAAACATTTCCTGTTAACTCCCCATATATAAAGGATGAGTCTATATTTCTTAAACATGTACTTGTTCCTATGCTCTTTAAAAATGGCAGACTATTTCCACAATTGCTGACCATGTGAAGTGCTTTCCCCATCATCAATCTCATAAATATTCAGCTATTGTACCTCTCCCCAAACAGCCAGAGATTTATTCACTATATTGAATTGCAATCTCACCCTTCCTTTCTGCTCCTTCGTAAAGAGAAAGATAGTATTTCGGCATTTTTTTGTAACGCCTCAGCCTTGAGGGAATGTAAATATAAGCATAATTGATTTTCTGAACTTGCTCCCCCCTTCCTTATGTTCCGGTGCTTTATGCATTACAGGTGGAATGACTGACAAATCAGCCCTGATTGCTAATTAGAAAACAGAATATATTAGAAGCATAGCACATATATCCAATTTGCTCTCAGTGCAAACCCTGGAAATGTAACGCTCCTCAGTGCTCTAGTGCTTGCTGTCTAATTACCTGCTCTTTCGCTTTGACTTAACCATTCAGGAATTACACTATCTGTGTCTGGCAGGTCAGGGGTGACTGCTTATTAACTGGTGGAATTCACCTGCCTCACCCTGACTCATCCCTCCTTCCCCTCACCCCTCTGAAGTGACACTCTTCCACAGAAAGCATTTCTTCCCTTCGCGTGTTGGCTGGATAATGAAAGCTGGTGCTCTTATCCCTGTTTGAAGCCCAAATTCTCAAGGTGATTTTACTTCAAGGATTGGTGAAATAGGAATTCCGTCCTCCCCTCTCTCTCACTGCTGGTATAAAGAGGTCTTTTTGTGTCAGAGTCCTTAATGGCAAGGCAAGACCCCCGGGGTTCCTATTCTTCCATGCATCACCTCAGCAATCAGCTAGTGGCCCTGAAAAGAGAGGCCACCTTTGCCTTTGTGTTTGAAATGAGAGTTCACTATTCACACCAGGAATCTGTGGGCACCTGAAGGCTGAAAAATAAGAATTGATTTCTTTTCACCCTCCCACTAATCTGAATGTCACCTCGGAAGCGCCCAGGATTTAATTGATCTGTGACAACTTCAAGGCAGCCCCAGCCCCCATTGAATGATTAAGACTATTAAGGAGGTTGGAAGCACTAGCCAGATATAGGGATCTGCTTCTCCTCCTGGGACTTAGGCATTAGGCATTCGAACAGAACTTGATCCTTACAAGTGTTTTAAACTAGTTCCTCTTCATTTATTTGAAGGTGGTGTGGAATCCTCATAGAAGACTGAACCATAGAAAATTGCCAATATTTATGTGTTTTTCACTTTTAAAGATGACATTTTCATATGGTTTAACTTAGTATTAGCTACTATCAGAGCAATAGAAGGTTGAAGCCTAGATAGATAAAATGAATTCTGAAACCCTATCCAGAATCTTTGCCCTCAGAACTCATGAATTAGGAAAGTCACCCATTTATTCATTAACAAAACATTTGTTGTATATCCATTTTTATATTGCTCATTGAGGCAAGGATGCTAAGGGTTGGGTATGTATATTGGCCCCACTTAATTGCCCACCAGGCAAATTATGCATGTGTGTAAGGTCCCCCAAAATACAGCATTATATTTTTTTCAATTTAGTTTAGTTTTTATTTTTATTTTTTGAGAGACAGAGCGAGCGAACAGGAGAGGGTCAGAGACAGAGGGAGAGAGAATCCCAAGCAGGCTCTGTGCTGACAGAGCTCTCTGCTGATGCAGAGCTCGGTCTCACAAACCCTGAGATCATGACCTGAGCCAAAATGAAGAGTTGGACACTGAACCAACTGAGCCACCCATTTGCCCTCAGTGCCCCATTCATGAAATGTGCCTGTTGCAGTGCTTATAAGGACAGAGAAAGGGCAAATTCAGGTACCTTTAATACTGGGTATATAACTGCACATGATTGGGTTCACTTTCAGAGAAAACATTCTGACAGCAATGTAGAGAATGCATGGAGGTATTCAGAGTGAAGAGTTAGACCAGTTAGAAGGGCCATGGTGGTTACATAACGATGAAGGCCTGAACTCAGGTAGTGGTAGCATGAGTGGATGGAGGAGAAAGGGTAGATTTGAAAGATTTGGAAGAGAAAAATATGTGGATTTCATAATTGGATATGGGGAGAGGGTATGTGGATGAAGAATGTGTCTTAAAGACAACCACCAGGGTATCTGATTTGCATGGTGCCATTTACTAAAGAAGAGAACCAAAGATAAGGAAGAGGTAGGGGCCAGTTGAAAATACCCACTTTTGGGTAAGATAAATGTGAGATGCCTGTAGTCCAATAGGCAGACATATAATATGTATAGACACATGTACACATGTACATACTGATTGTCTGGGGCTCAGGAGGGAGGCCTGGGCTGGAGATAGATATATAGCTATCTTCGATAGCTAATTGTTACCAGTAACAATTTTTATGCTCCAGGCCAAGATTGGGGTGATCTTTGCCCTTAATATGATTCTAGTATTTGGCAGACACAGAACAATGGGCACATTATAAGAATGTCTTAAGAATAAGGTCACCTACGGAGAACGCAGTTAAAAGTGCAAGAGCAGGATCTTGTGAATGATTACCATTCAATATGCAGGAGGAAAAAGAATAATGAATGATATCAAGTGAATGAAAATGGGAAGGAGGATCAGTCAAATAGGAGGAAAACAAGAAAAGAATGATACCGAGGAACTCAAAGGATAGGAAAGTTTCAAGGAGGGAATAGTGAATGGTCCCAAGCACTGCAGAGGCCAAATAAATAAGGAATGGAACATCCATTCAACATCACTTCTTGGAGGTGCATGAATGATTCCATTTTCCCATAGTCGGTGAAACTGTGGGTTGAAGGCTGAATATGGAAGAGAGAATGAGAAGCGATAGAATGGACACGAATCTTTATAAAGCTTGTCCATGGGGGGATACTAGAAATTATTGGGCAGGGAGTTTTGGAGAGGTAGAGTTGGCTAGAGGTCTGCTTCCTGCTCTATATGATGTAGGGGCAGAACTCATAAAAGTCACTGACACAGAAATGAAGTAGGGGTAAAATCATCCAAACAATGAAATGCTAAAGTAGTAAAGGAGACAAAGTCAGTTATTCATTTCAAACTTTGTTCTTTTTAAATAAAACACATGTCCTGGTAGCTACATGTTTTAGAATGCAGCCAGGGAAGTGGTGGCTAAGAGCAGACATGTCATGTGAGCGGCAAGCAGACAGGTGTCCCATGAACAACTTTGCTGAAGTGAGCAGGAAGAGGTGCCATGGTCAGAGAGGCCCTTTCATGCCTGCTCCAGCTCGGACAGGACACTGTGTGTAGGACACAGTTCCAGGAATGATGCTCCATTACAAGTGAGTCAGCATTTCTGGGACTGTCACAATTTTACTGGAAGTAAGTACCACCTTATCTTCCTGGGCAATTACTTTCAAGAAATATGATGAGAAAAAATTTCAAAGCCCTGACCTCTCCAGATTTACTCTTCATTTTTTCAAATTCTCTGTAGAATTGTTCATAGCTAAGAATTGTTTTCATCAGAAAGTACATATGGAGCCCATCGGCAATTAAGAGCAGCCAAATCTAGCCCCAGGTCCAAAGGTGAGACACTACGTGGGAGTCTGGAGCCAAAAACTTGGCTTTGAGGTCAGGTGTGCTTGGGCATAAGTCCCAACTCTGTAATTTATTAGCAGTGAGACCTAGGGCAAGTCACTTAGCCTCTCTGAAACTTAGTTTCCTCAGCTGTATAATCAAGGATAATAAAAACAACTTTACAGGAATTTTGCAAAATAATATACATGAAGTGTCTTGGAAGAAATAGTTTGCTCAATAGGCTCTGTGTGCGTGTGTATATATGTATATGTATGTTAATGTATATGTATATTTATATTTGGCATATGAATCTGCTTGACTGGTTCAATTTGAGCAACATTTGTTCAACATCTATAAGTGATGTACTCTGTCCACATATACTGCAGAAAGGTAAGGAATAGCCAGTATAAAAAGATGGTCAATGACTCTGTTTTTACTTACACCAATAGGTCAAGAGAGAATGGAGGGATATTGATGCTGGGGGAATTTAAAGTGCAGCAGAATACAGTTCCAAACTACAGTGAAATGCCATCATGCCATTATAAAGAGAATCAATAAGAAACCTTTGGTAGAGATTTAAAAAAAAGGGGGAAAAAAAGGGTAGTAACTGTTACTTTGAGATGAGTTAAGTGCTAGAAAACAATGATGTCACTTCCATGGTTTAATGCTATCTTTATTATTTTATACTCTCAAGGATGTCTGGGTCACTTCCATATTTTGAGACACCTGGTACATTCACAAATGGAGAGATGCTAAAATAGGGTTAAAAGCTGTGGAATATTAAAAAAAAAGTATGTGTGTCCATAGGTATATCTATGAACAATCAATTCTTTTAACACAAAAATACAGTGCACTGTAAGTAGGTTTTTCACAAGACAGTCATAAGATTTATAAAAATGTATGTCAAAGTCCACTATAGGCACTATGAAGAACTTCTTTCAGTCTTGCCAGTGTATTGTTGGGAAGATATCACAGCCTACACTTAACTGAACTATGTACATTGGCCTTTGGGCATGTGAGGTCTAGACCATGGCCTTTGGCCCTAAACTCTTGGTGATGGATTCTGACCAGTACATCTGACAGCTCATAACATAGATGCCCAAGACAGGTTTGTTCAAATTACGAGTGAGTTCTTATGCACCGCTTACCACCTAGAAAGCTGGCTGGAGATCTGAAAAACTGGTGTGCTGCTAGATGGGGTAATAGGTTGAGAGTCCACTCATTTTCCAAGAGGAAAAAATACATTACCTGCATTTGCTGGGCTTCTGCACGCTTTTTATGGGTGACCGCCTTTTAATCAGAAAGTGCTTGTTGCAAAGCAGAAGAGGGAAAGGGGAAGATGATGAGGGATGTGGACAAAGGAGCTTCTTCAGTTTGCTTGGGTTTTTACAGTTCAGAGCACTTAAAGATTTTGGATTTTTACAGAGCAATAAAGCAAAAATGACCCAGCATCAACCTTGTAGTATGCTAATAGGAGAAGTCAATTCTATCAGTAGCAGCATCAAGGCATTCCTAATTTCCCTAGAAATGAAGAGAAACCCATCTGTTTTTAAATGCAAGGCTTCTTTCTAATCTCAAATCTCTGTTCTTTATAATTCAAAGTTGTGCTAACTCCAGAGACAGTTGCTATCTTTAGACTTCAAGTATCTAGAATAGGCTATGCCAGCTGACCTCATGCGAGATGCTTGCTCTTGTTGCTAGACCTCCTTCTCATCTCAATGTGATTCACTTCTGGCACAGAGAAAACAGGCGAAAGCATTTAAATCCTCCTTGGATTGATGCAGTTTAGCAGGCTCATCTTGGAAGACCTCTGAGTCCCAAGGGTCTGGTTTTCCCATTCTAGATGGGATAATGCTGCTTCTGCTCATTCTCCCCAGAGTAGGGAATTACTTCTTGCTGGTGCACTGGAGAGAAGGTGAAGACAGGCTCCTTTAGTTTTTTTTGTTTTTGTTTTTTTTAATGTTTATTTTCGAGATAGAGACAGAGCATGAGAGGGGAGGAGCAGAGAGAGAGGGAGACACAGGATCCCAAGCAGGCTTCAGGCTCTGAGCCGTCACCATAGAGCCCCACGCGGGGCTCGAACTCATAAACCACGAGATCATGACCTGACCCAAAGTTGGCGTCCAACCGACTAAGCCATCCAGGTGCCCTGAGGCTCCTTTCCTTTTGAGTTTTTAAGACTCCAGTCTCCTTTATCCATGGGAATCGTTGAGTATTCCTGGGTGTAAGACACAGGAAGAGCAGTCATACTACTATTGGTGCTAGTACTAAACCCATTATAATTTTGGACTTAGAAGTTACTCAGGCACAAAAATCTGTGGATTTTACAAAATATGGCTAATCTACACATCACTCTCCCTAAAAGTGAAAGAAAACCAATGCCTTTCATTGAGGAAATTCAATTTAGCCAACATTGATTGAATGTTCAGTACATGTGTGATTCTGTATTAGCTTGAAGGAATATGAAGATGATTCTAGATTATGATCTTTGTTCTTAAACTCAAAATCTAAAAGAAGAAACAAACTCATGCCTACATAATGGAGCCTAGCAGGTCTCTGCAAAATACCTGTGCCTTGTCATCTTGCTGTCCCCTACCCTCCCTCCCTTTTCTCCTTCCCTCCCTCTGTTCCTTCAGCCACCATTGCCTGAATGACTATTTTGTGCTAGGCCCTAGGCCAGGTGCTGGAGTTTGCAATCTCAAGAGTTGCACAGGTGAAATCAGAAACTTCCTTCCGAACCCCGCTCACTGTACACAAAGGGCAGGCAGACACCAAAGAAAGAGGCAGACCACCTCAGATTGGTAGGTGGCAGGTTTAATAAGCAAGGGTACTTAGTTGCATATGAAGCTTGCCTTGGGCTGCTGTAAGTGGAGCATATCTCTGCACCTGCTCGTTGGAATCTTAAAAAAGGAGGAAGTGTGGGACCTCAGAAACCAGTTCCATGAGGAAGTTTCCATCAAAGGACTGTCAATATAACATGAGTAGTAAGTTCTAATGCTGGAAGTGACTACTTAATGTGCACTGCATTTGAAATACCAGTGGGCTCCCTTTAATCTATCTAATAAATGGAAGATTTTCAAAGACCTAAGGATAAAGTGGAAGAAGACATATTGTTGTCTCAAATCTAGCAATAATGTCTTCTTGATATCTTTGTGTGAAGTAGAAAAAGGTACCCTTTCCTTGAGACACCCTACTGACATTTGTCTGGAAATTTTTATAATGAATGGACGTATCTACGATAAGATATGAGTATTGCCCCCTAGAGTAGTGCAATGCACAATCTACACAACCACGTGTTGTGGTTCCCCAAGAATTTTCCAAAGTGTCTAAAAGATACGATGACAAAGAAGTGATCAGGGAGGAATGCACATTTAGTCAAATTAAAAAAAGGATTCTTGGGGCACCTGGGTGGCTCAGTCCATTAAGCATCCGACTCTTGGTTTCTGCTGAGGTCATGATCTCATAGAGTGAGTTTGAACCCCGTGGTGGGCTCTGCATTGATAGCACAGAGACTGTTTGGGATTTTGTCTCCCTCTCTCTCTGTCCCTCCCCTGCTTGCTCTCTATATCTCTTAAATAAAAATAAACTTAAAAAAAAAAGAATTCTTATCCAGAATCTGTAATAATCTCCTTTATATTCTGAATGGCATGAAAAAGTTAAAATTAAACTTTAATGTACTAATCTGAAGGTTATTGTATCAATTTTAAATGAATCAAAATGAAGCAGAGAGGGCAAATGCCTGGCCCAAGGCTATTGAGTGAGTGACACAGGTAAGATTTAAATGGAAAGTTCTTTAGTTTTTTGTTGGAAAGGCTTATTTTTTCTTGTTTTTTTCCCCCTAGTCATTCAGATGAGACTTCAAAATTTGCTTTAAGATACAAGTGGAAAGTGGCAAAGGCTGAACATATAAATAGATTTGAAGAGGGTTTAGATAATTCATAGATGACAGACCCATAGTGGTAACCAAGGGAGATAAGAATGCCTGAGGAGCATCCCTAACTATTGCACATAGTAGCAACACTGATGATGGCTCTCCAGGGGACTGCTGACAGAGTTGGGAAACTAGGTCAGGGGCTAGGGTGTTTGTTTCCTATTACTATGGACCACCCTAAAGTTTTAATGAATGGTCTTCTTCCCTCTCTCCTTCCCTCCTTTCTTCCTTCTTTTCATTATCGATTTTAAAGTCCTACAGACACAGGCTATTGTTGCAAAAGAACAGAAACGGGGCTGTGTTTCCAACTGCCTCACAACCACAGAATATTCCATGGAAAGCTCTCTTCCTGTCTATTTCTTGGAACTTCTATGATGACCCTTGTTCTTACAGTTGGGGTCTGTTATCGGGGGGTAAAAGTAGAAAAAGTGGGCCTACTGAAATCGCACTTTTAGTTTCAGCTTCCAAATTTTTTCTTACTTCATTGATTGATTGTCCTATTGATTGAGTCATTTATCCACCAGGAGTAGCAAATAGTTTTGTGTGTAAAATATTTCACTAGGGTCTATACAGACAAATAAGTCATGGTTCTCAGGCCGAAAGAGTTATATACTGATAATGATGGTGATGACAGGCTAATAGAAACAACAACAACATTTGGTGAGGACTTATTATGTGTCAGGCACTGAACTAATTCCATTACAGCCTATGATTCTGTGACATAGTTATTATTGTCTGCTTTTTATGGATCCAGAAACTAGATTCATTGCATTCATTACAAAGCTAGTGAGGAAGGGGATGAGACATAACAACTAAAAAACAAGGAAGAAAGTAAGGGGAGCCCCAAGAGAGGAGTGAGCACACTCTGAGCCAGAAGTTCATGACATGAGAGATGAGCTCAGGCTTTAAAATGATGTCTGACTTGGGTCTTGGGGATGAGCAGGGAATGGTAGGTAGAAAATGAGCATCCTAGATGAAGATAACGTGGTGCAGATATTTGTTGCTTTTGACCGCCCAGCCTCCATTATTTGTTATTTTGGTACTAACACTCTGACTCACTTTGGGGGGATTCTTTTCTCCATTGGATAAAGCTTGCAAAATTGTCTATCATGGTGGTCTGATGTTCTCTAGCCAAAGCTAGGTCTATTGAATACTCTCTGGAGGTGGAATCTAAGCAAAAGCAGAGTGGCAAACAAAACAATTCAAAAGGTTGGGGTGCATGGATTTACTTTGGCTGGGCCCTGAAGAGATGGTCCAACAGTGCCCATAAGTGGGCAGCCCTCTCCCCTGAGTAACTGGTTCCTGTCCTTTCTGTGCCTTGTTCTTCAGATTCTGTGAACTTCGATACATCTTTTCAGCACATCCGTTTGTTCCCAAGATTGGCCAAATTGGTTTTTGTGGCTTGCAACAAAGAACTAAAAAATGGCAGGAGCAGAAGCATGTGTGGGGTATGCTGCTGGCACTAAACCATCCAGACTGTCTGCGGTGTGGAATGCATGGACGTGAATAGTGAGAGATACATCTAGAAACGTAACTCAGAGCCAGGTTATCTGAAGTGAAGTGCCAGGTTAAGGAGATTGAATTTCACTGGATGAGAAGTGGAGAATTTTTGAAGCATCTACGCTAGGATGATATGAGTGTATCTGTCCTTTGGACATTAATCTGGCAGCGGTGTGGTTGGTTATACAAATTGGAGAACGTGGATACCAGACATAGAGTTCCCAGCTAGGAAGCTATTGCAATGGTCCAGGTAGGGGGTCACGAAGGCTTGGACCTCATGGTGTAGAGGTGGCAATGAAAGGTGTCCATGGAGGAAAGAGCTTCTTGCTTTTCTGGATGGGAGCCAAGGCTAGAGAATGCTGATTTGTAACAGGGCCAGTGGGGAGCACATCCCATAGGCATAAAGAGCTGATGAATTCTGCTGCCTTGCACCTTAGGCACCCCAGAGGCTAAGGTTGGGCTCATAAAGAGGAATGCAGAAACTCAGTCTGGGGAGATAGTCCGTTGGAGTTCGACCAAATTAATATCATGTTGTTGATGCTGAAGCTTTGACCACTCCCTTGGCGAATAACTTTTGGTTGAGGCAGCAGGCAAGACGAGTTCCCATTTGGAAGATTTGGTATTTCTGTGGTTTCTTTTTCAGAAAAAATTAAGATACTAGCCCCATTTTTTTTAGTGGTTCATAAAAAGTTGCAAAAGGGAAAACATTATTGAGCAATAAAAGGTGTGTTTATGTGTATTCATAAGAAGTGGGCTAGAGGCCAACTCCCATAAATGTGTTTGACTTATACCTCAGTACTGAACAATTACAAGAACCCTGGAGGCTCCTATTTCACTCAGTGGATGTAATAGAGGCAGCCTCTGCAGCCTTCCCAGGCTAATCACCTTGATAAAGACTGAATTGGGGAGCCTGACCCTTTAAGTGTTTGACAGTAAGCAAAATTGTGCTATTAGTGAAGATGGCCTTTGGAACCTAATTATCTCTATTTTCCTCCCTGGCTTGGCAAACTACCTGTGTCTCCATGCATCACCTCGTGTTTCCAGCCAGTATTGTTGGTTCCAAGCCTATCTCAATTGGCAGCATCCTCTGCTTATCAAGTTTGGGGACACCACTTTCAAATGACATTTTGTTGTCCAGGCACCATAGCAAGTGGTTTTCCATTGTGAAAACTGGACCCTTGAGAGTCACAGTTATAAGATTTCCTTATAGATCAGGGATGGCACCCTATTTAACTGGATGAGCTATTACTTTTCCAGTTCTCAAGGCCCAGTGGGAAGTGAGAGGGACATTTTTGGGGGAAGTAAATTGGAGGACCTCATCCTTTTCCATGAAATTACACCACCTTCCTTATTAAACTTCCTTAATATTTCCTTATGAAACTTTCTTTCCTTTTCCATAAATCTTGGATAGCTGAGTCTATTAGTTTCTTACTGCTTCTGTAACAAACTTGTCTCAATTTGGTGGCTTAAAACAATACAAATTTATTATCTTATTCTGGAAGTCAGAACTGAGCTAAAAGCAAGGAATCAGAAGGGCTGCCTTCTTTTCTGGAAGCTCTGGGGAATATCCTTTTTCTTGCCTTTTCCAGGTTCCAGAGGCTGCCCACGTTGCATGGCTTGTGTCCCCTTCCATCTTCAAAGTTGGCAATGGCTAGTAGAGTTTTCCTCACATGGGGTTGCTCTGACACTAGCTCTTCTACTTCTTGTTTTCACTCTCAAGGACCTTTGTGATTATATTGGGTCCACCCGGATAATCCAGGAAATCCTTCCTATTTTATGGTCAGCTGATTAGCAACCTTAATTCCATCTGCATCTTTAGTCCCTTCTTGCCATGTCATGTAACATATTCACAGGTTCTGGGGATTAGGACTTAGACATCTTTGGGGACTAGATGGTCATTCCATCTATTGCCGTAAGGAAGGATTAAAAAATCCGATCCCATCTCTTCTGTGTTCAGGTAACTCAACAAACTTTTAAAAATTCTTAAAATGTATTCAAACTAGCACACAAGTTCGAAAGTAGCATGCCAAAAAAAAATTTTCAGATGACTTCAGGGTGCAAGGTCCTATGCTAGGAGCTATTGGAAGTACAGGGGAGAGCATGTGGGATTATACTGCCTTTAAGGAACTTTTACACACTCTTTAAGTAGATGAGCTAGACATGCACAGACAATAGAACAGAGCAGGATTTGATAAATGCCACAGACTGGTTCAGCCAGTTGGTGCCACAGGAGTTCAGAAGTGGAAGCAGCGCTCTGAATTCCATTGACTGAACGTTTCCCCTACCGACCTTTGGTCACTCCTTCCAGTGGAGCATTTCAATAAGGTTTCATGGGAGCAAAGTTTTCTCCATTATTTTTTATTACAGCAGGTATCCTCAGGCACAGGGGAATGGGGGAGGAGGTGGGGGAGGGGAACAAATGCCAGGTATCTGCGCAACTTGACCCCAGGCAGCTATAATTTACACAATACTTCCTTGATATGATGTGATACTGGAGAGATTTTATCCTTTCCTTCTAAAGCAGCCAATTCCTTCAGACTGATAACAAGAGTCGGCAGGCATCTGAAAGCCAGAGCGCAGCTCATTGGTGCAGCTGCTGTATCAACAAGGAGACAACTACTGTGTAAAGGGATGGGAGGGAAAGAAGCAGGATTTGCTAGAAACCTGGGACCATTTTCAAATGTGGCCCCAGAAGAAGTAAACAGCAGGTATAAATAATTTCTACCACAAATGTTTTGGGGTCTCTTCAGCTGCCTTCATCCTTGAGCATCTCCTGGGACTTGATATATTTGGTGAGCAATTTGAAGGGGGTTGAATGAATGTTAGTGTCTTTGGGGAAAGCTCATGTAAGTTGAAAATACAGTCATTGGGGCTAGCTTCTGTTCCTCAGTTATTTGTAGAGCAATATATCTAGTGATGCCAAAAAACGTGTTGAGGTGATCGCCAAGCATTACGGATGTGGTGGTGAAAGCAAGGACCCTCCTTGCCCCCAGCCTGCCGTCGTTGGCCAGTTTCCTGCACAAGACTTTCTGTAGCAGGCTATGGGCAATGCCTTCTGTCTTCCTGATGCGTGGCTCCCTCCTTAATCTACCCAAAGGGACAGGCTCTGGAAAAGAAAGTATGGAAGCATGCAGACTTTTCAACCCTGCTAATAAACAACAAACAGTTGCACACACATGGTTTTAGTTCAACATTAACATGTCCCAGAGTGTCATTTTCATATGTGAAGATGGAATGATTTCTGAAAGGGAATTCTTTTTCATCCAGAGTGCTCGAGTTTCAGAATTTGTCATTCCTAGTAAATAAACCTGCCAAAAGATGAAAAAGCAGCCTTGGAGGCCTGACCTCTGGGCACTGTGGAGGGGAGTCGATAAGAATAAACCAAGCAGGAGAGGGAATCTCATAGGTGACTCCTCTTCCACTGTGACCACCCAGCCTCATAAAGAACAGTGAAGGCTGAAGGGCTGCCTGCTGATTAATACCTGTGGTCCAGGGGGAGAGTCTGGTTTTAGGTCTGCTGGGAAATACAGAGTTAGAAGCAGGTCAGGTTACTGTCCCTTTGGCTTCCTTTGAATCTTTCATGACAGCTTCCTATGATAGGGCCCTGGTGATGCTTGAAGGCAAAAATTTATTTCTTTCATTATTCAGAGCACCAGTAAACTGTATTTAGGGAGTCAGGTGCATTATCTAAACCATGGCTAGGCCATGATTTCCTTTCTACAACTAGCAATGCTGCCCATTATAGTGCTGTCAGTCAAAGACAAATTAGAGAGTATAACTTGTTTTTGTCATAGAAAAGTAGGCTTGTAATCATAGACCTGCCCAAAGGGGAGGAAATTTAAAGGTTACCATTCTCCCATTTTAAAGAACATATTTCTTCCACATCCTGGACAGAGCCAGTCTCTACTGGAATACTTTCTATAATGGGAATCTCACAACCTCATTAGTAGACCAGAGGTCAGCAAATTTTTTCTGTACAGGGCCAGATGGTAAACATTTTAGGCTTTGCAAGCCCTAGGGTTTTTGTTGTAACTACTCAATTCTGCCATTGTGTGTGAAAGCAGCTAAGGATAATATGTAAATAAATCGGTGTGGTTGAGTTACAATAAAACTTTATTTACAAAATTAGTGAGTGGCCTGGATTCAGCTTACTGGCATAACTGGCCTATGTAGAGATAGACCTTTCTTTTGTGGGATGGCCCTGGTTGTTAGAATTTTCTACTTTGAGCCCAAATCTGCCTCTCCTTAAATTAGGTGTAAACTTTTATATCCTTAACCATGTATTATTTTCCTTAAAAAAATTTTTGATTGGTCCCAACTCTGCCTTTTGTATGTAAATTATTCATAACAGATAAATTCTTCAACCCAAATCATTTTCTTCTAAAAACAATATGATTAACTGATTGCTTTATTCATTTATTCGTTCATCATCACTCAGCACTTGAGTAGGTACTGGTGATATAGAAATTAAAAAAAAAAAAAAATCTTTGCCCACTAAGAGTTAACAGCCTTGTGGGAGAAGATAACATGGAAGCACTTGGAAGAAAAGGCTGTGGTGGAGATATTCACTGGGGTGTGTGAGATCACATAAGAGTAGCGCCTACCCAGCAGGGTGGATAGTGGGAGGATGGGGTGGATTCCCCAAGGAGGTTCCACTGGAGCTGGGTTTTAAGGCAGGTAGAAATGAGCAGTGCCTTCTGGAAATTTTATGTGCAAAGGTGTGCAACTGAGACAGACTGCCGGTCTGTATTTCAGGAACTGAAGGTAATTTTCCGTGACTAGAGTGCAGTGTACTTGCACATGTGAGTGTCTGGGTGGCGATGGAGGTGTAGTCAAGGGACGGACCTTGCCTGCCAGCTGAAAGTCAAGGGAAGTCAACCAGGGTAAGTGTAATTCTGCTACTATTGCCAAAAATCTTTTAACAAAAGTTATCTGAATTGGTACAGAATGCTCTACTTTATAAGCAAGGCATCTGGCCTTAAAAAGCCTGGGCCTTTGGTTTGAAAATACCGTAAGTTTGGGGCACCTGGGTGACTCAGCTGGTGAAGCGTCCAGCTTCAGCTCAGGTCATGATCTTGTGGCTTGGGAGTTCGAGCCCCACATCAGGCTCTGTGCTGACAGCTCAGAGCCTGGAGCCTGCTTCAGATTCTGTGTCTCCCTCTCTCTCTGCCCCTCCCCTGTGCATTCTCTCTCTCTCTCTCTCTCTCTCAAAAATAAATAAACATTAAAAAAAGAGAAAATACTGTAAGTTTAAGTAACTATGACAACACCTTATGTTCATACCCAGAATATACATTTGCAGCATAATTTGTTGGGTTTTTAGTTTGGTTCTGGACTGTTAGGAGCAGACATCTACTGTCCTTATCTAAAAACAAGTTGCAGGGATTTTGCTGGAAATTATCAAAAGACTCTAAACTACATATTGCAAGCTTGCAGGCTCTCTGGTTCCATGCCATGCCAACGGTGGCTGGGTGTATGCAGCACAGACACACAAATTTTCCTAACATATTCTCTGATAGTCCCGGAACATCCTTACTACAAATTTTACTCCCCACCCCCCACTGCTAAAGCATCTTATTTTATTTTATTTTGGCTTATTTTATTTATTGAAGTATAATTGACACACAATGGTACATTAGCTTCAGGTGTACAACATAGTAATTCAACTCCTCTATACTTTATGCTCTGCTCACCACAGGAGTTACCATTTGTTACTATACAATGCTATTGCAATACCACTGACTATGTTCCCTATGCTGTAGCTTTTATCCCTGTGACCTACTCATTTCATAAATGGAAACCTCTACCTCCCACTCCCTGTCACCCATTTTGCTCACCCCCCTCTTCAACTTCCTCCCCTATGGTAACCATCAGTTTGTTCTCTGTATTTATGGATCTGTTTCTGCTTTTTTAATTTGTTTGCTCCTTTTTTTTTTTTTTTTTTTTTAGATTCCACATATAAGTGAAATCATATGATATTTTCTTTCTCTGTCTGACTTATCTCTCTTGGCATAATATCCTCTAGGTCCATCCAAGTTGTTGTGAATGGCAAGATCTCATTTTTCTTTCTGGCTGAGGAAAATTCCATTGTATATATACACCACATCTTCTTTATCCGTTCATCTATTGATGGACATTTAGGTTGTTTCCACATGTCGGTTATTGTAAATAGTGCTTTACTTTTACTTTTGACTTTCATAGAATAGTGCTTTAGGTCTTTGCACAGATCCCTTTTTCTTTCAGGATATGTTTTCCCTTCCACTTGACAACTGTCCAACTAAACTTTCAGTAGCCCTGCAGTGCTCTGAATGATCTTCCAGCTCCCCTCTTTAACTTGTTCATTCCTGACTCTCCTCTGAGCTCCCAAGACTTCCTGTGCACACACTATCAGAGATTTAAGGCATTGCATCATTATTGTTTTACTTGTTTCTCCTCAACGAGACTCTGAAAGCAGAGATGGAGTCTCATTTCATCTTGTGTTTCCACACAAAGCACATAAGACATATAAATAATAGTTGCGGACCCAGTGTTTGGTAAGTGAAGAAATGAATGAATGATTGAATGAATGAAAGAACCAAGGATATTTACCATGTGTCCCTAGCTAGAGTCTTGACTAACCCTGGCTAGTCCTTTGATTATTTGGGGATTCCTACCAATGCAGAGTGGTGCAGGGAAGGGAGGACCACAGATAGTTTCTTGGGTTTAGACTTGTGTCGTCCAAGACCACAGCCACCAGACACCCGTGACCACTGGGCACTTGCCAATTGAGATGTGCTGTCAGTGGAAAATACATACTGGACGCCAAAGACTTAGTACAAAAAAAAAAGTAAAATATCGTGCTACGGCTTTAAAAATATTGTTTATATTTTGGATAGATTCGAATCAGTAAAATATATTAAATTTTTTTTTTTTTTTTTACATTTTTAATGTGGCTATAAATTTTTTTAAATTACATATGTGGTTCACATTTGTAATTCACATCATGTTCGTACCGGGCAGCACTGGTATGGAGAGGAGGTCCTGCTCCAAGAAGTGGCTGCTGCACCTTTCCATTCTGGCAGTTCTTTAAGAGAATCTTGCCTTCAGATCCCAGGTCCTATTACCAGACCACGTGTTTTCATTTTGTCTTTAGCAAATCCAGGCCCCGTACCACTTCATTGCTGAGGCAGTAACTAGCTCCTTGAGACTTGGGTCTGTCCTGCAACTGCATTTGATAGTTTCCTATGACCCCGGAGATCAAGGGAGATAGCGATGTGAAAGAGCAGGGCCCCTTTGTGACTGTTGTAACAAAATCTTGTCTTTGTGTATAAGAGTGGAGAGGAACAGGAGCAAAGTTCCAAATGATCTGTCCTGGAGTTTGCCCGTGTCGTGTGTTTTCGGGAAGGGGGAGGGAAAGCAGGGGAAAGTGGATTTCCTTTAGTGAGTTCGATTTTGCTTAGGCCAGGACTCAAAGTGAATTCTCTTGACACACTTCTTCTCCTGGCCTTTGCTCTTCCCCCTGTCAGGGGTGTCCTCTGAGGTGTCTCCCTTTGGAAAGGTCCTTCTCATTCCTCAAATCTAACTCAAATAGCATCTCCGCGAAACCCGCCCGCTTGGGTTTCGTGACACAGAATTTTAACTGTACATGAATTATGCCACGTAACAAACAAATAGTACTTCTCTCTCCACTAGGGCAGACGCTTCTTACCATTTTTGTGTGCCTCGTGCCTGTTACCCTCTCACACAGCCCAGTGCATGAGATGTAGACAGGAGTTAATCTATTGTCTGAGAAGGATACTGATTGGTAAAAGAAGTGGGTGACAAGACTGGTTTTTTTCCCTTCAAATACCACTTGCCAAATCTACATGCAAATGAAGAGCAGAGTGTAGTTTCATTTACATTTGTGTAATGACCACAATTAGAATAACAAACAACGAGAGGCTCTTTATATATCCAACTGGAATTCCTGAGGCTGCCAAATCTATCATAAAGCACTGAGTAGAAATGTTTTAATGAGCTCCTAGATATGCCACACATGATATAATTTCCCCTAAGCTTTGCAGCCTCCAATGGGAAATTCCCCATAGGTCCCAAATGCCACCTGTGTATAAAGCCACCCAGGGGCAGTTAGAATATAAGATAAGTGATGAGGATAGGAGTGTAGTTCTGTAAAGTCAGGTCAGCTGTGGACATGCTACTAATTTCTTATGCTCCATATATTTTTTATGCTATAAAAGCCTGGGCCATCTAGCTGGGCTGAGGGTGAAAACAACACAGAGAAGAAAAAGTTAATATTTCCTTTTTAATTTAGAAATTACTGGATTTTTATGTCCTCCTTGTATTTACCCAACTGTAGGGTTTGAATAACACCTGAAAAATGTAACATAGTCCGTGTCTTCCTTTTTCATTTTTCTGGCGTTGGTGCAGCTATAGTTTTCCAGATGGCTACATATATAGCCCAATAATACAGGTAAGTGCACACTACTATAGCTCTTCGACGGGCCATAATAGTTAATAGCCAGGCTGGAGCCCAGAGGCACCAACCAGTTCTAAGGCTTTTGCATTCCTTTCTTTGCATATGAATTTTGATATCTTCGCACTGCTTTTGTGAATGGTGAATTCCTAGAATAACAGAAAATTTGCGTTGTTATAGAGGTTCTTATCAATTTTATAGAAGTTCCTTTAATACAAAGAAAAACAGATTGAGCTGAAAAAAGTGCCTACTAAGAAATAAAGCACATTCTCCTGCAGCAGGGTGTTGTAGGGAAGGGAGACATAGAAATTTCCCCAAGGTTTATTGACACATAAACTGCATACGGCCAGGAAACATTAGGAGAAGAATGTCATTTTAAAACAATTCAGGGGGAAGAGCCTTGCTTTGTGCCATTTCTTGTGATTACAGGCTGGGAACCTGGAACAAGATATCAGGATTTAATACTCGAGCTACTTTATGAAAAGCACTAAGCAGCAGGCTTTTTGCTTTAACCTTTTTAATATTCTGGAAGGTAATTGTCCAGACCGTCTCACCTTTCCAGGTTAATGAGGTAGCTAACAGTCCACAATAGAAAATGGCTGCCCAATCAAAAAAAAAAAAAAAAAAAAGAAAAAAAAACAAAACAAATGGGAAGGTCTGAAGTTACATGGGTTTTTATTGTCTTTCAAAGAAAGTACAGCAGCATTACCATTCTGTTGTCTTCTTGTGATGGATTGCAAGAAGAATCAGAAAAGGCACAACATGAATCTGCTCTCAGGACAATGATTGTAATCAAAATAGGAAATGGTACAAATGTAAGCCATTCTCCTTGCAGTTTAAAGATTATAAATCCCTTATTCATCTGTTATGATCCAGGGCCTACTTGTGATTTTTATAGTTCTTTACACGCTCAGAATTTTAAAACTGTAATGCAAAGGGGCTACAGCTGTTCTCCTTCCGATTTGGGTGTTTAATCCCCACTTGGAGCGTCCCACCCTGGTCTCCCCTCCCTCTGCCCATCTGCAGACTGAACCTGAGGCCAGCGCCTTGCACAGGAGAAATCCAGCTCACCGTGGTCTCTTTGCCCCCAGGAGGTTAAAACACAGCACGTCCTCTTCCAAGAAGCTCTGGGAAAATGTAGGAGCCCTTGCCAAAGATTTTGCTCTTTTTTTTTTTTTTTTTTTTTTTTTTTTGAGAACTGAAACTTCTTATGATCATTATACAATTTAAAAGGGAAGTTACACATACAGTAGATTTGGACCCAGAAGACCTGGAGCTTTGCCTTCCACATGCCTCTTTCTAGGAATATGACCTTCTTTCTCTGAGCCTTTGCTTTCACCTCCACAACATCAAAGCAACTAATGTGTGAAGTTGCTTTGGAACTAGGGCCAGCTTTTCACATGTTAAAATGGTGTTCTGAGACCAACTCTGGTGTGTGCCGGTGTGTGTATTTGTGGGATTCCCCACAACAAACAGACACTGGCTGAATGTCCTGTAATTTAACTCAATTCTGACACTACCCAGAGATAATGTCAGATTCTATGGATTAGGGTTCAGTCCTACAAGACTGCCCTCCCTGTACCTCTCAGAGGCCAGCCACAAAGCTCAGGCTTGTTACCTGCACTTCTAACCAACTGACTATAAATCATTGGTTCCCAAGATTTCCTCTCAGCTTTGATTGATTTGCTAGAGAGTCCAGAACACAGAACTCAGAGAAATATTTTACTTACTAAAATACTGGTTCATTTAAAAAAGACCAGTCAGGTGGAAGAGATACATAGGGCAAAGTATGGTAAAAGGGTATGAAGCTTCCATGCCTTCTATAGGCACACTGCTTTCCCCAAATCTCCATATGTTTATCAACCTGGAAGCTCTCTGAGTCCCCTCCTTTTGGATTTTTAGGAGGCTTCATTACATAGGCATGGTTGATTAAATCAATGGCCATTGGCAATTACATTTCTAGCCCTTTTCTCCTCCCCATAGGTCAGGGGGTGGGACTGTAAGTTCCAACCCTCAGATCACTTGGTTGGCTCCATTCACCATGAACCTCATCCTTAGAAGCTTTGCAAAAGTCACCTCATTAACATAACAAGTGACACCTTCATGTCTCTTCACACTTAGGAATTTCCAAGGGTTTGGGGAGCTGTGAGCTATGAACTGTGGAAGAAGGCTAAATAGATAAGGAAAATATATGTTTGACCAAATGTATATTTCTTATAAATTGCAATATTGCAAATGTAAAATATTGTATATGATATATAGCAGTGGGATAAAAAAGCTAAACAGGAGATAATAGTCCTAGTGATTTGTGGCCTTATAGATTTCTTAAGTACATTGAATGTTTTGAGCTAGATCTTTCCTGTTTATAAAAGACTGTTAACAGTGAATGAAATCCCGTGAGAGATCCAGTTCTTCTAGCATACTGGAGAGACACTGGTGTAAGAAAACTTGTTTCCTGCACTGTATCTAAGGGACAATGGAGGTGATGCACTCTACTCAGCTGATACCCTGGAAGACTCTTGTTTGTTGGGTCTTTTGTCCTCACCTACACTTTTTATCTTTTATTTTTTTCAAATTAAAATTCCTCAGAGAAGAGAGGCCTGGCATGCCTGCAACCTCCCCAGTTTCCTGAACCCGCTTCCACCTCCCCCAGGCATGGTACAGGGCAGTGCCTCACTATTGTAGCAGCACAGCACAGCACAGCACACGAAACTTCATGCTTGGCACCAAAGCTGATGGTGAGAACATTCTAAAAGGCCTGCAGTCCATCTTCCGGGAGCAAGGGATGATGGGGTCGGGGCACACCTGGCAAGACCACAGTTATTCGGCGACCTACATAAACAAAAATGGTAGCCTTGCCAATCTGAGAATTTACTCACACGATCGGTGTTGTTGGACCTTCAGAGTTATGATAGGGATTCACAAGACCAAGAAGTTCACAGTCTTTTGGACAAAGTAGAAGAAAGAATAAAAGAACTGAGTCAGGGCTGTACTGAGCAGGTGAAGCGATTACCTCCCATAGTTCGAGGAGGGACCATTGACAGATACTGGCCTATAGCTGATGGTTGCCTGGTTGGGGATGAATAGATGAAGTGGTGTATGATGAAGATTCACCTTAAACGAACATTGAAATTCTACGCTTGAAGCAGTTTGGAGATTTTAATCCAGTGGAGAGTGATTTGGGCATACCCAGGCCATCATGGACAGTGGAAAAGGAGACAACAGTGGCAAAGACATACTGATTCAAGGGGGCAGAGATGGGGGCATATTATGTGAAATATTTAAACTGAAACCAAATATGGTCACTATGGTAGAGATTGACCAAATGGTGATTGATGGATGTAAGAAATACATGTGGGGGCGCCTGGGTGGCTCAGTTGGTTAAGCATCCGACTTTGGCTCAGGTCATGATCTCCCAGTTTGTGGGTTCGAGCCCCGTGTCAGGCTCTGTGCTGGCAGCTCAGAGCCTGGAGCCTGCTTCAGATTCTGGCTCTCCCTCTCTCTCTCTACCCCTCCCCAGCCTTCACTTTGTCTCTCTCTCTCAAAATGAATGTACATTAAAAAAAAAAAAAAAAAAAAAAAAAGAAATACATGTGAAAAACATGTGGTGAAAAAAGGAAAAGAAAAAGAAAAACATGTGGTCATGCCTTAAATAATCAGAAAGGAGACTGCTCTCAGATTCTAATAGAAGACTGTATTCCAGTACTGAAGAGGTGCCCCAAAGAAGGGAGAGAGACTGATTATGTGATTAATGATTTGACAGCCATTCCAATCTCCACAACTCCAGAAGAAGATTGCACATGGGAGCTTTTCAAACTGATTCTTGGCCTCTCAAAAGAAGTACTGAAACAGGAGGGAAATAGTTTACATAGAGTGATTGTGTCAGTTTGACGGAAGGCCTGCACTCTATGAAGAACAGTTTGGGTGCCTGTATTCTCCTGTGGACTTGTCAAAGGAGATCGTCTGTGTTCCTTCACACTTGGAACTGTGGGTATTTTACACCGTTTGGAAGAAAACTGAACCTTGAAGACTAGTGTCCGCTAATCACATGCACTGCAAATAGCTTTCCCGATCTTCAGAGACAGTACATGACATCGACATGTGTCAGGCAAATGATTGTGAACTCCTTCAAGTTTTCTTTTTTATTGTTATTTTTAATGTTAAAAAAAGCAAATAGAAAATGTATATTTTGATGAGCTAGGGTATAATTTTTTTTGTGAAAGTCAGCTGAAGTTTGATTAGACGGCATAGTGAGGCTGCTTCTTGCATTGAACACCTAGAATGTGATTTTTGTTACTTCTTTTTGTGCGGACTCCTTATTTTTGTTTTGGTAGACTTCAAATTTGGTTGTTTGGAGGAATGAACATCATTATTTTGTTCTGGAGGGTAGTTCTTGGTGGTGTTTCTTTCCCCCAAATTGGACTTGGATATTACAATTTGATGCCTATAAGAAAGAGTTAAGAAAAAATGAATAGCAATGCTTCGATTAAAATTATAAATGAGAAAAATTAAAATTCCTCAGAGATGAGCAAGATAAATATTCACATCCCCCAAATATTTGCAAGTACAATGTACGAGTGTTTATGCTTATTGTCTCAACACGTCTCAATTTGAAATGCTTTCTATTCAACACCAATAGTCGTATTTTGAAAATGACATCACAGCTTGACTATTGATACAAACTTACCAAATGTGCCCTTTTCCTGTTCCTCATGGAGCCCATTTTTCTCTGGAGTGACCATCCTTTCAACTTTATTGCATTTTTGCCTACTGTGAGTCTTTCCGATGGCAGATCCCTTGTTGGCAAGTAATTCATGTTTTCCACTGCTCTGTAGTATCACAATCCTTGTCTTCCAGTCATGTGTGGCTTCTTTCCCTGCAGTGTGCCTTTCTGCATAACCCATGTGGTTTCACTACCCGGGCAGAATTTCTTACTTCCCATGGTCACTGCTGAGCAAGAGCCTAATATTCTTAACAATGGCATCTTTGAGTTGGAGGTCCTGACACTTCCACATTTGGGGAGCACATTTATTTTGTGGCTATTTTGGTTTTTTGCATTTTCTAATTTCAGTCATTTTTGGTTTCTTTCATTTCTAATTTCTATGGAGGGAAAAGTAGTTTTAAGCCTGCCTTTTACCAGGTGGTCTTGTGATTTTAAAGAATCTTCACCCATTAAAATTCTATTTTTATGTAATACCATTTTAATAGAAATGCTCATTTTATGGAGGGAAAATGACTGATAAAAATTTGAATGCTTCTTAGGAGCCTCTTATACCCTTTTTATTGCATTTTGATGTGGCTTAATTCATTAATAAAGGGGGATGAGTTGGAGCTGTGGCATGTTTTATCTCCTATCATTATTCAACAAAAGAGAATATTTTTTCAATAAAAATTTTAGAGCAAATTTCCAATTTTCTGAAAAATACATTTTCAAAAAACAGAATGACCTTGGACTCAATTCAAAAGTGGAATTTTACAGCCACTCTTTCAATTCATTTACTCCCATAACAGTGGCAGGGAGGTAAGATCTATTATTATTATTTCTACTCTGCAGATGGGGTGAGTGACATTCACAGAAACAATGTGTGTTGTCCTTGATCACAGAACGGCAACCTCGTCTCTAGGAACCAGGCTAAAAACCAATTGTGTTAAATTCTAAACTCGATTTCTAAGCAGCCCCCCCCCCCCCCCACTTCTCTTTCCTTCTCTTTTCTGGTCCCTGGTTTTCCTCTTTTCTAGAAATATTTTTGGAGGAATTCACTCCATCCTGGACACTTTAAAGGACTACCAACTGGCTGCCCTGATTTTATAAGATGGTATCTTGCCCACACCCACCCTTAAATTAGGAATAAAAAGGGATGTTCTTTCTCTAAGAGTTACATAATGGAGAAAAAGAATGTGCACACAATTCATTCTAATATGATGTGACATGACCAGAGTTGTGCGGGGAGTCTGACGAAAGCGCTCTGTAAATGCTGAGAAAAGCATGATTGGCGTCTGTCTGGGGTTGAAGGAGGAAGTGAATGGATGAGTAAGAGACATTTGGGGCTGAGGTTTGAAGGCAGAGTACAGAGAAGGGAGGAGTACAGGGAAGAGGGGGAGCAAGTTAAGGAAGGCAGAGATGGCCAGGGTGTGGCGCCCCCCCCCCCCCCCCATGTCCGCATGTCCACGTGTGGGGTGTTCCTGGGCAGGGATACTTGAGACAAAGGGCAGGCGATTGGGTAGGACAAGTCGTGTGGTGGCAGTGCCTTCCACGTGGCCTGGCCTCTCCTGTAGGAATGGGGAGCTGCTGATGGTGTGGAAAGCAGTGCAGACACTGTGGGATCCTGAGAGGTTGCTCTGGTCACAACATGCAAGAGGGATTGGCATGAGGACAAACTGGAGAGTGGGGCCTATCGGGAATAATAACCAAAAGAGGATAAAAAGGCTGAACTAAGATAGTGACTATGGGAGCCAAGGGAGTGGGATGGACATGTTTGAGATTTTGAAATAAAATGAAAAAAAAAAAAAAAATCCCAAACACCTAGTTGTAAAGTATAAAGTGGGAGGCATGTTTCTACTTCACAAAAATCTAGAATTCTGGTAAAACACAAACATAGTTAGCTTAAAATTGTGGTTATTTGGACCATAGCTCATTAAATTCCTCAAATAGTTGGTTTTCCTGTGCTAAACATTTACAGGAAAAGCAAATGACAAGAAATCAAATGGAAAACAATTTTATTTTCAAGCAGGGAATTCTTTTTGTGGTGGGATCATTTCATATCAGTTCAATTTCTTACATCTTCTGTGCCGTGTTCCTGCTCCTTCTCATCCCAAGTTCACACACACACGTGCTGCAGTGGCCCTCCTTCCTTCCTGCCAACGTGGAGGTGCACAGTCACCCTCAGCTACAGCACTGCCATAGGGGTCTGAGGACAAGACTGGTCAGCTCCTCGGTCTAGAGCATTAACTCCTTTAGGGCAGGGACTGTTTTCCACTTTCCTAGCTCTCAGAGGGAGGGCACTAAGATTTAAAGTCTTTACTGTGTCACACACTGTCTAGGCAATTAAAATACATGATGGACTTAAGGCTTTCAATACCCATTTGAAGACTATTATCATTGTTTCACAGATTAGGAGACTGAGACCTGGATCACATAATGAGAAAGCCAATGCTTTTTATATTATTTCACATTACTGTCCTAATGTCTATTCTATGTTCTGGCATAGAGTTGGATACTCTCAGTAGATGTTTAATTAGCATTTAAACAAAGGTGGATTTTCTCATCAATAGGTAGCCCTCTGTCATACTTGCTAGTGGATAGGGATTCCCCTGTCCCTGGAGTACATAAATCGTATTGTGTTTCAGCTTTATTCTGGGTTAAATGCAGCATTATGTATTAGTACAGAAATTTTGCTTTAATGCCACTTACGTTTTTATGGGATAATGTGACTCAGGGGACCAACACTGGTTACAAATGTAACCAGTATGTCCTTGACTTCTTCTGTGTTAATTACACATGTGTCATATTTGCAGTAAGATCACAAATCTCAGTGTTCTTTGAGTATCTACCTTCCTGTGAGGAGGAAGTTCAGTCTTTTCCTATATCTTTTTCTCCAAGTATTCCCAGCATCCCCTGTTGTGCAAGATGGGTCCCTTTCTGGTCACCATTTGTCATGAGCCATGGAAAATTGTATGGGTTAGGAAGGCTTCATTAGGGAAATTTTAAGCAAGGTTGAGCAAGATGTGGTGTTCATGACATCCACAGAAAGATGAACTGTGTGCAGAGCACTGTGTTGGGCACACTGAGGGTGAACAGTCTAGGAGCAAGACCTGCTTCTTTCTCACTCTTTCATTGTATAGGGTACATGTCGGGGAGGAAAACATTCCTCTTCTTCCCTTCCAGGTTCTTTGGCTAGTCTAATCATTAAATTAACATAAGATTAACAGGAGCAAAACAAATTTAATCTTATACCTACAAAAACCCTACAAAAAGAAGTTACCAAAACAGACAGCTTTTATATCTTTTAGACAAAGAAACAATAAATTTGTGAAGAACTGACAAAACAAAGGGGATCTGAGGTCCATGGCTAACTTTATAGCCAGGGTAGGCAGGCCAAATTCCTGTTCAGCCTTCTTGCTGGGAAGAGGGGAGAGCTCTTAGTTCCAGCTGACTCATTGTCCAGGTCAGTGTTTGTCAATAGAAATACAATGTAAACCATATATGTAAGTTTGGGTGTTTTACTAGCTACAGTAAAAAAAAAAAAAAAAATAGGGAAAAAATGTGAAATGCATTTTAATAATACATTTTCTTTAAATCGCTATATCCAAAATGCCATTACATGCAATCAATATAAAAGTTGTTGTTGAGATATTTTACATTTTTTTAAAATAATAAGTCTTTGAAGTCAGGTGTGTCTTTTAGACTTATAGAATCTCTCCATTTGGACACTAAATTTCCTTTGGAAATACTTGATCTGTATTTAGATTTCATAAAATATACAGTTAAGAGGAGATTTTCACACCCACATTTTTCTGCATATATACTTTGAAGTTTTCTAATACCGAATTAAGTACCAATTTTTAACTTAAATTTAAAACCTTTTAAAAATTAAAGTTTAAATTAAAATTAGTTTTTGGCTGTACTAGGTACATTTTAGGGGCTACATAACTAGTCCTACATAACTATGATAGTCCTACATAACTAGTGGCTACTGTATTGGACACAGAGCAAGCTCCTGGGGTCATTTTTGGGCAATCCCAGGTATGTATAATGTTAATGTTACCTGGAACCCAGCAAGTCTTAAAGTAATATAATAATAAAACACAAAAAAGCCATATATCAAGTCCCAAGTCTAGGTTTGAACTCCAGTTTTGCAACTTTCTATCTGTGAGGAAGTTACTTTACCTTTTGGGCCTCAAATTACTTGTCTGTGGAAGGAGAGAATAATATTTCCAGCCTCAGCTTTGTAGTGAGGGCTAAATAGGACAATGCCTAGCTTATAGTGAGTTATCAAGAGACACAAGGTCATATTGTTTCAGAGTTTAAAAATCCTTTCATATTTCATTATTTCATGTGCCCCGTACTGAAATCTCATTATGAAAGGAAAGAATTATTATCTCCCTTTATAAAAGATCTAGAACTTGAACACAGGTCTTCAAAATCTAAGCCCATTTTGTTTTCCATATTATGATTATCATCACCATCAGCTAGCTTGATTAGAGTGGCTCTATGAGAGGTACTGTTCTTAGGGCCATACTTTTAATAGCCGCACTAACACCAAATTTCCCTGTCTGGTTTTACAACACAGGTATTCATATCTATAAACTTACTGTACAAGGCTTAGAGAAAAGCTGGATTTGTTATTCGTATCCAGGATCCCTTCTTCCCATTTCTTACTAAATATTTGCCTTTCTACTTCCCTAAACACTTACTTAAAAAGAAAGTTAAAGTCTTGATTATTAATGAATGTTTGTTCTGCACATTGCCTCGGATCGATAGAAGATCACAGCAAAAGAACGTAAGCAATAGTTAATGTTCAAGTTCCCATTAAAGAATACGTGTGAAGAGTGATTTTGAGCGCTAATTATCTCACGTGGTCTGAGTGTTTCTGGTTTCTTTTCCTCAAGGCACAGGCAGAATATGTTTACATTTGTAAATTTTGGGATGCTCTTTGGGTCTGTTTTCTGATTTTCCCTTCTTTTGATGACTTGTCAAAAATAGGAGTCTGCCCCCAGGTGTCATTCCATTCCATTCCATTCCATCCCATCTTGACAATATGCTGCTTGTCAAGGCTGCACAGTAGTCCTTTGTATCCATGTCCTGGAGCCCAGGGCACTGCTGAGTGGATCAGGCAACTTGTGAAATATCTGATTGAACTTGGACTCCAACACACCATCTCAATGTATCCAGCCACTGTAAATTAAAAGCTTTGCTCTGCCGGTGGTCTCTTCAACTTTCAATACATTTTGATTTAAGGGACTTTGGTCTCTGATCATCTCATACTTTAGGAGATGTAAGTGCAGGGAAAGAATGAGACAGAACAATAAGAGAAGACAGTTATGAGGAACACAAACAAAGGAAATAGGGACAGCCCACATATGATATCATGTCGTTATTTACAAAGGCAGATAAAACATCATAATTGGTGCTGTGTAATAGTTACTTGAGTGATCTTCTGGACTGTGTGCTTCAGGGCTGTGTGGTAGAGGTAGTCATGAAAAATTTTATGTCACAAAGAATTCTGCAAATAAAATGTTTCTACAAGCCTCTGTCTATGCAACAACAAGTATCTATGATGTAAGTATCAGAATATATAATTTTTTCCTTGCAAAGAGGCAAAGAAAAACTGATAGGAATTGGTCTTTCTCTGTAGAGAAATATTAAATAATGAGTTGTTGAAGGATTTTTTTTTTTTAATTTTTTTTTCAACGTTTTTTATTTATTTTTGGGACAGAGAGAGACAGAGGATGAACGGGGGAGGGGCAGAGAGAGAGGGAGACACAGAATCGGAAACAGGCTCCAGGCTCCGAGCCATCAGCCCAGAGCCTGATGCGGGGCTCGAACTCACGGACCGCGAGATCGTGACCTGGCTGAAGTCGGACGCTCAACCGACTGCGCCACCCAGGCGCCCCGAAGGATTTTTTATTTTCAAGAAACATATACTTATTGTATAATGTTAAGGAAAAGATAATAAAGTCACCCATAACTACTTCCACTAAAGATAACCATTCTTAATATCTTATTGTATTTCCTTCCAGTCTTTTATATGCATATATTTTATAACCTAGTTATAATTATGCTGTATATAGTTTTATATCTTACTTTTTTCTTTTAACATTATAAAATTTTTATGTTATTAGGTTAGGCATTGGCTAGACCATCATAAATCACTTAGTCTATTACCTGTATTGGAAATTTTTCATTGAGTTCATTTTATTTTTCTACTTAAAATAGCCCTGTGATGAATCCCTTTAAATTTTTATCTTTTTTTAAAAAAAATTTCTCTTTAAACATGCATTTTATTATTCCGTCAGTATAGTTTCCTAAAAGTGGAATTATTGGGACAAAGGTTATAAATATCTTTAGAGCTCATGGTACATGTTGACAAATTGCTTTCTAGACAGGTTTTTAATTTATCCAATGTTCTGTTCCATCGGAAGCATATAGTAGCGCTCAGTGCCGGTTATTTTTAAACAAACATACTAGCATGTAGATACCAAGATACAGGTGGTTCTCTTCAGAGGAGTCACCTTGGGAAGCTATACTTATTTAAATGTAGTTGACTTGGTACGTGCCGTTACTTCAGAGATGCCCATGATTTAGATACCCATTTGGGGTCTGAGTAATTTTTGGTTGTTTTCAAAAATTGCGTGATCTGTTCTCAGAGAATAAAGACTTGCTACCCTCGAAGATATACAGAAGTTTGAATTACGAGCAAATAGCCTTTGCTACGTTGCTTTGCCTTGTTCAAGGACCCTGCTCCTGCTGAATGCTGCTGTGACCATCAAAGCAATGCCATAGAAAAGCTAGAAGAGAGGAAGAGGAGAGGGACAATGTGGCGTGTACAGTCCATAGCTCTTCCCCCGCAGTGTCTAAGTAACGGTGGTCACTTGGCTCCATTTGATGCAGAGAACAAATTTAGACCTGAAAGTGGGAGATTAGCATAGTATATTCACAGAAAGGTGATTTTATTAAAGGAAACAATTTGATTTTTCCAAGGAATGTGTTTTAATGTATTTTACTTGATGAGAGAGAGTGAAATAGAGAGAGTTACAAGAGATGGAGAGAAAGCAAATGAGTCAAAATATTAATAATTGGGGGAATCCATGTGAAAAGTATATGAGTTATATTTTCAATTGTTGCTACTTTTCCATAGGTTTGAAAAGTTTTAAACTGAAAAGATGAGGAGAACTAACATCTGAAGAGGAGGAAAAATTAATTTTCATTTACCTTTTTGTGTTCTTGGCTGAGACACCCTGTATAACAGGAAAGATTAACGGGAGAAAAACAAATTTAATTATGTATGTATGTATGAATATCTTTGAGGAGCCCCTCAAAGATATAGGACACAAAGAAGTGACCAGAGTGGGCAGCTTTTATATCATTTAGACAAACAATGTTTGTGTAGGCTTGGCAAGGCAGAGGGGTTTACGCTTGGGGTAGCAAATGGTAAAAAATTAACTAGGCTTATGTATACAGACTTCTTGGTCCTAGATTCCCTATCTTTGGTGATAAAGATGTCTTCTATCCTCCTGGTACAAGGAGAGTAACTTTCACATGGGAGATTTATTTCCTGCTTTCAAGGGGACAGAGGAAAGTCAGAATGTCCTTCTTGCACTGGCTGTTTCTTAAGTATCTTTATTCAAAATAATCAATATGCCAGTGTAGCATATTTTAGGGTGACATTCTGAACCCCTTCACATAACCCTTGAACAATACCACAATTCCCTGAAGAATGATCCAGGAATGAGTGAGAATGATCAAGGGTCTGGCATCAAGGCAGATGTGGATCGGAACATACATGATTTTCACGTGATCATGGGTGGTTTCCTTTGGAATTCTTCCTGAGTGGGGAACTTCTATACTTGAACTATTTCTTACTGAAGACTACCCAGTGACAACCCCCAAAATACATTTTATGGACAGAATTTGTTACCCTAATGTAGATAAGTTGGGAGGAATCTGTTCAGATATTTTGGAAGACAAGTTGCCCCTAGCATCAGAGATCAGCAGAGCTCTGTTCCCCATCGAGATGCTTCAGCAAATGATGCAGGGGCATGGGAAGTAGTGGAAGACAAAGGAAGCTGAGATTATTGAAGCATGTAGGGCGTGGACTAGCTATACAATGAATAATATTTAATTTGGTCTGATCATCAAGTGTATATCTCTTCTCCTGTTTGGCTAATATGTCTTTTTTTGTTTTTATTGTTTCACTTAATGTCTTTGGAATGTTACAGAATAAAATCCAAGATCTCTTCAAGAAAATGACAGGGAAATAGCATATATCCTATTATCACTGAACTTTTAATTTCTGGGACTTTTGGTTCATGAACCTCTGCAAAGATGATATTAGGAGATATTAATTTGAACCAAAACTTAAGAGTGGCTACATCATCAGTCCCTGTGTCACATTAACTTTGAGCTGACAAGAAAATATTTTCCAACACAGTAAAGGAGTAATTCTTGGACTTTAATGTGCATAAATCACCCGGGGATCTTCTTAAAAACACAGATTCTGATTCAGTTGACCTGGAGAGGAACTTAAAATTGTGCATTTCTCTGGGGTACCTGGGTGGCTCAGTCAGTTAAGAGTCTGACTCTTGATTATAGCTCAGGTCATTAGCTCATCTCACAGTTTTTTAAATTTTTTTTTTCAACGTTTATTTATTTTTGGGACAGAGAGAGACAGAGCATGAACGGGGGAGGGGCAGAGAGAGAGGGAGACACAAAATCGGAAACAGGCTCCAGGCTCTGAGCCATCAGCCCAGAGCCCGATGTGGGGCTCGAACTCACGGACCGTGAGATCGTGACCTGGCTGAAGTCGGACGCTTAACCGACTGCGCCACCCAAGCACCCCTATCTCACAGTTTTTTAGATGTAGCCCTGTGTTGGGCTGTGCACTGACAGTGAGGAGCTTGCTTGGGATTCTCTCTCTTCTTCTCTCTCTGCCATACCCCCGCTGATGCTCTTTCTCAAAATAAATAAATACACTTTAAAAAATTCTGCATTTCTCATGAACTCCCAGGTGATGCTGATACTGCTGGGCACGGACCACATTTCAAATAGCAAGTAGAGGACAGAACAAGTCTTTGGAGTCAAAAAAGGTGGGGCACCTGGGTGGTTCAGTCAGTTGAGCGTGCGACTTCGGCTCAGGTCATGATCTCACAGTTCGTGGGTTCGAGCCCCGCATCAGGCTCTGTGCTGACCACTTGCTCAGAGCCTGGAGCCTGCTTCAGATTCTGTGTCCCTTTCTCTCTCTGCCCCTCCCCCGCTCACACTTGGTCTCACTCTGTTTCTCAAAAATAAATAACTGTAAAAAAAATTAAAAAAAAAAAGCCATTAATCTCTTTGGGTCTTGGTTTCCTCAAGTGTAAGATAGAGAAAATGCATACATGAAATTCTTGTGAAGTTGAAATAAAATAAGCATTTTGAAAGTACTTTGTAGAATGTGCTTTCTCTAATATTAATTTTTTTTTTACTAATGCCATATTGCTTTATAAATCCTTCCTCTGCAGAAAACTTAAAAACAAAGAAGGGATGGGAAGCCAGGTGAGGTAAATTATGCTGCATTGTTGCTATTCAAGGCTTTTGACACTAATGTGGAAACCATGAACAACATTCATTCCTATGGGCAATGTTGTTGAACCTATTAAGAATTCTAAAGAATTGATACCTTGATACCTTATTGAAAAGCTATTAATATTGATTAATAATTTTTTTTTCTGAAAAGAAGTTTCTTTTGGAAGTTTTGGATTTCCATTATATATCATCCTTCCTAAGACTGACTAGATGTCTCTTCTTTCCCATAACCAAGCACCAGCCAAAATAGCCAATGGATATTTAGTATTGGATTGGGGAAAATGGTCAAACAGTGAAGCCATAATCTTGTAATTGAAATTGTATTATTTTCAAATATAATCTTCAGGCACTGTGGAATGAGAGAACTCTAATTTTCAAAAAACAGAGAAAAAGCAATTGATTAGCTATTGAATGCCAATATGCTTTTCGGAAGACAGTTGAGTAAACAAACAGGCAGTACTAAGATTCTATCTCAATGAAAAACAAGCAAACAAACTGTTTCAGGACATAGAAATCCTTTTGGAAAATACAATTTTAACACTAAAGTTAAAATTCAAAGCTAAGAAGCTTCGTTTCCCAGAGATATTGTGAGGATTTCTTTCTTTCTTTCTTTCTTTCTTTCTTTCTTTCTTTCTTTCTTTCTTTCTTTCTTTCTTTCAATAACGGGAAATTCTCACGATGGAGAGAAGTGATAGCAGAACAGTAGAGGTGGTAGGATGGGAGGCTAAGCTATTTACCTTAGACTCCCACATTTGGCTAGACTCAACTTCCCAGAGAAAATAATTATTTTCCAGTATTTATTTATGAGAATAGAACTGAGATGCCATGCCAGTGTGAGTTTAAAAACAAAAAGGAGTTTCTTAAACTGTCTTTAACTGCCTACAATCTTGAGGGAAGGTGGTAGCAGTGATGGAGTTCTTTGGGGTGGGGTAGAAAAGAAGGTAAGATAGTCCACAGGAAAACCAAAGTCCCAGTTTACTTCAAAATTTAAAAATATTTATACCTTGCATAACTACGACTACACAAATCTAACATACACTTGAGATTAAGTTATTAATTGATGCTTTTACAATCTCATTGTATAACGAAAAATTCAGCTCTAGGTATGTTGTTATTCTTTTTCCCTTTTCATGTTGTTTATTATCAATGTACTCTATGATCCTAGTCAGTTTTTCCCATTATTTTAAAAAAAATATGTTTTCCTTTTTATTTTACTCTGTATCTGAGTTCTTTCTTACTACCCTGTCTTTAAACCCCCTTTTTGGTGTCAGCAGAGGTCTTAAGTGATGGCTATTGACTCACTACCTTGTCACATATGTGTGTTCGTCACACATTTGAGTCAGGAGTCACACATTTAAGGGGAGGGAATGTAAAGAATCCAGAGGAGAGAATAGAGATTTTAATGAGATAATTCAACTGATAATATCAGCCATACCACATCTGACTTATCTCCATAAGGATTGAGAAAGTATATTATCAGTTTTATAATTTGTAAATTTGCATGCATATTGTTTGTCCGTATCTATATAAGGTATGTGAATAATTCTTGATCATACACATGACTATGAACAAATACTACAAACATACTTGGGTAGAACTAGTAAACCTTAGTAGATTTTGAAAGAACAAAGCAGGTGAAAGAGGCAGCAATGGTTATTTTATAAGCTGTTTACATAAGTCGAATTTGAACAAGAGTCAAGTCAAACTTGTTGAGAACATTTACTGCTGCCAGTCAAGATTAATGAAGTATAGAACACCTTTGTAAAGAAGAGCCAAGGGGAGTCCAACCTCACTTCTTTGGTGATAGGCCTTTGTTACTGGATTGTCAGAGTCAGGTTGGTTGGAGGCCATTGCCCCTTTCTCTGGGACATCTTGATGGTTAGTAGCACCTGCTCCCCAGTGACTAGCTTTGCTGCACAGTTTGAAGCCGCTTCAGTTTTGTTTTTTGCCTTCTAGCGGTTCTCAGTTTTTTAGTTTTTAAGAAACTATCCTCTAATTGGTATAGGAAGTCTTCAATTCGTCCAACCTAGAAGAAATAAGCACAGAGAATGAGATTTGTTGTTTTTTCCCAGGTTTTGTGTAGTTAGGAAAATGGTGAGGTATTTAAAATTAAATGGCACATACAGATCCATGTTGGAACAGAATCGGCGGAGATGGACATGATTGAACGTAAAAGCCTCCTTCTGTTTCCATTTCAGATTCCCCTGTTTTAGGAACATGAAGCAGACATGCAGGAGTTTGCTGTGCCACTCAGTCCTATGTACTGGGTATAGAAATGGGGAATATCATCACCCATTATCTTTAATGGTCAGAAAAATCAGGGATTTCAAAAAGAAATAAATGGTGAAAAACTCTACCATTAGCAAAAGGAAGAATGGAAAAACAAATCCACACCCCTCAAAGCCAGAGATTCTAGCATTTGTATGCCTCTGGCCAACTTGGGAGAAAAATGAATATTACACATTGTCTTAGCAAGAACTATTTCTTTTAAATCAAAACAAAATTTTGAGAAAATACATTTTCTTAAAAAATGCCACACCCCAGGGAATAAGATAAAGTAATGATATACAAAACAATAATTCTAAACTATAAGTCTTTCTCCAAAGAAAACTTGTAATTATTCAGTGACGGTTGAATATGTTACACTATTTGTCACTATTTCATTCTGCTAAAGACCTATAGAATAAAACAGTTTACATATATGCTGCATTGGGCTCTCATGAAAGTCTGTAGATGTAATAATTCATACTTAACCTTGACTCCCAGCACCTGCATAGCATATTAGCCTAAAATGACTCACTGAAGAGCCCATTGTCATAAAGTTAGCTCAAAGCTAGAACACTTACTACTCAAGATACATGGGCATATCATCTCCTTAAGATAAAAGCACTTAAACTCTAGTTTTCCAGTTTTGAGTTTTACTTTTAAGTCACTTGATTTATCATTTAGGGTGATATCCAAAAGATAATTCAAATTGTCAAAAAGAATAATAAATGGTAGCATTCATTTATATGTTATGCTTAGGACTTATATTACACTAGGTGATGTAAATTGTCCATTGGTTTCCTTAGAAAAATAATATAATTTACTTTTATGAAAACAATTCTTTTTGAAAACTTAAAATTACTTCAGGCAAATTTCTCCAAAAGCACGTTGTTGTTTATGATGTCTGATCGTTGCATCAATCGTCAAAATCATTTGACAGAATATTTTTGGACTGTCATGAAGTCAGTGAATTATTCTATGTATTTCATACACTTATATTATCCAACTTACACCAATATCATAAATACAAAATTAACACAGAGAACAATCAAAACAAATGTAATGGATGGCACTTTACCATTACTGCAATAGTTGAGTTGATGACTCACTCATGTTTTTGCACTGAAAATGTGTCATTTAAATCAAAGCTCTCTACAATTAGAATGTTTGCAGTTAACCCAAATGCAATTTAAAATTACAATCCTAACGCACAAACTTTCTTCAATGATACAGAAACATAATTGTTTTAAAATATCCATTAGGTGGCTATTGTCTTTTTTGCTTTTTAAAGTGTATTTATTAAAAGCAGGGTTGACTAACTGGGTTGCCTTTCATTAGAAAGGACAAAGAAGAAACATAAAATGTCTGATTGAAACAGTGCTGTTAAATTAAACTGGAGGTCTAGAGTATATACCATGTGCATGTCTAACATGCCTATGTGTTTACCTCCTACCTGGTCTGTCTACATGTTATGCTTTCAACTCATTCTCCTAATGATACCAAAATGATCTTTTAAAAATGTAAATCTGGTTATGTTTTTCCCTTGCTGGAAAAACTTAAATGGATTCCCAAGCCCTTAATGTGGCCTACACACTTCTGAGTGATCTGGTTTCACTTGCATCTCTAATTATGTCTTCTATCACTCCATTTGCCTCAGTTGTGTAGTACATCTTTCAGTTATTTGAACACAGCAGTGCAGTGTACTCTGTTCCCTTAAACTTCCTAATGTTATACCATGTGATGGATTACTCCCATTGGAAAATCCTTACGTTTCCTCTGGATTTCAGGTTCAACATCAGTGCGTCAGGAACATTTTCCTGGATAATCCAGACCAGGTTGGGTTTCTCAGTAACATATTCCCATTGCAGCCCATTAATCTCTTTGCAAATTATATGTGTGTACACACACACACACACACACACACACACACACACACACGCATATATATCTTACTTGATTATAGTGATTTATTTAGTATCTGTCTTCCTATCTGGGTTTTAAGGATTATAAGGCAGACTAAGCCCACATTGTCCACTATTCCTATCATTTAGAATATGGTGGACCCTCAATAATCTTCTTTTCTGATAATAGAGAAGACATTCAGAAACTGATCTGTTTTTCCATATTCAAAGTGTTGCCTGGTATGGAGCACATCAGAAGGCTTTATTATCTCTTACAGATTACCTTGAGAGTCTCCAGGCAAGATGATTACAAGGTGTGGTCTCCATACTTGAAACAGAATGAGGTAGAAAGGGCACTGGATAAAGAGAGTTAGTGTTGAATTCTGCTCATGGCTTGTAATCCTTGTGGCTTTATAACCCTAATCTATGACTCTCGAAAAGTCACTTGGCCTTTCTGAGCTTCAGTTTAACTAACCTTTGGTGAAGAAAAGGTTGGCCTGGATAATTTCCAAGGACGCTCCAAGCCAAAAAATTCCATGACTTGTCTCACATCAGATCTAGGTTAGTTCAGTCTTATGTGAGTCCTCACATTTTTCAAATCACAGGTTATTCTCTTAGATTATACCATTAGATGAATGACACACTATGCAGTAAAGTAAGTCAATTTTAGCTTCTATACTTTCTGAAGTGTAGGAGAGCTGCAACATGTTTTTAGTGAAGCTGGTTCTTTATTTTCTTTTTTACGTCAAGGAAAGAAAAATGCTGGTTGAAGAGAAAATAGATTCATCTAACTAAGAAGAACAGATTGCAAATGATAGAAATTTCTATAAAGCCCTTAGGGAAATAAAACACAAAGAAATATGTAAGCATGTAAGGAAGGAAATGAGCCAGTTTTTGGAGCAACGGCCTTATTAGACTTCCTTTTAGGTACAGAATCTCCTTGCTTAACTATATCAGATAGTCTACTTGGTCATTCTGGGTCTAATTTTCCCATTTGCAAAATGGGCGGATAACATTTTCTTATATATCTATATGTCAATGCTGACTTGGCTTTACAGGGATATGGACATCAGACCAAATGAGCATGCAAAGAATTTTGGGATGTCCGATGATCACAGGGACTCAAGGTGTCAGTGAGAGGGCAGATTCTCACCTAGCACATGGCTATCAGTGATAATTCACATCAAAGGAAATTATTATCAACTAGTTTCTGAGGACCTTTAAATCTTATACGCAAAAATCTGTCAGCCATGATTTAGCATAGATCCAAGAAGTTCAGAATGAAGATGCCAGTGCAACTGTAAGCGAGAAGACAGCTTGAGAAGTATAGGAGATCTTAAAATTCTAACAGTATAAAAGCAAATAATACCAATGAGAGAGAAATGTGGAGGTAGCCAAACAGACCAATTTAAATTACAAGAAAATTTTTAGTCAGCTCAGATTTCAAAGGGAGCACATTTGTTCTTTCATGCAAATATTTATTGAACATTTACTATACACTTGGCACTATAACAGGGTGATAAGCAAAAATATCAAGATATTTGCTTATGAGGAACTCATATTCATGGAGGAGAGAATTAATGAAGAAATGATTGCAATAGAGCATAACTGTTTATGTAAGAATTATGTACAAAAAGTTCTATTAGCAAAAATGTCAGAACAGTGAATTCTTTTTTTTTTTTTTTTTTTTTTTTTTTTTTTAGAGCAATGAATTCTATTTGAAGGGATATGGATGTGCATTGGTGGATATAGGAGCTGGCTCTTTGCCAGGACAAGAAGTACGTTTCAAGCTGAGGAAAGGGCATCCATAAGAACAAGGTTGTGAAAGTACATGGGCTATTTGACAATGATAAGTTTCTTACAGCATAGATGTGGGCACCCGGGAACTGGGAGTAGAGATACAGATAGCAGGAAATACTGATTGGAGTCAGCTTGTAAAAAGTTGAAAAATATTTAGCCATGTGGTTAGAAAGTAAATCTGGTAACACTACAGGGAGTGAATGCAGCCAGGGAAACTAAAGGAAGGTGAATTAATTAAGGGACCAGTGTAATAGGATATGGAGAATACTATGAGGGCCTGAAGAAAGAACTTAAGGAACATTTAGGAAGTAAACTCTATAGACTTGATGAAAAATTCTGTGTTGGGACAAGAGGCAGGCAAAATTAGGAATGACTGCACAGTTTCTAACTTGAGATAATGATATTTTAATGAGATATGAAATATAATTAGATGAACAGTTTTAGGGAAAAGAAATGAGTTTGACTAGTGACAAATATAAGAAATAGAAAAACAGTTCACATAATCAGAAATTAACAAAAAAATAGATCTATAATAATAATCTAGTACTAGGCTAAAAGCCAGAATGAAACACAACTCCAAATTAAAAGAAAAACCAACAACCTCTATTCCTCAGTCCACCATGTGAAAAGCATTCTAGTAGTTATAAAGTGCTAAGAAAACAAGAATGATACTTTCAGTTATTCAGAGTAAAAAGGTGATTATTGCAGAGATACGGTATTAGATTGAAGTCAGATATATCTTGTTTGGAATTCCAGCTCCAGCATTTTCATGTGTGAATTTGTGCAATTTTATCTAACTTCTTAAAACCTAAGTTTCCTTTTCTATCAGTTGTTTCACAGGATCTTAGTAGGGTTAAATTAAACAATTTATGTGAATTATTTGCATAGGTCTGAATTACTATTATTTAACAGTAGTATTAATACTTGAATCTGGAAGTGTATGCTTGGTAAATAGAAAAAATGTAACTAAATGAAAAAAATACAAAAGTGAAATAAAATAAAAATATAAACAACTTTAATAGACACTATGTTTTTGGCCTCTACTCTGTGAGGGATGCTGCCTCAGTAACTGTGCTAATTGTAGTTGCCATACATTAAAGTCTTGTGATTAGGTCTCAAAATTCAGTGATATAAAAGTCAGAATTAGGAAGGGGCAGAAAAGGGAAAGGAAAGATAAGTTTCTGATAGCTCATATTAGCTCATTGTAAATAAACAGTATTTTCTGGTGGCCTCCCTAAATACTAATCTGATTATACACAATAATGTGTCTGTCTCATGGAAGCAACCTAAGTGTTCACTGATGGGATGAATGAAAAAAGAAAATGTCTTACACACACACACACACACACACACACACACACACACACACAAACACACACATTCACACACACAGAAGAATATTATTCATCCATAAAAAAGAAATCTTGTCATTTGCAAAAAAATGAATGGAACTTGAAGTCATTATGTTAAATGAAATAAGTCAGAGAAAGACAACTGAGCTCATAGATACAGAGAACAGACTGGTGGTTGTCAGAAGTTGGGGGTCGGTGGGGGGCACCTGGGTGGCTCAGTCGGTTAAGCGTCAGACTCTCGGTTTGGGCTCAGGTCATGATCTCACTGTTTCATGAGTTCGAGCCCCATGTTGGGCTCTGCTTTGACAGTGCAGAGCTTGCTTGGGATTCTCTCTTTTTCCCTCTATCTCTGCCCCTCCCCTGCTGTCTCTGTCTCTCTCATGTGGTCTCTGTCTCTCTCAAAATAAATAAATAAACTTAAGAAAATAATAAAGAAGTTGGGGGTGGGAGGTCAGCAAAATAGATGAAGGTTGTCAAAAGGTACAAACTTCTAGTTATAAAAAAATAAGTCATGGGGATGTAATGTACAGCATGGTGACTATAGCTAACGGTATTGTACTGTATATTTGAAAGTTGATAAGAGATTGGATCTTAGAACTTCTCATAACAAGAACAAAACTTGTAACTATGCTTGGTAATGGATGTTAACTATACTTACTGTGGTGATCATTTCACAATATATATGAATATCATCATGTTGTACATCTGAAACTAATATAATGCTATATGTTAATTATATCTCAATAAAAATATGAAAAAATTCCCTTTCAAGTAAAATGTGTCTGTTTCAAAGGAGACAAATGCTTTTATCCCTTCTCTTCTCAGGTCATATCATATCTGGGCTATCATGTGTGGTTGTGGGTATGTCAAGGGGCTTACTCCAAACTGTATGAAGAAAAGTTGAAGGATCTAGAGGTCTCTAATATGAAGAAGGGAATCATAACAGGAGTCTGTGGTGTCCAAGTATATCAAGGTTGTTATGTGGAAAGAGTAACAGATTTGTTTGTGTTAGCTCATACAGTGGAAAGAGTGCTATCTGGAATTAGACGGTAAATTTGATTCTCGAGTCTTCTGGTCATGTGACTAAGTCAGAGACTAAGTTAAGAGAGACTGGGGTGATAATTCTATAAGGCAACGTACACTAAAAATTACCAGCAAACCACCAGAAGCTAGAGAAGCATGGAACTGATTCTTCCTCATGGCTCTCAGAAGGAACCAACCCCATGACACTTTGATCTTAGAATTTCCAGCCTCTAGAACTGCGAGAACTTACATTTTCTCACCTCTAGTATAAATAATAAATTTATGGGGTGCCTGGGTGGCTCAGTCGGTTAAGTGTCTGACTGGCTCAGGTCATTATCTCACAGTTCATGAGTTGTGTGACTGTTCACTTCAAGCTCTGTGCTGACAGTTCAGAGCCTGGAGCCTGCTTTGGATTCTGTCTCTCCCTCTCTCTCTGCCCCTCCCCTGCTTGCACTCTGTCTCTCTCAAAAATAAACATTAAAAAATTTAAAAATAATAAATTTATAATGATAATAGTCCACTTGACAGGGTTTTTGTGAAGATTAAATGGTTTGATGTTTGTGAAAAGCTCTTCATAAATGGCTAAGCCACCCATGAAGATTATAATAGCAGTACATTGTATAGTGACTGGTGACATAGTAGATTCTCAATAAATATTTGCTGAATCAATGAATAACTAAATGAGTCTTCAAACGGGTGAAAAATTATAGCATGTAAGTAGTAGATATTACTGTTTTTTTCACAACTGTCTAAAAATGAAAGGGATTTTAGGGTGAGGTATGGCAACCCCCATCACAGAGACTGGAAATCACACATTAGATGACTCTTTTGGAGAGCATGAAGTATTTGTGAGTCATGTGTGAACTAGGGGTTGAATTCAATAAATTTTTTTTTTCAACGTTTATTTATTTTTGGGACAGAGAGAGACAGAGCATGAACGGGGGAGGGGCAGAGAGAGAGGGAGACACAGAATCGGAAACAGGCTCCAGGCTCTGAGCCATCAGCCCAGAGCCCGACGCGGGGCTCGAACTCACGGACCGTGAGATCGTGACCTGGCTGAAGTCGGATGCTTAACCGACTGCGCCACCCAGGCGCCCCACAATAATTTTTTTTTTTTTAATTTTTTTTTTCAACGTTTATTTATTTTTGGGACAGAGAGAGACAGAGCATGAACGGGGGAGGGGCAGAGAGAGAGGGAGACACAGAATCGGAAACAGGCTCCAGGCTCTGAGCCATCAGCCCAGAGCCCGTCGCGGGGCTCAAACTCCCGGACCGCGAGATCGTGACCTGGCTGAAGTCGGACGCTTAACCGACTGCGCCACCCAGGCGCCCCCACAATAAATTTTTTAAATCCATTCCAACATTAAAGGACTGATTCTATGATGTTTAGTTTGGCCTGGATTCATTCTACAGAAATGTGCTCCATGGAAGGAGAACACAGTGCAACTTGCCTGTACCACATGGAGAAGCACTAGGGAAATGAGAGGGAACCAACAACTTCTATTGTTGTGGTTTTATATATACTAAAAAGTACTGAAGTGGTTAATATAAACACCCATAGATACTGGGATTCTCGAGCCTCCCCTATGTCCCATTTATAAAATTATCATATCTAAAAGGCCAGTATTTTCTTCTCTAGATGTATCAAAATTGTATGTTGTATACAAAGGGCCCCTATTACGGATTAGCTTAATAGCAGAAGGTAGTTCACAGCACACTCATTTCCTTTTCATCTCATAACTGCACAAGATTATGCACTGGGGCACTAAAATATTTCTTTTCAGTTAATGATTTTATATTTTTTCAGCATATCAAAACTTACAACTTTCTGCTGGAAAACAGGATAAAATGCAACATTTTTACAGATAAAAATAATACGGTTTCCCACATATAACCATTCATAATCACTTTAAATATAGGCATGCTGAAAGGTACTTGCATATTTACTCCAATAATCTTTTACTTTAAATTGGTTTGTATCAAACCACAAGAGACTCTTAATGATAGAGAACAAATTGTGGTTGTTGGAGGGAGGTGGCTGGGAGATGGACTAGATGGGTGATGGGTATTAAGGAGGGCACTTGTGATGAGCATTGGGTGTGGTAAATACGTGATGATTACTAAATTCTAGTCCTGAAACCAATATTTCACTGTATGTTAACTAACTAAAATTTAAATTAAAAACAGGGGAAAATAAATTGGTTTGCAATTTATATGTAGGTGGAAAGTATGAGGATGCTCTTGGGTCAGGTGACACTGTTCATTTAAAAGCTTTCATGTGAAAGAGGATGGCTATTAACCCTCCACCATTGTGTGATGCTGACTGTGCCTTCATTTGCACATAGATCCAACTTACTTTCATGTGGTAATTGAAGGCATGTAAGCCACATTACTGCCTTCCATTTATTGTGTGAGTTCTGGCCATGAGGCCAAAGGCACTGCTGAGGAAGAAACTGAATTTTAGGGCAATAGATAGAAATGGGGCAAACTAAGGAAAGAAATGACAAGAAGCTCAACATGAACCAAGTTGGTGAGAGATGGTAACAATAGGGGACTATATGGCAGTGGCCTAATAAGGCTTTGAAAGGGGAGTCATTCAGATATGGTAGAGGGGAGGGAGGGTCACTTTGAAGATTTGGGTGGCCTTTTTCCTTCTAAAGTCATTTAAAATCAAACACTACTGGACTGAGTTGATTTGTATTCTTTCAAAATTCATATTTTGGTCTTTTTTTTTTAAGTTTATTTATTTACTTTGAGAGTTAGAGAGCACAAGTGAGGGAGGGACAGAGAGAGAGGGAGAGAGAGAGAGAGAATCCCAAGCAGGTTCCGCACTGCCAGCATGGAGCCCAATGCAGAGCTCGAACGCATGAAATGAACTGTGAGATCATGACTTGAGCTGAAATCAAGAGTCCCACGCTTAACCGACTGAGTCACCCAGGTGTCCCCAAATTCATATGTTGGTCTTAATCCTCAGTACTTCAGAATGTGACCTTATTTACAGAGGTAGTCAAGTTAAAATAAAGTCATTAGGGTGCGCCCTAATCCAAAATGATTGATGTTCTTATAAAAAAGGGAAATTTGGATGGGTGCACAGGGAGAGTGCCAGGTGAAGACAAAGGCAGAGAGACTGGAGTGATAATTCTATACGGCAAGGTACACTAAAAATTACCAGCAAACCACCAGAAGCTAGAGAAGCATGGAACTGAATCTTCCTCACGGCTCTCAGAAGGAACCAACCCCATGACACTTTGCTCTTAGAATTTCCAGCCTCTAGAACTGCGAGATCATCAATTTCTGTTGTTTAAACCACTTGGTTTGTGGTACTTTGTTACAGTAGCCCTAGCAAACGAATACAACAACTAAGCCATTAAAGTGAAAGGAAACTCACTGAAGTTCTAATTTTCCCCTCAAACATGACAGATGCTTTCTAAAATTCGCTTTTCCTGCTGGTTGAAGCTCTCTACTAAGCCTACCCATGTTTAGGGTGTACCTTGGGAACAAAGGTGGCTTCTTTCCAATAATGGCAGAGGGAGGAAGTTAACCTCAAACATGAAAGCATGGGTAAATTACACTGAGAAGACTTGAATTGGGACTTTCTATGGGATTTCATGTAGTCTGGATCACGGAGAGGGGATTAGGTATGTTTATAGGGGTTTGTTTGCATATGTTCATGCCTTAGGAATTGGGTGCTCAAAGGATTTTTTAGTAAAGCTTTTAAAGATAATTATTAAGAAGGAAAAATGTAGATGAAATAAGAATCACATTCTTCAGGAATAAATATCATGTTTATATGACTATGATGGTAGTTACAGAATGAGAATGTGTTTCTGGAGATTAGCAGTATGGGCCAAAATCCTCTCAGCAAAACCGACATTTCACTCCACCACAGTGGATTTGATAACATTAATTTCTTTGCTCTGTTCCATTTAGTTTCCAGACCAAATGCTTTTAAATATTTATCATCCAAAATAGTTTGAATTTTAATTCTTATTAGAATGACAATTGTTTTCAAACAGGCTTGAAATTAATTTCTAAAATAAACTTAGTTTCTGAAACAGAGTTTTTTCTGTTATTCATAATATATCAGTTTCCTTTAGCTTTTGGCCTGCATTCAAGCGGACAAACAATTCCCATATTCTTCCTTTTTCACTTAGTTAACTTGATATATTATTTAGTATTTTAGTCATAAAAGTACAACGTGAAGATATGAGGCATCTACCCCTGAGAAGTTACAAAAAGTACAAAAATACTTCCTGCTAAACTGTATTACCACTCTTGATTGAAAATTCTCTTAATGATAATACTTTTTGTTATGCTTAGTATAAAGAACAATTACAAAACCTTGCTATCCCTTTGTCCAGGAAACCACGTATCATGGTTTTTAAAAAACATTTTTGGGGGCACCTGGGTGCCTCAGTTAAGGTCCGACTTCGGCTCCTGTCGTGATCTCACAGTTCATGGGTCAGAGCCTGGCATTGGGCTCTGCTCAGAGCCTGGAGCCTGCTTCAGATTCTGTGTCTCCTTCTCTCTCTCTGCCCCTCCCCAACTCATGCTCTGTCTTTCTCTCAAAAACAAATAAACGTTAAATTTTTTTAAAATTATTTTTCAACATTTAATGGTATAATTTATCTGAGGGTTTAAATACATATTTTTAAACTTTTTGAGACAAGTGTGGATTCACGTGCGTCAGTGGGAAGCAATACAAGAAGAATCTGTGTACTCTATTTAATTCGCCTCAATGGTCATATCCTGCAAAACTGTAGAATACCACAGCCAGAATATTGACATTGATACAGTCAAGATACAGAACAGCTCCATTACCACAGAGATCTCACATGTTGCCCTTTCATAGCTACACCTATTTTCTCCAGTTTCCACATCTCTTATGCCTTGGCAACCACTAATCTGTTGTCCATTTCTACAATTTGTTATTTTAAGAAGGTTATATACATACAGTACAAACATATAGTACATAATTCTACACGTCTCTGGAGATTTATTCAGGTTGTTGGATCCATAGTTTGTCCCTTTTCATTGTTGCATTATTCCATGTACCACAGTTTAATGATTCACTTTTTGAAAGGTATCTAGATTTCTCGGGAACAAATGGCCAGGAGTACAATTGTTAGGTCATATGGTAGATGCATATTTAGTTTTCTTTTTTTTTTTCTTTTTTTTCTTTTTTAAAAATTTTTTTTTCAACGTTTATTTATTTTTGGGATAGAGACAGAGCATGAACGGGGGAGGGGCAGAGAGAGAGGGAGACACAGAATCGGAAACAGGCTCCAGGCTCCGAGCCATCAGCCCAGAGCCTGACGCGGGGCTCGAACTCCCGGACCGCGAGATCGTGACCTGGCTGAAGTCGGACGCTTAACCGACTGCGCCACCCAGGCGCCCCTCTTTTTTTTTTTTTTTTTTTTCAATATATGAAGTTTATTGTCAAATTGGTTTCCATACAACACCCAGTGCTCATCCCAAAAGGTGCCCTCCTCAATACCCATCACGCACCCTCCCCTCCCTCCCACCCCCCATCAACCCTCAGTTTGTTCTCAGTTTTTAAGAGTCTCTTATGCTTTGGCTCTCTTCCACTCTAACCTCTTTTTTTTTTTTTTTCCTTCCCCTCCCCCATGGGTTTCTGTTAAGTTTCTCAGGATCCACATAAGAGTGAAACCATATGGTATCTGTCTTTCTCTGTATGGCTTATTTCACTTAGCATAACACTCTCCAGTTCCATCCATGTTGCTACAAAGGGCCATATTTCATTCTTTCCCATTGCCACGTAGTACTCCATTGTGTATATAAACCACATTTTTTTTTATCCATTCATCAGTTGATGGACATTTAGGCTCTTTCCATAATTTGGCTATTGTTGAGAGTGCTGCTATAAACATTGGGGTACAAGTGCCCCTATGCATCAGTACTCCTGTATCCCTTGGGTAAATTCCTAGCAGTGCTATTGCTGGGTCATAGGGTAGGTCTATTTTTAATTTTTTGAGGAACCTCCACACTGTTTTCCAGAGTGGCTGCACCAATTTTTAGTTTTCTAATGAAACTGTCATATTGTTTTCCACAATGGCTGTGCCATCTTATATTCCTACTAGCAACATGTGAATGTATGCAATGTGTCAGTGGTCCTCACCAGCATTTAGTGTTGTCACTATTTTTTATTTTAGCTATTTTGATAGATGTGCAGTGGTTTATCTCGTTGTGGTTTTACTTTGCATTTCCCTAGTGGCTAATGACGTTCAATGTCTTTTAAAGTGTGTTTACTTGCCGTTCTTTCTAGTGAAATGTCTGTTCATATCTTTTGCCCATTGTCAAATTGGTTTAACTGCTTGGATTGTTTACTGCTGAATTTTGAGATGTGTGTGTGTGTGTGTGTGTGTGTGTTTTGTTGTTGTTGTTTTGTTTTTTAGAGAGAGAGAGTGTGAGAGGGGGAAAGGGTCAGAGGGAAGGAGAGAGAATCTTAAGCAGGCTCCACATTCAATGTGGCACCTGATGCAGGACTTGATCCCATGACTCTGGGATCATGACCTGAGCTGAAATCAAGAGTCAGGCACTCAGCTGAGCCACCCAGGTGCCCTGAGAGTTCTTTATATAATCTAAATACTGGTCCTTTGTTGAACATGTGTCCACAAATATTTTTCTCTTGCCCTGTAACTGGTCTTTTCATCCTTTGCAAAAGAATCTTTCATAAAGCAAAATTTTGTAGTCTAATTTGCCAATTAGACTTTTATGGATCATGCTTTTTGTATCAAATCTAAAAGCTCTTTGCAAATACTAAGATCCCAGAGATTTTCTTCTATTTTTTTTTCTAAAAGTTTTATAGTTTTACATTTTACAGTTTTAGTCAACTTTTGAATAAAGTGTGATACTTAAGTCAGGATTTTTTTTTTTTTTTTTTTTTTTTTTTTTTTTTGCCTATGTATGTACAAATGCTCCAGCCTCATTTGGTGAAGAGGCTATCTTTCCTTCATTAAATTTCTTTTGCTTCTTTATATTTATGTGGATTTATTTCTGAATTTTCTGTTTTGTTTCATTGAGCTACGTGTCTATTTCTTCATCAATACCACAAAGTCTTGATTACTAATAGCTAACAAAGTCTTGAACTTAAGTAGACTGATTTCTCCCACTTCATTCTTTTTCTAAAGTGTTTTAGCTATTCTGTGTTCTTTGTCTTTCCATATAAATGTTAGAATAGTCTTGTCTTCATCTATGGAAAATCTTGCTGGAATTTTAATAGGAGTTGCCTTAAGCCTCTATATCAATTTTGAGTAAGTGATGTCTATACTATGCTGAGTCTTATAATTTATGGACACAGTATGTCTCACCATTTATTTAGATCTTTGATTTCTTTCCTTAATGCTTTCTAGTTTTGGGCATACATGTGCTATACATGTTTTGTTAGATTCATACCAAAGCATTTCACTTTTTTTTTGAGCAATTATAAATGGTATTATAAGTTTCAGTGACCTTGATCACAACTAGCATATAGTTATATAATTGAGTTTTGCACATTTATCTTACGTCTTGCAACCTTGCTGAACTCACTGATCCTCCTCCTCCTCCTCCTCCTCCTCCTCCTCCTCCTCTTCCTCTTTCTCCTCCTCATCATTTTGTAGATTCGTTGGGATTTTCTTGTAGACAATCATGCCATCTGCAAAAAGGGAAGTTCTATTTCTTCTTTTCTGAACTCTATGCCTTTTATTTCCTTTTCTTGTCTTTCAGTGGTGGACAGAATTTCCAGCACAATGTTGAATAAGAGTGGTGAGAGGTGACTTCCTTGCCTTGTTTCTGATCTTAAAGGGGAATGCCTTTAGTCTTTGACTATTAAGTATAATGTTAGCTGTAGGATTTTTGTAGACACTCTTTAACAGTGTGAGGAGTTTTGCCTCTATTTCTACTCTTCTGAGTGTTTTTTTTTTTTTATATCATGAATAGGTGTTAAATTTTGTTGACTGCTTTTTATCAATTGATGTGATCGTGTAATTTTTTCTTTTGTATACTGTTAATATGGAAGATTAAATTGAATTTCAAACATTCAGACTTGCATCTCTGGAATAAACTCCACTTGGTTATGGACTATAATTCTTGCATGTTGCTGAATTCTATTTGCTAATGTTTTAAGGATTCTTTGCATCTATATTCATAAAAGATACTGATTTGCATTTTTTTTCCATTTTTGTCTTATTTGTTATCAGGATAATACTAGTTTTATCATGTGAATTGGGGAGGGTTTCTTCCCCTTGCATTCTTTGAAAGAGATCATACAGAATTTACATCAAACCAGCTGGGATTGGAGATTTCTTTTTGGAGTTTTAAATTATGAATTAATAATTTCCTTAATAGTTATAGAGTGATTGAAATTATTCCATATTGGGTGAGTTGTGCTGATTTGTGTTTCTTGAGGAATTAGTACATTTCATCTAAGTGTCAAATTTATATTTCTAGAGCTATAGTATTCCCTTTTGATGTCTGCAGGGTGTATAGTGATACCTGATTTCATTCCTGATATTGGTGATTTGTGTCATCTCTTTTTTATTTCTTTAGTCTTACTAGAGGTCTGCAGGTTTTATTGATCTGTTCAAAGAACCAGTGCTTTCATTGATTTTCTCTATTTTTTTTTCTTTCATTTTCGCGGAGTTTTAGTTTTCTTTTTATTATTTCCTTTTTGTGCTTGATTTAGGTTTATTTTGTTTTTCTTTTTTATGTTCTTGAGGTGGGGCTTCAATAATTGATTTGAGATTTTTTCTTTTATACTATATGCATTTAATGTTATACATTTATCTTTCAATGTAGTTTTAAATTTTTCTTGAGACTTCTTTTTGATCCATGGATTATCCTAGTATTTAGAGATTTTCCTGTTATCTTTCTGATATTTGTCCATTGCAGTGGAAGGAAATGTTGCTTATGATTTCAGTTTTAAAAAATTTGTTAAGTTTGTTTTTAGCCCAGGATATAGTTTGTCTTGGTATATATTCCATGGGCACTTGAAAAGAACATGTATTCTGCTGTTGGATAGATGTTCTATAAATGTGTGCTATGTACTCTTGGTTGATGGTATCATTGAGTTCTATACATTCCTGCTGAATTTTTTGATTAGTTGCTCAATCAATTGTTGAGACAGAGGAGTTAAAATCTCCAACTATAATTGTTGATTTGTCCATTTTTCCTTTCAGTCGTATCAATTTTTGTTTCATATCTTTTGCAGCCCTGTTGTTTGGTGCATATACATTGCTATGTCTTCTTGGTGGACTGATCCTTTTATAATTATATAATATCTCTCTCTGCCTCCAGTAATTTACTTTGCTCTGAAGTCTACTTTGTCCGGTATTAATATAGCCACTACTGCTTTCCTTATACTAAAGTCTGTGTGATATCTGTTTCCATCCTTTGACCTTTAGCCTGTCATTATATTTGAAGAGTTTGTAGACAGAATATTGTTGAATCATGATTCTATATTCATTTTGCCAAATTCTTTCCCTTGGCATTATTTAGACCATTTAGGTTTAATATAATTATTGGTATGTAAGGGCTTTATCATTTTATTTTTTGTTTTCTTTTTGTTCTCTCTCTTTTTTTTAACCTTCCTAGGGGCACTGGGACATTTTTTAGAATTCCATTTTAAGTAATCTAGTGTTTTTAGTGTATCATTTTGTATAGCATTTTTAGTAGTTGCTCTAGGTATTAATATATATATTTTAATATATAATATATAAATAATATTTATATATAAATACACTTCAATAAAAAAATGCAGACACTAGTAGTCTGAAAATTTTCAGTTTACTCTTTTCTTCATTTTATGTTCAACTGGAGTGTAGACACTTTATTTTCTTTAACATGTCTTTGCCTTCCCCCATTTATAATTTGCTCTACATATATTCCCCCATTTAAATATTTGCTGTTCATATGCTTAGAAGGTTATTAATTATTGGGCTCCTAGGTGGCTCAGTTGTTGAGTGTCCAACTCTTGATTTTGGCTCAGGTCATGATCCCAGGGTCGTGGCATCGAGTTCTAAATCAGGCTCTCCACTGAACATGGAGCCTGCTTAACATTCTCTCTCTCTCTCTCTCTCTCTCTCTCTCTCTCTTTCTCCTTCTGCCCCTCTCCCCCACTCATCCTCTCTCTCTCTCTAAAATAAAAACAAAAAAACAACAAAAAGGTTATTGATTATTGATTTAATACCCTTAATAGATAGGCCTGTTCTGATTATCTATTTCTTCTTGAGTGAGTTTTGACAGATTGTGTCTTTCAAGGAATTGGACCATTTCATCTAGGTTATCAAATTTGTGGGCATAGCATTTGTTCACAGTATTCCTTTTTATCCTTTTAATTTTGATGGGATCTATAGTGATAGCCCCTCTTTAATTTCTGATGATTAGTAATTTGTGTCTTCTGATTTTTTTAAAAATTTTCTTGGTTAGCTTGGCTAGAGGCTTATTGATTTTATTGATATTTGGTTGTTTTTCCCTATTGATTTCCTGTTTTTGCTTTCACTGATTTCTGCTCTAATTCTTAACATTTATTTTTTTCTGCTTACTTTGGATTTAATTTGCCTTTGTTTGTTTGTTTTAGTTTCTTCAGGGGAAACTAAGATGCTTGATTTTAGATCTTTTTTCTTTTCTAATGTATACATTTAAATGCTACAAATCTCTCTCTAAGCACTACTTTTACTGTATCCAACAAATTTGGTAAGTTATGCTTTTATTTTCATTTAGTTTAAAATATTTTAAAATTTCCCTTGAGATTTCTTATTTGACCCATGTATTATGCATCTGTATGTTGTTTAACTTGTGTGATTTTGAGATTTTAAGTTATCTTTCTGTTATTGATTTCTATCCTAATCTAATTCTGTATGATTTCTATTGATCTAAATTCTCAGGTGGTTTTATGGCCTAGAATGTGGTCTATCTTGGTGAATGGTCAATAATAATAGCAACAATGTATTTGATTAGGTATGCTTATGTAGTATGTGTGTATATATATATATATATATATATATATATATATATATATATGCTTATATTTGCTTGTATATATAAATAAAATGATGGACAGCAATGATACAGAGATGAAAAAAATAAGATTATTTTGTTATTATAAGGTACTCACACTACTTGTGTACTGGTATAGTGGTATCCATTTGAAAGTGGACTTGCCAGGGCACCTGGGTGGCTCAGGTTTTTAAACATCCAACTTTGGCTTAGGTCATGATCTCATGGCTGGTGAGTTTGAGCCCTGCATGGGGCTCTACGCTGACAGCTCAGAACCTGGAGCCTGCTTCAGATTCTGTCTCTGTCTCTCTCTGCTCCTGCCCCTCCCCAGCTCACATATTGTCTCTCTCTCTCTCTCTCTCTCTCTCTCAAATATAAATAAACATTAAGCAAAATTTAAAAAAAAAGGAAGTGGGTTTGGATTAGTTGTAAATGTATATTGAAAACTCTAGGACAACCAGTAAAAAAAGTAAAAAAAGAAGCATAACTGATATGCTAAGAAGGGAGAGAAAATAGAATCATATAAAATGCCCAATTAAAACCACAAAAGGCAGAGAAAGACTGGAAGACTCTTATGACTTTGTTAACATTTGCTAAGTAGAGCAAGGGTACTGGATGATGAACTGCTCACAGTTTAACAAAAGACCACAAGAGAAACTGAAATAGAGAGTATATTATTCATAAGTCCTGGAAGAAGTACATAGCATGCTTCGAGATGCCATATGGGGAAGTTGAGGCAGAATCCAGGCAGAGAGAGAGAGAGAGACAGGACCCAGGGCACATACCTTTATTAGAGCCCATTGGTATTGTTTAGATTGGGTAATTTCTTTTCTTCTTTGTTGTTGTTTTTTTTTTTTAATATTTATTTTTGAGAGGGAGAGAGAGGGAGAGAGAGACAGAAACAGAATCCAAAGCAGACTCCAGAGTCTGAGCTGTCTGCACAGAGCCCTACATGGGGCTCTAACTCATGAACTATGAGATCATGACCTGAGCTGACGTCAGCTGCTTAACTGACTGAGCCACCCAGGTGCCCCTAGATTGGGTAATTTCGATTTTCCTATCCTCATTTTACTGATTCTTTCCTCTGTCTCCTTTATTCTGCTATTGGGCCTCTCCACTGAGTTTTAAGTTTTTTTTTAATTCCAGTATGGCTAACGTGCAGTGTTGTATTAATTTCAGGTGTACAATATAGTGATTCAACAATTCTATATATCACCCAGTGCACAACATGATAAGTGCACTCCTTAATTCCCATCACTTATTTCACCCATCTCCCCATCCACCTCCCCTCAGGTAACCATCAGTTTTTTCTCCATGGTTAAGAGTCTGTTTCTTGGTTTCTCTCTCTCTCTCTCTCTCTCTCTCTCTCTCTCTCTCTCTCTCTCCTTGCTTGTTTGTTTTGTTTCTTAAATTCCATATATATGTGAAATCATATGATATTGGCTTTTTATGACTGACTTATCTTACTTAGCCTTATATTTTCTAGCTACATCCATGTCATTGCAAATGGTAAGATTTCATTCTTTTTTATGGCTGAATCATATTCCATTGTATATAGATATACCTCTTCTTCTTTATGCATTCATCAGTTGATGGACACTTGGGCTGCTTCCATAGTTTGGCTATTACAAATAATGCTGCAATAAACACCAGGGTGCATGTATCCTTTTGAATTAGTGTTTTGCATTTTTTGGGTAAATGCCCAGTGGTGCTATTCCTGGATTGTAGAGTAGTTATATTTTTAATTTTTTAGGAACCTCCATACTGTTTTCCATAGAGGCTGTACCAGTTTACATTCCCACAAATAGTGCAAGAGGGTTCCCCTTTGTCGACATCCTCACCAACACTTGTTGTTCCTTGTGTTTTTGATTCTAGCTGCTCTGACAGGTGTGAAGTGATATCTTGTAGTTTTGATTTGCATTTCCCTGATGATCAGTGATGTTGAGCATCTTTTCATATGTCTGTTGGCTATCTGTATGCCTTCTTTGAAGAAATGTCTGCTTGTGTCTTCTGGCCATTTTTAATTGTATTATTTGTTTTTTGGGTGTTGAGTTGTATCAGTAGCTTACATATTTTGGATACTAACCCTTTATCGAATACATCATTGGCAAATAACTTCTCCCATTCGGTAGGTTGCCTCTTAGTTTTATTGATTGTTTCCTTCGCTGTGCAGAAGTTTTTTATGTGTGTAGTCCCAATAGTTTTCCTTTTATTTCCCTTTCTTCAGGAGACATATTCTAGAAAGATGTTGTGATGGCAAATGGCAGAGAGATTACTGTCTGTGCTCTCTTTTAGGATTTTTATGGTTTCGAGTGTCACATATAGCTCTTTAATCCATTTTGAGCTTATTTTGGTGTATGGTGTAAGAAAGTGGTTTATTTTCATTCTTTTGCATGTATCCAGTTCTTGAAGAGACTTTTTCTCATTGGATATTCTTTCCTGCTTTCCTACTTCTTCTCACTGGATTTTCCTCATGGATTAATTGGCCATGTAAGTATGTGATTATCTTGGGTTTTCTATTCTGTTCTGTTGATCATTAAGTCTATTTTGGGGCCAGTACCATACTGTTTTGATTACTACAGCTTTGTAATATAACTTGAAGTCTGGAATTGTGATACCTCCAGCTTTGCTTTTCTTTTTCAAAATTGCTTTGTCTATTTGGGATCTTTTGTGGCTCCATATAAATTTTAGGATTGTTTGTTCTAGTCAGGTGAAAAATGCTGTTAGCATTTTGATAGGGATTACATTAAATGTGTAGATTGCTTTGGGTAGTATAGACATTTTAACAATATTTGTTCTTTCCAATCCATGAGTATGAAATGTGTTTCTGTTTCTTTGTGTCATCTTCAATTTCTTTCATCATTGCTTTATAATTCTCAGAATATAGGTCTTTCACCTCTTTGGTTAGGTGTTTCCTAGGTATCTTATTATTTTTGGTGCAATTGTCAATTGAATTCTTTCCTTAGTTTCTCTTTCTGCTGTTTCATTATTAGTGTATAGAAACGTAACAGATTTCTGCACATTAATTTTGTATCCTGTGACTTTACTGAATTCATTTGTCATTTCTAGTAGTTTTTTGTTGTAGTCTTTAGGATTTTCTATAAATATCATGACATCTGTAAATAGTGACACTTTCACTTCTTCTTTACCAATTTGGATGCCTTTTGTTTCTTTTTGTTTTTTAATTGGTGTGGCTATGAGTTCCAGGACTATGTTGAATTAAAGTGGTGAGAGTGGACATTCATGTCTTGTTCCTGATCTTAGGGGAAAGGCTCTCAGTTTTTCTCCACTGAGGATAATGGTAGCTGTGGATCTTTCATATATGGACATTATTATGTTGAGGTGTGTTCCTTCTAAACCTACTTTGTTGAGAGCTTTTATCATAAATGGATGTTGTACTCTGTCAAATGCTTCTTCTGCATCTGTTGAAATGATCACTTTTTTATCCTTTCTCTTATTGATGTTATCTATCAAATTGATTGATTTGTGAATATTAAACCAAACTTGCATCCTGGGAATAAATCCCACTTGATTTTGGTGAATGATTTTTTTTTTTAATGTATTGTTGGATTCAGTTTGCTTATATTTTTATTGAGGAGTTTTGCATCTATGTTCATCAGAGATGGCCTGTAATTCTCTTTTTTTGTAGTGTCTTTATATGTTTTTGGTATCAGGGTAATACCGGCTTCATAGAATGAATTTGGAAGTTTTTCTTCTATTTTTTTGGAATAGTTTTAGAAGAGTAGGTATTAACTCTTCCTTAAGGTTTTGGTAGAACTCCCCTTGAAGCTGTCTTGTCCTGGACTTCTGTTTGTTGGGAGTATTTGGACTACTGATTCAATTTACTTTTTTTTTTTTTAATTTTTTTAATGTTTGTTTATTTCTGACAGAGAAAGACAGAGCATGAGTGGGGGAGGGGTAGACAGAGAGGGAGACACAGAATCCGAAGCAGGCTCCAGGCTCTGAGCTGTGAGCACAGAGCTCGACGTGGGGCTCGAACTCACAAACCGTGAGATCATGACCTGAGCTGAACTTGGTCGGTCGCTCAACTGACTGAGCCACCCAGGTGCCCCTAATTTACTTGTTGCTAATTGGTCTGTTCAAGTTTTCTATTTCTTCCTGCTGCAGTTTTGGTAGGTTATGTTTCTAGGAATTTATCCATTTCTTCTAGGTTGTCTAATTTGTTGGCATATAGTTTTCATAACATTCTCTTACGATTGTTTGTATTTCTGTGGTGTTGGTTGTTATTTCCCTTTTTCATTATGATTTTAAGTCCTTTATTTGAGTCCTTTTATTTTTTTCTTTGTGAGTCTGACTAGAGGTTTATCAATTTTGTTGATTTTTTCAAGGAACCAGTTCCTGGTTTCATTGGTATGTTCTGTTGTTTTTTAGTTTCTATATGATTCATTTCTGCTCTAATATTTATTATTTCCTTCCTTCCTTCCTCTGGTTTTGGTTTTGTTTGTTGTTTTTTTTTTTCCTATCTCTTTTAGGTATAAGGTTAGGTTGTTTATTTGAGATTTTTCTTGCTTCTTGAGATAGGCCTGTATTGCTATAAAGTTTTCTTTTAGAACCACTTTTGCTATATCCCAAAGGTTTTGGGCTGTTGTACTTTCATTTTCGTTTGTTTTCATGTACTTTTTGATACTTCTTTGATTTCTTGGTTGACCCACTCATTTTTTAGTAGCATGTTATTTACCCTGCATGTATTTGTCATATTTCCATATTTTTTCTTATGGTTGACTTCTAGTTTCATAGGATTATGGTCAGAAAAGATGTACAGGAAACCATCAAAACCTTAGAGGAGAAAGCAGGAAAAGACCTCTCTGACCTCAGCCGTAGCAATCTCTTACTCGACACATCCCCAAAGGCAAGGGAATTAAAAGCAAAAGTGAATTACTGGGACCTTATGAAGATAAAAAGCTTCTGCACAGCAAAGGAAACAACCAACAAAACTAAAAGGCAACCAACGGAATGGGAAAAGATATTTGCAAATGACATATCGGACAAAGGGCTAGTATCCAAAATCTATAAAGAGCTCACCAAACTCCACACCCGAAAAGCAAATAACTCAGTGAAGAAATGGGCAGAAAACATGAATAGACACTTCTCTAAAGAAGACATCCGGATGGCCAACAGGCACATGAAAAGATGTTCAGCGTCGCTCCTTATCAGGGAAATACAAATCAAAACCACACTCAGGTATCACCTCACGCCAGTCAGAGTGGCCAAAATGAACAAATCAGGAGACTATAGATGCTGGAGAGGATGTGGAGAAATGGGAACCCTCTTGCACTGTTGGTGGGAATGCAAATTGGTGCAGCCGCTCTGGAAAGCAGTGTGGAGGTTCCTCAGAAAATTAAAAATAGACCTACCCTATGACCCAGCAATAGCACTGCTAGGAATTTATCCAAGGGACACAGGAGTACTGATGCATAGGGGCACTTGTACCCCAATGTTCATAGCAGCACTCTCAACAATAGCCAAATTATGGAAAGAGCCTAAATGTCCATCAACTGATGAATGGATAAAGAAATTGTGGTTTATATACACAATGGAATACTACGTGGCAATGAGAAAAAATGAAATATGGCCTTTTGTAGCAACGTGGATGGAACTGGAGAGTGTGATGCTAAGTGAAATAAGCCATACAGAGAAAGACAGATACCATATGGTTTCACTCTTATGTGGATCCTGAGAAACTTAACAGGAACCCATGGGGGAGGGGAAGGAAAAAAAAAAAAAAAAGAGGTTAGAGTGGGAGAGATCCAAAGCATAAGAGACTGTTGAGAACTGAGAACAAACTAAGGGTTGATGGGGGGTGGGAGGGAGGAGAGGGTGGGTGATGGGTATTGAGGAGGGCACCTTTTGGGATGAGCACTGGGTGTTGTATGGAAACCAATTTGACAATAAATTTCATATATAAATAAAAAAAAAAAAAGAAAAGATGTATAGTGTAACTTTGATATTTTTGAATTTGTTGAGGCTTGTTTTGTGGCCTAATATGTGATCTATTCTGGAGAATATTCCATGTGCACTTGAAAAGAATGTGTATCCTGCTGTTTTAGGATGGAATGTTCTGAATATACTTGTTAAATCCATCTGGTCTAGTGTGTCATTCAAAGCCACTGTTTTCTTATTCATTCTCCATTTGGATGATCTGTCCATTGATGTAAGTGGGGTGTTAAAGTCCCCTACTATTATTGTATTACTACTGATTAGTTTCTTTATGTTTGTTCTTAATTGTTTGATGTATGTGGGTGCTTCATGTTGGGTGCATAAATATTTACAATTATATCTTTTTTTGATTGTCCCCTTTGTTATAATTTTTCATGTTATTTATTTATTTACTTATTTATTTATTTTGAGAGAGAGACAGCACATGAGCAAGGGAGGGGCAGAGAGAGAGAGGGAGACACAGAATCCGAAGCAGGCTCCAGGCTCTGGGCTGTCAGCACAGAGACCAATGCGGGGCTTGAACCATGAACTGAGAGATCACGACCTGAGCTGAAGTTGGCCAATTAACTGACTGAGCCATCCAGGCTCCCCTGTCCCCTTTATACACTATCCTTTGTCTCTTTTGCAGTCTTTGTTTTAAAGTCTATTTTGTCCAATATAAGTGTTGCTACTCGCCTTTCTTTTGATATTCATTTGTATGATAAATCTTTCTCCATCCCCTCACTTTCAATCTGCAGGTGTCTTTAGGTCTGAAATGAGTCTCCTGTAGGCAGTATAAAGATGGGTCTTTTTTTTTTTTTTAATTCACTCTGTCACCCTATGTCAAAATTTTGATTGGAGTGATTATTTCATTTACATTCAAACCAATTATTGATAGATACGTATTTATTGCCATTTTGTTACTTGTTTTGTGGTTATTTTGTAGTTTTTCTCTGATCCTTTCTTCTCTTTTGCTCTTTCCTGGTTTGCTGGTTTTCTTTAGTGATATAATTGGATTCCTTACTCTTTATTTTATTTTTTTGCATATATATTACTATTTATTGATTTTTGGTCACCAATTTGTACATAACATCTGCATATAGCAGTCTATATTAAGCTGATTGTCATTTAATTTTAAACTCATTCTTTATTCCTCTCCACTCCATGTTTCAGATATTTGGTATCATATTTTACATCCACTGAGTTCTTTGTTTTTTAATATCAGTTTTTCTTTCAGTATTTGCAGTTCTAAAATTTTATTTGGTTCTTTTTATATCTTCTGTTATTTGTTAAATCTTTCTAGTTCTTTGTGGACACTCAGTTTTTTCATTCACTTTAAGGTGTTTGTAATTGCTCATTAAAACATTTTTTTTTTTTCAAATGATGGCTGCTTTAAATTCTTCGCCAGATAATTCTAATATCTCTATCATCTCTGTGTTAGAATCTATTGATGGCCTTCATTCAATTTGAGATCTCCCTGGTTCATGGTATGATCAATGATTTCCAGTTGAAATCTGGACATTTTGGGCATTATGATACAAGGTTCTGGATCTCATTCACACCTTCTCATTTAGCTGGATTTTTCTGACACTACTATGGCAGAGGATGGGAGATGTACTGCCTTGTCACTGCTAGGTGGGTATGGAAGTTCAGGTTCCCCACTCAGCCTTCATTGACTTCTCAGGGAAGGGTTCCTCATTACTTCTGGGTGAGGATGAGCATTCAAGCTCCTCACTAGGGTTTCACTGATACCTCCCTAGCTGGGAGAGGTACCGATCTCACATCAGGGCTTGCCCTGCAGCCTCCACTGACATCACGTGGAGGAGGCAGGTTCATAATTGTTGGCATGTGGCAAAATTCTTGATTGTCTACTAGGCCTCCTCTGACACCACACCAGCAGAGGGAAGGGAGGAAGTGGTGCCTTATCAGCCAGTGGAGATGGAAGTCCAGACTCCATATCTGGTGTTCTCTGACACCACCCTGTTAGAGTGGGAAGGCTGGGATATCTTGTTATAGCCTAGTGAGAGTAGAAGTCTGACTCTTTACTTGTGCTTTGCTGACATGGGTGGGTGTTGGAGCACTTTTTTTTTTTTTTTCTGTGATGTTTGGCTGCAGTAGAGTGATTATTGTCTAAGAGTTTTCCATTTTACGAGGCTTCCTCTTTCCTTGTCCTCTGGCTAGAGAGGGTAGGCTTTTTTTGGGGCTTGTTTTGTCTACACGTGTTAGTGTTTCTGGATTAGTAGCTTCTTCAGCAACGAGCGTAGTATGTATGAGGAAAAAAAAAAACAGTGAACTTACCATAATGTCATTCGTCAAGTCTCCATGTCCCTCAGTTGTCAGTCCTTTTCATTCCACCTTCCAGAGTCTTGTGTTTGTTTTACATGCAATGTCCAGGGCTTTTAGTTGTACTTAATGGGAGAAGTAGGGAAAAGCATATCTACTCCATTTCCTGAAGTGGAATTCCTCTATCATGGTTTTAAAAAACATAATTTTTGACCCCTATACTTCAGGATAGTACATAGCAGACATACTACCATTTCTTGAATCAGTTTTTCCAGCTGCTTCTAAGTATCTATGTTAATGTGATTAAGCGAATCACTGTGAAGCTGAAGGGGTCTTTTCTGCATAAGAGGTCTTGGGAAGTTAAAAATCTTTTGGGTTTCTTCGAATTCAATGAGAGGGCTTAATTTTGTCTTATTTTCAGGTTAGGATCTCTAATACAGGCCTATAGTTATCCTTTGGTCAGCCATTCATTCTCGTCTCCAGAATCTTCTTTCAAGCAGAAAACCATTTTCAGCAGGGTACACATAAGGTTTACACACACACAGTTTTGATGATGCTAAGAGATAAGGGTGTGTTTATGCTTATGGCATTTGTATGTGTTTTAGATTATAGCCTTTCCCCCTCCTCCACATACACTGTTTTAAGAAAGTCATAATCAGAATGAGAAATGGCCCATACCTTCCTTTAGGGCTGCATGTAAAGGCACTTTCATTTCTGCCCTTCTCCAAAAGATGAAAGGTATAATGAGTACACTGTGAATGATTGAATGAGCTACAAGTCAATTGCTCTGAACTCTGTATTAATCCCACTTTCAATACAGAATGGAAGATGTCCTATGGTTCATTTAACTACCAAGTGGCATAAGCTGTTATTGTGTTATTCTCCAGAATTATAAAGTATTGCAAAACTTAATGTATAAAATACATGCAATAAAATGCTGGGCTGCCAAGCAAAGAAGACACCTTTGGTAATTTAAGGAGAGTAACTTTTAGAATGAACTGCAAACTCGCTCTTCGGTTCAAAATAGAATTGAGATATACGCTCCCCTCCCTTGCCCCAGATATTTCACTGAACTTCTGAAAGATGCATTTTGAAAAGTTTTTATAGACATTAAAAAACTAAATATAAGCATTTCCAATTTCTGTTTTAGTTACCTTCCTCTATCAGCTCCCTAGTGGGACAGGCAGGGAGGGAATCCCAGGAAGTGAAGGAGTGAGAAATGTGCTACCCAGTTCCAGTCTCAAGGCTTCTGGGCTGTGAGGATAAAGCCTGGAGGAGTTATGGCAATATGTACTTCTGAAATTGCGGTATCATTGACAGGTTGCATTTCTGAATAATTCAGATAACTTACCAGAGGGTGACCCTCAGATTGACAGTAAGTATACTATAGGAATGACCAGACTTCCAAGCTATTCCCTTGAAGTTCTGATATGGCAGGAAGAGGGAAAGCAGTGAGCTATCAGAGCCAACCTAAACACAATGTTTATAGAAGGAGGGATGATGAGAAAAGACAGTAAGAGCAGATGATCCAGGGGACAGTGGGTTCCAGGGTTTGGATTTGGTCAGGCAGCGGCTGCAGAGCTGTCTGGGTACATCCTCAGCTGGGCCCGTCAGCTGTGATCCAGAGAAGGGTGGAGGATGCCTACCATAGCCTCTGATGCTCCTGTTCAACTTGCTGCTGAAAGGGAGACTCGAGGGTTGTCTCACTGGTTGTCTTACAGAATCTGCACCTGGGTCAGAAAATATTCTTTGTGCCATTGACTTTTAGTAGCTGCATTTGGTTTAACATTAACTGCTCTACCTAATGATTAGGAATGGAGCCTTTGATCCACCCAAACAAATCTGACTCAAAACTAAACCCTGTCACTACAAACTTAGGTTTGTTACCTTGTTAATTCTACAAGGCTCCTTTCCTCACCTTTCAAAGGAGAAGCAATGACATCTCCCTCACAGGGTTGTTGCAATGATTAAATATGATAACTTGATGAAGTGCTTGGCACAATATTAAAAGATCAATGGTAATCACTGATAATATTTGCCATCATCACAGTATTAATTAACTTAGTTATTTATATGAAATAAATTTCTCTATAGCTTGTTTAAATTGTGATAGTTATTCAAAGGCAAACTTCAAAGAGTCTAACATAGTTTGATCATCTGTTGACTGACACAGTATTTTATTATGCATGTGAGCACAATGGCAGTTAGCTTTGTTTGCCCCTTGATAAACTCCTGGTGAGAACTGGCAAAGCTCCTGGGTACATGCTCTCTGGATGAAGCCATGCTAGGATTTGACTCCTGCCCAGAAATGCTTCTGCTGCAGAAATTTCTTGCCAGATCATTAAAGTTTTAAAATATTTTCAACCAACAAAGTACATAAAACAGGTATTCCCAGTTTTGTAGGGAAGACCATGCACAGGTGGGAAATAAGTGACCAGCAAATACAGTTGGCTGAAAATGTTTAACAAATTAACCACACACTTTTTTTCCATTAAGTCAGAGGAGAAAGATGTTGTTTGGTTTAAATGGTAACTAAAGTTTGTCATTTAGATTTGGAGGATCACACTGGAGCTTGGGAAGATGGCCAGCACCAAGGCTTTTGGCCTCCTCCACTTTCCAGGTTAGACTTGGCTTTGCTGAGTGCAACATTTGAGGAGGAGATGCTCCCCGCAGGTCCGATGGCCCCAGGGCTCAGCCTCTGACCACAATCGGAGGTCTGCTCGGGCTTTGGTGGAGGTTCCTCCACTACAACTGCTGTCTGGACACCTGCTGGCATAGGCTCACTTATCCCAGGAACTTTGACCATTTATCCCAGGCACCTGGCCTCTTCTGCCTCTCGGGCCTTGCCTCTCTCTCCTTGTCCTCATAGTCTGTCCCTGTCCTTCTCCCCAGTGTGGTCAGCAACAAGAGCACTTAGGTTTCTCCACACGATCTGCATTATGCCATGGACAGAACTGCTTAGCAGTGCTTAGAGTACACACTGTAAAGGAATTTGGGGATATGCTAATGAGGAAGCCCATAACCAGAAGCAGAGAAGATTCACAATCAAATTGCAATAAATCTGCAGAGACTCCTTAAAGAACAAGACACACAGGAAAAGCCTGATTGCTGGAAAAACTGCTTTGCAAATGAGTAGTACGGCTGCTGAATCTTTGAAAAGACAGCAGTACTTTCAGAAAGACACAACCGAAGGCCCTAACCACATATTAGTCAGCCCAAATGACTGGCCGATGAATGATAGTGCCGCATGTGCAATCTCTCTCAGAAGAGTTTCTGGAGGGATTCAGGTTTGAATGCTGATGTGGAAAGTAAATAAAATGTTCCAATTTGCTCTTCTCTCTTCCTCCTCAACCAACTGCCCCTGGCCCATCTCCCAGATTTGTATTCTCCCCTGCTTGCTCTGCCTACATCAACAGCCTTGAACAGCACAGAGTTGCTAAGTGACATACAATTCTATCCCATTTTCATCTTAAAGGACCAAATTAGTATATCAATGAATATCACGTCCATGTGATGATGAGTACAATTTATAAGTTAAGATTTTGAGGTAAAACGGAACATAAAAAGCTAAATAATTTTGGACAAGTTCATATGGATGTCTTTAAACATCCACCTATATACTCCATTAGATGAATTCATTGAAGATTGTGATGTACTATATTATAATATTTGATGGAACGTAAAGTATTATTTCTTTTCATGAAAATTCACAGGACCATGATTATATGGCAGAGTCTTTCTCTCATTACTTTTAAAATAACAAAATTTCATTTTTCCTCATTTAGGGTCAAATCAGCGATCCAGAGGTATATCAGAATAAGACAGTACTTTATATGTTGTACCAGAGTAAATCCTGATCTTCTCAATGTGAAGTTTAGACTTTGTAAAGGAAAAGCAAATAACTTTTCTTCCGAGTTAAAGACAGTGCTGCTTAACTGTTTCTCTTAACTGATTCTGTGGTGAAAAGAAATAGGAACGTTCCAACTTAACAGTTGGCACATTTTTTTTAAAGCCTCCTTTTTCTAAAGACTTCTTTTTCTATTTATCTTCAGGCCTAGTTCATAAAGCTTTAATGGGCTTTAGGATTCAATGCTTGGTAACATGAAATCATAGACTCTGAGGGTGGTAAGGATTTGAACATGTTATGTTTCTCAGAAGGTTGTGACTTGCCCAAAGTCCCATGAGTGGGGGCTGAATGGTCAAGGATTTGCAATTAGGTTCTGTATTCTTTCTGGTTATAGATGAAAAACTAAGGAACAGAGGATGTGGATCTTGTATAGGTGGATTATAAAGGTAGACTAAAGGGGCGCCTGGGTGGCTCAGTCGGTTGGGCGGCCGACTTCGGCTCAGGTCATGATCTCGCGGTCCGTGAGTTCGAGCCCCGCGTCGGGCTCTGGGCTTATGGCTCAGAGCCTGGAGCCTGCTTCCAATTCTGTGTCTCCCTCTCTCTCTGCCCCTCCCCCGTTCATGCTCTGTCTCTCTCTGTCTCAAAAATGAATAAAACGTTTAAAAAAAAAAATTAAAAAAAAAATAAATAAAGGTAGACTAAACCAGAAATTCCTTGTGACTTCTTAGGCCCAGATTGAAAGAAATTTATTTTGAGAATTGAAAACAAACAAATTGTGCTGGTTCATGGTCAAATTCCACATTAGATGGAAGTCACCACAATTCCCCATTTGGCCTCACATCCACTGTGACCACCTGGCTTCAAGGTTCAAGTCCTCTGCCGTTGGGTACAAGTCACCTCTTGTGACATTGCAGTAAACTAGTCTCCTTGATTCTACCCTTGCCCTCCCACCCCCCCGCCCCCTCCAATCTACTCTCATCTCAGCAGCCTAGAGTGATTTTGGCTTTTTGTCTGACAAAGCATCATGTCATCTGTTTCCTCACTTCATCTTTTGTCACTCTTGTTCATTCTATTGCAGTCCCCAGCCCTCCTTGTATTTCCTTGTACATGCTAGGTCCTCTCTAATCTCAGGGTTTTACATTTGCTGTTTCCTTTACTTAGAATGCTTTTCCAACATATTGCATGGCTTGCATTTCTTTCAGATTTTTGTTCAAACGTCACTTCAATGAATCCTGGCCTGACTATTCTAGTGCAGTTGCAATCATTGGCACTTTCCATTTTCCTTTCCTGCTTCCCGCAGCCATGGCATTCATTACTTAGAATATATTGCATATTTCTTTAGGCAGTTTAGCGTCTACTTCAGAATGCAGACATTGTGATGGTACTGTTTTTTCATGGCTGTATCTCCGATGTCTAGAACAATGTCTGACCCGCAGGAGATGCCCGGTAAATGTTGGGCGAATGCATGAATGAGCAGTGCGATAACAAGACCTCTGGGATGTTCAAAAGATTATGTTTTCTCGGGCTTTTTTGTTTTGTCTTTTGTTGTTGTTGTTGTTGTTGTTGTTGTTGTTGTTATGGACTGAACCTTGTTAAAGCGTCCTGCTGTAGCACGGAACTTTCCAGCGTAAGAAAATTTATGTTTTTTGGACGTAGTCTGCTTTTTTTTTTTGCACAGCTAAACCAACAAACATATATCTTTCTTGAGTTAATTACTGGAAAGGAAATATGCTGTAAAGCCAAACCAAAACCAAAGCCACTTTCCTAAAACTCTATAAAGAATATATTTTCATCCTGGTAAATTAGGAAAAAACACAATTGTCTCTTTCTTTCTTCTTCTGAGTTCTTCAAGAAATCTCAAAGAAAAAAAATGTAGACAGGAGGTCAGCAGTCATGAATCAGATTTCCTCTTGATGGGCTTTTTATAGACCTATAACAAAGTGAAGCCCTGGAAATTGTGTTAGGTAATGGGGATTCTGACAGACCCTTTAAGTACGTGGAACTAGGAGGTGCTGCTATAATTCTGCTGCTTCAGATGAAAATTTCAAGTGTTTTCATTAGGTACAACAGCTGTTTCTATTACAGATAACAGATCTCAGAGGTGGTGATGCTGATATCAACTTCTAGTGGGCTCAGAACACAGTGTAGCTTGTACAATTAGGTTTTTTTAATTATTTTTTTCTGCACACGCAAATTAACTCTGTAGCAGTAAAAGGAAATTACTTACTTGCTACCGGAATTGTCTGAAAGTGATATGATCATGCTCTGTAGAGTCACATTAACCAAATTAAAAGCCCTTGGGAAAAATTTGGCACCCTGTTCCTTCCCATTCACATCTTCGTAAAGACCTCTCAGGAGCTTCCATTTAGAAAAAGTTAGGATCATTACCAGGGCTTTTAATTTGGAAAGATGAGCTGCTCACCAGTGAGTCCTTCTAGACACCTAGTGGTTGAGTAGAGTGGCTCTGCAGTGTTCCAACCTCAGAGGCCTTGACATTACTATCCTCCTGATTCTTGCTTGCAGGTGTTTTCCAGCACAGGACACAGGTCCATAGCTCTGCTGCTGAAGCTTGTCTCCAAGATAGATGCTATCATTTCATTCTCCTCATGAACGCACTTGTCCTCGGAGAAATGGAATCTATTCCTCCAACCCTGTGAATCTGGGCTGGCCTGTAACTACTTCAACTAGTAGAATATGGTGGAAGTTCTGGAAGTGGCCTTAAAGAAGACTGGTGGTTTCCACTTCCTTTCTCTTGAAATATTTCCTCTTGGAACCCAGCTGTAATGCTGTTTAAAGCCTCATTCACATGGACAGGCCACATGGGTAGGCAGTCCAGTCAGCTGTGTCAACCATATGAGGGAGCCATGTTGTAGTCTAGTACATCTTAGCCTTCAGATGACTCTAGCCCCAGGCACAGAAGCCAGTTGATTGAACTACATGAGAGACAGTGAGCAAGATCCACTCCTAGCTGAGTCTCGTCAGCTCATAGAATTGTGAGAGATAATATTGGATTATTATTCTAAACCACTATATTTGGGTGATTGATGACACAGTAATAAATAACTGCAATAGCAGCAAAGTGGGAAGTCATAGGCTAAACATTTCTTTGAATGTAAGCATCAAAAACTACCTTATTGTGAGGTGGAATTGGTGGTTATCTGTAAGATGTAAGTAGGTATAGACAAATGTCAATTTCTCTTCCACCTTTTTTAATTTTTTTTTTCAACGTTTATTTATTTTTGGGACAGAGAGAGACAGAGCATGAACGGGGGAGGGGCAGAGAGAGAGAGAGAGACACAGAATCGGAAACAGGCTCCAGGCTCTGAGCCATCAGCCCAGAGCCCGACGCGGAGCTCGAACTCACGGACCGCGAGATCGTGACCTGGCTGAAGTCGGACGCTTAACCGACTGTGCCACCCAGGCGCCCCTCTCTTCCACCTTTTTAGCTAGTCCTTGGAATTTCATTGCCGGACTGCCACTTTATTATCACTTGGATTTGTAAGTGCAAAGATGTAGTGTACAAAGGTATATACTTTTGGGATGGATAATGCTATAAACCAGGGTACAGCATACGTTTTCTGTGTAGGGTCAGTTAGTAAATATTTTAGGCTTTGTGAGCTATACGGCCTCTCTAGCAACTACTCAACTTGACCAAGGTGACATAGACCATATGTAAATGAATGACATGGCTGTGTGCGATAAATTTTTTTTTTTTAATTTTATTTAGAAAAATAGGTGACTAGTTGGTTTTGACCTGTGCGCTCTAGTTTTCTAACCTCATGCCAAAAAATGATTTCTATAGCGAACAGAGATATTTGATTCTTTTGCTTGACTCTCATCAGCATTGCATTTGGTTTACCTCCAGCTGCAATTCCTCTTGCCATTTCTTCTGAGTCTCCTTTGTATGGTTCTCTTCTTAAGTTTGGAATGTGCTCTGCAAGGCTCTCTTCTTATTCTATGCTCTTTCTCAGCCATCTCACCCTCTCTTATGATTTCAGTTGATATCAATTTGCCAACAACTAAAAAAATCTCTGTTTGGTCTTTTATCCAGAACTCCAGACTCCTGTACTTTCCCTTGGATATTTTGCCAGCATCCTAAGCTCAATGCATTTTTGTGCCAGTTATTAGCCCATAATTTCTTAACTCCAAACCCACCCTTCTATGATTAACTCTGTGATGCTGGGGGCTGGAACTCTGCAAACCTCATTTCTGTTTTGCCAGTTGTTAGTCTCCATCACTAGGAGGTGATATAGGGGCATTGCAATGCCAAAGGAGAAAGGAGGGACTTGCTGCTGACTTCCTGCCCTTTGGGGTTCCTGTGAGCATCTCTGAAATGAGGCTTCTTTGCTCCAGAAAGTTGTGTTCCTTTCTGTAGTAGCAGGTGAATCTAGTGTTTTCGAAAGTTGCACAATTACCTCCATTACCACTCCCTCCCTGCTCCTGCCACCCTCCCTCCCATCAGCACCAGTGAGTTAGTGCCCCCTCCTAAGTCTGGATCTCAACCCTTCAGGATTCCGCTCCAAGAGTGGAGATAATAGCACCAGTTGAGCAATGCCTTCTAGTGGGAGGTCTAAGTTTTGGTCCAGCAGGGTCCTTGCTCCAAATTTCGAAGTTTTAGTAATTCCAGTCTCTTCTCTTTGATTTCCCAGCCCTAATGGGTGGTAGCTGCTCATTTTAATTGCTTCTTCTGTGCTAAATTTATGGTTCTCCTTTGCTTTTTCAGTTCCCTAGTTAACAATGACATACATACCTAGTTAGCCATTCTTTATATTAAATTCCCTTTCAAGTCTCCTGACTGGATTCTGAAAGAGTTTACAGTCTCAGCCCAAAGCTACACTTTTGAAGGGCTTTCTTCCTTAGTAAATGGTACCAGTGAACCTCTCGCCATTCCCCGCCCAGTGACTCAAGCCCAATGTCTGGGCATCATTCTTACTTTTCCTGTTCTCTAAACTCCCTTATGCACTCAGTGAACAAGGCCTATAGATTTGGCTTCCTGCACATTCCTTCTATCTGTCTGCTTCTTTTCGTCTCCACACCCACCACCATAGATCAGGCCATTGCCTTATAACTGACTGCCCCACATTTCTATAGCTCCTCAATCTGTTCTCCCACTGTAGCTCTAGAGATGTCTCAGAAACATTTTCCAGATAAACGCTTTCTGAAACATTCCAAATCCTTAACATAATTTATAAGTCTTTCTGTGATTTGACTTCCGTTTCTGCACTTCATTTTGAAATATGTTCCTTGCTCCTTTAACATTTTTTCTCAGTTGTTAAATGTGCCCTGCTTTCTTTGTGCTCTTGGCATAAACTCTTCCTTCTCTGCAGAAATCTCCCTTTTCTCCTAGATAACTACTACATATCCTTGAAATGTTGTATAAATATCACTTTCTCAGAGATGGCATTTCTGACCTCCCAGACCAGATCATATTTCCCTATTTGTTTCTATAGATTATTGAACATCCACTTTTTAACTACAATATTCAGTAAATTTGTAGCTGTATACTTGTCTTCTTTCCAAGATGGTCAGGCTCATATAGGCAGGGGCTGTGTTTGTATTGTCCAGCACAATATCCGTAAGTGTTCTTTCTAGCACAGTAGATTGTCGACAAATATTTGCTGCATTCAGTTAATTTCTGTTCTAGGTATTTTACCATAGGACCTCTGAAATGATTACAGAAGACACCCATTTCCTCACATGCACTAGATTCCTTCATGGCTGACTATTACCTCTTAAACCGGAGGCTTCTTTGGTTTATTCTCACATCTCCTGACACCAGGTCTCCCTTTATGGGTTCTCACAGTAATTGGAGGAGACTGAATGGAGAGTAGACTGACTAGAATTTATTACCTTTAATTGGACTGGAGACCCAACATTACTCCCTCCTACATTGTCAGAGAGCTCTGTAGTGTCACACAAGTCTTCCGAGTACCTGATGCTAGGTGCATCTTTGTCCTTGTTTTATTTAACTCAGGTAACCAATGAAGGGATGCTCCTCTACTTCTCCCATCCAAGTACTAACCAGGCCTGACCCTGCTTAGCTTCCGAGGTTAGAAGAGATTGGGTGCATTCAGGGTGGTATGGTTGTAGACTATTCCTCTACTTCTTTTTTAAATGTTTTATTATTTCTTTATTTTGGGGGGAGAGAGAGGACGAACCATGAGATCACGACCTTAGCCAAAATCAAGAGTTGGCTGCTTCACCAGCTGAACCACCCAGGCACCCTGACTGTTCCTCTACTTCTAATAACCAGTATGTTACTCCTCCACTCAAAGCATCAATGTGCTAGTTTTTCTGTAGTTCTCTGAAATGTAGCCATTCTTCCTCAAGTGACAAAATATAGGGGAAAGTGTTGGGAGGTGGACTAAAACATTGATGAATGGGCCTTAAGAAAATCTACAATAAGCAATAATGGAGAAGGCAGATAATGAAAATAGAATATGAAAATGAGCACAAGAAGACCCATGAAAGCATATGACCACAATCTGCTGGAGGAGCAGACCTGAGGAAATAGATTAAATAAATCCATTTTGATTCTGGTTACACTTCCAGGGAGATAGCTGCATTTATTTAAAAAACCCAAACAGACAATAAAACAACCTGAAGAGCTTTCTTTTCTTTGTATCTTCTAAACAGATTTGACCCAAGATGGACATTTTCTCCGAGAATAATATATCTTTTTTCCTTCAGCTCAAAGTTTTACCTTTTGGATTGTATTCCACACACGTTCTTTATCGTTTCTTCTTCCTTCAAGGGTGTCCATAGCATCTGCCATTAGTGACTGCAGCTGTGGCACCAAGATAAAAATTATCAGCATGGAATTCACACAGAAATGACTTCTCTAAATACACAGATTAAAACCTAATTAAAAAATCATTTGTACGCTGATGATTTTATTACTCATCTTTCCGACAATGAACACCGCCACCTCATCTTTGCTTCAGTCATTACCAAGTATTATTGCAGATATAAAATATTGTAACAATGGAAAGATTCTTCTTGAGGATTTGTAGAAAACATATAGGTTTTAATGTAGTAAGTGTTGCTGTTTTGTAAAAAACAGATTTGGGTTGTAAAGAATGAAGGCGGTAGTTAATTCTCTCAGGAAATGGCATGTAGTACATGAGCGCACTTTAGTATTTTCTCCTGAGGCTAATGTATCATAATTCTAGGCCTCATGCAAAAGCTCACCCGAGGACAATACTAAAATTGTGCTGTTTTATTGCATTTTAAAGGATCTAGCTCATTTAAGTTCTTTTACTATCCTTTTATTTCCTAAAATTTCAAAATAACCAAGTTGCCTTTTTGAAAGGCAAGTTTAAAAAAGTCCACCCTTTGCCCCAAACTGCCTTGTCCCAATTGAAAAGAATCTGATCTACATGCTACGTATGCGGTTGTAAGGTAATGAAGCTGCATCGAGCCATGCGATATTCAAAGCTAGAGAAGAAAGTTCTCTAAAAAAGAACAAATGTCAGTTCAGTTCACTGTGCCATCAAAGAGTATGAACCCTTAGATAATCTCTCTGTACTTTAGATATTGCAGAGCTTAAGCAGGAGGGCAGAGTTGAGTCACTCAAAACTCTTCTACTGAGCAGTCACTGTTTATATAGCACCATAAAAGATATTACCAGGATTTATTTTCTAGGTTAACCTATGCTTGGAAGTTGGAAAGTAAAATCTATTACTTAAGGTGATGAAATCTTGTAAGATACATGATTTTTAAATATTTGGCCTGTACATGTACGTCCATATACATTACATTTTTTTCTAGTAGGCATATAAATTATGAAAATACCCCTGAAATCCTATTTTCCAAGGTTTCAGATAATGGGATATTGCACAACATGTGAGTAAGGGATGTCAATAATGCTAGTTTGATGCTCTGTGTATATATTTGGAAATGTAAGTATTTCCAGAGGAAAAAAAAAAAGCTCCAGATAGGTGGTTAAGAAGACCTAAGTGCAGAAAACTCCCCTGTATTTTTCATTTAAATCTTGAGTGTGCTTTTTAGGAAGACAGGATCAACACTGTGCCAGCTTCTTAAATTAACATTTTCTTTGCTTCCTCTTATCTCAGAGGAGCATTAATCATCTAAAATTGGCTATAATATGCACTTTGAAAACTCCATACTTACTGCACTCCTGAATGCGTTATGAATGGAAGGATAAACACTTAGCCTTTTAGAAGGTGCTCCACTGCGCACAACCATAAAGGTTTACAAAGTATTATTGCCGGTTTTGATTTAGTAATTCCTTGATTACTAGACTCCCTCCCCCCACAGTTTAATACTTTGGTACGCATAGTTTTATCATTCAGCTAGTCAGACCCTTTTATATACTTTGAATATCAGTATTTATAATACCTTTTTATAGGGTCAGATGAACATTATAAATGTTGGCAGTTCACTTCTTGTTGGATTAATTTGTTACAACTTTAAAAGCTCAAAGAGGGAGGGTTGCTTTAGTTATCTGAAAATTACAGGTGATCGGTTTGGGCTGTTCTCATCCTTGCTATGTGAATTCAATTCAGGTCTATAATTAGTTTTAGCTACCTTCAATTAAAGCCTCAAAGTAAAGAGCCCTCCCTTACAACACATTAGGATTTCCATATACAGTGAATTTTACCTTTCCTCGAATGGCCCTCACATTGGTTAGTAATAGTTTTACAAATGAGGAGCCATCATTTCTCATATTAATTATGGTTATAATAGACACATCTGTTTGAAGATTGTTTCTGTGAGATAGTCCATCAACTGATTTTTGACTGGCTCTGTGTTTTCTGAGTTAATTGGTCAATTCAGTTAAGAAAAAAAAAAGCCATTTGTCTAACTACATTTTCCCTTGCAATGAAACAACTGTTTTATCTAAATGTACCAGTGTGTGTGTGTGTGTGTGTGTGTGTGTGTGTTGGCACTACCAACATATATGTGATGCTAGAAGTGAATAAGAAAACTAAAAAGACTATTTCATAGGGTTGTTTTTTATATAGTAATTACTCTTGTCCTCTCTACTTTCCCTTACAAGAAAATTATATACTAACCCATCTGGGAGTTTAAGAAATAATTTATCAAAATTATATTTTATTTAAAGCAAAAAGCCTGACCCACAATATGAGTAGTCAGCCCTTTTCCATGTTTTTACACATCACAAAGTTCTTAATATAAAAATGGAGGCTAGTCGACATGAGCAAATAAAAGACAGAAACACATCTTTCTACATTTTCCAATTTCTTTATTAAAATGCCTCAGGAGGGTTGGGCAGGTTGCCCTCAGACTACATTGATTCTCACAATTTTGTTTTTCAGGACATATCATTCTTCTGTTGGCTGGGGGCCTGTGAAAGCCTTAAACAAAGAAAAACACTTACCAATTCCGTCTCCTCTTGACTGATGTCCTGTAGATAGGGAATGGTTGCCAGCTCCGCCATTGCTTGATTGATCACCTGGGACTGCTCCTTCACTCTCTGCAGCCGGCTCAGGAGGCTGGCATACTGCAGCTTCTCCATCACACCCGAGCACCCGTGGAAACTCCCCTAGTCTCCCAGTAAAAGGAAATGTTTTAGACCAAAATCATGGAAATAGACCTCTCCCTAGAGATTGAAGTCAGGGATTATTATATTTACATCCTTGGAAGCGATGGCTACCTAACACAAATAAGTATTTCTTTCCATTATTTTAGAGAATTGTCTGCACCCTTCCTTCAAACAGATGAATGTACAAAAAGGAAACGCTTTGCAAGACTGTTGAGAAGGATGTGCAGGTGGCCCTGTAGAAGGAATCTGGGCTGAGGGGAAAAGAGGGGACTGAAATCGAATGTGTTCCACTCTCCCAGTGGGGATCCCACAAAGTTGTGTTCATTTAGAGAGGGTGACTTTATCTATGTCACCAAGGCATCATGGGAGCTAAGAGTTGCCTACTGTCTTGTGTATATAAAAGAATACTTTTTATGCAAGTTGAATCCTGAAAAATGTTATGCATATTGAATTCTGTCTACCCTAATGGCTAAAATTAAATCTGCTTTTACCTTTAGTTCTCACTGGATGGCCTTGGACTCTGGTTCCCCTCCTTGTGGTATTAGAGCACTTGATTCTGGCTCCTTGGACCATCCCAACAACTGACACAATCCATCCTGAAATAGGCTCCGTACACATTTGTAAGGGCCAGCCCCTCCCCCATGAATCTATTGGTATTTTGGGCTTTCTTAAAAATGGGGCACACTTTTAATAAGGTGTGCCAGTCAGCCATAAAACAGGAGACATGACCTTCTCTAAAACTTCTAATACAAATTGTAATGCTTGATGGGAAAAATAAAACATCACAAAATTCTCATTTATATTTAGGAAAAAGGGGACAGAAGGGTATCTAAGGATTAATATAAAAGCTTTGAATTTCTGCTGTATTTGGAGGGTGATAAGAAGTGGGAAGTCACAGGAAGATATAGTTTGGCAACTGCATTCCACATCCTGGTGCTCAGAAGAGTAAGTCTGGATGACTGGTGTTCCTTTATAACAGGGTTCCTCCTTGACCACCTGTACAGGAATCATGAGGTTTTGTTAACTGTGCAGAGTACTGGGCCTTACAAGGTGAATCACTATCTCTTGATATGTTGCCCTAGAAATATGATTTTTAGCTAGGTTCCCCCCCATATTCAAATATCTCAAGTTGAAGTTGAACAAACCACCATTTTAAAGCCTAATATTTGAACAAAGGCTATTTTAGTTTGTGTATGTTTATAGAACAGATTTTTCTCTCCAGACATTAGAGAAGGCAGACATGATTTTTTCTTCTTAAAATAGAATCTCTTCTAAAAAGAAAAATTATTAGAAACTAGCGTTACTAAAGAGCATCTGAATTTCAACTTGCATGTGGAAAGCAGTTCTTTCTGAAATGTCACATTCGTGTTTTGATGGACACTGACCTCTAGAAGTTGGCACTCTTCTAGCATCTTGGTAGTATAGGAAGGTTGAGGAGCATTACATTGTATATGCTGTATATGCCTCCCTAACACTTATCTGTGCCATTTGACTAATGCCCTTCTATCTCTGCTAATTTGTTTTTCTTGATTAATCATTTATCTGAAAACCTGTGAGCCTATAGGAGTGATGATTGCAATTGTGGATTTGGGATCCCTTCTCTGACTTGACAAAATAGCTAGCCTACCCATTTAGTTTAAACATGTAGCTAAACAATGGGACACTGTCAAATAGAGGAAAGCAAGTTGCAGGAGAAACTGTTTTCTTTCTGAAGAAAAATTGCTTTCTTTGTTCTTCTTTAAAATAAACAATGGGGCTCATTGTAGGAAAGTGGTGTAGTGACTCAACTCCAAAGAGCAGAAACAACAGCAGTCTGCTCGGGAACATAATCTATCAGTGTAATTTTCCAAAACATCAGGAAAATAAAAATAGTGGAAGGCAATGGTGCTTTGTTAGCTTGATTGCTGGATGCATAACAAAACAGGAAGCGCTCCATACAAATCAGATTCTAGGGAGAGAGCATAGTTGACTGCTAATCGTTACCTATCCTCCCCCACTACCTTAAGCCAATGCATTTTTAGTTATCAGGGGACTATAAGTTAATATTTTACCTATACAAGATGTGGGTTTTTGAGAGACATAGTGAAAAAGAGATACCAATTGATATCTAACGCCAGGAGGAATGTTTTGATGCTGTTTCTTTAAGAAAATAAAGGAAATAATGAAACATGAAGGAATTAGGTTAAACATCTAATGTTACCAAAAGCTAAATCTAAAGGGAAAGTAGCCCTCCCAATGAGACTTCAGGAGTGATCAAAAGTGTCCTTAGCTGCTGGAAAGAGTGTAATAAAGTGGCCAAGACTGAAGCTAAAACCTCATACAGGTACAATGAAGGTTAGGTAAATATCAAGTGCAAATGAAAGCTTCAGTCCGAGAATTGCCTAGATTTAACAGCAGGTATGGTTAAATGTTTGGCAAGTAAGTGGTACTATATAATACCATTAGAAAGCAGAACCCAAGTAAATATATTTCCATTTGACATACGTGTAGAATCATTAATTGCAAAAAAGGGGTAGAAAACGCATATCATTGTTCATTTCAAATGTGTATATGTAAACATTTTTTATGCTTCACTTGGAGGAAATTAAAAGTAAAATTAATGAGGTATTAAAACATGGTTAGGTCATTTTTTGGCAAGTCAGGCTGTGAAGAAGGCTTCATGCATGGCGAGAGATTTTATTATTTTAACTCTTTAACATTTAGCCCAGGAAGCACAGTACATAAGGTTTGAAACTGACAGCAGCCAATAAAGTTAATGAATGGAAAAGCACAATGGCATATGGTAGCATGTGAAATAATTAGGACAAGGATCCAGAGAAGGAAAAATACCATTAGAGCAGAGCTACTGGTTGAGTGGGGTTGATGTTAAATGGGATTAAGAGCCACCGGGTAGGAAGGTGGTAGAATGTTTTAGATTATAACTCTTACGGTACCAGAATCATTCTTGTTTGGCCATGTGTTATTGTTGTATGCCTAGTAAAGGAATCTATAAAGATAAGGAAACTGGGGTCAGAGTGTAAGGAGAATCATTGCCTGACACACAGAAAACCAGGAATGTCCTTGTCTCCTTCTACCGTCTCGTGGCAAGAGATGAAAATTCATGTTCCCTGGGAAGCCCTACTGTGGTGAGTAGATTCACTCCATGGCTGGAGATGACACTTCTAATCCTGCCTTTGTGAATAGATCTGAGCACATTAGTGATCTAAGGAAAAAAGTTAGAAATCTGTAGGACACTCACACAATCATTTTAGAGGAACATATAATTTCCAAGTATACAGCTTGCATAAAGAAAAACAAAGGTCTATCAAACTGTCCTTTGTCAAAACAAACTAAAACCAATACAAATAATTTAAAATCCTGAAATTTGTACTGCTTTACAAAGTGTTTCAACATGGATTATGTACTTTTGGTCTCCAACAACTCTGTGAGGTGGGCCTGGCAGATATCAGCTTATTTAATAAATGAGAAAAAATAGCTCAGAGGTTAAGCGACTTGCCCTAGGGTTACACAAAGCATAGCCTTGGACCAAAGTCTTCATCTGTAGGTGTCACAAGTGAGGGTAACAACTAATATGAACAATGCAATACCTAAACATTCAAGTGGACAGCATTTGATATGTGACAAGTAAAAAAAACACATACTTCAGGGAATCTTAAAAACACTGTTGAGTGTTTCTTGGGTCACGGTTAATGGCAAAATGTAGCAATAATTTCTACTTACCAACTCATTACTTGCTTCATTAAGCTAGGTTACCTTCGCAGCCAATTTTATTCAGTCCTGCTTTATGAAGCTGTAGTTGGACATACAAGAAAAAGCCTAGAGGCCAATATTTGGATATACTTGTGGTTCCTGGGTACCTTCTGGCTCACTTGCTTCAATTCCATTGCATCCATATTTGAGATAATCTTCTAAAAACTATTTTGGAAGATTCCATTTCCCATAGAGTTAACCTAGAAATGTTGATAAAATGCCTTGCACGTAGCAAAGTGGTGCTGACTTATTTTAAAGAAGACTGAGGGATTATTTCGATGCTAAGAATTTTAGTTGTGGTTTTCAAATATCCTTTATGGACACATGAAGATACATGCACATACAAATTTATAAGTGGATAGAATGCCCTTTGAAACGTGAGAAGAAAATGAGTGAAGAATATTTAAAAAGTGTGTGATATCTAGATAGGCCCAAAGTGCATACACAACACACTGTGAGATATGAACTGGCAAGAGGTGATGTGGCCAGTGCCCTGACAAGTAATAAGGTATGGCCACTGTTGCCCCAAAGAGCCAGGGCACCAAGAGATCACTTCCACAACTTTCAGCTCTGCTAAGCTAACCATGGCTCTGCTAGGCTAACCATGAACTGAAGAGGTGAAATAATGCTGTATGGTGATGGTTTTTGTTAGCAAAGATTCCACTGCTTGCAAGGGTCTGGTGATGACAAGGATGATGTACGCGGGTCTCTAACCGAGGTTGGTGATGGTGTGTGTATGGCTGGAGGAGGTTATGATAGAGGGTAAATTGGAGAACAGGACCTAAAATTTGTGGTAGAGCCAATGAGATTGCTATAAACTGAAAGTTTGTATCCACCCATCCAAATTCATATATTGAAGTCCTAATCCTGGGTGTGATGGTATAGTGATGGGGCCTTTGGGATTAGACAAAGTCATTAGGGTGGAAGCCTCGTGATAGGATTGATGCTCTTATATGAAGAGACACCAGAGAGCTTACTGTCTGCCACGTGAGCACACAGATAGAAGGTGGCGCCGATTGCAAGCCAGGAAGAGGGACTTCATCAGAACTTGAGCATGTGGCACCCTGATCTTGGATTTCTAGCCTCTAGAACTGTGAGAAAATGGAAATGGATTTCTTCTTCTTCTTCTTTTAATTTTTTAATGTTTGTTTATTTTCGAGAGAGAGAAACAGAGTGTGGGTGGGGGAGGGGCAGAGAGAGAGGGAGACACAGAATCTGAAGCAGGCTCCAGGCTCTGAGCTGTCAGCACAGAGCCCAATGTGGGGCTCAAACTCATGAGCCGTGATATCATGACTTGAGCCAAAGTCAGACGCTTAACCGACTGAACCACCCAGGCACTCCTGGATTTCTTCTTAGTAGAAATATAGGAGAGATAATTGAGTGGAACGCAGTTATGGGGAGGGGGGGAGCTATGTGGTAGGAAAATCAGTAAAAATGTGCTTTTGTATTTGTAATGCATAGAATTACAAATCGTGCAAATAGATTAGGGGTTTTATAGCTTTTTAAAAATGCTGAATAATGTTATTGAGCAGATAAACTGCTGAACAGATGTTAAGTAGCTGTTTGTGATGACCCCCTTGGTTCCCCTTGTAAGGTAAGAACATCAAATCAATGATGTAATACAAAAGCCACAAAAAGAAAATTCTTCAAAATTTCCAGCTTCTAGGCCTTTTGAAAAATATTTTAAAAGGGGAAAATCTGTAGTCTTTATAGCCTGTTAATGGGAAGTTCCCTTTATGAACTTTCAGCATAATGGCTTACATTTTGTAAAACAGTACAGCATAATTCAGGTCTTATTTTGGGCTTTTTAACACTGAAAAGTAGAAAGGGCAAATTTTCCCTGGATCAGAAAACTTACCTTAGGGGTGTACAAAGATCAATTGCCAACTCTTAGGGTAGTATCCAATTTAGAAGTGTGGTGCAGAGGCACTAGCTTGAAAATTCCGAATTCTTGTGTACGTAACAAAATAGTTACGTATAATAGCCCAATATATGAAGTAGGGAAACACTGTGTTCACTAAAAATGTGTTGCTGATTTGAAGTGACAAATGTACTGCAAACTTGAATTAGATATCAGGAAGGCACAAAGAAAAATCTCTTTAAAGAGACACTAGCCTAATAAATTCTAGAAATTGCATAGTGTAGCATTGCAATATGTTTTAAAATATATATATAAATATACACACACACATATATATACATATACATATATATGTATATATATGTGTATATATGTGTATATATATGTGTATATATGTGTGTGCGTGTGTATATATATATATATATATATATATATATATATTTTAAAACATATTGCAATGCTACACTATGCAATTTCCAGAATTTGTTATGTGTATATATATATATATATGTGTGTGTGTGTGTGTGTGTGTGTGTGTGTGTGTATATGTGTGTGTGTATATATATATTTTAAAACATATATACATATGTATATATATGTGTATATATGTGTGTGTGTATGTATATATATATACATACATATACATATGTTTTTTTAAAATATGAAATTTATTGTCAAATTGGTTTCCATACAACACCCAGTGCTCATCCCAACAGGTGCCCTCCTCAGTGCCCATTACCCACCCTCCCCGCCCTCCCACCCCCAATCAACCCTCAAGTTTATTCTCAGTTTTTAAGAGTCTCTTATGGTTTGGCTCCCTCCCTCTCTAACTGTTCTTTGTTTTCTTCCCCTCCCCCATGGTCTTCTGTTATGTTTCTCAGGATCCACATAAGAGTGAAAACATATGGTATCTGTCTTTCTCCGTATGACTTATTTCACTTAGCATCACACTCTCCAGTTCCATCCACGTTGCTACAAAAGGCCATATTTCATTCTTTCTCATTGCCATGTAGTATTCCATTGTGTATATAAACCACAATTTTTTTATTCATCAGTTGATGGACATTTAGGCTCTTTCCATAATTTGGCTATTGTTGAAAGTGCTGCTGTAAACATTGGGGTACAAGTGCCCCTATGCATCAGCACTCCTGTATCCCTTGGGTAAATTCCTAGCAGTGCTACTGCTGGGTATAGGGTAGGTCTATTTAATTTTTTTGAGGAACCTCCACACTGTTTTCCAGAGCGGATGCACCAGTTTGCATTCCCACCAAAGTGCACAAGAGTTCCTGTTTCTCTACATTCTCTCCAGCATCTATAGTCTCCTGATTTGTTCATTTTAGCCACTCTGACTGGCGTGAGGTGGTATCTCAGTGCGGTTTTTGTTTTAAAATATATTAAAACAACCCAAATCATCAGCTAAACTTTGCTTGGTTTTGCAGATGAGATTTACCATGAATGCTTCTGAAATCTTCCAATATTTGCAATATTTGCACCATAAACTTTCCATACTTTTGGAATTGTCTAAAATTTGTGCTTTGGACAAATATAAGACACTCATATACCTACATTCAATTGGGTGCTTCTAATAAAGTCCAGTATTGGCAAGATCCGCTTCCCCATTGTCTCCATGTGCCTCACTGTGTCTTCTTTGGTCAGCAGACCGAAGGGAGTTTTATGTTCTAAAAATTGTAACAGTAAACTTTTATACTATTTTTCCAGACTTTCATTTCAAAAATGCTTTCTTTGGCAAGCTATATACAGATATCTCAACCTTAATAGATATGAAATCTTTAGTGTAGAAACTAGTACCATCCCTAGACCACATGCATAACAATGAAAGATCTATGAGGAGAAAGGCAGAGGAGACATTGCCCTTTCGAGACTATCATTTATTCATTTTGTTGTGTTTCCTGATTGAGAGATCTAAGAGACAGCCTATAACAATTCATCTCTCTCTGCAGAGTGTTTTTCCTGACTTGTGAAAAAATGTTGTCATAAATGTGTCTGATTCTTGTTTTGTTCCTCCCAGGTATTATTCAAGTGTGCAGATCCCATTGACTTTGAATGTGGCTTGAAGTTGAGATAAACCTCGGAGGATAGAGTGCCAGATAAAACACAAATCCTTAATTATGTGGGTAGAGCTGAAGGAATAAATTTAACCTGGTCATGAATTCTGCCCACAAATCTGAGACTTCGACTCCATGTGAATATTTTCTTCATTTTTGAAAGTTTCAACTAGAATTACTGAATACCATTTAACTGTAATACTCTTCAGGAGATCTAAGCTCTCGGTTAATTACATGAGAATGGAACAAATATCAGTACAAAAGCAGATAATCCAAGTGATTTAAAGTTGTCATTGGCTATATTTTTTATTTTGCATAATACGTTTGTCGGATAATTTCCTTCTACATTTGCTAACTGATAAGAACAAAAACTTGTATTCTTTAAGTGCTTTATGTTTAGGCACTTTATGTTTAGTGCTATGGGGGTGAGATGGTTGGAGTGAGGGAGGCAGGCACTCTAGAATTGCATTGGTCTTGGGGGAGTCTGAATCCCAGGTATTGTTAACTAATCCACAAAGAAGACTGGAAGGAGTTAATAATTACCCAACAAACATTTTTTGGGGTCTAGCACTACTATATGCTAGGCCTTGTGATGAATAAGATTTGCTGAAGAATGCACAGTTCCTGCCTTAGAACAGCACTGAAGGATAATAATAAGTCCATGTGATTTACCTGTAAATGTAGGCAGCTTCCTACTTGATAGTTTTTCCAAAAATTTTCCATCTTCTTTGTCTTTGAACCCAAGAGTCAAGAGGTATTGTTGGGCAGGAAAAGATGACCAGTCAGCTGTCTGAGGCAACATGTGGACTCCTTGAAGATCTGAAATACAATAGGAAATGAATTAAAGGCTTTGATATCAAAGGGTATTTTCCCCCTAAATTTCAGGAATTGTACTTGGAAGGCATTATAAATACAAATATTAGAGGCACAGTAGAAGTATATGCATCAAAATGTCAAATGCATGATATATCAAAATTTTATTATGGTACGTATTTCATTATTTATGCTTTTTAAAAAATATAAACATACACAGAGCATAGTAGTAAAATATGGTTAGATTACATGGATCTCCTTCCATTCAAGATAATAGAAAGTTCAGGACAAGCTTGCAGGCTTAATATTTTTCTGTGTGCTTTTTTCAAGAGAATTTGATTTTTCTGTTCATAGTTTAAGATTTAAAGAAATAACGTTATATGAAAGGAAAGAGAAAAATTGCCAAGTGAGAATTAAAATATAAGACTAATTAGTTACCATCCCTTCTGTAGTTGAAGAAAATTTGAAATGACAAATATGCTGATTTTTGTAATTAGACTTGGAAATAATTCAAGTGTCATGAAAATGGTTGCAAAACAAACTCATATACTTAATGACCATGAGAACTAATATTTACTGAGTACTTATTTTCTACCTTCCCTTGTTCTAAGTACTTTGTGCACATTTTCTTTTTAAATCCTCATGATAGCTTTACAAAATTGGTGCTATTGTCCCCATTTTGTGAACAGAAAGTTGAGGGACACAGATAGGATGTGACTTACACAAGAACACAGCCTGTAAGTGGACAAAGCGGATTCATCCTTGGCAGTCTGACTGCAGAGACCGTGGACCTAACCCCTGCACTCTGCTTTAGGCTTGCTTGGCTCTGGATTACTTTTGAGATACGGACAAATGTCAACTATGGGGTTTTGGTGGCCAGATTCACTTAAATCATTTCCATTCTGAGTGATAACGCTTTGGTTAATTGTAATAGACTTCACAAATGAAGGATGATGAACAGAGGGTTTAATGAGCTCTCCTGACTTAACACTGCCAGAAAGGGAAAATGATGCAATTCCAAATATCCTTCAGTTATGATTTGGTTAAAGGTCAGTTTTTAATGTAGAATCAGAACTGAAATGGTAATGATTCAAATACAGCCTTCATTATTTATCTGTAATATGCCTTTAAAAAATAATAGATACAGAAACCATGAATGTTTTTATCCACCCTCTCTGGCATACTCCATTCCTATTTTTAGCTGCAGAACCCTTTGTTCAAACTAAAATTTACTGAGAAGCCCAGTATACATATATGTTTTAAATATAATTTATTGTCAAGTTGGCTAACATACAGTGTGTAAAGTGTGCTCTTGGTTTGGGGAGTAGATTCCCATGATTCATCACTTACCTACAACACCCAGCGCTCATCCCAACAAGTGCCCTCCTCAATGCCCATCACCCCTCTTCTTCTCTACCCTCCCCCCCCATCAACCCTCAGTTTGTTCTCTGTATTTAAGAGTCTCTTATGGTTTGCCTCCCTCCCTCTCTGTAACTATTTTTTTTCCTCTTCCCTTCCCCCATGGTCTTCTGTTAAGTTTCTCAAGTTTCACACATGAGTGAAAACATATGATATCTATCTTTCTCTGACTGACTTCACTTTGCATAATACTCTCCAGTTCCATCCACGTTGCTGCAAATGGCAGGATTTCATTCTTTCTCATTGGCAAGTAGTATTCCATTGTGTATATAAACCACATCTTTATCCATTCATCGGTTGATGGGCATTTAGGTTCTTTCCATAATTTGGCTTTGTTGAAACATTTGTATAAACATTGGGGTATATGTGCCCCTGTGAATCAGAACTCCTGTATCCTTTGAGGACCCCAATATTTAAAGTTGATAAAAGTAGGGCTGTTCTGTTTGGAGCCTGGAACACCAACTACCCACCCGTGTGACCGTAACCCGTTCTACACCCTACATGCAATAGTCACCTTAAACCCTTCCACAGACCAACAATTTTTCAAAGCTCTTTGACACATTTTGGTTAATCAAATAAAGCATGGCTGTCAAATAGAGAGTTAACATGTATGCTTATTGAAAAAACCAAAATATCACAAAATATCTTTTAAACACAAACACAGAACAAAATATATTAGACATGCTTTAGTCTTTCTTTGGTGACTCAAGATCAGGTAATCCCTTGATGTTATTGAGAGCCAATATTTATCTGGCACTTCTGTGCTATACACTTTTCCAGGATTATCCTTTTCACTCAACAACTATGTAGGTGGGCCTATTATGATGCTCACCTTGCAGACGGCAAAACCAAAGCTTCAAGAAGAGTTTGCAAACTTGCCTAGGATCACACAGGGAGCAAATGGAGCCACCAGAATTGAAAGTCAGGCAGCTGGACATCAAAACTTGACTCTTAAAACTATCCCCATGACAACTGAGCCATGACAATAATCATTATTCTAAGAATCAATGGGAAGCGTGTTACAGAAGCACGGCAATGCCAATAAATAGATGGTTTTAATAGACATGATTCTAGATAGGACATTTCCTACTCTATCTAGAAAAGTACACAGCAAGCACAGAGTTCTCAGAACTAATAGAGTAACTTTTAGGTGCTTTAACATGCAGATTTAACACGGCTCTTTAGTTGGTGCTTGAATCACAAACTGCTTCTTTTTTAAAGACTGTCTCGTTTCTCTAAGCAAGGTGAAAATTGTGATTTTTGCATTTAAACTTCAAAGGTGCAGGAAGTTTCCTTGCTTTTGAAATCTTCTGTAGATAACCACAGGCACATCTTCTGCTTCCAGCCTAATACTGTCTAGTTGTATGTAGTAAGGGAAGAGTTCACCAGTTTGGCTGAAGTGGCCAAGAACCTGATCATGTAGAAAGGCAACTAAGTAAAAACAAAAAGGACACTAACTCACCCTTCTGATATATGATCATCATATTTTTAAAAAAAATTTTTTAACACTTATTTACTTTTGGGAGACAGAGAGAGACAGAGCAAAAGTGGGAAAGGAACAGAGAGGGAGACACAGAATCTGAAGTAGGCTCCAGGCTCCCAGCTGTCAGCACAGAGCCTGATGCGGGGCTTGAACTCACTAACCATGAGATCATGACCTGAGCTGAAGTTGGATGCTTAACCAGCTGAGCCACCTCGGTGTCCCTCACGTTTATTTCGATTGTGGTCATCATTTAGCATTCTATAAGATGCCTAAACTTATAAACTGTCAGCATTTTCAGGAATTAGCATACTCTGGAGATCAAGGCCAGAAGGTATGTGATCTTTGGCTACAGTTTGCTCTTTAACTTGGTTTTGCTCCCTGACTTACAAGGCCTGAGGCCTTCAGGCCATGCTGGGGATGATGTTGGGGGCTGTTCCAGGGAGACGTCCTTGGCGTCTTGGGTACCTTTGGAGGGCAAGAGGCCCCCTGAATAGGTGTGGATAAGCTTTATGTCTGCTCTGACCTCCACACAAACCCAGAGTATATCTAGACATAGAAGCTTCTGGATCCCAGGGCTGAAACTTCCTGTCAGCACCTGCTTCCAGCTCAGAGGGGGTTCCTGGCAGGACACCTTTAAAGCTTTAAGGCCTACATTGACAGAAACGATAGGAGGCTCCAGAGTACCAAAGTTCAGAAGTGATTAGGGTATGTTGTGCATGGGCTGGTGTTGGCAGTAGGCTTGCAAGAGGCATCTTGAGATTTGTCATTTTCTGGTGCAGCTCTATTGCCAGAAGCAGCCAGATGTTTGAGGGCTCAATTACATAAATAAATGGGGAGTTTGAAAGGTTGACCTCTACTTGCTCTTAAATATTTGGTGGATAAAGAGGAGAATGGCACTGATAGTGGCAGTGATTAGATTGACTAGTGAAACTAATGTTAGCAATATAGCTAATTTATCATAAAATATGCTTGCAAAAATAAAAGTATCTTCTGTTCCTTTCAATCCTCTGTTTTATCTCATGTGTTCCATCTATTATGAACTTTTAGTTGAAGTTTTAAGACATGAGAGGCCCCTACATTCAAACTGTTAAATTTAGAAAAAAAAATTTTTTTTAAAGTATCATTCTTATTCCATTTGTATGCAGAGTAAATTGCAGTTGTATGAACATTTAGCCTAGCAGGTGGTCTATGACCCAAAATGACAACATACTTACCAGATGCTGAATCTCATGTAACATTAATTTGAGTGCTAATTGTTCTCAATTTTATGCTCATAAACCTCTACCTACGTCCGAAAAGCCCTGTGCCCCTGATGGATATGAAAGTTAACCAGATTGTATTGTTCTTTGGTAGGAAAGTTGAACTGATTAAAAATGTTCGCTTTGCTTCTGTCATTCCAGAAGAAAACATGAGAAATAAATCCGTTAATGCATTCTTTTACAATTTATCACAATTAGAGGTGAAATTTAGATGACTATGACCAAATTTATTATTAAAAAATCAGTTTTTCAGGTATGATGCAGTTCCAAATTTTTGCCATTAGGAAATTGAATGCTTTAAAAAAGAATATCAAACATAGTTTATGCAGATTAAGTTTCTTGCAAAAACAAAATCTTTCAATTCTTTTTGAAAGATGTCTAACCTCAGCAAAAGAGGATAAAGTTTGCCCTTTATCAAGAACATTTTATTGTACCACAGAAGGCTGGTCTTCAGTGTTATTCATGTTTTCAGGTCTTCAAGTTATTCATGCAGTTTGACCTTCTGTACTGTTTCCCTCCTCCTTCTTCTCCAAGTCACCTTCCTGGAGTTCAGTGACAGTCTCTTCTCTTTCTACCTGTCTCTGTCTGTCTGTCTGTCTGTCTCTGTTTCCTCCTCTCTCCTACACACACACACACACACACACACACACACACACCCCTCCTGATTGCTCTTTCTCCCTTGCTCTTCCTGCCTTCTCATTCAGTGGTCTTCCAAGCTGTCCTTGGATCACTGATAAGTTCTTCATACTTACAGTCTTGGCGGCAGGGGGCTGGTCTCTATTCTGGTGGCTTTAGTGATTACTGCTAAACAAAACATTAGGGATGGAAAGTATAGTCTTACCTGAAAATCTCCACCCAATTCAAACACAGCGTTTCCAAATGCCTCCTGGGACATTGCTATTTGCTCATCCTTATAGAAATTACCACCAACAATGCAGCGAATACATTCTTCAAAAGTGATTTTTATAATCACCACGACTTCCTTCTTCCCTGCTTTTCACCAACGTGTTATAAGGATAACTATTATTCACCCAATTATTTGGGTTTAAAATCTGGAAGCTATCGTTGACTTTTCTTTCCTCTTATTCCCTGACATTTAGTGAGTCTCAAAACTAATTCAATTTGGCCATTATAATACATCTCATATTAACTCCTTTCTTAGCATAACCATTGCTACCGCCCTGGTCAGATTTATGATCATAACATCTGGATTACAGCAAACGTTTCCCAACCAACGTCACTGGTATCATTTCATGCCAATATATCTCCACACCAGCACCCAATGAATATTTCTGGAACATCGCCTTTGTGGTTGTCACATCCTTCCTCAGGAACTTCAGTGACTTCTTTCCTGGTATTCAAGCCTCTCAACTGTGTGCATCTGTTTCACAATCTGTACCTAATTCCTACATTTTTTCCAGTATAAACCTTAATCATCAGCTCTGCTGATTTCACTAACTTGTACCAGCCTGTGCTTTTCCTGCTTCTGAACTTCTCTTTGTTCAGAAAAGTTCTTTCCACCAAGAAACACTTACATATTCTCTCTCATATTGTAAATGACTATCCTTCCAGATGTACCTAATTTAAGTCCCACCCTGTCCATGAAGAGTCTCCTGAATATTTCAGTATCCCCCTTCAAACTCTTAAAGAAATCTATACTATTCACTCTAGAGTCTCTTAAGGTTTCATGGGGGGTATGTCTTATCTCTTTAACAGGTTTTAATCCTCTTGAGAATGACATCTTCAAGTTATGTTCATGCCCCAAGCATCTAGTGGGTGTCCATCAATATTTGAATCTAAAAACAAACTTTTCCAAATCCTGAATTTTTAATGGTAAAAAAGAAAACTTCAGAAAAAATCTTTTTCAAAAAAAATGACTTCAAAAAGAACGAATAAAATGTTCAGAGCTTCTGAGATATGACTTATTTCTTTGTCACAGCCTTTGTTCTTTATTTTACCTAAACCTTAAGTGATTTCTGTTCAACGTACGAAGGATGAGTGAAGTAAGATAACCAGCATCAAATAATCCAATGAAATAGATGCTCAAATGAACAAACCAGCTTTTCCTGGATGGAAAAATTAGTTTCATATTCAGGTTGTACCCTGGCTGCAGCTTGTTCTCAGGGAAATATGAAGTCATAGCTACAGAAGAGGACTGGATTAATAGAGAGAGTCTGACTTAGTGAAACTGTCAGAACCACCAGAAAAGCATCTGTGCAAACATGAAATACTGATTGTAGATCAGCAGACTCATCTATATATATGAGGGATAGCTTTATCTGTTATGAAGCTAAATATGCATAAAATAAAATTTAAACTCTCTGGAAGTAAAGTACAAAACATAGATGCCGCCATCATCATCAGTATTTTCTGTTGGACACCTCATCAGAATCACAGCCAACGGATTGTGAATGAACTTTTCAAAGCCAAAAAAAAATTTTTTTTTAAAGAAAAAGCTTAAGAAGTTTAAAAACTCTTTGAGAAATACGCAAATCTGTTAGTGTTCTATCACCACCTTTCTCTAAGTTTCATTTCCTTCTCTATTTTCTGGTGTCTATGTCATTTCTCTGCCCTTTGTCCATAACAAAATGTTCTGACATTTTGGGTTAGAGTGAAATCTCATTTCTAAAGGTCCCAATTGCTCAGTATGAGATGGGACAATGTCAGTTTTATATGACTTCTTTTTACTGATCAGTTTCAGAGTTTAACTTCTACAGTGCCTTCGTAATGCCAACACTTTGTCATTAGTTCTTTCCCAACCATTTTCTGAGTTTTATCTTGTACTCCTTTTAATGCCAATACTTCTATCTTGGAAGTTATCCACAAATTCACATCAGCAAGAAAATAGCAAAAGGCAGCAACTTTACAGCTAAGTTATCATTATTGCCCCCCATAAATAATAAAACAGTTTCTACTTTTAAAAACATAGCATATTGTGATTTTTGCATTCCATGTGTGAGAAAGCTATATATATAATGAATCTTTGTATAATAAATTACATTTTCCCGTTGACCTTCATTATAATTTCAGAGTTCTAGATGTAAGTGGAAAAAATTGGTTTCCATTCCTAAGATTCTTAATTCTCACCTCAGACTTCTGGTCTACTTCTCCAAAACCAATCTTTGTATTTTTAAGTTTCTTCTCATAACCCATATATACACTTAGAGAAGTAAATAATTCCACAGGATTTTTATGTATAGTTCATTTCTATTTCACTTGAAATTCATGTTGATTCCAAAGTTTTATGTTCAATCTGCTGTATTGTATTCTGGGGAAGTTCCTTAATTCCATCCCCACCAAAGTAGATTTGAAACAATACAAATATTAAAGATACTGCTATCCTATCAATATTTACTAGACTCATGATCAGTGAAATAATACAATGTTGTTATAATTCCCATAAACAGCTATATTTTTGCTCTATATGAGAATTGGAATGGCCATTGGTTGGTTGGTTACCTACTATGCATTCCCTCCTCCTTTTTTTTCCCCCCTTGGAGAATTCCCTCAATCTCTACTTGCTCTAAAAGTGTGACCTAACTGATGCAGACCAGTCAATCCACGGCATTACTCTGAGCTCAGTTTTGGTTCAATTATAAGCATAAGTGCAATTTGGGCTAATGAGAAAGAACAAGTCTCAGGAATTGTGTGGAAGAGGCACTCACTGTTCTTCAGAACAGTGTGATTTGAGATCTCTAATGACATTTGAGCATTTTGCTATTACTCAAGATCTTAGCATTTGAAAGTATGGTACAGGAAGTGGGATAGCAGGCAGAACTTGAGAATAAAGCTGACTGCAGAAAACAGAGCAGTGAATGAGCTGTTGGATTAAGCAGTATTTAAAGGCAGTGCCACCTGTGGGTCTTTCAGTAATACAAATCAATTGTTCCCTGCCTCCCTCTCCTCCTTTAAAATTTAAATATAATGAAGTCAGTTTGAGCTGTGATTCCTACCACTTGAAACCAAAGATTTCTGATACAGGGATTTAACTAGTAGTTTGTACATTTCTAAATACTATGGAATCCTTAAAATATTATAGCTGAGATGCAAGACAGTCATAAATTCTTCAAGTTAGCTATCTGGGAAGAATATTTTCCTTATTTAAGACACAACAGTTTGAGGATTAGGAATTAACTTTTACAGCTACTACAAAGATAGCAAAATTGAATGCATCTTGGTGATGCCATTATTATGATAATATTATGACATTATTACCAATAATTGAACTTAAATGTATATTAGCATAATTTGTCTTGATCTATATCATAATTATTACTTTTTCATTTTTGGTTAGATTCTACATCTTATAGAAAGTGACTTTTGGGTAGTTAACTAAGAATGCATAATAAAGTCTTACATAATCTGAAAACCTCAATTTCCCTTATTATCTGGATTGGTAATCTATGTATTTGTTTGTTTATATCCCAAGGTAGAAGTGTAATGACTTGCCTTACATAAATACATACGACATAAGAAAAAGTGTAAAAGAATGCTTGAGGAAAACACATCAAAAGGAAAAGTAAGAGATGGATGATAAAGCCGTGAGATTAATACACAAAGTGTGTTTTATAAATTTTTATATATTTGTTAGAATTAAACAGGATCAGCTATTTCATTCACAATATTCCTAGAGATTAACACTGGAAAGGAACTACTTATCTGTTTATTAGGGAATAAATTTGAGGAGAGTATTTGGAGAGCTTAGAGTAGGAAAGAGACTTGGAGAGAAGCTGCCATATAAGTGTGTGTGTGTGTGTGTGTGTGTGTGTGTGTGTGTACACACGCGCATGTATGTGTATGTGTGTATGCGTTTTGCAGAGCATTATGGATACAGTACCTGTAATACCTGCTTCCTGCCATGTATCCCATTCCAAGAGCTCCATCTTGCCCTAACTCATTGGTTTTTCTTGAGAAGCTGCAGTAAAAATTTACATTACTTGCACTTATTTTTGGATTATTAAATGGCATTTCTTTAAATGCCATTCTGTCTGTCTTCAGTCAGATCCTATAAGAAAATATACTATGGAGGATATATTATATAGTTCCAGAGAAGTCCAGGAAAAATGCAATCGTGAAAGGTAACAGTAGATGATGGAGACCAGAAGCACACAGTGCCGTAACCTGCTACTGCAAAGGACAAGTGACCTGTTTGTTGAGAAGACAGAGTAGTGCCAGAAAACCACATTTCCCATTGGAAAGACCAACATTTTCATATTTTAAGAACAGAGACTTTAGCTCTGTATATGGGGGAGTTACATACTTTGGGAATGATTCTCTGTTTCTAACAAGAATTCTGTGGTACAAATACAAGATGATTTATCATCTTTATAACCAACCCGGTCGTAACACTTTCATAATAATACTGGGGATATAAGCTCTTTAATTCTATAACCTTTTCCATTTGAGAAAGTGAATTACAGAGAGGAAAATAGTCTTATCTTGAAAACTCATGATCATGATAAAATTATAATATTTTAAAGAAGAAAGAATAAAATGAGGAATTTTTTATTTCCTATTTTAGAAAGCATAAGAATGTATTATCCTTACTGGTAAATGATGACTGAACAAGAACAGGGTTATAAATTTTAGTAAAAAGCAATTCTTAAAGGTCTATTTTAAAACAATATATTATTCGTCTGAACATACATATTTACTCTTGGGAGTTAAATTGCAATGGAAAGACAAAATATGACTCTATCCACCTCAGTGTTAAAGTAATTGATATCTGATCCAGAAAACTTTTCTATTAAACATTACTAAGCACAGATCCATTACTGAATATTTATTTATTTAGCAAATAAATCTTGATATTTTCATCAAGAGGAGACAGGATATGCTTATTGTATTACTTTATTATTATTAAAATACAACCATGCAAGAATAAGAACTATACAAAATTGCATTATTTCACTGGAATATATGAGTAAAAATCTCAAGCAAAATCTTTATAAATGAAAACATAATAATTCTGGGGCTGATGAATTATTATTTGTTTTACATACCCTGACTACTCTGCATGAATCAAACTGGATTTTTCCTTAAATAAGAAAAATGGATAGCTACACTGTTAAAAATTCAGTAATTTTTTCTCCGTAAAACATAATACAATACAGCTCTATTACAATAAGGATTTAAGATTTTCGCGGGTCTTACCATATTCCCCAAATAGCAAAAGATGCACGGTAAGTTCCCGAGGATATGTAAACCTGGTTGTCCCAAAAGGCAGATTTTAATTTTAACCTTCCTTCATCAGTCTTGTAGAAGTTATAAAGGGCAATATAGTTTAGTACCTGCCACTGAGGGTGAAGGGGTTTTTTCTCACAATAAATCACTAATTTAGTCGGTCTATACAATAAAAGATTCAAAATATTTATAGCTGTTTGCATTTCAAAATGGATTTATTTTTATAGCTTTTCTCTTTCCATCTGTTTCTCATGTGAGAATCCCTGACATGGGTTACTATGAACTGGGGGCTAGCTAGAGAAAAATGCACTGCCTGGGGACTCTTTATTGTGAAAACCCTTCCCGCTCATTACCGCCACCTCTGCCAGCTATTGCTGGGCTCATTGCACTGTCACGTGACCAAGGAGTAATGAACTCAATACTATCAGGTTTGATGAAGGTGACCTGGAGTTGGGCAGAGTTTCTGAACTGGGGGTTTGTCTGCCAGCCCCTGCTGGGAGAGTTAAATGTGTTAGTCTCCAAGTTTTAATGACAATAACTATTTATCCAGCAAAACTTTGATAGGTAAACTCCTCATCCAAGATCTTCAAGGTATAGATTTTATGACCTTCATCTGTTGATTGTTTATTTAGTTGACCTCTGTAATTTAGAAATTCTTACTTATAACCTAAATTTCTCTTGCTGCAATGAAAACTATATAATTGTGTTCTATCTTCCATAGGGCCCAGTGAGTCTCCTGAAATGTGATCTTTCTGTGGGTGGGTACAAACATGTGTGTATGACAGCATTCACCTGTAGTTGTCCAGGGAAGGATGAGTGAGTGTGAGATAGGAAAGAATGTGTACAATCTCTGAGCGTTTCTGAGGGTAGAGTTGATTGCAAATGAAGGAGTGTTTATTCAGTCACTGACTTCACATGAATTTATTGTGTGCATCACAGATGGACTAAGAAGCTGCTACCTGTTATGATGTAAGGCAGTGTATTAGAGTAAAGCTTCCTAATGTAACAACAAAAACACCCAACACAGGGGCGCCTGGGTGGCTCAGTCGGTTAAGCGGCCGACTTCGGCTCAGGTCATGATCTCGCGGTCCGTGAGTTCGAGCCCCGCGTCGGGCTCTGTGCTGACAGCTCAGAGCCTGGAGCCTGTTTCAGACTCTGTGTCTCCCTCTCTCTGACCCTCCCCCATTCATGCTCTGTCTCTCTCTGTCTCAAAAATAAATAAACGTTAAAAAAAAAATAAACACCCAACACAAAAGCCTCCAAATCTCAGTGATCTAAAGCAATAGAATTTTGGTTTTTGCTCATGTGGGTATTCAGTGGATGACCTTCCACAAGGTAATTCAGGGAATCCAAGCTTCTTTTGTCTGTGGCTTCTTCAGTTCCATGGTCCTATCCACTCAGTCAGTAGCCAGGGAAAGAGAGTTCTGCATGTAGGGTTTTACAGGCCAGGCCTGGAAGTGGCCCCCATCTTTTCTGCCCACATTCTATTGGTCATTATTCAGTCACAAGCCTCACCTAATTGTAAGGGAGGTTGGAAATGTATTCTAGTTGCATATATGGGGAGAAAATAGTTTGGTAAACAACTAGCTAGTCTTGCCACTTTCAGTGCACTTTCCAAACTGTTCCCTTGTCTGTTTTCTCCTCCATCATGATTTTAATTAGAGTCAGCCTTCCATTCTACCATTAGAGCTTAGGTTTTAGTTGAAAACGTTCTATAAAAGAGTGGAAAAATACAGTCCAATATTCACCCTGAATTACAAATTACTAAAATCAGATCCCTTCTTAGAAACAGGTATATTCTAGCACTCCCTAGAATAGTGTCTGGAATATATGTGTCCAATAAATGTCTGATGACTAAATGAACAGATGACAAACCACCCATCTCTATTGTTGATCCTGAGGATCTTGGGATTCTGGAGCATAAAGGGAGAAGAGAAATAGAAAAATAGCATAGCAAGTTGGAGAGAGGGTTAAAATTACTTTCAGTCTTTAGTGGAGTAAAGGGGATTTCTTGAGTAAGACCCAGAAGGTGACTTGGTTTACAAGCCAGCATTCTGGCAGGGAAAGGGAATCTCAGAGAATGGCTGTAGGTTGGGTCAAGTTATGTGGTGAGGGTGGTTGGTGTACATATAAAGAAGCATCTACACCAAAAGGCAGCATGGGGAACTCATATACGTATCCTTTGATCACCTAATGTGTTACATAAATGAACCCATCTGGTCCTGCTCAAACCAACAGAGATTATCTGAAGTTGAATTAGCTATGTAATCAGCAACTGTACCAACCTGCACCAAACTCTGAAAAAAGAAACATTCCTCACATGCCTACTGACCTCTTTGGATATTGGATATGTCTGAGCTATGTGAAAGTTGAAACCAGACCAGGGGGAGAAGAAAATCTCATGGGAAGGGGAAGGAAGCTGGTGAATTTGATTTAATAGTTACTGAAGAAAGACTAAATTTTAGAAATGATTGAATGAGATTGACTCCTTTGCAATGGGATAGAATATATTATTGGCTCTGGACAGACAAACAATGAATATGTGTAGGGGAAAAAAAAGCCTCATGTCTGCACACATCTGCTTTGTGATTGTCCAGTCATACTGCTGTATGGCTATTTGTTGAAATAAATAACTGAATACATTTTTGGCAGAATAAAAGTTTCTTAAATTCCATCTACAAGGCAGATAAAAGGAAAATCCTGGTTTTGGAGAAGTGCCAATAAAACAAAATAGCTACTCTCTTAGTGTGACTCTCTTTCTAGCTACTACCTTTGGCTACGGATGCCTGCCCTAATCACTTAGTACCACCTGTAAGATGCTAAAGATAACATTTGACCTTTCCTATTCCTATGCTTTGTGTCCTCACTCACCTTAGAAGCCAGACCACTAAGGCTGTGCATATACAGTTAATAACGATGGTTTCACTGTCATTCCAGCAATGACTTTGGGGGAAGATCCTTTACTGATTTGTAACAGAGACAAGTAATGTCATCAGTGCAATACCCTTCCTTGTTCGCCCAAGGTACAGGTTCTACAGAGCAAAGAACCTACCCAATCCCAATGAAATTTAAAATTCTAGACTGCCTTCTCTACCTCCAGAAGCTGTCTTTCCTCTCTAGTTTCTTATATAGCACTGTCATACTCCAGCAATTAGTAATTATAAAATAATAGAAACAATCATTAGTAACTTATAATTACCATCTTTTCCAAAGTATAAGATCCTTTAGTATGAATCTCTTGCCAATAGATCACAATTCATCTTGATAACAGGTTGATGGAGTTATATGAGACATGAATCTGGATTATTAATGGTATTATTGTTTTTAAGCTCTCAGTGACAACAGTGCTTCCTAAGTGTTTATTAATCCTCATGACTTCTCTGTGAAGTAGGTTAAATATAACTAAATTCATTCTACCAGTAGAGCAGTTGTCATACAGGTGATCTTCAATGAATTTCTCTTCATTACCAATGGATCCAAGAATAGAAATGGAAATAGCTGAATTCGATTCATTTTCCATGACGCTAGATTGACATGACTCTTGTGTGCTATTAAAGCCACTCCTCCCAAAACTCTTAACATATCCATAACAAAATAATAAATGATTTATAACAATTAGCAGAAAATGTGAATTCTGAAACATTTGTATTTACTTCCTTACAAAATGCTCACACTAAGTAAATCAGCATCAATGGTCATTATAGCATGCACTGTATTTTCTCTTCCTTTTCCTTGCCCTCAAATTCTCATTGTTCTTTAGAGATTCATTATTCAATCATCACTAGTTAGATTTACTTAATATCTTTCCTCCACAGAGTTTGAGATACTATGGAGAAAACAAGGACTATATAGAACCTAAATTTAATGCTTCTATCACACCTCTGCTCCTATCAGATGGCAATGGTATAGCTCAATGGCAAGGACATGGGTTCAAATCAAAGGCCTGCCACCAGTGATTTGCTGTGCATCTTTGGAAAAGCTATTTGTTTTCTCTGGTTGTTGTTCTCTTATTTCTAAGTAAGAATCATCTTACTCCATAAGATTTGGGAATAACAAGAGATAATAAACGTAGAATGCCTGGCACCTTAAAAGTGATCACTAACAGAGTGCATTACTAATCATATAAATCAGTGACTTGGCCCCAAAGCCATGAAAAAAGGAACTGAAAGGCCCTTAATAGGAAGATGAGATATTAGGTATGTGCATCTAGAGATTTCGCCTCAACGTGGTAGTTGTTGAGTGACTCTTAATTTTGTACAAGAAAATCTTTGTCTTAATTCAGAATAATAGCTGGCACATAATAGATACTAAAAAGTATTTTGAATGAATTAATAAAAGCAAGTGGCTTCCAAAGACAAAATGAGGAAAAAAGGATAACACTAATGTTGTGTCCTCTACGTACACTTGACCATCCAGATCTCATTGGGATATCAGTGATCCAAGAACATAAGGAAAGAGGGAGGTTTGAAGTGTGAGAGAGATGGAAGGAGAGTAGAAATAGCACTGGAAAAAAATCCATCTTTAGGAAAATAATATACTCATCTAGTTTACTAATGAAGAGTATGGGGAAAGGTGGCATTTTATCACATGTTATTTTTTCATTTAAAAAAGTCTTAGGGTTTCTCCTTTTCACGCATAGAATCATCATGGTACAAGGAATATTGTGCTAGATCCATAGGATTAGTTCTACTTAAAACCTTAAAATAACCTCCTGTTTCAACTCATCAGATTAAAACAATGTCCTCCTAAACAATCCTAAAAGTTTTATGGAACCATAAAAGACGCCAAACAGCTGAAGCAATCTTGAAAAAGAAACACAAAACTGGAAGTATCACAATTCCAGATTTCAAGTTGTATTACAAAGCGGTAGTAATTAATACAGCAGGGTACTGGCATAGAAATAGACACATAGATCAAAGGAATGGAATAGAAAATCCAGAAATAAACCCATAATTATATGGTCGATTAATTTTTGACAAAGGAGAAATCAATATACAATGAGAAAAAGACAGTCTCTTCAACAAATGGTGTTGGGAAAACTGGACAGCCATATGCAAAAGGAATGACACTGGATCACTTTATTTTACCATACACAAAATTAAACTCAAAAGGGATTAAAGACCTAAATGTGAGACCTGAAAGCACAAAAATCCTTCAAGAGAGCATAGGCTGGAATCTCTCTGACATCGGCTATAGCAGCTTTTTTCTAGATAGGTCTCCTGAAGCAAGGGAAATAAAAGTAAAAATAAACTACTGGAACTATGTAAAAAAAAGTTTTCTGTACAGTAAAGGAAACAATTACAAAACTGAATGGCAACCTACTGAATGGGAGAAGATGTTTGCAAACGACATATATGGTAAAAGGTTAGTGTCCAAAATATATAAAGAACTGATACAACTCAATACCTAGAAAACAAATATTCCGATAAAAAATGAACAGAAGACATGGACAGATATTTCTCCAAAGAAGACAAAAAATGCCCAAGAGACACATGAAAAGATGCTCAACATCACTTATCACCAGGGGGAAATGCAAATCGGAACTACAATGAAGTATCACCTCAAACCTCTCAGAATGGTTAAAATAAAAAAATAGAAGAAACAACAAGCATTGGCAAGGATGTGGAGAAAGGAGAGCCCTCTTGCACTGTTGGTGGGAATGCAAACTGCTGCAGCCACTCTGGAAAACAGTATGGAGTTTCTTCAAAAAATTAAAAATATAACTACTCTACAACCCAACAATAGCACTACTGGGTATTTATCCCCAAAATACAAAGGGATACATGCACCCTGATGTTTATAGCAGCATTTTCTACAATAGCCAAATTATGGAAACAGCCCAAGGGTTCGCTGATTGATGAATGGATACAGAATACAATGGAATATTACTTAGCCATAAAAAGAGTGAAATCTTACTTGTCACTTGCAATGACACTTACATTGCAACACTCACATTGTCATTTGCAACAACATGGATGGAGCTAAACAGTATTATGCTAAGCGAAATAAGTCAGTCAGAGAAAGATAAATATCATATGATTTCACTCATATGTGAAATAGAAGAAACAAGACAAATGAGCAAAGGGGAAAAAAAGAGAGAGGCAAACCGAGAACAGACTCTTAACTATAGAGAACAAACTGCTGGCTACTGGAGGGGAGGTGAGTGGGAGAATGGGGTGGTGATGGGGATTGAAAAGTATACTTATCATGATGAAAAAAAAATACAATAAAATGAAAAAAACCCAAACCCACCACCAATAGCAATGTACTCCTAAAACTGAAACAATAAACAAACAAAGCAGAAATGACCCATTTTATTAATGGAAACAAACTAGCAGCTGACAACTTGAATATTACCTGTGTAGATGTATTCCACATATGCAGGATGAGTTTTTGTGAAAACCTCTCTTACTTTTTCTATTTTATCAGCTCTGATTTTTGTTGCAAATGGTGTATACATAACTGAGAAAGATTCTGCTCTGGTGATGGCTTCTTCAATCATGGCCTGAGAGAAAGCAAACAACCCATTTGGCATCAATAACAATATATGACTTTTTAAGAATGTAAAAAAATATAATTACCTTCATGGATGATTTAAAAATCTATATACTGTACTGCAAAGATAACATATTTTGGTCTTGAAAATTCATTAGAATAAATTTTTAATTAGTTCTGGAAATACTATTTCATATTAAGAAAACCAATTAAATGGAGAAAGTTTGTAAACAGGCACCTCTACACTGAGCTTGCTTTAAGATAAAAATAAAAATTCTATTTTCCAAGGTGTCATTTTTTTTTTAATTTTTTTTTAATGTTTATTTATTTTTGAGACAGAGAGAGACAGAGCATGAACGGGGGAGGGGCAGAGAGAGAGGGAGACACAGAATCGGAAACAGGCTCCAGGCTCTGAGCCATCAGCCCAGAGCCTGACGCAGGGCTCGAACTCACGGACCGCGAGATCGTGACCTGGCTGAAGTCGGACGCTTAACCGACTGCGCCACCCAGGCGCCCCCCAAGGTGTCATTTTTTACTTGATTTTAAAAATAAAATTCTTAAGTCTAATATAATTATTCTACTCTTGAACAGACATTGATGGGAAATTTGTACTTTAAAAAACTAATTGAAATATCTAGATATAAGTATTTTCTATAAATAACACAACAAAGTACATTTTTTCCTCCTTCTTCCAATGCCTAGGAAAGCCTTTTGGAGTAAGAGAAACCTTTCTCAGCTTTTTCCCACCAAAGCTTCCCTTCCCTCCAGATCACAAGAGCCACTTGACATGGATTTGGCTATTTAAGAAGTTCTTTAAATTTTCTTTGCTCATGTACCATTCTTGATAAAGCCAGCCATCACCCTGAGCTTCCTGTTTTAACTAGGTCCATTACTATTTGAAACAGACCAAAAGGAAAGTTATGTGAAGTTTTAAAAGGAATTTATTCCTTTCCTACAACTTTTCCTTCTAATGAGGGTTGAACATTGAATAAAAAGTGGAAATGTCTATAGTTATCTCATTTTTCTGAAAATAGCATAAAAGCATATTACAAAAACCCGTATTTATTTATAGGAATAAGTTTTTTTCAGTGACAACTAAGAGTGCCAACAATCTTAAGGAAAAAGAATAGATTTGAACTGTCCAACAAAGAAAAAAAAGATTTAACAAACAGCAATTTATATTATTACCGTCATAGCACTTTGTAAACAAGTTTCTGATTGGTATTAAGAGCAATAAGGGATTGATTTTAAACTGAGAAACCTAATTGTTCACCGCCTATTCCATTTCTCAAGTGACTTCCAGTAGCCTCTATGATCATCTAGACTGTGTGCAACAGAGCAGCTTTGTAAAAATTTTCTGGATGTAAAGGGTCCTCCTTTCTCTGAGGCTCAGACAATGATGTAAACTTTACAATTTACATTTTAAATTTGTTGTGGGGCGAATTTCAGAATGGCTGAATGAAAGAGCTTACATTGCCCACCATATTGCCCTTCCCAGGTTTGAGGAACTGTCAGGGGAACAAAGAATACAACTGTGATTCCAAACCCAGAGCTAGCCCTCAGCGGAGGTAGCAATGGATTATGAGTGTACAGCAGGATCTGGGTGCTGAGTCCTGGATGCCAACTTTGGAAGGCCAATAAGGGTAATGCAGCCAGCAGGTCTGGAATTCAGAGATGTGGACTGAGAACTCAAATATGGTGTTTAGGTACCAGGTTTGGTTCACAGCTGGAACCAATCAGGGGATGGCCTGTCCAGACCAAAAATGTAAGTAATCATACCTAGATGAGTGTGGGAGGATATGCTGAAGAGGGAAGCTGTTTTAGACCTGAGTTTAAGGTCATGATCTGACTTTTTTACCTTTTGTAAACTATTCCCATATTAGCTTGCCAGAGTTGCCATACTGGGTGCCTTAAATGATGGAAATTCATGGCTCCAGAGGCTAGAAGTCTGAGATCAAGGTGTCTGCAAGATTGCTTTCTTCTCAGGCCTCTCTCCTTGACTTGTAGATGGCTATGTAGCTTCTTGTGTCTCTACATGGGTTTGTTTGTTTGTTTTTTTTCCTCTGTGTATGTCTGTATCCTAATCTCATTTTCTTATAAGGACATCAGTCACATTGGATTAAGACCCACCTAAAGACCTCATTTGAACTTAATTAACACTTTAAATACCTACTTCCAATACAATGACAATCTGCAGCACCGGGTTAGGACTCCAGAATATGAATTTTGGGGGGACACAATTGATCCCATAATAGTTCCTAACTCCCAAATAGCTTTTCTCTAAATATCTTGGTGAAGGGTATTTTGCTTTAAATTCTGGCTCAAAAAAATTAACAAAGGTATTTAATTCTCTAGTTTGCTTCCAGAGAGACATTAACAGTATCTCAGTAAGGCCAAGATAGAAGAAAGCACTCTCTTCATCCCATTTCTTTTCCAACTACTGGCAGCTTAAGTGACTGCTGGCAAGGTAACTTTGCTAAGCCATCTCACAGCAGGGACAGTAAGACTCGTGCCCAAGAGCCTATACCAGCTTTTTTGCAAGTGGCAGAAGTGTGGGTTTTGTGTGGCAGCTTGATCTGTTCATTTAAGGCACTGTACTCTTGGCTTGCTGCTCAGCGAATTGCATTTAGGGTTTCACAGGGCTCTCCACTCAGGAGGGTATGTGCTGGGGCACAGCCTCCCTCTCTCACTAATCACAGTCAGTAGATATGGGGTCTTTTTGTGGTTTCTGCCCTCCATCTTGAAGATGCGTAAGGAGGTGGGTGAGTGAGCAAAGTGTGTATGTGAGAATAATAATTGAAGTTTCCATAGAGATACTTTCTCAAAACACATTATTATAACCCCAAGAAAAAATTCTATAAGATAGAGTAGAAATGAGAACACAAATTACCCTTTCACCAGATCCTGACACATCCTTTTTGTGTCTTTATGTATTAATATTTTTTGTTCTTCCAGAGACAGAGAATCTTGGGGCTTTGAGTCTGTCTCACATTGTTCTTGTAAAGGAATACAGTATATATTATATAGAGTATTATATTACTGTATTGGTATATTACATAGAGTCTAATACACACACACACACACACTATTATATGTGTGTATATGTGTTTATATATACCATTTATATGTAATATTTCTGGTGCATTATTGAATGACTCAGTGAAATAATCTAGAAAAAAATTTAGCATTACTAAAATAGAGGGAATTTTTGACTGTTTGAGTTAGACACCAAAATATCAGGTTTTCATTTTGTGATGATAATGATTTAGTAATTTAGGGTTGGGCTTGCCTTTCATGAAGAGTCTAATATCAGCAAATGAAAGATTATGCTTAAGGATTTTTAAACACTGGAATGTTTTGTAATAATCATAGGTACTAAAATATAGATTGTAAACTATTTCTAATCATCAAAGATTTTCCTTGATTTTGAAAATAAATGGAGGAAGAGACAAGGTGAGGAATTGCAGCTTGTAAAAAGTAAGATGCACCAAGAAATCTGTTGCATTTCTACACACCAATAATGAAACAGCAGAAAGAGAATTTAAGAAATCAAGCCCGTTACAATTGCAACAAATATAAGAAGATATGGAGGAATAAACCTAACCAAAGAGGTAAAAGACCTATACTCTGAAAATTATAAACACTGATGAGAGAAATTAGAGATGACACACACACAAAGGAAAACATTCCATGGTCATGGATTGGGAAAACAAATATTGTTGAAATGTCTATACTACCCAAAGCAATCCCTATCAAAATATCAACAGCATTCTTCACAGAACTAGATCAAACAATACTAAAATTTGTATGGAACCACAAAACACCCTGAATAGTCAAAGCAGTCTTGAAAAGCAAAGCAAAGCAAAGCTGGAGGCATCTCAATTCCAGATTTCAATTTATATTACAAAGTTGTAGTAGTTAAAACAGTATGGTACAAAAATAAACACATACATCAATGGAATAGAAAACCCAGAAATAAACTCACAATTATAGGGTCAATTAATCTTCAACAAAGCAGGAAAGAATATCCAATGGGAAAGACTATCTCTTCAACAAATGGTGCTGGGAAAACTGAACAGTAACATGCAAAAGAGTGAAACTGGACCATTCTCTTTCACCATACACAAAAAATAAGCTCAACAGAGATTCAAGATCTAAATGTGACACCTGAAATCATAAAAATCCTTCAAGAGAGCACAGGCAGGAATCTCTCTGACATTGGCTGTAGCAACTTTTTTGAGGCAAGGGAAACAAAAGCAAAAATAAACTGTTGGGACTACATCAAAACACAAAGCCTCAGCACAGTGAGGGAAACAATCAACATAACTAAAAGGCAATGTATGGAATGAGAGAAGTTATTTGCAAATGACACATCTGATAAAGGGTTAGTATCCAAAATATATAAAAGAACTTCTAAAACTCAATACCCAAAAAACAAAGGGTCCAATTAAAAAATGGACAGAAGACATGACAATTTTCCAAAGAAGACATACAAATGGCCAAGAGACACATGAAAAGATGCTCAACATCACTCATCATCAGGGAAATGCAAATCAAAACTACCATGAGATATCACCTCACACTTGTCAGAATGGCTAAAATCAACAAGAAGCAACAGGTAGTGGTGTGGCTGTCGGGAAAGGGGAACCCTCTTGCACTGTTGGTGGGAATGCAAACTTGTACAGCCACTGTAGAAAACAGTAGAACTACCCTGTGATCCAGTAATCGCACTACTAGGTATTTACACAAAGAATACAAAAATACTGAATCAAAGGGATAAGTGCACCCTTATGTTTATAGTAGCATTATCTATAACAGCCAAATTATGGAAACAACCCAATGTTCATTTATTGATGAATGGATAGAAAAGAGGTAGCATATATATATGAATATATATATGCATATATATGTATTAATATTACTCCAAGATTATTCATGTATATATATATGGAATATTATTCAACCATAAAAAAGAATGAAATCTTGCCATTTGCAGCAACGTGGGTGGACCTAGAGAGTATAATGCTAAGTGAAATAAGTCAGAGAAAGACATTTCACTCATATATGGATTTTAAGAAACAAAGGAGAAAAGGGGGAAAGAAAAGAGAAATAAACAGGCAAACCAAGAATCAGACTTAACTATAGAGAACAAATTGACGGTTACCAGAAGGGAGGTGGACGGGGGGGTGGGTTAAACAGGTGATGGGGATTAAGGAGTGCACTTGTTGTGGTGAGCACCTGGTGATGCATGGAATCGTTGATCACTATATTTTATGCTTGAAACTATTACACTGCAATATTAACTGGAATTTAAATAAAAACTTTAAAAAGTAACCTATACTAAAAGATATATTTTAAATGATACTTTTTAATTTGACAAAAATTTTCTGCAGTTGAGTTATTCTTTCCCAATGTGTGAGTTTCTCTGGTGTCAATAAATGTTGCACGTGTACAAAGAATGGGGAAAACAGTCAGTACACATGTTCTGTTGTTAAGTGTGCATTGCTGTTAATTATGCTTTCTCTGTTGCTACACACACAAAAAGGCTTTGAAATTAGGTGTTTACATTTGGGGCTTCTAATAACTCTCTATTGTTATCCTCACATTTGTCAAGTTTTAAAGCTTATAGTTATATAAACCAAGAGTGTATGTGGGCAGCTCATTTCCTCTACAAACAGTAACTTATAATAATTTCTCCTTGTTCTTTAGCTAAGCAAAAAAATCCATTTGCTACCTCAGAAATCAATTTGCCCAGGATAATTTTACAACAAGGGAGACGATGGGGGAGACGGGGAAAGAGAGATACTCTGTCAACAGTAAAGGAAAAGCCATCACAGTAGAGGGAAAAGAAGACTAGCAAAAAAAGAAACACTATTCACTTCCTCTTCTAAATCCAAGAGAGTTGCTTCTTCCTGGTAAATTTTTAAGAGCACTCAGGGTGCCTAGGATAAATCTGGCAGAAACTATAAACATTTTCAGGATGATGAGATTATGAAATTTTCCCCATATTTTTGCTGGAGGATTTCAACAAATTGCAACCTTTCAACTATGTGTCCAGTGATAGTGATTCAGTAGTAGAAATCTTGTCAGTTCTAATTAGAAAATGTGATCAAATTATTATAGATTATTATCAAATTATTCCTTTAATGCTTCCAATATCAGAGTTGGCCATAATTGCAGTAAATTGCTTTACTTACAAGATTAGATCTGGAAGGAACCTTGGGAATTTTCCAGCCCAATTCACTGAATTGGAGATGAATTAAGTGACTTGAAGAGGCTTAAGTGGCTTTTCTCAGGATGAACTGCTTTTTAATTTTATAGAATTTAGAATTAGGGTCTCAAATATTATATTTCACTTTCTCTTCAAAAATTATGGTTTTACCTCCTGGGACTCTCTTGTTTAAAAACAGTCATATTAAACACCGGTTTAAATTCTAAATCATTTACTTTCGTTTTGTGGTATATGTGAGTGCTACAGAATTTTAGAACATATACATGTATAAGTGTCCTGGGCACGTGGTTAGGCATTTTTCAGGCCCCCTTGCAGTTAAGCATAGCCATGTGGCTCTGTGTGGATAAATGGAATGTAAGTGGGAAGGATACTTTTTCTTGGCATTGCCCATAAAACTCTGCCTAGTGTGATCCTCCATTTTCTTTCTCTATCAGCTTCCTGAAGAGGGAAGACTGCCAGGACATGGAGGAAGATGGAGATATATAGTGGAAGAACTATGGGTTCTCATTATTGCTGATTTTGGGAGAACCAATCAGAAGCACCCAGGAACTGCAACAGTGAGTGAGAAATTGACTTTTATTGTTTTAGGTTACTGAAATATTGGAGTTGTTTGTTTTAGCAGTTAGTCTACCCTAATTCACAAACAATAATAAACAAAAATTTGAATCTCTTTCATAATCCATTTTTCCTTCTAAGCTTTACGTATTGTTTTAAAAGTAAACAAAAAACATGGTGTTTAAAGAGATAAAATAACTTTTCATTTAGCAGTGTGATAGATGCTTTTTTATAGATAGAATAGATCCTATTTCTTTTAATTCTCATAAAGTCTATCTTAGTATTACTAGTGAATGAATATTATGATTGTATTATTCTCAGAGTTCACATTAGACTCAAGGAAGCAGTGCTCTACTTTCAAGCTATAAATGATTGAGACAGGAATCTTTAGATTTTAGTGGCTAATATGATTCTTTGCTATTACATTAATAATGATGTAATTTTGAATGATGACTGGAATTTTCTAGAAAATGGAAAAATAAAATTTTGTGAGCAATAATTTTCAAATTTAATCCTTTTGAATATATATGGGTTCAATTTGAAAGAGTCCAATTTTCTTGAAATTTAAGATTAACTTAAAGAACAAATTTTCCTAAAGAGCAAAACATCTTTCCTTGAGATTTCCCTATAAACCTATTCACTGTATCACTTATGTAATAGCCAAGATTGACATTTTAATGATGATTTTATTAATATAATGGTATGTCAGAATAAAATACGTAATAATTGTTTGCCCCTGCCTTGATGATCAACATTTTAAGGCTGAAATATTACCTTGCATTTATGAGAGTTCTTTTATTGAACAACCTTCACTGAAAGTTCTGTATATTCTAATATAAGGGAATATTTGGCAGCTTTGCCATTACATTTATCAATCCAGTGATGTGAAAGTCATGTCTTCATGCAATTTAAATCAAGAAATTTCAATTTTTATTTGCAGTATCTGACCAAAGATTGTATGAACAGGTTACTTGTACTGATGTGAGCATATAATGAATTTTTTAAATGTTATTTATTTTTGAGAGAGACAGAGAGAGACAGAGTGTGAGCAGGGGTAGGGCAGAGAGAGAGGGAGACACAGAATCTGAACAGGTTCCAGGCTCTGAGCTGTCAATACAGAGCCCAATGCAGGGAAAAAACTCACGAACTGAGAGATCTTGACCTAAGCCAAAGTCGGACGCTTAACTGACTGAGCCACCCAGGTGCCCCTGAACAAGTTTTTATATAGCTGTTGTGAATTTTTTACTTTGCAATACATCCTATTTAAAAATAGCCATAATAAATATCATTTTAAATTCTAAACATTTAATTTACTTTAGTTTTGCAGTGTATGTGAGTTCTATAGAATTTTAGAACATATGTAAGTATATATATATATATATATATACATATATATATATCCATTTAGTGTGTGTGTGTGTGTGTGTGTGTGTGTGTGTGTGTGTACACTGTTGTCCACCATCCAGTCTGGTTAGGGTTAGAGTTAAGGTTTTGATTATATATGATGCTTCCGTTAGCTGAATAACTTCAGCATTGAATGACTAAAATTCACTCTGTATTAACTTTTAATCATATTTGATAGCAAAATTTTATTTCCATGTCCCTTTAGCATAGAACTAAAGAGATGAAAAGAAACTAAGATATTATTTTAAAATCACTCAACTTCATAACCAAGGTAACTGAATCTTGCTGAGTTCTGGTGACTTAACTCAGGTAACAAAATTAGAGAAGAAAGCAGGACAAGAAAGCAAGTCTCCTAAACCAATGCTTTCTCTTATGCTAAGTGATTTTTCATCCTTCTAGTTAGACAGCAAATTTGTAGAATTACAAGATCAAGTTTTACTTTCTTTTCCCATGACTATCTTATTCCTGTCTTCAAAGACATCAAGAACTTGACTCTAACTCTAACAGAGAAACAAACAGACCACATCAAACCTAAACCAGGTCAAGATCCTCTTCAAAACAATAACCCTAACAGAAAACAGAATAGTCATCCTTCATATCTCCTGGCCACAATAAGACTGTTTTGCCCATCAGCCCCTCATTAGATTTAAGGAATGCAATCAACTAGAATGCCTGTCTCAAAGAGAAATATTTACAAAAATTAAATGAAAGCCTTCTTGATAGGGGAACTTAAATAATAATGTGCTTGAGTTCATCTAGCTTATTTAATGGTAAAGTACATATAATTTATAAATAGAATTTAAAGTACATTCATTATAAAGACCCTGAATCATTTTCTGCTTGCACACTAAAGAAAAATCAGCTGATAGAAACTCAAGAGTTATAAGTGTGGGTTTCAGCAGCCTCCAGACTCTTTAGGATGCCACAGAGCTTTTATTCCTGATGATTTAAAATGAATCACCAAAAGGTATCACAGGAATAAATAGCTACATTACCTGCAATTATTTCATAAGCACAAACGGGTATTACTAATGGGCTTTAGCCTCTGTGTTTGGTGGTAAATGTCAACACAGTTTGGGACCCTTTTTTTGTCATTGTGCATTTCTTCTCTATACTTAGTTTAATTATATGAAGATAGATATTCCTATTCTTAACTGTATATTGTTTTCTGATTGCATTTCTTGACTGGTGGTTTTAGATTGGGGTATGACTTGCTGGTGCACAGAGCTGACTGATGGCAGAGTTGGGACGAGAACCTGGTGACCTGGTTCCCAGACTTGTACTTCTTTTGTTTTGTCCGCTAGTACGCAAGATGACTTTGAGTGGAAAAGTGTAGGATGCCCTTGAAATGCTGTATACTGGAGGAACTGAAAGAATCCAAGTATGCTTAATTTGGAGAGAAGACGTTAAGTTTCAGGGACTAACTTTCTGTCATCAGAGAGCAACCTGCTATTGTATGTACTCTGTGTAGGTAGACTTCATTTAATTCATTGACAAATCTGTAAAACTCCTTTACCAATTAAGTGAGTGCTCTTGGGCAATGGCTAAGTGCTATAGATAAATTATTCTCTTTACTTGCTAAGGCAACACTGGAAAACAGATATTATTATCCCATTTTAAAGATTAGGAAAACCCAGTCTTTATATTATACAATATGCAGTACTTCACATGGCTACCTTGGGACTGAGCTGGTACTCAGCAGTTCTAGCTCAGTCTGAGCCTCTTGCTCTGAGCCATTTATGGTGTGCAGACTCACAAATGAAGTTTATAGCTTCCATAAAGCTTCACAGGGCATAAGAGGAATCTTTAGCAGGGGGAAAAACGTTCTGATAGAGCCTTCCAATGAGGAAGCTATTCATCTTGGAAGCTAGTAGCTCCATGGCCCTGGTGGTACACAGACCAAGGAGAGATGATGGTCTATCTAGGATCTAGTGAAAGGTACTGTTTGTGTAGAAAAATGTACTTATAGTGCTATAGTCTATCACTCAAAATTTGTCTTTGGTTTACTTCCATATCCCCATAATTTCTTTTCTTCTCGCAAGTTTCAGCTTTGTCCCAGCAACCAGATACCTCTTCTTCTTTGTTATTATTTCTCTTATTTATCTGCAATAAATATTTTCCAGGCTGTGACTCCTCCCGGAGGACTTTAATTTTTAGGAGGTAAGAGATTGCAGGAAGATGCTATTATGGAGCACGTATCCTCCTATATGTAACTTCCCATCAACAAGAGGTCTCAGAAGGGGCATAATTGTATCTGTGAGAAATGTGACAGACCTGTTGTGTGTGTGTATGTGTGTGTGTGTGTGTGTGTGTGTGTATTACACACTGTATATTTACTATACATACACACACAAATATATATCTATATATCTATAAATATTTATTATGCACCCATACACATACTCTATGACAATAGCAAACTACAACTTGAAGTCATATTAGATGAAATGAAATGAAATGCTATCTTTAAGAGACCTGCCACTATATTTCCAAGTTATGTGTCCAATCTCCAGTTTTATTTCCTATCTGAGCCTTATACATGAATGTTAAAGCAGGCCAACCCCCACGTGATGAAGAATAAATAAAATGAAGACTTGTCATGGTAATTTTGGTGTTTTCTGTCTCTTTAGGTTTGGGCTTGAAATAGCCCTTCCAAGGTTTTCTGGGGGCTATTGTCCCTCATAGGCTGTTGACTCCTGGTTTAGACTGCACTGTATAAAATATCATCTATGCTCTCTTGGATAAAAAAAATAGGTCAGTTTAACAGTTATTTTATGATCCTAAAAAAAGCAAATCATGCCACATGTTGAAGATTGACATTTAAAATGCTGAGGCCTCATTACCTGGAAGAAGGAAGATTAGAAAAGATGAGAAAGGGATGAAAAAGGAAATGATTCAACCAGGAACTATAGGATAGGTAGAGTACACAGTCTTCAAAAATTAGTGACGAGAAGTCAATCGTATGAATTCAAGAAAAGAGGAGAATTCATATTTAATTGGCGTGCAATGCCATAAAAAGATGGCTGAATATAAATAAAAACATTAAAAGCTTTGAGCTTTACAGATTATCTTATACTTGGGTGCACACAGCTTAAAAAATTTCATGATTTCATGGAATATTTATTCTGCATCTCCAACTGCTAAAAAAAAGTGACCTCAATTTCTCTGCAAGCTTGTAAATCAATAACCCATAAAAATCTATGGGAAATATAAAAGATAACTATAAAAACCTCTAAATTTGGTTTGGATCATAACAATTTTTGATTTTTAGATGCAAACAAAGCAAAGAAGGAATCAACATGTTTGCAAATTTAAACTGGGAGGCAAAATCTTTATGGAAACAAAATAACCTCATGGCAATCTAGTAGAATAGCACTGACTCCTGGGAATCAAATAGCTACCCTTGAATTTGTTCAAGTAAAAGAAGGCCCAAACTGCCTTAAATCTATGAAACCCATATCATTCGCAAATGAAAGAAAATGAAAAGAAACTTAGAGGTTACTTTTTGTTCTGTTAAGAACTGTCAGAAACCTAAAAAGCTTTTTAGAAGGGAAAAAAAGAAAAGGAAATGCTGACTTTATTTAAATGGTGTGAGTTTCCTTAATAACCTACTGATATTTTTACAAAACCAAACTGATACCATATAAATATATTTAATATACTTATTAATTTATATGTTATTTATAAATTAATAAATTTATTAAATATATATTTAATATATTATATATAAATATAATATATACATATTTCTGAAGACAAATACTAAGTAAATATTTCTTAGGAGTGGCTGAAAATTGATTTTTCTTGCTTGATATGATGCCACTATTTTCTAATGAGCTTGAATTATCAACCTGCGGATAGAGGGCTGATACACAAGTGAGATGTGCGGTCCTCCTGCAGGGCCCATTCTGAGGCACTGCTCCCAAATCCTTATAGGATCTGGATGCCTCATTGTTTTAGCCGGGGACAAAGCTGTTTATTTCTCAGTGGCAATTAGGGTTTCAAAAGCAGACAACCTCTGAAAAGGTGGCACTCTGACTAAAATTCACACTGAGGTGAGGTAATTGATTATATGACACATTTTTGAAAGGCGGCTTTGACTCTTGGCATGTATAGGTGGAGCGAGGAGTGGGGACAGCGTGCGGAGAAGAGAGGAATGGGGCACATAAAAAGCAACCTCACCTACTTGACAATCTGGGCGAATATGTGTCACTAAATATAGATAATGGTACTAAATGTACACATGGATTCAATATGTGAATATGATTCACATTTTTTCCTCCATCCTTTCCTCTCTTCCTTCCTCCCTCCCTCTTTTCCTTCCTTTCTTCCTTCCTAATGCCTGGGACACTCACAGAACATCAAGGGAAGAACTACACTAAACTATACAAACAGCAAATAATGTCATGGTCACTATCTTCTTCACAGGAACACTCAACCTTACATCAAATACATGCCTCAATTACATCTTTCATTTTAAAGTGAACCTCTCCTACTGGCATACTACCTCAAATAGCATCAAAGCAAAGTGAAACACAGGCAGCATTTAACAACGCTGGTAACCATGGAAACATATCATTAAAGAATATATAAACAGGAATGAATAATTAGATGAGAAATTCATTTCTACATTTATCTTTTTCCAAGACCCAGGAGGGGAAGCTCTCTTTTACCTCTCATCTCAGTTTGGACACTTCCTCTTTAGCCTGTCTTCTAACCAAGAAATAGGAGAATTCACAAAATGAGGATTTTAATACTGCCTAGCTTAATGGACAAATCTCTTTGTAGGCAAGTGACTAAAAATGACTGCAATGCTCATTGTTGTCTAGATGTAAAACTGAATGTAGGAAAGAACCTGAAGCAGCAAAGAGTTTGCTTTGGGGTTGGGAGGAGGGCAGGAAAACCTGACTTATATCCTGGTGAGAAGGGAGAGCAGTTAACATTTAAAAACAGGAAGAACAGGCTGCCTCACTTACTAGAGGCATCTACATAGTGGGAAGACTGAGGGAGAATATGGGCTAATGGATTAGATCAGTTGCATTGTCAGGAAGGCAGTATCACCTGTGCAGGTACCCTGACACTCTGCCTCTGCACCTAGCAAAGCTGTAGATAAACGCTATGGTAGGCAAAGCTGTTCGTAAACTTAAAAATTTGTAAATGGCCTTACAGACCGTCTAGCTGAGGGTTGTGCATCAGAATCACTTAGTTGGGGGGAAGTAGACAAACACAGTTTTTAGAACCTCACCCAACACTGTGATTCTGATGCAGTTCACTAGACCAGTGTTTGAGAATCACAGGCCTAAGCCAACTTCGTCATCATATAGCAGCAGAAACTAAAGTCCAGAGCAGGTATGATAAACCAGATTGAGTTGCTGGTCTCAATTTCCCCCATCTCTGTAACAATATTACTTTTATCATGGTTTGGCAGTGAACAGAATAACCATATATGGCTTGCTCTGGCTAACAGGATGTTAACAAGCATGGTATAAGCAGAGGCATGATATGTGCTTATATAGTTCTGCTTTCTCTCTTAGAATTCTGCATTTTGCCATAAGATAAACAGACATCGGATAGCCATTGCATGTGGACCATACTTGGGCCTCTCCACAGCTTGGAGCTAAGGGTAGCTAAGTACAGCCAAGACTAGCCTAGATCAGTCAAATCATGACTGATAAGCCAACCTGCTTATTATCATGAGAAACCACTGAATTTAAGAGTGATTTGTTACACAGCAGTATTGTAGCAGTAGCTGACTAATATGGAAATGAAGTGACTTATCCAAAATTAAATCCTAGCATTGGAACTAGAAGTTACAGCTTGTGAATCGTAGGCCTGACTTCTTTCTACTTCCCTATAGTGTCTGTTTTACTTTCTTTCATTCACAGGGTTAAGCACATATATCCATTGCCTTTATAGGGTCCTTCTGCTCAACCTATATTCCTTGTATTTCAGAACATCCTGTCATCTTTCCTCGTCAGAGCTTACCTTTTCTTCCATCTTGTTCCTCAGGATTCTGCTTTCATATTTCCAAAGGGACTAAGAAGTTTCAAAATAATCCTCACAATTGTGTTCAAGAGTCCTCCATTAATGAGTTAAACACTTACAGATAAAATTTCTTCTGCATATTATCTGGGGTTGACTAGAGACTCAATGGCAAATGGTGAGAATTTAAGCATGACACATGGCAGTTGACAGGAAAAATATTTTTAGGTGAGTTTGGTGCTTATTAAATTATATATAATATAAATATCATAAGGCTTGTATTGCTTTCAGACACTCCTGTCCAAATATTTTATAAACTGTATGCTTGATGGGGCCAAATAAATAAATAGACTATAAACAAAGGCCATTAGGAGAAATGCTCATATGGCATTTTTATTTTGTTCCTTTCTGTGGAAACATTTTTCACATGGAAGCAAATCTTTAAAACACATTTTTATTCTACTGAATATGTAGGTGTTTTGTTAAAGATAATAAAAAAAGGGGCACCTGGGTGGCTCAGTCAGTTGAGCGTCCGACTTCGGCTCAGGTCATGATCTCACAGCTTGTGAGTTCAAGCCCCGCGTCGGGCTGTGTGCTGACAGCTCGGAGCCTGGAGCCTGGAGCCTGCTTCTGCTTCTGTGTCTCCCTCTCTCTCTGCCCCTAACCCACTTGCATTCTGTCTCTGTCTCTCTCAAAAATAAGTAAACATTAAAAAAAAAGATAATAAAAAAAATTCTGGTTGACCTTAATTTGCCTGTAATTTCATGTTGAAGATTTTATTTTTACTCTGAAATTGAGATACCATAAATCTGTATCATGTAAATGACTAATATTGGGGTAATTTTGCAATATCAAGAAGAAACACAATGAATTGGAGTAAAAAAGTTAGTCTTCATTATTGGTATAAGGGATTAAGTTACATCAGTTATTGTGTATCATTGTCTGGTTAGTGCAGAGAAATTCATTAGTTTGCTGCTGTCTTGATTGCTATGTTTGAAAGAAGAAGCTAATAGACAAAATCTTAGGGTTTTCATGGAGAAAACCATGAGCACAGAAATCAATGAAGTAACAGACTGTTGGAAATCTGCAACCTTCTCCAGATACTCTGATAAATCTCAAACTCAAAGCACAAAAGTTGTCCACATTTGTGAACTTAAAATACACACACACACACACACACACACACACACACATACACACACACACACACACACACACAAATAGTTGTTGAAATCAATAAGCACTGATTTTTTTAATAACAAATAAAGAAACTATTCCAAAATATTCTTGACATTATTGGTTTGAGTTTCATGTCAAATAATATTTAACTTGGTTGACTGACTTTAACAAATATGTATTGAATTGCTATTTGCAATGCACTACGGAAGAAAAACAGATTAGGAAGAAGTGGTGTCTAATTTAAGTACCAGATGTTTTTCTTGTTACATTTTTGTGCTAGAATGCATGCTTCTTGAGGACAGGACAAGCAGTGAGCATTTTGTTCACTGCTGTATTTGTTAATAGCACAGTGCTTTTAGTACAGTGCACATAGCACAGTGCTTAAGACACAGTCACTAATAAGTGCTCAATAAATATTTGCTGAGTGAGTATGAATGACAAATACAGTTTGAAAGTAAAGAAGAAAGTATCCACTAATGTTTTTAATGTTTATTTATTTATTTTGAGAAAAAGAGAGAGAACATGCAAACATGAGCTGGCAGAGAGAAAGGGAAAGAGAGAATCCCAAGCCGGCCCCTGCTGTCAGCACAGAGCCCAGCATGGGGCTTGATCCCATGAACCATGAGATTATGACCTGAGCTGAAATCAGAAGTCCAATGCTTAACCAACTGAACCATCCAGGCACCCAGAAAAGCACCCACTAATCTAAGAGTAGTCTGCACACACTGGATTGGAAAGGTTTCGAGCTTGAATGACTGTAGTGCAGTTTCAGGAGGAACTATATGACACGAACATTCTGGGTGCTATTTTTTGCTTTGAGTTTTGGAAGCAGTAAATGTCTCCTGCTAGGCCCAATACCAAAAAGAAAAAGAGCTGTTGCAAAGAGGAGTACAGAAGGGACTTAACCTGTGGTCTGTGAAAGCCATGGAAGGGCCCACAGACTGTGCACCATCTTCCTCAAGCATATGGCTGGGGAAAATCTTTTGTCTCTCAACATAGCCACCTCCTGAGTTTTGTCCCTTGAGAGTAGACTAACTTCACCAAAGAAAAATTTCGTGTTGGTGAGCTCTTTGGAAATCATTTAGGCCATTGATATCTTTAAGATGGTGAACATTCCATGCCAAGTACAAGTTGAATTGGATGGGAAGTCTTGGCATTCTCTGCACAGATGGAGGATCTGTGAAGTTGGCACTGCCTCAGCCTTCGCTGCTTCACTGAGGAAAGATGCTCCACATGTCAGGCTTTCTACAGGGGCCTGTATTGGTGTCAACAGCCCCTCCCACAATCCCAAAAGAGGTCTTTCAATTGCTGTGAAAGTCTTCAACTTCCTCAGAGCCAAGAGCTCACAACAGTGCCTTTGCAGTAGATCTTTGTCAAGACACAAGAACACACCATGAGCCTCTTTCTTAATAGAGGAGTTTGTTGGCAATTCAGAGACAAAATTTAGAAGTGATTTGGTTTGATTAATTCTTGAAAATTTTTTAAGAGAAAGGAAAACTCCTTAGAACAGATTGATAGTGAGAAGTTCATTCCAGGACTAGCTTTATAATGGCTGATATCTTAGTCACATATATGAAGCAATCTTTTGGTTAAATGCTGAATTTACTATTAGAGATGCTGCTGAAAACCTATGAGGTTTTTTTTTTTTTTTTTTTTTTTTTTTTTTTTGTCAAGCCGCTACTGTAAATGAGGTGGCTGGAGTCAAAAACACAATATGAATTTTCTAATACTGGAGGTGAGATTGACACAGCCTTGAGAGTTTCTAGGGACAAAAATCAACAGACACTTGGCAAATGGCTTTCTCTCCTTCGAAGGTCATTTTTGTTCAGATGGCTTTAAATTGAAACAAACTGCTGACATAGTAACTTTGATGATATAGACTTAGCAAAGATAATCTCATTGACTTGAACACAAAGGGAATGATGTAATATGAATTTTGGTTATTCTTGATGCCTGCCTATCCATATGAGATCTTGTGAGCTACAGGAGCTCTGATTCCATTCGCTATTAGAGATTTCGTGAATCAGGGTTGTACCTGTTATTGCCATTAAAGTGAAATATTGACATTGATGAGATGTTGAATACATTTTAATTTCTTATCCCAGAAAAATTGCATAACCTTTTCATAAGAGTGAAAAACCTATAATTCTCAGTATTCTATGTGTAAATCAATTTCCAATATAATGAGATAAATAGTAAGCCTATTTTTTCCCATGTTTATGTTTATGAGTACTGTTTCTAGGTGGATGCTTGTAAATTGAATCAGATTCTCAGAGAGGTTTGTCATTCAAAAAAGAAAGAAAGAAATTTGAAAAGAAACTATTAAGGTGAAGAATGGGTTGATCAAGCAGCTTGCCCCTGTTTAGTGGGGGCTCCTCTGTGCTTGTTTTGTGGGACTTGTGCAACAGAATTAGCTGTTATCTTTTCTCACTCCATTTTGCTAAGCAGTGCAAACCAGAATTGGTTCTGTTACTCACACTGCAAGAGATAAAGCCACACACCAGAAAATCCATGTGGCTGACAGCATGGCAGAAAGTGAAGGTGAGAAACCAGGAAAGGGAAATAGGAATGGAAGAAGAGGGAGTTTCGTTTCCAAATGCTATTAAATCTAGCCCTGGATCTAAGGGGCAAGTGGCTTAGGAGGTGGACTCCAGTTTACTGTAAAAAATCTTGAAATAAAATTGTTACTTTAGGAGTAGTGTATAAATACATAGTGGTCACTGCTTCAAAAGAGCTAATTCTCAGCCTGATTAGGGAATTTCCGTTTTGTTAATTAGTTCAGAATTGTGATGAGGTCTCAAGGTGTTTCAGAAAATGAGAGTGGCTGATAATAGGAGACTGGGTATCGAGTTGCAGAGGCATGCATGTAAGTACAGTTGTGACAAGTTATTTCCAACCCTCTCTAGCTCTGAAGAAGTGATGCTATTATAGAATAACATGTGCAAACACTTTTATTCAGAGTGATATATTCTGATGTGAGCTTTCATGTAGTGTAGATTTGTATGCCTTTTTTTCTTGCTGGGTTGATGATATGAAAACCATTCCTAATACAATTCAAAAGCATTCTTGAGCTCACCAAAGCGAAGGTCTGTTCTTTTGTATCCAAGGGCTTATAAGCCAACCATCTGTGAGAGTAGGTGTAGACTGGTTCTCACATTTTTACATACTGAAATTTTCCATTTCCTGTTTAAGACCTCTGAGAAGAATAACTGATCAGAATGGTAGGCATTTTATGTGGTTGAAAGGAAGATATACAGTAACTTCATCCTCTACAAAAGTAGTGAAAATAGCCTCTAAGCCTTCATTGATGTCTATGAATGTTTATGAAGATACAGTTTCTTGTCTGTGATGTTTGGAGGGCATTCTTAAATTCAGCAGTGTAACTGTCATGGTGGATTGGGTGGCGGTGCATCCCTGTCTCCCTGTGTTTAAAGATGGCATGGATTGGGCACTCACTGGCAATGTCCAAAAGCCCCTTTTGATTTAGGACAGAAGGTTTGGGGGGGGGGGAGATGTATACATTTAATTTAAGATCAGGGAGAGGCAGGCTCACATAAGGAAGTATGTAATTGGTGAGAATGGTGTGGTGTGCTTCTATTGAGGCTAGTCAGTAGGGTTTAATTTATGGACTTTATCTGCAGGATGAAATTTCTAATTATGTCATTTCTTTCTATCTTAATATATGTGACATCATTTTTGGATGTGCTTAAAATATTAGATTTCAGTGCTAAAATGAGCTTTGAGAATAAACCTTCCCAAACACTTTCTGCTGGTCTCTCTTATTTTCTAGCTGAAGTTCTTCTAAAAACTAACTTGCCTTAGGTTAGATAGCTATTTGGTGTTAGAACTTAGATGGAGTCAGACCTGATTTCCAAACAAAGGCTCTTTTCCAGTATGCCAAGTTGCTTCAAATTAAAAGAGAGAAAAAGAGTAACTCAATACCTCAAAGATGAATAATCCAATTAAAAATGGGCAGAAGACATGAATAGACATTTTTATAAAGAAGACATACAGATGGCTAAAAGACACATGAAAAGATGCTCAACATCACTCTTCATCAGGGAAATGCAAATCAAAACTATCATGAGATTATTGCCTCACACCTATCAGAATGGCTGAAATCAATAACACAAAAAAACAACAGGTATTGGTGAGGATGTGGAGAAAGGGGAACCTTCTTGCACTATTGGTGGGAATGCAAACTGGTGCAGCCACTCTGGAGAACAGTCTGGAGGTTCCTCAAAAAGTTAAAACTAGAACTACCCCACGATCCAGCAATTACACTGCTAGGTATTAACACAAGGAATACAAAAATACTAATTCAAAGAGATACATGCACCAAGATGTTTACTGCAGCATTATCTGTAATAGCCAAATTATGGAAACAGCCCAAGTGTCCAACAACTGATGAATGGATAAAGAAGAAGAAGTGGTATGTATAAACAATGGAATATTATTCAGCCATAAAAAAACAATGAAATCTTGCCATTTGCAACGGCATGGATGGATCTGGAGAGTATAATGCTAAGTGAAATAAGTTAGTCGGAGAAAGACAAATACTATATGATTTCACTCATGTGTGGAATTCAAGAAACAAAACAAACAAGCAAAGGGGAAAAAAAGGAGAGAAAAAGAGAGGCAAACACAAGAACAGACTCTTAACTATAGAGAACAAACTGATGGTTGCTAAAAGGGAGGTAGGTGGGGGTGATGGGTTAAACAGGTGATGGGGATTAAAAAAATAATAATAGGGGCGCCTGGGTGGCGCAGTCGGTTAAGCGTCCGACTTCAGACAGGTCCCGATCTCGCGGTCTGTGAGTTCGAGCCCCGCGTCGGGCTCTGGGCTGATGGCTCAGAGCCTGGAGCCTGTTTCCGATTCTGTGTCTCCCTCTCTCTCTGCCCCTCCCCCGTTCATGCTCTGTCTCTCTCTGTCCCAAAAATAAATAAACGTTGAAAAAAAAAATTAAAAAAAAAAATAATAATAAAAATAAAAGAAAAAAAGAGAATATAAAGAAAAATATGTTTTTCTTATCTTTTATTAATACAGGATAATTAAATAATAGTATTTGTTTTCTTCCTTTTTGTATAGCAAATATGCATGTATTGGTAAGTGGAGATTATTTTCTTAGTTTGATGTAAATAAAATGGGGGTATTAGTGTTCTTTGAAAGCTAAAGGGAACAGAAAAAAAATTATTTACAGTTAGTTTTAACCAGTCTTAGGTTGTACCAACACTAGACCTATTTTTTCCTAGTTCAATGTAGAAAACACAGGAAGTAGTTGATATTTGTTTGTTTAGTGAATGAACAAATTAAATCAAACATTTATTTGGGACCTACTATATGCCAAGCTTGCTGAATGTTATCTAACCCTTAAGATTCAACTCCTTTCCCACTTCTCTCCAGAAGCTTCTGAAATCCTTTAATAAAAAGTCTTCTTCCTTTATTATATCAAAGCCCATATTATTTGCTTATCTTTTACATCTAGCAATTCTTTACAACTATTTAATTACATGACTATAAGTGCTGCTGTTTTGCATGTTACAGATTCCATTAGGAAGATTTTTAACCTCTGAGCAAATTAAAAATATTTTTGAGATTAAAATTTTGTTTACTAGAAGGTCAGTTTTTTTCCAATAGTCACAGGTCTCAAGTATAGTAGGACTAATGTAAACCTTTATTTTTTATAGTAGGCTAAAACTCCAAATATTTAGATGGAACCATATAAACTAGTGAGCCTTTTACATGATAAATCTAATACTTTATTTTCTAATAAATACATGATATAAAAACAGAAAATGGGCCAAGACACAGTAGTGAAAATATGGGAAAAATCAGGAAGTATCAAAGATTATTGATGATTATTTCTCCCTTTCATATTTGTGTTTTAGCAGATCTTATTCTAGTTAGTTCAAAAGGTTCATATTCAATTCAATTCAATTCAATTCAATTCAATATCTTGAAGTATGAGGAATAAAATGCCCCATACAGTCTGGAGAGGAGAAGATATGGAGGAGGGAGCTGGCTTTTGTAGTTCATTTTCAAATAGTTGAAAAAATTTCATTTGGAAATGTGTTTCCATTTTGTCCATGTTGCCCTACTGGGAACCACTGGATTGAAGTTTTAAGGGAGTAGAAATCCACTTCATATGAGGAAAACAGTTTAATAATTAGCAAATTGGATGTTGTTTCTTGGGCTTAAATGAGCTCTTCGTTTTGGATCTATTTCAGCAGAAAGTCATCAACAATTTGCTCAGAGAGGACAGGAAATGAATAGATTTGTATGTTGTAAAGGAGATTGAACTAGTAAATTCTAAATTCTCTTTATAATTTAAGAAATTATGACTCTCTTCTTGGGATCTCATTGACCTTTGATATGACTTCTTGCTGCCATTTTGAATAATAAATGAGAAAGAAGATCTGCAGTTTGTTACTAGTTAAGTGTTCCAACACTAAATATTACTCAACAAATACAACTGATCTTTGCATTTTCCTTTATTATGTAATTGATATTACTTCTAGCATCTGCTTTTACAGGTCATAGATCAAGAAGAATCTATGAGAATACAATGTTCATATTTTAAAGGATCATGTCATTATAGCAGCATACTTGGGAAAATAGTTCCTGAGATGTCTAAAATTTATATTGGGTTGTAAAACTGAAGTATGGGCCAAGGGTTAACAACCTTGAATTTTGCCCTTAAAATAAGTCACAGAAAGTCTACTTCATTATAAATACATTACTACTGAGTGGTGTCCTTCTGATTGATATGGCCAAAGCTACTTTCTTCAGCAGTCATTTAAGCACCAATTCTTCATTTTGGTTCTAAAAATGAGATGGGTTCCTCCTCCCTAACTGGGATATAAATTTTTACCTGCCAATACAGTTTGATGAGCTTGCTTATACACTGTTCACTTCCTCCACAGAGCCAGAACATGTAGTCAGCAATCATGGCACTCCTAAGAACAAGGACAAATTAAAAACAAAAAACAAAAAACAAAAAAATTTATAGGACAGAACAAAACCATAACAGGTAGTATATATAAATACTGAAGAAGAAGATTTTGTAATATATAAAATTTGACTAGACTAATATTGAGCAAAGCCCAAGCAAATTTTAGGATGTAGAAAATAGGGTTGTTTTTGCTTTCTGGGTTTTGTTTTTTGTTTTTTTGTTTTTGTTTTTGGTTTCTTTTTTGTAATCTAAGCTAAAAGAATAAGAAGCAAACAGCATTTGTATTCTAGATGTTTTTTTTCTGTTTGCACAGTATAAGAATATTTAAAGACTATGAAGGAATGCATTGTTTTGGTTGCCCCTTATTAAGCTTCAAAACCTTTATAGAGCAACACATATGTTATGGACTCTAAAATGCCTTCAAACCTAACATAGCATATGTAGCTAAGTATTGTACTGCCATGTAAGCATATCTTAGACTTTACCTGAATTAAAGATTATTTACCTCTGATTAAATTGGCCTCCTTAAAAGTAAAAATAAAAATTTCCAATTCAACAAACACTCCCCTCCCCCAACTTTTGTGTTTAATTGAATTGGTTTTAGTATCTAGTGTGTACAACCATTGAATTAGTCTTATTAAGCTGAGAAGATATTAAAAACTATTGTGCAATTGATATTAATTCATTGCTTAGCACCCTTTGGAAAAACAGTTTACTTTTATGACTGTTTCTGCTGGGCCTCTCTATTTCTTTTCTCCAGAGATTCCAAATCCAATTAAATGTGACTAGAAGTAATTCCAAATTGTAACGTTAGCCAATTAAACATATAATAATCCTGTGTACCTAATCACTAGTACCAAAAGTTTTATTTATTTAAGTAGACCTATCACTGTGTACCCCTGAATGTTTTTCTTATCTATGCCTGCAGATATGTGTTGTTTCTTGACATCATTGTAAATTGAATTGGAAATTTCCTCTCCCTAAGTATAGGTTGTCTAAGGCACAGCAGCTATAAACTTACTATGGTACTCTGTTGAAAGAATTAAAATGTTTAGATTCTTGCTCAGGACAGACAAAAATTAGGACTTTCAAAATTAACAATGGAAAAGAAATATCACCATTTGGAGGGTTATTCAGCTCAATATATTTCTTCTTACACAAATGGTATTGGAAAGGAGCTGTCCACCGACATTTAAAAATAAATGACAATAGTTGAGGAATAACTAATCTTTTAAGAACCCTCTTACATTTTTCAAAGCCCTAGTTTAATGATAAGACAAAGTGAGGTAGGAGGTTTTGATGTTGTGTGAATATATAAGAAGTAGAAAAAGTTATAAAAATTACAGACAAGAGGGGACAAAAGTGAATTTCAAAATATGCATTTTGATAGAAACACTTGGAAAAATTTTCCTCTCATGACTACCTAAAAAGGAAGTCTACTTGACGGGTAGGTACCTGTCACCTAACAGAAACCCATTTAATAAATTCTGAATTTGTGAAATCAATGAAAAATGTAAAAAATCTCCCTCTCAAAGACAGCACACACATATTCATAGAATCTGTCTGATTCCTCCTCCCGTTACCATATGCGTATGTATCTATTTCTCAACAAACATTGGTTAATGAGGATACCAACCATTAGGTAAACCAGGGATGGGAAAACGTGTTTCTATAAAGGGTCAGATAGTAAATATTTTAGGCTCTGCAGGCCATGTGGTCTTACAACTACTCAACTTTGCCTTGTGGAAGGAGCGATAAGCAATAGTAAACAAATGAATGGGGTTGTGTTCCATAAGACATTATTTCCAAAAATATATGGGAGGCTGGACTTGGTATAGTTTGCCTAACTCCAAGATAAATGATGAGGTTGAGCAACAGGTGGCCAGCATCGATATGCCTGTCGGTTAATAGGCACCAGCTTCTATATGTCCTGGCCACAGACCCCCTAAAACATTTCAGTCTACTGTTTTCTCTTTAGGGACAATGTATACATTGTACTAAAACTGTTGTGCAGAGTTCAAGAAAGAAACTTTACAAATTTGAAACATGCAAAAAATGTAAAAGATAATCCTGGATCATAGGCACAGGGGCTTGAGTTAAATAAAAGCTAAACTGATAGTTTCTATCATATTAGTGATTGTTATTCTTAGATGAGAACAATTGTGAAGAGAAAAAGGTCACAACAGTGGATTTCTAGAGCTTTCCTGAATTTTTAATGATTTTGATGGTTTGGTTTTGAGTTGACCATTGTAAAAATAAGGAGTTTTAGTACTTTTATTAATGTCTTCCAAAAGTTGCTTTTTCTGTAATTACATGCTGCCAAATTGCTACATTCTTTAATTTTTTTAATGTTTAATTATCCTAGAGAGAGAGACAGACAGACAGAGCACGAGTTGGGGGTGGGCAGAGAGAGAGGGAGACACAGAATCCGAAGCAGGAGCCAGGCTCTGAGCTGTCTGCACAGAGCCTAGTGTGGGGCTTGAACTCACAAGCCAGGAGATCATGACCTGAGCTGAAGTTGGCCACTCAGCGATGGAGCCACCCAGGTGCCCCACACTGCTACATTCTTAAATATGATTTTATTATACCTGGGGGCTCAAGTCTTTCCAAAGGAACGCATCTCCAAATTTATATTGAAACAAGCGAGGAATTGAGATTTATTGAAATTTATTATCTGACCTCAGCAAAGCACAATTCTTATAATAGTAAAAAGATACTTGTATTAAATAACAAAGTATGGTTTCATAAAGTCACATGTTTGCTGATACATTTTTCATAAGTGTTAGATTTATTTTAATATTGGGAACACAATTTACATCGTAGTTGCTTTGACCCCATTTTCTTCCCAGTGGAAGTGGCAGTTATGCTTTTACCACCCACCTTCCTTTGTTTGGTCTTCTATCACAGCTCTGCCCTACAGCTTAGCCTTTATAAGTCAGTATAAAATTCAGTGGAAGAACATGAAAAGAGCATGGAAATAACATTATACCATGCAGTACTTGTGAGGCAAGAGACAGGGGTTTTTCATCATGCTGAATTTATAAAGGGCAAAGATAATTAATCAACTCAGAGCATCTACAAGGAGTCAAGTACCTTGTGGGATCCTGGTCCTGTCAGACTCACCTCATGAATCGAATGTAAACGGTATCTGTGATTCTTCCTACTTTCACTCAGGTATCTCTGTTTACCTTTAGACCAATATCCTGGAGGCTAGTCAATGTGATTCAACGTTGCTTCTAAATGTCTTTGTTTTGTTTTCATTATTCTACTCAACTTATTTTCATTAATCTACCAAATATTGTGGCTGCACTGGAACTGTAGGATCATGTTAGCAAAACCCTTTTAATTGACAGTGAGTGGTTTCATATCTGTCCCTTTTGGACTTTTTTTTAGTGCTAAGCACCAGGTTAAGCATTTTACATGGCAGAGTGTGAACCCGACCACCCACCCACCCACTCATGCACACTTCTGCATCAGATCTCATTCCCCCCATGGGACTGTCCAGTAATTCATTCTTTCTTCCTTGTTTCTTTTCTTTTCTCTTTTTCATTTTCTTTTTCTTTTTTCCCCTGGAGCTTTTCTACCAGCATACAGAAATGCTGTTGTTTCTGCCATCTTAAAGTAAAACACCCCAAAGCCTCTCTTGATCCACTTCCCTTCCAATGATCATCTTAATGCTTTCCTTCTGTATAAAAAAACAAACAACAAACCCACAAAAACTCCTTGAAAAAGCTGTGTGTACCCTGTATCTCGAATATCTCTCTTCCTGCTCTCCTCTGACCTTGCTCCAACAAGGCTCTCATTCCTACTACTTCCCCGAAACTGCTCTCTTCAATGCTATTAAAGGTCTTCATGCTGCTACAACAGCGGTTCAGTTCTCAGTCTTCATTTTGCATGGACCCTTGGGTGCAAGTGATGCGACTGCTTGTTCCCTCTTCCAGTATATACTTTCCCAGTTGGCTTCCGCAACTCTGCTCTTTCGGGTTTCCCTCCTATCTTACCGGTTGCCCTTTTCCATCTCCTTTTCCGCTATCTTCTCATCTCCCTGGGTCCCTACTTTTGGAGTACCCAAGGGCACAATGCTTGGACCTCTTCTCTTTCCTTCCAAATGTAATTTCTTGGTGATTTCACCAGTTTCATGATTTTAAATACAGTCGATGGGTTGACAACACTTACATTTATATCCTGAATTTAAAACCTCTTTTTGGATCTCGAGACTCTTGCAGAAATTATCTTCCTCACATCTCTACTTGGATACCCAATAGGTATTTCAAAAATAATCTTTCTATACCCGAGACTCTGACCCTCCTTACTTCCCTTCTTACAGTCTCTACTGGTCCCCTCCATCTATCCAATTTCTCAGGCCAAAAAATTAAAATTAGTGCTCTGGAGCAGGTCACTACTGTGCTTAAAACTGCAAAGGCTTCTTGTCTCACTCAGAGTAAAAATCAGTTTTGAAAATGGCATTTGAGCCCCCTGCCATCTTGTCTCTGATCTTATATCCTTTTTACTCTGCTCCAGACAAACTGTCTACCCTGCTGCTGCAGGTACACAACTGCCTCTGGGATTCTGCATTTGACAGTCTGTCCTGGGATATTCTTTCTCTAAATGCCCCCTGATCTCCTGGCTCAACTTCAGGTCTTTTTCTCAGTGAGGACTACCCTGACCACATTCCACTACTATCCATACCAAAGCCTAAAATATTTACTATCTGGGTCTTTACTGGAATGCAACCTTCCTGAAGGCAGGGATTTCTGTCTGTTTTATTTACTGCTCTATCCCCAGTGCCTAGAACAGTGTCAGTGTGAGTCACACAATAAACGTTTATTGAGTTAATGACCACACACTATCTAATTTTTTTAAGTCAAAATAATTAAATTCGTGTTACAAAAAAAAAAAAAATTCAAAACTGAGGGCTATAGAGTTACATAGCTTACTAGGATTCTAACACAAGCAGTCTGGCCCTGGATTACTTCTCCGCTCCTATTTGACAGAATGCTTTTGTTCTGAAGGTGGCAGGGAATGCAGTGACAAGGTGGGCTTTGTCAATTTAATTTGTCCAATATAGAATCCAACATTTAGCTCATATGAGAGTTTAATAAATGCTAATGGATGCTGATTTATTTTTTACATAAATTAAAAAGGAAAGGTACCAGGAAGCACATTAGCCTATTATGTTGTATCTAAAATTATTTTTAACATGATGGCTTCAGTCATGTGTCAACAGCTATGGTTTCCCTGCAAGCCTATTCTACTATTCTTTTGATACTACATTTGAGCTGATTTTAGAAAATTGTTTATGAAGTCACATTTAATTTACTTAATACATCTGTTAAATGTAAAAGGGTCAAAATCTGGCTTTTAAATATATATGCTTCTAAAATAAAAGATTTTTGTGTGATAACTCAGCTTATTGTGAATCAAATCCCATTCCTACAGAACAGTAACTACACAATATAAGAATTTGACATGCTATTATTAAGATAGGTACCAGCTTTGCTTTCCAAATTAATACCATACAAGGATCACAGTGTATAAGCATTTTCATGCCAGCTGACTTTACAGATTGAATATTTACAAACAGACTGTGTAATTCTAAGTATATTCAAAGCATATATTTTGACGTTTCTCAAGGCCTCTGATCATATGCAGAATTTGTAACATTTCTACTCAGTGTGGCCACTTGGTGGTGTAAAACAATAAGATATGGGTAAACAAAAGAAAATCACAGCACACAATCAGCTGTGTGTTCTCATAGGGCTGACTGGCTGGGACCTTGAAAAGTCATTCGTTCATCACCTTGCCTTTAGGCAGGATCACACTTAAACCTTTCAAATGAGACTGATGAGAATCTATTCTGTTTTAAAGACCTCCACAGAAGGACACTGCTCTGCTTTCCTCACTGAGTCCAGAGTTTCATAGCCATAAATAGCATCTTCTGCCGTTTTAGTCTCCTGGTTTCAGTTCTTTCTCCTGGGTTAGTGCAACCTAACTAGACCTTATCCTGTGAATAGCAGTTCTACATATTCTTACAAAAATTTATTAATCTCTCTTCCCTAGGTTAATTAATTAACCCCAGTTGCTTTAATCTTTCTCCATGGGCCCCCTTTGCTTGACATTAGTTAGTTTCATGATTGTTTTTTCAATTGGTTTAGGTTCCGCCTTTTCTTTCTTCTATACTCAGAAATTGACCTCTCTCAAGAGTCTAAGGATAATCTTACGGTGTTTGTATGCAGCTATTTCACTTATGTAACTGGTATAGATACTTCATAGAAGTGCATCTATTGGATAGTTCTAACTACAGAATCCTTCCCTATTGTCAACATACCTAGGAGGCTGTTTCCTTTCTCCTGTACTTAAAAAAGCTAACGAACATATGTATGCATATATATATATATATATATATATATATATAAAAATATATATATATATATATATATATATATATAAAATATATATATATATATATATATAAAAATATATATATATAAATATATAAATATATATAAATATATATATAAATATATATATATTTATATATATGTTGTTAACTTAGATAAATTAATATTGATCAAAGTTTATAGTCCTTTTGAATATAAATACACACTAATATTGAAAAGATTATATTCTGATCAGGAAGAGAATCAAACTATCAAACCCACTCAAGCAAACACACACACATACGTGCGTGCAAAGCTTCTTTTTGTAGGCTCACATATTTTCCACACAGTGATCTCTAAAAACAACGTAAATATAAAATACCTCAAATAGAATCCAAGCCCCTTCTGTGGTCTACTCTTCTTGTAATAAGTTGCCCTTGTTTTTCTCTTCAAAACACTTTCCATCACCCTCCAGTCACCTGTGGCTTATTCAGTTGCTCAAAGTAAATAGGATTTTTCCTGCCTTGGGGCATTTGCGTATTAAGGCCCTCCTACCTGGAATCTATTCCTTTCATTTTTTACCTGGCGGCCTCTTCTCAGGATTTGGCCCTTTCGACTTTAGCTTAAATATTGGCAATCTCCTCAGTGAGGCCTTCTCTGGCCACTCTGTGTAAAAAAGTTCTGCCTTATGATCCCTCAACTAAAAATTTACCCTTTTCCTGAATAAGTCTCACATTTTGTAATTCCTGGTTAGTTTAACTATTACCTTCTTTTCCTAGACCTATTACTGTCCAATATGGTAGCCACTAACCATATGTGGCTATTTATATTTAAAATAATTAATAATTAATTTTAATTAAAATTAAAACTCAAAACCCAGTTTCTCACATACATAAGGCATATTTCAGGTGCTCAATAGCCACATGTGGCTAGTGGCTACTACGCTGACTGACATGGAGCATCCCCATCAACACTGTAAGTTTTAGTAGCAACACTCTCACACACATCGTGTTTAATCAAACATCTGGGGTGGTTGATTTTATGTGTCAACTTGACTGGGCCACAGGGCACCAAGATGTTTGATTAAACATGATGTCTGTGAGAGTGTTTCTGGGTGAGGTTAACATTTGAATCTGTACACTGAGTAAAGCAGATTGTCCTTCCTGATATGGGTATGGCTCATCTAATCCCTTGAAGGCCTGATAGAATGAAAAGGCTGAGTAAAGGAGAATTCCCTTTCTGAATGTTATTGAGTTGGGACATCAGTCTTCTCCAGCCTTTGGCCTCAAACTTGGATTGGAACTTATACCATCAGCTCTCTAGGGTCTCACGCCTTTGGCCTCAGACTGGAACTAAACCTGTGGCTCTCCTGAGCCTCCAGTTTGCCAAACTACAGATCTTAGGACTTCTCAGCCTCCACAACTGCATGAACCAATTCCATATGTTTATACATCCTATTGGTTCTGTTTCTCTGGAGAGGGCTCAATAATTTATATCTGCTTTTGTTCACACTGTGCTCTGGGTATCTTTTCCCTTCACTCCACTACCCCTAGTCATTTGATACTCATCAGGAGGCTCAGCCCCTACAGTGTTCTGAGGTCAAGTATTTCAGTGGTTGATGAGCACTGAAGAAGTTATTTGTAGGCTTTGTGACAAGTCTGCCTCTGTGCTTAACTGCTCAATTCTAATAGCTGAGAGTTGTCCCTGAGACCAAGTCTCTACCTTTTGCAGACCAAATCTAGTTAATGTGTTCCTGTCTTGACTGTAAGTCCAGATTTTGATTAAACTGGGGTTCTAGATATGCTTGCTCCTACAAGATTGCCCAGGAATGAATACTAGCTTTTCTTGAAGTTCACTGCCTGCTTCTAGTCCGAAATTTCAAATATTGCCTGTCTTTAGATTCTCAATTGATAACAAGAAAAAGCAATAATAATAGTATTACTGTTGTTACTATTTGTAACAGCAACCAATATTTATAAAGTGCTTACCACATATATAGTAAGTGTTTTTATGTTGCGTTTGATTCTTTTTATTAAAAATGTTTATTTTTGAGAGAGAGAGAGAGAGAGAGAACCACCCAGACATCTCATTTAATTCTTGAAACCAAGCTATGAAATGAGGAAACTGAGGTTCCTTAAATCGAGGAGGTTGATTTCTAAAAACATTGATAGCAGGTCAGGATTCAACCAGATATATTTGTCATAAAATTTTGGCCTCTTAACCAGGGTTCTGTACTGCTTCCATGTTGCCATTATTTTTCTGTGCATCTTCTTTTTTTTTTTTTTTTAATTTTTTTTTTCAACGTTTATTTATTTTTTTGGGACAGAGAGAGACAGAGCATGAATGGGGGAGGGGCAGAGAGAGAGGGAGACACAGAATCAGAAACAGGGTCCAGGCTCTGAGCCATCAGCCCAGAGCCTGACGCGGGGCTCGAACTCACGGACCGTGAGATCGTGATCTGGCTGAAGTCGGACGCTTAACCGACTGCGCCACCCAGGCGCCCCATTTCTGTGCATCTTCTACCAGACTCTATTATCTTGTGTTGGGCTTCCTTGATGCTAATTTCTTGCCAACCTGCTGACCACTGATAAACTCTCCAAAAACCATATTCCCGTGATCGATTAAGGGGGGGTGGCCTCTGCCTGAGGCCTGGTCCTCCTCCTTTACTCCCATCCCATGCTTATCTCACTAGCAGTCATGTCTTCTTGTTAGCTCTGGCTTATTAATCTGACACAGTCAACTTTTCCTTTCCTGGCCATGTCAAGAGATGTGTCATTACTTCTGTAGAAAATATATGTCTGGTTGAAGTGGTCTAGATGAGTAGAATTCATCTTAGATTACATATGAAGGTTTGATTTTGATTGTGATTATTTTTGTTCTGTGTGGAGAAACCAAATATGCCTATCAATATTATTAGGAAATATTTATTATGTTTATTTCAATAGGCAAGGTTGGGAGTCATGGTAACATGGAAATGTATAAATACATGATGTTGACCTTCATGAACTGCCAAAATAACTATTGATATAACAGCCATATTTGAAAAGAGTAACCAAAATATAAGGCAGTTTTATAGCCATTAAGAACTATGCAAATGTTAAGTACATAATGTTAACTAAGAAGTACAGAGCAGTAAAGGGGGAAATGATGACTCTTGGCTGCAATGGACTGATTCATTCCTGAGACCTGAAGAATGGCTAGCATTATTTTTAAGTGATGATGAAGAAAAGGGAGGTTTTGTGGTTTTTGTTTGTTTGTTTGTTTTCCAGAGACATTATTACATGCAAGAGCATTGAAGGCAGAAAGTATAATACAGGTTCTAGGGAGAGTCAGATGGTTTTGTGTAAAAGAATAAAGGGAAGAAAGACACGAAAATTATGTTCTGGACAGGTTATGGTAGGCCTTGGATTCCAGGCCAATGAATTTGAACTTTGTCTTGTAGACGTTGGGGAATAATTGAAGGATTTTTGGCAGGGAGAATAACATGAAAACTTCTAGTTTTAAGATCTCAGCCACTGGTGGTCTGGATTCTATGATGGGGAGGACAACTTATCCAGCCAGGATCTTTCAGACTTGTGTTTAATAGGGACAATGACAGCCTGTGGCTATATTGGTGGCATTGCTGAGATGTCTACTTTTATGTGGTTTTATAAGCAGTGTCCCTTGACATCTGGACCCATTTGCTTTCCAGGACAAAGAAGATGGTCTGGGGCACCAGGGTCCTGATAGGGCAATATGGATATAGAAAGGGGACTGAGTACACATTTTTATTAGATTCATATTTGGATACTTCATGAATTTTTTCATTCTACAAAGATGGAGATTCTAAGGTGAATATGCCATTTTCTATCATTAGGATCTAATGGAGATGCAAACATATAGAGTTAATTATATCACAATGAGTAAAGTGGAATAATTGATATATAAATTAATGCAGTTGTGAGGATTGGTGTGTTTGGGGAGGGGGAACTGGAAGAGATGAAAGCCTGGATCAGCCTAAATGCTGAGCAGGAGTTAGCCAAGCAAAGGGAGAATGCCCTAAGAAGGTCATCCTAGGCATAAGGTACAACTTGATCACAGGCTCATAAGTTAGGAGGAAGAGTAGGAACCTCCAACAGGATCATCTTACTGAGTTTAGATCAGGCAAAGAAAGCATGGGGAAGGCACAAAGGAGCATGGGTTTCATCATGTGGATTTTAAATTTTTTTTTTCAATGTTTATTTATTTTTGGGACAGAGAGAGACAGAGCATGAACGGGGAAGGGGCAGAGAGAGAGGGAGACACAGAATCGGAAACAGGCTCCAGGCTCTGAGCCATCAGCCGAGAGCCTGAAGCGGGGCTCGAACTCACGGACCGCAAGATCGTGACCTGGCTGAAGTCAGACGCTTAACCGACTGCGCCACCCAGGCACCCCGTATCATGTGGATTTTAAGTACACAGTGACATGGAATGTTCTATGGTTTAGAGAGAGAATCTTGGCAACTCTTTAGAGGATGCATTTGAAGGTGACAAGACTGGAAGTGGGAACTCATCGTAGGAGTTCTGAGAGACAATGCATGAGCCTTAACGAGGCAGTGACTACAGACAAATGGGAAATTGAGATATTGGCACCATTCTTTAGGACAAAGTTAAATGACAAGGCATGTGAGAAGGAATTTGAATCCTTAAATATGGTAATATGCCAGGCCCTGTGGTGACTGGTGTCAGACACTAGAGGCAGTTTCCATAAAGGAATATCCTGTTAATCTTGTGATAAAGAAAAACCTAAAGATGAACTTGTTTCTTTTCCAGATGAATGGACTAGTATCTGATTCTCAAGAAAATAATAGATAATGATAAGAAAATAATGGGCTTAGCCTGAAACAAACATTATAACTCTTGGGTAGAGATTGACTGGTATCATAAACCGACATCAACTTATGTAATGTGCTGCCTTGACTCCCTGAAAAGCACTGATGAAGCCTGATAAAGCTAAGTTGTTTTTTTGGTGCTCATTCTTGAAGATTTCCCCCTGGAGCATTCCTCTAGGGAATGTTCCTGCCCGTGATCTGTCTCCTGTCTCACCGTATCACGGTTCACTCTCCCATGACCAAGAATTGAACCCCCATCTTTGGAACATTTATTCATCAGCAGAGGGCGCCCTCACCTTTTGGTATTTGTGAAAATTCAGAAACTGTGTTTCTCTAATCTTGAACAGGATAAGTTTCATCCAACTTCTCGTGGGATCAAAGGGGTAGGGACAAAATTAGGAAAAAACAGGGCATGTCATCTTAGGTCATCCTGAAAAGGGACAAAAGCTAGAGGAGAGTCTGGCTATACAAAACCAGGCAACCCTGAATTTAATTTTGCTTTCAGTAGTTCAAACCAGCAGTTTCTGAAGCCAATATAAAATGTAAAGCAGTTGGAAAGAAGACTGTACAGAGCAGAAAATAAACCCATTCACAGCAAAGGAACAGCTTTCAGCGAAAGAGGCCAGAACTAAATCTTGTTACTCCCTAGAAATAAGAAAAGTACAGTCTTACTGCTTGCCATTCTATCTCTTGGTCTCTGCTTGGGTAGGGAAGCATCTCAGAATATATAGAGATTATGATGAACCATCCTGAGTATTTTGCATATTGCATAAGTGGACTGCAATCATAAACTCAGCTGCCTATTTCTCAAGAGCTAGTGACCCCCAGGTAAAGACAGAGAAAGTGAGGACAAAATGTGATTAGTGGACACAGGAAGATTTTAATACAGTAAGGTGTTTTTTTTGGAACTTTTTTTGTAATCAGTTTTCCGTCTGAACCAAAGGATACATACACTCTGGTGAGGTTTTCAAGGTAGCCTACAGACATGCACTTAAACCACAGTTTACTGAAATAATATACATTTAACAGTTATGCAATGTTTTACTAATAAAATAAGACCAAATAAAAGAGTAAAGTAACATAACGCATCTGAATTTTTAACTGAATAGAAGCAGGTTTCATTTTCAGTGTTTCTCAGTAGTGGTCACTCTTGGCAATTTTAAGCAGTTACAGTTTGTGTTGTGTGGGACCGTCCTGTGCACTGCAGGGGGCAGCACCTCTGGGCACCCCATTCTACATGCCAATAGTACTTGCCAGTTACTTTGAAAACCAAAAAACCCTCACCCACTTCCCATGAATGATATAGAGAGGGTCTGAGAGCCACTTGGAGATGTTTATTGGTATTCTGAAAGGGAACCACAGGCACTTCAAAAGTTGATGGGACAGATTTTAAAGTTTGTTGTTGTTTTTTTTAGGTTGAGTTTTACTTCATAATATTTCTTAGCTGAGACCATCTTCCTTATCTGTCTTGAGCAGGATAATTTTTTTTCCTCTCAAATGGAACAAAAAAGGCAAGCCAGAAGAAAACTGTTGGAAGTTTCTATTCAGTTAAAAATTCATACGTATTAAGTCACTTTTCTCTTTTATTTGCTGTTATTTTATTAGTAAAATATTGTATAATTGTTAAATGTATGTCATTTTAGTAAGCTGTGGTTTAAGTGGGTGTCTATAGGCTGCTTTAAAAACCTTACCACAGTGTATGTATACTTTGTTTTTAATGGGAAATGGATTCCAATGTTGGAAGAGTATATGTATCTTAGAAAAGTTCCCTGAGGTATAATAAAGTAAGCACCAAGCAGGGAGAAAAAAAAGGAGAAAGAGAAATAAATATTGTTTGCATGATCCTACATGAAGGCTGAACCCAGGCCATGGAGCCATGCATCTTACTTACTCTTTTATAACTTGCTTGACCTTGGACAAGTCCCTTAATCCTAGCAATCTATGGTCCATCTCTAGAGTGGAGATGATTTTAATAATACCTATATTCTGGAGGGGTGTGTGTGTGTGTGTGTGTATGTGTGTGTGTGTGTGTGTCCATAATTATATATGTAAAACAATTTGAAATCTATGAAACAATCTACAAATTTCAGGTTGAAACCATTATTTTTACTTTTTTTTTTTTTTTCAACGTTTATTTATTTTTGGGACAGAGAGAGACAGAGCATGAACGGGGGAGGGGCAGAGAGAGAGGGAGACACAGAATCGGAAACAGGCTCCAGGCTCTGCGCCATCAGGCCAGAGCCCGACGCGGGGCTCGAACTCGCGGACCGCGAGATCGTGACCTGGCTGAAGTCGGACGCTTAACCGACTGCGCCACCCAGGCGCCCCGAAACCATTATTTTTAACATGATTGTTGCCAACCTGAGGGTGAATGTGGTAGATGGCGAGGGTCAGAAGTTGAGTCAGATGTTCCCAACTCAGGCAAGTTTGGTTCCTATACTGAAAGGATAGGAACAGTGTGAAAGCAGGTCAGAATAAGTTGGATGTAAGCTGGGGGAAAGGCACATTATACCTAGGGAATGTCCTCATATTAATATGGTCAAAATTGTTACATGGGATACTTGACACTTAAGTGGATCTTTAAAGCGATTTTATATGTAGCATTCTCAGTGTAATCTAGATAGAAAAACCTCCACAAACACCACCACCACCACCACTATTAACAACAAAATTTTTGTGAAAATCTCGGGAAGATACAATGAAGAGTCTGTTGTCCACATGTGAACAGCTCACTGGTGGAAGACTGGCTCATGCTTCCAAGACAGCAGAGGGTCATAAAAATAACATATAAGCATTTGTTGATTTTATAAGTGATATATATTCAGGGTGGACATTTGGCATTATGATGTGTTCAGATTTGCTTTTCACACTTTTCTAGACCTCTTTAAATAGTCCGTTCCTCTGCTGTGGCATCTCTTTTCTTATTTTCTGATGTACTCTATTAATATTCTGGCCAGCAAAGAGCCTCCACAGAAAAACCCACCTTCACCTGGCCTTAATGCACTATTACAGGATTCAGCTTCTCCCTCTCTCAATATTTTCCTTAATTTAAGCATATCCACTCTGCTTCTCATTTTTTTCAAGGCAACATTACATCTAGAGATAAATAGGCAATTTTTAAGGCATCAAAAAATCCTCTGCCCCAAAAATGTTTCTCTCAATGACTTGAAGTGCCATAAAATGACACATTAGTCTCTTCTTTAGGTCGAAATATTAAATGGCATTGCACATTTGTGTTTTCTCTGAAGGTGAAGGCATTATCATTTCTTTTTATTAATTTTTTTTAACATTTATTTATTTACTTTTGAGAGACAGAGAGAAACAGAGCACAAGTAGGGGAGGGGCAGAGAGAGAGGGAGACACAGAATATGAAGCAGGTTCCAGGCTCTGGGCTCTCAGCACAGAGCCCGATGTGGGGTTTGAACCCAGGAACCATGAGATCATGACCTGAGCCGAAGTCGAATGCTCAACTGACTGAGCTGCTCAGGCGTGCTGGCATTATCATTTCTTAATAACTTGTAATAAGTTATTTTCATCAGATTAATAGGCAATATAGCACAGGAATTGAGAATGTAGACATGAGAGCTAGACTGCCTTTATTTAAACCCTAATGATGTTATTTGCTATCTGTGTGATTTCAGTCAAATTGCCTAACCGTTCTGTGCCTCAGTTTCCTCATATTACCATGCAAAAATAATAGTTGCCAACCTCACAGGATTGTCAGAAGGATTAAATGTTCTGCTATATGTAATGCACATAGAGAAGTGGAGAACATAGAGTACTTGGGAAGCACTCAGTAAGTGTTAGCTTGCAAATTATTATTCTGCCCAGACATTAGCACTGATATTTAGGAAAATGAAATACACATTGCTTCACTGAGAAGCTTGTACCCAAACAGGCTTGTTTAGACTGCTTCAAAAGTGTATTGATTTTCTAGGTTATTAAATTTTTTTTCTTGAACTTAAAAGACTTATAGAAGCTTGTAACTAACATAGGTAGTGTAGTTTTGTGAGCCTACAGAATGAATGCTACTCTCTTGATGCAGCCTTCTTGAGCCCTTATTATACTTAAACATTCTTGCATTCCACCCTGTCATACATTTTGCTTGTAAGTCTTCCCTTAGAGCCCTTTAACTTTCCCTTGTAGATTAGCTATTGGTATTCTTTAAAAGTGTTTCTGATATAGTATAATTTTGTGGAGGGCAGGAATCACGTCTCATTCATCATTATGAATCCACTGGAGCCTTGCACAGTATAGACACTTGCTACATGATTATCAGATGAATGGATAACTGAAAGATCCATAAGGCCAGAGATTTTTGAAGGTGTGCTCATTGCTGTATCCCCAAGTATCTAAAACAGTGATTGGCACATAGTAGGTCATCAATAAATATTTGCTGATGATTTTGTTAAAAGAAGGAAGGCACAGATGTGCTGCTGAAGTTAAATGGGATTCTGCATATGAAACCTGAGTTACATTAAATATTTTGAGATCTATTCTTCCAGGAAAAAAAAGTACATTGGGGAAGCAAACTATGGTACACAGAGTAGGACATTTGCTTCTTCCTTTGGAGATATTTCTCTGCAGGTAGGGGAGGGTAGTAACGATTGTTATCCATTAGCTATATATTCTTCTGTCTCTAGCCATAGCTACTACTTCATTCATTCACTCATTCATTCAACCAAAAGCTATTGACCATTTGGTTCATGAAGGACACTGTGGTTGATGATGGGTAGCAATTAGGCAGGAAGGGTACGCAACGGTACGGAATTTGTTTGAGTAGCTGAAATAAAGTGTAGTGCTCTTCGCCATTGTGAATAAAGTGTGATGGTCTCGTTTAATTCACTTCTAAGTGAATTTGCTTTGTCTATGATTCCTGATGAAGAAGTAGGTTCAGGTGATCCTGATCCTCTTTTCTGTCTGGACCAGGATGTACAGTCAACTTTTACAGTCTGAGGATATCACCCAGAGCAAACATCTTGGCCAAAACATGCATGACTAGCAATCACAGATATATAAGAAAAGCAGGACATCCAAAAAAGAAATACCGAGTAGCAACTTTAGGCTGCCTTGATAGATCTGCTTAGGAGAAAACCTCAGGGGAGAGTAGTCAGCACTGAGATGCCCACACTCTTGGCTCCAAGCTTATGATGACCATACACCTAGGTTTTCTGGAGACAGTCCTAGTCTATTCTTGTTGTCCTAGGGTAATTAATAGGCCCCCTTTCATTATCAATATTTTCATGGTTTAGAAGATAAATGATGTGGTCTCCTATTGTTTTCTCACCGAAGATGTTTTAGAGCATGCATGCACATTGCACAGTCATCCTCCTGGGTTAAATATACATGCTTAATACCCTGGAAAGAGAATTGTTTATCTTGTCTCTAGTGGGATTATAAACTCTTGAAGAGCAGGAATCTCATTTTTTCCTTCCTCTATTCCTTCTTTCTGGCGAGAGCTGATTATATAGTAGGCTGCAATACATTCCTATTAAATTATTTTTAACTTTTTCTCTGACTTAAGATTGCATGGAAAAATGCATATACAAGTACTTTTTTTTCTCCAATAAGATGTGTATTTTCTTAGAGATATATATTTATCCTTAGTTTACTAGGTGACTTTCTTATAGGATTTATCAGGAGATGTAATCCATAGGAACCCTGATTTTTATGCTAAAACTCATTTCCAAATGTTTACTTTGTAGTTTTAAATTTATAGATTGGAATCAGAAAGCTTGGCTAATAGACAATCAAGATGCATTTTCACTCCTTCACAGATTCTCCAACACACACAATCATACTAACACAAAGTAAAATTTCTATACATTATTCTTTATATGAAAAGAGAATACAAGCTGGGTTGTGGGGAAAAAAATGAAGGATTCTCTATGTGAACAGTGTCAGGAAAGCGATAAGTTTGAAAATTAAAATGGTATGTATATTAAAGCAAACAACTATTTATTTATTTATTGAGCACTTACTATGTACCAGTTACAAGTAATATTTACATTATTGAGCTTTTGGGACAGAACACATGGAAGATGTTAGAGGCCAGATGCTAGATTCTAGCACTGCAATTGTTGAGTTTGCAAGGTAATAACCCTTTCACTCTTAGGAGAAGCTTTTGTATTCTTGAACTGGTTCATGGTATTGATTTTAGGAAACTTCTACATTTCTTTTGGGACACAGTGCAATATCCATCTGTTTATTTAGATGTTTGCTTGAAGGGAGTTTAATGTAGACAGAGACAATGCTCTCCACCCCCTCTGCCCATGAACCACAGTTTGCATGGTGTTTGTCTTATTTTTTTTTTAATTGTGTTTTTAATTTTGCAAATGTGCCCAGAGGCGTTAAGTAATGGTAGCATATTTATAAATTAAAATATAAATAAATAATTTTGGAAAGCAATAACAGCTGGCAAATATTTTTTTCAAGAGAGTTGTTTGTAAGGAAAGAAGCAGTTCTGTGAGCATGATGAAACAAACCATACTAGGTCACAGAAGAGTAGATTGTGCAGCAAGAGCTTCTTAACAAAACTCTAAAGTTTTTGAAAACCTTAAGACAATGAGTGTCTCCTTTGAAGGATGGTGTGGGGGCTCCAGGTTGTGTCTAGTGTTGGTGGTAGAGTGAGATCTAGGGGGCTAGATACATTATAAGGATAAACATTCATGGTGAGTGTAGGGAAAACCCTGTTCTTATTATACTCATATACTCTGCCTGATTCTGGGTATAAAAGAGTTAATAGTAACTCTGTTAATGCACTTCTGAGCTGCTACTACTGCCCTGGGTCTAATCAAAGGTGAGGCACAGGAAGTCCCAAGGCTTTGCCCTAATGGGATCCATTCCAGATTTTCCTGAATCAGGAAAGTGCTGGGGCTTGCATCCCTCAAGAGACAATGCAGTCATTTATGTCTCAGGAAGAGTCAGGGTTTTAAAAATCTACAGCCATAGCCATGATTTTACAGAATTTATTTGAGGAAAGCAAAATCTTTCACAGAAATCAGTTGGTATAGACTCATGACTCAAAGATAGTCTTTTGAGCAATTAACATTTATAACACAACAAACCTAGGAAAAGAATCTTATGAGATCCCTAAGAGTCTGCAGACTACACTAGCAGAGAGGGGATTCCCTTTGCCCTTGGGGTTGGGGCTTGTTTCCAGTTCCTTGGTGAGGAACCCCAAGACTGAAGACTGATATAAAACCCAGTAACAATGGGGCACCTGGGTGGCTCATGGGTTTGAGCCCTTTGTTGGGCTCTGTGCTGACACACAGAGCCAAGAGCTGACAGCTTGGAGCCTGGAGCCTGCTTCGGATTCTTTGTCTCCCTCTCTCTCTCTGCCCCCCCCTTCAGAAATAAACAAAAACATTAAAAAAATTAAAAAGAAAACAAACAAAAACCCCCCAGTAACAGCAAGGTCATATCAGACATGCCTTTAATCGAGTAGGATTCAAGAATATTGATGTAAAAACAATAGCAAAGACGAAATTTTAAGTAATACCCCATGCCAGCTTGCCATTTTATTCAATAAACTTAAGCCCATAGGCAATGAATGGAGTCAGTCAAATCAGCAATACTCATTGCTAGTTTTAAACGTATTTTTTAAATGTGAGAAAGATGTTAAGGATTTCCCTGATCAATAGCAAAGAAACCAAACATCTGCCAGGAAAGTGGGTCGTCCGCGCCTTATAGGAAGAACTTTGATAATTAACTCCGGGCCAAGGATGAGTTAGATGAACTGGTAAAGTCATCTATGGAAGAGAGAACAATGACAGCCAACAGGAAAGGCCACCACAAGAGAATCTTCATTAATTTGCCAAAATATTCCAAGCAGAGAAATTCTTGAGGGAGAGTTTCTGAATGTAATATCCCTATGGAATTATATGCTGAACATTACAATAAACATTAAATGTATTTTGTGAGCATATTTGTACATAGGTTGTATATACAAAACCATGTACGTGCCTTACATGCTAACATTGAAAATCAACCTCTTCGTATCATGCTATTCCACTCTACCCTTTTCTGGAGTGTATGAGTCAGATCCCAGAAATCCCAAGTCAGTTGGGGGAGAGGTAAAATCTTGTATTTTGCAGGTATATGGAGTTGTTTCCATTATTATAATATGATTTGGGTTCACAGGTTGATAAGGTTTGGAAAATTCAAGTCATGTAATATGTAGAGCAAAAATCATGAAGTTCTCATTACAGAGCCTGGATCCAATTATTCCCAATAAATCCTTTTGTTGACTTTTATGAAGTTCTGGAAAAAGGAGCTCCCCTTTAATTCTGTATTTCTTTTAATAGATACCTGACTTAAGGGGATTTTACCTACTTCATCATCAGATTCAAGATTTTGACACCCAGATTACATTAATTTAGGTGAGGAGTCCCCTTTTGAAGAATCTGTTCAGTGAATTTAAATAGAAAAATACTATCTTTCATTTCAGAGCACTCCATCTGTGGTATATTATGTGCTTTCATATGCATTCTAATTTCACTTCCACAAATATTTATACTGTGACTAATGTGATTGAGTCCTGAAGATAGAAAGTGAAGGTGAAAAGGGTGAATTAATCAGTTCCCCATCTTCAAGAAACCCTTGGTATTTTAAGATAAACTTACATTTAAGGACATAATTGTGACATGGAATATGCACTAGTAGGTATAAAGACAAGGCATAGAAATAATATGGAAAAAAGTAATTAATTTTATTTGGGAGAAAACAGAGTTAGGGAAACCTTCCACGTTTTTTATTTATTTTTGGGACAGAGAGAGACAGAGCATGAACGGGGGAGGGGCAGAGAGAGAGGGAGACACAGAATCGGAAACAGGCTCCAGGCTCTGAGCCATCAGCCCAGAGCCCGATGCGGGGCTCGAACTCACGGACCGCGAGATCCTGACCTGGCTGAAGTCGGACGCTTAACCGACTGCGCCACCCAGGCGCCCCAGGGAAACCTTCCCAGAGGAGGTGGGCCCCCAATGGGCTTCAGAGATAATCAGGGGGAAAAGCTATTCTGAGCAGAAGATATGCAAATGTGTATAAGCGTGAAATAGCATGCTGTGCTTGGGTAATATTTCATTATTGAAATGTGTGTGTGTGTGTGTGTGTGTGTGTGTGTGTGTGTGTGTGTGTGTGTAAAGGAGGCCAGAGAGACAAACAGGGTCTTAATTACAAGAGACCTTTTAATTTTTTTTGCCAGGATTTATTTTGTAGATTATGGAGAGTCATTTAAAGTAATTAGTCTGGAGAGAGATGTGTTCAAATTTGCTCTGTAAATAGAGCATACTACACATATTGCTTTTTTTTTCTTCACATATTGCTTTTTAACCTGCTTTTTAAAATAACCAATATGGTGAGGATAGCTTCCACATTAGTAAATTTGCATCTGTAACAGTAATTAAAATGGTTGCATTGTATTCTGTGGGCAATTCCACTATTTAATTAATCAATCCATTATGTTAGATAATTAAGATACTGGAGAGTTAAGTTTTTGAGAGCAACAGAGTTCAGTTTAGAACATATGTTTTGGTTGAGATGTTTATAATACAGTAAAGTGGGAATATCCAGAAGGTGCTTGAATATATAAATGTGGAGGTTGGCAACAAGATCTGAGAATGTAGGCATAAATTTTGGAATCATTAGTAGATTGATTAGTTAAAACCAGCAGAGGGGATTTAAGAGTGGATTGACCCTTTGGAAACAGTAGTTTTTAAATAGTGGGTTGATGAATAAGAGATTGGGAAGAAAAAGTTAAGAGGTAGGAAAAAATCCAGAGAGTATGATGTCAGGGAATCCAGGGGAAAGAAGACAGTTGATTCTCATAACAACTTTTAGAGAGATGAGACTGGGTCCTATCATAATTCTCATTCCACAGAGGCCAAAGGTCCTGCTAAGGCCAATGCGATTGTAAATGATAGAACTGAACTGCGGATCCTGATGGTCTAGCCCCAATTCTAATAGTGTCAGTACCAGATTTTATGACTCAGGTAATTAAAGAAGAGTATAAAAGAATATCAAAGTAAGCTCCAGAAGCTAAAATTAAGATGGAATCTGTAGGAGATATAATATGTAGAAAAAGAACATGTTCTTAAATTATAGCAGGCAAAGGATATCCCAAAATAGGCTGGGAGTGAAATATGATAAAAATGTCTTTAAAATGTTAAGTCTCAAATTTAAGAATATGGTGGATGAGATGATCAGAGAAACACTACCTAGTAAAGTTGATACTTTCAAACAAGATGGACTGAAAACAAACATAAAAAAACAAGTTTCTCAAAAGTTTTTGTTTTGAGATAATTTGAAATTTACAGCAAAATTGCAAAAATAATGTATCATTCTACCTAGATTCCCCCTAGCTTCCTCTAATCTCGACAACTGACAAAGCCAAAGAATAGTGAATAAACTAGGAAATGATTATTGGTACATTGCTACTAACTAAACTATAGATTTTTCTAAGTTTTACCAGTTTTTTCCTTAATGCCACTTTTCTGTTCCAGGATTCAATCAAGGATCCCACAATACATTTAGTTGTGTATCATTAGTGTCTTCCAATCTTTGACATTTCCTCATTCTTTGTTTGTCTTTCATGGCCTTGATGTTTTTAATGAGAACTAATTGGTTATTATGTAGAATGTTTCCCAAATTAAGTTTTTATGATGTTTTTTCATGATTAGATTGAAATTATGCATTTTAGGCAAGAATACTATAGAAGTGATGTGGTGTCCTCATTGCATACTAACGGGGGGTACATAATGTAGGTGTTTTATTACTGGTGATATTAACCTTAATCACTTGATTACAGTGGTATTTGCTCATTTATTTCCACCATAAAGTGACTAGGCTTCCCTTTTCAACTGATAAATATTTGAAGGAGATAATTTTTTTCTTATTGAATTATAATGGACATACAATTTTATATTAGTTTTAGGTGTACAACATAGTGATTTGATACTTTTATACATTATAAAAGAATCACCATGATAGGTCTAGTTACCATCTATCACCATACAAAGTTATTACAATATTACTGACTGTGTTCCCTATGCTGTATATCACATTCCCATGACTTATTTATTTTATAACTGGAAGTTGTACCTCTAAATTTGCTCTACTTATTTTCCTCATTCCTCCATTCCCTGCCTCTCTGCCCACACCAGTTTTTTCTCTATATCTATGGTTTGTTCATTTGTTTTGTTTTTAGATTCCACATATAAGTGAAATTATATGGTATTTGTCTTTCTCTTTGGACTTACTTTACTTAGCAGAATACCCTCTTGGTCCATCCGTGTTATCTCAAATGGCTTGATTTCACTCTTTTAAATGGCTGAGTAATATTTCATTATATGTAATATATATTATATACATACACCCCCATCCATATTTTCTTTATCCATCATCTGTTGATGGACACTTAGGTTGCTTCCCTATATTGGCTATTGTAAATAATGCCATGAACATAGGGGTGGGTACATGTATCATTTCAAATTAGTGTTTTGTTGTCTTCAGATAAATACCAGAAGTGGAATGGCTAGATTGTATGGTATTGCTATTTTTAATGTTTTGAGGAACTCTATACCATTTTCCATAGTGGTTGCACCAATTTACTTTACCACCAACAGTGCACCACCAAAAGAGGGTTCTCTTTTATCCACATCCTTAAGAACACGTATTATTTCTTGTCTCTTTGATAATAGCCATTCTGACAGGTATGAGGTGGTATCTCATTATGGTTTTGATTTGCAGTTCCCTGATGATTAATGATGTTGAACACCTATTTATGTGCCTGTTGGCCATCTGTATGTCTTCTTTGGAAAGGTGTCTATTCAGATCCTCTGCCCATTTTGATTTTTTTAATTTATTTAAAAAAATTTTTAATGTTTATTTATTTTGAGAGCAAGCATGCATGAGTGGGGGAGGGGCAGAGAGAGACAGAGAGAGAGAGAGAGAGAGAAAATCCTGAGCAGGCTCCACAATCAGTGCAGAGCCTAACGCAGAGCTTGATCCCATGACCCCAAAATCATGACCTGAGCTGAAATCAAGGGTTGGACATTCAACTGTGTGAGCCAACCAGGTCCCCGCTCTGCCCATTTTTAAATTTGGGTTCCTGTTGTTGTTGCTGCTGTTATTGAGTTAATGAATTTTTAAAATATATTCTGAAAGTAACCCCTTATTGGCTCCATCATTTGCAAGTATCTTCTCCCATTTAGTAAACTGGCTTTTTGTTTCGTTGATGGTTTCCTTTAGTATGCAAAAACCTTTTAGTTTGATGTAGTCCTATTGCTTATTTTTGCTTTTGTTGCCCTTGCCTGAGAAGACATATCCAAAAAAAATTGCTATAACCAATGTCAAAGACTTACTGTCTATATTTTCTTCTAGGAGTTTTATGGATTTAGATATTAAAGTCTTGAATCCATTTTGGGTTTGTTTTTGTATATGGTGTAAGAATGTGGTCCAGTTTCCCAACACCATTTTTCAAAGAGATTGTGTTTTTCCAATTGTTTGTTCTTCCTTCCTTTGTTACTGATTAATTGAATCTATAATCATGGGTTTATTTCAGGGCTTTCTATTCTGTTCTATTGATTCATTTGTCTGTTTTTTTTCCCCAGAATCATAGTGTTTTAATGACTTATCTGTGTAGCATATCTTGAAATCTGGGAGCATGACTTTTTGTTTTGTTATTCTTTCTCAAGATTGGTTTGGCTACTTGAGGTCTTTTGTGGTTCCATACATATTTTAAGATTATTTATTCTAGTTCTGTGAAAAATGCCATAGGCATTTTGATAAGGATTGCACTGAATCGGTAGGTTGCTTTGGGTAATATGGGCATTTTTAACAATATTAATTCTTCCAATCCATGAGCATGGTATATTTTTACATTTATTTGTGTTGTCTTCAATTTCTTTCATCAATGTTTTATAGTTTTCAGAGTATAAGTCTTCCACTTTCTTGGTTAAATTTACTTCTAGGTATTTTATTCTTTTTGATGCAACTATAAATAGGATTGTTTTCTTAAATTCCATTTCTGATAGTTTATTATTAGCATATAGACATGCAACAGATTTCTGTATATTAATTTCTATCTTGCAATTTTACTGAAGTCATTTATTAGTTCTAACAGATTTTGTTTTTGAGTCTTTAGGGTTTTCTACATATAGTATCAGGTCATCTGCAAATAATGACAGTTTTACTTCTTCCTTTCTGACTTGGATGTCTTTTATTATTTTTTTCTCATGTGATTGCTGGGACTAGGACTTCTAATACCATGTGGAATAAATGTGGTGAGAGGGGGCATCCTTGTCTTGCTTCTGATCTTAGAGGAATAGCTTTTAGCATTTCACCATTGAGTAGGCTTGTCACACTCCGCCTTTATAATGTTGTGGTATGTTCTCTTAAAACCCAGTTTGTTGAGTTTTTATCATAAATGGATATTTAATTTTGTCAAACACTTTTTCTACACCTATTGATATGGTTATATGATTTTATCTTTTGTTTTGTTAATGTGGTATATCATGTTGATTGATATGCAAATGTTTTTAAAAAATGTTTATTTAGGGGCGCCTGGGTGGCGCAGTCGGTTAAGCGTCCGACTTCAGCCAGGTCACGATCTCGCGGTCCGGGAGTTCAAGCCCCGCGTCACGCTCTGGGCTGATGGCTTGGAGCCTGGAGCCTGTTTCCGATTCTGTGTCTCCCTCTCTCTCTGTCCCTCCCCCGTTCATGCTCTGTCTCTCTCTGTCCCAAAAATAAATAAACGTTGAAAAAAAAATTAAAAAAAAATGTTTATTTATTTTTGAGAGAGAGAGAGAGAGAGAGAGAGAGAGAGAGAGCTGGGGGAGGGACAGAGAGAGAGGGAGACACAGAATTTGTAGCAGGCTCCAGGCTCTGAGCTGTCAGCACATAGCCCGATGATGTGAGGCTCTAACTCACAGACCACGTGATCGTGACCTGAGCTGAAGTGGGACACTCAACTGACAGAGCCACCCAAGCACCTCTGATTTGCGAATGTTAAACCATGCTTGCATCCTTGGAATGAATTTCACTTGGTCAGGTTTATAACCCTTTTAATATATTGTTGAATTTGGTTTGCTAATATTTTGTTGAAGATTTTTGATTTATGCCCATCAGGGATATTGGCCTGTTATTTATTATTATTATTATTATTATTATTATTATTATTTTGTCCCTTTGTCTTATTTTGGTATCAAGGTAATTCTGGCCTCATAAAATGAATTTGAAAGTATTCCTTCCTCTCCAATTTTTAAAAATAATTTGAAAAAGACAGGCATTAACTCCTCTTCAAATTCTTGGTAGAATTCACATGTGAAGTCCTCTGGACCTGTACTTTTGTTTGCTGGAATTTTTTTGATTACTGATTCTATTTCATTACTAGTAATTGGTCGATTCAAAATTTCCATTTCTTCATAATTCAGTCTTAGAAAATTGTATGTTTCTAGAAATTTATCCATTTCTTCTAGGTTGTCTAATCAAGTCTGTCAATTCTGTTTACCTTTTCAAAGAACCAACTCTTAGTTTTATTGATCTTTATCAGTTGCTTTTTTTTTAAAGACTCTTCACTTATTTCTACTCTGATCTTTATTTCCTTCCTTCTAACTTTGGGCTTTGTTTTGTTATTCTTTTTCTAGTTCCTTTAAATGTAAATGTAGATTGTTTATTTGAGATTTTCTTGTTTGTTTCTCTATAGGTAGTCCTGTATCACCATGAATGACCTTCTTAGAATTGCTTTTTCCATGTCCCAAATATTTTGGAATATTGTTTCCATTTTCATTTGTCTAAAGATATTTTTTGTATTTCTTCTTTTATTTCTTCATTGACTCATTGGTTGCTTAGTAGCACTTTGTTTAACCTCTATGTGTTTGTGTTTTCTTCAGTGTTTTTTTTTTTTTTTTTGTAATTGATTTCTAGTTTCATACTGTTGTGGTTGGAAAAGATGCTTGATGTGACGTCAATCTTCTTAAATTTATTGAGACTTCTTTTGTGGACTAACATGTGAACTATCATGGGGAATGGTCCATGTGTACTTGAAAAGAATGTATATTCTTCTGTTTTGGGTTGTTTTAGTATGCCTTGTTTTTTACTGAAAGGTGGACATAATGTGGTAGGTAAAAGGAAGTGCAGTAAATAGACCTTCAGGAATGTAGTGGTAAGTGTGAGGAGGGGGAAGTATTCTAAAGTCCATAGTTAGGTCTCAGTCTATGATTTATGTCAGGTGAGCCTGTGCCAGGAACTATAAGCTTCATCAGTGATTTTCAGTTTCTTCTCTTCCCTTGCCTTAGGTATGATGGAATAGCTAGAGGAGACTGGTAGTGGGTAATTCCCTCCCCCAATGTAGAAGGCTAGAATAAGATGGAGTTGTGTATTTACCTTCCTCTAGGTATGTTAGGCTCTGGTAAAATAGTTTCTCTTGAAGGCAGGGCAAGAAGAATCGAATGCCTTGGCATATTTCAAAATGGTTTCTTTTCCTCTACTCTTGCTGGAAGTATGAAGGAATTGTTCTCTCATATTCACTGTGAGAACCTGGTAGAGTTCCTGGAGGGAAAACTCCCCCAAAGTGTAGGGGCCTCCCAGTGACCAGATTCCTGTGGAATTTTTTAGTTCTCAGAGTTGAGCCCTCAGCTATTTGTCAATTATAATTCAGATTTTCCTACCTTAGTTCTGGTTCCCACAGATGTTTCCACTTAGAAGTTTCTCCTTAAGTAAGTTGTGATTTTTGTATTTGTCTGTCTCTCCAACTTTCGGACAGCTGGCTTGCCCTGTGACCTCACTACTCTTACAGATCTAAGAAGAACTATTGATTTTTTGGTTAGTTCAGCTATTTACTTGTTGTTAAGATGGAGTAGTTGACTTCTAAGTTCCTTACATGCTGGATTGTAACCTGAAAGTCCATTAGCGGATCTTGCTTGCAATGATTATCACTGTGGTGTTTGCTAACATTCATTTTTTCCAATTTATTCTACATATATTAATTGGAATTCTTCTGTAATAAAGAGTTTTTCTTTATCCCCCATATACTTATTCAATTATGTCTTTTATTTGCATAAGCTCAGATTTCGACATTCATTTAATATAATGGGTTATAATTTGATACTAGCAATATTTGCTTTGTTATTCCAATTGTTTTAGCTTTGGCCATTGGGGGTGCCATCTGCTTGGCTTTTGTGTCAAATAGGCATTTAAAAAATATGTAGATAGTGTTATATAAGTAAAGAAGGTTTAATAAGCAAACAAAAAGCTGTTTTTTTTTTTTTCCTGAGGATAGAAGTTAATATTTATTGGCCTAGTAACTTTCTTTTAACAGGACATGTATATGGGGAAAAGTAGACAAGTCTTGAAGTTTTAGCAGGGCAAAGATTGAATAGGCAACCTGATTAAACTTTTTCTTAAAAATAACATTTTCAGTGAAAGAATTAGGAGAAACTCTTACAGAGCAAAATAGTGGAATAGCATGTCAGTCTTGGCCTTGGATCCTAGCAGAGGGCAAAAAAGAAAGTAAGAAAGTCTTCCTTGGGAGTTCCTAACTAGAACCTACATTATCCTGGTTTGGAATTCAAATTCAGACTTTCTATAGTTTATGTGGACGAGCAAATGGCTTAAAATAGACAAGATATTTCTGAAAAAGAATCAGTTGGGAACGTTTCCTTTGCTAGATATGAAGACATATTATAAACTATTCTATGTAGGATAATGTGGTTTTGGCAATGCAGCAGACAAATAGATGTATGAAAAGAATGGAGACCAGAAATGGACATATTCATATATAGAAAACTGATATAAACAGAGCTAACATTGAAGTTCAGTAGCAAAGGGATTTAATAAGATGATACCAACATAACTATCCATTGAGGGAAAAACATAATAATAGACTCCTACTTCACATCATATATAAAAAAAACAATTATCATTGGGTCAAAACATTAAAGGCATAAGAAAAACTTTAAAACTCTTGAAGACAATATAGAAGTCTATCTTGATGAGCTTGGGATAGGAGATAATTTTTTAAAAACTCAAGCAGTGCAAATCATAAAGGATATGACTACACTTAGCTACATTAAAAATAGAGATTTATTTTTTATCAAAAGATACCAAAAAGTATGATTATATAAACCATAAATTGGAAGGAATTTCTTGGAACATACATTACTAAAATTTATTAGTACCCAGAATATATAAAGAACCCCCTGATTCAAGGATAAAAAGACAATTCAATAAGAAATGAACAATAGATACACAAATGGGCATTTCACAGAAGAGGAAACATGATTATCCAATAAATATATTAAATATGCACAAGCTCACTAGTGATAAAAAAATGAAAATATGAAATATACCACAATGAGGCAATACTATTTCAAACTCACCCAAGTGGTAAATATGAAGTCTGACAATAACAAGTGCATCCTTTGTGTAGGAGTCAGGGTCTTGGTGATAAAATTAAGGTCGAATTCCAGATTTACTACTTATCAATGATATGATCTTTGGCAAGTCATTCAAACTCTGGCTTAAATTTTCTCACCTAAAAAATGTAGAATATAATTTCTTCGCAGAGTTGTGAGGAGCAAAGATAATGTACTACAAGCATCTGACATAAAATTTGGCAAAGAGCAAGGGATCATAGATGATTGCTGCCAAAATTGAGATAAACTGGGGTGGTAGTTCAGGAATATAATATTTATACCAAAGTTACACTTGAAGGAATTAATTCAGTGAATGTTTTAGGGTTTTAAACATCATTCTTCAAAGCTTAGAGCAACAGCAGCAACAGCAACAAAACAAAGATAATGGCAGCAGCAGCAATAATTAATTGAGGGCTTACTATATGCCAGGCACTGAGTTTAGTGTTTTATACTCATTATTTCATGCAGTCCTTGTGCTTACTTTGTAAAGTAGTATTATTATCTCCATTTTATGGTTGAGGAAATTGAAACTGAAAGAGGTTACTTAATTAACTTGCCCAATGTCACACACAGCTAGTCATTGCAGTCCTGGAAGTGGAACACAGGCTTGACTCTAATTCTCTAATGTAGACAATTCCCCATTCAGAAGATAGATACAGAAACAGAATTTTTGACTTATAAGCAATTTTCACAATTAGTGGCATCAAGATCAATTTATGTGCATAGTAGTGTGATGAACCAATGCCAGTATTAAAATAAAAAAGGGGGTGGAGCAGTGCAGAATTTGAGAGTTTCTGGCTATGTGCTGTTAGGATTTCCACCTTACTCTTTTGTCAGGGTATTGCTATTTTTGACAGAAATGAGGAAAGGAAGAAAAGGGAGAACTGGAGTCAAAACCAGGTGACCTGAACAGTTCTCTGTATGTAATTTGAACTTCCACCTGCCCACTCTGGGGGAACTCTCCAATCTAACTCACTTCAAGAATAATGGGAATAGGGGTGCCTGGGTGGCGCAGTCGGTTAAGCGTCCGACTTCAGCCAGGTCACGATCTCACGGTCCGTGAGTTCGAGCCCCGCGTCGGGCTCTGGGCTGATGGCTCGGAGCCTGGAGCCTGTTTCCGATTCTGTGTCTCCCTCTCTCTCTGCCCCTCCCCCGTTCATGCTCTGTCTCTGTCTGTCCCAGAAATAAATAAAAACGTTGAAAAAAAAATTAAAAAAAAAAAAAAGAATAATGGGAATATCTCTCAGAATGAAAGAGGATGCTAAAATTCATGACATATTCACATGCAAAACTTTTTAAAAAGTTCATCTTGCCCCTTTCAACTCCTTAAACCAACCAAAATCATGCCTTTCAACTCCTATGTTAACACTGGGATTTCCTAAAACACAGATGTGTTGATTCAGAGTGAGACAAGATCTAATACTATTGTGTGCAAACTTGTCTCTTGTAGCGCAATATCTCAGCTAAATGATTGCTCAACATGTTCTGGATTCAATTTTGAGAAACTCATTGTCTCTTTAGGTAGCTTCATCTATCTTCAAAAAGCTCCAATTGTTAACAACAACAAAAGCAATGATAATAGCATATTTTTTTATTGAGAATTTATGATGTGCCAAGTATTGTGTAACACGTACTACATAAATTGTCTCGTTCATCCTCATAACCTCTGTGACTTAAATGCTATTATTATCTCCAATTTACAGATTACATGAGGGTTTTGATCCATTTATCATAATCTTAGCATCTGCAGACTAAACTCTAATTCACTTGGCAACGCTTAGACATTATAAAATAGCACAGAATACTCAGGAGTTAAACTTCAGCTCCTTTGCATTAAACTTTTTTATGTTTGTTTTTCTACATTCCACTCTTGTAGAAAATGTGGAATCATGTGAACATCCGCTTGAAGGGAAAGGAAAAGAAGAGGACATCTTTATTTCTTCACACTTAAAACATGACATCCTAGGGCCTTTCTGCACTCTCTCTTATGTAGTCTTCATTACCCTACCACTTTTTTTTTTTTTAAGATGCAAGGTTGGATTTATAGGACAGAAAAAAATCTTTCTCTATATTCTTCCACAAGTTTTCCAGGCCATTATTTGCAGAGAGTGCACACAGTCTAAGAATGGTAGCTTTCTAAATTATTTTAGAAATGTCTATAGGTAATGCAAATGCATAGCATATCATTCAAAACAGAAGAGGAACAAAAGTAATTATCATGACATACATCAGCAAGATGGGAGAATTCACAGAGTCAATGTTTTTTTTTTACAAAAAAAATTTTTTTTAATGTTTATCTTTATTTTTTGAGACAGAGACAGAGCATGAACAGGAGAAAGGCAAAGAGAGAGGGAGACACAGAATCCGAATCAGGCTCCAGGCTCTGAGCTGTCAGCACAGAGCCCAACACAGGGTTCAAACTCACAAGCTGTGAGATCATGACCTGAGCCGAAGTCAGATGCTCAACGAACTGAGCCACCCAGGCGCCCCAGTGTTCGTTTTATTCTAATGAATTTTTGGATGCCCTTTTCAATAGCCCATGTTAAATTTTTTTTCCCATATGTATGTAAAATAATTTATTCTTGCAATAATTTACTTATAATTTGGGTCATATCCAAAAGGTTCAACTTTTCTTAAGGCAACAATTACTTTTTTTTAAATTTATATATTTTTTTAATTTACATCCAAGTTAGTTGGCATGTAGTGCAACAATGATTTCAGGAGCAGATTCCTTAATGTCCCTTACCCATTTAGATCATCCCCCCCTCCCACAACCCCTCCAGTAACCCTCTGTTCTCTATATTTAAGAGTCTCTTATGTTTTGTCCCCCTCCCTGTTTTTATATTATTTTTGCTTCCCTTCCCATACGTTCATTTGTTTTGTATCTTAAAGTCCTCATATGAATGAAGTCATATGATATTTGTCTTTCTCTGACTGTCTAATTTCCCTTAGCATAATACCCTCTAGTTCTATCCATGTAGTTGCAAATGGCAAGATTTTGTTCTTTTTGATTGCTGAGTAATAATCCATTGTATGTATGTGTGTGTGTGTGTGTGTGTGTGTGTGTGTGTGTATAATACCACATCTTCTTTATGCATTCATCCGTTGATGGACATTGGGCTCTTTCCATACTTTGGCTATCATTGATAGTGCTGCTATAAACATTGGGGTCCATATGTCCCTTCGAAACAGCACACCTGTATCCCTTGGATAAATACCTAGTAGGGCAATTACTGAGTCATAGGGCAGTTCTATTTTTAATTCCTTAAGGAACTTCCATACTATTTTCCAGACTGGCTGCACCAGTCTGCATTCCCACCAACAGTGCAAAAGAGATCCTCTTTCTCCGCATCCTCGCCAACATCTGTTGTCTGAGTTGTTCATGTTAGCCATTCTGACAGGTGTGAGGTGGTATCTCATTGTGGTTCTAATTTGTATTTCCCTGATGATGAGGGATGTTTTTCATGTGTCAGTGGCCATCTGATGTCTTCTTTGGAGAAGTGTCTATTCATGTCTTTTGCCCATTTCTTCACTGGATTATTTGTTTTTTGGGTGTTGAGTTTGGTAAGTTCTTTATACATTTTGGATACTAAGCCTTTACCTATACGTCATTTGCAAATATCTTCTCCCATTCTGTCAGTTGCCTTTTGGTTTTGCTGATTGTCTGCTTTGATGTGCAGAAGGTTTTTGTTTTGATGAGGTCCCAATAGTTGATGTTTGCTTTTGTTTCCCTTGCCTCCGGAGACGTGTTGAGTAAGAAGTTGCTGCGGCTGAGGTCAAAGATGTTTTTGCCTGCTTTCTCCTCGAGGATTTTGATGGCTTCCTGTCTTACATTTAGATCTTTCATCCATTTTGAGTTTATTTTTGTGTAAGGTGTAAGAAAGCAGTCCAGGTTCATTCTTCTGCATGTCACTGTCCAGTTTTCCCAGCGCCACTTGCTGAAAAGCCTGTCTTTATTCCACTGAATATTCTTTCCTGCTTTGTCAAATATTAGTTGGCCATACGTTTGTGGGTCCATTTCTGGGTTCTCTATTCTGTTCCATTGATCTGAGTGTCTGTTTTTGTGCCAATACCATACTGTCTTGATGATTACAGCTTTGTAGTATAGCTTGAAGTCCGGGATTGTGATGCCTCCAGCTTTGGTTTTCTTTTTCAAGATTGCTTTGGCTATTCAGGATCTTTTCTGGTTCCATACAAATTTTAGGATTGTTTGTTCTAGCTCTAGTGAAGAATGCTGGTGTTATTTTAATAGGTATTGCTTGAATATGTAGATTGCCTTGGATAGTATTGATATTTTAACAATATTCGTTCTTCCTATCCAGGAGCATGGAATATTTTTCCAGTTTTTTTGTGTCTTCTCCAATTTCTTTCATAAGCTTTCTATAGTTTTCAGAAGGACAATTATTTTTAAGCCACTGCATATCATTGAACCTTAAGATTAGTACATTTGTTGTAAGTTTAGACATTTATGAGTCTGTAATTTTAAATCCCTAAGACTTAAAAGGTGGTTATAAACTTGAAGTTTTAGTATATTTCAACCTTCTCTTTTCCTTAAAATCACAAACACTACAAATTGCGTGAGTTATAATCAGATATTTAACCTAAGCTATGTGAAATGACTAAATTTGTCTTTATTAGTGTCTGTTTTGGAAATCATACATGAAGAAGCAACATCTTACCATGCTTAGGGGTCACAGTTTTCTCATACCTAGGAAAAGGGAAAATCACCTAATGGTAGAATGATCATGTCAATCTTCGAACATACAAGTATATGTCACATAGGACTGACTAATGCTAGCCTACACTAAAGCTGTTCTGGCAAAGGCAAACTGTCTCCAATAAAGAAAGAGAAAGCTCTTCAGGCATATGGCCAGTTTAAGGATAAAAATTAGCCTACACACTTCATTTATACTATTTGAAGGCATAAATGAGAACTTATTTTAACCAAAAAAATCTGTGATGTATTTTTAGCATCTTGCATGATGTTTGAATGGATTTTACACTTCCAATTGAATAAGAACTAAGATGAAATAAACTCCCAACACTACTATCATCTCTTCAGAATCACTTGTCTTGAATCTACCTGTCAGTATATTCTCCTCCTTTTCAAGATACATAATAATCTCATTTAAAATCACAGAGTTCTATGACACTAAAACAGCTGACACAGTATCTTCCTGCTTGCTATTGTAGTACTACTCCAGAGTGATTGCTTATCAACAGCAATACCACTATTTTATGTTACTAGATTTCTGAACAAACACTTAAATATGCTTTTGGATTACTCTTTTCTTTGGAAGTTTGTGATTTATATATGCATCATTTCCAATTTCCAGTAAGATTGGCTTTCATAACAAAATAACAATAAAACCAAACTCCCAAATCATTTGCTGGGTCTCCAGAAACTCACCTACTCCCACTTCTACTAACTCTACTATCTGGCTTATCATGGGAACCATAAATTAATTTATCTTAAAGTACTGTGTTTTGATTTGGATTAACAGGAACATATTGCTTGTGTATTACTTTAAGAAGGGCAAAGGTACATATTTTATTATCTAATCGATTTCTCACAGTATTATATATAATGTATTATTAAATAATAATATTATAAATAAAAGGTAGAACAGACAAGATTTGTTGCAACAAATCAGTGAGTTACATTTTTATGGAACCACTTCAGTTTTTTTAAGATGACACAGTATTTGAAAAACTTGAAATAATTGGCATTTAAAATTTAAGAAATTTCTTCTTGCCAAGTTCTGAAAAATATTATTTCTTGAAGACTTAAAAATCTGCAACACTGAACCTACATTTGATTATAGCAACATTAGCTGGACTTGAATATGGCCACTCCCTCCAGAAGGGCTGTGGTAGGTGACCAGATGGCCAGTGTGCTCATAGCAGTCCTATTTTATGCCTGTTTTCCTGGTATTTCTTAATAGTGCCCATTTTCACTAACAAGTTTAAAAGATAAGTTATATGGTCATTGTAGATTGTGGTCTCTAGTTGTCTGTAATACAATAACCCTTTTATCTTATTATTGGCCTCCTTCACACACCATAAGCCTACAATTTGTGAGCATTTAAATGTATTATTACTGCTCTAGTATCCCTCATCTAGTTCATATATGTATAAATACACAACTAATTCCTCCTTAATGATGGATAGAAGCTTTGGTTGTACTTTCCCCTTTGGTATTACCTTCTGTTTGCTTCCTCCTACACAGCATGGTCTTAACTAAATATTCTGTGTAGTATCTTTTTTTTTTTTTTTTTTTGCCTTATAGATCTTAACTATAGAAGGCATGATACTGTTACCATAACTTAACTATTATGTGCACACTCTCATATTTATCTTTATACCAGGGTTGTACTAAAAATTTCATGTAACATCTCTTTACTGCTGCAGCTAAATGGTTCTTAATCATAAACTCAAAACTGGCTAATTTAATTTGTAAACCCTGAACCAATGCTTGGTATATGCCAAACTCTGTGAAAGTCATTGAGCAAATAGAAATAAAAGACATGCCATTCATATTATCAAAAGTCATTAGTTCCCAGGGCGCCTGGGTGGCTCAGTTGGTTTAGCATCTGACTTGGGCTCAGGTTATGATCTCACAGCTTGTGAGTTTGAGCTCCACGTCGGGCTCTGTGCTGACAGATCAGAGCCTGGAGCCTGCTTTTGATTCTGTGTCTCCTCTCTCTGCCCCTAACCCACTCGCATTCTGTCTCTGTCTCTCTCAAAAATGAATAAACATAAAAAAAAATTTTTTTTAAAGCCATTAGTTCTCTTCACAAAATAGTCTTTACTTTTGTTTCACATCTCAGCATATTTTTCTTGTCTTACCATCTTTCTTATGAAGGTAGTGCCAAATGATGTGTGTGTGTGTGTGTGTGTGTGTGTGTGTGTGTGTGTGTGTTGGGGGAGAAAAGACAGATTTGAGCAAGGACATTCTACTTCAACACATATACTTTCATTGCATCGAAACAGAGGTATTAAAGAGCTAGGGTACTTGTTACTTCAGGTAAAGCCTCACAGGTTGGCTGTTTCTTGAGGAGTTACAGCAATCTCAATTTAGATTTATGGTTTGAAAATGTGCTTTCCTCAGTTAACCAGTGCCAGTTGTCTGCTCAAGGATGACCAGCATCCCTGTAGAACCTAAACCAAAATAAAATATCCCTATTTTTATTCATTTTTTATCATCTATATATTCTTGTTCATTGTTGTAAAGTTGACTAATACCTTCCATTCAATAGGTTATAGCATTTTTTCTAGTCTCTCTGGTTGAGAATCTGGGCTTTTATGAGGCTGCCCTGGAGATCTTTTCTGGCCTATTCACTAGGTATTCCTTTCTCAGAGGAGCTGGTTAGGCTCAGAAAACCTTAGCTGGCCCAATTTCTAGGGACTGGTTATAAATATTCTAACTTGAATCAGAAAGAGATAATCCACTGCACTGTGAATTATGGTTTTCAGATTTCCAAAGTCACATAGTAATGGCCTTTTTTTTTTATTTGGTAAGTGTCTTTCAATTTCAGAAACATGACTACTTGGCATTTTAGAGGAAATAACTTTGACGTGTTGGCTTTTCCAGTGAATTTTAATATAATATTCTTGTAAGAGGACTGAACTAAACTATCTCCAAGAATTTAATTGATAAACATGAATGTTCTATATATTGATTTGTACTTATTGTTTTATAGTAAAAACCTAATTGCTAAGGGACTATATGATATTCATGTTCATGGTGCATAGCATTCTTTCCCTTGGGGAAAACATAATGAGTAATACTGTATATTGAGAACTATAATTCCAAAGAAAACCAAGATGACAGACACATGTATCTGAAATTAATTGCATCTGCTTCTCTGTAGGAAAGTCTATGCCAGCAAAGTTCCAACAATTATCAGGAATTTCCTCAAGGAATATTGTCAGGTCAGTAATCCCATGATATTAAACAGATATGCTTATTCCACTGCAGGGATATACATATCAAGGACAATGGATATTCAGTTCCAATTTTACATGGCAAATACTGACAAATTCCTAATTTTCAAGTTCTCATTGTTTGTTTATTTTAGGACCCATAAAGATTTTTTGTCATAACTTTAACTCAATCACGCTTGGTACAATTAAGCTATAGTCTATGATATACTGGTAATCTGGCTCTCACCCACACCAAAAAATCCAGGATTTGTAGCATTTGCCAATTTCCACAGTGTAAATTCTCCCAGCATTGCTAATTTCTCCTCTACTTTTATAACTGGCTCTCCCCAAATTCCAGAATATTTAACAATTGACTTTCTAGAGTCTGTACCAGCTGGCTCGGAGAACACCATTAGCCGTTTTTTACTAGCTGAAATCTAGTTCTGAAGTTGCATCTAGCCTTCTTCTATTGATCTTTTTTGTTTGTTTGTTTTGTTTAAAAAAATTTTTTTAAAACGTTTATTCATTTTTGAGAGATAGAGAGAGACAGAGCATGAGCGGGGAAGGGGCAGAGAGAGGGAGACACAGAATCCGAAGCAGGCTCCAGGCTCTGAGCCGTCAGCATAGAGCCCGACGCAGGGCTTGAACTCACAAACTGCGAGGTCATGACCTGAGCCGAAGTGGGACGCTCAACCGACTGAGCCACCCAGGCGCCCCTTCTATTGATCTTTTGATTAGACTCAGAACACACATTAATAAACCACCTCTTAGCAAAATCTATTAAGTTTTTTTAATGTTTATTTTACTTATTTTGAGAGGGAGAGAGAGAGAGAAAGAGAGAGAGCAAGCGCATGAACAGGGAGTGGCAGAGATAGAGATAGAGAGAGAGAGACAATCTCAAGCAAGTTCCCTGCCATCAGTGAAGAACCCGATGCGGGGCTAAACTCATGAACCCTGAGATCATGACCTGAGTCAAAATCAAGAGCCAGACACTTAACTGACTGAGCCACACAGGTGTCTCAGAAAAAAAACCAAACAAACAAAAAATCATTTTACAGATAGTGGTATCTGTTTATGCTGAACCTATTGGTTTCATTTGTAGCTAGGGACTTTTTTTTTTTTTTTAAAGTATGGGACAGAGGGAAGCTTACCATCACCTCCTAAAATTCCCTCTCATTCACATAGTTAGGAAAAGTATGTGGGTGGAAAGAAAGTCACAGAGGCAAGTCAGTGGAGAAAATAAATTTAGGAAGAAGTCATAAGTGAGCACATTCGATGGAATACATTAGAGAAAAGTATAAGGAAAAATAGAATGTAAAAAAAGATTGATAGATAAAGATCTATTTTCATTTTTTAAAACACACATTAACACACAGGTAAATAGATGTTGTGGCATATTAGTTGTTTGACTGCAAAGTCAGTATGGTTGGGATTAATTCTGCCTTCCATATCCATCACTTAATTCAGTTTTGGTAACTCCTAGGACCTTCTTATACAATACGGAATTCATGTCAACTTTATGATATTAATTTTTTGGAACCATTTTATTATCCATTTAAATTCCTTAAACTTCACTTTCCAAGAAAGTGTTATTTTTAAAGGTTCTAAAGACAATAACTACCAGCAACCTAGGTTTCTCATCCTATTACTGCAGATATCTCCCTAGGAGTTGTGCTTGGAGTTAAATGTAGAAACCACTCAGATCTTCTTGCTAAATTCTTGGAATACTACAGTCGACAAGTAAGAAATAACAGGTAGCTATACCTTAGGAGATGACGAAAATTCATCAAAGGGAAGAGGAGTCTAATATGATGAGCTTGATCTGAGAAGGAAAAATGCCTTGGTTGTCATAGGCGAGAAGGAATTTCGAGTGTGACACCGAAGCTGTTGCATAATTCTTACAATTTTTTTTTTTTGCCATAAGTCTACGTTCTGGGGATGAGAATATCAAAATCTGTTTTGTTAGATTTTTATAAAACATATTGGGGTCTAGGAGGCAAAATGTTGGGACAGCTCTAACAACACTTGGCATTATAACTGATGCCATGTCCTCTAGAAAGAGCACTCCTGAGGTCTTTTTCATGTGGTTGGATTTCATTTCCAGAACTGAAGAAAGAGAGTTACAGAATTGTGTCATTATGACAAGGACCAGGAACCTACTTGAGAGCAGAGGTCAAGTTCATTTCTAGTCTTCCCTGGAAGTTTTCCCATCATCATCAGTGACCTCATGGCTGGAAAGTTTGAATTTTACAAAGAGTTATGAACATAGAATGGCTTTAATTAAAGAAAAAGATAGTCAATAATTGTTGGTTTGACGTTTATAAGACAATAATTCTGGTAAAATCATGCTCCATGAGAGAAATGGAAAGTTCTATTATGCTATTACCAGAAGCTGAGAATAAAATTAATTTAACTTGAAATAAATCTTCACAAAAGTTATAGCAAACATACCGAGCAGCTTCTGAATATCTCTCCAGACATCTAAACACTGTTGCCTGGCGAAGATGATTTCGGAAATAAGCTGGGTTTAAAACAATACTCCTGTAAAAAGATAAAAAGAAATGTAAATGTTATTAGGTTTTAAAGGTCAATTACCAGAAGTGTATAGGAACGAAATAACATGTATTCAATTTGATGTACTATATATTTTAAAAGATACTAATGAATGATGTCCTTTTCCTCCTGTAACTGTCAGTTAAGACAAATAAGTTGAAAACTAATTAAGTTTGCATGATAAAAGCAATTTTATTTATAGCACCTAGTATCTTCTGTAGATATGACAGTGACAAAAAATTTGAACACAACTTATATTACAATAAGACATGTTATTTTATTTTTTAATGTTAATAAATCAGGTAAAAATCAGAGGTTATTTATGGTAATGTGTATTTATAATGGAGGAGTTAGTTATTGAATTTCAGTTAAAAGAAAGGAACTGGAATTTGGGTGACATGTTTATTTGTACTAAAAAAATAATTAGGTTCTGTGTCTTCCTTCAGCTGGACAATGTAGTGGCATAAAAGGAATCATGTACCATTGGTTAAGGACTTGAGTCTTGACCTTGCCACTTTTGGTTAGCCCTTACTCATTTTGGGTTTCCATTTCTTCTTTATTGAAATTACAAGGCTTGGCTTGAGGATAAGATTATCTATCTTTACTTGCTTATTTTTCCATCATCTGAGTTCTGGAATCTCAATCCATGCCCAGAAGAAAAGATGATCATTCCCCAGCTATCTTCTCCCCTAGAGATAAACTGGCAGACATTTCACTTCTTTGATTCACTGAGAGCTAAGCACCGTTCAAGGTATTTGATATAATGAGATGAACTAGACAGATGTAGTCCATGGCCCATCACCAAGTGGGGACAGAGCTATTAATGGAAGTTTGAAATGTAGCTTATAGTAACAGTGTGTTGTGTTACTGATGTGGGATACAGAGTGTTATAGAACCAACACAGTATTATTAAGCAAACTTCTTGTGAGCCTGTTTTTTACAAGTTAAATGTGAATCACTTGGCATTAATTCATTATTGAAGTAAGTGGTTTTTAATCTTTTTTGAGAAGTTCACAGAGCTTTTTGAGAGTCACATGTAAGCTGTGTACCTCTACCCAGAAAAATGCACACAACATAAGTGCCCAAATTTAGCGAATTCATGTGATCCCTGAAGCCTAGTCATGTCCAGATTAAAAAAACATGCCAACAAAAATAATTCCTTTCCCAGATCCATTGCTTCTAGACAGAATAAAGTAGAAAAGAATCATCTATTTGGCCCATGTAGAATCACAGAATTATATGATGATAAGATGGCTTGACTGAATAATTTAGCTTACTTTAAACACAAGTTAACAGAAACCAGGGAGGTTATGGGACCTTTCTAAATCATATACAATAAATTAGTGGAAGAAAGTTTCAGGTTTATTGTGTTTCCTGTCCCTAGCCACAGTACTTCATATTACACAGATGGCTTTTCATATGATGATTTCTGAATTAGAGGGGCCTAAGTTAGCGAAGTTTTACTTTACCCTATGATTAACAGTTTGTACAAATGAATGCATTAAACCCCAAGAACACAGATCATTTCCTTTGGTGATTTCTGATTGAAGTGTTGGAAATTTAAAAACTATTACATGAATTCATTCCATATCAGTACTGAATACTAATAACTTATGCTAATTCAGAAAAAGAGTACAGTTACAAGGTATGTTTATAAATTTTATCCTTGTAAAAGTAATTTTGTAAAAGTAGATCAGAGGGAATAAGATCAGAGTTCTGTCAAGGGCCTAGGTCTTCTGACTAAATAGAATTTTTTCTTCCACATTATAGCTAATTCTTCCCTCTCTCTTTGTAATCATTCATTCACTTGTGCATTTTTACTAAGTTCCTACAAATGTGATGGGACAAAATCCTTACTGAATGGATGTTTCTAGCTTTTGACATCTCATTGCCCATGATGTAGTGTTCTGGCATTGCTGAGCTATTCTCTAAGAATCTTGCTTTGTCAGGCAAATTCTTTTTTTTTTTTTTTTTTTTTTTTTTTTAAATTTTTTTTTTTTTTAACGTTTATTTATTTTTTTGGGACAGAGAGAGACAGAGCATGAACGGGGGAGGGGCAGAGAGAGAGGGAGACACAGAATCAGAAACAGGCTCCAGGCTCTGAGCCATCAGCCCAGAGCCCGACGCGGGGCTCGAACTCACGGACCGCGAGATCGTGACCTGGCTGAAGTCGGACGCTTAACCGACTGCGCCACCCAGGCGCCCCCAGACAAATTCTTTTGACAAAAATGCAGACCTGAGAGAAGGATGGAGTGTGGGGGGCAAGAGAAGTAATGAGGGAAAGGTTTAGTAAAAGAGGGAGGAAGGAGAGGAAGAGTCATCAAAAATAGTTTGGGATGTAGGTGGAAAAGATTTTCATGGATAGTGAGGTTTGATGAGGTAAACAACCTAGGAATTGTTTCAGTGTGACTTTAGAAAAATGATAGATTAAAAAAATTGTTTGTAATTACAAGTCCTCTTTCTGATGTTGAAAAAATAAAAGTAGAGAACATGAGCTTAGAAATCACTATTGGTAGACTGGAATGGTTTCTTTTAACAATAACATCACCTCACACTGTACCATGTGAATCACAGCTTTACCTGATAGACCCAAAGAAGATCTGGACCCAGTCTACCCTGAGTGGTGGAGTTATAATCATAAAAGAATGTTTAGAAATTTGAGATGAGATATTATTTTTGGCAATTTATTATTTTTGGCTCTCATAATTATTGAGGAGGAAGTCTAGGACCAAAATGGACAATCTGACTGGCGTTAAAGTGAAAAAACAAGTAAACCAACAAAAAGCCCAACATCCCTGCAATTCTAATCAGAGAGGGAAGAACTCTGTGCTGATGGTCTGATTTTATTACCGAAGAAATGACTCTGATTTAGCTATGTTGATAGGGCTTTTGTTAAACAAACAAACAAACAAACAAAAAAACAAGATCATGTTAAATATTAAATTATAGAACTCATTGAATTTTGGTCAGAAGAATGGGGGGAGTGTTAGTAACAGGCCATGATTGCTCATTCAATTGACTAGCACTATTCTAACAGAATGAGATCATGTAAAATAATAAATATTATAATAGATAAAGGCATATTTTCTTTATCAATTTGTTGGCTGTGGTGTATCTTATGCTTTTTATGATTTGCATTTGTGAGTGCTTTGGAATTAATCTTTTATATTAAAGTTCACATAATTTGATTTGTGTGCATGCATGCATCTGCACTTGTTTTATTAAGTCCTAAGGACATAATATTGTTGTAAATCCAGAATGTAAGTCTCTTCTGGTGATTATTTGAAGTGTCTCAATTCACTTGTCAAATAATTTATCTTTCTCTCAGTGATTGATATGCCACCTCTATTACATACTAAGTTTACATGCACTAAGTTGGATCCATGGCTGCACTTTGTATCTTACACTTGTTCTACGTGTTCTTTGTATCTTACAATTTGTTCTATGCAGCACAAATTGTTTCAATTATCGTCACTTTAGTGGTGCCTGGATGGCCCAGGCATTTAAACACTGGCCTCTTCATCTTGGCTTAGTTCATGATCTCATAGTTTGTGAGTTTGAGCCCTGCATCAGTCTCTGCCCCGCTGCCAATGGTGCAGAGTCCGCTTGGGATTATGTCTCTCCTTCTCTCTGCCCCTCCCTTGCTTGTGCTTGCTCTCTCTCTTTCTCTCTCTCTCTCTCTCTAAATAAATAAACTTAAAAAAATTAATACTGTCACTTTAAAATACACCTTAATTTCTGGAAGAGAAGAACTGCCTAATGTCCTTTTTTAAAATTTTTATTTATTTTTATTTTTTTCTTCACAAAATAGATTTTTTATTGTCTTTCACTCAAAAGAAATAAGATCTCTATGAACCATCAATCCATTTATAGGAATCACCAAGTGGTCAGACCATGAAATCAAAGGAGTGGCACCAGAAATCAAGTGAGTACTCTAAATCAAAATCAAATCCTTAGTATGATATCAGAGACCCTAGGAGAGCCCAGACCACCCATCAGGAACAGAATGCAAAGGTCTCTAAGAAGACCCATTTACAAGGATGGAGTAAGCAGGGATCCAAAGGAGAGGATCAATCTCATCTGAGTCACAGTACCAAACTCTGAAAGATAAAATGCACCTGGCAGTTAAGGAGATTTTCTTAATCAGGCTATTGTAATTGTTAGAATGTTCACTAATGAGAATTACCTCAAAGAAAATAAAGAGGGCCTGAGTCATCCAGGGTCTTATGAGAATGATAAGAAAGGATGAAGATGGGGCTTATCTGAGTCACTGAGAAACAGTCTCCACTTTTTAGACTAGGTCTAATCTTGAAATGTGGAGGAGCCGGGCATCCTCTGTGGATTAGCCATTTCTCAGGAAAACAAATGGGTGGGGATTTCTTTACTAACGCTATTTTTTATGAGCACAAAGCTCTGGTGAAGTTCAATATTGTCAAATGTAAGCTTGTGAGATATAACTCCAAGTTGGATCTTGATTTAAGTTGTAGTTTCTTGGGAATAGTTTTTTTTTTTTTTTTACTTTTAATTTATTTTTTAAATTTACATCCAAATTAGTTAGCATATAGTGCAACAATGATTTCAGGAGTAGATTTCTTTTTTTTTTTTTTTTTTTAATTTTTTTTTTTTCAACGTTTATTTATTTTTGGGACAGAGAGAGACAGAGCATGAACGGGGGAGGGGCAGAGAGAGAGGGAGACACAGAATCGGAAACAGGCTCCAGGCCCAGAGCCTGATGCGGGGCTTGAACTCACGGACCGCGAGATCGTGACCTGGCTGAAGTCGGACGCTTAACCGACTGCGCCACCTAGGCGCCCCAGGAGTAGATTTCTTAATGCCCCTTACCCATTTAGCCCATCCTCCCTCCCACAACCCTTCCAGTAACCCTCAGTTTGTTCTCTGTGTTGCCCCCTCCCTGTTTTTATATTATTTTTGCTTCCCTTCCCTTATGTTCATCTGTTTTACATCTTAAAGTCCTCATATGAGTGAAGTCATATGATTTTTGTCTTTCTCTGACTAATTTCGCTTAGCATAATACCCTCTAGTTCCATCCATGTAGTTGCAAATGGCAAGATTTCATTCTTTTTGATTGCTGAGTAATACTCCATTGTGTGTGTGTGTGTGTGTGTGTGTGTGTGTGTGTGTATAGATAGATAGATATAGATATAGATATAGATATAGAAGATATCTAGAATAGATAAAGAAGATTTGGTATATATATACATATATATATACACATATATATATACACATATACATATACATATATATACGTATACGTATACATATATATACATATACATATATATACATATACATATACATATACATATACATATACATATACACATATGTATATATATACCACATCTTTATCTATTCATCGACCATTGGACATTTGGGCTCTTTCCATACTTTGGCTATCATTGATAGTGCTGCTATAAACATGGGGGTGCAGGTGTCCCTTCGAAACAGCACATCTGTATCCCTTGGATAAATACCTAGTAGGGCAATTGCTGGGTCGTAGAGTAGATCTATTTTTAATTTTTTGAGGAACCTCCATACTGTTTTCCAGACTGGCTGCACCAGTCTGCATTCCCACCAACAGTGCAAAAGAGATCCTCTTTCTCCGCATCCTCGCCAACATCTGTTGTCTGAGTTGTTCATGTTAGCCATTCTGACAGGTGTGAGGTGGTATCTCATTGTGGTTCTAATTTGTATTTCCCTGATGATGAGGGATGTTTTTCATGTGTCAGTGGCCATCTGATGTCTTCTTTGGAGAAGTGTCTATTCATGTCTTTTGCCCATTTCTTCACTGGATTATTTGTTTTTTGGGTGTTGAGTTTGGTAAGTTCTTTATACATTTTGGATACTAAGCCTTTATCTTATATGTCATTTGCAAATATCTTCTCCCATTCTGTCAGTTGCCTTTTGGTTTTGCTGATTGTCTCCTTTGATGTGCAGAAGGTTTTTGTTTTGATGAGGTCCCAATAGTTGATGTTTGCTTTTGTTTCCCTTGCCTCCGGAGACGTGTTGAGTAAGAAGTTGCTGCGGCTGAGGTCAAAGATGTTTTTGCCTGCTTTCTCCTCGAGGATTTTGATGGCTTCCTGTCTTACATTTAGGTCTTTCATCCATTTTGAGTTTATTTTTGTGTAAGGTGTAAGAAAGCAGTCCAGGTTCATTCTTCTGCATGTCGCTGTCCAGTTTTCCCAGCGCCACTTGCTGAAAAGCCTGTCTTTATTCCACTGAATATTCTTTCCTGCTTTGTCAAATATTAGTTGGCCATACGTTTGTGGGTCCATTTCTGGGTTCTCTATTCTGTTCCATTGATCTGAGTGTCTGTTTTTGTGCCAATACCATACTGTCTTGATGATTACAGCTTTGTAGTATAGCTTGAAGTCCGGGATTGTGATGCCTCCAGCTTTGGTTTTCTTTTTCAAGATTGCTTTGGCTATTCAGGATCTTTTCTGGTTCCATACAAATTTTAGGATTGTTTGTTCTAGCTCTAGTGAAGAATGCTGGTGTTATTTTAATAGGTATTGCTTGAATATGTAGATTGCCTTGGATAGTATTGATATTTTAACAATATTCGTTCTTCCTATCCAGGAGCATGGAATATTTTTCCAGTTTTTTTGTGTCTTCTCCAATTTCTTTCATAAGCTTTCTATAGTTTTCAGTGTATGGATTTTTCACCTCTTTGGTTAGATTTATTCCTAGGTATTTTATGGGTTTTGGTGCAATTGTAAATGGGATTGATTCCTTGATTTCTCTTTCTGTTGCTTCATTATTGGTGTATAGGAATGCAACTGATTTTTGTGCATTGATTTTATATCCTGCCACTTTGCTCAATTCATGGATCAGTTCTAGTAGTTTTTTGGCGGGATCTTTTGGGTTTTCCATATAGAGTATCATGTCATCTGTGAAGAATGAAAGTTTGACCTCATCCTGGCCAGTCTGGATGCCTTTTATTCCTTTGTGTTGTCTGATTGCTGAGGCTAAGACTTCCAATACTATGTTGAATAACAGTGGCGAGAGTGGACATCCCTGTCTTGTTCCTGACCTCATGAGGAAAGCTCTCAGTTTTTCCCCATTGAGGATGATATTAGCATTGGGTCTTTCATGTATGGCTTTTATGATCTCGAGGTATGATCCTTCTATCCTTACCTTCCTGATGGTTTTTATCAAGAAAGGATGGTGTATTTTGTCAAATGCTTTCTCTGCATCTATTGAGAGGGTCATGTGGTTCTTGTCCTTTCTTTTATTGATGTGATGAATCACATTGATGTTTTCTGGATATTGAACCTGTCCTGCATCTCAGGTATAATTTCCACTTGGTCGTGGTGAATAATTTTTTTTAATGTATTGTTGGATCCGGTCAGCTAATATCTTATTGAGGATTTTTGCGTCCATGTTCATCAGGGAAATTAGTCTATAGTTCTCCTTTTTAGTGGGGTCTTTGTATGGTTTTGGAATCAAGGTAATGCTGGCTTCATAGAGTTTGGAAGTTTTCCTTCCATTTCTATTTTTTGGAACAGCTTCAAGAGAATAGGTGTTAACCCTTCCTTAAATGTTTGGTAGAATGCCCCTAGAAAGCCATCTGGTCCTGGACTCTTGTTTGTTGGGAGATTTTTGATTACTAATTCAATTTCCTTACTGGTTACGGGTCTGTTCAAATTTTCTATTTCTTCTGTTTCAGTTTTGTTAGTGTATATGTTTCTAGGATCTTGTCCATTTCTTCCAGATTGCCCATTTTATTGGAGTATAATCTCTTCTCTTTCATTCTTGATTTTATTTATTTGGGTCCTTTCCTTTTTCTTTTTGATCAAACTGGCTAGTGATTTATCAATTTTGTCATTCTTTCAAAGAACCAGCTTCTGGTTTCATTGATGTGTTCTACTGTTTTTTTGTTGTTGTTGTTTTTTTTGTTGTTGTTGTTTGTTTTGGTTTCACTAGCATTGATTTCTGCTCTAATCTTTATTATTCCCTATCTTTTGCTGGTTTTGGGATTTATTTGCTGTTCTTTTTCCAGCTCTTTAAGGTGTAAGTTTAGGTTGTGTATCAGAGACCTTTCTTCCTTCTTTAGGAAGGCCTGGATTGCCAGCCCGCCCCAGAAAAAGTTCACGTGCGCATGAAAAAGTTCACTGTGGCAGCAGTGTTTCAGGGATTATGGAAAATCTCAACACGCATCTGGCACCAGGCTTCACCCTAACAACCTTGTTCCAGCACCAGCAACTGTGGCTGTTCTCCAGGGTCTGCTAGCACTTTGCCTGGTGGCGGGGGGCGGGGGGGGGGGAACGGGAGGGGGGGCTGTCACACAGCCTCTACCATATGTGCTCCCAGAAGGGAACCACCTCTCCCCGTGTGGCCTGAGGACTTCCTGGACTCCACTCTGTCCCTGGGGATTTGCCCTTCCCACCAGAGCACCACCTATTATTGAGCTGTGAGCTGCAGAGTTTCAGACTCTGTGCTCCCCGTTTATAGTCTTAATGGATTTTAAACCCTCTCCTTTCTCCTTTCTCCCCTTTTAGTTCAGTCCCTGCAGCTGTTTCCACTTTTCCACTTTCTCTCCAGCTGCTTTTGGGGGTGGTGGTGCTTTTCCCATATTCTCCCCTGTCTCCATCCTCTCTCCACAAGCAAAAACAGCTCCCTGCTCTCCATGGCTTCTCTCTCCCCCAGTTCACTTATCCGCGCCACATACCTGCTGAGTTCTGTGGTTCAGGTTGTGCAGATTGTTGTGTTAATCCTCAAATCAGTTGTCTAGGTGTGTTGGATGGTTTAGTGTTGATCTGGCTGTATTTCATGGACATGAGATGCAAAAACTTCCATGTTGTTCCACCATCTTGGCTCCTCCCTCAAGAAATTTTTCAAATATCCTTTGATTTTATCAACATGATCTTGTGGACTTTGTCTTTTGACTTTTTGCAGGGATGATTTCTATTAATTACTGATTCAAAAGGACATTGAAATTAATAAACAGAATATTAAAGAATTAAGAAAGTGAATAATAGAACAGAACTATATCCAGGACAAAAGTGAACAAACATAAAAATAAAGTGATATTATTATTATTATTATTCTGTGATTTTTATAAAATATTATGCTAGTATTGAGCTGCCAGAACCTTAGATTTAGCCATTCAGTCTGTTCTTCCTGTCTTTCAGTTCATTCATTTCTACTTTTATATTTATTAATTCATTTTTGTCCTCTCTAGATTTTATTTTATTATTTCTCTTCTTAATTTCACTTAATATTCAATCTATTTACGTTTTCTTTCTAAATAAAGGAAGAATCTACAGCTATGATTTTTTAAACTGATTTTAGCCTTGACTATATACTTAAGAATGATAGAGTATATTTTATTCTCATAATTTTTTTTCCTTAGTCTCTAATTATAGATTCGTATTCTTCTTTGATTGAAAAATTATTTAGGATAGTGTTGTTCAATTTCCAAAGGGTAGTTTTTCTTATAGCTCTTATTGCTAATTTCTCATTTTATTACAATGCAAACAGGGAATATGTTGTACATTTCTGCTTTTCATTTACATTAAGAGTAATACATGATGAAGTTAGCAAACATTTTAATGGCATGTGGAAGAAATAATACATTCTTCATTTGTTACATATTGTTAGAAACTGCTATAAGAGAACTTACGAGGTTTTTAATGATCTAGATAAAACTACTCAATAGGTACCTCTGTTTAATTCATTTTCCTTGGGACATCTTTTTAGACCTATATTTTAATGGTAATGATTACCATTTCAAAATTAAGTTTGTTTTTAAAAGCAATATTGATTTCATGTTCTTTGTTCTCATCTTTATTCTCTAATTTTTAGAAAATTAACTTACTTTAATATACTTTTATTTAAATCAGTTTTATGAAGCTTAATTTACACACTGTAGAATTCACCTTTTTAAAGTGTATAGTTTGATGCATTTTGGCAAGTTTATATCCATCACCACTATAAAAATATAGCATATTTCCAACTGCACCAAAAAGTCACAATGGAGGCGTGAGAGTTTCCTATATATTTCCCCAGAGACAGATGTGTTTTGCTTCTATTTCTCCACCAGAAGACATGGATTTTTGCTAGGATATGTGAATGAGAAGGTTAGCTATTACTCCTTCAGGGGCTTATGGCTTTGGCTTTATATGCGATTAGGGATCAGAAAATCAATTTCTTGTTTAGGCAAAGATGCCTAAATCCAGCTCTCTTTACCTTACTTGGTCAGTAGTAAGGTAAATTAGCATTGATTCATCCTCCTGAATGACACTCCTCTTACTTTCATAGTAAGGTACTGAAATATTTTTTTTAAATTTTTTTTTTCAACGTTTATTTATTTTTGGGACAGAGAGAGACAGAGCATGAACGGGGGAGGGGCAGAGAGAGAGGGAGACACAGAATCGGAAACAGGCTCCAGGCTCTGAGCCATCAGCCCAGAGCCCGACGCGGGGCTCGAACTCGCGGACCGCGAGATCGTGACCTGGCTGAAGTCGGACGCTTAACCGACTGCGCCACCCAGGCGCCCCTGAAATATTTTTTTTAGAAATAGTTGGTAGATCTAGAGAATTCCAAAAATGTGGATTATTTTAATTTCACCAAACCATGATATTCTTGTGGATAAAATGGTGACATTTATGCTAGATAATGGCATCATTCAGTAAATTATAACTGGCCAGACAACTGATCGATAATATTGAAGTATGGTCTGTGTTATTATGAAAGAAAGAATTTAATGGCTTGTTCTTAGCCTTTTTTTGTGGACAATATTTCCATTAGTGACTAAGATTAAGTGATTGAAAGGATGTCTATAAAATTTTCAGATGGCATAAATTTTATCTAACAAGGAACTAATGTCACTGATGACAGAAGCAAAATTCAAAATGATCCGGACTGGTTAAAAATAAAAACCTTATGATATAGATTTAAAAAATAAGTTGCCAAATACAATCGTGATTTGAGAGTGACCAAGCGGAAAAAGTCTGAATATTTTAATCGTAAGCTAAGGTGGCACTACGACAGAACTACAAAAACTGTACATAAAACTTATGTTAAATCAATCAAATGCATTCTGTCCGAATAATAAATGATATTTTCTCTAAATTGTGCCTTAACCATATCGTCTATTGAATTCATCTATAGTTCTGAGCATCTGTGAGAATTATCACCATACTGTAGTGGTGTCTAGAGTGTCTAGTGGGTCTGGAGAACATAGTGTGTGATGATACAGAACAAAAGTGATAAGTCTAGAGAGCTAAATAAGATTCGTGGAGAATAAGCAAGTACTTTCAAATACAAAGAACTGTCATGTAGAAAACAGAATAATTCTTCTATGCAATACCAGATGAGGCTAGGCAAAACCCAGTATTATGAAGTTATAAATAGTTCAGTTCACATAAGGAGGGACCAATGATGCAATAGGTTTTGAGAAGAGTTTTCCTTTTACTGGAATCATTTAAGTGATATTTAGAATGCCATCTGTCAAGATGTGTAGAAGAAAGTCTTGACTGAGTAGGAGATTAGGCTAAATGACTTCCAAGTATATTCACAAAAATCCTTATAATATGTTGCCAAGCACCATGAAGGGTTTGAGTTTTTCTCTACTTGCAAGCTAACAAGTTAGTCTGACAGTTTCATGGATGCTCAGAGAAGACATGAACTTCCAAGGCCGGAGACAAAAGACAGTTTCTTACACCAATAGCAGTAGCTGGTGTTTATGTCTTTTGTTGTACTGATTCCTTGAGCCACAATTCCCAGATGACAATGAAAAGAGCCAGGCGACATCTTCACATTCAGTAGATTGCATTACAAAAGAGGAATCCTGAGTTTAAGAAATGTAAATCTTTTTATAATGGGCTATAAACATGCCTGTCCTTATTCTAGAGGAAGACACTATCTCCACTATCTAAGGCTGTGAGCAGACTTACCTTTCCTTCCAAGGCCATCTACCACACAATCATCTTTGAAAAAGATGGTCAGGAGCAAGGGCCACTCAGTTAAAAATACAGGAGGCCCATGAAAAATTGTTTTCATACATACATTACTTCTGTTGAAATATGCAGGCCCTATTTGTTTATATTCATGCCATTAACGAATTAAAAAGGTTCATAACAAGGTACAAATAGTTAAATTGTCATAGGAAAATGACAGGATAGCTAATACTGAAGAGTGAGTGACTACATTATTATTTATATTCTCTTCTAGGAAGAGTGTAAGGCAGCTTATAGAATACTTATGGGGTTAAATCAAAGTAAAAATAACTCACATGAAACAAAAGGAAAAATAGATAAATTGGACTATATCAAAATTAAAAACTTCTGTGCATCAAAGGACACTATCAACAGAGTGAAAAGGCAACATACGGGATGGGAGAAAATATTTGCAAATTATATATCTTTAAGGGGTTAATTTCCAGAATATATAAGGAGCTTCTACAATTCAACAATGAAAAAACAAACAACCCAATTTAAAAGCAGGCAAAATACTTGAGTAGACATTTCCCCAAAGAAGGTATACACATGGCCAAAAAGCATATGAAAAGATGCTCAACATCACTAACCATTAAGGAAAGACAAATCAAAACCACAGTGAGATACCACCTCACACTCATTAGAGTGACTACCTCAGAAAACCAAAAAATAGTAAGTGCTGGCAAGGATGTGGAAAAATCAGAACCTTTATGGTTTGTGGGATATAAAATGGTACAGCTGCCATGGAAAACAATATAGTAGTTCCTCAAGAAATTACAGCAATTCCACTTCTGTGTAAATACCCAAAAGAATTGAAAGCAGGGCTTTGAAGATGTACCCTCACATTCATAGCAATATTATTTAAAATAGCCAAAAGGTGGAGGCAACCCATGTGTGACAGATGAGTGGATATATACAATGTAGTGTGTGTGTGTATATATATATGCATATATATATACATATGCATATGCATATATATATGCATATATATATTTATAAAATGAAATATTATTCAGCACTAAAAGGAAAAGGAATTCTTACACATGCTACCACATGGATGAACCTTTAGGATATTATGCTAAGTTAAATAAGTCAATCACAAAAAGGAAAATACTTATTTGAGGTACCTAGAGTAGATAAATTCATGGAAAGAGAAGAGTGGTGGTTGTCAGGGTCTGAGGTGAGAGGGAAAGGCAGTTTTTTAAGAGAATGGAATTTTAGTTTTGCCAGATGAAAACAGTTGTGGAGATAGACCGTAGAGTAACATGAGTATACTTAACGCTACTGAACTGTACACTTAAAGAATGGGTAAGATGGTAAATTTTATGTTACATGTGTTTTATCACAATTAAAAATAAAAACAAAACTGAATAACCAAATGGGGAAAACAATATTAGAAGTAGGGATGTTAGGATGAAGTCTGGATGAGGTTAGTACACAAAATATGTCATAAGATCCTATGTGTTTGGTTGTGATAGACTACATGTTTTCTTCTAGTAGTTATCTTGCTGGTAGATAATGGAAAGAGGAACATCTAGTTTCTTTTAAACAAGCCAATTACTCAAATCAAACATTTCTTCTAGTTTAATCAGAAAGATCACTTCATTCAAAGATGCCCTACAATGTAACAATCTGTGTCCTCAGTAACAGATTTATAGACAAATCAGTAAAGGACCTATATGACTGCTTTTTAGAACTTCTTTCAACACACGGCTGTTGTTTTAATACCAAATCCCAAACTAGTAACCTAAATTCCAGAGTGGATGGGAAAAATGGAAATGTAAGCAGAACATATGCAATAGTGCTGTCACTATATAAGGATTCAGTGAAATCTTAGTGATTATGTCTTATTTGGTCACTTGGTTCACTACAAAAGATTGATTAGAATTAAAAGCTAAAATAAGGTATAACAGTCCTTAATTTGTTGAGAAGAATTGAGAAGTCCATGTACTCATTTTAAATATTTCACACTGACAAGCAAAATAGGAAAATGAAATGACTCAATTTAACTTACATAGGAGAAATGAACTATTTTATAAAGATTAAGACATAAAATCAGAATTAAAGGCATTGGATTTAAAAAAAAAAAGTTAATGTTTATTTTTGAGATGGGGGGAGGAGGAGGAGAAGAGAGAGAGAGAGAGAGAGAGAGAGACAGAGAGAGAGAACCTGAAGCCTTGAAGCAGGCTCCAGGCTCTGTGCTGTCAGCATAGAACCCAATGCGGGGCCGGAACCCACAAACTGTGAGATCATGACCTGAGTCGAAGTCGGACACTCAACCAACTGAGCCATCCAGGTGCTGGTTTTTGAAATGAGAAAATTATAGTAGATTATTGTCAAACAAAGCATATAGCTCTGTCCAAACAGTAGCAAAGTATGTTTTTATAAAAGCATGAAAACAAAACCTAACTCTTTAGGAAAACAACGAGAAGTCATTCTTAAATATTTCTTGACATCCCAGCTTGTGCATGCACAGCATAAAACAAATTTAGAGAAAGCAAACAGGGGACTAACTCAAACATCATCCATGATGTTTTGCCATTCAAATTACCATTAATTACATGTGGAAAATACTAAATTATTCAAGTGAGCAATACTTTATTTCTCAACATAACCAAAAGTCAAAGGGATAAATACTTTAAAATTTGCTATATTTTCACAGTAATTGAAAAATATATAGTCAGAAGGGAAAGATTTATTGTCTGTCTTCTTCACAGAGTTATACTAAACATACATTAAAGAATGATTAGGATTTAAAAGTCCATTTTACTTTAGAACTTCATTGTGAGATTTTCTTGTTTAGAAAAATAGAATGAAAATTAAGGGATGCAAGTAATAAATTTAATGGGTCATTAATACCAAGAAATATGAACCTTTAAAAGGAGGCCTCCTAAGGCTTTTAGACTTCCATATTCTTCATCAACATGAATATCATTGGTTAACATGTATCATATAATCATCAAAATTAAGTATGACATCCTAGTAAATCTTTAGAAGTGTGCAGTAATATGTATTTAAGCAATGGAGAACATTTATTTTTCTCTGTATTTCTTTTATGTTTTTACTCAGTTAATTACTCTGTATCCATTGGAGACCTCTCCATAATGGGAAATAATGCTCACCAATATTATCTTTATATATCCATACCTAGAAAATCCCTGACACATGATGGACACCCAATGGATGTTTATGGAATAAAGCAATGTTACTAAGTGACAGAACAAACTTTTCCTCAGGAGCCACCACAGCACTTAATCTTATCTAAGGCTCACCAATGAGATCTACATCTGTTATGAACTGAATATACCACGGGCCCCCTGTACTGACTTTTGCACCTATATCTCAGTTGAACATCAGATTTACACAATTTCATAACCTCTATCTGTATGCAGATGTGATCAGTAATGAAAGGCAATCTATATAATTAAAGGATATAAAGACAGATAGATAAGTAGGCCCTTTGTAAAAAATTTTCAGTACAAAATTATTGTTCATAATTTTAAAACCTCAAAAAAAAAACCTCCACATTTTTGTAGACCCTAATTGTGTCTTCCTATTTTTTTCTCCATCTGTCAAATGCCTGGATAGAGTAAACATGAAATGGATTCCCATTTATTTTTCATCTACATTGTAATCCAAAGACTGTCCAGTAAAAGCTGTTAGTAAATCACTTGGTCAGCTCTCCCAACAAAACCGTCTTTGAGTAATACAGTATATCAACCTATCTTTTGACATTTTCATTTTTTGTTCTTGACATTTTCTCTTAAAAAATAATACAGTGTTGGCCCTATTATCTTTTCTTTAAGGTCTGTGAACCAAATACCGGCTATCAACTCTCCTGTAGAAAAGCTATCAAGATTCAAAGACAAAGATGTAGATGTAAGGCTCTATTCATCTGTCTGTGTAATACTGAGGGGGAGGAAGGTGGAGAAGGGTGGTGGTGGTTCAAGAACAGCATGACAAATATCACATATATTTTTCTATTCTTTGCGTTGGTTGGGTGGGATGCAATTTAGAATGATTACTTTGAAAAGTACAATTAATAAATTCCCCTCTGTTCTAACCTACCAGAAATTACTTATGATTCATTCAGCAACAATTATTGAGTGTAAACCACGTTCCAGACACTGCACAGGTTCTAAAGAAAAGAGCCAGAAGGGTAAATACATACTTAAACTAAGATTTTGAGTAGCCCTATTGTATGGAAATAAATGTCTGCCTGCATTCTATTATTTTTTTATGCTGCCTTTAACTGGAAATTATGTAAGAATCTTTAAAATGAACTGGAATAAATAGTGGTTTCTACTATATAGTTTCACTGCCTAATGAAATGGGATGCTATTTCTTTTAGAATCTGAGAATTAGAGGAATTTTTTTGATAGCAAAGTCAAAGCCATTTGTATTTTGTCGTTTTAATATTGTTTATATTAACATCATGATTTTTTGGTTTTGTGACCAATCAATGACATCCAGATAACAATATTCTACCTACTATAAAGTCCACCGTAGCTTCCACACCAAAGGAGAAATATGAATGTAACACTTAGGCTTTATGAAGCAATTGGACTTCTGATAGTTGTCCATGATTTCCCTTTGTTGAATTAAGAGAATTAGCGGTATTGCACCACAATGGACACTGTATCTATGTATAGTGTCTATCCCGACTAAACCCCTAGATTAAAGCCAAAATTTGAATTGAATATGGACTTTGATTATGGGAAAGGCTCTCAATGTTGGATTCAATGTTTAGAGACCAAATTACCATTACTGAAAGTGACTCCAATTAGGAAGTCCATTCATTGTTAATACTATAAAATAACAATGTTAATATTTTCTCTTTGAAATACAACAGGATTTTCTAATATGCTGATTAGTTCTTTCTTTATTGACAAATTTCTTGTTTTGACATCCTATTCTCTTTGGCTCAAAGTATTGAGTGGCAACCTGTTGTGACTTGTACCAAATAAAGTATCATAGCACATTACTTTGGAAAGAATACATTTTCCAGATATCTTTAAAAGTGCTGCCTTTTTCTGTGAATATAATGACAACAGCATGTATCATGCTTCTTTTGTTTAAAAGTTATGTTAGATACTAAGCGACTAGCCCCCAGATGGAAGTATTAACCTAATTGTGAAAAATCGCATAGATACATATATAACCCACAATAAATGAACTGAAACTTGAAACAGTTAATTGGGGGATGCATACAAAAAAGATGGAAAGGCAAAAGGCTTGGGCAAAGCGTCTGCAATGACAGGAAAATGTAAAACTTGGAAAGAAGTCAGGAGAAAGGGAGTTTCGAGCTGAAATATTCTTCTTTAGGGAAGAAAGGTAGAACATCCAAATTGGAAGAGTGCCCCCCCCCCCCAAATGACTTGGTGATAGAGAATCGTAAACCATATTAAAAACGGCCATGTAAATTTGCTTGACTAAAGTAATAAATTGACCATAGGAAAAGGCAGGAGCCTGTTCATTAGTTAAAGGATTTTTAATTTTATGGAAGAAATTAACAATGCTTCAGGGATTACTAAGCAAACACATGATGGAAACATGTTTTAAGAAGACAATCACTGAAACTATTGTGAAGAAAGATAAGAGATACAAGAGCTGGGAAGATACGAAGGATGCTCTGAGCTAAAACAGTGATTCTCAAAGTGTGGCCTGCAGATACCCAAGGGTCCTGAGACACTTTCAGGACCTTCGCAATACTATTATAATGATTTTCATAGTAATACTTAGATATTATTTTACTTTATCACTATGTTGACATTTGTACTAATGTTGCAAAAGCCATAGTGGGTAAAACTGCAGGAATCAAATCAGAGATACCAAACTGTTCTAGTAGTCATTGGGTATATTCTTCACCATTGCATGCCCTCGTTCCCCCCCAAAAATGATAACTCTCAACCCCTGAGTACATGTCTTTTTAATATTTGACATCATGAGATGGGACGTATGCATTAAGCACTTCTCTCTTGCATAAGAAAATATGCTGTCTTGAGGAAAACTACTTGTGCCATTGTATGCATTTGTGAGCTGACTTAGCTGCTGTTACCATGGAACACCATGTTTTATGTGGAACAACAAGGAACAAACTGATTATCAGACTTTGAATATGGCAGACATTTTTTGAAAATGAAATAAGTGTGCCTGTCACTTAAAGGAACACAACTGACAGTATTTATTACTAGTGATAGAAGTTAGAGCTTTCAAGCAAAAATTAGAATTTTGGAAGACTTGTATCTGTCACTGTGAGCTTGACAGCCACCCAATGCTTAAAGACCTTCTGACGAGATTGGTAATACTAACATGTGTAATTTTAAAATTTTACTATTGCATAATAGTAATTTGCATAATAGAAATCTGCAAATAATGCATTATTTTACAAATAATCAATGTATGATGTTACTAACTCAGAACAATCCATTCAAAGTATAAGAAAGACCAATGGCTTTTAAAGTAACAGAGTACAAGTTGATTGATAATGGTTTCAGAATCGACACTGTAATTAATCTTAAAGAAACTCTCACTTGTCAAGTCTTGGTATAGTATCAAGAAGGATATTCAGGATTATCTGAAAAGCCTATTAACGTTCTCTTTCCTTTTTTAATTATACATCTGGGTCAGATTGGATTTTCTTCATATAGTGCAAACATATAGCAACAGAGTGAATGCAGAATCAAGTATGAGAACTCAGTTTCCTTTTAAGATGCTATACATTACAGAGATTTACAACATGTGAAACAAGGCTATTCCTCTATGCATTTTTGGAAAATAGAGCTATTTTTATTTTTATTTATTTATTTTTAAATATTTATTCAGTTTTAGAGAGAGACAAAGAGTGCGAGCAGGGGAGGGGCAGAGAGAGAGAGAGGGAGAGAGCACTGACAGTGCAGAGCCTGAGGCAGGGCTTGATCCCATTTACCACGAGATCATGACCTGAGCTAAAATCAAGAGTCAGATCGCCTGAGCCACCAAGATGCCCTGAAAATATAGTTATTTCTTTTTTTTTTTTTTTTTTTTAATTTTTTTTTTTCAACGTTTATTTATTTTTGGGACAGAGAGAGACAGAGCATGAACGGGGGAGGGGCAGAGAGAGAGGGAGACACAGAATCGGAAACAGGCTCCAGGCTCCGAGCCATCAGCCCAGAGCCCGACGCGGGGCTCGAACTCACGGACCGCGAGATCGTGACCTGGCTGAAGTCGGACGCTTAACCGACTGCGCCACCCAGGCGCCCCAAAATATAGTTATTTCTAATAAAATATGTATTTTATGTTAACATGTAATGGGTTTATTATTTTCAAATGAATAAATATTTTTAAATTTCTACATTTTAATCTCTAATATGGTAAATATTTATAGATATTACCCATATAAATCAAAGCTCTTTGGGATACTCGATAATGTTTAAAAATAGAATGGTTTATAAGGCTAGTTTGAGGACTAATGTGCAAATAAATAGTCAAAATTTATATGATGGCTGTACCTGTAAGAAGGAAGATGATAAGGCACGTGGGACATACTTGCTTAATAATTTGTACTATATAACACCATCCTTTTGCTCTCTCTTCTAAAATCAAAATATCTCTGCCTCTTTTGGGGGGGGTACATACATGTGACTTCTTCATGTTATTCTCATATTATTTTCTTTCCACAAAAAACAAAAACTACTTTCTCAGAAATTGTATCTGTTGAACAGTTTCCACAAGAAAATCTTATAGGAATTTAAAGTGTAAAAAAACCAAAAAGATTGAAATTAATTAGTAGTGAGGTTATATATTAGATTTCTTTCACCTGCTAATCTCTTGTGAAACACCACAAAAATAGCAAATACTACTGTAAATATTACTGTCTTTTGTGTAAAAGTCATATTTGCTTTAAAAAAGCCTAATTATTGATAATACAATAAGAACATTTATATCCAATTAGAAAATTACTTTGCCTCAGGTAACCTAAGAAAGGCACATGGTCTGCATTTCTTCCAGTGAAGAAGAGTCTTAAGAATTGTATGTAAGAGCAATAACCTGTGAGCAAAGTTATAGGCAGTGCCATCAAGGAGACATTTCTTCTCAAAGTAAAGGTGTTATAACTTAGCATATGGCTGCTCTTCAGACTTCTATGAAAAATGAGGAAAGGTCACAGGGCTGAGAGAGGATAAACATAAGGAATATTTGCCATAGCAACAGAAGAGGAAGTGACAGAGGGTTTAGGCAAATACAGCAGTAATAGTATGACCCCAGGATTTGCAAAATGCTAGTTGAGGCTAATACTATGTTGTCAATGATATAAAATATCCATATTCATGAAATACGCATTCATTAATTGTGAAAATTAAAATGAATAGTAGACTGGTACCTATATTTGTAAGGTAGTCAGATCTTCTAAGGTAAACTAATAGAGTCAGAGCAAGTCAGGCACACTCAACAAGAGATTTCTATCTGGTAAAGGAGCAAAGAGAAAATTTAAAATATCCAACACAGGTTAGCAAAAGCTATAAAATGAATAGGGGTTGGCATCTAGGCCATGATTTTTACTTGCTCCAATAAAAACTGGTCTGCCCCAAGTTTGTCTCTTGCTACTTGTGGCCTGTATGTAATAGACTACACAGTGACTTCTCCATACCAAATATCTCAGACAAGATCCTTAGGACTGAAAGGATTGGGAAACACAAATGAAAGTTGGTTCAAGAATAAGATACAAATGTCAATTTTACAGTTTAGCTTGGGTGAGGCAGATTCATGGGAATAAGCTTTAATTTCTTAAAACAGTGTTAGTTAAATTTGGAAACACGGGTAGTCCCCCATTTTTCTGAAAAAATTAATTATTTTTAACATTTTTTGGACATCCAATATTCAGCAGTTCCTTGTATTTTCTTAGGCTTCCTCAATTTTAGTTTTGGTCTTGATTGCTTCAATTTCTACTTGTCTGGAGATTTTTTGGGTGTAAAGGCAACAAACCAGCAGACTAAAATAAATATGTCCCAATGGGGACCATCAAAATGGTTTTCACTTTGTTCATGAGCATTACATAGACTAAACCGCTCACTGTGCTAAACAGAGCAAATGCGCTCATGAAAAGAAATGTGTGAGTCCTATACTTGTAACATTTCAGGCTAATCACCTGATATGTTTGAAATAAAACACAATGGTGACCTTAAGGCTAAGATTTGCACAAAAATTTTCCATTTGCAAAACACACACCTATAATATCATTTAACCCCTTTGACAAGTGTTGAGGAAGATATAGTCATTATCCCTTGTTCAGAGATGCTGAAAAATGCAGAGAAGCTAATACAAAGAGAAATTAAGCAATTTGTAAAAGTCAAGGCTAGTCATTGATGTTACACGAATTCAAATTCAGGCCTTTGATTGCTAAAGCTTCATTCACCACATTACAAGAAAACTTATAGATCTACTCTATTTATAATTACAGAATGAATCTTTGAAAATCTAGAATTATTTAAAAAATCATTGACCTGTTCCATTGATTTATGTGCCTGTTTTCTGTTTTTGTGCCAGCCATACTGTCTTGATGACTACAGCTTTCTAATACAGCTTGAAGTGGGGAATTGTGATACTTCCAGTTCTGATTTTCTTTTTTAACATTATCTTGGCTATTCAGAGTCTTTTCTGCTTCCATAAAATTTTTAGAATTGTTTGTTCTAGCTCTGTGAAGAATGCTGGTGTTATTTTAATAGGGATTGCATTGAATATGTAGATTTCTTTGGGTAGTATCGACATATTAACAATATTTGTTCTTCCAATCCATAAGCATGGAATGTTTTTCCATTTCTTGGTGTCTTCTTCAATTTCTTTCATAAGCAGTTTATAGTTTTTAACATACAGATCTTTTACTTCTTTGGTCAGATTTATTCCTAGGTAACTTAGGGTTTTTGGTGAAATTGTAAATGGGATTGATTCCTTGATTTCTCTTTCTGCTGCTTCATTATTGGTGTATAGATGTGCAACAGATTTCTGTACAGTGAATTTATATCCTATGATTTTGCTGACTTTATGTATCAATTCTAGCAGTTTTTTGGTGGAGTCTTTCAAGTTTTCTGTATAGAGTATCGTGTCATCTGTGAAGAGTGAAAGTTTGACTTCTCCCTTGCCAATTTGTATGGCTTTTATTTCTTCGTGTTGTCTGATTGCTGAGGCTAGAACTTCCAGTACTATGTTGAACAACAGTGGTGAGAGTAGACATCCCTATCATGTTCCTGACTTAGGGGGAAAGCTCTCAGTTTTTCCACATGGAGGATGATATTAGCTGTGGGTCTTTCATATATGGCCTTTATGATGTTCAGGTATGTTCCTTCTATCCCTACTTTCTTGAGGGTTTTTACTTCCCAGAAATGGAACCACTAATGTATGTATGGCTAACTAATTTTTGACAAAACAGAAAAGAATATCCAATGCAAAAAAGACAGTCTTTTCAGCAAATGGTGTTGGAAAAACTGGACAGCAACATGCAGAAGAATGAAATGGGACCACTTTCTTAAACCACACACAAAAATAAATTCAAAATGGATAAAAGTCCTAAATGTGAGACAGGAAACCATCAAAATCCTACAGGAGAAAACAGACAGCAACCTTTTTTACCTCAGCCGCAGCAACTTCTTCCTAGACATGTCTCCAGAGGCAGGCAAAACAAAAGCAAACATGAACTACTGGGACCTCATCAAGATAAAAAGTTTCTGCACAGCAAAGGAAACAATCAACAAAAACTAAAAGGCAACCTATGGAATGGGATCAGGTATTTGCAAATGATATTTCCGATAAAGGATTAGTGTCCAAATACATAACGATCTTATAAAACTCAATACCTAAAAACCAAATAATCCAGTTTGAAAATGAGCAGAAGATGTGAATAGACATTTTTCCAAAGAGGACATCCAGATAGCTAACAGAAACACGAAAAGATGCTCAACATCACTCATCATCAAGGAAATACAAATCAAAACCGCAATAAGATACCACCATCCCTGTCAGAATGGCTAAAATTAACAATTCAGGAAACAACAGACGTTGGCGAGGATGTGGATAAAGGAGACTACTTTTGCACTATTGGTGGGGATGCAACTATTGGTGGTGCAACCAATCTGGGAAACAGTATGAAGGTTCCTCAAAAAATTAAAAATAGAACTACCCCATGACCCAGCAACTGCACTACTAGGTATTTATCCAAAGGATACAAAAATACTGATTCAAAGGGGCACATGCACCCCAATGTTTATAGCAGTGCTATCAATAATAGCCCAATTATGGAAAAAGACCAAATGTCCATTGAATGATGAATGGAGGAAGAAGATGTGGTATATAAACACAATGGAATATTACTTGGTGATCAAAAAGAATGAAATCTTAATCTTGCCATTTACAGCAACAGGGATGGAACTAGAGCATATTATGCTAAGAGAAATAAGTCAGAGAAAGCCAAATATATGATTTCCCCTCTACGTGGAATTTAAGAAACAAAATATATGAACATAAGAGAAGGGAAGGAAAAATAAAATAAGATAAAAACAGAGAGGGAGATAAAGCACAAGACTCTTATATGCAGAGAACAAACAGGGCTGTTGAAGTGGGTAGGGGGTATGGACGTTAGGGAGGGAACTTTTTGTGATGAGCACTGGGTGTTATATGTAAGTGATGAATCACTAAATTCTACTCCTGAAACCAACACTACACTATATGTTAACTAACTTGAATTCAAATTAAAAAAATCACTTGACCTTGCAGGAAGTAGAAACAAACATATCTCTGCTGTTTTTATTATTCATACTTACCCCAGTCCACAACAATTACATGTTTTATAACATTTCAAAATTTTAAGGACATTACTGCTTTTAATGCCCCAGTGAGAATTTACAGAGGAAGAAGTTGCAGGAAGACTAAATGACTGGTTCATTCCTTCAGAATGGATTTTAGAGCTGGTGTATTAGAAAATGGGAAACCAATATAGAAGAATCATCTTAAAATAACATAGGAATAAACTCAACCATGAGGTGTGCCTGTGCAGCCTATTTGCCAGTTTCAGGGACCAAAATGAACAACATTTCCCTGAAGGCAGTATTCGGCATGGGAATTGTGCATTAACACCCCTGGTATGTTTTCCAAGAACCACATGGAAATCAAAAGCAGGGGAACAAACCAGCAATAAATGGTAGATTCACATTCCAAAGAGGGGTCCTGACAGCAGATGCATTGTTGCATAAGAATACTGCTCCGTTACGTTAATATACTGCTTCTTCATTTATGAACCATTTCTATATCTATGAGTAAAAGGAAAGGAAAGATAAAAGCCAAATGGATACTGACTCCAGAGTTAAGGCTAGTCTAAATTATTATAAGAGAAAGAATGCAACTAGGATGAGACATAAAACACCAAGCAAGATGATTATAAACCAAAATGCAGTCAACTTGAATACAAGGGTAGATGATGACCTATCTGGGTGAAGAGCCATTGGAGCAATGGTAAAGTATAATGGAGGTAATACAGGAATGCTGAAGCCAGGGTTATTGTAACTAATCTATTGCAAGCTGTCATAATTTTTAAAAATAAGCATAAAAAGTTGTGAATTTATTTAATATAAATAGAATATAATCCTTTTATTATATCTTTTGCAACTTGGACAGGCAACTCAAGAAATGTGATCCAGGGGTGCCTGGGTGGCTCAGTCGGTTAAGCATCTGACTTCAGCTCAGGTCATGATCTCACAGTTTGTGAGTTTGAGCCCCGCATCGGGCTCTCTGCTGACAGCTCAGAGCCTGGAGCCTGCTTTGGATTCTTTGTCTCATTCTCTCTCTGCCCCTCTCCAACTTGTGCTCTGTCTCTGTCTCTCAAAAATATATAAAAACGTAAAAAGAAAGAAAGAAAAGAAAGAAAGAAGGAAATCTGATCCAGCTTCAGACCCTGCTTATTAATGAAAACTCAAGAGAGGGTCAATCTGTTTTGTTCTGCCTTTAGTATGTCTTAAATTTTCCTCTCATATCAGAAATAGTCACTGCTGTCTCCTTTTCCCTCCTCTCCTCCTAACCTCCTCACCTCCCTGCCTCATCTTCTCCCCTCTTTGTCTTCCTCTTCTTTTTTCTCCTCCTATCCTCTGCCTCTTTATCTCCCTCCCCTTCCCTCTTCATGTACTTGTCCTTCTCTTTCGTCTCGTCCTCTCCTTCTTCCTTTCCTTCTCTCCTTCCTCCTCTTCTTTTCCTTTTCCTCCTCCTCTCTCTTTCCCTTCCTCTCCCTTTCTTCCTCTTCTTCTCCTGCTTCCCTTGTTTCTTCTCCTTCTTCTCCTTTAGAAAAGAAACTTCAAATAAGATGTCTGAGCCATCAGGGTGTGTTTCTTGTGTTCTTAAGATAAGCAAATAATGATTCTTAGACACTTGGACATTTTTATTCCTTGGATAAAATATATGACCATATTTAATTATTTTTTGGAATTTATTTGCTTTAAACTTCATTGTCTTTTTTTCTCACTTAATTTTTTTAAACACAAATAAGGCTATGTGTTTATCTTTCAAGACAGTTTTATTAATTCATGTGATAATCACAAAGAGGCAGGGCTTCAGGTAAAAAGAAGAAAAAAAGTGGTGATGATGTATGTTAGAGTCTCGTGACTTAAAACCTGTGTTGCATCAATGTTGTGCAGTAGACTTGCTACATATCATTACCCACAAATCACACATGTGAAAAGCAAGGATTTTCAAATCAATCAGAGAAGTGGAAGGTGAGCCTATAATTTTATGATTTTAAGGACAATGCTCCCTATATCCCACTGCTACCTCAATCTGGGGTGGGAACCCCTCCAGATTTTAAAGATAGTATGATTTTCATTATTTTTAAGCTGAAATGAGATGATACCAGAGTTTTTAGGAGAAAGAAAAATTACTGTAATGTTTGCTAGGTGTGGTTCCTTCATCTGTAAAATGGTAGTAAGGAAAACTCAGGAAGTTACTGGAAGGATTAACTAAGACAGCACATGAAGCACCTAATCACACCTGCTACAAGGAAGGTGTTTGAGAAATACTTGCTCTCATTCCTGCTTGAGAACTGTTTCTTATGTGGTCTGTTTTGCACTGCCGAAAGGTATCGTGGCTATTCCCTGCAGTATGGCACAGTGAATACTTTGCCCTTCCACAGAAATTAGAATGTTTTATATTCTTTTAGAGTTATGCTTCATATATCTTCAGTGGAAGTATCTTTTTTATAGGTAAATATATTTTTGTGGGGAGAAAATAGAAAGATACATAAAGGTACTAATAATGATCCATACAGTGTTTTTTAACATGCCTAAGCTTTTGAAGAGTCAAAATGCCTGACTTGCAAAAAGTCCAACCAGATATCCTTATGCCGTGATTCCCATTTGTTATCTTCATGCTCTTCGGCTCATGTAAACATACATGTATACATGGTCACACAAACATATAGATTGTGTTAATTTCATTCAGTTGGAAGGAATAGCCAGTAATCAAGGGATTATCAAAGGATGGAGCTAGGAAGAAACATTTCCTAGCTCAAACCTTTCTAAGTTGAGAAAAATGAGTACGGATACTGTAATGTCTTTCTTGAAATGAATGGCAGTGTCTTTAAAATAGTTACCCATATGTTTTCTCAAAGCAAGACACTGTAAGGTACCCAGGGTTGTATACATTAAGGTTAAGATCAAACATTTTTCTTTTGTGTTCCTATTATTATCCTCCAAGTGGTATCAACACTGCTACTTAGTAGCCTACACATTTGTTCATATCAAGAAGAAACTGGCACCAGCAATGCTCCCATTTTTTTATTAATATTGTGATTTTGTTTAAGTTCATCCAAACTGTGAGAATTATTTTGTCTTAATACTATTGAACTATTGAATTTAATGGCCAAACTTTATTTACTTTTGCTTACCAATTTTTAATTTAAAATTTCCCTAGTTTTAAGGTATATTTGACAAAAATTGTATGTATTTAAAGTATGATGGCTTGATACATGTACACATTGTGAAATTACCACAATGTAATTAATTAACACAAAATTCAAATATACAATACAGTCATCATGCTCTATGTTGGATTCCCAGAACTTATTCATCTTATAACTGAAAGTTTGTAACCTTTGACCAGTATCATCTCATTTCCCCCCCCCCCCCCCCCCCGCCCAGGCACCAGCAATCACCATTCTACTCTCTGATTATATGAGTTAGACTGTTCACATGTGAGATCACACAGTATTTGTCTTTCTGTGTCTGGCTTATTTCACTTAGCATAACATTCTCCAGGCTCATTCATGTTGTCACAAATAACAGGATTTCCTACTTTTTATGGTTGGATTATATTCCATTGTGTGTGTGTGTGTGTGTGTGTGTGTGTCTGTGTGTGTGTGTATGTGTGTGTGTTTGTATACATATCAGATTTTCTTTATCCATTCATCCATTCACAGACATTCAGTTTGTTTCCTTATTTTAACTATTGTGAAAAATGTTGCAATGAACACGTAAATGCAGATATCCTTTCAAGATACTGACCTTATTTCTTTGGATATCTATCTAATAGTAGGATTGCTGGATCATACAATAGTTCTATTTTTAATTTTTGAAGACTCTCTATTTTTTTCTAAAATGGCTATAACAATTTACATTCCCATCAACAGTGTGCAAGGGTTCCCTTTTGTCTATATCTTTGGCAACACTTGTTCTCTCTTGTCTTTTTTTTTAATTTATTTTTACATTTATTTATTTTTGAGAGACAGAGAGAGCACAAGTGGGGAGGGGCAGAGAGAGAAGGAGACAGAATCTGAAGCAGGCTCCAGGCTCTGAGCTGTCAGCACAGAGCCCGACACGGGGCTCAAACCCACAAACAGCAAGATCATGACCTGAGCCAAAGTTGGACGCTCAACCAACTGAGCCACCCAGGTGCCCCTCTCTTGTCTTTTTTTTTAAGTGTTTATTTTTGAGAGAGAGTGAGAGAGAGAGAGAGAGAAAGACAGAGAGATAGAGAGACAGAATATGAACGGGGGAGAGGCAGAGAGAAAGGGGGACAGAGGATCCTAAGTGGGCTCTGTGCTAACAGCAGAGAACCTGATGTGGGACTCAAAATCACAAGCCGTGAGATAACAGCCAGAGCTTAACTGACTGAGCCACCCAGGCATCTCTCTTGTTTTTTCCATAATAGCTATTCTAATAGATATGAAGTGGTATTTCATTGTTTTGATATACATTTCCCTGATGATTAGTAATGTTGATGCCCATTCATATATCTCTTGGGCATTTGTATGTCTTCTTTGAAAAAACGTCTATCTGGGTCTTTTGCCAATATTTTAATCTGTTTTTTATTTTTTATTTTTTTTGCATTTGAGTTGTAAGAGTCCCTTGTATATTTTGCATGTTAACTCCTTATCATATATAAGGTTTGAAAACATTTTCTCCCATTCCATAGGTTGCTTTTTCTTTTTGTTCATTGTTTCCTTTGCTGGGCGGAGCTTTTTAATTTGACATAGTTCCACTTGTTTATTTTTGTTTTTGTTGCTTGTACTATTGGTGTCCTATCCAAAAAAATCACTGCCAAGACCAATGTCAAGGAGATTTTCCCCCCTACATTTTCTTCTAGGATTTTTATGCTTTCAGAGCTTATTTTTAAGTCTTTAATCCATTTTGAGTTGAGTTTTGTTCATGGTATAAGGACCTAATTCCATTAGTTTGCATGTGGATATTCAGTTTTTTTCAGCAACATTTATTATTTTTTTTTAATTTTTTTTTCAACGTTTTTATTTATTTTTGGGACAGAGAGAGACATAGCATGAACGGGGGAGGGGCAGAGAGAGAGGGAGACACAGAATCGGAAACAGGCTCCAGGCTCTGAGCTATCAGCCCAGAGCCCGACGCGGGGCTCGAACTCACGGACCGCGAGATCGTGACCTGGCTGAAGTCGGACGCTTAACCGACTGCGCCACCCAGGCGCCCCTTTTCAGCAACATTTATTGAAGAGACTATCCTTTTTCCATTGTATATGCTTGGCATCCTTGTCATAGATCTGTTTTTCATATATATGTGGGTTCATTTCTGGGCTGTTTGTCTGTTCTGTTCTATTGATCTATGTGTCTGTTTATATGCCAATACCATTCGGGTCTGATTTCTTTGTTAGCTTTGTAATATAGCTTGAAATTAGGAAGTGCAATGCCTCCAGCCTTGTTCTTTCTCAAGATTGCTCTGGCTATTTAGGGTTTTCTGTGGTTCCATATGAATTTTAGGATTGCATTTTCTACTGTGAAAAACGCCATTGGAATTTTCATAGTGATTGTACTCAATCTATAAATTGCTTTGGTAAGTATGGATATTCTAACAATATTAATTCTTCTAATCCATGAATACAGGTTACCTTTTCATTTATTTGAGTCTTCTATCTTTCATCAATATTTTACAGTTTTTAGTGTATAGGTCATTCATCTCCTTGGTTAAATTTATTCCTTAGTATTATTTTATTATATTTGATGCTATTATAAATAGGATTGTTTTCTTGATGTCTTTTTTTCAGATAGTTCATTGTTAGTGCATAAAAATGCAAATGAGTTTTGTATGTTGACTTTGTTTCCTACAACTTTACCCTATTTCTTTATTAGTTTTAACAGTTTCTTGATGGAGTCTTTAGGGTTTCTGTCTATAAAATCACACCATCTGCAAATAGAGACAATTTAACTTCTTTCTTTCCCATTTGAATGCCCTTTATCTATCTTTCTTGCCTAATTTCTCTGGCTAGGATTTCCAGTGCTGTTAAATATAAGTGGTGACAATGAGCATACTTGTCTTGTTCCTGATCTTAGAGGAAAGACTTTGAGTTTTTCACCATTGAGTACGATGTTAGCTGTGGCCTTGTCATACATGGTCTTGATTATGTTGAGGTTTTATTTCTTCTTTACCTAATTTGTTGAGAGAGATATTTTTTTTATTATCACCAGGCTTTTGAATTTTGTCAAATGCTTTTTCTGCATCTATTCAGATAATCATGATTTTTATCTTTTATTTTGTTAAAGTGATGTATTATGTTTTTTGTTTACAAATGTTGAACCATTCTTGCATCTCAGGAATGCATCCCACTTGATTATGGTGCATGATCCTTTTTTTTTTTTTTAATGTTTATTTTTGAGAGAAGAGAGACAGAACGTGAGCAGGGGAGGGGCAGAGAGGGAGACACAGAATATGAAACAGGCTCCGGGCTCTGAGCTGTCAGCCCAGAGCCCGATGTGGGGCTTGAACTCATGGACTATGAGATCATGACCTGAGCTGAAGTCAGAAGCTTAACCAACTGAGCCACCCAGGTGCCCCAGTGCATGATCCCTTTAATGTGCTGTTGAATTCAGTTTACTAGTATTGTTCTGAGGATTTTTGTGTCTATGTTAACCAAAGATATTGGAATGTAATTTTCATATCTTAAAGTGTTCTGGTTTGGCTTTCGTATCAGGGTAATTAGTTTGGAAGTATTTTATTCTCTTCTAGTTTTTGGAAGAGTTTGAGAGGAGTGGAGTTAATTCTTCTTTAAATGTTTGGTATAATTCACCAGTGAAGCCCTCTGGTCCTTTGAGGGAAGGCTTTTGATTATTGCTTTGATATCCATACTTATTAGTCTGTTCAGATTTTCTATTTCTTCATGATTCTGTCTTTGCAGGTTGTATGTTTCTATGAATTTGTCCATGTCTTCTAGGTTATCAAATTTGTTGGTTATGGTATTCTCTTATAATCTTTTGTATGTCTGAGGCATAAGCTGTAATGCCTTCTCTTTCATTTATAATTTTATTTGAATCTTCTCTTTTCTTGATTAGTCTAACTAAAGATTTGCCAGTATTTTTTATCTTTTCAAAACATCAACTCGTTTTGTTGATTTTTTTGTTTTTTTTTTTTTTTGTTCTACATTTCATTTATTTTTGCTCTAATTTTTATTCTTTCTTGTTTTCTACTAACTTTAGGTTTAGTTTGTTCTTCTTTTTCAAGTTCCTTGAAGTATGAAGTTAAGTTGTTGATTTAACATCTTTCTTTCTTTTTTAAAATATTTCCTTTTTCATTTTGAGAGACAGAGAGACAAAATGTGTGCAAGCAGGGAAGGGCAGAGAGAGAGGGAGAGAGAGAATCCCAAGCAGGTTCCACACCCAGCACACAGCCCTACATGCGGCTCAATCTCAAAATGGTGAGATCATGACCTGAGCTGCTTATCAAGAGTAGGGTGCTTAACTGACTGAGCCATCCAGTCACTCCTAATATCTTCCTTTTTTCTTAATGTAAGCATTTATCTCTATAATCTTCCCTTTTAGAACTGGTTTTGCTGGATCCCATAAGCTTTGGTATATTGTGTTTTCATTTTTTTTTTTTTTTTTGACTCAGGATACTTTTTGATTTTCATTTTGATTTCTTTGACTCACTGGATTTTCAGGAGTATGTCATTTGATTTGCATGCATTTGTAAATTCGCCAATATTCTTTTTTTTTTTTTAATTATTTCTAGTTTCATACTGTTGTGGTCATAAAAGATATTTGACATGTTTACAATATTTTTAAATTTGTGAAGACTTACTTTGTGGCTCTATTTATGATCTATCCTGGAGAATGTTCCATGTGGGCTTGGAAAGGATGTGCATTCTGGTAGTGTTGGATGGAATATTCTGTGTGTGTGTGTGTGTGTGTGTGTGTGTATGTGTGTGTGTTTATATTTTTAAATTTAGCTACTACCACTCCACATCAGTGGGGAACAGCCACAGGGCCTCTGTATATATTTGTTAGGTCCATTTGGTCTATAGTGTTATTCAAGTCTGCTTTTCCTTTTTGATTTTCTGTTTGGATGACTTATCCATTATTGGGAAAGGGGTATTGAAGTCCCTTGCTATTATTGTATTTCTGTTTATTTCCTCCTTTAGTTCTGTTAATATTTGTTTTAAATATATGTGTGCTCCAATATTGGCTCCCATTGGTTACCCAGGCTGATGGGACTACCTCTGGAACTGGAGTTGACATGAGTTAGAGCCAGGTCATGTGGCTGTTTCTACATCCACAGTAGGATCTGCAGTTGGTGGGTCTGTTACCAGGGACTTAGGTGGGCATGAATCATGTCTGTTTTAAGATCACTTAAAACAGTGATTGTCGGGGCGCCTGGGTGGCGCAGTCGGGTAAGCATCCGACTTCAGCCAGGTCACGATCTCGCGGTCCGTGAGTTCGAGCCCTGCGTCAGGCTCTGGGCTGATGGCTCAGAGCCTGGAGCCTGTTTCCCATTCTGTGTCTCCCTCTCTCTCTGCCCCTCCCCCGTTCATGCTCTGTCTCTCTCTGTCCCAAAAATAAATTAAAAAAAGTTGAAAAAAAAATTTAAAAAAAAAAAACAAAAAAAAAACAGTGATTGTCTTCTTTGGAAAAATGTCTATTCACATCTTCTGCCCATTTTTTAACTGGATTATTTGTTTTTTGGGTGTTGAGTTTGGGAAGTTCTTTATAGATTTTGGATATAAGATATGTCATTTGCAAATACCATCTCCCATTCCATAGGTTGCCTTTTAATTATGTTGATTGTCTCTTTCACTGTGCAGAAGATTTTTATCTTGATGAAATCCCAATAGTTTATTTTTGCTTTTGTTTCCCTTGCCTCAGGAGACATGCCTAGAAAGAATTTGCTATAGCTGATTTCCAAGAGGTTACTGCCCATGTTCTTCTGTAGTATTTTTATGTTTTCCTGTCTCACATTTAGGTTGTTCATCCATTTTGAATACATTTTTGTGTATTGTGTAAGAAAGTGGTTCACTTTCATTCTTTTGAATGTTGTTGTACAGTTTTTTCAATACCATTTGTTGAAGAGACAGTCTTTTCCCCATTGGATATTCTTTCCTGCTTTGTTGAAGATTAATTGACCATATAGTTATGGGTTCATTTCTGGGTTATCTGTTCTGTTCCATTGTTCTATGTGTCTCTTTTTATGCAAGTACCATACTCTTTTGATCACTACAGCTTTGTAATATAAGTGGAAGTCTGGAATTGTGATGCTTTCAGCTTTGTTTTTCTTTTTCAAGGTTTCTTTGGCTGTTAGGGGTATTTTGTGGTTCCATACAAATTTTAGGATTGCTTGTTCTTGTTCTGTCAAGAATGATGTTGGCAGTTTGATAAGGATTGCATTAAATGAGTAGATTGCTTTGAGTAGTATAGACATTTTAGCAATATTTTGTTCTTCCAATTCATGAGCATGAAATGTCTTTCTATTTCCTTGTGCCATCTTCGATTTCTTTCATCAGTGTTTTATGGTTTTCAGAGTACAGGTCTTTCATCTCTTTGGTTAGGTTTATTCCTAGGTGTCTTATTGTTTTTGGTGTAACTGTAAATAGGATTTTTTTTAATTTATCTTTCTGCTGTTTCATTATTGGTATATAGAAATGCATCAGATTTCTATATGTTGATTTTGTATCCTTTGGATTTACTGAATTCATTTATTAATTCTAGCAGATTTCTGGTGGAGTCTTTTGGGTTTTCTATATAGAGTATCATGTCATCTGCAACTAATGAAATTTTACTTCTTCCTTGCTTACTTGGATGCCTTTTATTTATTTTTGTTTTCTGATTGCTGTGTCTAGGTCTTCCAGTACTATGTTGAACAACTGTGGTGAGAATGGACATCCCTGTCTTGTTCCTAACCATACAGGAAAAAAGCTTTCAGCTTTCCCCCGTTGAAGATGATATTAGCTGTGGGTTTTTCATATATGGCCTTTAGTATGTTGAGGTATGTTCCCCTCTAAACCTATTCTGCTGAGGGTTTTTATCATGAATGTTGTACTTTGTCAAATGCCTTTCTTGCATCTATTGAAATGATTATATGGTTCTTATTCTTTCTTTTATTAATTTGGTGCATCACACTGATTGACTTGTGAATACTGAACCACCCTTGCAACCCAGGAATAAATCCTACTTGATTGTGGTAAATGATTTTTTTAATGTACTATTGAATTTATTTTCTGGTATTTTATTGAGAACTTTTGTAGCTATGTTCATCAGGGATATTGGTCTGTAGTTGTCTTTTCTAGTGGAGTCTTTATCTGGTTTTGGTATCTGAGTAATGCTGATCTCATACAATGAATTTGGAAGTCTTCTTTCCTTTTCTACTTTTTGTAATAGTTTGAGAAGGAAAAGTATTAACTTTTCTTTATTTAAAAAAATTTTTTTTCTTAGAATTTTTTTAACGTTTATTTATTTTTGAGAGAGAGAGAAAGAGAGAGACAGAGACAGAGTGCAAGCAGGGGAGGAACAGAGAGAAGGAGACACAGAATCTGCAGCAGACTCCAGGCTCTGCACTGTCAGCATGGAGCCCAGCATGGGGCTCGAACTCATGAACCATGAGATCATGACCTGAGCTGAAGTCACATGCTTAACTGACTGAGCCACCCAGGTGCCCCTAACTTTTCTTTAAATGTTTAGTAGAATTTGCCTATGAAGCCATCTGGCCCTGTACTTTTGTTTCTTGGGAGTTTTTTGATTATTGATTCAATTTCTTTGCTGATTATCAGTCTGTTCTGGTTTTCTATTTCTTCCTGTTTCAGTTTTGGTGGTTTATATGTTTCTAGGAATTTATCCATTTCTTCTGGGTTTTCCAATTTGCTGGCGTATAGGTTTTCATAATATTCTCTTATAATTGTTTGTAATTTGTGGTGATACTGATTTTTTTCAAAGAACCAGCTCCAGTTGATCTCTTCTATAGTTTGTTTCTTTTTAGATTTTATATAATTTATTTCTGCTCTAATACTTATCATTTCCTTCCTTCTGCTGGCTTTAGGCTTCTTTAGTTATTGTTGTTGTTGTGTTTCTTTCTTTTTTCCTAGTTCTTTTAGGTGTAAGATTAGGTTGTTTACTTGAGATTGTTTTGCTTCTTGTTGTAGGTCTGTATTGCTATATACTTCCCTCTTTGGACCATTTTTGCTGCATCCCAAAGATTTTAGACTGCTGCATTTTCATTTCATTTGTTTCATTTATTTTTAAAGTTTCTTCTTTGATTTCCTGGTTGACCCATTCACTGTTTAGTAGCATGTTTTTTAACCTCCATGTATTTGCGGTCTTTCCAATTTTTTTTCTAGTGGTCAGAGAAGGTGCATGGTATGATTTCAATCTTTTTGTAATTGTTGAGGCCTGATTTGTGACCATATATGTGATCTATTCTGGAGAATATCCCATGTGCACTTGAAAAGAATGTATATTCTGCTATTTTGTGACGGAATGTTCTGAGTATATTTGTTACATCCATCTGATCCAGTTTTTTTTTAGTCTGGGAAACTCTTGATCTCTCCTTCTAAGTTCTGAATGATAACTTTGCTGGATAGAGTATTCTTGGCTATAGATTTTTCCCATTCAGCACTTTGAATATATCATGCTACTCCCTTCCAACTTGCCAACTTTCTGTTCAGGAATCTCTAGCTAGCCTTATGGGTTTTCCCTGGTAAGTTGAGGGCTTCTTTCGTTTTGCTGCTCTTAAGATTTTTCCTATGTCACTATATTTTGCAAGTTTAGTTGCAATATGTCTTTGTGTTGGCCTCCTTTTGTTGATTTTGGTGGGAGTTCTTTGTGCCTCCTGGATCTGGATGTCTGTTTCCTTTCCTAAATTAGGGAAGTTTTCTGATATTATTTCTTCAAATAAATCCCCCCCCCCCTTTTCTCTCTCTTCTTCTGGGAATCCTATGATACAAATGTTATTATATTTGATGGAGTTACTGAGTTCCCTAAATCTATTTTTGTGCTGCATAATTCTCTCTTTTGTTCACCTTCATTATTTTCTATTATTTTGTCTTCTAGGTCACTGATTCATTCCTCTGCTTCTTTCAGTCTGCTGTTCATTGCATCAAGCCTGTTTCCAATCTCATTTATTGCATTTTTCGTCTCTGATTCTTTTTAAACTTATCTCCGTGGTAAGGGTGTCACTGATGTCTTCTTTTCTCAAGCCCAGTGAGTATCCTTATGATTGCTGCTTTAAATTCTCAATTAGGCATGTTACTTGTATCTTTTTCACTTAGATCTCTGGCCATGCCTTCATCTTGTTCTTTCATTTGGGATAAATTCCTCCATCCTGGAATTTTGTCTACATTTCTGCTTTCTTCTCTGTGTTAGAAAATCCAGTTATGTCTCCTGGTCCTGAAAGTAATAGCTTAATGAATAAAAGGTTATGTAGTGACCAGGGACTGTTGCTTCAAGGAGTGTCTCCAGTGTGTGCTGCATGTGTTCTGCTGTTGTGTTTTGGCTGATCATCTGCAGAGGCTGTTCTTGCTGTTTTTGGGCAGTGTTCAGTCCCTGGCCTGAATATGGCAAATTTAAACTAGGTGTTTTCTAGTTTGTTTCTGAAGTAAGACTTGACACCAACTCCACTAGAATTGAGGTCCTGCAGAACTCTCTGGTTGATGTGGTGTGAGTAGGGGTTTGTATTGGTTTTCTTGGTGAGGGGACTGCTGCACTGGGACTGAGGAAGTTTAACTGAGAATAGCAGTCCTGCCAGAGCACAGGGGTGGGTGTGGCTTGGTATAAGCAAGTTAGGCAGCCAGTGTCAGTGTTGTACTGCTTCTTGTAGGTGGCTCTGTGTTTATGCTAGAGGCTGGGAAGGAAAGTGGTGTCAGCCAACTCCTTTGTTCTGGAGAAGTGACTCTGTGAACTCCTGCTTCTCAGGGACTTGCTCCAAGAAGAGTGAATAATCTCCCCACCTCCAACCTCCCATATGCCTCAGGCATTCTAAAGATTGCTGTATCCCTGCTGTCTGCTCCTGGGTTATTTGCCTGCCTTCTCTCCAGGAGCAGGGCAATACCCCCCAGGCTCTACCCCAGCCAAGCCCACTGACCTTTAAAAATCCAGGCTTTAAGCCCCACTGGTTGCAAGAACTCACAAAATTCAGTCCATCTGATTTTCCAAGCCAATGGGGGGGGGGGGGCTTTGGGGAAATGTTCTCCTAGTGTGTTCTCTCTGTGCTTTTCTCTCTCTTGCCCTTCTCTGCAACCATGGTTCCCTCCTCTCCATAGCACCCATGATTCATTTCTCCCTTAAACTACATCTCCACACTTCCTACCTTTTTCAGTGTGGTCTCTTCTCTCCCTTTGGTTGCAGAGTTTGTTCTGTCAGTTTTCAGGTCAATTTCTGGGGTATTTGGATGATTTGAGAGTTATCTAGTTGTGTTCATGGGAGGAGACAAGCCTAGGTCTTCCCACTCCACTGCTACCTTCTTCTCTTTCCAAATATTTTAATGTTTTAAGCTCATATCACTTCTGAACACTTTAATTATCCTCAAAATAGTGTATATAACACCTTAAAAATTGTATTTTCATAGAAGTTTTCAAATTGTCTACTTTATGGAGTATGTGATGGGTTCAAAAAGGTATCTGAAAAATAATAATCTCCTCTATGCATATATAGTTTATTGGTAATAATAAATACCACTGAAAATAATAACAAATACCATTGGAAATGGTGGTGGTGGGATCGAAAAAAATACAAATATGATATATTTTGAGATTCAGGGAAGACTTAAATCATTTTACTTAGATTTAACAATGAGAAAACTGATTTAAAGGGAAGTTAAGTTTCTTGCAGAAGTCAAAGCTAGTAATTGATGAAGCAGAGATTCAAATCCATGCCTTTGGTTGTTTTGTTTCCTTATATTTTGCCCCAAAGGTGATTTAAATATACATTGTTTAATTTCTAAGTATTTGGAGAGATTTTCTAGATATCTTACTATTAATGATTTCTGATATAATAATTACATTAACCATATTCCATTGTAGTTAGGGAACAAGCTCTGTCAGATTTCACATTTTTAAAATTTTACAGTCTTATTTTTATCTCTAGTAATGCTCCTTTTCTTAATTTCTACCTTGTCTGATATTAATATAGACAAACCTGACATAAAAACAAGTTTTTATGTTTACTGTATAAGTAGATCATTTTTCTCCCTTTTATTTCCAACCTATATATTTTTTGTAGACAGTATATAGTTAAATCTTGTGATTTAATCCAGACTGGCAATCTCTACCTTTTAATTGGAAAGTTTAGTTAATGTACATTTAATGTAATTATTAATATAGTTTGGTTCAACTCTACCATCTTGCTATTATCTTCCAGTATTCCATCCATTATTTGTTCCTCTCTTTCACCTTTCTGACTTATATTTAGTTAATTGAATCTTTAGTATATAATTTTAAGTCCATTATTGACTTGCTAGCTATACTTTTTCTATCTTTTAATGGCTACTGTAGGGATTATAACATGAAACCTTAATTTAACACAGACTACTTAGAGTTAATATTGTACTATGTTATGTAAAAGTCTTAGTAGTAAAATGACATTTGTACTCCCTCCCACAGGCCTTTGTGGTATTGTAGTCAAATATTTCACATCAAAATATGTAATCTTATTATTTATGGTTTTTCTTTCATCAGTTTTAAAGTTAGTCCATTGTATTCTGGCCTCTATTATTTCTGATTAAAAGTCATCTATTACTTGTATCACTGTTCTGTAGTATGTAATGTATTATTTTCTTTTGGCTGCCTTTAATATTTTCTCTCCATGTTGGATTTTCAAGAATTTGATTATGATGTTCTTAGATCTGGTTCTTTTTGTTTTTATCCTGGTTGGGGCTAACTGAATACTCCTATTTTTTCACAAAATTTGGAAAATTTTCAGGAACTACTTTAATGTCCGATTCCCTCTTTCCTTTCCCTTTGAGACTTCAGTTACATGTATTCTAGATTTCCTGCTATTGTACCTGAGGACAGGTCACTGAAGTATTGGTTAATTTTTTAAAATCTCTTTTCTCTCCATTCTTCATATTGGGTAATTTCTATAATTTGTCTTCAATCTTTAGCAGTCTCCAAAGTTCAATCGGTACATTTCAAAATTTCAGATATTTTATTAATCTGTGTTAAAATCTCCATTTAGTTATTTTCTTAGTTTTTATTTTTCTGTGGAGATTCTCATCTCTCCAGTTATTATTACCATTGTATCTCAAGGGCCTTGGACCTATATTTCACAGCTCTTTAAAGTCTTTCTCTACCAATTCCAACATTTGGGGCAGCTCAGGGTCTGTTTCTATGACTTTTTCTTTTCTTAAGTATGAGTCTTATTTAACTACTTCTTTGCATGTGTATTAATTTTTAATTTTATGCTGGACATTCTGGATGAAACTGTGTAAGGAATCAGATTATGCATCATCCCTGCAAATTTGTTGATTTCTTTTTTCCCCTATCAAGTAATTAAATGGTGTATACATTTTTTCTTGTCATGCTTAGCTTTAGTCTTTGTTAGGGCAGGTCTATTTTGGTTTTAAGCTTAATCCTAATGTGTGGTCCTTTCTAGAGGCCACGATCCTTACTCTTAAACATGGCCTTTCTGGGGTCTCAACTGAATGACTGAGGTACTCATTGAGGTCTTTTCATTTGGACACTCCACCATATCCCATCACTGCAGGTCCTCTCATATTTCCATTTAGCACTTAGTCTTGCAGCAGGGAATCTCTGCTACATGGAGCCTCACTCCTCACATTGGCTAAGAACCTATAATAAATCCTCATGCAGACTTCTACCCCATCTCCTCACACAGCTCCCTCTTCTTAGGCCACTTACCCTATAAATTATAGCTTTTCCTTTTTCAGTCTAGTATTCTCATCTCTGCCTCCTCAGCTCAGTGAGACAACAATTTAACTTGTTATCCATCTCTCCGAATTAGGGCAGGAAAATAACCCTCACAAAAAACTGAGAAAATTGTGGGGCTCACCATGTGTATTTCCCTTCTCGCAAGGATCATAGTCCTGCTGTGACCATTGTCCATTACCTGAAAACAGTTGCCTAATATATTTTGTCCAGTTTTATAGTTGTTTACAGTGGAAAAATAGGTCCATTACCAGTAACTCTGTCATGGATGGAATAAAAAAAATTCATGGATTTATATTTAATTTTCACAAAACTTTATTTTCACAAAACTTTGTGAAATAATATTTGTGAAGTAGGTACTATTATTATAATCTAACTTCATAGAGAATTAAACTCAGGCTAACTAATGAGTGGGGGAGTCAGAATTTGAACCTAGGCAGTCATATTCCAGACTCTTCTCCGATTCAATATACCATACTGCCTCTGTAACATGAAATTATGTTTATTTCCTTCATAGCATTTATCACATTTTTTCTCATGTATTTATTAATATTCATTTGTTTTTCACACTTTGACATTTCTTCTAATGTGTATAAATACCATACATTTCCTGTTACAACTGCTTCCCCACTTGCATAGCACAGGGTATTAGTAGGCATTCAATAAATATTTGTTGAATGAATGAATGAATGAATGTAGATGCCACCATTATAAAAAAAATTGAAAATCAGATCTTTTGTACATATTTGGTATTTTAGATTTCATCTTGCTTGCTACCTTGTGGCATCAAAATTCTGCAACGAAAACAAACAAACAAGAATCTACAGGTGAGAAACACGCAAAAAAGTGGCATGCATCATTAAAATCTTTACAATTATATACATCAAAATGTAATTATATGATAGAAAAAGAGTTATAGCACAATTTCTACTCTTGTTGAGAGTAGAAATCAATCTTAGGAATATTCAAAACACTTCCTGATAAACAATGGCACTAATTTGATGAGGTAAGCACAGAATTGATATGTTTCGTGAATCTAGGCATCACTTTTGGTTGAAATAAAAATACCATGGTATACATATCTGCCACTTTGGACGTGTTATTAGGAAAAAAATATTAATAATTGTTTCTAGAGCCTTTATATCACTTAGTTTCATATTTTAAATATCAATACACATCTGATTAATTTCAAAATGTATCTTTGTTGAACTTAAAACCATAAAGTTATGGTTCCTGTAGTCTTCCACATGACAAAACAATATGCATTTAGTTTTATCAGAAGCAAAACTACATGATGGTTTTTAAGCTAATTTTTGTGCTAACAAATCTCCTAAAGATATGCAGTAGACCTCACATTTACATAAAATTAAAGAAAGAATGCTTTAGCAAATGCAAATAAATGCAAAAAAGGAATATTTTAATTTTGATTCATGATTAGTATCAACCATCACAATATGGTAATAATACAAAAGCAAAGTTCTGCATTCATTGTATAATTAATGATTGTAAGCTATTTCTAGATTGAGAATTCTGATTAATTAATTTATTTTGAGAAATATATTTATTGATTATATATCAGTCTGTGTTTTAAAATCTGAGATCTTTAAAAACACTTTAATATTAGAATCATATGCACTGGCTTCTGCAGTTCTGCAGTATGCAGAACTGCCCAGTAAAATGATTTATTTCACTCAGTGCATTATTAATTGTATGAATTGACTGTTTAACCTTTATTGATTTGCATTTCTTATTTAATGTTCAACTTAGAAACAGAAGCAAAAGTTCTTATACTATAGAAAAAAAAGATAAAAGTTAATCTGAGTGTAATTGGTAAGATCATTTTACTATTCACCATTAAATATCCTCAGCAATTTTTAAGTCTTCAAAGAGTTCTCTTAGTTTTAAAACAAAAATTGCTAAATCTCAACAGTGAAATTATTGAAGTTTATCTTTGCATTGTTAGGACCTGTAGCATTTTATTGTTTCTTATATTTGGATCACAGTGCAATTTTACATTTATGTTCATCACTTATTTTTATAACACTGAGTTGATTTTTTATGTGATCATGCCATTTGGAACTCTTTTATTATTAAAAATGATTTAGGGGCACCTGGGTGGCTCAGTCAGTTAAGCTTCTTTGACTTTGGCTCAGGTCATGATCTTGCAGTTCATGGGTTCGAGCCCTGCATTGTGCTCCGTGCTGACAGCTCAAGGCTGGAGCCTGCTTCAGATTCTGTGTCTCCCTATGTCTCTGCCCCTCCCCTGCTCACACTCTGTATCTGTCTCTGTCTCTGTCACTCTCCCTCAAAAATAAATAAACTTTAAAAAATGATTTAAAAATCCATCAAACCCATTCTGATATCCAGGAGATATTTTTCTTAAAATGTTGGCCATGCTGGTGGCCCTCTTTATGTGTGGTGAAAACCATGGAGAAGGTGATAAATAGTTACTTTCTGTGCATCTTCATTTATTATTGTTTACATATGCCTATAGATTTTCCGGGTCAGTTCCAATTTCAGATATTTTTCCTCTTGTAATTACAAGTCACCCAAGTAGCCCAGGAATTCCAATATTTTGACATACTGAAATATATGTTACATTTCCAATATTGATCCTTTCAAATGGAAATGGAATAAAATTATTTGACAGACTGCATGTCCCAATATTGGGTTTGGAAACTATGGATACATAAAATGCTTCCAGAAAGTATTGGGTTGAATTTTCTTTTGGTGTCAAAGAGACTCTGCCTTGAGGTTCTGTAGTTGACTTAAGCAGGGAAATTTCTTTCAAGCAGGTTATCTTGTGGATTTTAAAGTGATTTTGTTGTCTGCAGGTCTTTGATGGCAAGGGTAAGCTTACAGATTTGAGATTTCCTTATGACTGTGAGGAATCTTGGGGAGATCTTTTAAATCCTCATGGATGTGGAGCCATAAATAATGTTTCCTATGCTGGCAGATCTCCCACTTACAAGATGGGTCTTAATATAACTGATAGTTAGGTTTCCTAGTGGTTATTAACAAGACAGGCATTATCTTCTCATGTTGATAGTGATTTGTTATTTGTATCCAAAAGAAGTGCAGAATGTGTGAGACCAGAGAATGAATAAGACAAGAAGTTCTAGGTAAATTGCTCAAAGTTAGGCAAGGAAGGGAGGAGGCATCATAATTCTAAGCAAACAGCTATTTGAAAAGCATAACATAATCACTTTAGCTTTGCTGTATATTAAACTATTACCCATGGTAAGAGTAAGGCATTTAGGAAACAGGACATATGAGAGGTACATGTTTACAGAAGAAAAAGAGGCCTGGGGGATTCTGGGAAGCCACAAGATAACATAATGATCCAGAGTTCTGAAGAAGGATAGACCTATAAAAAGAAATCTTTAAGGACAACGATAAAAAGTGTTTCACACCTTTTGGCAGCTGTCACACCTACCCTTGCAAAGCATCCTTTGAATCAGACATCCTATCATCAAATAAACCATGTACTGTCAACTCTTTGCTTATGGTTTAGTCTGAATTTCCTTCCACCATTTTCCATATCTTGTGCATTTTTGGAAATCCTTCTCATCCTTCTGATCCCTCACTTACCTTATTCACTCCTTCCTCTCTTCCTGTAGTAATTTGCTACTCCAGATATCTGCCTTTTTATTTTGCCCTGCATTATGTGTAGTTGTGTGTTTATTTCTTCCATTAGGGTTTAAGATGCCCTTTGTCCTCTTTATCATTATCTAGTTTAAAATAAATCAAGTACTAAAGAAATGTTTTTTGTTTTGTCTTTAAATTTAAATGAAATGGAAGTTGATAATACAAGCTCACATAGTGCCCTTTGCTTGCATGAACAGCGTTTACTTGTAGCCATTAATACTTCATTTTACCTGTGTGCATGATTCAGGGCAAGGTCGGGTTTCCTCATGCGTAGATAGCATGTAACAAGCTTTGTCTCAATGAAACTTGCCACACTTGCTATATCTTCAGCAGATGCTTCAAATGGTTTTCCCAGAGCTGCCCCTTTGCTACAAAGCTTAAAATTAAAAAACAAAAAAAAAAAACAAAAAAAAAATTTAAATTTCCTGATAATCTTGGCATATAATTGATCTTTTATATAAGCAAAACACATATATGTATGCATACTTTTTCCAAAATATCAGTTAAATATTAATTTTTTGATTATAAATTAAATAAACTATTCCTATTCACTATTATGTGACTATAATATAAAATAAGTAACACATTTTACTGCAAAATGCTTCCTGTAAAACATTTTAAAAGAATGATATATTTTAAGAGGATGCCATTTGCTGAGAATGTCTTTAAAAATAAAGCATATAATAAGCAAAGATATTAACAGAAAACCAGGTATAAATCATATTAAATACCAGTACTTTTATGAAAACCCAGCAGAGCAATGATCTAGCACACTATCAAGTCTGATTTAATATAATAAGGGGTATCAGAAGTAAACTCCTAGGAACCATTAACGTGATCGGTGATTAATTTGAGTCTGAATCATATTCTCTAAGATGTTATTGAAAGAAAAGAAGTGAAAATTTATTAGAATTTATTGGCAGAGACCACAGTATCTGAAAAACATGGCAAGAATGTGGAATTCTTAATAAAAATTCCAGGAAGTCAGTAGTTTCTGGGCACCACAGATAAACTGCAGATGAAGAAAATAATTAATTTTTTAGGAGAACCCCAAACATTAAGAAGTGTAAATAATATGACAACGATAGATTGGCACTTGTTTTCCCCTCAGAGTTTTCTACTGTTCTTTGGAATTAAGGCTGATGGGGAAGAAGAAACCCCACTTTCTGTTTAGTGACCTTATTCAGAATAATTGCTTTTTTGCTCTTTTCTATTTCCATCTGACCATATACTGGGTAAAATTGTCTCATGAGGGATAGTAATATTTGGAATTAATATCTGTTTATAAATACCTTAATATAGAATTTCTTATATTCTAAAAACTGTTTAAATGATATAGTTTAAACTAATTTTTCTTTTATAGATTAAGTCAACACTGGCTTATCATTTACATTAACATTATGGTCAACTATTTTTTAAAGTGAAATTTGTGGGGCGCCTGGGTGGCTCAGTCGGTTAAGCGTCCAACTTCAGCTCAGGTCACGATCTCGCAGTCCGTGAGTTCAAGCCCCGCGTCAGGCTCTGGGCTGATGGCTCAGAGCCTGGAGCCTGCTTCTGATTCTGTGTCTCCCTCTCTCTCTGCCCCTCCCCCGTTCATGCTCTGTCTCTCTCTGTCCCAAAAATAAATAAAAAACGTTAAAAAAAAAATAAAGTGAAGTTTGTTTGAGAATGGCTATATTCTGTTCTAAAATGTATTTCTCTTAATTTTATCCAAAAGCTATAAGCTTAAATAAAATCTAGAGTCTAGATGTTTAATATCACTAGTTTGAATTGATAGTTACCTGATACGATTGTCTTTTGTCTGGATATCCTGTCAATTGTGAGAATTCATATTATTTAAAAGTTTTTTCCTATCTGGTGAAAACTGTTACTTCATTTATTTGGTCAATAAATATTTATTAAATCTAATACTAATTGCCAGACAAATATTACCACCTTTATATTTTAATTTGCATTAGACAGGTCTTTTTAAAATGAGTTTTGGGGTCCCTCAGTGGCTCAGTCAGTTGAGAGTAGGGCTCTTGATTTCGGCTCAGGTCATGATCCTAGAGTCATGGGATGGAGTCCCACATTGGGCTCCACACTGAGCATATAGCCTGCTTAAGATGCTCTGTGTGTCTCTCTCTCACCCTCTGCTCCCCTCCCCCCCCCACCACCTTTCTGTCTCTCAAATAAATAAAAATTAAAAAAAGATAAAGTGAATTTTGGCTGGTTTTAGCTCTGTGTAAATTCCTATTTTTTTAAATCCCTTGCCTATTTCCATTGACATGTTAATCTCTTATTTATTATAAGAGCTCTTTAGACATATAAGCTATTATCCCTTTTCCTGTAAAAACTATGTATACATGATCAAATATAAGCGTCTTTCCTTCAAATTATCTTTTAGAGGGGCACCTGGGTGGCTCAGTTGTTTAAGCATCCGACTTCGACTCAGGTCATGATCTCACAGTTTGTGAGTTCGAGCCCCGCGTCAGGTTCTGTGCTGACAGCTCAGAGCCTGAAGCCTGCTTCGGATTCTGTGTTTTCCTCTCTCTTTCTGCCCCTTCCCCATTCACGCTCTCTCTCTCTCTCTCTCAAAAATAAATAAACATTAAAAATTAAGAAAAAACAAATTATCTTTTAGAAAAATAGACAAATTTAACTCATGTTCTTAAAAGGATTCTCAAAGTACATACTATAAAACCTTTTTCTCAATTATTTTAGAAGAAAAAAAGGAAAGACGATTTGTGGATGACCTTAGTTTCGATGTTTTATAAAGATCACCCGATTAATTGGTAATAAAAGAGACAAAACATTTAACACTGATTTAGTAACTATTCCTGAGTCTGACCCTCACAAATGTCAAGGTGGTTATAAACACATCTTGAAATATACTTTAAGCACTGTAGTTTGAACATAGCAGCTTGGGATAGCATCTCCCTTCTGCCAATCTGATCCTTTAGGACCTAGAAATACCTACACGGACAATCTTCCAGGGGAAAAAAAGATTTTTGAATGGAATAGCTCTTCATAAAGCCCAAATCAGTAGAAAATGAAGTGAGTAAAAATTGTGTAGTTTTGTTAGTATATCAAAGCATTAAAATTCTAGACCTTCTTCATTAACTTTATCTTCTAAATGAAATCAGCACTTTTTTCAAGTCTCAAATACCCAAACCTCCTGAATTCCTCATATAAAATCTTACACATATAAAACAATAAGCAAACAAGTCACCCATTGAGTGCATCTTCCTGTCTGTGTTCCTCTCTGATGTGATGGAGCAGATAAGCCTCCTTTCTCAGGCAAACTTTTTTTTTTTTTGATAGAGTGGAGAGTGTGGGGTGGGAGGGGCAAAGGGAGAGAGAGAGAGAGAGAGAGAGAAGAGAGAGAGAATCTCAAGCAGGCTTCACACCCAGCAAGGAGCCTGCTGCAGACTGCTATCTTGGGACTGTGAGATCATGAACTGAGCTGAAATCAAGAGTCACCCAGCTGAGCTGAAATCTGACAGCCACCCAGATGCCCCCTCAGGCAAACTTTTTGTGGGATGAAGGTGTGGGCTGTTCAGGGAGTAGTTACAGGATGACCTCAATGAGGATATTCAGATCTTACATGGCAAAAAATAGACCTTCAGACTATTAAAGGCTTTTTCTACAAACGCTGAAAGTGAAGAATAAATGTTGTTAGGAGATCAGTCTTCTAACAACAGTGATATTCTCTACTTCTATAAAATTGAAGGCCAGAATAAGAATGAAAATGATCAACCTTTAGACTTATTTGAAATAAGCCTTGCAATTAGGCAAATTGTTATCAAATATGCTGAAATTAAAGGTAGGATTATAGGTAAATGTAGACAAAAGTTTGGCATCAGTATTGCTTAAAAATTCCAGATATTTTACTGAATTTTTAAATTTATATGCAGACATTTGTACAGACTTTATTTCTCTAGAAGATAAAGGACTTTAGTGTGGTATGAGTTGAATGCAGGAAAAGTGACTTTGTTCAACTAATATTTGCCTGAAATTATATACGTAAGTCTTTGGTAAAATAAGTCATGAACACAACAGAATAAAAACTTTTAGACTATTGGATAATACATCAGTGAGGAGACTTTGAACTGGGAATTATTATTATTGGGTATTAATTTTTTGTTTCCAAAGGAAGACTAAAATATTTTTCAATGAAGCATGGACAAATTAAAAGAATATTATTTAAGGGAAAATACAATGAAAAATCCTATGGGTATAGTTATTGTTCTGATGAGAAGCTAAATATTAAAATTTCAGTAGTAAATTAGAATCATGGGTTCAAATTTTAATAAGAATATACATATTTATAAAATATATATGATAATTTTCTGAAAACAAGATAATACTTTGGAGTTATAAAACATTTTTTCTAAAATATCTCAAGGTTCTCTTAAGAAATAAATATCAAAATTGTTTTCAGAAATTTTGTCATAAAGAAATTTCAAGGTTTGTTTAAAAATACAGATAAAAATTGGGGTGCTTAGGTGGTTCAGTCGGTTAAGCGTCTGACTTCGGCTCAGGTCATGATCTCATGGTTCGTGGGTTCAAGCTCCGCATCGGGCTCTGTGCTGACAGCTCGGAGTCTGGAGCCTGCTTTGGCTTCTGTGTCTCCCTCTCTCTCCACCCCTCCCCTGCTCCTGCTGTCTCTCTCTGTCTCTCAAAATCAAATAAATGTTAACACACACACACACACACACACACACACACACACAACCTATAAAAATAACACAAATCCCCATAAGAGCAGAAATAGCCAATATTAAATATTATATTGTGGGTCTTATTCTTAAAATGCAACCATGTATTTTTTTTTTAATTTAAGATCAGCATTATCAAGACTAATATTGTTAATAGGGTTCTCCCCCTTTTAGGATATTATATGATGAGTGCTTGCCCACTATATTTCTGAAACATAATTTTGAGTGATTCCTGAAGATCTAGGGAAGAATAAGAAATTTGAAAAATATGCATTATTTTAGTTAACAAATATCCACAAATAAGAGTATATGTCATCCATCCAATAAATAATTTTCAAGGTTTTTATATTGTTTTTGGAGTTACAAAAACATCTAAAGATAGACAATAATTTATCCATAACTCTATCACAATGTGTAATTGCCATTAATTTTTGATATATTTCTTTCTTTTTTAATGTTTATTCACTTTTGAGAGAGAGAGAGAGAAAATGAGCAGGAGAGGGTCAGAAAGAGAGGGAGACCAAGAATCCGAAGCAGACCACAAAACCCAACGCAGGGCTCAAACCCTCAAACCGTAAGATCACGACCTGAGCCAAAGTCAGACACTCAATTGATTGAGCCACCCAGACGCTCCCCCCTACCTTTTTCTTTTAATGTTTGGCATATTTCTAATATCCCTGATAATCACAGGTGTAAATATCCTCAACAAAACATTAGCAAACCAAATTCAATAATACATGAAAAGGATCATATACCTTCGATTACGTGGGATTTATTCCAGGGATGCAAGGATGGTTCAACATATACAATCATTGTGATATATCACATTAATAAAATGAAGAATTAAAAATCACATTACCATCTTAATAGATGCAGAAAAGGTATCTGACAAAATTCAATATCCGTATATGATAAAAACTCAACAAAATGAGTATGGAGGAAATGTACTTCAACATACTCAAGCACGCAGCTAACATACTCAATGATGAAAAGCTGAAAGCTTTAAAATGAAAGCCATGAAGAGTAAAATCTTGCCATTTGTAACATAGATAAATCTTGAAGGTATTATACTAAGTGAAATAAGAAAGGCCGACAAAGACAAAAACTGTATTGTCTCACTTGAATGTGAAACCTCAAAATCACAAAAAATGAACAACAACAACCAAAACCAAGGTAATATATATACAGAGAACAGATTGGTGGTTGCCAGATGTGGGAGGCAGGATGTGGGCAAGTGGCTAAAAGGAATCAAAAGGTACAAACTTCTAGTTACAAAATAAATAACTTTATGGAGGTGTAATGTACAGCATGGTGACAATAGTTAGTAATATTATTGCAAATATGAAAGTTGTGAAGAAGGTAAATCTTAAAAGTTCTCATCACAAGAAAAAAATTTGTAACTATGTCTGGTGATGGATATTAACTAGACTTACTGTGGTGATCATTTTACAATATATAAAAATATCAAATCATTGTATCACCTGAAATCATCAAATCACCTACAACTAACATAATATTGTATGTCAATTATACTTCAATAATTAAAAAAACATTGAAAAAATTTGTTTTGGCATTTTTCTTTCCATAATTTTCATGTTTTTTTATCATGATAAATTATATACTGTATATAATTTTGTACCCTTTTTTCATATGCTTTGCTTCTTTTTATATGTTGTCAATGAAAAAACCAAAACATATTTAAAATATACTCATGTAAAAATTATGGTTGGGTATTTCAATATCCCCCTATAAGCAAATACTAAAAATACTCTAAAGAAAATCACCAAGGACACAGAAGATCTGAACAACACCACCTAATCACAGCAGAATACATATTTTTCTTAAGCACCCATGTAAAAGTCACCTATACAGACTATATTGTGGGGCATAAAACAAACCTCAACATAATTGAAAACACTGAAATCATTCAGAATATATATTTTTGGACCGTAATGGAATCAAAACTCATCAATAGAAAAAAAAAATCCACTTTGAAAGTGGGCAAAAAACATGGATAGACATTTCACCAAGAAGGACATACAGATGACAAATAAACATATACAAGATATTTGACAGTTTACTGTTCACCATCATTAATCATTAGAGAACTGCAAATTAAAACTGCCAATTATAACTACAGAATGTATAAAATAAAAAATAGTAATGATACCAAAAGCTGAGAAAGCTGAGAAACGAGATCATTCACACTCTGATGACAGAAATGTAAAATGGTACAGCTACTTGAAAAAACAATACGGCAGTTTATTTTTTTCTTTAAAAAATTTTTTTTCATGTTTATTTAATTAGTTTGAGAGAGAGAGAGAGAATGTGCACATGTGTGCACAGGCAGGCGAGGGGCAGAGAGAGAGACAGAGAGAGAGAGAGAGACAGAGAGAGAAATCCCAAGCCAGCTTCGTGCTGTCAGTGCAGAGCCAATCACACAAAGTGAGATCATGACCTGAGCTGAAACCAAGAGGCTGATGCTTAACCAACTGAGCCACCCAGGTGCCCCCAATATGGCAGTTTCTAAATAAACATGCAACTACTATACAGCTCAATAATTGCACTCCTGGGCACTTATCCTAGAGAAATTAATGTTCACAAAAATCCATACATGAATGTTTACAGAACTTAATTCATATCAGCCCCAAACTGCAAGTACCCTAGATGTTCTTCAATGGGTCAATGATTTAACTGTGGTACATACATACGATGGATGAATGGATACTATTTTGCAATAAGAAGAAAAAAGAGTGATACAACAACTTAAATGAATTACTAGAGAATTATGCTGAATGAAAAAAAGCCAACCCCAAAGGGTTACATACTACATTACTATATGGCAAAATTATAGGAAAAGAGAACAGATTAATATTGTGAGGGATTAGTGGTTAGTAATGGGATGGGTGTTGCGGTTATAAAAGGTCAATAGAACAAACAGCATTATATCTTGACTTTGGTGGGCGAATACATGCATCTTACAAATCTTAAAACTGCATAGAACTAAATACACACAATACACACACATGAGTACAAGTAAAACTAGAGAAATCTTAATAATGGTAGATTGTATCAATTCTAATACTCTGGTGGTGATATTGTACTATATTTTGCAAGATCTTACCATTGAGAAAAACTGTATAAAGAATACATGGGATCTCTGAATTGTTTCTTACAACTGCATACAAATGTACAATTATCTCAAAGTAGTTTAACTAATGAATTATCATGTTAGTATTTATGTCTCTCTAATTTTTCCCTCCCCTGCCTTCTTTTTAGCACACTTATCATCATGTTTAACTGGGGTTTTGAAAGATAAATCATATCTGAGGGACTTTTCTATAGGGCTTTTTTTTCTGCATCAAATTATAGACTGATTCCTATAATGAGGAATAATAACGCATAATGAGGTTTGCTCTGAAGTTTTATTCAGAAGCCATTGTGAAAGGATGCATCAGTCCTTCCACATTCTCATCATTGTGGACTCTTCTCTGAGGACATTTGCCATGAGATGAGGGCTGTGTTTAATGACAGGAATCACAAGGGGAAGCTGGCAAGTTCTTTTGTATAATGAGCTCATTATTTATTTTTTTTCTTAATCATCTTTCAGTTTGCTAGCACCCACTTCCAAGTAGTTTTTTTCCAAGTAATTTTTTCAAGAGGGGTTATGTGAATGGTAACTTTTCTGAGCTAGTGCACAGCTGAGAATGTATTTTTGTTAACATTACACATGCAAATTAACATGGCTGAATATACATTTCTTGACACATGAAATGAATGTTTCTCTGTAAATACATAGTTCTCCATTTATATTCTTGTATTTAGCAGACAGAGAAGAAAAAACATAGCACTTTTAAAAAATGAAACCAGATATAATTTTTAAAAACTTCCTGTATTGAAATTTCTTCCTTTTCCTCAAGCATGTTGTATTTTTTCTATCTTCTTATAATTCAAAATATTGCTATCATAAGTTCAGATGTATTCTGTTCTCATCTACTTTACCTAGAAAGAGGTACGTTCTTTGTGTTTCCATACTCAGTTTTGTTTAACTTATGAAACTTTTCTTCAGTTACATCTTTGATTATTGGTCTCATCCTAACTGCTGTGTTTTCTTTCTTAAGAAAGTAATTCTTAAGTTGTGTCTTATGTCTCTACTCTCTAGGTTTTCTGATTTTTTTTTTTTTTTTTTTACCTCTCCATTCTAGGAGCATCTCAATATTGACTGCTATGTCATTGGCTTTATTTTCCTCATTATTAAATTCTACTTCTTTTTACAAAAGCAATACTAGTGATAACAAATGAAAGTATTTAAATAGTACTTAAATAATTACAAGCAATGTTCTAAGTGTTCTCCCTCTATTACCCCATTTAATAATCACAATACAAAGCACTATTTTCATGCCCATTATCTTAGTTTAGAATGCTATGATAAAATACCATAGACTGGGTGGCTTAAGTATCCAACAGTCAGCTCTCACAGTTCTTAACACTGAGAAGTCCAAGGGGCACCTGGGTGGCTTAGTCGGTTAAGCGTCCGACTTCAGCTCAGGGCACGATCTCGCGGTCCGTGAGTTCAAGCCCCGCGTCGGGCTCTGGGCTGATGGCTCAGAGCCTGGAGCCTGCTTCCGATTCTGTGTCTCCCTCTCTCTCTGCCCCTACCCCGTTCATGCTCTGTCTCTCTCTGTCTCAAAAATAAATAAACTTAAAAAAAAAAAAAAGACTGAGAAGTCCAAGATCAGGGTGCTAGTATGGTCCAGTTCTGCTGAGGCCCTCTTTCTGATCGTAGACTGGCTGACTTTTCATTGTAACCTCACATGGCAGAATGGCAGATAGCCAGAGAACTCACTGGGGTCTCTTCTGTAAGGACACTAATCCCATTAGTGAGGGCTGTACCCTCATAACCAAATCACCCCCAAAGGCTCACCTCCTAATACCATCACCTTGGGTATTAGGCTGCAACATATGAATTGTCAGGGAGGGGTGGATATAAACATTCGGTCCATAAAGCTCATTTCACAGATGAGGAAACTGAAGTTAAGAGAGTTTAAGTAATCTGCTCAGGCTACAGAATTAGTAACTGGGAGTTTTACCTAGATGTCTGGCCCTAGACTCTGTGCTTTTAATCACCATACTAGTGCTACACAATGTCATTCCATGAGCTACTGACTTATGATGAAATAGGAAAGAAACAGAGAACAAATATTCAGAAACTTTTATACCAATTCAACAGAGAAATATTATATCTGTTGAATCTCATAATAAAAAAAGTAGGTTTTGTATTTTTGTCTTATTTTTACTTCACATTTTCCTAGTAATTCATTTTTACTGTATTTAGTAAAGATCAATCCACAACTGATTGGGAGAAAAACAAAATGAAACAGAACTGGTTCTTCACCACAGATAGTGAAAAGAACTCTCTACTAAACTATTAGAAATTTAGGTAATTAAGAAGTCATAAAGAGAAAAAAAATTCAAGTTCTATTATTTAAAAAATGATTAAAAGAATAAAAATGGTTACTGTTAGATATTTGTATGGGTCTATCAGTCCTTACCCTTCAATTTACAAAAATTATATTTCTTATTATCCATATTATGTAACCTGATTTTTTGTTTCTTTCTTTGAATATATAATAGACATTAATAAATACAGATGTATATCATACTTTTTTGGATGGTGGCACAATTTTACTAGATCCCCATACAATATTTTCTCCAGTGAGAAATTTCTCTAATGGCATTGAAAGTTCTCAGAGCCATAAATAATGTACATTGAACAGCCTTGTATATACATCTTTGCCTACACATTTGATTATTTCCAAATTGTTGTATTCTGTATGTCATTATGTTTTCTTACATACTGGAACTGCTGAGTCAGGAGTATACATCACAATCCAAAAAAAAACACATTTCGATTATAAAAGTGCTCTTACGGAAAAGTTTTTAAATGTTTACTTATTTTTGAAAGAGAGAGTGAGTGGAGGAGGGACAGAGAGAGAGGGAGTCAGAGGATCTGAAGTGGGCCTTGCACTGACAGCAGTGAGCTGGATGTGGGGCTCGAACTCACAAACCATGAGATCATGACCTGAGACAAAGTCAGACACTTAACTGACTGAGCCACACAGACACCCCTAAATTTTATTCATTTTTAAATTGGGCTGTTCTAATTCTTCTTGACCTATTTTTATTTAGCAAATATATAATTTGATTCCTTTCCAAATATGTAATCTGAGTTATGCTTATCATGTTTTTGTATCAGGTTTATGCTAGCTTTGTAAAACAAACTAGAAAGATTCCTATCTTTTCCAATGTTGTGGAATGTTTTGAAATAAATAGTTGAAAAAAATTTGAACCCAGTTCCTTTCACCTCTTTTTTCTTATTTGATTATTATTCTGTTCAGATTTTCAATGTTTTGCATCAATTATATTAATTTATATTTTCCTAGAGAATTATTAGTTTCACTCAGATTTTAAAATGTCATTACAGTGAAGAACATTATATTCTTAGAACATTTTAAATGTCTGTGTTATTAGTGGTGTCATTTCTTTCATTATCTGTACCATGTAGCTTTGTTTTGTTTATTCTTAGCTAGAATTGCCAGAAGTTTGACTATTTTGTTTTCCCTAAAACCAACAAACTCTTAGATTAATTTATTAATTCTCCTATTCTGCTTTCTAATTTATTGATTTTGGTTTTTATGTTGGCTATTTTTTCTCTCTTGCTTTCCTTTGATTTTGTTTTTCTTTCTGTTTTTCCTGCAGTTCTTTCACTAACTTTCACTTTGTTTAGCTAAATACATAGTTCATTTATTTTAGTTTTTCCTACATGTAAGTTTGTTGTATGCTTCTGTGATTCACTCAGGAAAAAAAAAATCATAGCTTTTATTTCCATCTCTCTGCCAACAGCTATTTAAGACACTGTGGGCTTATTAGTATTCTTTTTTTTTCTTTGTAAAGTTTATTTATTTATTTTGAGAGAGAGAGTGCAAACACAGGAGGGGCAGAAAGAGAGGGAGAGAGAGAAACCTAAGCAGGCTCCGCACTGTCAGCAGCATGACACCCAATGCAAGGCTTACTCCCACGGACTGTGGGATCATGACCCAAGACGAAATCAAGAGTCTGACCTTAACCAACTGAGCCACCCAGGCACCCCAGTATCCTTTAAAACTTTACTACTTACTTAGCTTAGTTACTTATAAGACTAAAACTTTTTTTACATTTTTGTTAGTCATTTATATTTCATTATTGATGGATTCTCTACTCAGATCCTTTACACTTGTATGGTCTTCAATGTTCTCACTATTTTTCTTGTTAATTTCTATGAGCTCAGTCATAGAAGCCTGGTGTTTTGAAATGTTCTGCATTTCTTTTCCCATTCTACAGATTTAAACTACCTCAGAGAACTGCTTCTATCCCATGTGGTAGCCCTTTCAAGATACAGATGTTACAACTGCATAAGTGCAGTGTTGAGAGATCTTTTTTTGCTACAATGAACAACTGTGTGTCTGAGAATAAAGTCAATCTAGAAAGAGCGGAGCCAAAAATAGAGAAAGTGAAAAGCCCAACAGTGAATCCTGAAGGTATTCTTGAATCAAAATATGAGAGATAATTTTAAGACGTGGTATTCTTTGATTAATTTTGAAAAAGTGAGACTAGGGGACTGGAAGAAATAAAATTATAAAAAATAAAAAATTAAATTGCAAAATGAATTTTAAACTAGAAGCAATAAGTAAAGAACAAGTTACAAAATCAAGTCAGAAATGTGGACAATTTCTAAAAATATGAAAGATATTAAAGACTCCATTACTAATGAATTTTGATAATTTCTAAAACATTTGTTAAGTATATAGTTACATTTAACTTCTTAGTATCTCCATGAAGTAGATAAAATAATTTGCCTCATTTGACAGGTGTTAAAGCCTATGCTGAAAGAGCTCTAATGATTTGCCCAGTTAGTAGCAGAGGCTAGAACTGGTTTTTTAAAATTCTTTTATTTTAATTAATTAATTTATGTATTTATTTTTAGATTCAAATCAGTTACATATAGTGAAGTATTAGTTTCAAGAATAGAATTTAGTGATTCATCACTTATATATATATATATATAACAACCAGTGCTCATCATGACAAGTGCCCTCTTCGATGTTCATCACTCATGTAGCCCATCTCCCCATCCACCTCCCTCCATCAACCCTCAGTTTGTTCTCTATGTTTAAGAGTCTCTTATGGCCCCTCTGTTTTTACCTTATTTTATTTTCCTTCCCTTCCCCTATGTTCCTCTGTTTTGTTTCTTATATTCCTTAAATGAGTGAAATCATATGGTATTTGTCTTTTCTGACTGACTTATTTCACTTAGCATAATACACTCCAGTTCCATTCACGATGTGCAAATGGCTATATTTTATTCTTTTTGATTGATGAGTAATATTCCATTGTACGTATATACCACATCTTCTTTATCCATTTATCAGTACTGATTTTTTTTCAATGGGATGTTTTCTTTTCTCTACATCTGGCTCATTGTCCTAAATTATTCTGTCCACTACATTTTTTTTAAATTTTAGTACCTAGCACCTCTGTTAGACATCGTGTAGACTTTCTCATTGCAACTTCCAATGAATTTTTTTTTTTTTTTTGGAAAATATGTTTTCTGGATTCCACCTGAGTTTAATGCTTCCCTTTCTTTCATACCATGTACAATATTTCCAAAGGCCTGTCTTTGTATAAGAGACTGGTCCAAGTAAAATGTTTGCTTGAGATTGGTTGGTGGCTTCTTCTTGGCTGCCTTTGTAGTTCACTGTGGTGCTGTTAGAACTTCACGTAGAATTGTCCTTCCCAGGAGAATTGGAAGGGAAAATGAAATAAAAGCAAATTTAACCTCCAGAGTTCACTGCTTTTTCACCTCTTCTCATCAACTTCATATCTCAAGGTGAAATAAATTACTGCTTGTCAATTTCCATTTCTCAAATGCTAAAGTGATTAACACTTATGCATATACATTAAAAGAGAGGTATTAATAGTGGAATTACGGGATGAAATAGCACTGAGAATCCCCCAAATGAGCCCTTGACCAAAGCTGGGGACTGCTAGCATTCTAGTTACAAAAGCCCCTGTGTCTCTGAGTTGGGAATGCAACAGATACAGACAACAATCCACTTTTTATCATCTGTTCTTCCTTTTGTTTTTTTGAAATTCCACCTGGTGTCTAGCACATTTTTGCAATTATTTTGTGTTTTAGAAATCTCTTCATCTGGGTTAATGCATCTGGAAGGCAAAAATTTAGGCACAACAGCTAACCACCATCTTAGCCTGCAAATCTTTAAATGAGATCTTTAAAATTCCTTTTAGATACCAAACTAGATGTTCACTACAAGGGTCTCATTACTAATAGTTTTACATATCAATAAATACCTTTTTACACTCCTTTAACAGAGTGGAAAGAAGCTCTACACTATAGAATAACACCCATTGGTTTTAAATTTTCTATCATCTTATTACATGAAAGAGGAATGAATCAGAGAGCTCATCACTTGTAACTTTCCACATGGTGCCACATAGATCTACTAAAGTGTCTCCCTGGGAGAGACAGAGTGTGTGGGGCTAAGAGATGCAGAGAATTATGTTCACACATCAGCAGACTTAAAAGTACCATCAGGGTTTCAGGAGCAATGCTTTTCAGCCAAGTAGGCCACTATGTGACCTCTATTAAATTTATGGGAATTGGAGAAATGAGGTTACTCCCTAGGTGACAAGCTGTTGAATGACAGTAAAAAGTAATTAATCACTCCTACTCCTATTTGTTAAAATAGCTATGCTTCAGTACCCCCCACCCCCAGGTAGTCTTTCAAATAGAGGTGTGGCCAGAGTAGGCTTATTCCACTGTGTTTCACCTTGATCTGACCAGCCAGCAATATGCTTATGCTCTGGAGCATGTAGATGATACACATTAACCTTCAGATTTTTTTCCAGGAATACCCCTAAACTCCAGCTATCTGATGTGTAAAGCAGAGCAGAAGCATGGTAGGAGTGAAATGGATTAATACAATAAATCTTCCTTCACTCTTGCCCCTGCATTTTAGCTCATAAATGCAGTGATTTTAAAATAAAGATAATGTTAGTAACACGCTTGTTTTAAGTTATTTATATTATTAAGTGAATATGGTATTATACACAAACTCATCTCTTGCACAATAATTACAGCTAGCATTTATTAGTGCTGGCTGTGTGTTTAGTATTGTCCTAAGCTCTTTATACAGAGTGTCCCATTAAATATTATCCTTTATATATGGTATCTTATCATTTCCAATTTTCTGATAAGAAAATTAGGTTTAAGAGAGTATGCTAACTTATCAGACGGTAAGTTCTAGAGCTATGATTCAAATTCAGATCTGCTGTCTCACCCAGACCCTGTATTCTTTAGATAGTATGCTCCTCAACTGGCCATTAATGTTAGTCACAAACAAATCCTAGAAGGACCAGTGTGAATCCCAACGGCTTAACTTAATTAACACTGCTGTTTTATTTATGACTACTTCATTCATATTCATATATTCAGTGATACATATCTATATTTATGTCTATATCTCACTGGACTACCATTAAGTAAAGAGTAGGATAGGGAAAACAGGCAGGAAAAAAGAGAGACAGGTCAACATTTATTGATCACGTGAATCACTTAATTCCTACCATCACCCATTTTATAGACAGAGTTGACTAATTCAAGAAGCAGGTTGACTAATTCAAGGAGGCTAGAACAGGCAAAAATGTAGAGAAGAAGGACTAGATAGTGCATGCAAATAAGAAAAGGAACAGATGGTGAAGGTGCTATAGGGAGAAAAGGAACACAGTTCTTGTTAAGATCACAGGGGTCCTTGTCTGGGGTCCAGTGATGAAGGCCTCGGCAGGTAGCAGGGAGAGGGATGGGCCAATTGTTAAGCCAGAACTACCAATTTCCTAGGCATGGGAGTTTCTGGTCTACTCTTTCATATCCTTTGCTGAATAATAGTAAAATAAAAATTAATATTTTGAGAACATTTGATAATAACTGTGATTTTGTGGGACCCTTGATCTTAATATATACACTGCAGATTTATTTATTTTCCAATTTATATTCATGTTAATTAAATGTTTTTCATAACCTCATTTTGTTTAAGTGGGGAAAGCTGGGCAGTCTGAGAGGGTATGTTTTCCTTGGAAATGTTGGGATAACTATATAAGACAAGTGATATATCAAAAAATTGTATGCTTTTGAGGACATAGTTTTCAAGAATTTAAGAATAAAGGGAATAAAAAACCCAATAATCCACAAATTCAATGCCCTAAGACACATCACTTGATTTCACTCTCTTGTTCTCTTTCAGTTATCATGGACATTTATAGCAGTATTAATTATTTTGGAGCAAACTCTGATGGAACTGTATATGAGTCAGCAATTGGCATGAAAACACTGCAAAACAAACCACCCCAAAATTCCCTGGTATGCAACAGTATGCAATTATTTCTTGTCAACACATCTGCAGGTTGACTAAGGTTGGCCAAACCAAGATGTATTCAGGTAGTCTCGGCTCTAAGATGATAGTTAATTCCAGGCTAACTAGGAGTTGTAACAGCAACCATTGGAAACATGTTCTATCATAGAAAAGACAGCAATAGAAGGGGGTAAGAGAACTAGGCAAACACATTTAAAGCCTCGCTCATTTTAGGTCCATTAACATTCTATTGGCCAAAGCAGGTCACATGGCCAAGCCCAACATGAAGTGCTGATACCATGGCTAGGGTGAGGATGTATAATGCTAAGAAGTGGATGGGTTTGGGAGTGAACAACTGGGACCAATAACTTAATTTACTATAAGCAGAGAAATAGATGTCTCTAAAAATTTCTTTTTCAAATTCCTCAACCATACATTCGCTTGTGAGAGTGTGCAATGTGGGTTATGACACATGATAAAAATCTAGGGCTCTACTACTATTGTTCTTCCTTTTCTTTTATTTTTCTTTATTAAAAAATTTTTTTAATGTTTATTTATTTTTGAGAGACACAGAGGCGGAGTGTGAACAGGGGAGGGGCAGAGAGAGGGAGACACAGAATCTGACAGGATCCAGGCTCCAGAGTCCGAGCTGTCAGCCCAGAGCCCAACGCGGGGCTCGAATTCACAAGCCATGAGATCATGACCTGAGCCGAAGTCAGATGCTCAACTGACTGAGCCACCCAGGCGCCCCTCTTCCTTTTCTTTTAATACCACAAGTTCCTTCAAGGCAGAAATTGACAACTCTAAATTTTATGTTCTACAGAATGCTAAAGAGTTAAAATAATTCTCAGATCAAATAAGCTTGTGATATGCTTGACTACCAGACTACTAAAACTATCCAACATACTAATGCATATTGCAAATATCTAAGGAAGATGTGGCATACAATATTTTACACATTTATTTAACCACAGAATCCCCTTCCTGCAACAAACTTATTTTATTTAAAAAGAACATCTTAAGGCTCTACTTTTGTGGAATTCATTTTGGGAAATGCTGTTTGTCCTAAGGCAACTCCATGTTTCTTACTTCTTATTTCAGATGGGGCTGGCATCTGGTTAATACCCCACTTTTAAGATAAATTTTTCTATTTTTAATGCTTATTTACTTATTTTGAGAGAGAGAGAGAGAGAGAGAGAGAGAGAGAGAGAGAGAGAGCAGGGGAGGAGCAGAGAGAGGGGAGAGAGAGAATCCTAAGCAGGGTCCATGCTGTCATTGTGGGGCCCAGTGTGGGGCTCAATCCTACAAATTGTGAGATCATGACCTGAGCCAAAACCAAGAGTTAGATGCTTAACTGACTGAAGCACCCAGGAACTCCAATATAAAATGTTTTAAAAAGAATTTGAGGAGTACACTTATAAAGAGCACTGAGTAATGTATACAATTGTTGAATCACAATATTGTACACCTGAAATTAACATAACAGTGTATGTTAACTATATTGGAATTAAAATAAAAAAAAAACGATAAAATTAAGAAAAAAAGAATTTGAGGACAGGGAGCAGGTTTAGCATATGTGAGCGCAAGGCAATATAATTGTATTATTGATAAAGTCTGGTATACTCTATTTCAATTTACCCAGGTTACCTATGTTACTTTTAAGTTAGTCAAATCCAGGTATGTCTTACTGTCCTTTAGAATTTCCTTTTTAAACATTTCAGAAATATTTATGTACACATTTAAAGTATGCTAGCAATTAGTGTTTGTGGATGCCAAGAAATTTCTATTTCTAGGCCAGGAAGAATGGAGTTCTGAGGTCATTTAATCCATACTGTTATGTTAGGTGTTAAATTCTGATTAGTATAAAATTTTTAAAAAGTCAGCAATACCAGTGGATATTTTCATCTCAGAATGCATGTTTAAATTAACACCTGGATATTATGCTATGAAGAATAACACTTAAAAAAAAACACCCATGAGGCTGGGACGGTTTTAACTCAGTAGAAAATATTTTTTACACTGTAAGTTTTTATGGAATGTTATAAATCTGAAAAAAAAATGATTTTAAACAGCTGAGATTTTATAGCCACTCAGGGATAATAAAAAGTTTGAAGAATATATTATATTATGTAGATGAGGGGAATATATTAGTCAATATTGTGACTTTTTAAGATTTTTCTCTTAAAATAAAGAAAATTATTCACTAATCTTTTAGGTAAAATGTCAGTATGTTTTTGCATAATCTCTCTCTTATCAATATATCCTAATGTTCAAAAAACAAAACAAAACAAAAAAAAAAACGTGGTATAAGATCTTCTGGGAGTAGTAAATCTCAAGCCCGCCCACATAGCAGGGCAATACATGGTCCCTGATTATAAAAGGCCACAAACTCTTCACAATATTTAAAAAGTTTTTTGAAGAGCAGCTCAACAGTTAATCCTGTACTGCTAAAAATATTTGAACGGGAATCTGGAATTTCTATAATACTTCTATACATTATCTTAGTTTTCTTCACTGAAGCTCTAAAAGGCAGATCAGGCAGGTACTGACTTCCATTTTGTGGGTAATAAAACTGAGATTCAGAGGGATCTAGTGACCTGTCCAGGGTCACTCGGTTCATAAATAGTTGAACAAAAACTAAAAATAATTCTTCTGTTTCAAATTCAGTGCTTTCCCCCATCTTTGTACACTTTTTCCAAGATGTTTTATTCACACCATTTTTTTCTGATTCCAAGTATATATGGTTCATATTATAAATTAGACTTCATCTGTCTCTCTCTTATGACTTTAGTCATTGGAAGTGGTAGAAGGGGTGGGAATTTAGAAAAAAAAAGTATTGTTTTCAAATTTAAATATTTTAGGAGAAAAGAGGCATAAAAGAAATAAGGAAATCTGAATTCCTGAAAGAGACTTTGAAATAATATTTATGGATCTATGCAGAGAAAACTAAGTTTTTATAGTACATGGAAGTCATTCCTCCATACAAGGATAAGACTTTATTTAAAGTGCAACCATTGAAGTTTCAATGTAAAAGCAGCCATGCTGTTTCCCAGAGTTGGTGGTGAAACATAACAGAAAGCAATACTTTTCCTACAGAACTAATCAGGATTTCAAGGGATGTGAGAACAGGTGATAACTTATTTTGATGGCTCTCAGTCCAAGTGCACAAGAAGGGAAAGATTACTTTCTTTCTCATCAACTAATACCTTTATATCAGAGTCTCCTAAAGGCTCTGTGAAAATGTTTTCCATTTATGAAAGGGAAAGATTCACCCAGACAAATAGGAAGTGAGTTTCTGTACTGACTTCACTTAGAAAAAACAGGTTTAACAAGAAGACATCCATTCCCATCTCTTGTTTGCCTCTATGCCTATGCTAACAGTGGCAGCCCCTAGGAGAACATGTATGAAGGACGAAAAAGTCATTTCTTTTTTTTTACTGGTTATTTTTGAGAAAGCACAAGCAGGGGAGGGGTAGAGAAAGGGGGACAGAAGGTCTGAAGTGGGGTCTGCAATGACAGCAGTGAGCTGATGTGGGGCTCGAATTCACAAATGCCGAGATCATGACCTGAGTCGAAGTCGGCCACTCAACTGACTGAGCCATCCAGGTGCCCCATGAAAAAATTGTTTCTACCTCAATATTTTGGTTAGTCACATGGGAGGGGAAACACTCAGGAAGAAATGTGATCATTGTTAACATTTCCAAAATGAGTTATGTGATAATGTGACTTAAATTTGTTCACATTTCTTTCACAATAGCAAGTATTTCTTGAATATTTACATATGCTATGAATTGTGCTTTACTTATATTACCGTATGAAATAGGTACTAATATTACTTTCACTTTATAGATACAGAACTCAGGCAGTACCTAAGTTTAAATAACTCCCTCATTGTCACAAAGCTGTGGTCAACAACTAAACTTAAATTCAAACTCACATAACTCAGAGCCCAGAGGCAGTTCACTTAACCACTGCATTCTGAAATACTTTGATATTTAAGTACTGACGACAACTACTACTGCTGTACTATAGTACTGGTTCTGAGACAGGATTGTATACATCTTTATATAGGAATTTGCTCCTTTTCAGTTACAGTCATTGGTTTACAAATTGCCCCCCCCCCCCCCCCCATGAAGGCAAGGGAAGACTGAAGAAAGAGGCAAACCACTCCAGATTGGGAGGTGGCAGGTTTAACAAGTAAGGGAACTTACATACAAAGCTTGTCTTTTGCAGCCTCAGGATCTGTGTACCTGCCTGCCAGAATCTTAAAAGTTTATATAGAGACCTTAATGGGGTTCAGTCACATATTTATTCCAGATGGTTTCAACAACACATTACACCCTCAAGGTTGCATCCTTGAAACAGCTCCAGTTATGAGAACAGTGAGCAGAATGTACATTCCAAGGACAGGGGTGGGTGTGAGGAGCCTCTGATTGCTTGGGTCCAGCTTCTGGGTCAGCTGGAGGTCACATCCTTTTGATGGCCTCCTTCAAGACGACGAAGTTAAAAGGATAGATGTATTGAGAAGAAAGAGTTAAAAGCATTTCTTAGGATGGGGAATTCCTTGAATAAAAACATACCAGTTGGTTAAACACAGTTAAAGACTCCACCAACTAGAAACATGTACTGATTCTGATTTTCGCTGCTGCCACATCATATTAATTGTAGACTATACCTGAGTGGTTCTGATCATGTAAAATCATTTCAACACTAAAAATAATATTGAAAATAGCACCAATGCCCAATGACCAGAAAGGAACGATGATATCAAGTATCCATTTTAACTCAGAGACTTCCCAGTTGTCAGATTTGCACATTATCTTAGTCACTTTTTACTGCCAAGAAGTGATATCAGAACAAGCCAGATGAATGAGAATTGCTTTTCCCTTAATTAGTATTGCAGATCTTCCTTCAGGCTCCTTGTGAGCTCTGATGCCATGTCACTGTCCAAAAACACCCAATGAACACCTGTATACTCTCTCCAATGCCCAACCTTTTAGACTGTCTTCCACACTAGTCTTTGCTGATGATGAATAGATGGAAACAGGTCTGCAGATGAGGAGGAAATCTTCATGGCATGATTTCCCATCTATTATGATTATACTAGTTACAAGAACTTGGAGAAGTTTGTGGCACAAACCCATTTTGCAACTCTTGCCTGCATGTGATGCCTAAAAATGTCTATTATTAATGTCACTCTGAAAATGTTTTAGTTTGTTAAGGAATTTCTCTAGGTGCCCAAATTTATAAAGTTACTGTCTGAAATATGATACTGTCAACGAGTGACAGTGAGTTGATTTAGACAGGGCAAAAGTTCAAGTGCGATTCTCTGTATTTCTTGTGAGCTTGACAAGTCACAAATATCTTATACGCAGTCCTCATTATCACTTGGAATGACTTCTAGGTTCCAGGAGTGCATTATTGATGATATTATGGTGAACATAAATAAGGAAAACCATGTCCATGATGAGCTCGTCATTTAAAATAAGTCAAAAAATTAAAAATATAACAATCTCCAATCCCCTTCTCAAAAATGAAACCCTGTGATCATTGATAAAATAACATATTTTCCTTTATAGAGGGTTACAAAAGTTGCATTTCTCATTTTTTTGAGCATTAGGGAGGAGAAAGTAATGATATTATTATATCTTTTCCGTATGAATTCACTCTATCTCCTCTTTGTAAGATTTTAGTCTGACAAGTTTATTTTTTATTTACTTAAAATTTTTTAAATGTTTATTTATTTTTGAGAGAGACAGAGTGCAAGTGGGGGAGGGGTAGAGAGAGAGAGAGGGAGAGACACACAGAATCTGAAGCAGACTCCAGGCTCTGGGCTGTCAGCAGAGAGCCCAGTGTGGGGCTCAAACCCACAACCGTGAGATCTTGACCTGAGTTGAAGTCTGGCATTTAACCGACTGAGCCACCCAGGTGCCCCTATTTACTTTTAAATAGAAATCTTCTTTCATCACTTAGCATGCAGGGTCAACTCAAATAATTGGTATACACCAATAAACTAGTTAGTACATACTGAAGTTGTAACTTCCAATCAATAACACAAAAATGTAAACTAAAATCGCTCTTGTTTTCTTCATTAACATACTACTACTCAATAAAGGAGACATTTTTTCTACCCAGTGGATAAGTAGCAAACTGTGGTCAATTTCCTAAGCAAAATTATTACTGAAATGTTATTTTTCTGGTTCTTAATTTCTGAAAATGTGAGATTAGTAGTGAGGGTGTATGTAAAGGGAAACAAGCCTGTTTGGGATTAGAACTATTATAGGGTTGTCAGGTTTAGCAAAAAAAATACATGACACCTAGTTAAAACTGAATTTTATATAATGAATAATTGCTTAGTATAATGATTTCCCACTCATTACTTATACTATAGCACACCACAATATACCATGCCATAGCATACCTTAAAGTGTCAAGAATCTTTGTCACTTTTGAGTCAAGAGATTATCTGAGGCTTTAATTTTCTTCCTTTTGATTACCTACTCAAAGTGTGACACTATATTCAATTTCATTTTCTAGAACAGAAGTTTGGGAGAGGACGAACACAAGCCTCGCCTTTTGGCGCTACCCTAAGGTAAGAGATTCCCTGGGGCCAGGCCAGGATTCTTTTTACCAGAACCTACGAGTACCCTTCAGAAAAGAAGAGTCAAAAAGGTGGAGAAATTCCTCAGAGGACAAGTAGTTAGACATTAGGCAAAAAACTGGAGAGAGTAAAGAGGCAGGCAAACAAATTGCAGAAATGAATGGAGTGCTTTCCTTCAAGGAGGAGAAACCAAGAATGAGCTTTTCATGTTGAAACTCTAAGATGCTAGGTGATGCCATCTCAGTGCCCTTCACTCATCTGATTGTTCTTTTTGAAACCTACAGTTGTGGATGTAATGGAGATGGAGAGAAAGGAAGATAAAGCAAGGGTGATGTGAAATGAGGCCCAGTAGAGACATACTAGGAAGCCACTGTGGAGAATTTTGTTCTTTTATGAAAACAGTATCTTACAAATGGCTTTTGTTGTCAAAATTATACTTGATGAATAAAGGAACAATCAATTTTAGGCAATTTCTGATCTTGTCAAAGCTTTGAATTTACGTGACGAGGACACCACTAGGCAAATTCTGAATGAATTCCCTGATTTATGAACTTATAAAATGGTACCGTAGGGAGGATCAAAAGCACATGTCTGAAAGCCCTGCCTTCTAGTTAATGTAGGAGAGTTCTGCATAAATATGCCTGGTGTCCAAAAAATTATCAGGGCCTTACATCGTTGGGGAGAAATGAATTATATCTCATACAAGCTTGGAATGAGATACTCTCTGAACATGTACTGTGAGACAGCATCCAGATACTCAAGTGCTCTATTGTAAAACTTGAGTTGAGAAGAAGCCAGAAAGCAACACCAAAACTTCTGTGATAAGATGTCATCTTGTCTTTCCATTACTCATTGTTTAATAACAATCCTTTATCAAATAGCGAATATCAAAATATTAAAACCTGATCTGCGAATTTCTAGTTTAGAAATATGAGAGAGAGGAAAACACAGAGCAACAGGGAGCAAGAGAATGAATCTGAAAACACAGTAGCTAACAGATGCCTGGCAGTGTCCAGGCAAACAACTTTAAAATAGACTTGTATTCTTACTCGAATTAAAAATGCCATGTGACTTGTTTGTATTCGATTAGCTGTTTGCTCCTCATAGCCAGCCAGGCCAGAACTTCCACCACTACTCTCTTCCTATGCCAAGTTCCTGATTATGTGTTAAGACTGGAGGGTGTAGGGAATGCTACTTGCCTCCAGCTGGTGCAGATTAATAACTGAGACACAGGAACCATTTGGGAGAATAATGAGTCACTTCCTGGTCTAAACATTAGCTCCAGGCGATGGTTGACCAAACAAATACAAAATCATAAAGAGGAAAATGGAGGCTCCCACTGAATCTTGAAAGAAGAATATAGGAGATAAATAAAAGTGTATTTTAACAAGCAGGTAGTAATTTTATGGAACTCATGCCTTCATGATTCAGTACAGACCAGCAACAACAATGACAACAAACTAGAACAAGGTAAAGGAATTTTTAAAAGTGGTGGAATAAATGGTAATGGTTTTTCTTACTTAAAACTGTTCATTAAAACACCAGAAAAAGCAAAAGAAATGAACATCTGCCAAAATGAGCCGGCTATAAATTTAAGATCTAAGTTAAATAATTGAGTGATAGTTGTATTCTTGTCTGCGGTTAAATTTAAAGGGAACACTGCTAGTATTTACCATTTAAGTATGATGTCAGTATTTAGTTCATAGAGATAGCATTTATGCTAGCTAGGTATGTTGTAATCATAGAATATTAAGTGTTGAACACAACTGTTTCTTGAATTTCATCAAATGCATTTTTGTCATTTATGAAGATAAGCATATGACTTTCACCTTTAGCCTATAAATGCACCGGATTGCATAAGTAGAATATTCTATGGTTCAGCCTACTCTGCTGAACCGTGATTTGCCCTGACAAGCCTTCAACAACATCCTCATGTAAGTTTAGATCTCCCTGTTAGGTGTCCCCATTGCACCTTGTACCAGGCCTACCCCAACATCAGTAAGGCCTGAGGCAAGAATACAATGAAGGCCCACACATCCCATATGGCTAAATATTTTAAAGCTACAAATCAAGCTAAACAAACCATTAAATAAAATACATTCCATCCTCCTACCTTGACAAATATATCCATCCTCTAAACCACCTGGAAAACTAGGTTCAAATTAGAATTTTCATAATCTTCAGAGTTCTGTGCTGCTAGAACATGCCTTTGGGAGAAGTGGCCCCAGCCCCTTGTCCTCAGTGGCTGTGGCTACTTCTCCTTGCCTTCCCACTCTTGCCTCCATCCAGAGGTGCAAGTGGCTTCTGCACGACCACACATTTCAAACTTTGTTCACAACATCCCCTAAGCATTGGTGGACATATAAGCACAAATACTATCTTCAGCAGAATGGGATGAGAGAAGTCTGCTCTGGTCTTAGAAGTCGGTTTGAACTGTTGGAACAGGGAATTCTGGTGTTCAGGCTAACCAGAGGTGTGTCTAGTGAGGGTTGTGGGTTCCAAATGGGAATGTCCAGGAAGCTCCACAGATGCTCATGGTCTCTTTACCGGAGGGTTAGAATGGGCTTCTCTGAAACCTGGGGCTAAGGACAGGTCCTTTTTGCTTGGGTCTAAGGATAGTAATGCCTTGGACCATGCAATCATAACACCTATCACAGTTTATTTTCAGTTCTTTACTCCTTGTTAGACTTTAAATCCCATATTGGTTCTTGGATCACCAATTCCTAGCATAGGGCATGGCATCAATGCAGTGTTTATAAATACTTTTGGAATAAAAAAAAAATGGTAGTAATTTTCTAATGGGACTATGTTTTTTAAAGTATACTTAAAACACATAAAAATTATAATGTTTTAGGGCTTATTTTTAATTAGAAGTCAAAATTTTGTAGGCTTGAATCTTTTACTATATTGATATAAAACTGGAAATAAATAGCATATGTATAAATAAAACATACACATAGAAACTGAAAAATCCTTTCAAATGATAATGGAGAGAAGGGAATATTTTTAAATATGGCAAGATATTTAGAATGAAAATCTATATGTATATAATATTCCTAATAGCATTTTCTATAAGAAAGAAAACTGGAAACACTTTAAATCACTACTAATTGGAAAATGGTTATGGGTATATCAAATCGATGGAGTACTATTAAGCAAATGAAATTATAATAATAAAGATTAATGATAGTGTGAAAAAAGTACAATATAATTTAAGTGAAAAAAGTGCAAAGCAAAATGTATATCATATATTTACAATAACTTAAAGTAAGCAAGATGGGGAAAAAACAGAAACATGGTAACAGTTACAGCAGAGTGGTAGAATTGTGGCTCAAATTTTTCTTTTAAAAATAGTTTAATAAAGTTATAACAACGCCTCTGTCCAAAAATAAAAAAAAACAATTTAATAATATGAAATTAAACCACTTAGCTGTGAGTAGATTTTGAGGGCCATAGTATATATTTTATAAGTTAATTGGCCTGCTTTTAATTAGTTTCTGTTTACCCATGCTCTATACTTTGATGTAGCTTTATTTAGAAAAGTAGATTAACTGAATTTTCTACATACATATGTGATTATATACAATTGTATACATAAAATGAATTTTTAATATATTTTTTCATATTTACCTAGATGAATTTAGACACACTGGAGAAAGATCAGAGGAAGGAAACTGTATTGAACTTGAAACTTTTCCTTATAAGGACTTCTGGCCTGGAGAAGACCCAAACTGTACTTCATAAATGCATTAGATGCAAAGTACTATCCTGTAGAAGAGATACAGGATAGTAGATACAGGTCCTGTAGACCACAAACATTCATCATTCATTCACTCATCCATTCAACAAAACCTTCTTCGGACCTATTATGTTTTAGGATCCAGTGCTAGGTGCTGGAGAAGCAGTGAGCGACAAATGGTACTAGACAGGGGAGTGACCACAAAAGATATTGTGATGTCCTGTTGGGAGAGAGTATCATCAGAGAATGGAACATTCAGGAAGGCAGATTAGAGTGAATTCAGGTTAAACATTTTTCCTAATCAGAGCTGCTCAAAGATGGACAGACCACCCACGATGAAGCAAATTCCTTTTCAGGTTGTATGTCCCACTGGCAATGATATTTTTAAAAAGTAGATGTGTAATTGGACTAGATGACTTTTCAACTTTGCGGTTCCCTTTATCTCATGCCCAAATGAGAGACAAGTTCTCCTGAGGAGATTGAAGAGACAAAATAAGACTGAAACTATCTCAGTGGAGAGTAGGTTTAGACATAGGGAAGAACTTACCTTCAGAGAAATGGTTTACTTCAGGTTGTGACGAGAAGTTAGAGGAAACACTGAAAGAGGGTGTGAAAATACACATCTTGTATGGTGCATTCTCTCCTTTAGAGGCAGGAGGTCATATCAGATGGCCACTGCAAGTTTTTCTCAGCTTAGTTATTGAAATATTCTTATCTATGGATGGTTGAGAAGACTAGTACCTAATAGGAAGCTTCAGGAAAGAACTGGGAAAGCAGAAGAGGCCATGGAGTTGACCACTGAGATGGAGGGCATGATTGCCTATATCAGTGAGAGCCATCAGTGAAGAGTCAGGGGCCATTGGTTTCTGCAGGAAGTGAGCCAGCAGAGGCTCTGAAGAGGGGAGTGTCTGTGATTTGAGGGGACCTGAAGAAATGATGGTGGCAGTTTGTGTCAGGATGTGAAAGGCAAAGGTGAGAAGCTGTCATAGTTGGGTATATTATGGTGAGTGTTGCTGAAATGGGGAGTGAGAAAGGTACAAGTGTGAAAATGATGAGCAAGAGGGAAGGGATTGGGACACCAGGCAGGAGGAATGGGAAGGTGCCAATAAAATGTCGAAGTGTGGCTCCTGGATGCAGCAGTGCAGCCCTTCTTGAAGCACAGCAGGACCTAAGGTGTGGTTGGCTTTGTGAGGTCTGCTTGGAGATTTCTGACCGGAGATAAATTGCAGATCATAATCACAATCCTTTTTTTTCAACTATATTATTTCCTAAAACACCTGCTGTTAACAGGTACTGAAGAATTCCCTCAAACACATTCCAAAACAAAAATAAGACAAAGAGAATGAAATTCAGATTTTAAAAAAGCTACTTATGAGTTAAGAGTCTCCAACAAACACTTCATCATGTCATCTTGAGACAGGACTACACATTTTCATCTTTTTTTTTTGCACATGAGGAAACTGAGGCCTAGGGTTCCCAGAGATTAGGTGGAGAGAAGCCAGATTTAAAGTGCAGGTTTTTTATTAAAAATAGAACTACCCTACGACCCTGCAATTGCACTACTGGGTATTTACACAAGGTATGCTGTTTTGAAGGGACACATGCACCCCAATGTTTACAGCAGCACTATCAACAATAGCCTAAGTATGGAAAGATCCCAAATGTCCATCGATGGGTGAATGGATAAAGAAGATGTGGTATATATATACAATGGAGTATTACCCAGCAATCAAAAAGAATGAAATCTTGCCATTTGCAACTACGTGGATGGAACTGGAGGGTATTATGCTAAGCGAAATTAGAGAAAGACATGACTTCACTCATATGAGGACTTTAAGATACAAAACAGAGGAACATAAGGGAAGGGAAGCAAAAATAATACAAAAACAGGGAGGGGGACAAAACATAGGAGACTCTTAAATATGGAGAACAGAGAGCTACTGGAGGGATTGTGGGAGGGGGATGGGCTAAATGGGTAAGGGGCATTAAGGAATCTACTCCCAAAATCATTGTTGCACTATATGCTAACTAACTTGGATGTAAATTTCAAAAATAAATTAAATTAAAAAAAATTTTAAACGGAATAAAAATAAATAAATAAAGTTCAGGTTTTTATACTGCAATTTCTAAATGCCTTCCACCAATGGCTGCAGCATTTTACCTGTCAAGGAAAGCTGCTGCCATTCATCATGCTCCTTGGCAATTTGTAAGTGCTTCTTTTGTCATCATATTCAAATTGACAAATTTAACAGAGGAGCAGTGATCTATTATGGCACAAGGATATGGTAGAAGTAGGGAGGGTGCTTTGCCTCAGTTTTTCAGGAAAGTTAATGAGGTAAAAATTTCTGAGTGGCAAAGCTGTAATTACTACATATGTAGAGTACAAATACAATCTAGTTGGCTTCTGAGCGACTCTCTTTTATGAATAAACTGCCACCTTTTCCTTGGTCTGACATCATAATGTTGGTCTCAGGATTATTAGATGGGTGGGAAGACACTGATAGCTCACTTTATGTAAGCTCAAAGTTGCTCAAAGAATATGTCTTATTGGCATACATCTACTACCAACGCTTCTGCAAATAGAGAATAGGATCTATTTCTTTTTTCTTTCGACCCACTTCATTTTTATCATCAGGTAGTTTAATATAGTTTTATATACTTGTAGCCTTCTTTGCCCTTAAAACTAGAAACATAGTAATTATCAGGTTTAATTTGAGAATTCTGGCCCTCAGAATAGGTGTGGATTAAATATGTAGAAATGAATTTGTTCATCTTCTCTATTTCTTAGTGAAGCTCTCTGTCACTATTTTCCTAGAATGATATTTCACATTATAGTCATATTAGTACCTGGTTTTCTTTCTTTCTTGTTCTTTTTTGTTTATTTATTTTGAGAGATATAGAGAGAGCATGAGCTAGGAAGACAGGGAGAGAGAGAGAATCCCAAGCAGGCTCCGTCTGGTCAATACACAGAGCCTGACATGGGGCTTGAACTCAGGAAACCTTGAGATCATGACCTGATCCAAAATCAAGAGTCTGACACTTAAGCCACTGAGCCAACCAGGGGCTCCTGGCACCTGGTTTTCTTAATAATTACCTATTTGTATCAGGACCCTAATTAGTAAATTTGCTAATTTTTGTTACTTTATTATGAATTGAGGTCAAACTTTTTGTATTATCCATTAGTCATTTGTTTATTAAATTAGCCAAAAAGTCAACATGTTTTCATAAAGAATTATTTGATGGTAAGTCTGTAAGAAGGAACAGAGCACGTGTTACAAAGATGTTTAAGTACAATGTATAAGTAAATGGAAATTGAGCTGAACAAATGAAGAAGTTGAAAAAATAGTATGTGAAAAGAAAAATACCAAATCTTTTAATTTAAAACTAACTGATTTTAAAATGATTTTCAAAGAACTAGTCCCTATGTTTGAGAAACTGTAGACCAGGTTATTAAATGTAGATGCAGCATAAAGACACTGGAGAACAATTTTCCAAGGGTCTCTAGTTGTTGTTGTTGTCGTTTATACATCTTGCAAACAAAGTAGTAATCAGTCTTTGCTCTAGATTATATTTTTAAGGATGTTTGCATATCAAATAGCCTTGGGAGAGAGAGGTCATGTTTCCTTCTGGGAAAAAAGGGATGGCATTCTTATTGTTCATTATAAATTATTCAGTCTCCCAAAGCTTGAAGTTCCTCTACTGTACTGCAATCCATGGTGTGTATAGGCATCCACTGGACCTCATTTGTATCACCCCCATGGGACCTGGAGATAAGGGGAGCTGATGCAAATATGAGCATGCTCATGGTGCCGTGGAAAGAAGTCCTTCATTTGTGACCCAGGAGTCTCATGTCTTTTCCTACCACCCATGAACTCTGGCAGATTGTCCAGTTACCTTGCAAGTTAAATAATATCTCCTACCTTTCACAGTTCTTGACAAGTCATAGTTAAGAAGGAAGTGATTAAGACATTCTCCTTTACTCAGAGAGTATGGTAGGCAGAGGAAAGGCTTCCCAAGATATTTACATCTACACCCTGGAAACTTCAAACATGTTCTGTAACACAGCAAGGAGAAACCAAGGTTGCAGATGGAATTCAGGTCCTCAATAATTAAACTGCTTTTAAAATTAAGGAGATTATCCTGGATTATTTGGGTGGGCTCAAAGTAATCACAAGAGTTTTTTGAATGTACAAGAGGGAGGCAGACGAGTCAATGTCAGAGCAGGAGAGATGTGAAAATGGTACATGGTGGATTCGAAGACGGATGAAGATGGGGCACCCGGGTGGCTCAGTCGGTTGAGTGTCCACTTTGGCTCAGGTCGTGATCTCGCGATCCGTGAGTTCGAGCCCTGCATCTGGCTCTGTGCTGACAGCTCAAAGCCTGGAGCCTACTTCAGATTCTGTCTGCCTCTCGCTCTGACCCTCCCCCGTTCGTGCTCTGTCTCTCTCTGTCTCGAAAATAAATAAACGTTACAAAAAAAAAAAATTAAAAAAAAAAAGAAGACGGATGAAGGGACCATGAACTTAGGAATGAAGACAGCCTCTAAAAACTGAAAAGTACAAGGAAACAGATTCTCCCCTAGAGCCTCCAAAAGGAATGCAGGCCAGTGGACACCTTGATTTCAGTACAGTGAGTCTAAGATAAAAAACAATGTTGTTTAAGCTTCCAAAATTGCAGTAATTTTTTACAGCAACCACAGAAATGCTAATACAGAGGAGCAAGTGTTTAACATTCTGACATGGAAAGTTTTGGGTTTTTTTCCCTCCTTGCCTGTTGGCTTATGCTCATCCTTTAGGCCTCAGTTTAGATGTTCTGTCTTTTCTAAGAAGAGTTCTCTGTTCTCTCTTTGTGAAGTAGCCCCTTCCTGTTATATTCTATCATGGCACTATGTTTTTGGAGCACTTTCTATAAACACAATTAAAATCAGGTTTTGTTATAATTTTTCTGCAGCTAAAACATTATATGTATCCTAAATTAAAATTGACAATTGTCTTTGTTGTCTTTTTTGGTGAAAGTTTGTCCTTTAATGTAAGACCATATTCTTCCTATATTTTTAATTTAAAATGTTCTTGAAATAAAATGCTGTTGTTAGAAAGCACTAGTTGTTTTTTCCTTTTCTTTTTAAAATATGTTTTCTTGGGTAATAAAATGTGGGCAACCTATGTTGATCCCTATTAAAAAAAAAACTGTACTGATACATGAAATTAAAAAATCTGGGCACCACAACTCCAGGTACTGTCAGATGCCATGTATTGTCCTAGTATTTCATTCTTCCTTCAATGGAATGCACACTGAATTTTGTTTCATTGCTTTTTCATTTATGAACTAGGATCCTTATGAAGGGAAAGGACATGACTGTTTTGGGTTATATCCCCAGAGCTTAACACAGTGCCTGACATAGAACAGGCACACAATAAAAGTTTGTTGAATGACATTGGATCAGGAAATAAAAATTTCTAAGAGATTAACATGTATATGATGAGATTATAAGTATTAAAATCATATTCCCCATGCAAATACCTCAAGATAAAAATATGAAAAAGTTATACATTTGAAAACAAAAACAGCCATTGCTTTTGCATATGGCATGCTCCTAAAATTATATTTATATTTCCAAATCAATGACCTCAAAGATATTGATACTCTTCATATAGATTCTTACATAACAAATTTCTTTTAAAGCTCAGTATTAAAAAGACTACCTCTTCTCATGATCAGCATTATTTGAAATCAGTAAATGTGAGGTAGCCAAATGAATGCCACTTCTCTTTCACCTTGGCTTCTATAATGCACAGACTACCACTTGTGTGTTTGGAGACCAGAGGGCACAGAACAGGCTTTCGTGATTTACTCTATTTCTTCTTTCCTATCCAATTCCCTTGGCCAGGTCCCTGTCTGATTCTCTTTTTGACTTCTGTTCCTTTGCTCTTATTTTAACTGTGTTTCTTTGTATAGTAAGCCAACACAAGTACTTCTGAAAAAAAGAAAATTAAAGTACTAACTGGCTCAATCACTGAGGTATTCAAGTCCCAATGTAGGAGTTTTCACAACTGCAAGGCTTCTCCTACATTCTTTCCTCTAGGCTTTGTCTTATTTTCTCACAGTAAGAGTAACGTCCAAGGTCATCTTCCCACTGTGCAGTTTACCTGGCAACTATTTAAATAAATGAATCATAAATGTTTAAAGCCAAATTCCCTCTTGGACATATAATCCCTATGTAATGTTTTAAAAAGGAAGTAATTTTGCGATAAAGGGGAACTGTAATTATACAGATTTGAACATTCAGTAAATGACCATAAAGGACAGACATATATTTCCCAACAAGTGCATGCTAAAATGTATAAGGACAGACTTCCCTATGAAATGACACTAGAAATATTAGAATTGAGTCTAATTAAAAGACATTTTAAAGGAATTTGAATGAATCTGTATCTTAATCTCCAGTTATTCACCGAGTACAAATAAGAGAAATGTGAGCCTTCTATTAGAGCACAGGTTTATACAAACAGTATGAGGCTTTATGAGTTTTTTTTTTCTCCTCTGTGAGATGGGGGTTTGAAGGAGAAATAAGGATGGAATGTGCTTCTTCCAAAAGTGTGTGATGGACGGGCTACAGGGGTGAGTCACAGGTCCCCCCACAGTAGCCTCAGAACAGTCCCATTTTATCTTTCTAAATTAACTGAGCTCACGTTAAGCCACAGGTTGTAGGTATCTGTTCAAATTAGCATGTGCCCTTTTTATGATTGTTCAGTGATTTGGTTATGGTGATTATAAAATATTTTCAATGTCAATCATGCCTCTATATAAGATTTTAATTTGAAAAAGGACTCCATTGTGAAGCAGGCGGTATTGCATAGTGGTTACAGTTTACTGTATGTTTGGAATCAGAGAGACCGAAGTTCAGGCTATAACTCCGCTATTTACTAGAAGGTTAATCTTAAGGAAGTTACTTGACTTCCCACAGCCTTAGTTTCTTTACTTGAAAAATGGGGCTAATGATTGTCCTACTTCTTTGGGTGGTTGTGAGAACTGAAGGAGGTGTAGTAAATAAACTGCTGGCACACACTAACTGCTTAAGAAATGCTGACACACAGGGGTGCCTGGGTGGCTCGGTTGGTTGGGTGTCTGATGTTAGCTCAGGTCATGATCTTGCAGTTTGTGAGTTCAAGCCCCGCGTCCCTGGGCTCTGTGCTGACAGCTTGGAGCCTGGAGCCAGCTTCAGATTCTGTGTCTCCCTCTCTCTCTGTCCCTCCACTGCTCACACTCTGTCTCTCTCTCTCAAAAATAAATAAACGTTAAAAAAAAAAAAAAGAAAAGAAATGCTGACACGCAAACAAAAAGCTAATCAGAGTTAAGACCATACCTCTAAGTATTTAAATGGAAGCAATTTCACAACAATAAAAGAAAAACAATATTCCTTTTTGTTGTTGTTGGGTATGGAAGTGAAGAAATATTTCTTTTCTTTACATCTTAGAGATGAAGAATGAAAAAAAGAATTTTAAAAATGTATCTATAATCTATAAATTTTATATTTAAAACAACATTATTACAGGAGGCAATTGGTACTCAAAGTACAGCATCAGTCTTCTGATGTAATGGAGGAAAATAGTCATTCTATTAAGTCACTGTCACCAGTCAGAGAGAATTCCAAGTTGGGTATCATGGTTGGCTCAGCCATTATTGACAGTCTTTATATCTTTTATTCTAGAGTAAATATGTGATAGGAGGAATCAGATTATTTTCCTATTTGAAATAAATGGTTTATACCAGACACTAATTAAAATGTAACACTTTCAACAAAATTTAACAAGAGAAACGTCACCCAGAATTAATATAACTATGCTACCATATGTTACCTGTAAAACACATTATTAGATAAATATTCCAGGTGAGTTCTACCTTTAGCTAGCTATAACTTCTTCTGTATTTATTTTTCCTCTAAGGATTTTCTACAAGAAATGACACCACTAGACTTGGTTCATTAGAAACAATATCAAAATCTAAAATGCTACAATCTCAAATAATAAACAATTCCTAAATTGCCAAAGATTTTATAATCTCCAAATACAAGAGAAATAATGCTTTTATACAAGAACCTTACTACTAATAAAGAGCTTTCTGATTTTTATAGACTAGGAATATTTTTTTCTAAATGTTATTGCTTAACTACTATCCCATTTCTTGAAAATATGAGCATGCACTTCGTTTTAGAGACATTTGCCTCATACTGTAAGAAATGGCCACTCAGGTCAGTGTTGGCACTACTAAAGGATGGTAATTGGGTCCTAATGCAAGTTTATAACCCAACACAAATTAAAAGAAAATCATTTTCTCCTACTCTGCAAAGAATTACCAGAATTATATAAGGGAAAACTTATTTGCCCAAAAGGAACTTTTCAAATTTGTTTTGAATTTAAAACCATTGCACTTTTTTTTTCTTTTTTTGAGAGACTGAATGAGAGAGTGCAAGCTGGGGAGAGGGGCATGGAGACAGAGAGAGAGAGAGAGAGAGAGAGAGAGAGAGAGAGAGAGAGAGAGAATCCCAAGCAGGCTCCATGCTCAGCACAGAGCACATGCAGAGCTTGATCCCGAGACCCTGGGATCATGACCTCAGCTGAAATCAAGAGTCAGCTGACTGAGCCACTCAGGCACCCCAAAACCATTGCACCCTTGAGAAAAACACCAAAAACCCAGGTATATAAACCCAGAAGTGGAAATACACAGAAAAGCAAATGCAAATCGCTCTTAAACAGGAAAATATTCTCAACTCATACATCACATAAGAAGTGCAAATTTGCCTTACACTGATTTTTTAAATCTATTATTTTGGAAAAGATTTAAAAATTTGATAACACACTAGTTTAGTTAGAATAAAGGAAAATAGGTCTCATACACAGCCAATAGATGTCTTATTTGGCAACGTTTATTAAAGTTTCAAATGTGCAAACTCTTGGATTCTAACTCAAGGAATATATCCTGCAGACATGCCTGCATTAATGCAAAATGACATGTATATAAAGTTGTTAACTACACCACTATTTCTAAGAGCAAAACACTCTTAATTGTAGCACTATTTCTAAGAAGATCATACTGGAAAAAACCCATATGTTCATCAATAGGGAATACATGTCTTCAATATAATGGAATATTATGCCGTGACAAAGAGGAGGAAATATGCATACACTGATATAGAACAGTTCTCTATTTTTACTTTTAAGTAAAGATATCAAATTCAGAAAGAATATTATGTATTACCACATTTCTTATATTCATTAACTTAAATGATAAACAATTGTTGCCCATAGAGATGGAAATTGGGTGGCTGGATGATAAGAATGGAGAGGAGACATTTTGCTGCATACTATTTTCTACCTCTTTAATTTTTATCTGCATAAATGTATTACCTGTCCAAAAAAAACGAGTGAGAAATATAAAATATATAAAACAAATGCACTCAGTGGCCCAGCACACCTCCCACTTGTGACAGTCATGCTCTGTGTGGGTGAGCTGATGACTGACCTGAGGATTCTACTGTGCATGTTACTGTCATCAGGATGTACTTAAGTGGAGGTCAAGAACCTGTCACAACCACCTACACCTCTCTCTACCATCAGCTAAACCTTTTGGCATTCATTTTCATTTTTTCATATTCTTCCTCTGACAGCCTAAATTAACAAGAGGCAGTAGCAGCAACTGTGTGATGCCTTAAATGGACATTCCCACATGTAAGATCATGTTCTCTGGATGCCCCCTCTGAGCACTCTGCCTAAATCCATCACTTAGCAGTCGGGGCCTGCTTTAGAATGCACCCTTAGTGTTCCTGCCACTAAAGTGCAGAGAAGTATACCATAACTCAATTCTAAAGTATCTGTGAGGACAACTCTCTTTTGGAGCCAGAAATGCTGAGCAGAGCCCTTAGTGCCAGCGATGGCTTTCTATGCTCGAAGATGACATATGTCCCTGGTGTTAGAGAGCATAATATTTTACTTACTACTTTTGCTTAAGTGGATACTTGATTGCTGCTCCCATAACCCATACAAATGATAGGGAGTTCTGTTCATTCCTAATTTGAGATTAGTATCAGGGCTGAGCTACTTTAAACTACGTTGGATATCTTTTTTCAGTCTCTTGTTGAGTGAAGTTTCAAAGTTATAAAATGATTAAAATAAAAACAAAAGAACCAACTGGTGTTGAAGTAACCAGCTTTCAACATTCACACCTCATGAAGGCATCGGCAAGTGTGAATATTGATTGTTGCATTAATTTTTATTTTTCATCATTCTGCTTGGTATTTGAAAACATTTGCTTCTTGTTCTTAAAACTTAACATGCCAACAAATAATGATCACCCTATCTCCAAGCCAGTGTTCTGGGACACATCCCAAATAGAGAATACTAAAAGCACAGAGCGCACACACACACACACACACACACACACACACACACACACACTACACACAACATGTTAATAAAGTCACTGAGAATTCTTATTTGTCAATATTTTAAATTATTTTTTTAAACACTCAAGGTAAATTAGGGTGACTCTTTCATTAAACAGATGTGCTTACCACTACACGTATTAATATGTTGCCTTCTGAGTAGTCATAAACAATTATTCAGTAATATTTCAAATATCAAAAACAAGCAAAAAATCCAATAAATATAAATGAGCATGCCAAAATATACAAATAAGCCTGCTGACTAACTTTAGAGGTTTATTATAAGAGCGATTTATCATTGTAGTTTACATAATTCTAGTAACCCTTACTACTTTTTGATTAGTGCTGTGCATACATAGGAAAAAAGGACACAGGAGAGGTACAAGTAACAAAAAGAAGAAAATTTTTCTTACACTGTTTTTCTTCTCTTTCAGACTAAGCCTTGCTGAGTTTTCCAAGAAGACTGAGAACAAGTAGATTATGTACTGACCTTCACCTAGGCTAGACTATTGACCAGTAGAATTGAGGGGGGGATAACGTGTTTCCTTAAGCATGTTTCAACCCTCTTTGAATGAGACTCTGTGCTCTGTGGTTTCCCCTCTGAAATCTGTCCTCCTACTGCTGCCTACTCTTATATACCTGGCCCCTCCCATTGGAAATAAATCATCCCATACCCTTAATCAAGAGGTTGAATATTCTTCCACATTCTTTAATTTAAGCCAGGCCCTCCAAGGAGCTCAGGCCCCCCGCAGCCTCTGTCATATAGAAGTTTTTTTGTCCTTCCTATCCCCTTAGCTCAGTAGCTCAGAACACCTTGTGATTTAGCTATTCTACCCTCTTCAACTCTGTCATCTACAGACTCCTGATTATTTCCCCACATTTACTAAGAGGTGACCCCTGGAATATGATTCCTCTTTGTTCTCTATCCCTACATCATCCTGAGTGACATCCAGCTGTAGACGACATCTAATCTAGTTAATTTAATTTTAACTAACTTAAAATTCTTCTAATTTAGCAGCACAATCCCATGGAACTTAACTTCTCAAATCTTATACTCCAGTACTACTCCTCGACCAAACCTCCTAGGCTTTCAGCTCTTTTACTCTCATGTGCTCACATGCCTTTCCCTGAACCATCAGTCCCTGCACCACTGTGCACTCTCTCAATCTGATAGCTCTCTTCTGTCCTTTCCTACTCAGCCCAGACCCCCAGCCCACCACTACAACCATTCTCCCATCATTAATCACAAGGGTTCTGCCCTCAAAGCCATCTCATTGAAACCTCACGTCTGCGTCAAAACTTTTGGATTCTCAGAGACACACTGTAGAAAATCATACAACTTTGCTGTTTGTTGTCATTATAGAGTCATGGTCCCTCTTCCCTGAAGAGGCCCTGAATCCTCTGCCTTAATCCTATATAGCCCTTGTCTAATTTGTCTCTGTTATCTATGCAATTTTTGGTTTCAAGTCTCAGAACCCTCAACTGCTTCCAACTCAATTAAAAAAATCTGAGCTAAGAATTATTTCAAACCTCCACCTGTAACAACTTTTCCTTCTCACCTTAGTGAAATGGGTTTCCTCGTGTTCAGATCTAACCTTTCCATCTGTCTCCACTTCCCTGTCCTTTCATACTTCCTTGGGAATCTCACATTTTCAATCATCTTTTTATTACTATTATTCTCTCCTTCTCTCTATGTATGGGCTTTCCCAATATAATCAGGTCCAGTGTCCTTATTCTTAAAGTGAAAATCACTTTACATAACTCTACATTCTCTTTGAGCCCATTTCTCCTCTTCCTTACAAGGTAAATGGTTATTTTATTTTATTTTTTAAATTAATTTTTTATAGTTTTGAGTTATTAATTAAATTCCAGTTAGTTAACATATAGTATAATACTAGTTTCAGGAGTAGAATTTAGTGATTCATCATCAAGGTAAATGTTTTCATGTTTTGGACACTGTGCCCACTTCTCTTTTCAACTTCACTTCTGCTTTGTTTTGAAATAAGCCAAGCTTTCACTTGACTATACAATGAAATCAGCTGTCAGTTTGAGATAATGGTTTATTCTATTAACAAAGGTAATTGAGATTAAAATACTTATTTAACCATATAATGTGCAAAGACTATTTTTTTCCAGTGTGTGAAATTTTAAGGTATAAATTGTGCTTGCTAAATTTTATTCCACATTCTAAATAGTGGATATGTGAACATGGTTAATCTAACCTTTGGGTTCCCAACTACTTCCTCAGGCTTGCTAAATTGTGTTCAGTCTCATTCTTGAGGAAGCAAGGTTTCCAAGTTGAGTTGCAGTGATGACCATTAAAATTGTTCTCTCCCTAGACCTTCAACAAACAGATTATTTTTCACTCTTAATGCTACCTCTAGACACTCTGTAACCAGCTATTTTCTTGAATCCTCCAGTCCATGAGGAGTTACTTCTTAGAGTTCCCTATTAATTAGTCTCATCATTTCTCAATATGATAGTTTTTTCTTAATTGCTCACATTCTTGAGAATTCTTTTTTCATCTCTCTTTCCCTTCTCTTCCCTTCCCTTCCCTTCCCTTCCTTTCCCTTCCCACTTTAAATCTAACATGGGGCTTGAACTCACAGCCCTGAGACCAAGAGTCAGCATGCTCTACTGACTGAGGCAGCCAGGCACCCCTCATCCTTCTTTGTTTCTACACTTCAGGGAGTATCAGGTATGGATGATTCCTCAGTGTCTATCTTTGGTTATAAACTCTACTCTATGCTTTCCACATGCCTCTATCTAACAAGTGTGCTGCTTTGCCACTTGGCTTAAACAAAACATGTCCAAAACTTCATTCATTCATTTACCCTTAAATGTGCTCATGTTCCTGAGTTGGTGGCACTTTGATCCTTAGAAAATGCTTGTTTCTCACCTGCCAGCAATGGGTAAAAATTATCCTTCCTTCCTTCCTTCCTTCCTTCCTTCCTTCCTTCCTTCCTTCCTCCCTCCCTCCCTCCCTCCCTCTACTTTGGTTTCTCTTCTTTGTACTTACTATTGCTCATCCAATTCTGACTTTTACTTTTCTCACCTAAATTATTGCAGGTATAGCCTCCAAATGGCCTCCAGTCTTTTCCCTCTCAAATCTTCCTCTAAACCAGTGGTTTTCAATTATTTTTGACCAAATTCCATGGTAAGAAGTGTATGTTACATCACACCCAGGACACCTTCCCTCCCTCCCTCCCTCCAACACATACAGCTAGAGAGCACACACAATTTATTTCTTTTTTCTCTCTTCTTCCTATCTATATTTTTATTTACAGGTATAGATATACCTAGACATATAACAGAAACCAAAATTTCACAACATAAAGACTTACCTTCCAATACTCTATGAACTCTAATAGTTCCTATTATACTATATTCCCATTCCGTTCCATTTCATTCTGTTTCTATCAAACACAATCTGGTCACAAATCATTAAATTAATTTCACAACCCAGTACTAGATTACAACCCAGAGATTAAGCACTATTTTTGCTCTCTATATACATTAGACTGATATAGCAAGAACAAAAATCTGACTCCATCATTCTCTATATTAATCCTTTTAGAAGGCCTCCTGTCATCTGCTGGATAATGTCCAATATCTTGATAAGGCATGCATGGCCCCCTGGCAAGCTGTCAGCTCTTCTAGCTTCATTTCTCTCCATTCTGCCCTGTACTTTCTACCCTGGCAGCCCTCAACTTCTTCCTGTTTATAAAGTCATGGTCCCTCTTCCCTGAAGAGGCCCTGAATCCTCTGCCTTAATCCTATATAGCCCTTGTCTAATTTGTCTCTGTTATCTATGCAATTTTTGGTTTCAAGTCTCAGAACCCTCAACTGCTTCCAACTCAATTAAAAAAATCTACCTACCCTGGAGTTTTCTCTTTCTGGTTCCTTCATATCCTCATCTGCCTAGCTGCTTTCCTCTAAAAGCAATACTTGGTTTGTGACAACTAAAAGTCTACAATAAGAGGTACTGAGAAAGTGATCACCTAATAATTTGTGTTTGATTTCTTGGTATAAATTACCCCACAAAATCAATAATTTCTTATTCATAGATTGGTATCATCATCATCATCATCATCATCATCATCATTGACCAAAACAAGTACTCCAGAAATTGTTTATTTCTGGAAATAAAATATACTTTGGCAGTGGCATTCAGGTATGTATGAATCCAATGTTCTAGGTACAAAATAAGGAAACCACACTGAGACAGTACAAAAAAACTATTTTCCTTTTTTTATTACCTCCTGCCTAACTATATATTCTATTCTCTGTTAGGAACAGGATCATCTCTCAGGTGGAAACAAAGTCTTCCCTATTTTCTTGAATGTCAAATAAGGCAACAGAGGAGTTAAGCAAATAAGTAGATGTTGAAATAAAAATTTTCCCCTGCCCTTCTTTTACATAATCTGAATCAAAAGAGTAGCTACAAACTTACTCTACAATACATTTCTGTGAACAAATTCAAGTGGATCTCATCTACTGGGCACCTGCAGGATCCGTGTGAACATCACACTGTATTGTGTATGATGGCTGGAAAGGCATGGAGAAAAAAGACAGAGGATTGCCGTTTTTAACTTTATTTGGCTTTGGAAATATTTGGAAGCCTTGCAATAAATTTGGAAAGTTGGGTAGTGGGAAAAATGTTGGGCAACATTATCTAATATTTGGATAAGAATCGTATTTGTGTGTGTGTATAAACCTCAACATGGAATCATCCAATTGAAACACAATTTAGTGTTGTATAAAACTTCTGTGATTGAATTGGTTGGGTTTTGAGTCACACAATGTAAACAATGTTAACTATATTTAAAAACTACATTGACATTTACTATCATTTGATTCAAATCCGTAACAAACACTTGTAAACTATGGAAATGATCCTGTTCCTGGAAAGATCTCCCTCAGCTTCTCATGGATTAATAAATTGCTTTTCATGAGGTCATCACTGAGGGGATAAATTTAGTATTTCAGAGACGCAAACTAACTAACCACTGACTGGAATTTAGTATCAATGTATTTCTTAGTATTAACAGGAAAATGTTCATTAAGTGAATTTGCTTTTTAAGTAAATAGGAGAAGGTTATTTATTTTTTTTTAATTTTTTTTTCAACGTTTTTTTTTTTTATTTATTTTTGGGACAGAGAGAGACAGAGCATGAACAGGGGAGGGGCAGAGAGAGAGGGAGACACAGAATCGGAAACAGGCTCCAGGCTCTGAGCCATCAGCCCAGAGCCTGATGCGGGGCTCGAACTCACGGACCGCGAGATCGTGACCTGGCTGAAGTCGGATGCTTAACCGACTGCGCCACCCAGGCGCCCCAGGAGAAGGTTATTTAAGTGTAGATTTCTAAGGAATAAATTTTCATGACAATGATATTTAAAAGTTTCTTGATGCTTTTTAACAGCTTTCAAATGTTTAGATAGTACCCCTCTTAATTTCCTTAAAACACACACACACACACACACACACACACACACACACACACACACGGGTTAACTCTTACTGTAGGTGATTTTAAAGGGGAAGAAAGTTCTCAGTAGTTCTCAGCTATTATTTGCTCAATAAAATCACTTGTGAACTTAAAAATACCAATGTCCCAGGCATGGTCATTATCTGAACCCCACAATTCTATTAGACTCTCTGAAGGTGGGGTTAAGCATCTATCTATCTATCTATCTATCTATCTATCTATCTATGTGTGTATGTGTGTGTTTAATAGCTTCCCTAATAAAGCTGTACTTATGTCAAGAATCTACAAGGTTCATAATATTTTTATATGGAATGTGATTCTTCTTTCATTTGTAAAGTGATATAAATGATAGTATAGTCTTCTTTATTGAACATGCTCCTTCTCATCCCTCCCCCCATGTTCTACCACTATGGAAAAACTCAGTTCCCTCTGAGATAGCAAATGCCTGCCCTGTGAACCTCACTGGTCCCTTTTCTCACTCTTCCTCTCCTTTTGATTCTCCCCACAAGTTATGAGTGCGGTGTGCAGGTGAGAATGGTTGCTCCTCTCCTTGCTGTGTCCATGGCTGCTGTTATGTGGTAAAGGAAAGGCGGGCTCAGCAGGAGTCACATGACTCAGGTATGCAGGGCCATCCACATCAAAAGGCTTGATAGTAGCAGGGGTTCATTGAATTGAGGAATGACCTTAGACATTTTCCCCACTTTCATATATTTTAATAATACTCAGTCTGAAATACATTGTGCTCCTTTAACCAATCATCAACCTCCCTTTGTAGCTTAAATCTTTTAATCTTTCTGATTCCCCTAGGATGGGACTGATGACCACTGAAGTTAATTAAATTACACTGAAATATGTAGGAAGTCCTTCTAAATGTCCACTTCAAAGACACATTTCAAAAAAAATATCTTAAGATATAAACAATAACACACTAAATTAAAAATAAAAAAATACATAATCTGAAAATGCAAATGAAGTCTTGTAAGGTAGGCAGCAAGTCCCTATTCTGTCTTCTTGAGGGCAGGAACTTTAACTTGCATTTGTATCCCCTGCACCTAGGACTATGATAGACTGAAACAGCTATTAAATGTTAGTGATATTATTTTCTTATAATGGCAAATCCTGCTTTTCTAGAGATATGTCTTATTTAACTAGTGTTTCACTATAGGTATATATCTAATTTTATTCTTTTATTTTTGAGGTTAAGAGCATTTATTTTGTGTTTTCCTGCTATGTAAATTGTTAGCATATAAAAAATATCTTATTAGTTATGGTGTTCCTGAATAGAACAAAGATGGCAACAATCAAGTTAAAAAACTGAAATGTTTAATCCTGAATATAAAATTTCAAGTCAATTTATTCCTAAGAAAAATGAAATATTTCCAGCATAACAATTTGTGCATTTAAGTGAAAGCTTATATTTTTGCAGAATGCAGTTAAATAGTTCAAACTCATGTTTGATTTAGATCACTAGTTCTAAAATGTGGAACAGAGTAGAAAACATACACTATTTGGCACCTAGCTTTGATTGAATTTCAAATATTTTTAAAAGAAGACTGTAAATTTTTAATGTTAAAGGGAAAAGAGTATAGGCATTAAAACAATGATGATGGGGCGCCTGGGTGGCGCAGTCGGTTAAGCGTCCGACTTCAGCCAGGTCACGATCTTGCGGTCCGTGAGTTCGAGCCCCGCGTCAGGCTCTGGGCTGATGGCTCAGAGCCTGGACCCTGTTTCTGATTCTGTGTCTCCCTCTCTCTCTGACCCTCCCCCGTTCATGCTCTGTCTCTCCCTGTCCCAAAAATAAATAAACGTTGAAAAAAAAAATTTAAAAAAAAATAAATAAATAAAACAATGATGATAAAAACTAAAATAGAAAAAATCCTTTGGGATACTAAAGTTTTAAGTTACATACACATACTGTTCAGGGAAATGAGGTACTTGAGAAGTACAAAGACAACTTGTACATGAATTTCGAGTTCATCACATTTTCAACAAGCAATCCTACATGACAGCACTTTGTAGCTGGGCATTAGTTGTTATCATTCCTACTAAACAGTGTTCTAAGGAGTTAAGGATGTTACTCAAAGTCACACAGTAATTACAAACCAGAAACAGCATCACAGATAATCTGACTCCAAATTCAGTGTTCTGTCCGTCACAGCTCTGGACCCACATGGCCACCAATGGCTATGCCAGCTAGATATACAGAAGTGCATGCCACTAACTTGCTAGAGGGACACTTGTGAATGTTGTGGGGCATAAATCCTTGCTACTTAGAGGGGTCCCTAGACCAGCAGTTCGGGAGCTTATTTGAAATAAGGCATCTTGTGTCCCACCATATGTGGGAATGTGTAAGAATCTGCATTTTTTATAATATTCCTATACAATTTTTATATACTCTAAAGTGAAAAGCAATAGTGTAAAGAATTCCAGACATGAAATCAGGGCACCTACATTCAATCCCAGCCTTGCCAGAAACTAGCTGTGGCATTTTAAGTTTTTTTTTTTCTCCTAACTTTTTAGAGTGTCAGTTTCTTTATATGTAAAATGAAGTTGATAATATGTCTTTAAGGGTTATTGTGATGCTTATCTGAATAAAAGGGTCTGGATCCTAGTAGGAGTTAAGAAATGCAAACTGGATCCATATGCAAATCCACATATCTTTAAAAAGATAGCACAAGCACTCAGAATTTGGTGAACTCTCCATTTCTTGATTATATTGCACTAAGAACTATGTGTGTTAGAATCGATTTAAATTAAGCTTTCTGGGATGTCCACATTTTCATGCCCTAGAGATTTGCAGCAGAATTATTCTCAGCAGAGCAATTATAGGTGAGGCTGCCCTATAATGAGATATCTTTGCTACTTCATTAAATAAACCCCCTTGGATGGGCTCCAAAATGGACCTGCCTCATACCAAATTCCATTACACTGGAAGTAATCGCATAAGAAGGCCCTGGTGCAGGTTCAATCATCCAGGATACCTACCATTTACCATAAAGGGAATGTGTTCTAGAACACTGATTCCCAAAAGCTGGTTCTCAGACCAATGCTTTATTGACCCAAGGGGAAATAAAAAATACAATTTGCTCAACTTTTCATAAAATTAACATTTAACTTATTTTTAAAATATCCTTCATTCTGAGAGTGTGCCCTTTCTATTTTCTATCTCTTTGGCGTTAAACTGTTCCATATTTTCATAAAATAATGATGATAATAGATTGCAATTTTTGTAATGTTCTCTTTTCCACCACTAACTTTTTCGGTTTTTGAAAAAATTTTACAGGTCCCTGAAATCCAACTCAACCTGGAATCCAAATTTTCTAGCTCACTATTATAGAAAAAACTGCTTAAAAGGAAATTCTTTCTTATGAAATTAGTGAGGGCATAGAGCATTTTAAGTTAAGAACCAAACTATAAAGTTTTAATTGAAGGGCAAATCTGTTAATGTTGACATACCAGAGTGCAATGTTCCTCAAACTCCAGTGTGTGCAAAGATCACTTGGGATCCTGATTCTGTAGGTCTGATGCAATCCAAAATTCTGTATTTCCAACAAACTCACACTTACAGTAGCAAAGGTACAGTGGTTAATTGGGGAACCAGAGCACCCTGGTTCAGCTTCCCATTCTACCACTTCTGGCTATTGTCCCTTGAGCAAGTTTTAACAGTTTAACATCTGTTAAAAAAAAAAAAAAAAAAGAGGTAACAGGCTCCAAATGGAATCAGTTGTGCTAAGCTCCATGTCAGCAAATAGACTTAATACCTAACCTAATAAATTGCAGGTTCAGTTTTCCAGGAATATAACCTTTAACCAGTCAACATGGAATTAGCTGGTCAGCACTATTTGGACAATCCACTCGATGAACTTTTCTATTGCCTAAAGGCAACCTTGCCTGAAACAATGCATTCTTTATTAATAATTTCTGTTTCCTGTCCCTTTTATGCCTTTTAAAATCTTCCATTTTAGGGGCACCTGTGTGGCTCAGTTGGTTAAGTGTCTGACTGAAACTCAAGTCATGATCTTGCAGTTTGTGAGTTCTAGCCCTGCATGGGGCTCTGTGCTAACAGCTCAGAGCCTGGAGCCTGCTTCAGATTCTGTATCTCCGTCTCTCTCTCTCTCTCTCTCCCTCTCTCCTGCTTGCTCTCTCTCTCTCTTAAAATAAAATATTAATTTTTTTTAATCTTCCATTTTATACAACCCTTCAGAGTTCCTTTCTATTGCTAGAGAGCATGGTGCCAGATTCATGAATGGTTGAATAAAGACAATTAGATCTTTAAATTTACTCACTTGAATTTTTGTTTTAACGGATTTGGTGGCAGCAGCAAGATTAAAGAAGACTTCCAACAGCTTCTGGGACAATGAGAAACACTGGATTGATACCCTGCAAGCATTTTTTGAGTCCAATGTCTTTCTCACTATTTCTGAGGGCCATGGGTAAGTTTTTCTTGGTTCTGAGCTCTCCAGATCTAATTGGCTTTTCAGTCTGCTTTGAGTGAAAAACCCCAGCCCTTGTTTCTGTCTCCAGATTCCATGTTGGAAACTGCTGATGGTTTAGTCTGTAGTTTCCCATTTGTTTGGAATCCTTCTTCAGATTTCACGTTAGGAACTGCAGGTGGCAGCTGCAGTACTCCATTTATTTGGAATCAGTCCACAGCCCCTGTTCTTTGGGTCTGTTGGCCCAATCCTCTCCCTAGTCTCAGGTTCCATGGTGGGAATTGCTGTTAGTGCATGCAGAGTCTTCTCTTGGTCACTCTGCAGTAACATCTAAACCCTCAGCCCTTGATCCTATCTCAAGATCCACGTGGGAACTGTTAGTGGCAGTTTGCAGTTCCCCATTCATGTGGAACCCCTAGTCCATAGTCCCCATTTGTTGAAGTCTGCAGGTTCGATCATTTCCCCAGTCCCCAGTTTGTTAGTTATTGCCAGTATGTTAACGTGCACATGAGGTAAAGGCTAACTGCTAATGGGAATCTCAGAAAACAAAAAAGCCACAAATTGGTGGGCAAGAGTAAGCACTTAAGGCTGTTAGAGCACTCATTATGTTACTCAAAGACTCCCATGTTGGCTATCCAGAATGGGTTAGATTGACACTAGGGTCATCTGTCAAGCTCAAGAACATTTGCGTGCAATGAGGTACGCTATAAAACATCACACGGTTCTTAACCTAGTGGCACATCCTTTTCAGGTATTAATTTGGCTCTGACAGACCCAAAGACTAAGTAAAATAAATGAATGAATGGATGAATGGATGAATGAATGAATGATAAAAATTGTATCCTTATATTCCAAAAAGTTAAGTGCACCATCTTCTGTTATGCCAGTTCTTATGTCTAAGAACTATGGTCCCATCAGCTATAAATATCTAGTAAAATTGCAGTCTTACTAAAAACAACCTAGAATTACAATGGCCATTATGGTCTTATTTCGAGAAGATTGTTTAAGAAGTACTCTTAAAAGTCAGGCCTCCCAAATCAAATGAACAGAACAGGATACCTATCTTAACTGTTATGTAGAGGCTTCAAGGCTCCAAAGTAAGTCATTGAAAGTTTTGTTGCAAAAGGCTAATGAAAAATTAAAGATACAAAAGATATCTAAAATAACACTTAGGCCTCCCCCATTATACCCTCCTAAGGATCTATCATCAAAACACAGACCCAGAAATTGATATCTTGGTTGTAATTACCCAGACGCTGGAAAAGAGGTTGTCCTCAAAGGCCCTATCCAAATTCTTTAATAGCAACTCAAAAGCTCCCTTATCTACCTTCAAAGTAGGGCTCCTCCCCAAATTAATGGGACTCACTGATCTTCTGGTAAACTGCTATGTTATTCCTTTAAACAGCTAAAGGAAACTAAAAATAAATTTAATGAAAGCCTTGCCAAATCCTAGTAAATATCAGAGCTACACTCTCCATTTTAAACCTCAGTCAGAATCTGCAGATGGGATCCTGGAAAAACTGGCAGGCAGAAGCCAGCAAAGGGTGAGAATTCTTACTAGATTCAGCTTTCCCAGCTCTCTATCTGTAGTACTGGGTAGAGAGGGGAAATAAAAATATCTTTTGCACCTTCTCTGAGGACACCTCTTAAGGCCAAGGGGTTGTTCAGTCCTGTCAGAAATATTTACTATTTGTCTTGGCTAACAGCTACAAAGTAGCTTTGTGGTAAAAAAAAAAAATTGGCCCAGTTGCAGAGCCTGATAAGAAATATTTTTAAGGCCTCCCTCAAGCTATACCCAGTGAGATAGAAAAAAAGAGGGCTTTGAAAAAGAATTTACTAAAAAAGATAATATACTTACATTGGTGGATCAACTCTTGGTGTCATTTAGGCTGTGAGCCAATTCTTTGAGGAATTGAGAACAACTGTCCTTATCTCACATATCTTTGCAAAAATAAAAATGCAGCTCTAGAGGCAGCTCAGGGTTCATCTATCCCTTTTTAACCCATCCTAAAATCTTCCCTATTTATCTCAATAGACTTGTAAATATTGGCCTTAGGAAACCAAAGTCCTTCTTGGAGGAACTTACATTTTTCTTTGTGCCTTTGAGATACTCTTATCTAGGCCATCTCCTTAAAGTAAAAACTTGAGGGAGGTAACTTTTAATGAAGGAAAAAATATAAGGGGGAGGGGAAGAGTTTCTTTCTTTTTTTCAAAAGAAAAAAGCTTCTCCACAGCTTCCGTGAGTTTACTCGTCAAGGGCAAATACGAATCCTAAGTGTCTTCTCCACAAATACCAGTAGAAGAAGTTTTAGTCATCTGAGCAGATAAACTTAATTTATTCCAAATGTTCTTTTATAACTAATGAATTTTACATTATTGTGCCTGTTTTATGGCTAAAATTTTTAAATGAAACTGCAACATCTCTGTTTGTGTCTGTATGTTTGTATGTGTCTACATATGTGTATAGATATGTGATATTTTTCTACTCCTGGATGGTATTGCCAAAATCAATTTGTAAAAGCTCTATTTAGTTGGTTTGAAGGCAAGTGCTTATAAAGATTGTGTGTTCTAAAACTCTCAGAAATACAAAAATTAATCCAAATGATTTTTAATTTCACATGATCTAGGATTAAACTTTAGTAAATAAAAACTAGTTTAAGGCGTGCCTTTAGAGTTATCAGCATTAAATATAAAACTTTTATTCCACCTGGGTTTACTCATCAAATAAGTTCTTGTTACCTCTATTGAAATTTGTTGGTCAAAAGAATAACTCAGGATGACTTACTTTGTCTAATGTCTCAGAAAGTTTTTGTGGGTAATCTAAACATAATTGTTAAGAACGAGTAAATTAGGATAGGGGCGCCTGGGTGGCGCAGTCGGTTAAGCGTCCGACTTCAGCCAGGTCACGATCTCGCGGTCCGTGAGTTCGAGCCCCGCGTCAGGCTCTGGGCTGATGGCTCAGAGCCTGGAGCCTGTTTCCGATTCTGTGTCTCCCTCTCTCTCTGCCCCTCGCCCGTTCATGCTCTGTCTCTCTCTGTCCCAAAAATAAATAAACGTTGAAAAAAAAAAAATTTTAAAGAAATTTGTTGGTCAAAAGAATAACTCAGGATGACTTACTTTGTCTAATGTCTCAGAAAGTTTTTGTGGGTAATCTAAACATAATTGTTAAGAACGAGTAAATTAGGATACACGTAAGTAGGATAAAAAGTTTTTAGGTAGGGGCGCCTGGGTGGCGCAGTCGGTTAAGCGTCCGACTTCAGCCAGGTCGCGATCTCGCGGTCCGTGAGTTCGAGCCCCGAGTCGGGCTCTGGGCTGATGGCTCAGAGCCTGGAGCCTGTTTCCGATTCCGTGTCTCCCTCTCTCTCTGCCCCTCCCCCGTTCATGCTCTGTCTCTCTCTGTCCCAAAAATAAATAAAAAGTTGAAAAAAAAAATTTAAAATAAAAAAAAAAAAAGTTTTTAGGTAAACTTTTCAAATAGTTTCCCCAAATCTTTGCAGTAACCTGAAACCTGAAAGTTTTGCTAAGTTCAATGATGAGGTAAGTTAAATTCATTAAATATCCAGATCATTTCCAAAGAAGATAAAACAGAAACATTAATTACTGAACATAGGTTTATCCTCTCTTGGTTTCCTTTTTTACAAAGGAACTGAAGATATTTGGATCTCTCAGTAAACATATTTTATGTCACATTGAAAAAATTGTACTCTTAGGAAGCATATGTCTCTAAGAATCATAAAATGTAAATTTGCCAATCTGAAGAATGTCAATGTAATAGTTCACAATTATGTGAGAAGTGAGATGATTCATTTTCAGAAATACCAAATAAAAGCTGTGCTGTCTAGTTAACAGGTTAACTAGATTAACAGTTTATAGGTTTACAACCTATTGGAAATATTTATGAACAACAACCCTGCCCCCCCCAACAATGGAGTCCCAAACCCTTAGACACTTCACTTCCTGGTTCTTCTTCCCCTCTCCATTCCGGGAGCTTTGCAGTGTGCATGCACCAAAGAACAGAAGTCTCTGTGACACCTCAAGGAATGCACTTTTTGCCTTACATGGGCATAGGCAACTTCCAGGTAAGGCCATAACCTCTGCAGTACTCAGCCAATGAGGAATCAGGGTAGGGACTTGCATGCTAGGAGATAAATTGCCTGCTGAAACTGCCCAGTGTGTGCCTGTCCATCAGACACCCACTCTTGCAAGAATGTTGATTAAAGCCTTGCTTCACATGCTCCAAGTCTCTGCATCCCTCTTTTGATTGGGTTGGTGGGCTTATTTCTCACAATTGTTTACTTGGTTTTTACTAAAAATTAAAGTTATAAAAAGAATGAAAAATTCTAATATATAATTAAAACTACTAGAAATAATATGGGAAATATCCTGTATGCAAGTAAAGATGTGTAAAGTAAAAGGAGGTACAAAGAATGGAGATGGATTTTGTTGAGGAAAAAGGGGAATTTTATCCTAAAGAGAGGTAGAAAAGAGAAAAAAAATGGGAAAAATCTAAATCTAAAAAAGTTGTAGAAGAATTACAAAGAAGGAAACTTGGGAAAATAAATTTATGCGTGATCAAGCTGGATAAAATTAAATAAAGTTATTGTAAGGTTTTTTTCAAATAAGCTTTGATATGATTAATGTACTTATCCTTAAGAAAAACTAGAACTTAATACTCTTTCATCTGCCAGAAGGACAAAGTTTTCTTGGACTATTGGTCTGCCCTGATAAAAGATTGTGAAAGGTCTTCCTCCTTTACCCTCTAAGTAATCTGCCTACAAAGCAAAGATTTGTGTTTTATCAAAATGATTTCCTGTGCTCTTTATCATCAAGTCTTTGATTACTTAGAAAAAAACCCAAAAAACTAATAGTTGTCCTTTAAAAATTACAGGGAATAGGATCTAGGCATACAAATTTGATTTAATATGAATGTGTTTTTATCTTCAGCTTCTACCTTTTGCCCTATTAGTATGTCTTCTGATGTGAATATAAACACAAGAGCAAATAATGACTGATCTTAATAAAACTTAACAAATATGAATGAGTTGGTCACAGAGCTAAGCACTAATCTCACCTACATAACTGGTTCAACTTTATATAGTAAAAATAAAGCATAAAAATAAATTATTTCATCAATCATATTTAAATAAATGCTTCCTGTGTTCTGCAATCCTAAAAGATTAAAGTTGACTGCTTTTTGGAAGCTAAATTGTTGTCTTCTGAATCATTGTTTACCATTTTATCTTAATCATTCTAAAACATTACCAGAAATTTATCTATCTAGTGGGTGACCACGTTATGAAAACAAAAGGAGCTAATACTTTGCAAGAGTATAAGGAAACTAACATAAATAGAATATTCCTAATGGGGTTATTAGAGGCCTTGAGAATTATCATGTCAATAAATATTCACAAATCTCCAGAACCTTTCCCCATTTTTTATTTTTGTTTCTTTTCTGTGGTTCTGTCTTTAACCACAACCAGCCTTCTGTATACTCCTATAGTTGACTTTGTATCACCCATTTGGCAAGCATTCTGTATGCCTCAAAATGCCTCCCAAGATTTAGCACTAGATGGGAAAGTTGCCTTGCCATTCTCTTCTTCCTCCGTAACAGAACCCCTGAATGTTAGTGCCATGCAGAATAAAGACCAGATTTTTCAGCCTCCCTTGTAGGTTTGTGTGGCCACATGACTAAATTTGAATCAATGGGGGAAAAATGGAAATGGTGTGTGCAACTTCTGTGAATTGTGCTCATGGGGACCTGGTGTATAGGGACACGGTGTATCTCTCTCCTCCTTTATCTCCCTTCTGGCTGGCTAGATGCATATGATGTCACCAACAGGAGCTGCCATTTTAGACCGTGAGGTCAAAGCACATCTGGCGGAACAAAACAGAATGTGGTATTCTAATGATCATACCATACCAGCGTTTGACTATGCACATTTATGTGAAAAAATAAAAATAAACCCTCTTGCTTTAGACACTGTTGTTTCGGGTTTTCTATCACTTAGAGACAAACCTAATCCTAGCTGATGTACACTCAAATATTTGTTGGTACATATATCTTTCAGGTGTGATCCTTATCTTTAAGTCTTGGTCTCTGTCATCCATCTTGCCCTACTCAAAGCCATGTTAGGACATAATGAAAAGGAAGAGATGCATTAAATAATACCTAAGAACAGTCAGTTTTGAAGAAGTTAAATTTAGGAGAAGAAAGGATTAACGAGGTTAAAAATCTTTTCTATTCCCAGAAGTTTTGGTTTATTAAGAGACATTCTAGGTAAAATTTCAAAGTTAACTCCCAAGATAATTAGACAAAAGCTAGGCCAGATGTCTAAGCTAAGTTTTGGTCTCAAAATAATTACCTTTGTTAATTACCAGTAATTAGTGTCAGCATCCAACACTTTCCTAAAAACCTTCGTGGGGAGGGGGGTGGAGAGAGGTGGGGGGAGAGAGGGAGGCAGACAGGGAAAGAGACAGAGAGAGAGAGAGAGAGAGACAGAGAGAGATTGTGCATAAGAGAGAGTCAGAACAAAAGCATTTTCTAGAACAATTATATCTTGGGGTCATTAAAACCTGATTCAAATTTTGTAATTTTGAACATTGATTGGGTTATGGAAAAACCAGATATTTTCTTCCAGTTAGTGCAAATACCTTTTTGCTTCTATCTAGACTTAATTTGAAGTTTATATCCTTTCTTATTTTATGCTTTTTTTCATTTCCAACATGATTATTTTTCTTCATCTTCAAAACTTTACCTTTAACTCTGCTTCCCCCACCCTCAAAAAACAATTTTTGCTGAAAATGGCCCTAAGTGGAAGATCTCAGGGTTCTTCTTGAGCCTTTCTTCAGGATCCTTTCCTCAGCGAGAAGCTCTGGTGTTTAGCTCAAAAGTACAGCATAGGACTCTCAGTGATTTGTGGATAACTTAATTTGGGGGCACTTTTTCCATAGTGCACAAGTTTACGTAATGCATTATTCTTCCCTTCTTTGTGTAGATGACCCTTTGTGAAGACAGAAATATTTATAGATGCATCTATTTTTACACTACCTCATCATTTCATATCTCTTTGGGCCTCCTTTTCTGTGCTTAAAGTTTCTTTTTAAATATTTAGGGGACCAATTGTCTGGTATTATCCATTAATAATTCATTGTAAATGTAGTCATTTTAACCTGCAAATAACAGTGTAAATAATACTTGACTCTTTAAATCTCTATCACAAACATGTCATACTAACTTCTGCTCATGCCTCCTATCTTATGGTAGATCCATTGCCCCTTTATCCTATCTCTTTTTAACTGGTTTACTGGTTTGTCTCCCTCACCAGACTGTTAGAGGGAAAAAAACATGTTCTAGCTCATTTTTTATATCTCCAGTGGCCACCAAGCACATATAGAATGCATTAACATTTTTTTTGTAATTAATGAAATATGCCAATATTGTCAGGCCAATAGGACTTTTAGTGACAAACTTTGGTCCTTTCATAGGTTCAGTGAGTCATAAGATGGAACAGTTTTTCCCACCACCTATTTTGTGTTTTAGTGGTGACTCCCAATTTTATTTGAGTCCATGGGCTATTTCATTATGTCATAAACAATACTGACCAATTTACCTGCTTGCAGAGAGAAAAATAATTATTTATAAAGCTCACTAGAAAGGGAAGGAAAGTGAAATTTGATGATAAAGTAAAATCGTGCTATTTTATTTTTAATAAGTATCAGGCATAAATTATCAGCCCATGCTAAACAGTAAAGATGGTTACGTTTAATCATGAAGACTACATTATCAAAAGGGAAAATTCATATACTCATTAACTGCCTATTTCTAGAGAGAAAATCTATATTCTACCCACCACCACTGTATTAAAACTTTATGGGTTTTGTAGGTATACTTCTAAATTACAAAACCAACTGCATTTTTATATGTTGCCATTCACTGCAGGGTTTGTTAACAGAGAAAAATCATGAGGTTTGCTTTTGGGGTGCTTTCTATATGTCAAGTGCACACAGGCATATAATTTGCAGGCATATCTTATTTGCTTTATGTAAACTGGGAATCATATAATCCTGATATCATTCAATATTTTCACTCCATGATCACTGTTCATTACAGTATGATCAGAGCTGCTCAATGTAATCACACTTTCCATTTCACAGCTTCCTGTAATCAATCTATATATTCTTTAATCCCATACCTCCAATGCTGTTCTGAACTGTCCTGCTGCCATGGCGTATTTCTTTTGTCTGTAGCAAGAGCTGGCATCCTTTAAGGCTAACTGAAGCCATTTGTCAATCTGAGGCAGAAAGCTGAAATTAGGTACATGCAGAGGGTCTACAATTTCAGCAGCTTGGCATGATGGTCGAATCCCAGTAGACACGAAGGACTCTACAAACTCATAGCTCACATCCTCTTCATCGACGTAGACCAACTTCGCCTCCACATCCATGATATTTTTTAAGGGGATGTGAGGCAGAGGCATGGTGATCAATGTGCTGTCAAGTTCCGTTATCTTTGCCTCTTTCTTTCCAGCTGGCTTTTCTTCATTTTCTGCCTTTCTTTTAAAAGCCACTTTCTCTAAATCATTGCTATGTTTTTCTTTGATGCTCTTTGTCATTTTTATTCTTTCCACTATGATTTCTACCTGTTTATCTCCACAACTTTTCTTAACTTCTTGTGATGTTTCCAGGATGCGTGGCTGGCTTGCTAAGGTAGACATTTTCTTGTTTGTGTTTATCTTTGGGACAAGCTGGTCAGGACAGTCCCTATTCACTGTATTCTCCAAATTCCTACTGCTTCCTGAATCCATTGATTCCCTCTGCAACTCCTGGAAGGGTGAGAAGAAGGAAAATAATTAAAACAATGTTTTGAAGTTCCAATGGTTTAAAACTATAGTTAAATTCATTTGAAATACTTTTTTATTCATTACGGGTATTTACTACCTTAAAGTAAAACTGTATGTACATTATCTGCTGAGAGTTTTACTAGAGAAGAATATGTTTCAATCTCAAAACTCACCAAGAACTTGTTGAAAACACATTTAGACAATGTCTTTAAAAATAATCATCTATAGCTGAACAACACTGAATGAACATTTTTATGGGGTTCCTAAACTCACTGAATAGGAAAACCTTATACATAGGCACTGAGGACAAAAAAAAGACTAAAAAATCCATCTTAATATTAATTTCCTCAGAAAGGCAGGTGGTCTAGAATTCATTATAAAATATACTGCTAACCTGCATAATAGACTTGGAAGTCTAAAGAAACCACAGCTGCTTCCTCTGAAAAGCTTCAGAAAATGTTGTAAGCACAATGTTTCCTCAATTTATTTCTTCCTTTAGTAATGAAAATATCAGGTTTAAACAGCTTTAAAGATAACTATTATTCAGAACTGATTTGATAGCAGAACATGACCTTCAACCTCACATTAATGTGGAGCCATATATGCATCTTGAGTCTACTGTATTAATACTTTTGTAGCAATATTATCAATGCTGTACTTCTAAGATGAGACATTTTCCTAAATCATTAATGTTCAAAAAATATAATAACTAATGGTCTTTAGATTCAAAGGCATACTATCTCTGATGCTAGATTAGTTTAAAAACATAAAATGTCCTCAGACTTAATAATTATGTAGTATAATTGTATCCTATTTTTTGAGACTCTTTTACCTATCAGCTTCTGTCCTAGAAACAACTCTGTAGGGTATATAGGAATAAGAACCAACATTTTCCAAAGAAACTAAAGGATAGAGAGGTTACGCTGCTTATCCATGTCATGCTGTTGATCATTAGTGTTTTTTTAAATGTTTATTTATTTTGAGAGAAAGAGCACGAGTGGGAGAGGTACGGGGGGCGGGGGGGGGGGGTGGACAGAGGATCTGATGTGGGCTCTGTGCTGACAGCAAAGAACCAAAGAACCCGATGTGGGGCTGGAACTCACAGACCATGAGATCATCACCTGATCCAAAGTTGGATACTCGAACAACTGAGCCACCCAGGTGCCCTGGTCATTGGTTTTTTTTTAATCTTGGTATAATACAACCAGGATTGCTGTTTCCTCCCTAAGACTTCCACTCACTACTCTTAACCTTCTTCACTCTCTTCCTCTCTTAGCATGCTGTTCTTGAGGATAGCTAATGGCAGACTTCCATCAGAACACAAAGAGAAAAACACAAGAAAGAAGGGCTGAGGATGACAATAAGATAGCAATGACATAAAAGCTAACATTCTTGCTTCTTCTCATCTACCACAAGGACAGTACCTGGCTGAAGATAAAGTCTTGAGTTGCTTCTCAAAACTTAATAATTTTATTAAAGTTGTTGATTATTTTCTTTTGTTTGAAAGACAGCAGTTTGCCTATAGAAAACTTTTAAAACACCCTGAAATTTGACCTGGCAATTCTTTTTTTAAATGATTTTATTGAGAGAGAGAGTGCCAGTAGGGGAGGGGCAGAGAGGGTGAGAGAGAGAGAGAAAGAGAGAGAGAGAGAGAGAGAGAGAGAGAGAGAGAGAATCCGAAGAGGCTCAGAGCTGTCAGTGCAGAGCCTGATGCAGGGCTAGAACACACAAATCAGGAGATCATAACCTGAGCCTGACCCGAGCCAAAGTCAGATGTGCTTAACCAACTGAGCCACCCAGGTGCCCCTGATCCAGTAAATCTTAAGGAAAGTAAAGGACAAAGCAAAACTGTATATATAGCTGTTAACCTTTCTCCCCCTACCATTATACATTTGTGTCATCAGAAAGGGCTTACATGAAACATGGACATATCAAAAACCCTACTGTAATGGCCCAGACTATCTCAAAGGATAGATCAAGTTCCAATAATTCTAGTAATAGCAATCTTGGGTGTCGATTTGTAAAAGTTTAATATTAGAATATTTCCCCAAAGATTTATACTGACATATTAGAGTTGTGTGTCTATGGGGAAAAACACCTAAAAAATAAAATAAAATTTTGCCAGTCTGTATTATGCTCAATATTTAAGAAGATCCCCATGACTGGGAATCATAGGCCCCATTAACACAGCATTACTTTGTGCAATGCTGTGTTTTCTTTTCTTCTCTTGGAATCATGGATGGCATCCAATACATTTTTTGGACCACTGATGTGGCTAGTCAGAGTGGTGAGGGGAAAACTGTGTCGGCCATCACTCTATCTTATGTTCGCTCTTGTGCCATGTATGATTTGGGTTGAGCAAAAGTTAGCTTCAGTCCTTGAATTAGGATCTTTGTGAGATGAACACTAGAAATATACATCTATACTAAAAAGTTTCATTCAGTAGCAAGGTGCAGAAATGGAAGTAGCACAATTCCAACACCCCCCATATACATTATATAGTTTGCTTGCTTGTTTGTTTATTCATTTTGAGAGACAAAGAAACAGAGTGTGAGTGGGGAGGGTCAGAGAGAGAGGGAGACACAGTTCTGAAGCAGGCTCCAGGCTCTGAGCTGTCAGCACAGCTGACATGTCTCACAAACTGCGACATCATGACCTGAGCTGAAGTTGGTGCTTAACCGACTGAGCCAGGCAGGCGCCCCGCATTATATAGTTTTTTAAATGTTGTATGAAATTTTGAGTAAAATTTATAAACTACAATGTGGCTAAGTTCTGAACACAGATGGATTCTTATGAATACTATAGAAATTATACTTATGTTCCCTTCTTGGTCTAATGCTATTTGTGAAGCAAAAAAGATGTAGCTGTTGAAACTTGCTTAAAGCTCAAAATATTGAATTTTAAGAATTTATATTCATTCTTACAATAGACTGCAAAATATAACCAGGAATTGCTGGTAGGTGACCTACTCCAAAATTTTCATGGTATCTTTCAGGTATCTTTTCTAAGCTCTCTATTTTCAAGAACCAATGATTAAAATGTATCATAATATCTATATTTGGTTGTAGTTAGTAACATTTTTAGCATCTACAGCAGCATTACCTATCTCTTCTGCATTTATTGCACATTTCTTGACACCCCTATACGTTACACCCGTATAACCTTATCTTTATGACCATTTCTTCTAGAAGGTAATTGTTCTCCCTCTCTCTCTCCCCCACCTTCCTCCCTCCCTCGCTTCCTCTATTTTTCCTTCAGATTGCCCACTCCAATATTCCCTCCCAAGCCCTTTTTCATTGCAAGATGGAAGGTTTGATTGCTCTTAAGAAACAGGCATCTGAATATTTCTGCATCAGTCCTTAAACTACTTATAGAAATCATAATTTTTGTCTTCAGTGCAGTTTTGTACAAGAAACAATAATAAAGGAAGAAAAAGTGTACATGATCCACAGAACACTCAGAAGGAATAAATATGAGGGCAGATGTTTTGTTTTTAAACATCTGGAAGGTCAACTATTATAAATTTGTACAAGAAACAATAATCCAGGCCCCCTCAAAAACCCAGAATAAATATGTGAATGTCTGAAAATGGCCTAAATGTGCAGGCTAGGCTGAAAAAGTATGGCCAAGCCCAATCAATACTTTTCAGTGCTGGTTACAAATCAGGTGACTTCAGCTTCAGATTTAGAGCCTGTTCTTTACAAAAATTATTGCATGTCTCCAGAAGGGTTATGCAACTGCTCACTTATAGCTTTTTAAAAATATTATAAAACTCCATTTAAGTAATCTGGAATTCAAGGCCTTTCACCACCTAGCCCAATGTGTGTTTCCAGACTTATTTAGCACTCCTTCTATAAACTGCTCTCAAGTCAAGCTGAACTTGTTACTTCCAAAAGATACCCATTTTTAGTCTGTCTGCTAAGAATTCTCCATCTTCCTGTTCCCACCTCATTCTACCTGCCCAAACCTAGCTAGAACTTAGCCATCTCTCCCTCCTCAGAATACCTACAACATTTATACCACTTATTTCCTACATTGCAGTTATGCATGAATGACTTATTTCTCCCAATGAGCTCCCTAAAAGCAGATATATGCTTTATTTATCTTCACATTAGTTCAGCACTTTGCATAGAGTAGGCATTCAATAGATGTTGATCAATATGGATACTGTGAATCAAGGGCTAATTTACACATTTTAAGAGAAACAAAATTGGATTTTTAGAAGGATATGGCCTGTAACTCTGCAAAAGTTGTTTCTGAGATGTTTTGCTAGATTTTTAAATTTTTTTATTTCAAATTCAGTCCTGGATAAAGTACATTTTCTTCTTTGATAGTTCAAGTGAATCATGTACCAACTAGATTTAAACTATCAACCTCTTCATTTTTTTTTTAGTAGTCAAGTTGATTAACATGACATTAGTCAGTGTTCCTGAGGCACTGAGTTACACTTTAATCATTACTTCAATAAAAATACTTTTAGAGAAAACTATTAGACAATCATTATGTATGTCAAAGAAGTCTTCACTGATAACATTCTGTAAAAATGCCCATTCTTTAATTTAGAAGACAGCACTGCAAAATCGATTTTCTCATAGAGACATACCTTAAAAAAAGATCTCCAGCAATACTTACATGAAACATTAGAACAACTCCAAGGTTTTATAACAAATATAGGTACAAGAAACAAAGAGAGGTTAATGTTCAACCATTTCAATAATATATCCAGTGGATTTTCAACACATTTATTTTTTTCTTCAAGCATTTTATCAAGCATTCTTTTCTATGTGGGAGTTTCCACTGCTTCATCAATACCATCAGTGGTTTATATGGCTATTAGTACCACAAATTATTTATTAGAATTTTGATTGAAATAGGCAGCTTGAACAGAGGCAATTCAGAAAAAGAAAACCCTTAAAAATGTGCACTCTGAAACATTCAACATCACAGTTGCTATGGTTTTCTTTCTTAAAAAAAAGAAAAGGATCTAATTTTAACTTGCAGTTAAATGTAACCAGAGAAACATTATGAGAAAAAACATCTTGCTTGTTAGTCCACTAGTACACCTTGATATTTTTAAAAACACACTAAAAATATTTCTTCAGTAATTATGCATTGAACACCTACTAAGAGCAACAAATTGTAATCAGTAAAATAAAGGAAGCTAAAGATGACCCAGACAGGGTCTCAGCATTCTGGAGCTCATAGCTGGAGGTAGAGGTGGAACATGGGGAGGACGGATGTATAGATAAACAACTTTATACAGAGGAGACACTATCTTATTACACTGTGAACTACTGGAGAAGTGGAAATGTGTCACAATCCTTTTACCATCCTGATGTCTAGTTCCTTCAGAGCCTGGAATATAATAGGCCCTCAATGCACATTTGTTATTCAAATGGGTGCGTGGCTGAGGTGAGTACTATGGTAGCAATAATGGACGCGCTTCTGTGGGAAAATGTGACTGATGCAGTTTCAAGAGATTTGCTTTTTAGAATAGGCAGAATGAGAGGTGTCCCTATGCAGGCAATTTTCTTTTCTTTTATCCAAGTACTCATAAGGATAGTCATCATTATCAGAAGGGAGAATGAATTTGGCTCACAATGCTTGTTAAGAAATATAAGAGAAAGCACACCATGTAGTATCATATAAATAATAATAGCAACCAACAAGTACTCCCAGTTTATAAAGTTATCTCACTGGAGGGGCGCCTGGGTGGCTCATTTGGTTAAGCATCCGACTTCAGCTCAGGTCATGATCTCATGGGTCCTGGGTTTGGGCCCCACTTCGGGCTCTGTGCTGACAGCTTGGAGCCTGGAAGCTGCTTCAGATTCTATGTCTCCCTCTCTCCCTGCCCCTCCCACACTCCCGCTCTGTCTATGTGTCTCAAAATAAATTTAAAAAACACATTAAAATTTATCTCATTGGATTATCCTATTTGTTTTTCATAACTCTTTTGCCTAAGTATTACTACCTTCATTTTACTAATGAGGAAACCAAAAGATCAACTTGAAAGAGATCATCAAGAGAGTTTACTATATCTAAAATTCGAACCCAGGACATCTGCTGTCAAATTCCATACCTTTTGGATGATAGGATAATCAATTCCTGTGCACTGCACCGCAATTTGATTGGGATTTATACTTTGCCTACCTTAACTATTTTTTTTAACTTAATAATCAGATACTAACTTTAATGCTTTTTTATTGCATAGAACTCCATTTAAAATGGTAAGAAAATGAACTGGTAATTTCTGGTTAGCAAGTATATGAACCAAATTTGTTGAGAAAGACATTAGATTTTAGATCTACTTCATTAACTAGTTAGTTGCAAGTGTAAGTGTGGCCTGTTATTTTCCAGCAGTCATTCAATTCAGAAAACAATGATGTGCACATTAAACTGCCACATGAGTGGATTCCAGGAACTTCAAACTTGAAATGACCAAACATTTGCTGATCACTAAGTCACCAAATGGGAATAATGGCATCAAAGCAACTGTACTTCCTGTATCTGGTACATTGTGAACATTTGTCATGTCGCTTCGGAGAGAGCTCTAGAAAGGTGGCTTCATCAAGGTATTCTGTAGTGGAAAGAGAATTCAGGTTGGAGTTGCAAGATAGGTTTGAATTCTGGATTTATTATTTATTAACTGAACATTCTGGGAGAAATTATCCAACTTCTCTAAGCATTATTTTCCTCCTCTGGAAATGGGAATGATTGGATACATGAGAATTATGTGAGAATCAAATGAAATAATTTATGTAATGGCACATAAATTAAGAGAAGAGGTGAGGTCATTACACAAGCAGCCTCCTGGAGCATCCCTTGGCTTTTTCAAAGGCTAAACCCTTTTGTCTGGATCCCATGTCTCTATATTATCAATGACTGTACTCTTACAATGTAACCAGAGAAACATGGTTTCTCTGTATCAATGACTGTACTCTTTCCATATCATTTCTTCCTCTCTTGCTTAATCCTGTTGATGTGCACACTAATTTAGCAATATCTTTTTTAAATTTTATTTTATATATAGAGAGAGTGTGTGTGTGAGTGGGGAAGAGGGAAGGAGAGAGAATCTTAAGCAGGCTCCATACCCAACACGGAGCCTAATGTGGGGTTTGATCCCACGACCCTGGATCATGATCTGAGCTGAAATCAAGAGCTGGCCGCTAAACCAAGTGAGCCACCCATGCACCCCACAGCAACACTTTGAAGAAAAACAAGCGTGCAAACTCCCCTGCCTCCACATCTTCCTGCTGCTATCCCCTGTTGCTGCTTCCATCCACTGCAAAATGGCTGAAGATAATTTTTTATATTCTCTGCATCTGTTTTTTCATCACATATTCTCTTCCCAAGCCACTCTCTTCAGACATCAGTCCCTACCATTCCATTAAGACTGCTCTTGTACAAAGAAATAACAGGGAATATGGTCAGCAATATTATAACAGCCTCATATGGTGACAGATGGTAGCTATTATGTGGTGAGCATAATATATAGAGAAGTTGAATCACTATGTTATACACCTGAAACTAATGTAACATTGCATGTCAACTATTTTCAAATAAAAAAAATTAAAAGAAAAGAGAATTTTAAGAAAGGGTCCTCAAGATTTTTCTGTTTCTGGCCCTAGGCTCTCATCTGCCATAGCACAAAGCCACACTCTTCACAAGTGACATTCTTTAGCAGCATACTTTTTGAAAAACTTTTTTTTACTGTTTATTTATTTTTGTGAGAGAGAGAGAGACAGAGAGAGAGAGAGAGAGAGAGAGCACAAGTGGCAGGGAGGGCAGAGAGAAAGAGGGACAGAGGATCCAAAGCGCGCTTGGTGCTGACAACAGAAAGGCCTATACAGGGTTCAAACTCATGAACCATGAGATCAAGACTTGAGCAGAAGTCGGACACGTAACTGATTGAGCCACCCAGGTGTCCCAGAACACTTCTTCTCATCTTTTATGACACCATGCTCTTCCTTTTTTCTTGTTAGTTCACTGGCTGCATATTCTCAGGCTTCTGGGTTGGCTCTTCCTCTTATGTTCCATTTGAGAGGTGGAGCCATTTGTTTTCTCCAACTACATTTTCTCCTAAGGTGACTGGTCTAGTCCTATAGCTTCAAATTTCATCAAATGCTCTTAACTCCTAGTGTTACAACTCTAGCCCTTGTATACTCTCAGAATTTCAAAATTGTATACCCTACTGTCTATGTGACATCTCTGCTTGAATTGTCTAATATGAATCTTAAAATTAAGCCCAAAACAAATCTCTTAATTTCCATTCCCTCAAACTGCCCCTCTTCCAGTCCTCCCCATTCCAGTGTATGCTCCCCATATCTATCCAGTTGACCAGGACAGAACTTTACAAGTTATCTTGGATTCCATTCCTTTTTTTCACTTACCCACCATCCTCCAACCCATCAGCAGGTCCTATGCATGGACTCTTTCTTTCAAAGTTTCACCTCTTTGCATATCCATAACAATACTTTCCTCTAGGCCCCAAGATCTCCTGCCTAGATTATGACAATTGCTTCCTCACACACAGCAATACAAATCATCCTTTTAAATGAAAATCGGATCCCACCACTTTCCTGGTTAAAACATTTCAAGGGCTGCCCATAACCCCTGGAATAGAATACAAATCCCTATGCCTCTTCTCCCTCTGAAAGTTTATCACATCTTTCCTCCCTTTTCTATTATGTTCCAGTCATTTAGCTTTCATTCTATTCTAATTTAACAAGTACATTCTTATCTTGGAACCTTTGTACTAGTTGGGCTGAAGTGTTTTCTTTACTGTGTTTCATGTTATTTAGATCATAGCTTAAATGTTCCCAAAGAAACCTTCTCTGATGAATTAAATCTCTCCATATCACATATTACAGTGATGTTTACTTATATTTCATTAGTATCTATCTTCCTCCACCAGAATATAAGCTCTGTGAGAGAATGCATCATGAATGCCTAGTTCACTGCTATATTTTCAGAATGTGCTTGACATAGAGTAGGTACACAATAAATATTTGTTGATTGGACAAATGGAAGATTGTATCTTACTGCACATTTAACAAAGAATTCAAAATTATCTTTGTCCCCCCTTGTTGCACCACATTACAAAGGCTTTGACAGTTTAGTTGAAAGTCACCCAAATAGAAGCCAGCTGGCTTCACCACTGAAAGCTTTTCCAGGCACTGTGGCATCCTGTTTCTTTTCTTCTCTTCCTTCCTCCTTTCCCTCCCTTCCCTTCCCTTTCCTTTCTTTCCCTTTCCTTCCTCCTTCCTTTTTCCTTCCTTCCTCCTTTCCTTCCTTCCTTCCTTCCTTCCTTCTTCCTTCCTTCCTTCCTTCCTTCCCTCCTTCTTCTTTCTTTTCTTTTCTCTTTTCTTTCTTTTCTTTCTTTTTCTTTCCTTCCTTCCTTCCTTCCTTCCTTCCTTCCTTCCTTCCTTCCTACATTCCTTCCTTCCTTCCTTCCCGTTTTCTTCCTCTATTTTTACTGTTTGCTACCCTAAGTCAACAATATTTATGACACACCTACCATGGCCTCTTCTACTTTAATCATTATTAGGGAACAAATAATTTGTTTCCCCAATTCTTTGTTGTCATAAAGTATGGCTCATATAGAACCAAAAGCACTAGAAAATTAAGACCTTTTTGGGAAAGTGATAATGGCACAACTTACTATCTTTACAAGTGTAGTCCACAGGGGCATGACTGTACTTCTCTAAAGTTTTTAATCTAATTTGATGGTAAAAAACAATAATTCATTTGCTGTTGGAGGTAGGGGAAGTAATGTTTCAGTGTACCTCACAGATATTTGGCTACATTTTTTTCAAGTTTACTTATTTTTTCGTAATCTCTACCCCTAATGTGGGACTCAAAAACTCACAACCCCAGATCAAGAGTCATATGCTCTTTAGACTGAGCCTGCCAGGCACCCCTGGCTACATTTCTCTTTGAAACCTAAATATAATCAGCCTGTCAAAATCATGGATACCCTTAGAGAAAGTTCAAATTTTGTTTTGTTTCTTGGCAAACATTGCTCTGTTCTTTTATTGAAGTGCTCCAAGTTTCCATTTATTTAAGAGATCAAGACTGTACAGATGTGTAAAGAAATTTTCTCCCTTTAACTTTGGTCACCTCTTTAATTCTGTTGATAAAGTTCTTAATTCTTAGATTTTCACATTTTGTTTCTTAAACTATAACTCAGAATTGTAGGAGGAGAGACTTTCAACATACTCATATCTAATCTTATTTTGTTGATGCAGAAATGGATTCTTGGGCAGGTGAAATGACCTGCTCATGATCATACAGCAAATTAGTACTTATAAACCATATCTTGCTGTTCTCACAGTACTTTCTACCTCACTCCACTGCCTCCCACCATAATACACAAAGTGAATTGTTATCACAATTGCCATTTACAAATGAAAAAAACATATATTGGATAGCTCAGTGTTTGTTTGTAGAGTCACAAAATTAATGAACAGTAACCATGAAGATTTCATATTTTTTAATATTTATTTATTTATTTTGAGAGAGAGAGAAAGTGAGTAAGCAGGGGAGGTGCAGAGAGAGGGAGAGAGAGAGAATTCCAAGCAGGCTCTACGCTGTCAGCACAGAGCCAGACACAGGACTTGAGCCCACGAACCATGATATCATAACCTGAGCTAAAACCAAGAGTCAGACGTTCAACTGACCGAGCCAGCCAGGCACCCCTATTATTTTTTGATCTATCCTTTTTTAATTTCTTAATTGTTCTCAAATATATTTTAAAGTTAAATCTGTCCAGAAGTGGGAACTGTATATTAAAAAAGAAAAATAATAATAAAAAAACCAACTTTCTGTTGGCAATAATTTAAATTTATGGAAAAGTTATAAGAATAATATCAAGAATAAGAGAATATATCAAGAATTCTAAGAATAATATCAGACACACAGACATATACATTTATTAGTTATTCTTCTGGAATCATTTGTAAGTTGTATACATCATGCCTCATTAGCCCTTGTTAATTCAGTGCACATTTCTTAAAATCAGTAATTATCTTATGTAACACAATATATTTATCAAATGTATTGACTTTAACACTGATACAATACTATTGTCTAAACTATTGTCCTGATTCCAATTTTGTCAGTTGTCTTGATAATGTCCTTTTAGTATTTTTCCCCCAGTATAAGATTCAGCCTAAGATAATGTATTGCATGTAGCTGTCATGTCTCTTCAGTTTCTTTTGCTCTGGAACACTTTCTCAGCCTTTCTTTGTCTTCTATGGCATTGGCATTTTTGAAGAATGTGAGTCAGCTATTTTAGAATCTACCTCAATTTGGGTTTGTCTAATATTTCTACATGATTAGATTTAGGTTAGGCATACCCAGTCAGAATGCTACATAATGATATTGTGTCTTTTTCTAGGTATCACATTGGAGGCACCCAATGTCCACTTGTGTTTCTTTGGTAATGTCAATTTTAATCACTTGGTCAAGATGTTAGATTTCTGGAACAGTTGCAACTTAAAAGCGGTCTCTGGGGAGATACTTTGAGACCATGCAATTATTCTGCTCCTCATCAAACTTCGCTCTCTGTTTAGCATCCACTGATGATTCTTGCCTGACCAGTCTTAACTATGATGATTGCAAAATGGTGATTTTCTCTTCTCAATTTATAGTATTACTAGACTGCTTAGATGGAGGGTTGACCATCACTAAAGTATTTGATAAAAACATGCATTTTTGTGAAATACTCTATTGTTTCTTGACTTCATATATCTTCATTTTGTAGTTTTTTTTAAAAAAAAGTAAAATCTGTGTTTTTGAGAAATACAGATTAAGTAAAAGTGTACAAAAACATTTAAGTAATAGGCACTACTTTATTTCAAGACATTTAAAAATAAGAAAACTAAATCTTTAGCAACAGAAGGGAATCATAGGGCATACCTACTCTAATTCCTTCATTTTGGAGATAAGGGCAGAGAGGGCACATCCCCACTTGGTGGTAACAGAGTCTGGTTCTAGGTTTCCATCACATCCACATTAAATGTAATCAAAACTTATTTGTTAAAAACATAGTATCTTCATTAGTTGGAAGCAAAAACTCATTGCATCAAGATAAGAGTAGATTGACATGGTGGTGATTTAAAAATATCCACCTGTTAAGAATTCATTAATTCATTCAATTATTCATTCATGATTGACTAAGCAACTACTCTCTGTCATGATCTGTGTCAGCACCAGGATGCAATGTTGAACCAGAGATCACCTCTACTCTCAAAGAGTTTATGATTCAGTGGGAGATCCTATGTTAGTATGCATCAGAATCCCCTGAGGCCTCTTAGTTTCCAGGCCCCACAGATTTTGACTCACTAGGTCTGGGGTGATGTATAGGTATCTGCATATTTAATAAGCAGAGGAGGGCTATAGTAGAAATACAAGAGATCCAAAGCTTTAATATGGTTACTATATGTGCACTATATTCTGAGTCTCCTACTCTACCCTCCTACCACTTGAAATTAAATGTATTAGTAAAATAAATAAATAGATAAATAGGTAAAAACCATGCCAAACCATAAAATAAAATTTTAAAGTGTTCAACAAGGTTCAGATATTATTATGATAACTACTTTTTTGCAGTGTTAAATGCTAGACCAAATTTTTCCAGAAAAGTATTTGTGGGTAATGCTATTTACAGGTGTCCTAAACATGCTCATGGTCAGCTTATTTCAGGGGATTCTGACACAATGGTCCGGTGAGCATGCTGGCCCTGGGCCAGCGCATTCATATGTTTTATTTTGCTGAGGTACAATTGGTCCCTGAGTTGGCGCTGATGAAGCTGACTGCCAGGAAGACAGAGACTGCATTAGCTGTTGATGCTAAAGAAACATTTAAGGCCTTCCCTTCCCCAAATGAAGTTTATAAAGATGGATTATTGGTATCATTCATCCATTTAGTAAACAGACACTTGTTGGGTTCCTACTAAGTGAAAATACTGGGCTAATTCCTTGGGGATTACAAAGATGAACAAATGGCTTGTGCTTCATAGAAGCTTGAAAGCCAGAGATAAGAGCTGTTATATGTCTTTCCTGGGAGGGTGTTCCAAGCTTAAGAATCAAAGTAGCATAGAGGACAGGTCACATTTTTTGGACGTAGAGAGATATGGGTTCAAATCCTAACTCTGTTTTCTTACTGAAGAAACTAACCCTTCAGAAAATGTTGGATAAGACTGTTCACGTGATTTGCCTGAGAATCAATGGCATAATGTTGTATCTCACTTACCATAGAACCTGATAGGGAAGAGAAAGAGGAAGAGGAAGAGAGAGATATCTATTTATCTACCTACCTATGCATGCCAAGACATTTCACATAAATGTTCCAGTCAAAAGTAGGGTTTATCTGATTTCTTTCAAGATTTTCAGTTTGATATTTTACTAAAGATGATGTAATTATGAGGTACTTTCAAATAGAAATTTTTGGATCTTGTATATATTTGTTTAAGTTATTGTTGCACAAATAATTTTTTTATATTTAATTTGACTTCCTTGCCTCCTTCTTGAAGGCAGCAGACCCAGTTTATAAGCCTGTGAACTACTGTTGGCTGCTGCCTTCCTTCCCAGTGAAAGATACAAGTTGGTAAGTACCACGCATCTTCCCTTCACCCCCTCCAATACCGCTCTGCCTCTGGCTCAGGTCGCTCAAAGCATAGATCCCCTCTCACCCATTCCCAGGTTTGAAACACATAGCCTCATTTTGAAGTATAGCCAGTTTCCCTCTAATTTCCTCTGGAATATAAAGAGAGTGAAGAGGTCTCTCTGGGCCTCCTCTCCCATACACACTACACTGTCCCTTAACCCTCTCATAAAAAATTATATATATGTGTGTATATATATATATATATATATATACATAGATACATATATATACATAGATACATATATGTGTGTGTGTGTAAAGAAAAATAATAATAATTTAATTTCTTCCTTCTATATTTTTTTAGTGTTATTATTTGAAGATTTCTTCTTAATCTTTTTCTAGTATAAGTGATGATACTTATTTTTGCAGAAATGCATTTGTCTGAGGGAGAAATTAATTTTAGAATTAAGACAGAGGAGATATCAAAATAGTTTATAAATGCATTTTTTTACTTGTTCAATCAGGTTTCAATTACACTTAATGAAGATTTACAGGTTTATGGAATTGAGAAATATTTGAAAACTGATTGTATATTAATTATCCACTAGTATTTTCCTAATTAATCTTAGAAAAAGAGAACCATGAAGTCAAAGAACTGCTTAGAAAGAAGTTTTGATGTGTATCAAACTTAACACAAAGCCATACTTTATAAATTAGTAATTTTTTCAATCTGAATCTGCCAAAATATATCATTCAAACTATGTGGTTACATGTCAGCTACTAGGGGTGAAGGAAAGTAGTTTGCAGCAGATCAGAACAGTTGTTGAGAAAAAACAGAAAAGCAGGATAAAATACCAAATCATCTGTTGAGTGTACTAGGGCGCTGGGGAGGCAATGAGAAATGGAGAGAGTATACAGCCATTTTCATCCTAGGGGCATTTGCCACTTGGGCATAGGGAGGGAACTAAGAATCTCAGCATCACAGCTGAGGAAGAAGCACCCTTGGGTGATAAAAAAAAAAAAAAAAACCACACAGAGTTGTTTACCACCTCAAAAAATGCCATTTTCTAGGGCTTAATGAGGCAGAATGCTAAAGACCTACATGGAAAGACTGCAAGCCAATGCAAACTTTGGCAGTCTTGTGACAGGGACCTGCAGGAGGAAGGGCCTTGAACCAGAGACAGAGGTAGACTCTTTCCAGGGTTGCAACCCGGCCTCAACCTGGAACTGTTTATGATTAAATTATGATGAAATTCCATGTTATCTGTCTAGTGAAGAGAGGGATGAGTTCATTACAGAGGAAGATACATCTGAATCCTCTATAATATTCTATACATAATATACAGTCTTTAATAAAAATTATTAAGTATGCTCTCCAGACTCCCCAAGATAACATAACCAAGAAGCCAAAAGTTGACAACAGAAATGCACCCATAGATAAACATGATATTGAGTCAGTTAAAGAATTTAAAATAACTCTAATTTTTTGAATATCAAAACAATAGGGGGTGAAAAATAAGGAATTTTATTAGAGTATTCAAATCTGTAAAAAATGATCAAATAAAAATTCTAGAACTGAGAAATACACTTTCTGAGATTAAGTCATTAGATAGATTACACAAACTGATTTTTAGATGCAGAAGAGAGGGGATTAGTAAATTCAGGGAACAGTAGAAAATATCTGAATTTAAGCAGAAAAGTGGAGTAATGAAAAATATAAAGGAACTTCAGAGAAATGTGGAATACAGTGAAAAAATCTAACAGAAGTGTAGTCGGAACCCCAGAAGGATCAGAGTGAGAATGAAGAGGAAGCAAGGAAGAATTGCAGTAAGGAATGAGGAATAACTGCAGAATTAAATATATGGCCATATACACATAAAAATGAATATTTATTGTCAACTGACTGTATAAAACAATAACAGAAATGTTTCAACCAAGTTTAAAATATATGTAGAATTAAAAGAATGGCAATGATGATACAAAAGATGAGAAAAAGTAAATGGAATTAAAGAATTCTAGTGTTCTAAAATTAGTAGGAATTTGGTAAAAAATCATTTCCATTAGATTGTAATAAGTAAAGGGTTCATATTCTAATTTGGGGGCCCAATGTCGAAGAATAGTAAAAGAATGTATAACTAACAAATTAATTAAGAAAAAACTAAACATTTCTGATTCATCCAAAAATAAAGGCAAGAAATGAAAGAAAAAGGGTCAAATAAAAACCAGGTAACAATATGGTAGATAGAAACCAACATGTACCAACAATTACTTCAGATTTAAAAATATTAAACATTCTAATTAAGAGTCCAAGGTTATCACACTGGAAAAAATATGAACCCCAGCTATATTCTGCTTATGATAGATATACCCTAAATATAAGAACATAGGAAGGTTAAGAATAGAACTATGCACAAGGACACAGCATGCAAATATCAACCAGGATAATGTGATGGGTCTAACTCTTATCAGACTAAGTAGACTTTATAGTAAGGAGCATTACTAGACATAAACAAGGTGTGGTAGTTATTTATTTACTGTCTTTCAACTCCAAAAGTATCCTTCACCCATTTTTACTAGAACTGAATTCTGCATACCGCATTTCTCTTTTTCCAGCTGGCCACCAATAGAGGGTACTAGAGAAACACTGCAAAGTTGCAAGGAAAAGAAAGGACTTTTCCTTCTAGTGTTCTGTTTCAACCAGTAGCTTGTGGATCTAAGCCAGCATTTTGTAAGAGTCCAGGCAGCATTTATCTCTGCTGTTGTGGCCCTCACAAAAGGGGTCTTTTTTGGCAAGTTTCCTCATCACATCCTCACTTTTCTTCCAGTTGCCAGGTAAGGGAGTCTCATTTCAGTTACTATTTGTGGGCAGTGAGTTCCAAGGGCAGGTACATCCTCTGCTCAGAGGTTTGAATCTTAGCCTTGCAGAACCTCCTCTAAGATTCCACATTCCTTTTTTGCTTACTTTCAGCTCTAAGAGGAGTAGCCTGCTTGCTTCAGGCCCTAACTCTATAATCCTTGGAGTTCTCTTTCTGCTCTTTTTAGTAGCTAGTCACTTTTTAATTCAGTTAACAATTCTTTGTAGTAAATCTGTTTAATGTAGTTTCTGTTTTCTGACTGTAGCTTAACTGATATAGAAGGATATTTTAAACAATAATTATACTAGTATAATTAGTATAGTATAATAACTAGTATAGTATAATTCTAAATCTGTATTCAGTCAATAACATGGCTTTAAAATACATAAAGCAAAAAATTCACAGAAAATAAGAGGACAAATTAACACATCTCCAATCATAGTAAAAAATTTAACAGAACTTTCCCAATAGCTGACTGATTTTCAGAACCCCTCATCCTAAAAAAAAGAAAAAGAAAAAAGAAAAGGAAAGGAAAAAAAAACTTTTAAGGACACAGAAGTTCTGAGTAACACAAGTAATGAACTGGACCTAATTGATACATGTAGAATCCTGCATCAAAGAACATCAGAATGTGCATTCTTTTACAAATGTACCTGAAACCTTTACCAAAATTGAACATAGCTTAATTGTAAGTCAAGCCACAACAAACTTCACATTTTATATGGAAATAAGAATAGCCAAGATAAACCTGAAAAACAAAGCTGGAGAATTTAAGCAAATAATTGAGAATTATTACAAAGCTACAATAATTAAAGCATGATGGTTTTGATGCAAACGTAAATAATTAGACCATTTGAAAAGAATAAAAAGCTCAGAAATAGACCCACACATAAATGACCAGTTAATTTATGAGGTGAGTGACCCTGCCATGAAAGGAGGAAAATTATGGTCTTTTAAATTAATGGTACTTGGCTAAGTCCAAGGGAAAAAATAAATTTGACTCCTACATTACATAATACACAAAAATTAATTCCAAATACATTGAAAAACTAAACACAAAAGCCAAGTTCTTAGAAAAAAAAACATAAAATATTTTCATGACTTTGGAGTAAGCAAAAATATCTTAGGCAGGACACAAAAATTAATGAATTTGAGTAGGTTATAAGTAATAACATTACTTATGAAATGTAGCATGAAAAAGGCTGAAAATCCAGTAGAGAAATGGACCAAAAATTTTAGTAGATGTGTCACAAACAAGGATTTCCAAATGACTAATAAACTTATTAAAAAGTTGCCAACTTCATTAAATATCCAAGGAATGTAAATTGAAATCCCAGATTAGATGCAACCACAAATCCACCAGAATGATTAAAATAAAAAAGATAGGGGCGCCTGGGTGGCGCAGTCGGTTAAGCGTCCGACTTCAGCCAGGTCACGATCTCGCGGTCCGTAAGTTCGAGCCCCGCGTCAGGCTCTGGGCTGATGGCTCAGAGCCTGGAGCCTGTTTCCGATTCTGTGTCTCCCTCTCTCTGCCCCTCCCCCGTTCATGCTCTGTCTCTCTCTGTCCCAAAAATAAATAAACGCTGAAAAAAAAAATTTTTTTTAAATAAAAAAGATAGACAATACCAAGTGTTGGAAATTATATTGTGTAACTGGAACTATTACATACAGTTTATATGAATGCAAATTTGTACAACCACTTTGGAAAACTGGCAGCACCTAGTTTCTCCTATACCCTATGTCTGGGTAAATTTTTTTTCTCCCATAAGCCTGGCACAAATGCATACTTATGATAAAAAATACACATGGACAAGAATGTTCTCAGTAGCACTATCCATAGCAATAAAACATTAAAAATATTCTAACGTCAATCAACACTAGAAAAGAGATATAAATCATAGAATATTTATATAATGAAAAAATATTATATGGCACTAGAATAAATGAACTACAAATACAAGCAATCACATGAAAGAATCTCACAAGTAAAATGTTGAGGGATACAAAAGAATATACGCTGTATAATTTATTTTTAAAAGGGTCAAAATTAATTTGTGGTGTTAGAAGTCAGAAAAGTGGTTACTATTGAGAGGGTGGGTAGTAAGTGAAATGGGCCAGGAGGGTGTTCCTGGGCTTACTGATATCACCATTTATTATCTATCTATCCATCCATTCATCAATCTATTGATCCATATCACACTGTACATTTACAATTTGTGTACTTTACTAAATATGTTATACATCAATAAAAGGTTTACACTAAGAAAATGACAGACCAGGACAGCTTGAAATTTCACAAACTGCATGGGATAAGCAGAAGTTGTTCGCTGTCATTATCATAATTTTTTAAAGTTTAGTTACGATGAAAGAAAAAAAATCCCTCTGTGCTTCCTCACTTATGACCAATCTCCTTACAACTGTTTGATATATTAATTGGTAAGTATGATGACCTTACGACCAGATCAATGACCTCAGGACCAACCTTACTTCAGTCAATACTCAATCCTAAGGAAAAGGTGTGAAGAAGGATGTCTCAATACTGAGGACAGAAGGGAGATTTTTTGAAATTATAGCTCTCTCCTCCCCACCCCCAATTCTATCCCACTATTCCTGACAGCATATTATAGATAATAAAGATCTGAGAGAATAAAAAAAAAAAATTGAGAATTAGGGAGATGGAAAAATGAGTGGAAAACGGAGGTAGTCATCTGCCATTGGAAGATGAGAACAAAGACAGATGACCAGGTTAGCATGGGTAGTAGTTGAACAGATTCTGTAACAACAAAGTAACAAGGTCCATGGAAGATAGAATTTCTGGGAGAAAAGGGGGAAAATGGCAACTGCATGAAAAGATAAAGCTTCTATGAACTTCAGATTATCTCTACTTTTCTACATTTATGGAATTTGTCAATGAATGTATGGGCAACATCTGAAGGGATTCTGTATATAGGTTGAAATGTTTAAATTCATAAATAGTATCATTTTTAATGTATATAAAATCTTGTCCCTTAGGCTGGTAATGACCCTCATGTTTAACATAATGTTCCCTTCACTGTTAATTACATTAGTTAATATAAAATATGGGGACATTAACTGAGATCTGAACTTTTGAGAATCTTTAATTAAGCCTTGCCCCTAGTACCTAAGGAGATTTAGATGCTTTCTATGTGTTCCTTCCTCTAGCATTCTCCTTCTCTGAGCAGTATTCTGTGGACTCTCAAAACACACACACACACACACACACACACACACACACACACACACACACACCCTTACCTTCCAAGAGTAAAGACTAGGTATGTTCAGCCTAGGAATATACTGAGAGCTGACTGTGGAGGCCATGGGCTATTGCAATCCCCTTTTTTCCCCCTACAATTAAAATTTAAGTTTCCAAATGTCTGCTCTACAGGGATGTGAAGTAGTTATTATGTCATGGTTTTTATTCCTTACACCTTCATGTTAACAAAATTGAGCTGATTTTTAACAATTTAAATGCACTTTTTTTTGGAAGGGGGTGACAATACAATGTCTTCTCAAGCTATAACTTAGGTGATCTTTAAAGACATCATTGAATTCTTCTGCTTGAGTTATGCTGGCTAATAGGAATTTAAGTGCTAACTAGTGGGAAAGCATTGAAGCATTCATGCATGTGAAATCAGATGAACACCCACAATGTGGAATTTCCTAAGGAAAGTTATTCTAGCGAAGAAATACAGGCCCAGGTTGAGTGCCAGTAACTTTTCAACTAACATGTGGAGCTATCATCCTAATAAGTAACAACTAAAGGTGCCTAAAGTAAAGTAAGACCAGCATTTTCAAGTCCATATTTTCAAACACATTTAAAAAACACCAACTCAAACAGAGTTATATACAATTCCCTTCCTCTGTTGAAGAAATTTAATCTTAGTTTCTAAATTTTGGTTCCATATATCAATGTTTACTCTTGAAAGGCACATGCACAACTTATTTAAGTAAACCTTAAATAAACAAATCTTATTTACCTTAATAAATAGCAATGTGTCAATGAGATTATTTAATAAGCAATGTTTTATTATTTATTAAGATTTAACTTTTATTTAACTTAAATAGCCAGATAGAACAACTAATTCACCTGTGAAAAGAAATTGAAATCAAAAGCTCTGATTTCTATTAGTGATTTTTATTTCTGTTAGTAATTATAATATGTCTCCCTGAAACATTTTATTTAAAATGATCTACTTAAAAACCATTTAAAACTATTTACTTAGAACTATTCTATTTAAATCAATTTTCTACTTGTCATGCAATTCTAGGTTGCAATGTGATTTCAGCTTCTACTCATCAAGGTTAAAGGGACACATTCTAATACATATCCTGTGTCAAATCAGTTCAATTACCTTTCAAAATTGCCTAAAATTGTGAAATACTGGTGGTTCAAATACACGACTCTAAGATATTTCATACTAAGTGTATACCACATCATGCAGTGGTAAATAAATTTATGCCCAAGCCTTTCTAAAAAGTAGTAGAGGTAAAGCTGAATCTTTGCTATCATGTTTATTTTACAGCAGTTTTTCCCATCATATAATTTAGGATGATGTTGATGTTGATAACAATCATGGCCATTGGGTCCTCAGTTTCCTCATTTACAAAATGGTGTTAATGATAATATCTGCCTCATGTGTTGTTGAGAAGATTAATAGAAGAAGGTTACCTGATAATAGTAGGTGCTCAATAAATGTTAACTATTATAATATTGTTATTGCCATTTTTATTATTGCTCTTATTGCTCAGAAATTTTAAAAAATTGGATAATTAGGAAAATGTTCTTTATATTGGACACCTGGATCATGCTCATTTATCATGTATATTTTTAAATTTAGCCAGAGCTGTGATAAGTTATAGTCTCTCCTTCAGTGATCTTTAAGCTAGACTGCTGTAGTATTTTATTTTATTAACATCCCTGAAAAAATTCAAAAAGGCTCTTCATAGGTGCAAAATGTAATAACTTGAATGTTACTTTCCAGGAAGATGATTCAATATATTTTACCCGAGTAAAGAGACAATATTCTGGGCTCCCAGATATAAAAGGATTTAAAAACCCTTGAGCATATGGTGTTTGTATGGCTTTTGTTACCATAGCCTACCTTTATTGGGGCACCTATTTATCTATTTTCAACTGATGTGTCACATAAAAGAAAAATAAAGACAGAAATTGCAGTCAAATTCTAGAGAGAGTGTTGTTTTAGTAGAGAGATGTGGTTTTAGTAGAGAGATGTGGTTTTAGTCATCGTGTCTTAATTTGAAAATATTCTCCTGCAGTAAGGAATAAACTGTGGGTTTATGACTAGAGATCAGTTGAAGGTTCTATATCTCCTGATTAGGATTCATGTTCATTTGTTGTTTTCTTTTAAGTTGTAATCAATGTCTAATGTGCTAGTTTCACTGTTCAGAAGATGAATAACTTTATGCATTTAGGGCAGTTTCTTTACAAGCAGTTCATTCTGAACAGTGGCAAAAAAATAAATAAATAAATAAATAAAAAGGTGTTTTTCCTGAGTGTCTTTTAAAATTCTTTCTCTTTGGAGATATCTTTAAAACTGACCAGACTGGAAGTTTTAGCCATTTGGTTATAATAACACTGATGAGTAACAGACTGAGCAGGGTTGAACAGGTACTTAAATGAAAAGTCCACTTTGGGAACAAAAAAAATCTCAGTTCTGTCTTGATTATGCACTTGTGTTGCACACCATGGCAACTCACCAACTTAGGTTGGTTCTATGCACTTGAAAAAGAGGTTTAAAACTGTTTTAAACTTCTGTGAAACACTACACAACATAATCTTGCCTTCAGCTGAGTCCCTTTATTCCCCATCAGAATCAATATTCCATTCTTTATTCAAATCAGGCCAATGAAGAAAACTACAGAATGTGTATAGAGTTAGGCAGTTTGAAGGATTCTGGCCCATTTCTTCCTTCCAGTACAATCTTTTTCTCTTCTCTCTTACCTTTCACTTTATAAAGATATTTGAGCTCTTGCCACACATGAAAAAACAAAAACGAAAACATAACCCTGTAAAATATTATTATTGGGTCCTAATCAAATTAATTTTTCCATTTGGAGGAAAGCAGTACATCCAGCCTGCAATAATATTTAAAAGAGCACCTGAATGGCATCCAAGGTCTAACTGGTGAAATGTGAAAGATCCAAAGCCCTTTGGTGTGCATAATAACATTATTAGCACACTAAATTTAATCATAAAATGTTAAATTATCAATACAAATAAATTTTCATGCATTTATTTCAAACTAGTGGCTTACTGAAAATGGCAAACACTTAGCTGGTGTTTTAAAAACAGAGATCCTTCCTGATACCTATAAATACTTCATAAACAAGGAATGTGAAATTTTACTTTATTTATTTTTTATTTTAGAGAGAGCACAGCAGGGGAGAAGGGGCAGAAGGAGAGAAAGAATCTCAAGTGGGCTCCACACCCAGGTCAGGGAGGGGAGGTGTGACGCCAGGCTCCGCATGGGGCTTGATCCCACTACCCTGGAATCATGACCCTGGCCAAAATCAAGATTCAGACGCTCAACCAACAAAGCACCCAGGCACCCCAAGGAATGTGAAAGTTTAAGCAAGGTTGACAGCTATTTTTCATTGCTCATGCTGAACCACCTTTGCACGGTAGGCTCCTTGTGAAAGACGTTCATTCACAGATTCAATGATTCACTCACTCATACATGGAACAACACATTTTATGCCAGGCATGTTAGAATACATGGATGGAATCGGGGCGCCTGGGTGGCGCAGTCGGTTAAGCGTCCGACTTCAGCCAGGTCACGATCTCGCGGTCCGTGAGTTCGAGCCCCGCGTCGGGCTCTGGGCTGATGGCTCAGAGCCTGGAGCCTGTTTCCGATTCTGTGTCTCCCTCTCTCTCTCTGACCCTCCCCCGTTCATGCTCTGTCTCTCTCTGTCCCAAAAATAAATAAACGTTGAAAAAAAAATTAAAAAAAAAAAAAAAAGAATACATGGATGGAAGACAATGGTCTGTGTCTGAGAAAAAGAGCTCAGATTATCTCCTAGCCTACTACTCAGTAGCATTCAATATCTTCAGTCCACGGTCACATCATGAGTTAAGGAGACAACAAACATCTCTTACTGCAAATGATTAAAAAACAAACAGGGGCGCCTGGGTGGCGCAGTCGGTTGAGCGTCCGACTTCAGCCAGGTCGCGATCTCGCGGTCCGTGAGTTCGAGCCCCGCGTCGGGCTCTGGGCTGATGGCTCAGAGCCTGGAGCCTGTTTCCGATTCTGTGTCTCCCTCTCTCTCTGCCCCTCGCCCGTTCATGCTCTGTCTCTCTCTGTCCCAAAAATAAATAAACGTTGAAAAAAAAAATCATTAAAAAAAAAAAAACAAACAAAAAAACCACTCTGTACTGTGAAATAGTCATCATCTTTCACGTGATTGCAGGTAGATGTCCTCAAAATATACACTTCATTGAGAAATACAAATTAGGATAAAACAAAACAACAAAAAAATCTATTACTCAGAAACCAAATATGATCCTAGCTTTCCCTTTCTCATCCAAGTGGGAATGAGATACCGCGGGTCAGTGAACTGGATAGGGAAACACTTTGGAACTCCCTACCTTTCAACTGCCTGCATAAAAATGATTCCTCGGCTATTTATTAGGGTTATCTACAAGCAACGTTCCTTGTTCTTCGGTGCGAAGGAAGACCAGAAGCCCTGGGTTTCCACAATTTACTTGTGCTTTCCCCTGAAGGTCACCACCCTTCCTTCCCACCCAGCCAGTAAAAGTGAAAAGTTTTAATTGAGCGCACTTGAACTTCTTCCTACCTATTGAGCTGTGGGTCAACCCAGCGGAGGCGGGGCGGAGCTCTGGACTCCCAGCTGCTGCATCTGCACAGGCCAGAGTCCAAACGTCCCTATCTGAGACCACGCCGGTCTGTGCGCTCGCGGGGGGCGCGCAGGTTTGAAACGTCACGTTCCGCGCGACTCCGCCCCGCCCCTCCCCAAGGTGCTCCACCCGCGAGACCTGGCAGGCTTCTCCGTGACATTTCTGAACAAGGCGCGATTTTTTTTACCTTGAAAAAAAAAAAAGTTTGTATTTTTGCTTCTGGATACAAGAATAATTTGTAAAATTCCAAAATGTGTACATAATGTAAAAATTACCTGTATTCTAAAGAGAAACACTAAGAACACTTACTGTGTATCTTTGTGGTCTTTTTGCTAAGAATAGATAGAAATAAATAGATCGTGCCTCTTCTCGGCCTCTAACACATAAATATGCAGGTATCATATACATAAATAAACTTTATAAAGTTTTGTACATTAAAAAAATTGTTTTAATGTTTATTTATATTTGAGAGAGAGAGAGAGAGAGAGTGAGTGTGGGGGGGGGGGAGGGGCAGAGAGAGAGGGAAACACAATCTGAAGCAGGCTCCAGGCTCTGAGCTGTCAGCACAGAGCCCAGAGCGGGACTCAAACTCGTGAGCTGTGAGATCATGACCTGAGCCAAAGTTGGTTGCTTAACTGACAGCCACCCAGGTGGCCCAGACATCTTTTTTAAAGAACAGTATTTTTACTCTAAAATATACATATGTAGGAGTTCAAACCCTGATTGTATGTATTAAGGAGAACAGCCATGTATCTATCTTCTCTACATTTAGGAAGAATATTATTAACACATTTGAAAAAAACCTATGTACCTCTAAGGACTGCATCACTCTGCTAAAAACTGTTACTAATTGTATGACATTCCCTTGCTTTTCCTTATAGTTTAACAAATCATATAGGTATCACTTTTTACTGAAATATGGTACACGTACAGAAAAATGAATTAAACCGCAAGTATGTTCAATGAATTGTCATTAAGTGAACTCAGCAGGGTAAGCACGATCCAAATAAAAGAAGTAAAACATTTCTACCACATCAGAAGCCCCTTCTAATCACTACCTGTGTTTTTATTCCCCAAAGGTAATCATTGCCCTGGCTTTTTAACACAATGGTTTAGTTTTGCCTCTTTTTGAAACTTACAAAAACAGTCCAGTCATGATTTTACTGCTCTATATTGCCAATGACTATAGCTATCTTTTACAAAGTACACTCAATATAATGACTTTTAAATTGGAAGTCTACTTTGTCTTCCTCACATAACATTGGATAGCATTCATTTTACATGCCATTTAACATTCCACTAAAATATTATTTATTTTCTACATACTCTAGTGGGTGGATATACCATGATTTTATTTTATTGGGAGTATCAGTGTTTTTGTTATTGTTTTTGTTTTTTGCCAAATTTTCCCAAGCAACTACATATCCTCATGCACATCTTTTGGTGTACTTTTTGGGGTTATTTCTTTAGGATTACTCTTATAAGTGGAATTTCTAAGTCAAAGAGCATTAACTTTTTAATAGCCCAGTGTCCTGCTGTGATGTTGATTTACTAAAAAATGATGCCAATTTATAATCCTGCTAGTAGTACTCTGTGATGGTGTCTCATTTCAACTTCCCCAACAGCAGTTTTTGTCATCTTTGTTAATTTGGTAGGTAAGGAATATTTCCCTTTGATTTTCATATTTGCACTGCCTGGTTACCAGTGAAGTTGATTATACATGTCTATTATGTATATATATTTCTCTTTTTATGTCTTATTTATACGTTTTTTTTTTCCCCAGTCTTTCCAAGTTTTGACATTGATTTCTCCAAGAGTAGGCAGCTACTCTGCTTGAGTCCCTTAAGTCAATGATTGGGCTAAATCTCAAAGCTGTCATATGAATTCCTTCAAAGTTTTAAAATATCTGTTGAATCCCACACCCCTCCCATAGGTGGCAGGATAGCGCTGGTTGGTTTCAATTTCTTTACCGCACTGCAGTGACTGAGTGAGGTAAGTCAGGTCCTTCTACCCTCATATGCAACTGAAGAAAATTACTTTTCCACAAATGACTTATGCAGTTTGCTGAATGGGAATTTGAACCTGTATCTTCCCATTTAGATCTCTACTTTTAATAATCTTGAGCTAAAAGTTTTCCCTCTGTCATCACAGGTCAAATAGTTCAGATTTTGTTAGGTATGGAAGCCTATGTATTTCAGACGTGGAAAGAGTTTGTAAAACCAGGCAAAAGAGTAAGTAATTGCTGCAGAATGCAAACTACATGAGACGGACTCTTATACTCCTTAAATAAGGAAAATAATCCCCCAAATGATGCCACCATGCATGGCCATGAAAGTTGTACATGGCACAACTCCAGAGAAGGCATCATCCACATCCATTATGAATAATATGAATGACGTCCTCTGGACTTGTGCAGTGCCACACCTGCATAATCGTATACAGCACTTTCTCAATATTTATTTTTTATAATCACAAGTTATTTCCAAGCACAGGTCAGTGTAAACTAAAAATAGAATAAGTGATTTTGGATTAGAAACCTCTTCCTGAACTTGGCTTTTAGTTGTCAAAACAATTGATACAAAAATTTGATAAGCCAAGGATCGTTGTTCCAGAAAACATCAAATAATATTAAGGACAAAAAAATTTAAGGCAACATTGTCCCCATAGAAATATGGTTAAAACACTTTCTGTTGGTGTGTATAAAGACCTTTCATGTGCCAAAAGAAAGTAGGACATTTTCTTACAAATACCAGGCAAATGCAATACAGATTCTCTAAGACCAGTTACCTGGTGAGCCAGTGAATAGGAAAGTACTCATAGGGATAAGAAAGAGACCACGCAGTTAGCAATGAACGTTTTATACTAGAAGCCATTTTAGAGACCATCTTGTCTTGCAGTTACGAATTGTGGTTACTTGTTCAGTCACTCAGCATGAAGTTAGGAGGAATGATTACTAGAGATTGCAGATGGCCCTAAGTGAAACTATCACCTAAGGCTCTCTGAGTTGCTGAAGATAGAGGAGTCAGGATAACTCGGGCATTTTAGTGTTTTCTTTCAGTTAACCTGCTTCCCCTCACTCCACCTGAATATCACATACTTTAATATTTCGTACACCTCAGTCAATAAGTATTAGGTTATTTTTTTTCAGTGAAGCATTGTATCATAGTCCTAGAAAGAATACTGATTCAGAACTAAAAGACAGGACTTAAGCTCTTCCATTAGCAAACTGGCTGCAGTTCCTTATCTGTAGCATTTAGGCTTTGAAGTAATTGATTACTAAGATTTTTTTCTCCTCTAAAACTCTGTGTGTGTGTGTGTGTGTGTGTGTGTGTGTATGATTTAAGTATGTATTTTATTATTTTTTTATTTTTTTATTTTTTATTTATTTATTTATTTTTTTAATTTTTTTTTCAACGTTTTTATTTATTTTTGGGACAGAGAGAGACAGAGCATGAACGGGGGAGGGGCAGAGAGAGAGGGAGACACAGAATCGGAAACAGGCTCCAGGCTCCGAGGCATCAGCCCAGAGCCTGACGTGGGGCTCGAACTCACGGACCGCGAGATCCTGACCTGGCTGAAGTCGGACGCTTAACCGACTGCGCCACCCAGGCGCCCCAAATATGTATTTTAGAAAAAGAACATCAAAAAAACTTTCACATGAGCTCAAAGTAGAAAAATCAACACACACAAAACTATAACACATATTTATTTCTTTTTTTTAAGTTTTTATTTAAATCCCAGTTAGTTAATAACATACAGTATAATACTAGTTTCAGGTGTACAGTATAGTGATTTTATACATCACCCAGTGCTCATCACGACAAGTGCACTCCTTAATCCCCATCACCTATCTAACCTATTTCCCTACCCATCTCCTCTCTGGTAACCATCAGTTTGTTCTCTGTAGTTAAGAGTCTGTTTCTTGGTTTGCTTCTCTCTCTCTCTCTCTCTGTTTTCCCTTTGTTCATTTGTTTTATTTTTTAAATTCCACACATTAGTGAAATCACATGGTATTTGTCTTTCTTTGACTTATTTTGCTTAGCATAATACTCTCTACCTCCATCCATGTCGTTGCAAATAGCAAAATTTCATTCATTTCTGTGGCTGAGTGTGTGTGGGTATATATATATATATGGAGAGAGAGTGTATACACACACACACACACACACACACACACACACACACATACATATATTGCACTGCTAGGTATTTATCCAAAGAATACAAAAATACTAATTCAAAAGGGTACATGCACTCCAATGTTTATAGCAGCATTATCTACAATAGCCAAATTATGGAAACAGCCCAAGTGTGTGATGATTGATGATTGTAGGGCAGTTCTCTTTTTAACTTTTTGAGGAAACTCCATTCTGTTTTTCAGAGTGGTTGCACCAGTTTGCATTCCCATCAACAGTTCAAGAGTGTTCCCCTTTATCCACATCCTCACCAACACCTGTTGTTTCTTGTGTTGTTGATTTTAGCTATTCTGACAGATGTGAGGTATTATCTTATGGTAATTTTGATTTGCATTTCCATGATGGTAAGTGATGACGAGGACCCTTTCATGTGTCTGTTGGTCATTTGTATGTCATCTTTGGAAAAATGTCTGTTCATGTCTTCTGCCCATTTTCTTAAATTGGATTGTTTTTTGGGTGTTGAGTTTTATAAGTTCTTTATATATTTTGGATACTAACCCTTTATCAGATGTGTCTTCTCCCATTCAGTAGGTTGCCTTTTAGTTTTGTTGATTATTTCCTTCATGGTGCAGCTTTTCATCTTGATGTAGTAGCAATAGTTTATTTTTCCTTTTGTTTCCTTTGCCTTAGGAGACGTTTCTAGAAAGAAGTTGCTATGGCTGATGTCAGAGAAGTTGTTGTTAGTGCAATTATAAATGGGACTGGTTCCTTAATTTCTCTTTCCTCTTCTTCATTATTGGTGTATAGAAATGCAACAGATATCTGTACATTGATTTTGTATCCTGCGACTCTTGAATTTGTTGATCAGTTCTAACAGTTTTTTAGTGCTTTAAGATTTTCTATATATAGTATCATGTCATCTGAAAATAGTGAATATTTTACTTTTTCCTTGCTGATTTAGATTTATTTTGTTGTTGTTGTCTGATTGCTAAGGCTAAGACTTCCAGTCCTATGTTAAATAACAGTGATGAGAGCGGACATCCCTGTCTTGTTCCTGACTGGAGATGAAAAGATATCAGTTTCCCTCATTGAGGATGATAATAGTTGTGCGTTTTTATATATGGACTTTATCTTCCTTCTGAACATACTTTGTTGAGGGTTTTTATCATGAATGGATGTTATATATTTGTTTCTGATATTATCCCTGGTCATTCTTTTACATATCCTTTATAAAATACCTATTCTATTTGTAATAGTAAATATCATAATTTCTTACAAAAGCCAAAGAGATTAATGCTCTCTTTTGCACATATAGTGTAATTTCGTCATCTGAATTGTCTTCAAAATTCTTTATTATGATTGGCAAAAATTTTGGTGAGGAAAATACAAGAAATGTGTTTCCTGTTCTTTGGAATAGGCTTAGCAATTACCTTCTGCTAAAGTGCAAAAGCAATTATGTGCTTTCCCTTGCAAACACAGATTGTTTAAGTTTTGTCCTTGTCTTGAAGTTACGGGAAAAGCAAATTAATGAGCAGGCTTGATATTGTTGAGCAAATTCAGGGGCTACCCCTGAGGATGCATGCTGAAGTCTCATTATTACATTTGGGGCCTTCACAGGGTGTGGGAGCCCCGTGGAACCTCTGGAGCCAATTTTGCAAATTCCAGGTATAGCCCTGCTTGGTCAAATAGCTATTAGTTTCTGTTTGGAAATGGGTGAAGTTTAACTTTACATCCTTCTTGCCTGTTTCGGCATCTCTTGCTCTCGGCGCCAGCTGCAGATACTTCATTTGGGGCTCTCAAGGCTAAAGTTTAGAAACAATAGTCCTTAGAATAGCAAACACAGGATTTGAATTTTTTAAAAGAAAAATCTGGAAGCAAACAAAAATAAAAATGTTCATGTTTACAGAGCATTGGTTTCTACATATTACTGAAAGTTCCCATGCTCTTTTCTCTGCCTCAACATAATTTGAGATAAACTTCTTAGATTTCTGTTCTGAATTAGATTTGGATAGGTAGAGCTTCTAGGTCTGGGGAAATTATGCCAGACTCTTCTTTCCAATTCTACTTCTGGTTCTGCTCCCTCTGCCCCAGTGAATATATCCTCTGGCCCCAGGCCATCTTCTTTGAAGGCATCCCGAGCCTGTTGGTCTTATACCATCCCTCTCATGTTTCCTCTGCTGGGTTTTAGGTAGTGGGCAGTGCTGTGCTTATAAACCAGCTCTCAGGAAAACAAACACACACACACACAAACACTGATTTGCAGTGTGCCAATTTCCATATATAAATATTCTTTACAGTGGCCTCTTTTAAACCACTACCACAAGGTCACTGCACATGGCACTGGGAAGAGAGGTGTATACAATTGGCTCCCAGAAGCCAGTAAAGAGCTGGCTCCAGCACACCGTGTCTGTTTTTCTTTACAGACACCTTCTGAGTTTCAGTCCTAGATATCTATAGGCTTTTTGCCCATGATCCATCTATCTTCTTTAATTTTTTATGAATTACACTTATTAGGAGACAAAATCCTTTTTTATTTTTATTTTTTTCCCTTGCTTGGCTAGTTAGTTCCAAGCCAGGTTTTCTGCATCGTCTATATTGTCACTGGGTCCCTCTAATATGCCCACTGCCTTTCTCTCATGCTGTTCTACATCACATCACTCCGGCCACCAGCACAATGTACCTGTTATTCCTTCTTGTTCCAAAGCACATGGCTGCTTGCTAAATTCCCTCTTCCTGCTTAAGGAAAGCTTTCTATTATTTTTAGGTCTCTTTCAGGACAGACAGCAGACAGGTTCTGAGTTTCATGCATGATGAAGCCTTTCTCCACTCAGAGTATTATTTCCATTGATTTCTTTGATGACTGTATCCTTCAGGAAGCTGGGGGCAAAGGAGTGTGATCTTGAGAATCATATGCCTGAGATTTTGCAATATTAAAATTATATTGCACCTTAGGAAAACATAATAGATGTCATACAGAGGAAGTTATATCTGTGGGGGAGTACAGTGAGAGTTCATGGGAAGAGCAGACCCAGACTTGGACCCCCACAAAGGCAACTTACTTATGTCTTGGTGCATAAGTAAGTTGAATGTGTTCAGATGTACATGTATCATTTTATGTTGATCGTTTTCCAAAGTACCTTTACATTGATAAGTATTAGCTATGCCACATATAGCCCATCATGGGGATATAAAGGCTCCTATACAGTCCTGAGGAGAAACTCTCAGGGTGTCCAGGGACTTCTCTGCTTCCATGGACATGTAGACACCTCCAGCTTCTGCACCTCTGTCTTCTTGCTGTACCACCATACCCATATCCTTATTTCTGGCTTAGCCACTGTTTTGCTTAGCATTATATTGCATGCATTTTAGTTAAATGGATATTTATATGACTTTTAGACTTTCTGAGAGAGGATCAATAAGCATGTCCCATCCAACCAAGCTTAGCTGTATTTTATTAGTGGTATCCTGAAAATGCCTCTTTTCTTAAAAAACAAAAACAAAAACAAACACTGTCTAAGACCTTTAGAGTAGAAGGCTTGTAAACAACAACAACAAGAACAACAACAACACCAACAACAAAACCAGAACTCCTTGCAACTCTACTATCGCATTACTGTATGTCCTGAACTCTGAGCCTTTGTTTCCTCAATGGAAAATGAGGAGGTTGGGGCTTAAACTTGGACCTGGATTGCTAGGTCCTTTCCTGCTGCATCCCTGAGTTGGTAACTTTCACAGTAACAAAAAGATGAGGTGGGGTTGGAGGGTTGTGGGATGTGGCTAGTGAGGAAATAGGTGATTTTTGAGATGGCCTCTTTCTGACTGCAGCCCTCACAGCTAAGGTTACTAAATGTATCAAAATTAGAAGATGCTCAGTTACACTTGAATTTTAGATAATCAATGAATAATTTTTAGTACCTATCCATTACAAATAAGACATAGAACATGCTTACACTAAAATTATTTGTTGTTTATCTGAAATTCGAATTTAACCTGTTTTTCTGTATTTTGTCTGGCAACTCTATCTGATGGCAGATAACAGCATAATCTGCCTCGACAAGTTGGGCTGGACAAGTAGGGCATTTTAGCAAAGAACAGAACATCAGTTTGTAAAGACAGAGGTGGGTAATCACTTGGTACCTGTGCAGCATGGGGTGGGGAAGGTGTTGCTTTTTCTTTTTTTGCCCAGGTTGTAATACCACTTCTGTGATTTAAAAAAAAACAAACAAACAAAAAAAAAAAAGCTGTGTGACATTTCAGTACTGACATAAGAAGTCACCAGGCTAATCCCCAAATAGACCTAAGAACTCTACATGGAGTTGTAGATAGGAAAGATCAGTTACCATAAGAAGGGAAAGATGAAAGAAAAACGATTAGACTTTTTACTTAAAGCAGAAAATATTAGCATTACGTCTGGTTCAGGAATGGAATTGAATGACTTTGTAGTTTGTATTTAAAACGGAGAAAGAAAACTAATAATAGAAGAGTGGAAAAGTTTTAGTAAGTGTTAAATAAGTGTAACATTTAATCAGGGTGCTGCACCAGTATTTTCTTAATCTTCAGCCGCTTGCCAAAAACGACGGTCATGCATTTGTGCAGAAGATTATTGCATCGCTCTCTTCCATTAGTCTAATGCATATTTAGTAGGTAGAGCTTATTAACTAGATAACGGGAGCCACAGCAGTATTGTGACTGCTGACATTTTATTGTCTACCCACCAGTTGACAGGCCTTATTACTGATGGCAAGCAATAGATGCCCCAGCTCCTGACCTGCCTGAGCACAACAGGTTAACCACATCCAGGTTCCATATGTACTCTGCCTCTCATGTTGAGAGATTCTCACATGGTTTGATTTTCTGTTTTAAAGTGGATATATGTATTCATCTAAGGAGGACACAGATTTTTGCCTCCTCTTCCGTATTTCTTTGGAAATTAATCGTGTATAAGGTATAAACACTTGTACAACAAATGCCTTGCTGTGGGTGGACTTCATTTTTCATTCACTCAAAATTACTAACTTAGCACTTCCTCTGGCCTTGCCGTAATGCTTGCCAAAATAAGTGAACAGAGAATCATGATGCAGCATACATGCTAATAAAGGGCTAAAGCATGAGATATGGAGGCACCACTGTGGGCAAAAGTAACTTCTTGCAGAAAGCACATCTGAAAGGTGTTCGGTAGGTGATAACCTCCAGATTAAGACTGAAGAAATAGGAGGAGGGATTATACAGAGGAGGAGGGCAGGCTGAGTAGGTAGATACGGGCACTCTAGACACAGGTATTGCATGTGCTAAGGTTCAAGAGGAAAGAGAGCATGACACTTTTGGAGCATTTCAAGGGATTCAGTTTGACTGGCAGAGTGAGTGAAGGAGCTTGCAGTGACAAGGGGTGAGATTCAGGGCTGAGCAGGGTCCAGACTGCAATTGTCTTGATGTCATGCTCAGCAGCTTAGAAATTCCTAGGGACTGTGGGTCACGTTCAGAAGTATTTAAAAAGGAGAGCTGTTTAATAAAATCACTGGCTACAGGGTGTAGTATGTTGGAAGGACCACACAGGAGGAAGAGAGATGAGCTAGAAGCTGTAACAGTAATCTAGAAGAGGGTTTCCTAGGTGCCCTCTTTCCCATTCTCAGATTGGCAATTTCAAACGTTCTCCCTCTCCTCATACCTCCGATCCCATCTCCTGATCTGTCACTCTCAACACAAGACCTCTCCTATTCAGAAAGAGAGAGACTCAAGAGTCTCCTTGGTGCTGAGCTCTCCCTCCACACATGCTGGCTGGTCTCCGCTGTGTTCTGGACCCCAGATGTCTGCCCTCCTCAGAGAACTTGCTCTCACATTCAGGCCCTCCCCACTTCAACACCCCCTTCTGCTTACAGCTTCTCTCTCACCAGCATTGACCCTGGCATGATGGTGGTGTGAATTAGGCAAGCAGCAGTGGACATGGAAAGAAACTGACAGATTCAGGTATATAGAGAAAGAAAAACTGTGTGGATTTTGTGTTTAATGTGAAATGATGTCAGAAAAAATTCTATAGGTATCACTCTTAATTTGTACATATGTGCATACATCTCTGGCTCAATAAAACAGAAAAGTTTGGGAAGCCATGTACTAAAGCCAGAGAAATTTCCAGAGCGCCAGGAGAGGATTTGCAACAGGCTACATGTGAGTACCTAATGAGTTATGCTCTGACCATGGGAGTTGTAGGACTCCACTTCATGTCCCAGTGGAAATACCTAATGAGCAGTTGTTTACATGGGTCTGAGTCTCAGCAGAGAAAACTGGGGTGTAATTCTGGAAGTTTTCGGCATATGGATGGTAAATGAATCTATGGCAGTAGATTAAATCACCCAGGGGTAATATTTTAACATAAGAAGAGAAGGAGGCTGAGGGTGGAACCTCAATACCCTCCTTAAAGGGATGAGCCCCCAAAAAGGGACTGGAGACTAAAAAAGAGACTGAAGCCCCAAAAAAGAGACTGGGCAAGGAAAGTCAGGAGAGTGTAGTGTCATGGAAGATGCAAAAAAGGGAGAATTTGGGGGAAAAAAAGACCAATAAAACGTGTTACACAGAGCCAAAATATCAAGTAAGCGTAGGATTAGGAAGCATTTATTGGATCGGTAAAAAGAGATCATTAGCAAGGGAAGTTTTAATAGTTTGTGGGTGGGGTAAGATGCAGAAAATTGAGAAATGTGTGGGAGGAGAGTAAATGGAAGTAACTAGCATAGGAAAGGTCAGGAGAGTTTATTTTAAGGTGGGTGAGACTTGGGAGAGTGGTGCTTGGGGGAGGAAGGGTTTTGAAGACGTAGGAAGGGGAGGGCCTGAGTGTGAGAGCAAGTTCTCTGAGGAGGGCAGACATCTGGGGTCGAGGACACAGCAGAGGCCAGCCAGGCAGGGGGGGAGGGAGAGCTCAGCACCAAGGAGGCTCCCAATGCTCTCTCTCTCTCTGAATAGGAGATTCATCATGTTGAGAGTGACAGATCAGGAGATGGGATCGGAGGTGTGAGGAGAGGGAGAACATTTGAAATTGCCAATCTGAGACTGTGAGAGAGAGGGTGCCTAGGGAAACCCAGAAGGTTTACCAGACAGGTGTGAGTACCCAGTGGATGTGGAAGCCATAAACAATATGGAGTCAATCTGAGCAGTTGTGTGATTTCCTCCATTAGCGCTCAGAAGTGGTGATGTGAAGGCTAAGAAAGGAGGCAATGAAATTGATTTAAGGCTAGGAAGTTCCAGGCAGTGTGATGAATGGCAAAAGTCTCCTGGCCAGAGAGGAAGAATTGAGGACCATGGAGATGAGGAAACTGACATCCGCAGAGAAAGAATTGATTATTGAAGGACATGGAGAATTGAGGGTTGAGGATGGAGAGACATGGAGAGCAAAATAACATCTTCAAATAAAACGCCCACATAAGAACTTTGGTTTGCAAAGATAGGTGCTTGCCAAGACTTTCTTAATGAAATTTGTAACATTAGAAATAAATTAATAAATTAATAGCTAGGGTGGAAATACAACATGACTATAGAAAAATTGTGGATTATTACATGAAAATGAAAATTAAAATTACCATAATGTCAGTGGGAATTTATAGTGCATAAATATATTTGAGGAGAATATAGATGTAGCACTTTCCCAAGGAAGGAGCATGTATTACAGACAATAGGAAATAGATTTTACAAGATAACTATTGAAAGCTAGAAAACAAATAATAATTGTTTACATGTAATTTGTAAAGTCCTTTATCATATATAAACTTCAATTATGAGCATAACTATTTACTAGGATGTATGGAGTTGGACAAATGTATGATTGCACATGGCACATAAAAATAAACACATTTATAATAATTAAAATATATAATATTAATAACAGTCCACTTCTGAAACAGTTTCGCTAATATCAAGATTATGCATATTCCATATTAGAAGCAAGTGGTTTTGGAAATAATACATATCAAATAGGGAGAAATCACTGGATCCTCTAGAATCTATGTAACTACTACTACTACATTTTTTGGTATAAGAATAGTATGGAAATCTTAGTTGGAATGTGTAATTATTCTTACTAAAATGCATTCTATTTATTTATTTATTTATTTATTTATTTATTTATTTATTAAATGTTTATTCATTTTTGAGAGATGGAGCATGAGTGGGGGACGAGCAGAGAGAGAAGGGGACAGAGGATCCAAAGGCGGGCTCCATGCTGACAGCAGTGAGCCTGATATAGGGCTCAAACTCATAAACCTGTGAGATCACAACTTGAGCTGAAGTCAATGCTTGACCGACTGAGCCAACCAGGCTGCTCTAACATGCATTTTAAATGGCAATCAGAAAAACACTAGTGACTCTACAATTGCTTAAATCTCGTAGCATCAAGTCACACAGATTATAGTGGGCTACTTTTCAATGTTTCACTTAATTTTTTGCATATTGCAGAAAAAATTGTTTTTCATATATTTGGAATGTCTCCAGAACAATCAAAGGAAAACATACTTTGGCAATCATTCAACTTATGAATGTAAATCTGATTAAACTATATTTTAATTTCAAATTGTTATTTAGAGCCTCGGTGGCTTAGTTGGTTAAGTGACCGCCTCTTGATTTCAGCTCAGGTCATGATCTCATAGTTTGTGAGATTGAGTCCCGCTTGGGCTCTCCACTGACAGTGTGGAGCCTGCTTGAGATTCTCTCTCCTTTTCTCTCTGCCTCTCCTCTGCTTGTGCTCTCTCTCTCTTTCAAATGAATAAACATTAAAAAAACATAAAAATAAAAATAATAAAAACCGAACTGTTATCCAACACTACTTGGAGCTCCATGTTTAAAAACAGATACCACTCATATTGGGCAACTTTGTTTTATAAATACCTACTGGTTCTAGTGTTGAACACTATTAAGGTCAATTATTTCCCTACAAATAAAGCCATGTACCCAGAAATTACCTTTAAGTGGTTTAGAAAAATGAAATAGAAAGTAGATGTAGGGCTTAGGCCAATGGTTGGTGTCTTATTTTGTGTGTAGTGCTGCACAAATATTTACTCTCCCCTCAAATTCCTATTCTACTGCAACGTCTTCTGTTCACATCGTCCACGATCTGCATCACAGTAGCAAATTTTCTGGGATATGGGAAGGAGACACTGTCTTTTGGTGTCTGATAAACTGCTAGCAGGTGGAGAAGCAGATCTTATTTTCTTCCTCCAAAAGCCCTCATCCTTACATGTCTATGCAAGGGTATGTGCATATAGATATGGATAGATACCTTTTTCTCAGCTTGGTGGATGTGGAAAAGAGAGAAGGTGATAGAAGGAGGGCATTTGTATTTCCACAGTAGCAGCAGACATGGGTAAGAAATAATGAAGAGGGTGAAACATGGAAAAGAGAAGAGTGGTGACATGATTTAGTCTGTTTTTCAGTTTTGCCTAGAGTTAGCTGCTATCCTTTCGTGCATTAGAGGAAAAATGACAAAATCTTGGGGGCCAAATGTGGCTTAATATTTATATAAGCTTTAGAGTTTACAAAGGATTTTTTCTACAAAATATCTCTTTTGGGCGGAATTGTAACCCAAATTACAGATAAAGACTTTGAGGCTTGGACTAAGTGATTTACCCAGGTTTCATAGGGCAGAACAGGCATTTGAACTCAGATTTTCTTTTCTTTTCTTTTTTAATTTTTTTTAATGTTTATTTATTTTTGAGAAAGTGAGAGACAGACTGTGAGTGGGGGAGGGGTATAGAGGGAGGGAGATACAGAATCCGAAGAGCATGTCAGGCTCTGAACTGTCAGCACAGAGCCAGATGTGAGGCTCAAACTCACAAACTTTGAGATCATGACTTGAGCCGAAGTCAGGCACTTAACCAACTGAGCCACCCAGGTGCCCCTGAACTCAGATTTTCTGATCTTAGAATGCATGCTCTTTGCACTGTATGAGAATGTTCTCTAACATAAATGCCTATTAGAGTAGTCCAGCTATTACAAAAAATATAAAAGTTAACTTCATTTAATTCTCCCTCCTCACTTTCATTTTCCCCTTTCAGCTCTCTGTATTTAAAGTTTCTATATCCTGAGATTAATGCCATCCTATTAGCACAATATTTTTGCAAGTGCTTACCTTAAATCTAAAGAGAAAGAGAGAGGCAGAGAAGAGGAACTTTTCGGTGAAACACTTAGAAATTCGTGAGAACATTTTTTCAATTACACATAGGTTTTAAATTTTTATTTTAAATAAAAGTTTTCTAGGGTGTAAAACTCATGTTTTATTCTTAGCCTTGCCATGAGTCATTCTCTGCCCTTGGACACCTCACTTAACACGTTGTAACCTAGTAAAAATTTCATTTTTTCAAAAGTAGCTTGTGTTTGGAATGAGAAAACTTTAGTTTCTTTCGTTGTGTTGTCGCTCTGTTTTCTTAAAGTACTTGAGACTCTGGGTGTCCTGCTGTGATTTGTTCAAGCGTAATTTGTAACAGAAATAAGATTGAAAGGTTTGTAGACTTCACGTGAGGATCTCTTCAAAAGGCATCTTTAACGTTGAAGTATGGCTAACCTATTATTTCTTTTCTATGGCCTTGCGTTGGGTCATCCTATAACAGGGCAGCCTGCAGAACCATCCACCGCGAACATCCCTGAAGCTATAACAACGGCTTGCTATGCACATTGAAAACTTGACTACCAACGTTTTAACCTGATTTTTGCTTCATGAGTGGGAATGGGATTAAATTTTGGTTTTCATTTTTAAGGGTTTTTAAAAAATAATTTAAAGCTCTCTATGGCTATTTTCCTACTCATGTTCCATGTCCTTTATCACTGCCCCTAGCTTTTCCCCTCGTATCTTTAAGAATGTCTGCACTTGGATAATTAGGCACTCATGGTTGTGAAAACAAAGGTCACAAAGGTTGACCACTGAATTTGATTTTCCTAAAGGTTTTTTAAAATTCCATGTGAACTCTGAAACATCATCATCATTGATTTTTACTCATTATTGATTATAATTGGTGTTTTGGCTTTGACACACATTTTTCATACATTTGAGTATCCAATAAAAAATTTCATTTGTTGGAATGCGAAAGAGTCATCAATATATACAGCATGTTGGATCTCAGATGGTTGTAGGTAAAAAGTAGATTTAAAGGTATAAGTTTTGGCTTATTTTTGCATAAGTCAATGTTTCACATGGTTTATTATTTTATTTTATTTTATTTTATTATTTTTAAGTTTAGTTATTTATTTTGAGAGAGAGAGTATGCAGGCGTGAGCAGGGAAGGGACAGAATGAGGGAAAGTATCCAAAGCAGATTCTGACTCAGGAATTAATCCCAGAACCTGAGCCAAAACCAAGAGTTGGATGCTTAACCGACTGAGCCACCCAGGTGCCCCTCAGAGGGTTTTTTGGGTGACATCTATATGCTAGGCACATTTTGAATGATGTAAGTATCCTGGAAAATCAATTCCTGCTTTTGATGTACTAATAATCTAACTGAAGAAATATTACATTTACATTAAATATCAGTGGGAGTTGAAGATTAATATTCACATAAGAGTTGTCACAAAATAGTATGTGATTAACTGTCAAATGAGTGATATAGGTAATAAAACATAACTCTGAGCTGGGAGGCAGTGAATGCCTAGAAGGAAGAGATGAGACAAACTGGATCTTGAAAGATTATGAGAATATTTGTCAGGAAGCTGGATAAAGGGATAGCCATGAAGACATGCAAAATAACCTGAATAAATGCAGGGAAGTGGCAAGGAAAAGACCAGTTAAAGGAAAAAAAACTACTTCTTAGGGAGAAGAAGAAGTAAGGTTGATTAGTAGTATGATAGATCAAAGAAGCAGAGGAGAGGTTGCAAATAAAGAGCCAAAGAAAGATTTATTGAAGAGGAATTACATGATGAAAATATTGTTCGTAGAGGAAAGATCATGTTAAAGGCATACAGAATAAAATAAAAGAGATTCATGGTGGGCAATTCAGTTGAGTAACATAGCAATAAGGACTCAAGGAAAGAGACACCTATAAGAATGACACGTGATTTATATAAATACCAAATTTACTCTCTTAAAATTTATGTATTTTTGTCATTGTGATAGACAGCTTATAAAATGGCCCCCAGTGACTTCTGCCTCTTAATCCTTGAGTACTTCCCTCCCCTTGAGTGTGAGCTAAACTTAATGATTCTTCTAATGAGTAGTCCGAGGTAACGGGATGCCACTTTCAAGATTAGGTTACAAAGAGATTGTGGTTTCATCTTGTCCTCACTTGATCTCTTTCTGTTTGTTCCCTCCAAACAAACCAGCTGTCACATTGCAGAAAAGTCCATGTGGCAAGGAGCTGATAACCCTGGCCAACAGCCAATGGAGACCTTAGCGAGTGAGTTTGTAAGCGTATCCTCCTTCAGTCCAGCCCTTTAAATGACTGAAGCTCCAACCAACACTTTGAGTGCAGCTTTGTGAGAGGCCTTGAGCCAGAGGTACCCAGCTAAGCCATGCTTAGAAACTATGCATGGCTTAGAAACTATGAGCTAATAAATGTTTGTTGTTTTAGGGCACTAGTAAATCTTATAGAATTTCATATTCTTCTCGATCTTCCAGTACAGGTAAGTGAATAATATGAAGGACCCTCCCACTATAATACAACAACTCAAGCTAAAATACACTTTTTAATGTGTTACTTGAATCACTAGAATCACAGAAAATAAGAGATACTTCCAAGGATGAAATAAACTAAAATCTGAGAGTGGAAACCTTATCCTAGGATAAGTATTGACTTATTTCTGGGAATAGGAGACTGAAATTGGGTTTCACTGCAAGATAGGAGATCAGAAAGGATCCTTCAGTGGGGCTAACATGGTTCTGGGTCAGTAGTGTCCTGGAGAAGTATACACTATTCAGGCCTTTAGGGTAATCTCCCCAAATTATATTAAAAATTAATCACAGTTAAAATAAAACCAATAACAAACAAAAGGGAAACAAGCAAGCACAGATGGATTAATGTTGAGATACAGATTTCCAAGGACTTTAATGACTGGAATTATTGATAAAGTGTACAAGTAAAATGTTTACAGAATTTATAAAGAAATGAAAATGGAATGTAAATAAGCAAACAATTAGGGATCATTAAAAACAATCAGTTATTCCTAAAAGAGTGAAAAAAACTTTAAAATTATAATCATTGAAATTAAAAATTAAAAAATGTTTTCTCAAAACGACGGAAGTTGTATAATGAAAAGTAAATAGATTTTTCTGCCTTTCCTGCCCTAATTCCTAGAAAGAACAGCTTTCTACTGTGTCTATGGATTCCCCGCTATTAAAGAAGAAGAATTCAGTTCACTTGGTCTATAGTTTCTCTTGTCCCTTTGTTCCATCCTTATATTTCTCCTAGTCATGCTTTTCCTTTTAAGTCTCTTGGTTTAATTTCAAGAGTCACTTAATATACTAATCCTTTATTATCTGTTAATGTTAGACAGCGTCGCTTGCATATTCACAAGGTAAACTGAGGAATTTTGTGCCCTTAAATATTCTTCCATCCTTTCTTAGCCCTTCCAATTCTTAATTACCTATTGCCACACCTTTATATCGTGGCCATCACTGTTTACCTTCTGTTCTGTTACTACATATCAGTCCTCCTTTTTATGCTTATAGGCAGCATATAAAAATAGAAACAATGGTCAACGTATATAAATTCAGAACTATGTAAATGTTCGCCACAAAAGTGAATTTGAATCTTTTAAAAGAAAATGGTGTGCTCTTACTTCATAAGCCTGTGCTGCTCAGAAAGACACATAGCTAAGAGGAATGAGTGGAGCTGAGGAGAAGGATGAGAGGGTACACTTACTACAATATAATTACTGTACTTTCTTTATTTGAAGATGAACTTTTTGCTCTTAACATCCGAACACCTCTAAGTTTGGGATGCATCTTATAGCTATTGCTGGCCAGGCAGTGGTGGTGCTCATGTGAAAACTTGACCACAACTACTTATAATATCATCATTTTAACTAAATGATTCACACTGTTGGTACTACATGCTTTGAATTTAATTGGTATTTAAAATATCATCAGGAAGAATACCCTATAATTCAGTAATAATACAAACAGTTAAATGCATAAAAATACAGGAAACAGAGCAGTGAATAATTGCTGAAATGTATATATAAATAAATCTAGAGGAGTTAGTGCAATGAGTATAAAGTAAAAATTCTAAATAATAAAAAGCACTGTGCTATGGTTCAATAAGAACTTTTCTTCTTAGGGGTTATGATAGTAGTGCACTAATAATTATTGAACTGATAGCTCTTTAAAGTCAAGGAAATATAATTTTAAAATGTGTGTATTATAATATAACTTTACGTCTCAGTAAAATCTTTTAGCCTCCTTATTTTAGAGTGAATCACATTCTTTTTTGTGCAAAACCTTCTAAAATCCTGATCGAATGTGCTTTGCAAGCCTCTATGACAGAAGCAACAGATGTTCCATTCCTTTGGTCCCTGGATATATTATCCCTTTCTAGAGTAACAGGAATTTGGGTTGGACACATTTTCCATTTCCCTTGAGCTCTGACAGTGTGACTATGTTCTGCTCGTGTGATGCAAACGGAAGTGATATATGCAATTTCTATCTTGTGTATGTAGAATAAAAAGAACTTTTCCTCCACCTTTGTCCCCTTATCTTCTTTTGCTTTCCCTCTTTGCTGAGGTTGGAGGGTAAATATGGTGGAAGCCACCTTTGACGGTGAACCCAAGGACCAAAAACCAGGGATTGCTTGAAAAACGTTCTACCACCACTGATTCATCCTACTAGCATTGGATCATCTGTGCTTACTGATATATAAGAAAAATAAATTTTTGTTTTGTTGAAGTCAATGTATTTTAAGAGAAAATAGAACTGCTATGTTAGCATAAGATAGGGTCACAATAGTCTGAAGGATTAACCTTAAAAAACAGATGAAATATTCTAAACTCTAACTCCACCTTTTAAATGATTTCTCTTTGAGATAGTTATTGAGGATTAATTTAAAAATCTCATTACCTGGTAACTGTTACTGAACTCTAATTTTGGATATCAGAAAAAAAATTGTACAATAATAATTACCCCACATGTGAGTATAGAAACCCAAAATTATACAGTGTATACAAAGCAGGAAGGCACCTGCATTCATTAAGGTCAATGCTAGCTACTGTAATCGATAAACCCCGAAAGACCAGAAACTTAACAAATGCTTAATTTCTTGCTAATGTCAAAATAGACTGTGTGCTGGTGGGTAAGAACTCTTCCCTTGCAAGTCTTCGCAGCCCTTTCTATTCAGCAGGAGAAGAGGAAAAGGAGTGAGGATCCTATGGGAAGTTCTACTCGCAATGACATTCATCTCTTCAGCTCATATTACCTTGATCAGAACTCAGAAATAATTGTGTTATTAGTCAGAGTCCTACCAGATAGAAACTACTTTAAGGATCTGAATGAGGAATTGGTTTCAAGAAATTTAGTACAGGAAATTACACAACTAATAAAAGAGCTGAGAACTCTTTTAAATAAGGGACAATAGACACCCCAGGAGCAGGAAGCTGTTACTTTGTCTAGTCGGAGCAGGTCGGTTACCAGATTCTAGATCATGTTACATATTGGAAGCAAAAACCATGGTGGGGCTCTCTGGTGGGGCTCTCTACAGAGTCTAGAGCTCTGCAGGGTATGTAACCACTGGTATAAATGCCTTCCTGGTCTTTGCCTTCCTCCCACCCCCTAATATTCCTCCAGTATTTCTCACTTGTGAAATCCAGCTAGAAGCCACTCATGCAAGCCTGAGATAGAAAGGCTGGCTGCAAGGGTCAACACCCTGCAATGCAGAACTGATCAAGGAAAGGGGAATTATCTCCGAGCAAACAGGTCACAAATGGACGCCTTGACACACCTAACTACAAGAAGGCTAGAGAATATAGACTGTGTGTCCAGTGGAGAATGTTGATGTTGATGAGTCAGGAATACCCAAATGAAAGGGAGAAGTTGAGGACTTCTACAGTCAGTTGGCAAATCCTTTCTAAAAGGCAACAAGTCCACCATTGATAGTTTCTAAATATATGATGTAGTCTGCCCAAATCCACAGAGTTTAATGTCTCTTGCATTTTAAATAAACTTGGCAGCTTTTTGTATATTTTTAATAAGCTGAACAATTTTGCAGAAAATACTGGGCTATCAAAAATACAAAATGTTTCCGTTTGAGTTGAATTGTGTTACGATTCGCTTTGTAGAGAGTGGGGCAAGAGAAGTCTAGAAATATTAATTTCTCTAATCTTAGTACATCTGTGTCTTAAATTTTAAATTCTATAGCTAAAATATCACTGCTTGTTTACTTTCAGCTAACAAAAGGGATTCTGTTAATATTTGTTAGAGAAGCTAAAGAAGGAAAATTCTCTCAGTCTCTTGCCTGGATGTCATTGCAACAATTTTTTAAAGTATAAAAATGGCAGATTATCCTCTTCCTTCCTCTGACTATTGCTTTCTCTATATCATTCGCATTTAGTTTTTCCACTTTACCCAGATTACCACTGTATTTTTATTTAACAATTATTGGCATCAGTAAACTGATCTGCAACAAGGAATTGTTTCTAGCTGAGAAGACTGAAAGGCTATTATAATCTAGTAAATTTGTCACCTTAGAGATAATAGAATTAGAGATAATAGAATTTAAAATGGCAAGGAGGGGTGCCTGGGTGGCTCAGTCTGTTGAACATCCTACTCTTGATTTTAGCTCAGTTCATGATCTCACAGTCATGGGATCAACCCTGTGTCAAGCTCTGAGAGTAAAGCCTGCTCGGGATTCTCTTCTCTCCCTCTGCCCCTCTCCCTTGCTCTCTTTCTCTCTCTCAATAAAATAAAATAAAATAAAATAAAATAAAATAAAAATAAAATATAAAATAAAATGGCAAGGGATTAGACTAGAGATTAATCAGCCACACATATAACAAAAATTGTTCAAAAAGTTGAATTTTCTATATTAGCAGTACATATTCACATTGTAAATTTAGGGTGGACATAATTAAGGTCTATCTCCAAGGAAGAAATAGTGCTTAAGAAGTAGTTATTGAAAAACAGAATTCTTTGATATCATAAACAAATAGATTTGTTTTAATCTGATTCCAGATATTTGAGAATCTCAGTTTTCCTTTTAGAAAACTGGCATTTTTCCCCTGGTTTGCTAAAGGTGGACAAATAAATATGCTTTGAAAATAATAATGCATCACTGTTCACGTTCAGCCTATTTCACCAAATGCACTCAAAACGCCTAGCAAATAGTAAGTCATTTTAACTCACATGGTCTCTGTGTCATTTGAAGCTAGAAGAGGCTATGATGGTTTTAGTACAACACTCCTGACTCTTTGATTTAAATCATAAATATTATGCTCTTCAGTTTATAGCTATAGAATCCGGATCTAGCAAGGTCACACTGAATGGAGATTCAGAGTAAGGATGGCAAACAGTTTCATCTCACCATGATGGTAGTGACTGTTTCAGGTGCTGTGGTGAGAAAGATTCTAAAGCCATATCTGGCTCAGCAGGATAGAATATGGTGATTAATATTGATCTCTTCCTTAAGCATAGGAAGGGAAGAGATTTGCAATTCCTGTTTTAATACTTGAGATATCTGAGTTTCTGTTCTACATGGAAAATAAGAGTAAGTTGGAGCAAATTTTCTGTGGGTAATACTATATAGATAGTTTTCAAATTAGTCAAGAAGTACTTATTGAACGTGAAGACAACAGAGTTCTTTCTATTTTTCCAGCTGTGTATAATGGCTTTTCCTTCTTTTCTTACTGCTCCACAAATGACTCTTCTAAAGATTAACTATAGGTGAGAAAGGATAATTTTCCAGCTTCGAGGGAGTATTCTTCAATCACTACTGTGCAAGTGTCTGAATACCTGTTGATAAGGCCAATAAAAAACGTATTGGATTGCTATTTTGCGTGTTCTTTCATTTTGTTTCTTGAATTATGAGACTGAGAAATTAACAGAAACTGATACTCAAATAAGAATTTTGTTTGTATGTTTTGCAGAGTCATTAAAAATATACAATGAAAAAGGAAATGGACATAATGGGAAATATGGAAGTTAAAATTTATTGGTGGCAAAATATGGTTTTAGAACCTTCTGAGGGCTGGAATTATTTTTAACCCCAGGTGTTTTAGTGTAGGGCTTATCCTTTCTTATTTTAGTGTAAATGCCCTTAATAAGCTTTTATTGAATAAATAATATGTGTCAGCCACTAGGAATGATAGAACATTAAAAATTTTTGGCTGTCTGCTGAGCATATTTTAAATTTTATTGTAGTCCTGGAGATATGAATATGAAGGCAGTTGGGGATTAAGCAAATAGCAATCAAACACAATTTTAGACTTTTCTAATTGAAAGCCTTTTATTCATTGGTCGAATTACTTTCTCTTTCTTCTGCAAGAATTCCAGTTTCCTACTGATTACAATAATGTTCCTGAAAAAATTTCTTTTTATTTATTTTTTTTCTATTGTGGTATAATTATTATACAATCAAATGCACATGTCTTAATTGTTCAACTTAATTACTTTGACAGTTGGGTTCATCGTTGTAACCACCTTTTAAAACAAGGTATGGAACATTTTCATCACTCATAGAAATTTTCCACATGTCTTTTCTCCATCAAGTCTATTTCCCATTCTCCTTTCTTTAACAAGTCACTTTCTGATCATTACCTGTGGTTAGTTTTGCCTTTGGCTTTCTCTATAAATGCAGATAGTCAATGGGTACTCGTTTGTGTCTGGATTCTTTTGCTCAATATAATGATTTTAAGTTTCATCCATCTTTTTACATGTATCAATATTTATTATTATTATTACTAAGTAGTATCCCATTCTATAAATATAACAGTATTTGTTTATTTATTCTGTTGATTTGTTTCCAGTTTTTGCTTATTGTAAGCAAAGTGGTTATAATAATTCTTAGAGAAACATTTTGGTGGTCAGATATTTTTATTTCTCCTAGCTAATATTTAGGAGTAAAATATCTGGATCATGGTGTATACAAATTAGAATAAGTCCAAAAAAGTTCCCCATAGTAATGGTATCATTTTACATACTCATATTAACAACAGTCATTATCTCTTCTAGTAGTTTGTCTGTCTCTTTCTTTCATCTTTTTTTGGGGGAAGTCCAATTATATATGTTCTACTGTTTGATATTATTCCTCATATGTCAGATACTCTGTTCTTTTTAATTCCTATTTGTACTTTTTTTTCCCTCTTTGTGTCTGTTAGGAAACTTTTTTTTTGATCTGCATTTAGTTCACTGATACTGCTCTCTGCTTTGTCCACTCATCTGTTAAATCCATCTTTTTTATTTTTTATTTTATTTTATTTTTTTTTAATTTTTTTTTTCAACGTTTATTTATTTTTGGGACAGAGAGAGACAGAGCATGAACGGGGGAGGGGCAGAGAGAGAGGGAGACACAGAATCGGAAACAGGCTCCAGGCTCTGAGCCATCAGCGCAGAGCCTGACGCGGGGCTCGAACTCACGGACCGCGAGATCGTGACCTGGCTGAAGTCGGACGCTTAACCGACTGAGCCACCCAGGCGCCCCTATCTTTTTTAAATTGACATAAAGTTGACACACAATGTTACATTAATTTCAAGTGTACAAAACAGTGATTCAACAACTCTATAGATTATGCTATGCTCACCACAAATGTAGCTACCATCAGTCACCATACAACACTACTGTAATACCATTGATTATATTTCCTATGTGCACACTTAATCCCTGTGACTTATTCATTACATAACTGGAAGCCTGTAAGTGTACCTCATATCAAACTTTTCACATGTAACATTTCTGTTTAGATCTTTTTTATAATTATAATTTTGTAATTCATATCTTTGCTCACACGTGCCAATTATTCATACCTGTTATCCACAATTTTTACTATATTCTTTAACTTTTTAAAAATCATGGTTATTTTAAATTCTGTTTAATAATTCCAATGTTTGAGCTATCTCTGATCTACTTCTATTGACTATTTCCTCTCTTATCCATTGTTCATATATTTTGCCTTTTGTTTGTCTTGTAATCTTTCATTGTGTGCCAGACATTTTGTATAAGGGTAGAAGAAACTGATGTAAGTTATATTTGTTTCTAGAAAGGGCACATTTTTTAATCAGGCTACCAGAGAAGGGACTGAGTCAATATGCTCTAGTTGACCTGGGTTGTTCTTTCTTTCAATGTTAGTTTTATTTTGTTTCTCATTGTCTTCAAAAGGTTTGAGGATTAAATCAGGGCTTTCCTTTCTGCTGAACTTGGGGCCAAAGTACTGCCAAGACTCCAGAGATCTACCTATGCTTCAAAGTGGGAGCCACCAGCTTTTGAAACTATGGAATATCTTCGTAGTTTACAGCCTGGTTTCCAGGTTATTAGATGTCTGGAGATTTATCTTTTCCAGTCTTGCCCAATGGTTTCTGAATCTGTGGGTGATCTCTTTAGAGATCTTTTACCGCTGTTACCTCTCTCCTGGCCTTTGGAGCGCTGTGGCCCTATACTCCATGAAGATGTAGAATGCCTTAAAGAGATTTTTTTTCAGCTTTGGTAATTTAAAATTAAAGTGTAATTGCATTGTGTGTGTGTGTGTGTGTGTGTGTGTGTGTGTGTTCCTCTCAGCTCTCTGATCTCTCCAACCTTTTTCAGATGATGAATTTGCCTCTGCTGTCATCCCTAGTTACCCTCCTCTGAGGGAAATGTGCACTTGAAAGAGGCCCTGAACAGCCCAATGGAGCAATCTCTTAGCTCTCATTCTTTGCCACCACTATCCCTTGCTTTTAGGGTATTACTCCTTACACTTGGTGAATACTTATGAGCAAGAATTGGTAGGTAGGTGCAGACTTGGCCTGTGGGTGGGGTTCCTCCAAATTCTGATCTGCCATGTCAGCCTACATGTTATTGCTAACAATTCTTTAAATCTGTATCCAATTTCAACTTATTCACCCCCACCCCCACTGTATCTCATTTTCATGGTGTATTTTCTTTCTCAGCAGCCATGGTCTCTTCTCTTCTATGCAGGACTCAACACTTTCTGTATATTAGTTTGTTTGAGTTTCAGTGTGTATCCAAGTCTTCAATGAGTTTTAAGAGCTATGATTTTTGTAGTTTATCTGGCTTTTGTTATTATTGATTGGGTGAGAGTAACAGTCTCATAGCTTTCTTATCTGATTGGAAAAGAAACTCCATTTATTATATTATAATTATTTTTAATTTGAAATGCCCTTGGTATGCATAGGAATCTCTGGTGTAGGTGAAAATGACACGTAATACAGAGAGTCAAACAATTACAAGTCTCTGTTCCTATTAAAAACATTGCTTATAGAAAATTAGATGTTTTTATTCTTTGAGTTTAGCAAACTGGATTTTGTAGTAGTTAAAACATGAGGAAATCCTGGATCAGGGCATCTCAATGACTCATACTTTCCTTCTGGTTTCTTGATATTCAAATTTGGAAACATTTAGCAGAAATATTTTGGTGCTCTGAACTGGTGATGGTGTATATAGGTCCTTAATTGTCACTGACTCATTTCACAAAAGATCTTCCCCTGCATTCTATTTCCTAGTTCTCAATCTTCCAAGAAATATTTTTTGATAATTAAGGAAGACCTGTAATTTCATATGCTGCTCTTATTTTACTTTCTAAATTAAGACATCTTTCATAGTCATGGCCACAATTTTTTTCCAGATAGTGCATAATGTAATTATGCCAGTAATCTTTTTATTTCTGAACTTCATATATTTACTTATTTTAGTCTTTCCCTATAAATCAGTGTCCTTAACTGTTTAATGACTTCCACTGTTTATTGAATACAATTCATATTTATATAAAAACTTCTGGTGGACCTATCTAAACATACCCAAATATATTTATGGTGTGTGTGTGTGTGTGTGTGTGTGTGTAATGTGCATGTACTATATGTATCTACACATAATATATACATATATACTAATACACACATACACATTTTAACAGAATTTCTGTATCAACATAAAGTGTTTCATGTTATATTAATATCATCTAGATTCTGAAATTCTGCAACTTGTTTCTTCCATTCAATGTACATATATATTCTTATATATATTGATAGCCCATTTTTCTTTCTGTTGTGGGAATTGTCATATTTATAACTTCAATAGATCATCACAATAATTTGATCAGGCACCTTGCCCTGATTGAATTCTGTCTGGACAAGGATTAAGTAGCAATTTGACACACATCTGTTTTCCTTTGTTGAACGTAAATCTTCCATTCTTGGAATGGAGAATGGGTGTCTTTTTTAAATTCATTTTTCTAGCACTTGTTTGCAAAATCTTCAGAGCAATTCCTATTCCTAAAATCTCTTTTATTGGTTTTGTATTTTTAAGTTTTCTTGGTATAATGGAAAACAAAATTGCATAGAAACAGTGATGAACAGCTTTCTTTTCTCTTTTTTATACTTTAAGTGTATTTTTGTCTCATTGTGCAGTGTTAGATGGGACCCAATGGACACTCTACAGATCTGACTTATTCTTCTGGGTTAGCTAAGCACAGATGAGGTTTGAAATATTACATACCATTGCCAAATAAATTGGACAAAAATAAATCATATATAGAAGCCCTGATTTAATTAAGCTTGAGACAATATGGAGGCACTTTTTCAAGCTTTTGGAATTGGCTGCTTCTTCAACAGATGCTCCTCTGATGTTGAAAATGACCTATGACCCTTAAACAGTTGACCTGCCCAAAATGGTCCCCTTCCCTGGGCTGGTAAGTTTACATATTTCTGCATAGCACAAACATACATAAAAATATAAAACAGGACAGAAAAACAAACCAAAAACAACCTCTGTTACCTGAGATCTGGCACTCACCACTGTACAACATGGATTAAAGTTCTTGTGGCCAATTGTATTCAGGCTCCAGGGGAAAGCTTCTCCATGTCTTTAGCCTCATGTCCTAGATATCATAAGAGACAGCCTCCAAATGTGGTAAAGATTTAAAGATTATGCCTTTGAACATCAGAAAATGACACTGCTTTATAGTACAGGAAGGATTTGAGAGGCAGAAGTGCTTTATCGGCAGAAAAGACACATTAATTAACTTGTCAAATGTTTTCTTCTAGACAGCTTGACTGCAATAGATTTTGAAGTATAATGAAGTATTGTTTCTCAGTAGTGATGAGATTTCCTTATTTTACTTATTTTCCTATTTTAATTCATGGTTTTGGAAGTGCTAATGAAACAGTGTGAAATTTGTAACAGTTGCACATGATGACTGAGGAAATTTTACAATAAGAAATCATTGGTATTTACTCTGAAACTTTCATATACATAGATGTAGAGGTAATTGAGGTGAATCGTGACACCAGATTTTTACGTTGGCAAAAAGAAGACAGTGAATGCAAGGATTGAGAATAGTTGTGGTTTTATGAAAAAGTAATGACTTAATTAAATTTTCAAAAAATTAAACATCAGACTTAAGCAATGGATTTACATTTTAATATTCATTGTTTTTTAAATATTCATTAATTTTACTATATTTTTATAATTGTAATACTTGACAAATTATTTTATAAGAAAAACCTTTTTAGAAGACATGAAAATAATTTTGATTTAAAAATTTGACAGCATTTGATGAAGTATGTATAAATTTTGTATACTTTTGAAAATAACATTACTTTTGTTTATTTAAATTACTCCCATCAGGAGAAAAAATTATGTTAAAAAATATGATCAGAATGATAAAAGCCAGTGTTTCTGCTAAAGTGAAATAGAGACAAATAAAATTTATGTAATAAATATCTTACTTATGGATTATGTATAACTGTTTTTTTTTATTACATATCTAAACATTATTAGCTAACCAAGGAATGCCCAGGCATATGCAGCAATAATTAAATTTAGTCATCTTTTGATATTTTTTTAAAGTTTCATCCATATAAAAACTATAATTGTGCACATATTTTTCAGGTTTTGTTATTATATAAAGGTGTATTTGTCAGGGTAGAAGGGTAAATGTAATATATCTAGTAATTTATTAGTTTGATGTAAATCAAACAATCAGTGATTGGGGCATCTGGGTAGCTCAGTTAGTTAAAGGTCTGACTCTTGGTTTTGGCTCACATCATGATCTTGCCTTTCATGGTCCGGCATCTGCCCTGATGGTGTGGAGCCTGCTACGGATTCTCTCTTTCTCCTTTTCTCTCTTCCCCTCCCCGACTTGTGCTGTCTCTCTCTCTCTCTCAAAAAAATATTAGTGGTTAAATATTTAGTATAAAATTTTAAATATTTAAATATGGCAAATGAGCCCATTTGTCCTCTGTTCCTGTTAGGACTAGAGGGAGGGGTAGAACTGCCCCTAATAATAATAATAATAATAATAATAAGGAAATGGACCAACTATTCTATGTTGAAAGTTATTAATTTTCTTAGGTATGATAATAGCATGCAATTAAATGTCTATATTTTGCAGACACGCTTAGAGATTTATTTAACAGTTGAAATGGTAAAATGTCAGAAGTTTCCTTTAAAATATGACCAAACAAATCATTATAATATTTCTTGTTTGAAATATTCCTTCTGTTTGAAAGGAAAGGAAGTAGGTATATGCTCCATTTGTAAATTAGAATTTGGCAAAAAAAAGTCTATTCTTTTATTTGATCAAGAATTTTATTTTCATCTTTATCTCAGATATATTTTGGAGTCTTTAAAAAATCCTGTAAGCATTAGAATGCCAGGGTTAAAACCATGTGTTTTAAAATGAGTTTGACTTGGGTTTTAATCCTACATTTTTACTAGATTTTTGATTGCTGGTAAGTTGTTTATCCATCCTAAATCTCAATTTTCTCATTTTAGAAATGACAGTGCTACTACTAACACTGATCTCATAGCATCAAACCGAGGATTAAACAAAATAATGTATTTTGCTTAACACAATGCTTGACACAGAACAAGCACCCAATAAGATGCTAACAACTTAATAGCATCAGCTGGCATCAGTTTTGGATTATAAGACTATTTAGATATGAAAATGGTTGTTCCTTTTAGCTTATGGAAATAGATTATTGGTAATGTTTATGAAGCATTTCCCCCCCTGGCACTCAGTTAATTGTAGCTTTAGATAGAAGTGAATCTTTTCTTTCTTTCTAATGTAAGTTCCTGAAAGGAAAATGAGCATCTCTGATCTGGAGATGGTGAAGCTCAGAAATGCTGCGATTCTCAAATTGGATGCCTGTGGCTGAGAAGACATCATTGTCTTGTTGAACTGGGGTTGTTGGTAGTAGGAGAAGAGCGGTGGTTTGGATGGGAAAAAGAAGAAAAGAGGAAGAAAAAAGAATAAAAGAAGGATCTAAAGAACTAAAGGAAGGAATGCTAATGCCTGTCACTTAAAAATGTCGGACTATAGGAGAAATGTTCAAGTTTTTAAAATAATTAAAGTCATCAAACATCGAACTACATAAATAATTTTTAGTATTAGAGATAGGAATATATATCCATCCAGGTACATACACACACACACACACACACACACACACACATATATATATACATGTATGTATATATATATATATATATGTATACATACATACAGAGAGAGAGACAGAGAGATTGTAGAACCAGAACCAGAGATTGTAGATTATATAACACACACACATGCACACACACACACACACAAATATATATATATATATATATATTATATTCAATAAGCCAAAATACTAATTGATAAGTCAGTTATGGTTTTTCTGTAGTATGACATAATATTAGCTAAACAAAAAACAAAAAAAATGTTCCAAATCCTCAAAAAACTACACTGGGTTAAACTGCTCATTTTTTATGTCCACTGAGTGAGACTCCTGGACTTCCTGCACAAAACACTATACCTCTCAGCTAGTATTAGGGGCTTCAGAGCTTTGAGATGACTGGAAAAATTCAGAATAGTCTAACATTTTAATATTACGTGGGCTATATCCTCTTGGTCTTTCTGAGTTAAAACCTTGGAGTTACTTTCAGTACCATTCTCTCAACCTCACATTCCAATACATAGAAGACACTTGCATCATACTCATTTCTTCTTTGTAATTACTCAAGAAAACCATAACCTATTTGTCTCATGCTGACAGTCTTTTCCAGTCTCAAGTTCCATACATCACTGAAGAAGCAGAAAATGCTACCGAGGTAAGAAAGCAAGGAAGCATGCGTTACTATGCAGACCAAAAGCCTGTGAGAGAGAGTGAAATCTGTTGCAAGGTTCTGTTGGATATTCTCTGTGGGTGAGGGTACTAGAGACAGGGTTAAAATCTTGCTTACAGCTAATCTACAGCAGGTTTGCAAGTTACCAAGTAGGAGAGGATGAGTCTTAAGTAAGTAAGAAGTAGCTCTTCTCTCTGGGAACAGGCGCCGCAAAGAGGCAATTCGCACACAATTTATAGGGAGAAATACATCAGGGGAGCTAAAGAATTACTCCTGAGACCCATTACATTTGAGCATGATGGCATCTGTTCCAGTGATCTATAGCTTCTGTGCAATGCATGTATTTTTGCTTTGGATGATTGTTGGCTCTGTGGGCTGCAAACGCAAGTTCATGTCCATGCTGGAGGAAAAGGTGAAAGGAAATCTCTGGCAAATGTTCTTTTATTAAGAGGGTGAATTGTTGCAGACAGGTTGCAAGAAGTAAGTCAGATGGGCATAGAACAGAGGAAATCAATGAAAAGTTTGTGAATGGAAGTTTGTAACTCAGAATAAAAAATGGAAAAGAAAACAGTAACAGCAATAAAATGCACAAACGGAAAATCTGTCCACCATGGGAATTTTATCCCAGTTAAGAGGATTTTCTTATGCAGTGTGTGGGGACTGCTTGAAGAAACCGTGTGCTGTTCTCACTGATACACAGGAGAATCATAGGCTCCACCAACCGGGAAGAATCTTGTTAATAACCCAGGAGGAAAAGACTTAACATGACCACCCTCATGTGATGGGTTAAGGAGCTGTGGGTGGCCTTGACATGGCTGTGAAGGAGGATTTTCATTTCATGTCCAGCACTGGAAAAACCAGAATTAAGTGGGACAGAGATACTCCCTCTTTGCATCAGTTCTTGTAACTGCCCCCAGCAGGCACATAAAAAGTCTGATCAGAATCAGATACCACCTGAATTCTAGCTCAGAGAATTTCTCCAGTTTTACCCTCCTTTCATAAACTTTAAATTTTCTCATTCATCAGACTGTGTTGCATCAATTCTTGATTCAGTTGTTCCTCACATACTCAGGCTAAAATCTTGATTTCCACCATTTGACTTTATTCTGTTTGGATTAGGTCACCCTGTTTTGGAATGTCGACTGTGTACCCACATAAAGTGTTGCTTCTAGTAACTGCTTCTTGGTTTTCTAGCTGCCAGCATGGGCACAAAGTCCTGAAATTCTGGGCAGAACCCTGTTCCCTGGGACACAGCTGGCTGGATCCATAGTTCCACTCAGCTTGTTGGCATCTGATTTCAAGGTGATAGAAGTAAAAACAGAAATGTATTGTAAAAAAGCAAGTGCTATTATGGAGGTACAAACTAGGTTCTGTGGGAACCCAGTGGATGGAGCAGACGACTAGGCTTATTTTTATTAAGGCCTCTGAAAAATATCCCAATACCTCCAGTGGGCAAGATGGGGGATAAAGGTAGGTGAATAAACGTGAAATGCCCTTTTCACTAAAAACTATCCCAAAAGTAACTAATAATGTCGATCAATGGAGTGAATGATGGAGTGAAATCCTGAATCACAGCACTAATAACAAGCAGAGTGGAACAAACAAGTGGTGACATTGACAAGGACTAATACTTAGGAAAACAACAGCAGTGGCATCTACCACTCATCTGATAGTTGAGCTGTACTGGCACTTTGCATATATTATATCAGTTAATTCTCTCAAGGATCTGTAAGCTAGGCTGTTATTCGCATTTTATAGATTCAGAAAGGCGAGGAAACTGGCCCAGCTTTGCACAGCTAGTATTGTGCTTTTAACCCTTGTTTGTCCATGTGGAGGTTGCTTAACCCCTTTCGTTGTGTTAAGTCATGTCATTCTCCCAACACACAGTGAGTTAGAGTCTGTCATCATCTCCCTCTTACAAACAAGAAAATTGAGGCAAATCTGTCTCCCAAGTTTGGCTTACCATTAGAATATAGTGTGTTATAATAATAACAGATAAACATTTGCTCCAATCCAATAGTAAAAGCCTGGTTAGAAGAGAAATTAAGGCTTGAAAAAACACATGTGATTTATTATTTTGTGGGTCAGAAAAGAGAAGACCTGGGTGGTAGTTCTATTTTATCATTTATTAGCTATATGTCCTAGGGCAGGTGCATTAAACTCTCTGCACCTCAGTTTCATTATCTATAAAGTGTGGAAAATAATACCAGTCTCCATACCTCTTAAAGCTTTGGAAGAAAAAAATGAGACAAGGGATATGAAATTGATTTGAAACCATGAGTGTTATGCAGATCTACGTTTTTGTTTTTGTTACTATTTTGAAAAGACAACTGGAAAAAAAATACTCAATAATCTGAAAATGGTGCAGTAAAAAAGGTTATTTTATGCTTATATGAATTAAAATAATGCAGACCATGATGTTAAAGATCCAAGGAGATAGAAGTTTGTCTTTGCAATGAAAATGAAAATTAAACACACTTAAAAGCCAAACCTAATAAGATAACATATGAGCCTGAAGTAGAGCTGTGCCCTTAAAATTCTTAAAGCTTTTTATTCCTTCAATTAAAGTCAAGAAAGAAAACGAAGCTTGTAAACAAGACTACCTGTGGGTAGCCAAAGCACAAAGGAATTCCACACTAGAAGAGTATACAGAGTACATTGGAATATATGCTCTGACTCTCTGAAGTGAATACAAATTTATTTGTCTATGGAATTGCAAACCCACTTACCAATGCCATTATCTAGGCACAGTATTCCTAAAAGAAATATAATTATTATCAGTGAAGTTTTGCCTTCCTCAGGATCAAGGAAAACACAATAAAAGAGAAATTAATTGAACACCAATTTTATAGATCTTAAAAATTTATAATTTGAAATAAAATTTGAATTTTAATTGTGTGGCTTTTCTTTAAAATATGAGGTCTTTCATTTATGTTTAATGATTACGTTCCCAACTTATTAGGAAGAAAAACATCAACTTTTCTTTTTGTTTAATCTTTATACCTACCACAGAGAATGAACATGGCTTAATTCTTTGAATTTGCTTGAGATAATCTTCTGGATGTTTTTGTCTTTAGAGCTTTTAAAATTAGGCCCTTCGCTCTTATTGAGTAAAGGAATTTCCAAACTTGGATAGCAAAGGGAAGGTCTGTTGTATCCATAGTTAATACCAAGGAATGAGAAATCGGTATAAATTGACTGCATGTGTCATCCTTTGAAGCTGTGACCTATATGAGTCCATCTAAGAGTAATCTCTCTTTTAGAGATGTATAGTCTAAACAAGAATTTCATTGCTTCTTCATTTCTCTAGGAGAATATAAAGAAGGAGTTGTGTTTCACAGAAAAGCTTATGAAAATTCCAGATTGTCTCCTATTCTCTAAAACCCTATACCTCTAAGTTACTTACCTCCTACTATTCCTATTAAGAGGAATAATCTGTGTTGAACTTGTTCATGGTAAGCACCCAATAAGCATTAGCAATTTTCAGTGTTAACTTAGAAGACTATTTTGTTCTTCATGCCTTTCTTATCCCTTCCATGTCTTTCCTTCTCTGCTCCTAAATACACACTTCCGCTCCCAACCTAATTCCTCTTGAGCCAGCTTGTCATCTTCTTCCTTCAGCATCACAGCCCGCTGCAGAGCATGGTTGCTCTTCTACTTTCACTTTATTTCTCTCTACAATCTACCAGCACAGTTGTAGCTTTTATACGTTTTGAACTTTTTTGCCAATTCTGCAATGCTGAAATAAAAAAAAAAAAAACTAACATGGCAACAAAAGAAACTTCCCTTAGATGGCTGGAGAAGATCCGGAACTGAGCAGGTGAAGCCAGGACCCTCCAGCAAACAGAGAGAGAGAAGACTGAGAACACGCCCTCTGCAACATACACAGGAACAGGAAGTCGAAATGAAGTTTTTCCTAGCCAAGGGGGATAAGGCAGAATGCTGACATTTGAGAAATGCATTCTGAATAGCAGCTATTTAATCCTCCTACTGCAATGTGAGGCCAGTATTATTGCCATCATCCTACGTTACAGATAAGAGATTCATATGGCCTTAAGTGATGAATCTGGGTTATAGCTGAAACCTTGGTTTTAAAGACCCTACTATCACCCATTATATGTGCTGGTTCCCTGAGCTAAGGATGAAGATTACCTGCAAAGCATTGGTAAAGGAAGTTGAAGTTCAATTTGTGAGTTTTCTTTCTACTGACACGCATTCAAAATTTTTTATTGAGTGACAACTATGTATCAAATATTATTCTAGATACTGGAGTGCTTTATGAGACATTAGCAAATTTCTATCCTAATAGTAAAGGAGAGAAGGAAGAAAGGCAAGCAGGAAGGGAGGAAGGGATTAGCTCTATGATAGATTCAGTTGGACTACTATAGGTTGGGTGGTTAGAAAACCACCTTGATAAGGAGACATTTAGATTTCATTCCAAATGTGATGGAACTTTCTTCCTTTCCCAAAGACACTTAGCTTCTCAACATAACTAGGTGACCATACTTCTTTCAACATTGGCAGTACACTAGAGATTTATGTTCCAGATGGGTTGGAAGAGAGAGAGTCTGGGATTTTTGACATTAGGCCAGATGAGTATTTTGGTACTGTACTGAAAATGAAAGGATTCAATAAAATTCTATTTAGTAAAAGAAAATGCAACTTTCCAACTGCCATCCCCCCAGTGGCCATTCATGTGTATATGCTCATTCTATTCCCTAGTTTGTCCACCCATAAGAGATTGGGAGATTTTCCTTGGATAAAAAAAAAAAAAAATAGAAAAGTGATAATACTATAGATGCGAATTATAGTGATAACCCCATTAGATGTCTGCGTTTACGCCATTACCTTAGAGTGAAGCATGCCATTCCCCAAGCCTGCACCACAGAGAGTTCTCATCTATCACAGTAGTCAGTAGATAGTACCTAAAACAAATGAGCAAAAAGAAATTACAGTTTAATCAGGTTTCTTAAAAATGAGGCAAACACCTGAAGAAATAGTTAAAATGAATTGAAAATAGTTGCTTCTGGGAGATGGAAGTAAAGAATGAAAAGGGTTGGGGTAGAAGGGCTTTAAATGTTATAGAAATATTTGACTTTTATAATTATGCATGTATATCACCTTAATACACATAAAAGTTAAATTTAAAGAATGAACCATTATTAAAACATGCCCAGGGGTTCCTGGGTGGCTCAGTATGTTAAGCATCTGACGTAGGCCCAGGTCATGATCTCATGGTCCCTGAGTTTGAGCCCCATGTTGGACTCTCTGCTGACAGTTCACAGCCTGGAGCCTGCTTTGGATTCTGGGTCTCTCTGCCCCTCCCCCACTTGTGCTCTCTCTCTCTCTCAAAAAAATAAGTAAACATTAAAAAAATTAAAACATGCCCAGATTCACACAGGAGTAGACACTACTGATAAAACAACTTTTAAAATCTAAACAAAAGTTCCTTGAAAAGAATGCTGAGAATTGTAACAGGAGAAACATGATTCACTAGGTTGATGAAGGCAAGTTTATGTGGCTCTAAAGAGTGTCAAGTTTACATAGTCTAATAGATCTTTCTCTGTATTTGGAAAAACAGCTTTGGATATAGACATAGGAACATTTCAAACTTATATGCGCACACAAAATATACCATAACATTACTTTGTTCTTTCACAAGAGAAGCAGCAGTGCATAATGGTTAAGAGCCCAGAGGAGCCAAAATCCTGGGTGTGAATACTTTCTTTGCCACAAACTAGCTATGCCTGATTTCCCATCTGTACAGTGGATATGACAGTAATACCTCGTTCATGGCATTGTAATAAGGATTACATGAATTAATACCTGTAAAGTTAGAATGGTGTCTGCCCCATAGTAAGCACTACATAAGATTTTCCTAATTAAATAAAAAAATCATATTTTGTTTGCTACAAACTTTATCAATGTTATAAGCCCATTACAAGTTTAAGTTTAAAGCTAAATATTCCAAATATTAGAAACTCTTTTAAAATAGTTCTTATATTAAAATTTACTATGACTTACTAAAAGTACCTAGTTATCTATTTTACCCAACCATATAAAATTAAATACACATGTATGTAAATCACACATATATCTGCATGTACATTTAAATGATAGCTTCAGGGGCGCCTGGGTGGCTCAGTCGGTTAAGCGGCCGACTTTGGCTCAGGTCATGATCTCGCGGTCTGTGAGTTCGAGCCCCGCGTCGGGCTCTGTGCTGACGGCTCAGAGCCTGGAGCCTGTTTCGGATTCTGTGTCTCTCTCTCTCTGACCCTCCCCCGTTCATGCTCTGTCTCTCTCTGTCTCAAAAATAAATAAACATTAAAAAAAATTAAAAAAAAATGATAGCTTCAGTGGAATAAAGTTATGAACAACTAGGTAAAGCAGATAAGCAGTAGACATATGGAATATATTTAAGATAGAAAGCTTTGCACTGAAAAGCAGCACTGATAACTTTGCCGGGTCAATTTATGGGTTTGTTTTACCCTGTTTCCTAATGGTTAAAGTTAAATAGCATTATGGAGACAATGTAACTGAGAATGGACACCGGAAGAGGAAATTGTTATGGGATTAAAATTTAATGAAAGGTAGATTTAAATTGGATCCTTAATGCAACTTTTATTTTATTTATTTTTTTTTAATTTTTTTTTTCCAACGTTTATTTATTTTTGGGACAGAGAGAGACAGAGCATGAACGGGGGAGGGGCAGAGAGAGAGGGAGACACAGAATCGGAAACATGCTCCAGGCTCTGAGCCATCAGCCCAGAGCCTGATGCGGGGCTCGAACTCACAGACCGCAAGATCGTGACCTGGCTGAAGTCGGATGCTTAACCGACTGCGCCACCCAAGTGCCCCATTTAATGCAACTTTTAAAAGCATTGTTAACCTGTCAGCATGTGGGTTGTATCTCTAGTATTTGAATGCACCTTCACAGTGTCCCAGCTCCATCTTTTCCATTAAGTAAAAAAAAAAAAACAAAAAACCCCCCAAAAAACCCCTCTTCTTCCATTAGACAAACAAGAGAAAATTCTATGGCTTCAATCAACAAATATAAGTGAACACAAGCAAAAGGTGTAAGGCATAAAAAGAAAATTATGCTTTGTCCCTGTCCTTCTTAGGGAGGTAAGGCATAAACAGAAGTTAAGCAATTCAGGAAAAGTTCACCCAATGTCATAAAACCATAGGAGTCCTAACTGAAAATAAAGACTGATATAAAAAATAAAAAAGTACCCAAAAGTAAAGGAAGAAGGGATAACTGGTGCAGCCGAAGGGATGTGGAATTCATCCCTGATGGAGAAAGTGGAATTCAGCAGGTTCTTGGAACGTGGATATAATGTGTGGATTCACAGAAGAAAGGAGAGTGTATGCCATTCATGGAGGGTAAAATGGGGCAAGATCTGTTCAAGAAACTAATTTGGTAGAGGAATAGAGAAGTAGAAAGGACTAGAAATAGGGCTTCTCGATATCTTTTTCTCAGCCAAAAAAAAAAAAAGTGTCCAGGTACACTGACTTGAGCTAGGGTTTCTCAGGGTTGAGATCTGAAGGAGGTGCAGGTATGATCTATGACTTTGAAGCCTAGAATCAATAGGTTCCTGAAAAAATAACACCAAGGATAAAAACAAATGAAAATCAAGGTGGTCAGTTCAGAAAACCATGAAGTATAGTGAATGCCTTATGGAAAGGAGGGTGAAAGGAACAAGTTTCAATGGGCACACAATAGACCAATGTTGAGGAGCTCTCCAAAATGCTCTGACATGGAGGGATGCACTCACAGAGACTTGTGGTCTCACCTATGTTTGGTGATGGAGATGTAAAGAACACCATGCAGGTTCCAGCACAAAGTTGGAATGCTAGGTTGAGACTAAATTATCAGAAATTATAAATTTTAGGGCAGGCATGAATTTTATCCTGGAAGCAATGATGATCTGGAGATTTGCATAGAACTAACTACTGTAAGAAAATAATAAATTTAGGAAGACCACTGAAGTCATTCATGTGTTCCAAAGTAAATGGTGATAGGATGTAAACCAGAAAATTAGAAACAGAAATGACAAGGATGATAAATATATAAGAGGTACTGAGAAACAAGCAGTATTAAGTTTCAGGGATTATTTGGCTTCCAAGAGTAAGATCAAGAAAAAGAAATAAATCAAACTTAATTGTAAGCACTTGAGGGTAGGTGACCAGGAGAAACTTCTGGAGGAAGTGACAGAGTAGAGGGAAGGTGAAGATTACATTGCTTTCAGTTGGCAGGTGTTGAAAATAAAGTGTAAAGATAAAGTTATTTACTGAATTTAATCAATGAAGCATTCATAGCCAACTAAATTTCTTAGGCTTTGCTATTTTAAATCGTTTTAAAAATCCATATCTATTAGCAACTGTAGATTCATAATTTTGATCAGCCTAGGGGTCTCATGTTATTTTTCTTGCAAGCTGATAGATAATATCTGGTATTTTCGAGTCAGCATGAATTAGTTAAGCTGGACTGTAGTGATCTTGATCTGGTTTTTTTTGGGGGGGGGTGGGGAACAGGTGTTATTTCACTTTCTCCAGTATTCTTGGAGCTAGCTATAAGGAAGGAAATACTCTCATTAAAGCTCAAGTTCGGTCCACCACTGAAATTTCTTCAGGTTATGGGCCAGCTGTGGTTCATTACAGCCTTGAAAGTGGCAGTGGCCAATAAGGTATGTGATAGAAGAGCCAATATAAGATTTGAGAGCCGTGTTTCTGAAGCTTTAATGTACATACAAATCACCTGAGGGATTTTATTAAAATACAGACTTTGATTCAGTAGGTCTGTGGAGAAGCTTGATACTCTGCATTTCTAACACGCCCCAGAAGATGCTGAAGTCACTGACCCCTGGACCACCTTTTGAGCAGCAAGGCACTAGAAATCAAAAGAGAGGATTTTAAAACTAAAGAAGGTCTCTGTGCTCCACACTTACAGTTTGCCTTTTCAGATCCACCTTCCACCCTTCTTCACCTGGAGCTGTGCCTGAAGAGGCTGACCTTTATGGAGCACATCAGTGAGGTTTCTTTTTGCTGGGGTTTCCTGTTGGTTTTGGACAGTAAGAGAAATTGACTGAAACTGGAAAGAGAGAAGTGAGTGACATCTGGGTATTTACAGTTATTTTGCTAAAACAGAACATTTGATGTCTTAAAACATCACCACAATGTACAAAATCATGCAATTAAAACCACAAGGCTTTGGGGTAAATGGGATCAGGGACAGGACATTCAAAATCTTGGTCAGTCACACACACACGCACACACACACACACACACACACACACACAGAGAGAGAGAGAGAGAGAAAGATTGAGAGAGAGAGAGAGAGATGGGAACCTAATAAAAAACTATAGTACAATTTTGCACATAAATGGTTAAAAAAATACACATCTTCCAATAAATATGGCATTTTACCTTGAAAAAGCCCTGACGTTTGCTTGCAAAAGGGGGCATTAGAAAAGTTGCAGAACGTGAGTTATCATCAAGTGGTGGAAGGAGGATTATCTGAAATTGGAAGGAAAGCTGTACTACCAGATGTGGGTGGACGAGGCTCATAACACACAGCGAACTGAAGTAGCTGGTAGATATTTGAGGTGTGTGCATGTGTACGTTTTGGGTTTTCCTACTCAGCACAGTTCAGCTATGCGGTCTTCTCTGTTTACCTGGTATTTCTCATGGATGAAATTGTGCATAAGCAAACATCAAATTCTGTTATGCTCAAATTGTTCCCTAATATATTAATCGCATTGGAACAACCATGTGTTCTCAAAACAAGAGTTTTGCTGCAGTTTGCTGCAGATTGTCTGCATTTCTGCTTAGAGATGTGGCTTTTGTAGGTATTCTCTCATACAGCTACAGAAATCACTCCTGGGTTCAGGTTACCGCCATTCACCTTTCCCCTTCTGAGCTAAGGGTGGTAACAATTCCCTGCTATTTCTAACTCTGGGTGATTTCACCACCAACTGTTCGTTTCACTTACTCTTGCCCACAACTCTGTGAATAGTCCCTTTAATGCATGGCCATCAATTACCTATGCTGGTTGAGTTTGTTGTATGTGTCCTTTCAGTCCTGGACAATATTCAGATGTGATGAGTGATCTGAAGAGATAAAGGAGAATGACAGCGTGGTGGAGAACTTTGGATTTAATTTGTACTGATGTCCATTAACAGATATTTTAATGAGCTGCTTCTGCATGCAACAGCTGGAGAGACCCTTTAAAAAGTCATAGCAAGTCATTCCTTTTCTCAAAACCTTACACTAGCTTTACTGTACTCTGAGAATAAAAACAATGGTCCTTTCAATAGCTCACAAGCCTGGTTTCCTGTTGCATCTCTGAATTGGTTACTCTCCAGTATCAACTCACCGTTTTGATCCCTTTGTTCCGGAGACATTGGTCCACTTGTGGTCCTGGGACACAGTAGGTGGGCTTTTCAATAATGCAGACAGATGTTTGTGGAGGCATCTTAGCTGAAGACATTCGAAGGCCATTTTCCGAATTTGGAGTACAATTTGTAACAGGGAACACAATTTCTACATATGAAAGCTCCTCAGACCATTCATCTGAAAAACTAAGTGATATTGTTCAAATTCACATGCTTTCAAACTATGCAAATACATGTCTAATTAAAGGGAGAGCAACCAAAGTACCACAGGCTCTGGGAAATCATCCAAGAAGTCCATTGCCTGACCAGGTAGGGGTCATCATCCCTGCAGGTGGCCATCCAGTCATGGCCTGGAAATATGTCAGGTTTTGTTTTACATTTTATTAGGATTCAATTATAAATCATTTTTTTGAGTGATAAATACATGTGAGTCTTCCTGCCCAGTAGTTCCAACCAGCCACTATGATGATAAGATACTATAATTTGTTTCATTAGAATCAAGACTTCCTTGTGTGTTTAAGGTTCATTTCAAAAGTTGTTTCTAAAAAGTTCTAAAACTCCTCACAAAGCCTCTTCCAGCTTTGCCTGTAGCCAGAGCACACCCAGAATCCTGTCCCATATTCAAGGTTTGTTTATATTTTGCTGGAAAATGCTCTGTTTTACATTCTTGTAGCCATCACCAGCATCATAAGCTCTTAAATGATTCAAGGCAGACAAATGAGGGGACCTCTATCAATGACACAAACAAATTATATTTAATGGTTGGAAAGTTTAAAGAATGTGGTTTCTTTTTCCTTCCAACATTCTTAGCTTTGGTCAGGATAGACGAATTCTCCTGGGTTGTAGTTTCCATGTTTACACATAAGAAAATCAAGGCATCTATTTCCTTATATTTTTATCTGGGAATAATTGTTGAACTTTCAGGACTAGTGTAAGACTAGTTTTATTAAATTGAAGTCACTGAATTGTCTAGAAGAGAAGGCTACCTTTTGATTATGATGCATCTGATTATATGAAATATTTAAATTAGGGAGCTATTTTGCTGTTCTTAATTGAACGGCTCAAAACAAAAATGAAAGTAAAACTAGTATATTTGAAGCAGTTTCTGGGGCGCCTGGGTGGTTCAGTCGGTTAAGTGTCCGACTTCGGCTCAGGTCACGATGTCGCGGTCTGTGGGTTCGAGCCCCGCGTCCAGCCCCGCGTCCAGCCCCGCATCGGGCTCTGGGCTGATGGCTCAGAGCCTGGAGCCTGCTTCCGATTCTGTGTCTCCCTCTCTCTCTGACCCTCCCCCGTCCATGCTCTGTCTCTCTCTGTCTCAAAAATAAACTTAAAAAAAAAAATTAAAAAAAAATAAAGCAGTTTTTGTAAGTAGCAGTTGTATACATTCTTATGGAGGATTAGTAGAATAATGATATTTAAATCATAACAATATTCATTCAACCAGTTTTCATTCAATTTTTATAGAGCATTGATTATGTGGAAATATTGTACTAAAATAGCAAAAGAATGGCATTTACACTACATTTCACTTTTTTTTTCTTTTTAAAGTTTATTTATCTATTTTGAGAGGGAGAGAGAGAGAGAGAGAGAGAGAGAGAGAGAGACTAAGCACAAGCAGGGCAGAGAAAGAGGGAGAGAAATAATCCCAAGCAGGCTCTACCTTTTCAGCACTGGGCTCAAACCCGTGAACAGTGCAATCAGGACCAGAACCAAAATCAAGAGTAGGACGCTTACCTGACAGAGCCACCCAGGTGTCCCACGTTTCACATTTTTATATTGAAGGACACATCAGCCTTGAAACTGGTAGATGATAGACCCTTTGGGCAACTAAATTACAGTGTTTGCTTCTTTATAATAAAAATATTTCATATTTAGAGTATGTTCAAAGATAAAGGCTATTCTCCAGTTGTTTACAGTATATTCATTTACATCTCACTGACTAGAAGCCAGATACTTGAAGAACAGGAATCTTGAAGTTCTGTGTTCCTCAACTGCCTAATAGAAATGTAAGGCAAGGAGTGGAAAATGAATAATTATGTGTTGAGTGATGTAAAATAATTCATGTAATCATGTGGATGTTTAGTGACTTGAACTGATGAAACATCTGCAAAGTTGAATTTATGTTTATGTAGATGTTTAGTTACTCTTTGTTACTACTCTTAAATTGAAACAAGCTTTTATTATAATCATATAAATTCTAAGCATAGTGACTTGAAAATTTTTTTACATGTATTTATTTATTTATTTATTTACTTATTTTGAGAGACACAGAGAGAGCACAAGTTGGGGAGGAGCAGAGAGAGAAGGAGACACAGAATCTGAAGCAGGCTCCCAGGCTCCGAGCTGTCAGCACAGAACCTGACGCAGGGCTCGAACTCACAAACCGCGAGATCATGACCTGAGCTGAAGTCGGATGCTTAACGGACTGAGCTACCCAGGTGCCCCTAAGCATAATGACCTATAAAGACTATTATCAAATTTTTGCAAAAGTTTGGTGTAGGGAAATCTTAATCAGAAATTATTTCTCTTCAGATACTGTGTTTTGTCTTTCAGAAAAGTCAGATGCCCAGGAAAGACACTAGAGGAAAATACTACAAAATATAGAATACAAAAAAACTCTTTAAAAAAGCCAGTGACAATATTTGTAGACAGTCACACTGAAAAAGAAACAGAACAGCCATTGTACTGTTTGACCAGATAGGAGATGGGTCTGAAAGTGACATGGAATGAAGTAATTTATATCTTCACGACAGGTGGCTTACAGTGAGGTTGATAGGAGGGAAGGTGCACTCTGAGCAAGGCATTGATAGTACTGGGAGCAAGTAAAGATCAACAGAGACTCACTTTCTCAGCCAACTTTCTATTCTTGTGTAGAAACAGAAAACACACAGCGATGGGTGCAACATCTGTTGAATTGTTTTTAATGTGCCAAGCTAGAACGGGCTTTTCAGTTTGAGAAACAGCATTTAAAAAAAGAAATAAGGAGAAAAATACGGCACAAAATTAGAAAATATTTATGTAAAGAAACCTTCACAAGATACACTGTAAGTTCCTGACTGAAAATAGGTTGACAGGCAGCTCGATGGCATAGTTGAGGGAGACAGACGAGAGATTCTGGGTTTCAGTTTTTTCATACAGTGACAATTAAATGCAACAGCAGTTTGGTACAGTTGGGCTTTAGGGAAGACGTAATTTTTGTCACATATGTTCCTTCTGCTTGCTGATTTATGGGAAGACAATGGCATTGAAGAAAAGAAGGGTAACTGCTATCTGTCTAGGATCAGGATGTCCCTTATAACACGGCAATTGTAGGAGGTAGCAGGGAGCTGACAAAAGGTGGTTACTTCTCATTCTCAAAAGTCAGGTAGGATTTAACATCAAACACAAGCCTCACTGTAAAGAAATAAGAGCACAGAGCATGAATGATGTGATTATAAGAAGCCTAGTGATGATGCCAACTGACATAATTTCTGGGCCAAGCTATTTATGTGTGTGTGTGTGTGTGTGTGTGTGTGTGTGTGTGTGTGTGTGTGTGTGTATTCATCTAGGAAATTAGATTTATTGAATACAGATTACTACCAAATATTTCTTTGCCTTCCCGTCTAATTCTATTGGTTCAGATTGACACATAATTATTTGTCCATATATTCTAGTTAAGTGCTAATCAACTAAGGTCCTTTTACACAGTCAAACACTATTGTTGACTAAATCTAATCCTGTTTCAGGGATGGTCACTGAGGAGAACTAGGGTGAATATGAAGAATAAACAACTTATTAAAAGAATTATCTATATTTCTAAGATGTATGGGTAGGAAAATAATAACTTCTTTAGTTCTTGGCCTTTAGAATTATTCTTTCCTTTTGGAATCCAAGACATTAGTTATAGGCCCTTTAAAAAATCAATTATTGGACAATTGTAAAATAATGATTTCTCTATAATCTGCATCTTGATTTTGCATTTGTCAAGAATTCAGAAGTTTTGAAAGGAAATTTGTCTTATTTCCATGAATACTACAGTTGCAGTAGTCATGTTAATTCCATGTTATGAATGAAATCGTCTCTGGGAAAATAATTTCAAAAAACATTTTAGGAAGGAAAATACAACAGTTAAAAAACCTGCTAGAAATACACAGTGAAATAGAAACTCAGTAGTAATGAGACACTTTATTTAACATGTTACTGTCCACATACAAGCTAAAAAACATAATGATAAGGTATATGTAAAAATCTGTACCTTGAAAACACTACTTTTTCACATGCATATGGATTATTTATAAAAATTACAAAACTAATCCAAGTAAAGTTCTGTAACCCAAGCAGACTAGTTGCTATGGTAAAAACAAGGAACTTTTAGAAAGCAAATAATGCACATCTACCCACTCCTTAGAGCCCCAGTTCTTAAGACTATGTAGTTTTAAAATGATATTCTATTAAATCTTTAAAATTAATATATCCAAAGAGAAAAGTAATGTGATTATCTCCATAAAGTCTGAAAAATATTAGGTAACATTTAGTATCTAAAATAAGAATCAGTGCATACTTGTACGATGTAATAATATGTGAATAAACATCTTCACACTATGATAAACCAGTGACACAATTTCCATAATATTTTAAAATTGGAATAGATGACACTTTCATACTTGTGATGTAATGTGTTAGCCAAAAGCTGGCACCATGCTTTAGCACTAGCAGCAGGAACAAGATAAGGATATCTGCAGTCATCTTTGTTATTTAACATTGTTATAGAGCTATTACCCAATGCAATTAGACAAGAGAACAAAAGCAAAAGGTACAAAAGTAGAACGTAGAAAGGATCGTTGCTATCACAGAAAAGTGACTGTTTACTTAGAAAACCTAAAAGAATCACTTGGAAAACTATGACAAGTAAAAATTTAGTAGATTTCTAAGTACAAATTTAATATATATACAGAAATCAATAAAGTTTAATTATAGAACTAAAATTATAGAACTAACTAAATTAGGAAGTCTAATAAAATAAATATTCCTTTTACAAAAGAAGCACAATGATTATAAACATAGAATTACATTAATTGAAAAAAAATATTTAATGGACAGAAGTAGGAACATAAATGGATAGATTCCTAATCTTAATGGACACATTTCTTTCTGACGATGAATGATCAAGCAGACAAAGCAATTATTGGGAACATTAGAAATTGAACAGCATAATCAATAAGCTAATATGATGAATATATAACGAACTTGCATCCATAGAAAATACTCATTTCCAGCATACATAGAACATTTACCAAAACTGGGCAAACTCACAGTAGAACCCAAAATAAGTATCTGCAAAATCATAATCATGCATTCCTTATTTTATAATCTCAAAGAAATGAATATAGAAATTGGACGAAAAAATCTGCAATTTCTATATTATTAGAATCTAAATCAAGCAAAAAAACACCTTTTCTAAGAAATTCATCGTCCAAAAAAAGAAATTACAATGTGAATTATGAAATAATTACAATTAAATGACAAGGAAAGTAAAAACTTGTAAAATAAAGAACAAACATTTTTACACTTAAATTCATATGTTAAGGAAGAGAAGAGGCTCCAGGGTGGCTCAGCCGGTTGAGCGTCTGACTTCAGTTCAGGTCATGATCTTGCTGTTTGTGAGTTTGAGCCATGCATCCAGCTCTGTGCTAATAGCTCAGAGCCTGGAGCCTGCTTCCGATTCTGTCTCCCTCTCTCTCTCTCTGCCCCTCCCCCGCTCATGCTCTGTCTCTGTCTCTCTCTCAAAAAATAAATAAACATTTTAAAAAGACAAATAAGAATAATACTCAACTCACAAACTTAGAAAATGAAAAATCATGAGGATCAAAATAGGTAGAGGAAAAAGAAAATAGTTAATAAAGTAGACAAAGGAAAATAGAGGTTTTATAAAACCAAACAAAAACGTTTAAAATAGGCAAAGAATCTGATAAAATTGATCAAGAAAAAAAAAGGGCAAAATTGAACAAAATTAGGAAAAAAGACATAACCACAGATTAAAAAAAATCTTTACAGTGGCAAAACAAATTTATGAAATGAATAATTTTCAAGATAAATTTAAATTAGCAAAATAGACTCAAAAAAGAAAGAGAAAACCTACTAAATGTGTATCCATTAAAGAAACCGAATTAGTAGTTTAACATGGTCACTTCTCATTCTCACAATAGATATGTCTGTTCTATAAGTGACTGTGAACACTGAGGAAATATGAACCATTACTCCTAGAGGAAAATACAAGGTTAGATTCCTGCCAGCCTCTGGCCACAGCATTTTCACCAAGCAATGAATACATAGTCTTGTTTTATGTGTGTTTTCTTAAAGATGCCATTTGTAATATAATGTATAATGTCTATTCATTAGCATTGAACTCACAGCCCACGATATTATAACTGCCTGAACAAAGTTTATCTAACCCAGACATTTTCTTTCTCAGCCACATCACAGCCTTCTGTTACTTAGGAACATTAAAACAGCACTTCAGCACTACATCTGGGGGCCATTTTAAACAGTACAATCATCAACTAAAAGTACAAAAATGTGAAAAACATGGCACCGAACAGACCACAAAAAAGACAGCGTGTTCAATGTGCTATCTGGAACAAGAAGGCAGAATGTCACCTTGTTTGACTTTAGGTAGGAAGATTCCCTTTGGGCGACCAAGATTTTTTTTAAAGTCCCATGCAAATCTGTGATGACTACAAAAACACTGTGAATACTCATTTGGGGGTTACAAGTAAATTTTAGCGATTAGGCAGTTTCAAAAATACAGCATTCTCTCACACTAGAGATTAACTGTATATCCAAAAAATTACAAAATCCCATTTTTCTTCAGAGGAAGGTTATACCAAAATTCCAACAAATGGATAATCTTTGTCTTATACAAGCTATTCTAGGGAAAGGAAAAAATGAAATCTTCTTACCTTATTTCTAGGCTTGATAACAAAACTAGATAAGGAAGAAAGATTATTAGATGATTCACTTAATGACATAGAGGAAATATTCAAATAAAATATTATTGGCAAACCAAATTAGAAAACTATTCGAATAACCAAGTAGATATGAAAGGATAGTTTAATAGTAGTAAACAATAAAATAGTTCAGATTGTTAACAGATTAAAGGAGACCAACCTTATGATCATCTCAATAAATGCAGAAATAAACAAAAGGATTGCACAAAATAACACTTTTTTTGTCATTACAAAGCAACACATAAAGCAAAACTCTACCTTTTATTGCCATAGATTAGTGGCTGTCAAACTGCAGCATAAGATTCAAATTACCTAGAGGGCTTGTTAAAATACTGATTTCTCGGCCGCATCCCTAGCATTTCTGATTTAGTAGATCTAGTGTGGGGTCAGAGAATCTTCATTTCTAACAAGTTCACAGGTGATGTTGATACTGCTGGTCCAGACAACACTTTGAAAACCACTGCCATCCGGGACTTAGGCCCAGTATAATCACTACTCTGATTTTTCAAGAACAATCAGAATTATGAACTATTATACAAAAAACCAATTTTGTAAAATGCTGGGCAGTCCAAATCAATTATGTTTTAGAGCAACATGTAATGTGTGTATATTCCTTGCAGATTTAGAGATGGATGTTCTGTGGTTTAGAATTTTCCTGCCACTTATGTCTGCCTCAGTTTATATTACTATTGGAGTCCTCCAGAAGTATTCTACCCTTCATACTTAATCATCAGGTGCTTTACGATTATAAATTTGCTATATGTGTAATTGGTCTTGTGTCAATGATTCAGTAGGTTTACAACACATCAGTTGGACCATACAGTTTTCACATAGTTTGCCTCTCCTTCCTTTAAAACAGAACAAAACAATGGTGGTGAACAGAAAAAAGAAAGATTCGTGTGATACAGATTTTTGCTCAGTGGAATTAATGCTTCATTTTTATCTGGAGAAGAAAATAGTACACGTCAGAAGTGGAATATAATTCCTAACTAGTATTTTCAGTAATTTATGTAGAAAATCATGAGCAAGAATAGAAACGTTGAAATGAGGAAGCTTGGTCAGGGCATTAATAATCTTTTTTTTTAAGTCCAATATACATAGATTTTATTGTATGTTTGTTATTTACCTACGTCCTTTCTATTTTATATTGGTTATTCCTGGTATTCAAAAGTAGCATGTAGCATATATTTAAATAGGATAACCAGAGAGAATACATAAAAGCTTTTTGTTCTTTGGCAACATGCTGGTTGATTTTTATATAATTACTTTGTCCTGAAGATATTCATCATCAATGTTACATTTGAAAACTTATTTTATAAAGCTGGAATTAATATTTAAAAGGAAACAGTGGTATTTATAAATTTACATCATCAAAAATTTTCACAAGTGAAAACTAAGTATTTTCCTTTCAGTTTAGTATTTCATTCTCTTTTAAAAGGAGTGGGTACATTTTACTGTACTAGTAAGTGGTCTGTGAAGGGCAGAGAGTAACCTAGTCTTAGTTCAGCATGGGAATGCGGTCCATTGTGCAGCTGCACAGAGGGCCAGGGAAACACCAGACTGGCTCCGAAACAAGCCCTATGTTGATGAAAACTATTCCTAAAATGCAGAAATCTTAAGGAATATGATAAAATATATACTTTCATCATGTATTTTTGTTTCCTGTCTACATGAATAAATCATGAATTCTCAAATAAAATTTTGGTGGGCTCAAGAAAAAAGATGGTCTTTGGTCTAAGTTGGGGGTAATTCTTTTCACGGCTAGGTGCTGGAAAACCAGTATTTTGAAGAAAATTGAAAGCACCGAAGGGAAAAAATTGAGTGGCACAGGGTATAATGAAAAAATTTCATTCATTTCCCTTAGCTTTTTTTAAAAGTTTATTTATTTATTTTGAGAGAGATACAGAGCATGTGTGGACAAGTGGGGAGGGGCAGAGAGAGAGAGAGACACACACATGGAGAGAGAGAATCCCAAGCAGGCTACCCACTGTCAGCACAGAGCCCTACACAGGGCTCTATCTCAGGAACTGTGAGATCATGACCTGAGCCGAAATCAAGAGTTGGATACTAGACTAACTGAGCCACCCAGGTACCCCTCTTCAGCTTTTTTAAAGGATGAATTTTCAAAATGCAAAGCAAAAGGTGATTTTGCATTTGCATCCTCAGGAGATTTATTTTCCTGTAAATTGCATTGATTCCATGGATTACTGTAAATTCTCAACTGTCATTTAGATATCTTATACTAGGGTAGAGTTCTTTATTCATGGAATGCTGTTTAAGTAACTTATATCCATGAATTTAAATCTTTTTTCCTCAGTTCTCTTTTAAGTTCAATATTTTATTTTATTCTTCTTTCACCACTACAGAAATCTATGCTTTAGTTTTATGATCTTTTCGTATTCCCACATTTCTAGCTTTACTTGGAGTACTTTCTGGTATCTTTTGAATTTCTGCATCACATCAGTTTCATTCTGACAGATGCAGCCTCTAAAATAAGCTGTGTGATGCACTCAAACCTAAAATAAATCATTATTTGAGTGTTAGGTGCGTCATACCTGCAAATAACCTCATTTATCTAGAGAAATGTATTTAATGCTTATTGTATAAATACCAGTGTTTCAGTGTGCTTTATAATACCATCTGTCACTTCTTTTCATACAATACATAATTCAATGTATCCCTTATTACATTTTTTGAGATGCGGAGTTCTTGCATGTATCTGTACATACTGTGACAAGAATCCAGGTGTATTATAAAAAGTTATATCAAATATTATCCAGTATAAAATTTTAATGCATGTTGAATCAAATACTTTCTCTGTGGCTAAGATATGCATCAAGGTAAGCTTATATCATTGGCATCTTTCACCAACTTCATTTATAGTCAATTTTAAATACAATGTTCTGGAAAGTAGAAAAGTAACTACTGTTTCTATTAAGGAATGTCAGTTTGTGTCTGGTTATGCCATAGGGGTTCCTCTGCTAGAGAAGCAGAAGAAAAGAAAATGGTAACATAAAATGGTAACATGTTGCTAGGAAATGATCACATTTTTTAGTTGAAACATTTTCTTTTTCCAGGTAAAATAAGATATTAATTAGATTTATATTCATGGGCATTTAGATCCACAGTAGATATCATTAAAAGGTTAGATTTGTTAGATTAACAAACATTTGTTGGGTAAATCCTAAGTGCCAGACATGAGGCTAAGTTGAGGTGCCTGAATTAATCAGATCCCAGGTGCTCATGCTCTATGCTCTACGCTCTATGAGGGAGATGGACACACGTGGATTGTTAGGAATACTGATGTTACTGGCGCAATAGAGGAGGCCCCGGGGACAATGGAGCTGCTGAAAGGGGTGCCTAATTCAGCCTGTGGAAAGAATGAGGTGCCAGGAAGAGCTTTCCCAGGGAGGTTCTACCTAAGCTTCATTTTGAAGAATGAGTAGGAGTTAATTGTTTAGGTTGTTTTTAGATCATGTATCATCTAAGCAGTTTTAGGAAGTAGAAATTCTGAAATTATCTTGTCATGCACAGTTCTGCAGGTTGGATCAAGGTAGACAGTTCATATGTCTTTTATTTTCTGCCTTGTTATATACACACATACACACAGATTTTTTTTACGTGTGGCTTCACTATCAGATATACTGCTTTATAATTAGAACTATATGATATATATTTATGTGTGAGAATAGGTGAAAAGGATTATATATTAGATCATCACTTTAATGTAGCTAAAATTTATCTTCTGAAGCATAATTGCATATTTCTCATCAAAATGACTTTCTCTCTAAACACAAAGAAGACATATTCTTAAAACATGACAAAGTCTCTTCAACAAACTGTGTTGGAAAAACTGGACAGCTACATGTAAAAGAATGAAACGCACCATTTTCTTATACCATACACAAAAATAAACCCAAAATGGATCAAAGACCTAAATGTGACACCTGAAAACATAAAAATCCTCTAAGAGAGCACAGGCAGTAATCTCTCTGACATCGGCCAGATATGTCTCCTGAGGCAAGGGGAATAAAAGCAAAAGTAAACTATTGGGACTATCTCAAAATAAAATTTTCTGCACATCAAAGGAAACAATCAACAAAGCTAAAAGGCAACTGATGGAGTGGGAGAAGATATTTGCAAAAAACCTCTCCAATAAAGGGTTATTATCAAAAATTATATATAAAGAATTGAAACAACTCAATGCCCTCAAAACAAGTAATCCAATTAAAAATGGGCAGAAGACAAGAACAGACATTTCTCCAAAGAAATCTAGATGGCTAACAAACACATGAAAATATGCTCAACATCACTGATCATCAGGGAAATGCAAATCAAAACCACAATGAGATATTACCTCACACCTGTCAGAATGGCTAAAATCGAAAACGTAAGAAAGAACAGATGTAGGCGAGGATGAGGAGAAAGGGGAAGCCTCTTGTACTATTGGTGAGAATGCAAACTGGTGCAGCCACTGTAGAAAACAGTATGGAGGTTACTCAAAAAATAAAAAATAGAACTACCCTACAATCCAGAAATCACACTATTGGGTGTAGTGCAAAATACAAAACACTAATTCATAGAGATATACGCACCTGTATGTTTATTGCAGCATTATTTACAATAGCCAATTTATGAAAACAGCCCAAGTGTCTATCAATAGATGAATGGATAAAGAAGAGGTGGTTTACAAATACAATGGAATATTAGCCACAAGAAAGAATGAAATCTTGCCATTTGCAACATGGATAGAGCTAGAGACGTAATGCTAAGTGAAATAAGTCAGTCACAGAAAGACAAATGCCATATGATTTCATTTATATGTGGAACTTAAGAAATAAAACAAATGAGCAAAGGAAAAAGAGAGAGAGAGAGAGGGAGAGAGAGAGGGGGAAACCAAGAAACAGACTCTCAACCATAGAGAACAAACTGATGGTTATCAAAGGCGAGGTAGGTGGGGGGATGGGTAAAGAAGGTGAGGCATTAAAGAGTCCACATGTCATGATAAAACTAATAATAATAATAAATAATAATAGAAGAATCAGAGTGAAATATATATATATTGAAAAACAACAAAATCATGACACAGAAATAGGCAATTCTATTGGCTATGCTCTGCATTTCTTTTGCACACATTACCTTACTACTGTAGCAGATTCTTCTTTATTGCAAAAGTCCCAAAAGTGGAATTAAGGGAGTGAATACATGCTTGCTCCACGGGGTACCTTCCAGAGGAGGAATAACCTAGTATTTGAGTTTCAACACTTTCCTTTTTAAAAAATTGTTTTTAAATGTTTATTTATTTTTGAGAGACAGAGAGAGTGTGAGTGGAAGAGAGGGGCAAAGAATCTAAGTCAGGCTCCAGGCTCTGAGCTGTTAGCACAGAGGCCAACGCAGGGCTCGAACTCACCAACCGTGAGACCATGATCTGAGTCCAAGTCACTTAATCGACTTGAGCCGCCCAGCTGCCTCTCGACGCTTTTCTATTTTACAACTTTGGAGAGAGGATAGTCAATATCTTAACACGCATATCTTTTTTGTCTGATAATGAGATACACATTTTATAAATATGCATGTTGCTATAAACCAGGCTGGTCTTACATATGGGATAGGTGTTGCTTTAGCTATAAATTTAGTTTTATCACGGATGAAAAAAAATATTTTAAGAGATGATTTTAATCAATATGGTATAGAAACCTAGAGAAAAATACTCCTTTGATAAGCTGTTTGGCTATCTTCTTCAGAGAGAGCCTCTGGCAGGTTAATAAGAACAGCTGAAGATTCATGAATAGTGAATAACATTTTCCCCTATTTATTCTTGAAAGACTTTTTATTGATTCTTCTAAGATCTATCATTCTAAGTTCTAACTAAGCCAGCATAATCACTTTAGGCCATAACGTTCAATACATTTTTTCCTTATCTAACTGGATAGTTTCATGGTGTTTTATTTATTTTGCTTACTCATCTATATTATCATATACTTCGACCTCAAAAAAATATATATAAACATAACACACTATTCTCCCTTGTATCTACTATGCAACCTAACAAAGAAAGCATTAAAATATAGATGAAGCTCTTTTTTGTGGCCCCATGATTTCATTGCATAAGATCAAGCCTACGAGTAATTACTATCCTAAAGTATCATTTATTCTTCTATACGGTTTCATATTTTTACCAATTAAGAGTGTGTTGTTTAATATATAACATCATTTTGCATATTTTGACATTATATTCTCTCTATATATTCTGGCAATTTACTTTTTTTTTACACAACATTATGTTTTTGAGGATTTTTCCCATATGTGACTTGTGTTCATTCATTTTCACTGCTCTGTAATATAGCATTATGTGACTGCACCACAATTATTTTTCCATTCTCATGTTGATGATTGTTTTCAAGTGTTTGCTCTTGCAAACAAAGCTACTATGAATATTTTTGTATTTATCTCCTTGGGCACGTGTGACCTTTTCTAGGTCATATTATATAGCAGCAAAATTGCTAGTTTAGAAACTATATGGCTTTAAAAGTATAAAATATTGGCAAATTGACCTCCAAACTCTCTTGAACCAATTTGTTCTTCCACCAACAGTTGGCAAAAATTCTGGAAATGAAGACAAACTTATCTCTTTCCTTCCATGATTCATGCCTTTTTATTCACTGTTGAATAAAGTGGTGAAAGCTGATACCCTTTTCTTGTTTCTGAGTTTGAGGGAAGCACTGGTTTTCAATCTGAAGTAGATGCTTGTTGAGGAATTTTGTGATGCCTGTTATCAAGTTGGTGAAATTACTTTCTAATCTTAGTTTCTGAGAATTCATGCACCTGATTGTTTTGCTCATGGGTCACGACTTCCTGCTTCATGACTTTTCTAGTTTTCTTTTGTTTGGGTTGGTTGCTGGGCATTATGATTTTATATTATTGAGGGTTTAGATTTTATAATCCTCCTTTAAAGATTGTTGTGCTTTTTCTGGAAGACAGTTTAATTATTATGGATCAATTTGACCCTTTTTAGACTTGTTTTTAAAGTTTGATAGATTAGATATTGACTGATATTTACTCTAGGGATAAATTAGTCTACACTGACTGTCCTGGTGATCATCAGGGAATGACTTTCTTTCCTGTGTGAGCTCTGATAATTCTGCAACTTATAGCACCCTGGCCATTATTATCTGACCTCATGGAGTTTTATAGTATGCATGCACAATTTGATATTTAGCAATAGACTCAAAGGGATTTTTCTACAGATTCCTGGAGTTGTTGTAGTTGTTGTTGTTGTTGTGACTAGTTTCCCTCTGGAATTCTGCCTTTCAACTTCTAGATGCCTAAACCCACCAAACTGAAATATTTTGCTCTTCGATAAGTGAGACCTGCCATGACTGTGATTTTCTTCATTCTACTATATATAGTCCAGATGGTTTGTCCAGGAGAAGAGACATGGTGCTTGTGAGGTTCCTTTCATTTCCCTTTTTTTCAGAGATAACAGTTTTACCCTGTGTATTTTCCAGAACTGAACATGGGTTTTTGCTGTATTTTGTCCAGTTTGTTAAGTGCAGATTAAGTCCTGTTACTCCATCATGGCTGGACGCACCAGGCTTATTGCTGTATTTTTAAAAATGGACTCTTTTTTGAACAGTTTTAGGTTCAAATTTAGTAGAAGGCACTGGGATTCCCCATCTACCTCCTGGTCCCACACACGCTTAACCTCCCTCATCATCAATATTCCCCACCAGCGTGATACATTAGCTACAACTGATGAACCTACATTGACATATCCTTATCACTCAAAGTTCATAATTTACATTAGGATTCACTCTTGATGTTGAACAGACTGTGAGTATCATGACATGTATCTACCATGATAGTATCAGACAGGGTAGTTTGACTGCCCTAAAAATCCTTTATGTTCCACTTACTTATCCCTCCCTCCCCCAGAAACCTCTGGCAACAACTGATCCTTCTACTGTCTTCATAGTTTTGCCTTTTCCAGAATGTCAAATATTTGGAATAATACAGTATTGTAGCCTTTTTTGGCTGGCCTCTTTCACTTAGTAATATGCATTTATTTTATGCATGTCTTTTCATGGCTTGATAGCTCATTTCCTTGTAGGGCTAAATAAGACTACATTGTCTAGATGCATCACAATTTATTTGTCAATTCATCATTCAGATCTACTGAATGAAGGGCACTTTGTTTGCTTCCAAGTTTTGGCAATTGTAGATAAAGTTGCTAGCAACATCCATGTGCAGACTTTTATGTGGACATACATTTTTAGCTCCTTTTGATAAATACTAAGGAATATGATCATTGGAAATATGGTATGAGCACGTTTAGTTTTGTAAGAAATTATCAAATTGTCTCCCAAAGTGACTGTACCATTTTTCATTTCTACTAGCAAACAGCAATGAATGTGAGTTCTTCTTTTTAATTTTTTTAATGTTTTATTTATTCTTTAGAGTGCACGTGCGCATGAGAGAGAGAGAGAGAGAGAGAGAGAGAGAGAGCAAGCAGGGGAGGGGTAGAGAGAGAGGGAGATACAGAATCCTAAGCAGGCTCCAGGCTCTGAGCTATCAGCACAGAACCTGATGCAGGGCTCAAACCCACAAACCGTGAGATTATGACCTGAGCCGAAGTCGAAAGCTTAACCGACTGAGCCACCCAGGCACCCCTGAATGTGAGTTCTTGTTGCTTCACAAATTCATGAGGGTTTGGTGTCACTATTTTGCTTGTTGGCCATTCTGTTAGATGTATAGTGGTATCTCGTTTTCATTTGTATTTCCCTGATGACATATGAGCTGAAGGACTTTCCCCCCCACCCCCGTGTTTATTTTGAATGTGTATATAGTATTTGGTGACATGTCTTTTCAGATCTTTGGCCCGTTTTTAAATAAGGTTGTTTGTTTTCATATTGTTAAATTTTAAGCATTCTTTGTATGTTTTGGATAACAGACCTTTAGAAGATGTCTTTTGTAAATATTTTTTTTCCCAGTCTATGGCTTGTCTTCTCATTCTCTTGACATTGTCTTTAGCACAGGAGAAATTTGTTATTTTAATAAAGTCCAGCTTATCAATTATTTCCCTCATGGATCATGACTTCGGTGTTGTATGTCCTCACCATGCCCAATGTCCCTTAGTTTTTCTCTTTTACGTTATCTTCTAGGAGTTTTATAGTTTTTTTTTGTTTTACATTTAGGTCTGATCCATGTTGAGTGATTTTTATGAAGGATGTAAGGTCTGTGTCTAGATTGTTTTTGTTTTTTTTTTTTTCCATGTAGATGTCCAATTGCTCCAGTAACATTTATTGAAAATACTTTTTACCTTTTTTCCTTTGTCAAAGATCAGCTGACTATATGGATCTTTTTCTTGGCTCTCTATTCTGTTTCACTAATTTATTTGTCTTTTTTTTTTTTTTTTTTTATCAATACCACACTGTTCTGGTTACAATGGCTTTGTAGTAAGTTTTGAAGTCAGGTAATGTCAGGTCTCCAACATCATTCTTCTTCAATGTTGTGTTGGGTCTTATGGGTCTTTGCCTTTCCACATAAGCTTCAAAATCAGTTTGTCAATATCCACAAAATAACCAATGGGATTTGATTGGGATTGCACTGACTCTGTAGATCAAGTTCAGAAGAACTGACATCTTTACAATATTGAGTCTTCCTATCCATGAACATGCAATATCTCTCCACCTATTTAGTTCTTTGTTATCTTTTTTACACAGCCTTGTAGTTTTCCTCATATATGTAAATTTTGTTAGATTTATACCTAAGTATTTCAGTTTGGGGGTGATAATGTACATGGTATCTTGTTCTAAATTTCAAGTTGACTTGTTCATTGCTGGTATGTCGGCAGGTGATTGACTTTTATAAATTCACCTCGTGTCCTACAGCTTTGCTATAATCACTCATTAATTCCCGGAGTTTGTTGATTCTTTTGAGTTTTCTACATAAACAATCATGTCATCTACCAAGACAGGTTTATTTCTCTCTTTTCAATCTGTACCTTTTGTTTCTCTTATTGCATTAGCTAGGTCTTTCATTATAATTTCAAATGTGTTGTGAGAGGAGACATACTTGCTTTATTCCTGATCTTAATGGGAGAGTTTCAAATTTCTCACCATTTAGTATGATGTTAGCCATGTGGTTTTTTTTTGCAGGTATACTTTATCAAGTTTAGGAAGTTTCCCTCTATTCCTAGGTTACTGAAATTTACTGTTACTTTGAAAAACCACATTTTACTGTTGCTGAATTACAGAATTCAATTGAGTTTTGTGTATTAATCTTCTATCCAGTATTCTTGCTTAACTCTTCCAATTAATTGTCATAATTTGCCTGTATATCCCATCAGTGTTTTTCTGTGATAATTACAGTTTTAATTTTTTTTCCTCCCAAATCACATAGATTTTAGCTCTTGTTCTTGTCATCCCGGACTGACAAGAACAGTCAGTATGCTGCTAATAGAAGCAGTAATGGCAGGCATCTTTGTCTTAATTTTAATTTTTAAAGGCAATGTTTCTAGAATTTCAACATTAATTATGGAAATCTCTGTAGGTTTTTGTCAGATAATCTGGATCTCTCATGAATGTGTTCATTTGTAAGGTGACAGAAAATGTGACAAGAATCTAGTATCTCAAACACATAGAAGTTATCTTTTCTCATGTAAAAATAGGCCTAGATGTAGACCTTTTCCTCATGCTCTCAAAATGCCTGCTGCAAGTTCATCCACCTAGGCCAAAACTCTTGCAAGGCAGATTCACTCTCTGGGAAAGTGAGTGTTAAGCTTTCCAGTTTGTATCATGAAAGGCAGCATTGGACAAGGAATTGAAATTGTGTATTAGACGAACTAAACCGTAGTGTTTGCACAGTTCATTTTGTTTGACTTAAGAAAGTTCTCCTCTGTTTCTGGTTTGATAAGGTTTTTAAAAAATCTTAAATTGGAGTTGATTTAAAAGAATGTGGCTGTTTTTGCATGGACAAAAAAACGTTCTTGGTCCTTTATTAATGCATTGTATTACATTATGAGAGCTTTTAATATTGCATCATCCCTACACTTCTAAGATATACCCATCTTGATCATGATTTATTTTTTTAAATACATTGCAGATTTCAAGGTGCAGATACACATTTTTTTTTACGAATTTTGTTCATGTTTTTAATAGGCTATGGTCAAGCCTCTTTTGGATCCAATAATTCAATAAAAATACAATGCATTGATGACACAAAATTGTATCACTGTCATGTAAAAAGAAATTGCTTTATAATATAGTAAGTAGATAGACTCTTGAATGATGATATGATCTTTCTCTTTTTTTTTTTAATGCATAAATGGAAGGGAGCTAGTGACTTGAGCTTTTTTGATGTGGTGGGTTTCTTATCCTGCCCTTTCTTCATTGAAAACAAAATTTAGGAAGCACCTTGATAAGAAACCAGCCAAGAACTAGGAAACTGTATTCACTTTCTCACTTGTGTCTTTATCTCATATATTTGTGTCTCACTTGTTTACTGGTTCAACAGGAAACTGAAATGAAGGTCACAGTGTATTAGATTTCAGTCATCATTCTTTGTGGTCTTTAGGCTGAAATCAAACCTTTTTGTTCTAGCCTCACTCTATATCAAAAGTGAAATTGGCTTATAATTGTTTCTTATGCTGTCCTTTTCTTATTTTAGATCAAACTTACTTTATAAAATTACTTGAATGGTTTTCTCCTTTTCTTTATTTCTCTTTCTTTCTTTCTTTCTTTCTTTCTTTCTTTCTTTCTTCTTTCTTTCATGAGTTTGGTATACACTGTCTATAGAATTACTTGTCTTTGCCCTTTTGATATTGTTTTTTTGGGTTTGTGTCGGTTGGAAGGTAGACTTGTATCTACTGATTCAATTTCTTTAATGATCATTGGTGTTTTTGGATTTTTTTCCTTTTTTCTTAAGTTAGTTTTGGCAAGTTATATCTTCCTAGGAGGTAGGTTTTTTCCCTAAGTTTTCAAATTTATTGGCTTAAATTTAGTTATAGTGTTATTTTTGTATGCTTCTACTGTAATCCTATCTACATATTCCTTATTAATCCTAACTTTTTATGAGCCTTCACAATTTTTTCCTTGATCAATCCTGAGTTTTGCCTCTTTTATTTGTCATTTCAAGAGTCTGTTCTTTTGGTTTATTGATTCTTTCATTGAATTTTTTATTTCTTTAAATATCTTTTTTTAGATTCACAAGATGAATGATATGGTGGTCATTCATTTATTGCCTTTCAGTTCTAAATTCATGCTTTTTTGAAAAGGAGCTTGTCCTTATAAATATTTCTCCTTTGCCTACCAGAAAAATCATAAGGGGCATTCCTGCTTCCAAAGGGGCTTGCTCACCAGATTCCTGGAGGATGTACTACACCCTCCCCCCCCCCCCCAGGTTCTTGGTTTGCACAGAATCCCTAGTGCTAGATACTTAGAGGAATCAGCTTCCTTCAGCATTTGGCTGCTGTGTGCTTTCTGTAACTTTTAATTTGGGCAGCAAAAACGTAACTAGCGCCCCTGACAGCATGGACTAGGATGCCCTGACAGTATGGTGCCTCAGCCACCATCCTGGCTCCCTGTACCCTCCCCTCAGTCCTACTGGTACTGTGCTGGAGGACTCAATGGGCTTGCCATTTAGTGGAACTACTGCCCAACCTTCATCCCCAGCAGCTGGCCCAGAATCACTCAGGTCAAGCTGCATGCAAGAGGAGCATGAAATTCCCACAGAAGGAGGCTTACCCAGCTCCTGGTTCCAGTAGCATAAGCAGTCCTCACTTCCCACCTGTACCCTTCCCACTCTCTACCAATCTCCAACTGCCTACCTGTCAGCCCAGCTTACATGTGTTTTTGAGGTTTATTTCCTGTACCTCTCCTGATGTGAGCACGGCACTCTATTTCTTAAATCCACAGTGATATCCCAAAGCCACCTGTCACCTGCTCATCCTCAGCCTCAATTTGTCTGTGCTCCAAAGGGGTGCTCTTGTTTTTCTGGTGTGTGTGGACCAGCTTTGGCTCGGCAATCTGCCAAACTTCTTTGTTATCTAATTGGCTACAACCACACCTCCTTTAACAAGGTTTGAACCACCCTTTCAGATGTGTCCTTCCTTGGACACTTTCCCTCAGGAATGGGATTGATCCTCTTTAGGATTCTCTATCTTTACAGTAACTCTCCTATCATAATTAATAATTCTTTAAATCAAAATAATACAAAATTTTCTCTAATTTCTTTGTCCTGATTGGACCTAGCTTATATAGATACTAACTTAATATCAGTATGTTTTGTAATAAGAAGAGCTAAGGCTAATAATTCCCCTCTAATAATGAAGTTTTATATATGGTAAGACTCTTCTGCTACAACAAGGGTTTATTTTCTTTTTTTTAATTACTTTTTTAATGTTTATTTTTGAAAGACAGAGCACAAGTGGGGGAAGGGCAGAGAGAGAGAGAGACACAGACTCCAAAGCAGCCTCCAGCCCTGCTTACCTGACTGAGCAATCCAGGTGCCCCAGTAACAAGGGTTTCTGTAAGAAGAATTAGTTCATGTGTGATTTGTAAATAAGAGAATGATGACAGCAGAAAGCATACATTCCTTTGATTCCTGCATTTTTAAAATGTCAACGTGTTAATATTTTATGTTACAAAAAGTAATAGCAGTAAAACAGAAAGTACACTAAAATAGAAAGTGCACAAATGCTGCTGAAATGCTGCCAGCTGTGAGTGAGCATGGTACTGTACATGCTACCTGTTCCCTTCATGTTCCTCCCCTTGGCTTACTTCAGTCACATGCTTCCTCTTAGAATGACTTACTGTGTGATTTTTTTCTCATTTTTGTACATTTCTCCTTTGCTTTAATTTAGCTCAATGCTTCCTTATATCTTATGTTTGCCTATTTAAAAAAAAATAATAAGGTGGGGTGCCTGGGTGGCTCAGTCGGTTAAGGGTCTGACTCTTGATTTCCATTCAGGTCATGATCTCAGGGTCTCGACATCAAGCCCCGTTTTCTCCCTCTCAAAAAAAAAAGGGCGGGGGAGTTCATATTTGCTATAGTATTTAAAAATAAACATATCTTTTTAACTATGTAAATTATTATTTCATTAGGATTATTATTTTACAAAATACATAAATTTTAGGTGTTTTATTACTGGATCTATCTTTCCTCTGATACACTGTTAATTTTAGGGGGTGATTTTGCAGAAATCAAAGTTTCAGAGGCATTATCTATATCATATTGCACACAAAAACCTGTTTTAATTCTCTTTCAAGTTCAAAGTTTTCCTAATTTCCTTTGTAATTAATATTTTGACCCATGAGTAATTTTTTTAATTTTTTTAATTTTTTTTTTTTTTTTTTTTTTTTTTTTTTTTTTTTTTTTTGAGAGAGAGAGAGAGAGACAGTGCAAGCAGGGAAGGGGCAGAAAGAAAGGGAGACACAAAATCTGAAGCAGGCTCCAGGCTCTGAATTGTCAGGACAGAACACAAAGCGGGGCTCAAACTCATCGACCGCGATATCATGACCTAGTCTGAAGTTGGACGCTTAACCAACTGAGCCACCCAGGTGCCCTGTGACCCATGAGTAATTTAAAAATTTAAAAATTTAAAAATTCTTTATTTGAAAAAGTATAGAAATTTGTATTTTAGTTTTCTTTTTATTATTTATTTCTAACTTAATTATACCTTGGTTAGAGAATGTGGTATGAATAATATAGATTTGTTAAATTTATTGAGCATTGTTTAATGGCCTAATGTATTGGACATTTTTTATAACTGTTTTCTGTGTTCTTGTGCATTTTTTAATTGCTAGAATCAAGGTTCTACATATCAAGTGCTGTAGGCTGACTTTTGTCCTTTGCAAATTCCTATGTTGAAGCCTTAACTGCCTAATGTTACTATATTTGGAGATAGGGGTCTTAGGTAATTAAAGTTATATGAAATTATAAGGGTGGGGCCTAATCTCAGAGAACTACTGGCCTTATAAGAGACACTTCTCTCCCTTACTCTCTCTCTCTCTCTCTCCACCTGTGCACAAAGAAGAGGTCATGTGAGCACATAGTGAGATGGTGGCCAACTACAAGACATGAGAAAAGGTCTCAGAATGAAGCATATCACGGGGCACTTTGGTCTTGGACTTGCCAGTCTCTGGAACTGGGAGAAATAAATTTCTGTTGTTTAAACCACTCAGACTATGATATTTTGTTATGGTAACCTGAGCAGACTAAAGAGTCAAGATTTGTAATTGTTCAAATCTCTCTCTCTCTCTTTTTTTTTGCTTGAGTTCTTAGTTACCAAAAGAGGTGTATCAAAACTTCACACATGATTGTTGATTTGTTTTCTGTAAAATTCTGTCATTTTGTTTTAATAGCTTTGAGAATTACTATTAATTGCATACATATTTAGAATTCTAAAAGATTCCTGACAAGATTCACTTTTAAAATTGTGAAGTAAATGTCTGTATTCGTTGAAATTCTTTTGATCTCAGAATCTGTTTAGCATCTATAAAGCCATACTAGCTTAAACAAAAGCTTATCTTTTTTCACAAAAACTTACTTTTGACTAGGCATTTTCTTATATACTTTTTTATATATTTTCAACATTTTAATTGCAGCCTATTTGCCATTTTTACATGTACATTTTGTAGGCAACTTAAAAAAAAATATGTTCTTGCAGTTTCTGCCATTTACTGTCAATCCTGATAGTGTGGGTTTTCCATTTAATCCTTCTTTTTCTGTGAGTTGTTTTTCTTTCTTGTCTATATTTTGATATATCAGTTTGTTTTGTTTTTGTTCCATTTCCTTCCCTGGAGAGGATTTAAAATTTATATACTCTCTTTACAGTCCTTTAGTTACTACCCTTGAAATTTTAAATGATGTTTAACAAACTCAGAGTCAGTTAACCAGTTAATCTCTGCTTCTAAAACCATGTGGAGATCTTACAACTAACTACTCTTTTGTAATTTCAGCCCTTGATTCAGTTCCTTTCTTTCTTAAGTATGTTGTTTAGATATTAAATTATTAAGGGTCTATTGTGGCTAAAGTTTTCCAACATTTTTATCTACTTGGAAATGTCTTTATTTTACAACTGTTTGCAAAGACAATTTCATCAGATACAAAATTCTAGGTTGATAATTATTTTCACTCAATACTTTCAAGATACCATTCAGCTGTCTTCTATTGTTTTGTTTTGTTTTGTTTTGGCTTTTGATCTGTCATTCCTTTATATGTTATCTGTTTTTTAACTACAGCTACTAGGATCTTCTCTTTCTCTTTGGTAACCTGAAGTTTGTCATTATATGTCTAGGTTTGTATTTATTTTTATGTAATGTATTTTATGAATAGATCATTCATAACTATTGTTCTGACAAATTCTAACTCATTATTTCTTCTAATTTTGCCTATTACCCATTCTATTCTTTTTCTAATATCATTTAGATGAATGTTGAGCCTTGTTATTTTATTTTCCAGATCTCTTACTTTGTTCATCTTTTCTATCTCTTTATTTTTTCTATTACTTTCTGGTTAGCCTCTTTAGAGCTATCTGCTGACTTAATATATCTCTATTTACCTATGTCTGTTCTTCTGTTTAACCTGCTCACTGAGTTTTTATGTTCAATGTAATATTTTTCATTTCTGAAATTTCTATTTTGTTTTCTTCAAATTGCTACATATTATTTTTAAGAGTATCATGCTCTTTTGTAATCTTTTCATAACATTTTAAACACTTTGTATATATTTTTTTAAGTTTATTTATTTATTTTGAAAGAGAGGGAAGTGGGATGAGGAGAGAGAGAGGGAGAGAGAGAATCTGAGGCAGACTTTGCACTGTCAGCACAGAGCCCAATGTGGGGCTTGAACTCATGTACTGTGAGATCACAACCTGAGCCAAAACCAAGAGTTGGACGCTTAACCAACTGAGCCACCCTGGTGCCCCCAAATATTTTATGCATTTTAAACAAACCTACAGTATATTTTAAATCTGAAAATTCTATGATTTAATATTCTTAGAGGCTTGTTTTAGCTGTTTTTTCAGTTCTATGGATTCTCATTAAGAATGATTTGTTTCCTCATAAGTTATGCAATTTTGAAGGCAAGTTCACATTTAGTGAGACATTATCCAATGCAATCCTCTAGGCTTGTTCTAAGTGTCTTAAAAAGAAAACATGTATTGTTGTTGCGTTTCGGGTGTAATTGATTTCTACCAACATGGAACTTTTCTATACTATGAAGTTACCTGTATCTCATAAGTAGTTAAATTCAGACCTATGTAAGAGGAAACAATATTTTTCACCTTATGCATATCTTAGGTAAAGACAGAGAAGTTTTGTTTTGTTTTTGTTTTTTTCCTTTCTTTTCTCTTCTTTTCTGTTCTGTTTTTCTGTGTGTGTGTGTGTGTGTGTGTGTGTGTGTGTATACCTTTTTTGACAGGTGGATTTTTTTTTTTTTTACTCACTTTATATGAGGATATGGCCTTTGAGGATTAACTTATACATGAGGGCTTTAGTTCCAATCACCCAACTTGTGTGGACCCTCTGTCATATTTCCTGCCTCTGTGAGGTCTCTCAGTTATTGAAATCAACTAATGTAGTTTATCATTCTGGTTTTCCATCCCATAACCTCCCCAAACTCCAGTTTTTTGGCTCTGTGAATTCCATTGCTTTCTTGTTTGCTCAGTTATGAATTTATGTTTGTTACATTAAATCCAACAATTCTAGACATTTTGTATTAGAAGTTCTTTCAGTTTATTTACTCCACTACATTGTTTAAGTCAAAGTCCACCAGTACTTTTTAAAGGCTTCTGTAAGAAATTTTTAGAAATATAAATTATTGGGGCGCCTGGGTGGCGCAGTCAGTTAAGCGTCCGACTTCAGCCAGGTCACGATCTCGCGGTCCGTGAGTTCGAGCCCCGCGTCAGGCTCTGGGCTGATGGCTCAGAGCCTGGAGCCTGTTTCCGATTCTGTGTCTCCCTCTCTCTCTGCCCCTCCCCCGTTCATGCTCTGTCTCTCTCTGTCCCAAAAATAAATAAATGTTGAAAAAAAAAAAAAAGAAATATAAATTATTTTATCACACCTGGTTGGAAAGAGAGAGAAAGAACTAATATTTATAGGATGGCTAAATGTGACAGAGAAGTGGATGTTTCAAATGATATTTTTCTAAGTTTAAGTAATTGACATATATCTTTAGGAACTAACTACAGCCAGTAAATAAACACACACACATGCGTGCACACACACACACTCACACTCACACACACACACTCACACACACACACACACACACACAAGAGGAACTATAAATCAGGGGGAGTTTCTAGATTGTTCTAGAGACCTGTAAAATAAGTAGTGAGAGGAAACAATACTGAAGACAGTATTAATTTAGTGCCCAACTGATTTTAAGATAACTTTATTTTTCACTAGGTCTCAGTTCTTTCCATTTCTTCATAGAGCTTAGCTCTGTTTTTGTACTTTTTGTTGATTTAATTCTCTGCCATGATCTTTCCTCATTGCCACAAAATGGCTGCTATACTGCCATTTGTTATATTTATTCATAATTTCAGGCCCAGTGGAAAAGAATGCAAGTCTCTTTCAATAGCTTTTATTCTGAGATTCATTCTGGTAGGCCTCACTTAGGTCACATTCTCACCAAATCATAAGGATTAAGCAGATGTGATCCCCTGATTAAATTAGGACTGATCTATGTGTTCCAATCAGTGGGTAGGGGCAGACTTATCTCCAGCAGGAGAACATGGGCTGATAGTGACAGAGATTAAAATATAGAAAGGTTTTTGGTATCTAAAAATGACATATTTCCACTACTATCTGACTAATTGACTATTCCATGTTTACTATACATATCCATCTGTCTTAATCTATGTGCTCAAAATGTTCATATCTATACTGAATGTTCTCATCCGGTCCAAAAAAGCAGACAACTGAAATCTTATCTAAGCTAAATTAAAAATATCTGAATAATATGTTAGTCTTCCAAGTTAATTCTAATTTTGGATCCTTATGGTTTCCTACATGTAGATAACTGGTAAATGTATTTATTCTCCAATATTCAATATAAAATGATGGAAAATTAGTGTGATTACTACAATAAAAGTGTGAATGGGAAACAAAACACAAGGGTCATCTTAGATTTATGTAATAGATAATATCTTTCTAGAAAGGCATAACAAAGAACCACTGCCCTGGAAAAGGATTGGGTCAATTAGTTTGATCTATTCTTTTTTTCTTTAAGATTTTATTTTTAAGTGATCTGTATATCCAGTGTGAGGCTCTAACTTATAACCCCAACATCAAGAGTAGCACATTCTGCTGACTGAGCCAGCCAGGTGTCCCTGGTCTATTCTTGAAAGGACCTTTCCCATCGATGGTCTTCTATGGCTGCATTTGGAGCAATCATTGGAGAGCATGCTCCAAGTGGAGAGAAAGCATAAAACAGAACTTTAAGAACCATCTTATATAGTTACTGATTCTTCATAGCAGTTTACATGGTCCTTTCCCTCTATTAGACTCTAAATTCTTTGAGGGCAAAGACATGTTTTATTTGCCTCTTTATTGCAACATGAAGCACTGTGATTGGTATAAAATAAGCGCTTAATAAATGTTTGCTGAGAAAATGAATGGCTGAATGGACTAATAAAATGATTAAATAAAAGAGCTAGATGGGCTTCTAGGAGATGATCCGATTCTTCTGTATTTTAAGGAAAACAAGTATCTTAATAAGGATAATAGAGGGAAAATTTAATATTTATTTTATGCAATACAAAGTTTGACATGTTTTGTTTCACATAAAATTACATTTTCTTCTGGGATAACTGTGTTTAATAAACAGTAAGATATTGCAGAAGAATCCAAAATCAGATTTCTCATGTCATAATCTTGAGATTTTGAAGTACTTTGAGGAAATGCATTTACTTTTTACTTCCAAGTCAATCAAATATCTAATATCAAAAAAGATTTAATCATCCATACCTTCATAAGTCTATTATATTTAGTTGGTGTTTTTGAATTTTTTTCCCTTGATTGTAAAGAAAGATCGGTAAAGCAATTGCCCATTTATAAATCGTATATATTGTGTTGCTTATTTATACCTTATTCTTTTCACAAAAATAATAGAAAATTGAATAAGATTGTCATCTTCTTCATCATTTTAATAACTCTTACATGAGAGAGAAGGCTAGATATTGACTTGAATGGCTTTGGACAATTGCCACTTTAATTTGATCCTCACTGGGCTTGTTAACAATTATAAGACCTGCTGTCAGCAATGCTCTGAAAACTTTCTAGTCTTTTTGTAGATCATTTCATAACTTTTTATTACTTTTGGAGTCATTCCTCATCTTTGAAACAAACTTTATTCTAAAGCAGTGTTTTCCCAACTTCAGTAATTTATGAACTACCTTTACAATTTTTGCACAATTTTGGAAACCACTATATCTTTACTATTTCTTTTCTTAAAATTAATTCACATTTTAATTTCAATGCTGGATTTAAGGAGTCTTTATCCTCTTACTAATATGAAAAAGCAATATTTCTTTTCATACATAGCTATGGTAACAGAAGCAAGCAAAAATCATTAAATTCCGGCTAGGTATCACTGTCTGCTAAAGTATGGGAGCTTGAGATCTGAGTTTTTAAATGGAAAGTAAAGGTTAATTCATGTCAGAGAGATGTTAAGTAATTTTAACCTTAAATTGAGTTTTCCTCTTTTACATTGTTATATTGAAAGGAAAGGAAATGATGTTCTTGCCATTTGAATGAATATTATTTTTTACTATATTCTATCATCAAATGCCACCTCCAATGTTACCTAAAGCCATGTCTCTACCGCCAATATAGTTCTTGTTCACCAACTTTGGTAAAACTATTCTAAAGAAATATCTTCAGATATGTGGTATACTGTTTTAAATTGTACATGCACATACACATGCATATATGTGAAATGTGTGTGTACATAGGGATGTAAGATATTAAAAGCTTATAACGTGTGTGTGTGTGTGTGTGTGTGTGTAAAAATACCCTTGAGAGCTAGAGCAACACTCCCAAATAAAGTTTTATGTATACTATATTTTGTTTAGAACTTTTCTTCAACTTTCAGCCCTGATTGGTTTTCATTTAAATAGCTATTTAGTCCCATAGCAGGAGAAATGAAGATTTGCCCATTTTAAATACAGAAAACAAAATTAAAGTTCATTTTGATTTTTATTTAATTAATTTCTGTTCTTGGGCCTCTATTTTTGCCTCCTCCTCTCCTGCCCAGACCCTAATATATTCTCTCCTTAACAGCCACAGTGCTCTCTTATAAAATCAGATGAAGATCTTGTCTCTGTTTTAAAACCATCTGTGGTCTCCCTCATGCAGTTTAAAATAAATTTCAAGTGCATGCCTCAACCTGAAAACCTTCCATGATTCGGCCCATGCTCATCTCCTGCGGCAACTCTCTCCTTTAGTTCACCAAGTGGAGTTCACTCTGGCTTCATTCTGTTTTTATATAAGCCAGGTTTTCCTGCCTTAGATCTTTTTCACTTGCTTTTTTTTTTGTGTGTGTGTGAAGTGTTTTGTTGTTGTTGTTGTTGTTGTTGTTGTTATCATTGTTGTTTTTCTTCCCTGGATTCTCTTCCCCTGGGGCTTTCTTTTACTGAAGTCTTAAGTTAAATGCCTTAAGTTCCCTGGCTGGTACTTTCTTTTCCTTAAATCTCAAGATAAATGTCTTTCAAACTGTCCCTGTATACCCTTCATAAGTGGATATTCCCTACATGTAGTATTCTCTGCCTGTTTCCTTCTCATGCTTACTCTTTTGGATTATACATTTATCTCTTTCCTTGTTCAATGTCTACTTCCTTACTAGACTCTATGCTCTGTGAGGGCAGGGCTTATGACTATTGGTTTCAGGTGCCATGGCATATGCTGTGCCAACAGCATTTTTTAATTTTATTAATTAATTAATTAATTTATTTATTTATTTATTTTTTCCAACACCATTTTTGGCACATGGAAACATTACATACATATTGAGTAAAATAATGCTCTTCAAAGAGTTGTTTTATTTGTTTGGTAGGCTTCCTGGACGATACCCTCACTTCTAAATAATTAGTTTATTGAGAAAGGAATGTGTGCTGTATTCAGTATTCAGAAAGAGTAAACAAATGAATGAACAGCTTCCCTTTGTTTGTAAGAGTGCTTAAAACTAATTGTAGTGACTGAGCATAAGGGGCAGCATAAGCATCAAAGATGTATGGTTTTGCAGCATCAAAGGCAAGGCAGCAATATGTTTTAAATCTTCTTCTAATGATCTCCTTATAATTATGAATCCCTAAGAAGAAATTCAACTGCTTTCTGTGTTTGAAAATCTGCTTAACTATGCTTAATTCTTTTGCTTTGGCTCATCTCCAGACTCTGAAACTTTCTTTGCCTAGCTAGAATTGCATTTGGACTTTGGGAGGAAACCATTATTGTTCTACGTTTGTAGGTGTGAACACCAGCTGCTTGTGGAAATTTGAATTCATTATACATGTGAGTTCATAAAAAAAACAAAAAACAAAAAACAAAAAACCCAAAGAAAACTGAATCAGTGGCTTTAACCCAAAGCCCTGAACCTGAATTTTACTACTGATTTACTGTAGAAAATTTAAGCAATTGCTCAAATTTTTGATGTCTGTTACTTCATTAATACAATAAATATATTTATTCATTCTAATCCAATTTACACAGGGGTCTTACTTAATATTTCCGGAAAATATCTGCAAATACCCATAATGAAAATTTTGGTAGGATACCCCCACAGATGCATACATTTTTTTTCATATTTTGTGTTTGGCTGTAAAATATTGCTAGCTGACCACTGTAGATTTGTTCATCCCTGCCATAGAGTGCATTTGTAGCTGCCCCTTAGGGGTTTCCATGCCACAGGCACTTTCCCTTGTATCCCTGTGACCAATGGAATGTGTGCACCTCCAGGCTGAGGTAGGTAAGTGTGGGACATGTGATCCCCAGTGTACTCTTCCCTTAGAACTGCTGGCTGGATGACACTGAGGTGTCTTTGAATGGCGGTCCCAGACAATGCAAACTGGGGTTTGTGAATCACAGCTTGCAGGTGGGCTGCCCCAGTGAACCACCCACAAGGAGTATCAGCTTTGGGCTTTATGGGAGTGAGAAATAAATTTTCAGTGTGCTATGCCACTGAGCCTCAAGGTTTGTCTATTACAATATTTACCCTGATAAATACAATATAAATTTATCCTATATATTCTATAAATGCATACATGTATATCATGTATACATACACTATTACGGAATTAGCTTAATGCCCGTTTTACATATGAGGAAGCTGAGGAAAAGGAGACCTTGACGGGCATTAAGTAAATTTATTCAGGTTATAGACTACATTAGTTAACAGCTGAACTAAACCCAGCGTTTTATTCATTGTAGCAAGAGTCAACAAACTATGGCTCTCAAGTCAAATCAGGCCTACAGCCTGTTTTTGTAAATAAAGTTTTATTAGAACACAGTCACACCCATTCATTTTCATAACGTCTAAGGCTTCTTTCTTGCTACAATAGCAGAGTTGAGTAGTTGTGACAGAGGCCATATGACCTGTAAACCTTAACATACTTAGTATGTGACTCTTTCTAGAAAAAGCTGGCTGATCTGTGCATTGTACTATGCTTCCACCAACTCCTCAAGGTAACTCTGAATATGGGACATGATAAAAAGGTAGGCTTTAAATTTTACATCCCTCTCATATTTATGGGAACATAATAAATCTTTTAACTTTACTTCATATTTCTGCTCTTTGTGTTCTTTCTCCTTTTCTGTATTTACCCGAACGAACTTCACTCTTAACTTCACTCTTAACACTCTTAACTCTCACGGGAAAGGGATGCACCCAACTTCTCCTCTTGCTTCTGATATGATTGAAGATAAACTTCAAGGAGGCAGGATTTCAGAGTGAAGTGGTGAAAGAGTAAAACATGCTTTGCCATTTCTCCTCTATCCCTACTGCAACGCTGAGCCTGGGCACATGCCACTTAATGTATTACCTCAGACTTTACCTTAAGATACCTTGTCAAATGCCCGAGAAAGCATGAGTATTTATATTAAACTCAGAATATGTTTTTCTTTGTTCTTTCTGTCCACAAAGATTCCATATTTTTGACAGAGATGTTTCTTAACATTTTTTGCCCGTTGTCACTCAGGTCATATGACTCATGTTTGCACTGATAAGTAGAATATAGATACTGTTCAGTTCCCAATTTATATATACGCAATCCTGTCATGTTCTTTTCCACTTTACAAAAACACACCAGAATGTAAGGAAAAGACATTTATTAGAAAGCTAACCTTAAATTTATTATAATTTATTTTAGTTATATAAAAACATTGGTAATTAAATTGTCATTAATCAGAAATATTTGCCCCCCATCACTCAGATTTTGATAAACAAGCTTGCTGTAACACTGTGTGTAAAGACAACTGAGTCTACATGAAAAAGAAAAATCCAAGAGGCTCATAATAGGAAATTCTGTTTGTTTCTGCATTGTAAGTTGCAGTAAGAATTGATTTAAGTAGACAAAACTCAAAAGAAACAAAACACCTGGGAAATCCTTTTTTTTTTTTTTTTTTTTTTTTAATTTTTTTTTTTTTCAACGTTTATTTATTTTTGGGACAGAGAGAGACAGAGCATGAACGGGGGAGGGGCAGAGGGAGAGGGAGACACAGAATCGGAAACAGGCTCCAGGCTCTGAGCCATCAGCCCAGAGCCTGACGCGGGGCTCGAACTCAGGGACTGCGAGATCGTGACCTGGCTGAAGTCGGACGCTTAACCGACTGCGCCACCCAGGCGCCCCTGGAAATCCTTTTTTTATTTTTTACTTTATTTTAGAGGGAGAGAGAGTGTGCATGAGCAGGGAGGGGCAGAGGGGGAGAGAGAGAGAGACTCTCAAGGAGGTTCCACACTGAGTGTGTGTGTCACTGAGCCTGACAAAGGGCTCAATCCCAGGACACTAGAGTCATAACCTGAGCCAAAATAAAGAGTCAGACGTTAAACTGACTGAGCCACCCAGGCACCTCCAGAAAGTCCTTTTGAGTCTATCTTAGGAAAAGTCAAATAGGAGGAAAGATGCAAAACCGTGTTGCTCTAAGCTGACTTGAAAGAAGACAAATCCCAGTGAGAATCCAAAGGTAATGTTATCATAAGTCTTACAACCTGACCCATCTTTATGGCTGACCAGAAAAAACAAGGAAGATGTGTGCCAAATGGCAATAGAAGTGTTTCCAAGACATGGTAACATCAACGGGCTTCAGTTCCAACTTTTCCTCAACTCTGGCTGCCAAAATTCCTGCACTAGCTTGAAGTTGATATAGTGTTCATTCTAACTGCCATGTAAGTCAGGGTGGAGCTGGAAGGAAAGCTTCCTATCCCACTAGAGCAAACATGGGGTGTGTTCCAGGCATTTCCTGAAAAATCAGTAACTGTAGTTTCTACAGAATTCTTGTTATATATACGTCCTATAATTTGTTCTATATTCTTGTATATAGTCTGAGTTAAATTTATTTCTCTAGTTAACCTGAGAATATATCACCATGGAAATTACTGTGAATCTGACAAGAGGCATTCAAATAGTCATCTAAAAATGTGTTTTAAAATACAACTGAATGGCAAGTTAGAGATAGTCCGTACATTTTGCTTTCATAATGAAAATGTTTGGTTTACAGAGTGGTAAAGATTTAATTATGATGTGTCTTGCTATGATTTTCTTTGCATTTATCCTGCTTGTGCTCAGCTTGACTCTTAATTTGGCATTTTTCATCAAATCTCCTTTTGTTCTGCTGATGGTATTTGACAAGAGTGATTCATAGCAATGGGAAGAATGGCTCATTCTTCCCAACTCAACATTAGAGAAGTGTCTTTCTTCCTCTTTCCCCAAGAAACTCTGCTTACAGAGAGGATAAGAAGGAAGAAGCTTTTTGTAAGGACATGGGTGACTTTGGTAACTTAATCTGAATCTAAGTGGGAAGAAGGGAGAACAGTAGAGCAAACTTAAGTTTGAATCCAAGGAGACTCCATATTTTTCCTGATTCTTCATAGGTTTTTCTACAGAAGCTGGGCCCTCCATGGAGGAATTTCTTATCTAAATGGCCCAGAGTCTCTGCTCTTGTGGCAGGGTTTTGTTGGAGAGAATCACTGTAGACTACATTTGCATCCCTCCAAAGAGGTTGCCCTCAGCACCCGCCCTATGGACAGCTTTGAATTCACCCACACTTTATAATAAATAGAACATTTGCCCACAGATTTCATTTTGCTCTAGTGTCTTAATGATCTTCCCCCGTGCCTCTGATAGACTTAAACATAATAGAAACCAATTTTGACTCTAATTCAATGTTCTCTGTAGGAGAGGATGACTGAAGTTTAATTACAATTCTTTTATACTAAATGTGTGTGCATTCTCTAGCATTTGATGTGATTCCTCAAAAATTTTCATCTCAAAATCAGCCCATCAGTAGAGTAGTCATATGCAGCCCAGTTAATTATAATGGAATGTGGTGGTTTGAGGCTGTATTCCAAACAGAAAACCATGACATCTACAAAAACAAGCTTCTAAAAAAACTAATAAACTGAGGGCCTTTGTGCTATTTCGAATGTTTGCTTTATTTTGTTTTTGCCCCTTATCTAAATATATTGAAGAGGGACAGTCTTTTTTCATCTTTGCAGTCCATTTCATTGCCCCAATCTTCTGTTTTCTGTATGTAGCTACAGATAAAACTTATGGTTCCTTTTGAGACCCAGAAATTCAAAACATATTCTAGAACATGGTGGATTTAAAGCACATCCACTGTTACTTTTTTTTTTTTTTTTTTAACGTTTATTTATTTTTTTGGGACAGAGAGAGACAGAGCATGAACGGGGGAGGGGCAGAGAGAGAGGGAGACACAGAATCAGAAACAGGCTCCAGGCTCTGAGCCATCAGCCCAGAGCCAGACGCGGGGCTCGAACTCACGGACCGCGAGATCGTGACCTGGCTGAAGTCGGACGCTTAACCGACTGCGCCACCCAGGCGCCCCTCACTGTTACTTTTAAAGAATAAATTTCCCCAATATAATTTACCTTTGGAAGAATACATATGGTGGACTGTACATTGAAGGCAATAACCAGGTTTTATGTTTATTCTGTGTCTTCTAAATCACAGACCTGAATGAGAGATACTAAACGGTAAATTATATTTCATAGATTAAATTGGTATTTACAATGTATGTTTCACATACATGTATATGGAATGCAATGGTTTGGGGTTGTATTCTGCAAACAACACGACACAGAGAAGGCAGAGGAGGTACTGATATGATAGGAAAGGTAGGATAGAATAGGCAGAGAGGGAAAGGATAGGACTTGAGGTCCCTGGCTGGGGAAAAAAACACCTTTTTGGAACAATGCTGGGAGTGTCTGACCACAACAAATTCCCTCAAGTGTAAAGTTCCTCTTAAGAATGTAACTGAACTCAACTTCTTCCCCTCAGGTTTCCCTCAGGAATTTGACAAAAGACCACAGGCCATAGACAAAGCTTCATACAATGGAAATGAGCCAATCAGGAATGGACAACCCAGCACTTAGAGCTATCAAGCCAATAAGGGTAGAACCTGAGAAGGAACAAGGGGGAAAGGAAGGGTGAGGGCTGACAGGAATCTTATAAAGCAAGGACCCTTGCTATTGTCCCAGGCATTCACTTTTGAATGTCCCCTCTCTATAAAGAGAGATTTCCTACCATTCTTCCTTTATAATCTTATATTCTAATAAGATTTAATCTTATAATCTAGTAAGATTTCTAATAAGATTCTAATAAGATTCTAACTTTTGCCTGTTGCTCATTTTGTGTTCACCTCTTCATTCCTTGAAGTAGCAAGACAATGAATCCCGAGTATTGTGATAAAAAAAAAATCCTGCAACACTGAAATGAATGGATACTATCAAATGCTCCTGAGCAACTTCAAGAAGTATTAGAAGTATGAAAACCACTCTTATGGAAATCTTATGAAATGGGCAAAATTCTGTTTATTGGGACTGGTCTGGTACAAGGAGAATGCAAACATATGAAAATATTTTGATGAGCTAGTTGGCACTGAAGGTGAGAATAAAGCTCTGTGCTTGAGTTACAATAGATAATAAACTGACTCTGAGGAAGATAAGTCCAGTTAACCAAAAAGGTTTTAATTTGCTGAATGATGGTGTGAGAATTTTTCTCCAAAGCTAAATTTTTCTGGTAAATAGAATTACTAAGCACTAGGAAGGTGCTCTTTCTTCTCCATCCTTTTCTCTGGTGATATTTTATCTCTGGATAAATGTCAATGAATATTTAAAGCATCACAGTTTGATAGAGTACCATACTATGCCCCTGCCTGAGAGGCTCACATGAGCCAGTATGCCTAACCCAGTGGACGAAACAGTTTAGCCTGATTAAGGACTGAGGTTCTAGTTGCAGAAGTGGATACAGAAGAAAATTATTTTTCCTTTAAATGAATGTGTTAATATAAAAAGATCCAGAATCATGGGTGATGATAAATTCCAAAAAAGTATTAATGCCTCTTCCTTCAACAGCATGATCAAAAAAGAAAAGGACAAAGTCCCTAGGTTGAAAGTGTTACCAGTGGGAGAGTCTGTATTGTGTGAATTGAGGTCTCCATTCTTGGATTCCCCATGAAAAGATATACATGAGGATCCATGCTCCAATAAAGACAGCCAGAAGGAAAGTAGCAAGCACAAAGCAGTTTATTAAAGCAAAAAGTACACTCAAGGTGGGAGAGTGGGCAGGTTCTGCAAGGTGGAAATGGCCCCTTGGTTGTCTTGGAACTGGATATTATTGGGTCTCTTTGGGCTGGGAGGAGCTGCGAGCCACAGTGGGGTGGTCTCTAATGGAAACTGCTTCCAAGCATTTGGGAAACTCCCCCCACAAGTTGGAAGGGGGAATTTTTGCCTCTACAAGGTTTGTACCCAACAGTCATGGAGGGGGGATGGCTGTAACTGCAATTCAATGCATAATAATGAATCTAGGGTTACCCTGGGGCAGAGGTGCAGAGGTGGAAGAGGAAATAGCATGCTCCACCTCTGTGGCTCTTAATCTGTCAGTCCCAAGGTCTTGGAAGCCACAAGGTCAGGATGTTGTGCCCTGGGGTTTTTAATGTGTAGCTTGTTTATTATTGTTCTTACCTCCAGCTCCCATCTCAATCATTCCCCTTCAAGGAATCAGGACTCTGCCTCAGGGTGTTCCTTTCATTGCTCCTGTCTAGCTTCTACCTAACAAAAGTATCAGCTAAAGATACCACTCCAAGTGTAACTCAGTGAAAAGAAGTGTATATTATATATATATATATATATATATATATATATATATATATATATATAATATATATATATATATATTATAGATATATATAATATATATCTATAATATATATATTATAGATATAGACTCATTTATTACATGGAATTTAAAATTATATGAACATGTGATTTTTAAAAATGCAATACATTCTTGGGGCGCCTGGGTGGCGCAGTCGGTTAAGCGTCCGACTTCAGCCAGGTCACGATCTCGCGGTCCGTGAGTTCGAGCCCCGCGTCAGGCTCTGGGCTGATGGCTCGGAGCCTGGAGCCTGTTTCCGATTCTGTGTCTCCCTCTCTCTCTGCCCCTCCCCCGTTCATGCTCTGTCTCTCTCTGTCCCAAAAATAAATAAACGTTAAAAAAAAAAAAATTAAAAAAAAAATGCAATACATTCTTATATTCATATATAAATACACACACACACACACACACATATATATATATATACATATATATATATATACACGTGTATATAGATGTGTATATATATAATTTGGTTCTAGTTTTACAAGGTACTATAATTTTTTTTTAGTAAAAACACCATAATTGAATTTAATCATCAAATCACTCTATAGGAAAATTATATAATTTATTTACATTAAACAGAATTTGTTGATTATATGAATGTTATTATGATAAATGTAGATAGAAACATGTAGATACACTCTTTTATACTTTAAATACTCTTTCAAAATGTTCAGTTTACAATTCAAACCATTGCAGTTACAGTTAATGAAGTAATAAAAATTATATGCAAATTGTTTCACCTTTTCCCCTACTTATAGGAAAGTAAAATTGCTTGAGTAATAACTTTTAGAAAGAATATCAAGAAACAGCTTATGTAACTAGTATCAGCTTTGGGTATTTCCTTATTTGTCTCCTTTACTTCATTCCCATGTGAGCCAAATGAAAGGATTTCCCTGAAAAAGCATGTAGACAAGAGAGCATGGAGGGCTTTTAAGGCTAAACCAGGTCCTCAAATGCTTTACCCCTTGACCTGTCATTTCCATCATTAGAGATTTATTCCTTTGGGTCTTGAGGATTTAACCTACAAGAGAACGTACTGAAATGCAAATATTCCTAGGAGAAATAACATGTTAAAATGTAGTCTGCTGATGTTTGTTTAGCAATTAGTTGACTATAAGGTGAGAGAAGTGAGACATAGGATAGACTTTAGAGGTGGAAGGGGAGAACAAAAGTTTGGAAAAAGGAGGTTGCAGGTATCAAAGATAAAATATTATATCCAGATTTTATTTAAGGCTAACCATCTTGTTTTAAAACTTTCCTAAATATATGGAAATTACAAATCATAGAAACTAATAAATAATTGTGTATAAGTCCACAACTTGGGGTTCTGATTATGACCCTTTTGCTATGCAAGTGAATAGTAAAAAGTCAGTTTTAGAATCTATGAAGAGAGATTGATTATCTTATTCAAAAAATTTGTATACACTGAAAACATATTAATTTCTCGGAAATTTATTTCTTTTGATAGCTCCAGTCTTTCATATGTTTGTATTCTGGCTCAGTACCTCCCCAGCCTGAAATACCCTTTTCCATTTCTCTACCTCTTCACCCATAGCCCAAATTGACCCTTTACTATAAATCTTTAGTCTCCAAATATTCCCCAGCAGGAAGTGATCATACATTCCAAAATTTTAGGGATTCACAGAACAACAAAAAAGAGAGAATCTGGACCCTGGATGACATGGAGACAAGATGCTTACATGCCCTGTAGAGAAATTAGAGAAATAAATGTCTAACTTGTATGTGAGCCACTGTATTCATTTCTATGAATTTTAATACGTCTATAGCTTTGTGAATTTTAACATATGTATAGATTTGTGATAATCGGAACACAAACAGATTCACCAGTGAAACTGGCTGGGCATGGAGATTTCTTTTTTGGAAGACATTTAACTGTTAATCTAATTGTTTTAACAGGTTTAGGATATTTTGTGTTATTAATTTCATCTTAGGTGACTTTAGAGTTTTGGGTTTTCAAGAAATTGATCCACTTTATCTAAGTGTTTAAATTTACATGCATGAAATTATTTGTTAAGTCCCTTTAATGTGCTGGGAGTAACTAGTGATTTCCCTTTTCATTCATGATATTGGCAATTTATGTTTTTTCTTTTTTTTTAATCCTTTGAGAGTCTTGATCAACTTTTACTAGTTTTATTGACTTTTTCAAAAGTCTACCTTTTAATTGATCTTGTATATTTTTTTCTGATTTAAATGTCATTGGTTTATAGTCTATTTTTTGTTACCTTTCAGTTTGTTCTGTTCTTCATCTTTTTAAAAATTTTTGGTTTTACAGTGTGGAATTCTGTCTACATTATTGATTTGAGATCATTTTAATTTTTTAATATAAATATTTAATCCTATAAATTTCCCTCTAAACACTGATTTAGCTGCATCCAACAAATTTTTATATGTAGTTTTTTTCATTTCCACTTACTTCAGAATTTATTATTGCAACTTTTAGGTATTTTCATTACAGAAGAAGCTTCTTTCCCTACACTCTTATTTTCCCTGTCTTGCAGTGAATGGGCATCATGGAGGTGATCCATTTTTAACAATGTAGACAGAGATAACATACCAGGGAATAGAGGAACAATCAGCAAGAAGAAACCTGAGTTCCTAGGTGATCTCATGAGCAGGTAGTTACTTTTTTTTTTGGTTGTTTGCCATCCTCTGGACTTAAGGAATAACTTCTATTTCACTTCCCATTGGTCAAAATATAACACAGTCACACCTAACTCGGAAGAAGCTAGCACATGTATTCTCCAGTGCTAGCACTGGAAAATTCTAGCACTGAAAGGAAGAAAAACAGTATATATTAAGAGACAGAAGTCTCTGTCACAGTCATCTTCTGATTCCTGCGTTGTTCTCTACTTGATTAGAGTAGGAAAGGGAGTATACAATTCAGAAAGAAATGAATACACCTATATAGACAGAATGCCAGGCCTGAGGGTTTTCAGGCAGAAGTTCCTATACCCCAAGCAAGGAAACAGCAGACCCAGAGAACATCAATGAACTATATATATCCTGCCTTGGACCATGAGTAATTAATAGCAAATAGTGGAGTGGAGTGTGGAGGGCTTTGAGTATAAGACCCTGACACCCTGTCATGATCAAATTGGGGGTAAATGCCTCAGAGGGACTGATAATGAACCCCAGCTGGGGTGATATAATCAAGTTTAGGTTGATACAAAGAAAAAAAACAATTACAAGTTTTCCTTCAATTTCCAGACTTTTCCTTGCAACCCAGTTGCAAATAAATAGCTACTACAATGGTCCAAGTTTTCTCTGGGAGGCTAATATATGCCTGCATTTGAACATGATGTTCTTGTTGAACATGCTGTATCCTTTGCAGATGAATGTGGCTGAAGAGTTGACTTTCTGGCTAACTTTTCTTTGATGTCTAAAAGAAAAAAAAAGTTATGTAAAAAGAAAAGAAATGTCCTTTTTTGACTGCTAAAATTTCTGCTCTCAGTTGTAAAAAGTTTGGCGAAAAGAAATTCATTTTGTAATAAATCATGCTGAAATTTTACTGCCTAAAATATGTGAACCTAATAAATGTTTGCTGACTACATAATGGTAACTACATCTGTATATATAAGGTTGATTGACAGTTATTTTATCTTCCTGACTTTAATGATAAGCGCTAACTAAGGGCTTACTGGCACAAGGCCTCATTCCATCAGTAAGTATTTTACATGCTTTAACTTATTTAACACTCAAAACAATCAAATGAAATGGGTGTTACTATTTTTCCCATTGTCCTGATGAAACAGAAAGAGATTATGTAATTAACCTCAGGTCACAAGGGGCAGAGCTAGAATTCAAGCCAGTCTGGCTTCACAGCCCAGACATTTAACCATGACATGCACATAAGGAATTCTAGAAACAGAAAATCTATACTCTTTTAAGAAAGAAAGAAAATTATATTATAATATTGTCTAGAGCATTGTCCCATGTCAGTCAAATATTTTAAGATATATTCCATAGAATGGCATTAGTTAAATAACTAGTCTCACCATAGACTGTTAAATGTATACATTTCTATTGAGGGACATTTGAGAAACTGACCTCTGTAGAGAAACTTTAATCCTTTTGGAAAATCCTTTGTTAAGACATCTCTATTTAGTGATTGATTTTGTAATTTGCATAATACAGATTTGCAAAACAAATTGGTTTAATTTTCAGGTGTGAAAATGCTCTGGGAATTAGTGGCTTTTTCTTGATGTCACAGATATCTTGATCACAGAGACTAACATTTCAAATAACATCTCTGCTTTCACAATTAGGGAGCTTTGTTTTATAAAGTCAGTAAGATGTAATTACATCAGAGGTGTTATTAAAAGAAAAAAACAACACCAAAATGAATTTATGTTCCAGAAGGCTATGGAGAATTTCACATTCGTATGTATCAACACACAGAACTTTAAACAGGAATATGAAACACCTCTAAAAGCTGGACACAACTGAAACCTGGCAGTATGATGATAAGCAATAGTTTCATCACATATTTTAAGAAAGCAACAAAGAAAACATTCTACTTTTGACTTGATTATACAACCCTTGCAGCTTATTTCCAGATATTTTATAGGCCCTTATGGAAGGCATTGAAAATCCTGCATGGGGACACCTGGGTGGTTCCGTCAGTTAAGCATCTGACTTCAGATCAGGTCGTGATCTCACAGTTTGTGGATTTGAGCCTTGCATCAGGCTCTGAGCTGGCAGCTTAGAGCCTGAAGCCTGCTTTAATTCTGTGTCTCCATCTCTCTGCCCCTTCCCCACTCATGGTCTGTCTCAAAAATAAATAAACATCGGGGCGCCTGGGTGGCGCAGTCGGTTGAGCGTCCGACTTCAGCCAGGTCACGATCTCGCGGTCCGTGAGTTCGAGCCCCGCGTCAGGCTCTGGGCTGATGGCTCAGAGCCTGGAGCCTGTTTCCGATTCTGTGTCTCCCTCTCTCTCTGCCCCTCCCCCGTTCATGCTCTGTCTCTCTCTGTCCCAAAAATAAAAATAAACGTTGAAAAAAGAAATTAAAAAAAAAAATAAATAAATAAATAAATAAATAAATAAACATTAAAAAAAATTAAAAAAAAAAATCCTGCATTACCTTCCTACTGCTGCTCTAACAAATTGCCACAAGCTTGGTGGCAACAACACAAATCTATTATCTTACCATTCCACAGGTCGGAAGTCCAAAATCAGTCTCACTGGACTGAAGTCAAAGTATTGGCAGCACGGGTTCTACTGCAGTTTCTGGGAGGGTATCCACCCTTTGCTTCTTCTAGCTTCTAGAAACTACTAGCATTCTTTGACTCATAGCTGCTTCACTCCAACCTAGACCTTGATCTAGCTGTCTTCTTTTCACTTTGAGCCTCTTACCTACCTCTAAAAGAATCTTGTGGTTACACTTGACACACCAGGATAATCCAGAATAATCTCATCTCAAACTCTTTAGCCTAATCACATTTGCATAATCTGCCGTGTAAGATAACATATTTACAGGTTCAGGCATTGGAATGTAGACATATTTGTCATGCCATTATTTAACCTTCCACAAATCCTAACCTATTCTTTGTATTTTATTCTACTCCATTCTAATTTTTCCCGTCCTTGATTTTCACCCATTTAATAGTGTTATTGTAACCAATATTTAAAAAATGTTTTTGGAAGTGTAAATTAATTAACCAGTTAAGTCAGTTCATCCACTTGTGTATGAATATTATGGCCCAATAGGTGTAACAGGCTTCTTCCACCTTACTATCTTGTCCTCCTTGTAACTATTTCCTTGTAACTTGCCCTCCTTGTTAAGTATCTTCTATTGGATGATATTCATCCAATTCTTTAAAAAATTTTAATAGTATAAATACTTATGTGTAATTGTTTGACATCTATCTCTCTTTCTAAAGACCTCATGTTTATACATTTACTTAATTTTAACAAGCTTCCCTAGTTAAAAGATTTTGAATGTATATAAGAAAGTAGTATCTTTAAAAGATGCTCGAGAGAAAGTATAACAGAGTTTCAAGGCTGAATAAAAAGTAAATAAGAAAAAACAGTTCAATTCATATACAACTGAATGGTGGGAGGTCATGGGATAATTGTGAGCTAGGAGAGCTTACCCAGAACAAGAGACAGGGGTATGGTGAGCTACTCGTAGCATGAGTGAGTGTGGCTCTAAGCTCACATCATCTCCATGTCCATTCATAAAACCTAAAGACCACTTAAAAAAAAAAATTTAAATGTTTATTTATTTTAGAGACAGAGAGAGACAGAGGACAAGGGGAGGAGGTGCAGATGGAGGCAGAGACAGAATCTGAAACAGGCTGCAGGCTCTGAGCTGTCAGCACCGTGCCGGACTCAGGGCTCCAACCCACAAACCATGAGATCATGACCTGAGCGGAGGTCAGTTGCTCAGCCAACTGAACCACCCAGGTGCCCCATCCGCTTCTCTTTTTTTTTGCTACAAAAATATATAGGAAAAGAACAAGTAGTTTTGTTTATTCATAGAGGAACATCCTGTGACAATGAGTAATGCTTTACAAAGGGACATGGGGTACAGAGGGAGAAGAATACCTGTTTTTTACGTTGCCAGGAAAGAAATTATTACAAAAATAAAGGAGTTAGATGGTTTTACATAATCTTTAGGGACTAAAGTTGTTTTGATTTGTTTTTGGAAGCAGTGACGGTATTGTGAATTCTAAGGGATCTTTCTGTGCCTATAATTACCAAAGAAATGGGAGAAAAAGGATGCTTGGTATATTAGTGAGTCTGTTGAATCCTACTTTATATCCATCGGTCTGAAAAATAAATACCTGGGAGAAAGGTTTGGAAAGGGTAAGATTTTAGTGATATTCAGCAGATGTTGAGATGAGGTCAGAAATCATTGGATAATGTATACAGTTATGATGTGTGTAACTGATGTACAAACACGTAACAATAGACACTTTGAATGAAAAGTCTGGGTTTTGATTCAATGAATAACATTTTAGTGCCCTCTGTTTGTTTTCTTCTTATATTTTTAAAAATTCACTCAAAACGCATTTATTGAATGCTTATCATGTGCCAGGAACTCTGCCATGGCTAAGTCATCTAAAAAACAGACCTGCCTTTCTGGGGCTTATGGTCCACTAGAAAAGGACAGTCGTATAAATAAGTGCTGCTCTGTGTTAAGATGATAGGTTGAAATTGTATCACAGAATCTCTCCCCTTCTCCAACACCTCACAATATGAGAAAATGAAAACTGCAACAACAAAATAATCAACAGTAACCAAATAAGGAAATGAGCATAGACTCATGCAATAAAATTGGCCCTCATGGAAAGAAATAAGATTCTGGAATGCAGCAGGGCATTAGTAAGGCCCTGAGCAATATAGGTAGACCAACAAAGTACTGAATTATGGATACCCCCAAAGTTGGGAGAAACAAATGTGTGTCCATATCTTTTGATTATTGTTACTGGGGGGTAATTAAAACAGCATTTGGGATAAAACAAGTAGAACTGAGACACTAGACTGGGGCTGGATGCTTCTGAAGAAGCAATAAATAAAGCAAAAAAATAAAGACTCCACAGCTATACATCCACTTGGAGGAATAATGCAAAGGACAGGGAACCCTCTGATGCTAGCAGACAGAGTGAACTGTGTGTAGTATATGTAACAAGACTCAGAGAACGTGAAGCCCAAGTAGTCCAACAAAGACTACACCTCAGCTGGACTCTATCCCCCACTCCTGTCAGTCTACAAAGATGAGAACTTCTCATCCCTGAAAGCTACCTAGGTGATACCAACGTGCAACCAGGTTTGAAAACCATCGGTCTGAAGGGAAGAAAATGTAACCCCCCAAGTCCCAAAGTAGTCAAGGTGTTATCTCACAGGTAAAGGAACTCAGGAAATCCAGCCATTCCTGAACATCAACAACAACAACAACAAAAATGAAGAAGCCAAGAAGGCAAAGCTTTGGAAAATCTTGTGTGTAATCCATTAACATACAGAACCATTGTAGGACAGGCTGCAGAATAAATGGCCTGTAAGCTTCAAAAAGATTATGATTATGAAAGACAAAGACAGAGGGTCTGCTAAAGATTAAAGGAGAGTAAAATGACATAACAACTAAAGGCAATAAATGATCCTGGATTGATCCTAGATCAGTACAAGGACATTAGTGGAATAACTGGTAACATCTGAACCAAGCCTGGACTTAGATAATACTACTATAACTATGTTAATTTCTTGATTTTGATAATTGCACTGCATTTATATAAGAGAGTCTCCCTGCTGTTAGAAACTGCACACCAAAGAATTTAGAGGTAGAAAGAAATGATGTCTAACTTTCTCTCAAACATTTCATTAAAAAACCCTCTAGATATATACAATGATAAGGTAAGTGTGGTAAAATGTAATATTTGGGGAATCTAGGTAGAAGGTAAACAAGAATTCCTTGTACTGCTTTTGCTTCTTTTGTGTATGTTTGAAGTTACACCAGAATAAAAGATTTTTTTAAATATCATGTAAATATTAAAACCTGGACAATATGAAATTTTAATATAATTAATGAATAGGAAGGTAGGAGGAAAAGATAGCTAGAATTATAAAGGCATTAGAGTTTTCATGTTCCATAGCAGGAAGTTAATGAATACTGTCTGACACTTAATGTGTTTTGGGAAAGAAAATCACTCTGAGTCCAGAATTTTAATGCTTTTCATAAACTTTGCAAACTTAGAAGAGTCTTTTAAATATCTGTTACTGTGAAGACTGATTTTCTTGGTTAAATAGTTCCTTCAGATGTTCTTTAGTTTCTTTTTCTCTTGTTAAAATCACATAATTAATATCTACAGTATGGTTCCTTTTAATAAAGTCTCAGCCAAACTGGCTTCCTCATCGTATCTGTACATATGCTTTGTATGATGACTTGAATAATAATTATGAAGTTTATTTCTGGGTGATCAAATTCTGAGTTTTGTTAAACTTTTCATCTTCCTGATTTTCAGCACTCTCTGAATTATTTACAATAAGCACAGTTCACTTTTAAGCAAAGGTGACTTTCTCTAAAAATACAAAAACCAATAAGATTAAAATAAATAAATAAATAAATAACATTTTAAGTGTAAATTGTGGATGGAAGGAATGTAAATGCTTGTTATTCTCTTCTTTTTGCCTTTCTGTATTTTTAAAGTTCACCATATTTAAAAGACACCAATTGATAATAAACGTAATATAACTTTATAGACACTGCCTTAGAAGTGTATATAGTGTGCACTGGGATAAGATACTAGGAAGTATCTTGAGGGGACTGCAAATGTTTCCAATGGATGGTGATCCCTAAGCTGTCCTTAAAAGATGAGATGCTATGGGTGGGTGGAAACAGGAAGGGGTAACAAGACTCTTGTTACGAATGTTGAAGGAATAATGTGAGTAACAATCATTTTCTTAAAGTAACCTGGTACAAAACCAGTAGGCAGGTTCAGAGAGTGCATAGAGCAGGGGATTTAGGGAAGGGAGTAGAGGAAGGGGCAATTTGGTGGCTGGGAGGGTGTTGCAAAGTAAGAGATCAGAATGAAAATATTAGGAACAGGACTCTGGAATGCTTTAGCATGATGTATTAAAGGGCACAAGACTTTATTTTATAGGCTAGTGGATTTAAAATCAGGCTCTTTAACATAAAGCAGGAGATGGAGAGGCTTTCAGTAGGGGGAGGGCAAAGGATGTTGCGTTGGGGTCAGGGACAGGTAGAGGAGAAAGCAGAGTTCCAATGATCAAACTAGCCTCAACAGGAGCGACTCCAAATTTATCTGTTTGGCATATTGAACTTTTATTTTAAGAAAGATTTTATGTTAACATACTCCAGAATCCATACTTCCATGGCCTCTAGTCTCTTGGGGCAATTAAGACAGATAGATTTTGCTTGAATGCATTATTGGACAGATTATATTCCTTATGCCATGTTGTCATGGGGCTAAGTCTGACAGAGAGAGAGGTTTTCACAAACACATTGGAAAGGATACCATTATCATATTACAGTATTCCATGGTAATTCCATTTCTCTCTTTTCATACCATTTCAACCACTCATATCAACAAGAAGGGAAGGGATGCCAACTGGGTAATAGAGAGAATCTCACAAGGGTAGGATGGTGGGGATATTCTGCCGAAAGGTTTGGTATCTAACATATACTCCCAACAGATTCCTCATTTTCCCCTGGTAAACATTTAGAAAACCCCTATATACATATACCAGATAGTAGAAAACATACTTATTATCTTTTCTAAGTTAGTCGGGAGGAAAGGAAAAAAGAAGTCATCAATTATTAGTGTTATCTGGCCATTCAAAGCTATTCTGAAATGGGGCTCTGATACAGTGTGGAAGAAAGGGGAGCGGATTTGACATGTTCTATCTGCTTTATATCAATTCTACTTTAGGATTAGATGCTTAAAAGATTATTATTACTTTAATCAGCTCCTAACACCTCCTTCTCTCATCCCCAGTATGTGAACACCATGTCTCAGGGCCATGAAAAGCCAAGGGAGATATTTCGTGGAGAAGTTATAGGACCAGATTTACATCTTAGAATCATTGCTCTTGGCAGAATTATAAAACTTCTATGTTTTAGCAAGATGATATTAGGGGCACAAAACAGGAGATTCATCAAGAAGATGAAGGCCTGAAATGGAGATGCTGCTTCGGAAATATTTGCTAAATTAATGTATGAGTATGTGGATGAATAGAAGCCTGAACCGAGGCAAAGGGAAAGGAGCATACTGAGATGCAAGGCTGCGAGCTGTATCATGGGGCATGCAACAGGGGCACACACACTAGAGAGTGAGAAACAGACAAAGAAGAGAATCTGAGTAATGCCTAGGTTTCTGGCCCAGCCGCAGAGCATCATGATGATATCTTTCCTCTTTTCTTTTTTTTCTTTTCTTTTCCTTCCCTTCTTTCTTTCCTTTCCTTCTTTCTTTCCCTTCCCCTCCCCTCCCCTTCCCTCCCGTCCTCTTCCTTTCCCTTCCCTTCTCTTCCCTCTCTTGCCTTCCCTTCCCTTTCTTCCCTTCCCTTCCTTCTTTTCCTTTTTCTTTTTTTTTGCTTTTCTTTTCTTTGCTTTTCTTTTCCTTTTCCCTCCCCTCTCCTGCCCTCCCCTTCCCTTCCCTTCTCTTTCCATTTGCTTTTCTTTTCTGATGGATACATAGAGAAGGAAGAGAAGGAAAACTGATGCATTTGGTTCCAGATAGGTTGCTTTTAAGACAAGCCTGGGATATCTGAGTAGAGATGTTCAGTAGGCTCTGTGAGGAGAATTGAAGGAGCTATCTAGAGTGAAAAGAAATATCTGGGACTCACTGGCATGGGGGCTAATTGAAGCCAATTATAGGGCAGAATTTGCTCAGTGATAATGCATAACGAGATGAGGAGGAAAGAACACCAAGGAACACCCATTTTAAGAAGACATGAGAAGATGATGGAGGAGCCAAGAACAGAGACTGAGAAATAATGATCCAGTAGGCAGTATATTCTACTCCAGCTTCACCACAGTGTTTATTTGTCACATATGTCACATATGTCTGTCACGTTTGGGGGACTAAGTCCTTTAAGGGGGGGAACCATTTCATATCTTACCAAAAACCTAAAATAAGACAAATAATAGATGATAAATAAATATTGCCTAAGTCAATACATCTCTTTATTATAACATATATTTTTGAAAACTTTATACAAGTTATTTCTGCATGTATTTGGTAGATGTTCATAACTTAGTAAAGTTACCCATTCTTGTGTGGCACTTCATTAATTGTAATTATTACCCTTACATAATTGTGGCTAGAGAAACATTAGCCTACCATGGCTGAATTTTGGGAACATTGGAGCGAACAGTAGGGGCACATAACTAGAGACAGCATGCACACGATACCAATAACGCTCACAGATTTTTCCTGCTTTTATAAATCACCAGGAAGCCAAGGTATCTCAGCAACAACAACTTGACTACAGATATAAAATATTCCCGCAGACAGTAGGAAAAAAATAACTTTTATTCCGTAAAGTTATTTAACATTCTGCACCACTCTTCCAAATTAATTTGCAGTTGAAATAATAGCATTTCTACATATTTTGCATTAATGAGAATCTAGATCTAATATTCAGGAATATCATTTTACATTGTTAATATTATTTCTAGCTATAGACTGTCTGGCTGACATGAGGTGCCTACAGGGGTGATTTCAGAAGCGCTTGAAGAGCCCTCTGCCCCTTCAAATATAGTCCTCATCTGCTCTCTGACTCTTCTGATTTCTTTATCTTGTGAGATGGCTATTAGATTGAAAGACTACAATCCAACACCCATTAAAGAGAGGCCATAGAGACTTCATTCTTCAATAATGAGTTATGAGCAAATGTGAAATTTGGAGAATAGAACAACCATACATTTGAGCATTGTTTTTGGAGGAAATTGTCAGGTCTCACGGTGAAATTAACTCTTGTCAATTATAGGAAAATATATTCATTTGATCAGTTTTTAGTAGCCTTTTGCTACTGATTCTCTTAATCTCAAAAAAGGCAGTCCTGGCCATTAAATTGTAAGCTTTTTGAAGGTAGAGGCTGCCTCTTAATCACCTTTATACCCTTCCCTTGTCCCTAGCAGCTAACAGGGCCATGCGTAGAGAGGAGAGAGAGGGAGAGGAATAAATATATCACTACCGTGAAGGGTATATTCTAAAGTAGGAAATGGGTAAAGACAAGGCAGTGGGGGAAAACCAAAAATCAATGACCCACAAAAATATATGATACCATGAAATAATATGGAGAAGGAAAAAAAAAAGGAAGTTTCCTTCCTTTGAGAGACTGTCCAGGATTCTTCTTTGGATGGAGGCTTTGTCAGAGCAAGAATGTTTTCTCCATAAGACACAGGAAAGTCAAAGACAATGGAGGAGAAGCCTCCAGGAACTCTAAACCTGATGCTAAATTTATGCATGCTGTTTTCAGGCCAAACTAACATCTCTTTAGAGTCCCAGCTTTAGAGGAAATTCACGGACCTAAAAGTACATATGACATGTTCATTACTCAAGCAAATTAATCCATTATGGAAATCAGTGTATTCTTTTGCAAACTAAAGTCTAAATACCAACTGAAGGAAGTTTCAAAAACAAGTGGTTTGGGGAAGCATTGTGAGGTTGCCTTTCACAAAGAAAACAGTACATTTGATATAATAGGAATAAATATTTTAGCTTTAATTTTATTTTATTATAAATAAAAATAAATACTTTCCAAAAAGTAGAAAGAAAATGTTTGAACAAGGCCAGGGGTTTATCTCATCAACAAATGACTGCATACACTCAAGTTCTGCTAAAACTTTCAGAACCAATGTCATTTTTAGCTCAGCAGGAATGGATAACAGAAGAGTGTACTTTCCAAATGAAACTAAGTCATCTCAATAAATATAAGCCATTTATGTAGAGTAATATTTCAAATACATAAAGTAGAATTAAATATGCAAAGTAGCATTTCATTTAAAGAAAAACTTCACAGGACTAACATTAAAATGTGAATGTGATTTTATATGTCAACATATATGAGTTATAAAGTAATACTTGTTTACAATATTTATCTTTTTGATGATTCACATGTCATTTGCACCTACAGGTGGAGTTATCAGTAGGTGGCAATATATTTATTATGTCCAGAAATGAGTTGAAGGGGCAGATGGTAATATTGAATACAAATATGCAGTAGACATATAAAAGAGTTTTCTTATACTAATTCAACTTTTTATAAGCAAAATATTAGGATACAGCTATGTAAATTTTAAATTTGCATATTGGAAACAAATAGCAAATAGAGCATTTTTCCACTAGCAGAAGGTTATGCTTAAAACATTAACATTTAAATTGCATGAATTTTAATAATGTCTCTAAACAATGTGCTTTCTGGCATTTATTCAAGAACTGAGTAACACACTAAACTTGTTCTGGTCAAAAGTTTTCTGGGAACTCTCTCTTGCTGACATACTGATGTCTTCTGAAAACCATGGAATAAAGGATCAAAGAATATGCTAAAACCAAGCACTATGATTAGCCCACCTTAATTTCTCTTCTTTTTTTAATGTTTATTTATTTTGAGGGAGAGAGAGCACGCGTGCAAGCAGGAGAGGGGCAGAGAGAGAGAGGTGGAGAGAGAGAGAATCCCAAGCAGGCTCTATGCTCAGTGCAGAGTCAACATGGAGCTCAATCCCATGACCAGGAGATCATGACCTAAGCCAAAATCAAGAGTTGGGCACTTAGCCAACTGAGCCATCCAGGTGCCCCAGCTCACCTTAAGTTTTTAATGTTTATTAAATGTAATACACATACAGAATTGTACATATATAAGTATAGAGCTAATCAATTTTCTCAAACCACAAATCTATGCAACTGTACACAGATCAAACAATAAGAAATTACCAGCCCCATAAAAACCTCTCCTTACTTCCATCTAGTCACAAGGCACCCCCTTCCTACTACTACATCCCAAGAATAACCACTATCCTGATATCTAACAGCATAGTTTAGTTTCTTTTGTTTTTATACTTTATACACAGTCACATAGTGTGTATTCTTTTGTGTTCATCTTATTTTGCTTAACACTGTTTGTGAGTCATCCATATTATTACTTCTAATCATATGCCATTCATTCTTATTGTTAAATAATATTCCTTTGTGCAAATATAGCACAATTTAACTATTCAACTGTTGATGATCTTTTGTGTAGTTTCCAGTGTGCAGCTGTTATGAACAGTGCTGCTATGAGTATTCTAGTACACATCTTTTGTTGAACAGGTATATGTATTTGTTCAGTATAGACCTAGGAGTGAAATTGCTGGGTCATAGATTATGTCTTTAGCTTTAGCATAATGGAGACTGCTAAAACACTTTCCAGAGTTCTTATACCTTGATTTTTAAAAAATATTTATTTATTTTTGAGAGAGAGAGTGTGAGCAGGGGAGGGGCAGACAAAGAGGGAGACAGAGGATCTGAAGCAGTCTCTCTGCTGAGAGCAGAGAGCCCAGTGTAGGGCTTGAACTCACGAACCATGAGATCATGACCTCAGCCAAGGTCAGATGTGTAACCAACTGAGCCATCCAGGAACCTTGATTTTTAAACCACATGGACCTTGATTTTTAAACCACTAAGGTATGTTATCCACCTGGTATACTACATTTCTGATTTAGTCTGAAGTTATAGACAAATTCCCAGTTATTTTAGATGAAATTCTTTGAGGTCAATTATTTTAGGCTAAAATAAAGTCTTACAGAATAAAGAACTTATCTAATCTACTTCTTGTACCCCCAAATAAATGATTCTTGTATCTTTATTTTTGTGATGTTTCTTGTCCAAACAAATGGAATGGGTATAATATGTCTAGAGAAATGGCAATTGTGGCTACCACTACTCTAGTGTATGTTATATTTTCTCAATACTTTTCACAGGGATCTCAGGTGTTATTATCCTCATTGTGTATGTAGGAAAACTGACTCTCAGGTTAAGTGACTGTGCAAAGTGAGAGGCAACGCAGGGATCCAGCTTAAATCTTTCCTGATTCTAAAGCCCAGACCTTCCACTCTGCCAAGTGCCTCTCACAGCATTATGCCACTTGGTGACTCCTTTTCATGCTGCCTGACTTAATACTAGCCCTTCCTGCATAAAGAGGGAGTTAAACGTGAACCTCATTGTGGGTTGATTCTGGTATGTTAATTAAGACTGGTTGCTTTCCGATAGTTTTCCACTACCTTTCATAATGAAAACATATGCAACATGAAAAATAATTTGAAATGTTACACAATCTGCTCCACATTATTAATATATAAGGATGCAGTATTCTAGACACAGCCAGACATAGACACAGAAAAATTCTGTTTTGTTTTGTTCTTTGTGTTTTTAGTAATGGTCATAATTACATATTTCAAATATAAGTACAAATGTTAATCATGTGTCTTCAAGATCTCATCCTGTTCTGTGAAGATATAAGCAAAGACAGTGGTGTCTGTGACCATGACTCAAAAGGCTGAGGCTGCATATTGGTTTACAACTAGAGTCACTAGTTACAGACATCTTTGCAGATTGACATTCTTTCTCTCCCCTTATGGTTTCATCATTTTGCTCAACATGTACCATTTCACTTGTACTTGCCATATTCCAAGTTGCCTGTGTGTTTTAAATGTTTCTACTGCACATTGACCCCACTTCATTTCATCACACAGCTACTGACTGAATGTCCATATTTTGTACCCATCAAACTCGTGGAGTTTGATGAGGCAAATAATGTTAGTAGACTCCAATGTCAATACTCTGGCTTTATTCCATGACCTCCAACTTGGTGATCCTCTCTTGCTATTTAGTGCTAATTATGACTTTAAATGATGTAGGTGAGATGTTCAAAGAATTAAATGTGATTAATATAAAAGATCCAAATCTCTCATGGACATAAAGTAGATTACACAGTATCTTCATTCTATGTGCCCTTACTTTGGTCTGAAATAATTTCCTTTACATTTTCATTTTTATCATAATTAAGATATTATGCTGAATGGCCACATTGCTCTAAGCATGAATAGAATTAAATCACTGTACTGTCATTCTCCCTAAAGAACAAATCTTTGCCCTTGAAAAGGTATCCATTGAGTATCATATCGTTTTGTCCTTGGCCCTGTACAATTCACTATTGTCAGCAATGTTTGAATGAAAGGAGAGGGAACTTCCTATAAACGAGAAAGGATGGTAAATTCAGTAATTCAGGACTATGATTTAAAATTATCCCAGGAGGCTGGAATACTTTACCAAAACAAATGGAATATAATTAAAAATAGAAACAGTGCTATGAATTTAAATACAAAAGATTAATTACATATGTAGAAGATGTGAATGCCTAACTGAAAGAAATTCCTATAAAGATTTGGTGGATTTAGTTCACCTGGAATGAAATATTAGCCAATACTATGATGCCAGTACAATCCTTCTCCATTTTGTTTACTGTTATCAAGCATTACTATGTATCTGGCATTTTACTAGGCAATTTTACATGTTACCTGCAGAAGATAAATAAAAACACCTCAAGTGTTAAATCTTTACATCTAGCTTAAAATGAAAAGCATATCACATAGAAGCAATTAACTGAAGGTATTTCTTTAGGGAGTTAAACTAATGCATTCCAAGGACATTCCTTTCTGGGCATCTAATGAATTTAAAAATATAATAAAGAACTATGTGTTCACTAATTCTTTCTTTGACTATACCCTCTTAACTTCCATTTGTTCCAGCCATAGTTTTTGCAGTCGTTGCTATATTATGTAAGCATTTTCTGACATATCTGATCTGCCAATGGTTTATATTGTTGAAGAAACATTTCTAATTCCAACTATACTGTTGAAGAAATATTCCTAACAACCTATATCTGTAAGTTGCTCCAGATATAATCATGGAACATTTTCCCTCAGAAAGTTTTCTTTTTAAATACACAAGTTCCTTGTCAAGTGTTTGATGGAAATTGTGGGGCTATGCATCAAAAAGAATAAAAGAGATGATTTCAACCCGGAAATGCTGATAGCTATTAGTCCCAGGCTTCCTCATCTACAAATGAAGCTTATTGTTATCTTTGTCAAACTTTACAGTTGTGAGTAGAGTTGCACCATATGAGTATGTCAGCATAGTTTGCTTCAGAATATACTTCCTAAGGTAGGTAAATACATGTATCTATGGCACATTGGACAAACTCATTCAACCTTAGCTGGGATCACCCTTGGTCTGGAATGCTGTAGAAGTGACTCTTATCTTGGATCTCAGATTATACATGGTGAACTCTTCAGTCTCAGAAAGGACAAGATTAAATGATCCCATGTTTCTGGGCCATTTCTTGATATGATTAAATGTTAATTACTTAAGTTCCATATATCAATATTAATAATGTTCTGGTTTCCATTCTCATGCATTGGTCCAACAAAACATAAATTGAGTCCATTTATAGATCCAGTGGCATATTTGAGCACTTGAGTGAAATGGTGTTTGATGATTATTACATGGAAAAAAAAAAGAATTCTAAGCATAAAAAACTTAATATTCAATAAATCTTCTAAGGCATGTCTTGTACTCTTATTTAAGGGAGTGGGATTTTTGTATGCATCTTATGAACATTATGAGGATGGCCCTTAGGGTCCAGTGAATTTGAACCATTTTTGGATAATTTCTAAGAAGCTTTCACAAAGCTCCAAAATTATTCAAAATTGATTTTCTTCAGTGTAACATGGATATCTATGAGAAGTAAGACTGGAAATAAATTTTCATTGAGTTATATCCCTTTGGAATATTTTAAAGTTGCATGCAGCAACTGTATTCTCCTTCTGGAATATATAGATAAGAAAGATTGCAATTCCCATTTCTTTGGAATCTAAAATGGGTTGCGATAAAGGAATAGTGAGTGAAAGTTCGAGACCATGTAGTCTGAGAGCCTGCAGGTCAGAAATTAAATCCATCCTAGTTCAGGAGACCAGGGCAAACAATAGCTAGATACTGAAGGAGGTGTGTTTGAAAATATACTGAGGCAGTTTGAGTAGGGAAACCATGAGAACAGAAACAGTTTATGAACTCCTAGGAACACATAGATGTAGGATATTTTAAAAGACTCAGAGAATAGCATTTTTCTGTGAACATTCTGCTTTCCCTTAAAAAAAAAAAAGCTGTACATTTCTTTTTCTCTTTGTACAAACCTGCACATTGAAAACAAAAATCTTTATATTTCTTGGAAATACTACATTGTGCCCACTTAAAATTTTGTTCATTTTGCTGTTTTTTTTTTCTTATTTCAATTTCAAATTTTTGAATCCCTTTGTAAATAAATCTCAGGTAGGAAAACAAGGACATGTTTACTTAGGCAAGTTTATACCTATCTTTTAGACCTCTTTCACTCTGGAAAAAAAATGCCTACAAAATTTATGGAGTTATGTGTTGGATGGATTCTTTTTCACGGGTACTCACGTATACTCTTCATTATAAAGACAAAGAGTTTTTAGTTTCTCTTAGCTAATTGTACATTTGAACTTCTTGGAATCAAGTTGTCTTAGGCTTGGAAAGAACATTAAACATTATATAGCTCATTTACTCTTATATCAGTGAGTCTACAGCTTTTCTGCTAAATATCTGTGTGACCTGAATCAATACTTCAGTGAATGGGAACATATTACATTTGGAGGTGATTTATTCTTTCTTTGAAGAGTCTGAGCTATTAAAAAGTTCTTATTATTAAACAAAATCTCTCTCTGAAAAAATTGGGGGTCCACTTCTCTTCAAGTGTTTGCATGTTGCCATCGACCCCTATCCTTCCTCTGTTGAGTCTTCTCGTGTCTTTCTTGAACCTACAGGTCTTCAACTGCATATTGTTTTGAACTTTTTCAGCACCCTTTTCTCTCTTCTTTGGTCACTGCTATTGATGTACATTACGTTAAGTGTGACATCTATACCTGATCACAATTGTCCAGAACAAAGTAGAAAGAATTTCCATTTTGCTGGGTTTCTTAGAATAGCCTAAAATACTATGAGACTTTTTAGTGACCATATTTATTGCTTCCATGCATGGTGCTTACTGCTTACTAAAACCTTGCACCTTCATATTACCTGTTATTCTTAAGGTACACAGCTCTTATCCTCTACATGTTAGGTGCTCAAGCGAAAATCTGCCAGAAATTGCTATTCAACAGGCAATTTGTGTCTATCAAGTAATCTTTCCTACTTTCATAAATTCACTTTTACCAGCTATTGTGCCCAAATTTAAGGTTGGAGTCACAGAAAAAAAAAAATTCACTTTGCATTTGTAGTTTTTTCAATTTTTCTCCTCTGTGGTGGGTTAGAACATTTTAAAGAAAAGCGAAAATAAGGTCACTGCAATACAAATAAAAAGTGCTACACATTTGAAAGAGTACCTGTAGCTAAGTATATATGCCTAGTTTGGACTAAAATTATAGCTTCTTTGACATTTTTATCAGGTGAAAATTTTGAGGAAACTTCATTTCTTTTACTTTCCGTGCTTTCCTTTAAGACTCATATAAAGCCAGCCATGAAAATAGTATTAGGAAGGGAAATACAACTTTTAAAGTTTTAGTGCTAGCTCTTTCTCATTCTGAATTCTACTTGGATCAAAGTATGTGATTTTTTTGTTGTTTGTTTGTTTTTGCTCTTTTTTTTTTAATTAAGACCTCTTATTCAAATTGTATATACTTTCTCTTTTGTTTGTGCTGTTAATTTTGTAAATCCCAACTAAGAATAGTTATATCAATGTTTGTGTATGCCAATTCGGTCTTTATATGTAAAACCAAAGTGAAATAAATACTGTTTTTTAAGTTTTATTTATTTTGAGAGAGACAGAGACAGCGTGAGTGGGGGAGGGGTAGAGAGAGGGAAATAGAGAATACCAAGCAGACACCGCATTGTCAGTGGAGAGCCTAATGCGGGGCTCAAACCCATGAAACTATGAAGCCATGACCTGAGCCGAAACTGAGAGTCAGACACTTAACCGACTGAACCACCCAGGCACCCCAAAAATGAATATTTTGAAGTCAGTGGAATAATCAAGTGAAAGGAATCACTTTTGGTAATGGTGGTCCTTCCAGGATTTGTCAGTTAATTTAGCAATGAAAGTTATCTGAAACAATGTCTACATTGACTCACAAATACAAGAGCCATCAAACATAAAGGACAATTCAAATTATGTATTTTGCTCTGACCCACTGGAATCAATAACAGCTGGCAAAAGAAAAGGACATACTAGTCATTAGTATGAAGGCCAGATCTGAGAAAAGAGTTGGTAAAGAAGATGTATTTACAGAGACAAGGTTGAAAATTAGAAATAATAGCTAAACGCAAGAGGAGTTTTCTATAACATGTATTAAACATGTAATATCACTCCTTAAAGTCACATATGAGTAATGAAGAGCACCATTAACAATTTTAAAGTACTTATCTATATCCCTGTGTATAATACACCTAGAAGCCACCTCTGAGATATTCAATTATGTGCTATACTGATGCAGTTTCTCTTAAACCAGGGATTTACTCATTTAACCAATGAGAATTGTTCCAGTCCTAAATAAGTACTTTTGGCAACTCAAAGAACATTTAAATTAGTCTGGAAAACAAAAGACTAAATATAATCATAACATTATCAGCATTCTAACCCTAGTGTATATTATTCTAATCACTTAATAACAACTAATGGCAGCACCTATCATTTGAATAAACAAAATATTGCTTTCTTTTGACAACAGAGGTACAAATATATCATAGTTGCATTAAATTTAATCAAAATCAACTATACTGACTCAGAAAAGAAGAGTGAGAGATTTATTTAGTGGGAGATGCAGAGAGAGAATGAATCCTAAGCAGGCTCCATGCCTGACAACACTGAGATCATGACCTGAGACGAAATCAAGAGTCAGATGTTTAACTGACTGAATCACTGCCCTGAGTGAGAGATTTTTAAATAGTGTCAGGACCTGATATTTCACTTAATAAGTATAAGTTCCAAGATTTGACTCCATTGTAGTTCAAAGGTATTTCATATTTTAAGTAATACGGCATATAAATATATAATTCTCAAGATTCTATTAATGCATTTTATTGTTGTTACAGGAAAAACTAAGGCACTTTTATTATTTTATCTGTAATAATATCTCATGCTAACAAAGCACTAATTGCTAAATATTATTATATATATATATATATATATATATATATATATATGATAGTATACACAAAATTAGTTCTCTGAAAATATGGTGAATTTTCAAGATGAAAAACCTGAGGTACAGAGGGCTAAGTATTTTACTGAAAGTCACAATGTTCATGTAAAAGTTGACCACAAGTAACTTGGCTTCAAAATCATCCTCTCAACTACTATATTTACATAGTACATAAATAAGTTTTCATGTACAGATTCACTATACAAGTTATTTCATGCCTACTGGTTGTTTGACTTTCTGAAATTTATGTACTCTAGAGGAATTATATGGTCATCATAGCCTAGGCTGCCATAACAAAATACCATAGACTGGTTGTCTTCAACAACAGAAATTTATCTTCTCATAGTTCTGGAAGCTGTGAATCAAGATGAAGGCATGAGCATGATTGGTTTCTGGTAAGAGCCTTCTTCCTGGCTTATAAATGACCAGCTTCTCCATGTTTTCAGATGGCAGGGAGAGACAAAGCAAGCTGTTGGGTATCTCTTCTTATAAAAATACTAATCCTGGAGTGCCTGGGTGGCTCAGTGGGTTAAGTGTCTGTCTCTTGGTTTCAGCTCAGGTCAAGATTTCCTGGTTCCTGGGACTGAGCCCTGCCTCAGCCTGGCACTGACAGTGTAGAGCCTGGCTGAGATTCTCTTCTCTCTGCCTGGCCCCCCTCCCTACCCTGCTCACAATCACAAATTCTCTCTCTCTCTCAATAAAATAAACTTTAAAAAATAAAAAAATAAAAATACTAATCTCATCATTAGGGGTTCACTTCATGAAAGTGTCTAAACCTAATTATTTCCCAAAGATCCCCTCTCTAAACACTGTTTCATTGACTTCAACATATCAATTTTGTGGTACACAATTCCGTCCAAAACACTAGTAGGTTGTAAATGTCTGAAGCCATGGACCATGTTTTTTAATCTTTATATCTTCATAACTCCTGCAATAGAGCTTTGCATATTTGGTCCCAATAAAGTTATGAATTGCTTATTAAAAACTGATGATAATAATCACCATTATTTTTAATCTCATTTTTCCTGACTCCAAACCTAGGAAATATACCTTAAGATTACCATGTAGTTTATTGACTTAACTGAAATATTTAAAAAAAAAATTTTTTTTAACGTTTATTTTTGAGACAGAGAGATACAGAGTGCAAGCAGGGGAGGGGCAGAGAGAGAGGGAGACACAGAATTTGAAGCAGGCTCCAGGCTCTGAGCTGTCAGCACAGAGCCCATCATGAGGCTCGAATCCATGAACAGTAAGATCATGACCTGAGCCAAAGTCAGATGTTTAACTGACTGAGCCACCCAGGCGCCCCTTAACTGAAATATTTTTGAGACCACACACGCTATTAACAATTACATTAAGACAACGAGGGGAAACTAAGACTGTTCCTGGCCAACCAGGTGGAAGGCCTGCCTATGTATATGTGAGTAGAAAACTGAGGCTCAGAATTTTGTTCAAATAAAAACATTTGGACAGGTTCTCTATCTTCAAAGAATGCTTTTGCAATTTTATAACATGAAATGGAAGAATCATAGCATTCAGCGCTAAAGAAGACTTTAGAAAACTGTATCATTCCCTATCAGTGTAATAAACTACTCAAAACTTAATGGTTTCACAACATTCATTTATTTAACTCAGAATTCTGTTGGACTCATTTGGGCTCACCCTTGTGCTTGCAGTTAGCAAGTTAGTCTGAGACCATGTGGATGGTTGCTGACATGTCTCTTGAACAAGCTGGTCTTGTTCACATGTCAGGGTTCTAAGCCCAGTAAGAGGGGACAAGTCCAAATGGGCAAGCGCTGTTCAAATCTACTTGTATCACAATTGCTATTGTCCCACCGGCCAAAGCAAAGTACATGGTTATACTCAGAGTCAATGTGGGAAAAGCTACCCAAGGACATGGATACTGGGGGCTGAAACAAATTGGAGGCTATTTCTGCACTGATTCTCCACAGTAACCCTTTGGTAGTACCTCACTGTTTTCACATTTGAGGAAATTAAGATTGTGGGTGGTCAAGTGATTTCAGCAAGGACACAAACTAATTGGTATGTTGTCCTGATCCAAAAATAATATGATATTTTAGGTCCATTTATGTAATAAGTCAATTTGAACACTGTTCCCTTTATGTATTAAAATTTATTTTGGATAATTTTTATTCTCTTCTGCTGGTTGAAATTGAATATAATTAAACTGATCATCTAAACCCATAAAATCATTACAAATCAAGGTTGTTATCTTTGTTCAACATGGTTCTGTGAATATACAAAATTTTTAAATGATAAAAAAGGATAAGTTTCATACTTAAAGTATTGAACCTCATGTCTCTCTTGTGATATTTTATTACCTTAAATGATTCTAAATAATTTTTTCTTTAAATACCCTGAGCTATGAAAACACTCAAGACAAATGTAAACAGATTAGAAAATACAACTACAAAACAATATCTTAATGTTAGCTGTACTTTTAGTATATTAGTTAATGAGTTTGCCATCCTTGTTGACAGTAAAGTTTTCTCTGAATGTATGGTTTGTGCTAACATTTGTGGTATTAATGTGAATGCTTATACTTTTTCTGGATATTCACGATAATTGCTAATAAACTTGTTGATTGTAGTCAAGGGCTTGGAATCTGTCACAAAAAATACAAAAACTACACAGGTTTTGATTATTACTAATATAATGGAAGATTTGGGGAAAGTCAAAGAGACATCAGACATAGACAAAAGCAGTTCAACTATTTTGAGGACCATCTACAGGCAGGAGTTAGCTTAAATAAACCTAGAATTAGGGCCAATGCACATAGTGGGTGCTCATTAATAACATTCATTTTATCGCTTTCTTGACCATATTGTAAGATTGCATTAGTCACCTAGGGCCGCCATGACAAATATCACAAACTGAGTGGCTTATAAGAGAAATTTATTTTCTCACAATACAAGAAGGCTCAGATCAAGGTGTTGGCAGTTTTGGAGTCTCAGGTCTGTCTCCTTGGATTTCTCCTCTCTCTGCCTTCTCACTGTATCCTCACATAGCCTTTTCTCTCTGCAATCATTTCTCTCTTTTTTACCTATATATATTTAATTAAGAAGCATTAGACACATTTTTGCCTATCTCTATGTTATGGCTGTTTATGTGTTTGTATTATTTTGAGATGGCAATATTCTCATGCTTACTCACTCTGTGGGTTCTTGAAGTATGTGTGGTCTTCTCCAAAACCATGCTCCTAAAGCAGCACTCTGAGCTTTTTTGTGGGCTAGCGCCTGCCGTGCACAATGACCAGAAGCACCCAGCCGCCAGCTGCTTCCTGAGGCGCAGCACACTCACAGGTGGTTTTGCAGCAGATTACCTTCAATTCCTGTGTATTTAGGGGGGCAAGTAAGAGAATGCCACAGATGGCTCCTAGGATTCATGCATATAGACCAATATGAGGAAATTTCATGTTTATAGACACATTGTAAATTATAAAATAGCAGTTTTTGTCCTTGAATATCACAAAAGTTCTTACTTTCAAAATAAGAGGCTGACTAGAATTTACCAAGCACTTTAAAACAATACTTAAAGAAATAACAATCTTATTTAGAAAGAAACTCTCCAATTTGTCTAATATCTTTTAATGTTTTATTTATTTTTGAGAGAGAGAGAGTGCAAGCGGGCCACGGACAGAGAGAGAGGGGTACAGAAGATCCGAAGCAGGCTATACACTGAGAGTAGCAAGCCTGATGCAGGGCTCGAATTCATGAACTGCAAGAAAATGACCTGAGCTGAAGTTGGACGCTCAAATGACAGAGCCACCCAGGTGCCCTGTCATTTGTTTAATTTCAGAAATGAACTTCCAATTCTTGTTTTATATTTCCAGAATTCTAGGTAGGATCTATGTGAGAGTGGTTGAGACCTTTCTTTTCTTTCTTTCTTTTTTTTTTTTTTTTTTTGAGATTTTAACATCAGTTAGTCCCCCAGAGACCATGCAAGTTGAAAATGGAGAGAGAGAAAAATGTTCTTTAAATTAGAATAAATAAAAAAAACCCAGAATTTAGTTCACATATTCATCCAAGGTCATCTTACTAAAAGTACTGACAATCTCTTCTTCTCTAAAACCATTTGACTCTGGGTAGGTCATACAAGCAACATAGGGAATCTAAGATGAGTCACTCAACATTTTAATATGTACACTGTCTGATGTAACTGAGTTTTATAGAAACTAGTAACACTTTGACAGCATGTATTTTTAAAAACATCTTTTTACAAAAGTCTTAAAGCATTTGAAACATTGAAAGCTCAAAAGAAAAAGTTAGAAATCTCAAGCAGTGGGAAGCATAGATCAATTTGGGAATAATTAGTTCAATTATTTCTAATAAAATCATTTTGTATTAAGTGAAAATAGTCTTAAGTTTTAAACATTCATTGAGGATTAAGAGTGGCAGGCTCAAGCCTTTATATTTCCATAAAAAAATGAGCCCTATTATCCATAGTGAGTTAATAGACTTTTGTAGGTTTTTTTTTTTCCTTTTAGATAAAGGAAAGTATATAATTGCTTAGACTAATCAAGAAGGACAGCGAAATTCATTTTTCTTAAATCCACTCACATTGCAATAATAAAAAAACTAATAATATAGGTAACAAATTCTTTCCATTGGTCATAAATTTTGTAATGTATTCCAACCCAACATTTTTACCCCCATTGTAATACTGTCTACTTTCATTTACTTGGAAATGATCTTTAGAATTATAATGGTCATGAACACAGATTATGGAGCCAGTTTCAAATCTCAACTCATAAACTGTTAAGCTATGTGACCTTGGGTAATTCACTTAAACTTTCTGTTTCAGTTTGCATCTCTACTTAACAGGAATAATAATAGTACCCATCTTATAGTGTTGTTATCAGGATCAAATAAATCAATATATTTGAAGTATATAGAACAGTGTCTGTTACATAATTAGTGTTATTTAAATTTAGCTGTTGTTGTTAGGTTCCTTGCAGCTCTAAGGTTTTATGATTCTACGATCTTCTCTATTGCCCTCTTTATATGGAAATGTAAGCTATTGATGGATGCTTTGTGTTTTACTGCATTTTATACGCATTAACATCATGGTGCAAATAATGTAACAGCTTATGATTTATAAAATGTGTCTTAATAGAGCACCTTCTGGAAAGGGTGCTGTTTAACTGAAAATTCTATCTTGGGCTTGTAACAGTCAGGTAAGAGCCACAAGTCCAAGTATCAAAATAGGTCATTTTTTCTCTAAATTTAAATATATATGTATGTGTGTGTGTGTGTGTGTGTGTGTGTACACACACACACATACATATATATATACACATATAGATATATATTTATATGTACATAAACATACATATATAATAAACGCGCATATATACGTTATATATAATAAACGTATACCTCTGTAATGTGTAATTGGTAATAAATATGTGTAATGTGTAATAAACATGTAATAAAAAATGTGTAATATATAATAAACGTATACCTCTGTAATGTGTAATTGGTGAAAATCTTTAGCCAAAGGAGGAAAACTCTCTCTTCTGGAACAGCCCAAGTGTATCTATCTGTTAGAGATCTCTTTTCTTTGTGAGCAGTTTAGGTTTTAGCAATAATTTTTAATTTTTTCCTAAGGCATTCTTATGCAGGTATCAGCTGGATATCTGTGTATTTGTGCACAAAAAATTTTAGTCACTCAGTCTGACATTGTTCAAAGTTCAAAATTTAAGGCAGAGAATTTATTAATTTTGTTTTTGTTTTTCTGGATACTTCTATGTGTAAGAAGTTTCAATTTTTCCTAATATGACTTCTAAATTATTGGATAAAAGCTATTTTTCCTTGGTTAGAATATCTGATTACAAAATATAGTAGTAATTCTCATTTTTGATTTTGAACCATATAAATGTGTCACTTATTCAAATATTTTAATCAATAATTTTAAAATGCAAAAGAAACAAAAAGATACTTCCTAAATTAAAATTAAAGAATTTGTCTTAATGTGTAAGGCAGTTTTAATAAAATATAAATATTAAATGAAGTTTTAATAAAAGTCTCTCCAGTCGAGTTTTAACTATTTTGTTTTCACATTCTTGTAGTCCACATGACACAAATTAAAAAATTTTAAATTACATTGTGTATCATAAATTTTTCTTCACTTTCATAAAAATGTTATAAATCAACTGGATGCTTAGGCTACAGAGTAGAAGCATAACTCGATCTTCCATTCAGTGATAGTAAAACTTGAAGGATGCCAAATTCCCTCACAATCAAAAAAGGATTCCCAAGAAGCTGACACAATGTCTGAAAATCTTACAATTAGCATGGTCCCCTGAGGGCTTTGTAGAGACAACCATTTCAATTAGGTTAAGGCATTATATTTCCTGGGTAAATCATTTGCTACCCAAACACAATAGCATGAATTTTTCCGTCTTATTAAAACTCATTAACACACAGCAGAACCCTGAGGAAATGACATGAGATAGAAAACAAGCATACGTCTCAGAGAAATGAAGAGGTACAGAAAGGTCAGATTCATAAGAATTGCCAGGTCCCGATGGGCATTTCTAAACCAAAAGGGAGCATCATGAGGTTTCAGGAATCTCTTGTGGTTTCTCCTAAATTCTTCATTGTATTAATAGTCTTTGGTTAAGACTTCTTTTTGTTGTTATTTTCCATTTTTGTTTTTATTTTTTTGGTTTTAATAACCGGTTCTTTAAAACAAGAACCACCCTTGGGGCACCTGGGTGGCTCAGTCAGTTATGTGTCCAACTTTGCCTCAGGTCATGATCTCACAATTCCTGAGGGCTGAGTGGGGGAGCTATTTCTGGCCACCTCAGAGCCTGGATCCTGCTTCAGATTTCTGTCTCTGCCCTTCCCCACTCGGGCTCTGTCTCTCTCAAAAGTAAACATTGAAAAAAAATTAAAAAAAAAATAATGAAACAAGACCCACCCACATTTGATTTGACCTTGTATTATCTGTGCTGGTTAGCCATGATCATGCATTGTCGTTCTATCTTTGCATTGCTATAAGAATTTGCTTTGGCCATACATATCTGCAAGTTTCCATTGACTATTTATTTTTAAAAATAGTAAACAAAAACAAAAAAAAAAAAAAAAGAAAATAGTAGGCAAGACAGTAATGACACACCAGTGCATGGAACCCCGAACATGAATAATAAATAAATCAGGTTTATTGTTTTTTTAATGAAAATGAAAGTGATATAGACTCTTATTTTTGGCTCTGTATAGCTATTAAATATCCTGAAAGTTCCCAGTTAAAAACAAATAAAATAAAACCAAATAAAATAAAACCATCAACAATCTAAGAATTCAAGAAATTAAAGAATGAACAAAATATTTTTAAAAACCCAAAATAGCTGAAATCCAGAGGAATAAATTGATCTTAGAGCTGCAAAACTCCTGGGGCAATTTTGTAGCTTCTAAAATAAGAGATCTGCATTTTGTTAACTATGCACAAACAGGAGACAAGTCCTTTATCCGTGTAATGTGAGAATTAGAACTGAATCTTTAAAGTGAAATTTTCAGGGGTGCCTGGGTGGCTCAGTTGGTTAAGCATCTGACTTTGGCTCAGGTCAAGATGTCGTGGTCCATGAGTTAGAGCCCTGTGTCGGGCTCTGTGCTGACAGCTCATAGCCTGGAGCCTGCTTTGGATTCTGTGTCTCCCCCTTCCCCTCGGTCCCTCCCCCACTAATTCTATGTCTCGTTCTGTCTCTGAAAAAGATAAATGTTAAAAAAAATAAAAGAAAAATAAAGTGAAATTTTCAATAAGTTTTGTCCTTAGTAAAAGAATAGACTAACGAAATCTAACTCACCAACAAAGTAAGAAGACAGGTGAATTCTCTATCTTGGCTTAGGGTCTAAGCGAAAACAAAATCAAAACCAAAAACATTTATTTTAAAAAATGGTAACTGAAGGCCAACTTGTATGCAGGTTTGTTGTTCAACATTATACTCTTTACCTAATATTTATACATATTCTGGCACAGGCAATGCTATCCTGCAAAATTAACATTAAAAGATGCCATACTATGGCATTCTGGGTCACTGGTTAAAATAAAGCACAAATTCTCTCTCAAAGAATCACATCAGGTAAAAAACAAAACAAAACAAAAAACAGAATCACACCAAGCTGAATGGCTTTTTACCTTGTGAATGTAAGGATGGCTTTCAATGAAAATCAATCAAGTTAATGTACTATATTGAGAAATTACATGATCATATCAATTGATGGAGAAAAATTATTTAACAAAATCAACTCTTTATGACTGACACTTTTAGAAAACTAGGAATGGAAATACACTTGAGAAATTTCATAAAAGCCATGTCCAAAAAAGCTAAAGCTAACAAAATACTTAATGGTGAAACACTGAATGCTCTTCTTTTACAATCTCTTAATGCTTCTTCCCTTAAAGAATAAGTTGAGGATATCCACTCTTAGCACTTTTGCTTAGCATTATAGAAGAAGTCTCAGCCAGTGCAACAAGGAGAGAAAAACAAATAAATAGTATATGGATTGGAAAAGAAGAAATAAAGTCTCCCTATTCACAAATAACATGCTTGTCTGTCTATAGAATCCCAAGGGTGGGAAAACGAAACAAAACACAATTCTTAGAAGTAATAAATGAGTTTCTAATGACACAAATACAAAGTCAACATGAAAAAATCAATAATACTATTTCCTAGCAATGAACAAAAGGAAACCAATCTTAAAAACACTCTTTACACTATTCCCCCAAAATGATATACTTAGGTATATATGTAATAAAATATCTAGAAAGACCTGTATGCTGAAAATTACAAAATTTTGATTAAAGTAATCAAAAACCTAGGTAGAAAAATATATAGTATTCATAAATTAGAAGGTTCAGCATAGTAAAGATGGCAATTTTATTAGAAGTAATTAGAAGCAAATTAGATGTTGCAGAAGATATCAGTGAACTTGAAGATACAATAATAGGATCAATCCAAAATGAAGCAGAAGAAAATAAGGACTGCAAAAGAAGTGATCAGAACCTCAGTGACTCATGGGGGAAACATCAAGTGATATAACACATATTTAATTAAAATCCCAGAAGAAAGAGAGGTGTGATGAAGGAAAAAATATTTGAGGAAATTATATCTGAAAGAAGGTGAAAAAAAAAAAAGGAAAGTGAAAACTATAAACTGAGTTTCCAAGATATTCTTTGAACACACACACAAATTTCATGCCAGAACAGATAATCAAATTGATAACCACTAACAGTAAAGAAAATAACACAACACCCAGGTAAACAAAAGGTATATCAAATGTATAAGACCAAAGATGAGAATTACTGCACTTTTCTTCAGAAACTGCGCAAAGCAGAAAACAAAGAACTAACATTGTTAAAGTGCTGAAGCAGTGTGTGTTTGTGGGTGGATGGGGGGCACCTAGAATTTTATATCCAGAGAAAACATATTTCAAAACCAAAGTTAAGAAATTTTTTCAGGAAAACACAGTATCAGGAGAATTATTGCCAACATACTTACACTACAAGAAATGTCAAAGGAAAGTCTTTGTAATACAAGAAGAAAACTGGGATGTACACAGGGAATAAAAAATATTTTATTTTCTCTTTTTAATATTGGTATTGACTATTTAAAGCAAAAGTACAAGTAATTTATCTTCGTCTTCAAAATATAGATAAAGCTAAAATGTATAAAAACAACAGCACAAAGGGCAGGAGAGGGAAATGGTAATATATTGTTGTAAGCCTCTTATATGTGAAATATTATATTACTTGAAGGTAAATTGTGCTAAACCTATAAATCTTCAAGAAAACCCTCAGAAAAATAATAAAAAGGAGTCTTAGTTAAATAGCCATTATTAGAGATAAAATGAGATACTGAAAAAAAATACTCTGTTGACTGAAAGCCTTGCCTATAACATACAATTGATTAACACATATTTTTCATGTTATATGTATTATATATTGTATTTTTAAAATAAAGTAAAGAAAAGAAAAAGGCATTAAGAAGTCATAAGGAAGGTAAAATACATTTATAGTACTGTACTGTATTGATAAAAAAAAAATCCATGTGTAAGTGGACTCACATATTTCAAACCCATGTTGTTTCAGGGTCAACTATATTATCTCATTGGATTCCAAAAAAAAAAGAAAGAAAAAAAAGAAAAAAAAACCCAAACCCCAAAACCCAGGGTCCCCGTTTTACAAATGAGAAAACCAGGACTCCAAAAAGTTAGATAATTTCCCCTGTCAGAAAAGTTAATTTTAAAATTTTTTTTTTCAATGTTTATTTATTTTTGGGACAGAGAGACAGAGCATGAACGGGGGAGGGGCAGAGAGAGAGGGAGACACAGAATCGGAAACAGGCTCCAGGCTCTGAGCCATCAGCCCAGAGCCCGACGCGGGGCTCGAACTCCCGGACCGCGAGATCGTGACCTGGCTGAAGTCGGACGCTCAACCGACTGCACCACCCAGGCGCCCCAGAAAAGTTAATTTTAAAGAAATATCAGGCAAATGGCAGATGATAGTAGAGATGAAAAGAAGTCATGTAGAAAAGTCATTGTGAGTTAGCAGTTATCTGCCATCAAAATAACCAAAATAGTTCCCTAAAGGAAGGGCAGAGTTGAGAACTGAAGCTGGGTTGATTACCCATTCTCTGCATATGAAACTTGAAGAGTCATGTGGAGTTTAACTCAATGTCAAATCAAAAAAGGCCAGATGTATTGAATGGCTTCAGAAGGCTGTTTTCACCACTGCATCCTGGCACTCAGGAAGTACATGTTAAATAAATATTTATATAATATGTAAATGGATAATAGCATGAAAAAATGAATGAATGATTTCCCAAGGATATTATGTTTTTGAAGTCTTATTATATGCATCTTCCTGGTCACTTTTGAAATCACATTAAAAATTTTTGGCAATATATGATTTGATTTTGGTTTAATTTTTGCTAATACCCTTCATTGATGAGTTTGTCCTTCAATTAATAATTATATACCAAAACTGTTCAAAACTGCTGTGTATCATTTTAATAAACCTTTATCAAAATCATTATAAGTTAGATATTATTTTTGCAGATGAGAAAAATAAAGGCTCAGAGAGATTAAGCATCTTGTCCAAGGTTGCACAGCTGTGAATATCTAGAATTTTGCCCTACTTTCCCAAGCCCATGACTTTTATAATTTTGTAAACCAAGAGTAGAGCCATAATTACTCCTTTTTACCTGTTTGAGAAATGCTTACTACAAAAGCTTCAAATTATCCTGAAGTTTAAAGTAAAAATCCCTTTTGCTTAGGGAGATATATGTATATATGGGTGAGAGAGAAAGACACACCAAGGCCAAGGAAAAGAGCAAGAGATTTCTTTTTGTCCTTTTTCCTCTTAAGTGGCAACCAACTAGCACAATTCAGAGACTTCATGAAGTGAGCCACCTATTTTAGTGGAGTGGGGGAAAGAGTAAATCACACAGACCAACAAAAAGGTATTGCTGTGCATATTCATGTTCACCCAACCCTAATCAGATTCTATATTTCTCTATTCTGCTCACTACTCTATTCTCAGAAGTGTCTATCATATATTTTTTGGTTTTTAGTGGGTTTAATCTCTGCCTAGGTACCAACCATTACTGCTGCCAGATAAGCTCATATTCTATAGAGGATACAGAAGTGGTCAGATGGGTGATCTCTGCTATCCCCATCACTGAATCAGTCCACCAACCTGGATTTGCTTCCACACTAGTTTTATTGGGGTTCAATGGAGGAAGAGCAGAACATTATGGCTTTCTGACTTTAGAATTAAGGAAAACATTTTGGAGGGGCCCTAAAACCATTTATGAGCTCCTAAAACTGTTCCTAATGTACTAAGGAGTAAGTAGGTTCTCTGGAAGAGTCTTTCTCACCATCAATTACTAATCCTTCTGGGTGCACTGGATTATATCTCCTCCCACCTGCTCAACGAATTTGGTTTTGGTTCCCTCTTCTCACTATATTAGCTACCTTTTTAATACTAGAATTTTACCAGTAGAATGAAAACAAGTTACCAGGTCTGTTAGTTTCAAAACAAACAAACAAAAAGAACAAACCACAGAACTTTATTCGTTTTCTTCCACCTGTTGCTAGTCACTGTCTCTCCACTCCCATTCAGTGGTAAGCTTTCCTCGGTTCTGCCTTTTTTTGAGATTCATAAATATTTTTAATGATAATTATTTCCTCTGCTATATAGTAATGCAGTGTTCTTTTGACTGTTATCCAGAGGAATTTCACTGCCTGTGCCCTCTAGTATAAAGTTGAATACAAGTGGCGAGGGGAAAAATCCTTGCCTTTTTCAGAACCTTTAATTTCTCTCAGGAGTCTCTTGCATGTATCTTGTTAAATAGAGTCCTCAGTATTTCATAGGTTTGTATATTATGATGTTAAAAATGACGGTCTTTAAATTTCAAGTTCCAGGGTGCTGCTTAAGACTCTTTCTCTTGGGGGAGGAGCCAAGATGGCAGAACAGCAGGGAAGTTTTTTGTGTGTCTCACACCCATGAAATACAGCCAGACCAACACTAAACCATCCTGCACACCTAGAAAAGTGATTGGAGGATTAACACAACAATCTGCACAACCTGAACCACAAAATTCAGCAGGTATGCGGCGCAGAGAGGTGAACTTGGGGAGCAAAAAGCTGAGGGAAGGGAGGTGTTTTGCAGGCAGAGACAGGATGGAGACGGTGGGGGCGGGGGGAGAATACAGGAAAAGCACCCCTCCCCAAAAGCAGCTGGAGAGAAAGTGGAAAATTGGAAACAGCCACAGGGACTAAAATAAAAAGGGAGAAAGGAGAAAGGAGAAAGGAGAGGGTTTAAATTCCATTAAGACTGTAAACAAGGGGAACACAAAGTCTGCAACTCCGCAGCTTGATACCTGGCGGTGCTCTGATGTGAAAGGTGAATCCCCAGGAGCAGAGTGGGGTCCAGGAGGTTCTCGGGCCACATGGGGAAAAGTGGTTCCACTGCTGGAAGGACATTTGGTAGAGACTGTTGAGGCCACCAGGTCCCAGCAGACCCCAGAGAACGGCCACATTCGCTGGTGCTGGAACAAGGTCCTTAAGGGGAAGGCTGGTGCCAGATGTGTGTTGTGATTTTCCATTATCCCCAAAATGCTGCTGCTACACTATCTTGCAAACTTTTTCTGGGGCGGGGTGGCACCTTGCCGCAGTCTCAGGGCACCCGCAGCAGCAGGGTCCAGCGAGGGTTCCTGGGTGCAGCCGACATTCAGCCATTGCTTATTCGGCCATTTCTCAGTGAGACCCTCCCACAGAGGGGCGGAACGGTCAAAGCCACAGTCCTTCAGAAGTAAGGGGCTGGGGAAAACAGCCGCATCTGGACAAAACTCGGGAGAGAGGTACTGCCTGGGGCCTGGTCACGGACAGTGAAAAAGCCGGAGTGGACGAGAGCTGAAGACAGAGGAGGGGTGCTCCATTGCTGATCTGGGAGAACAGATTGGGTACCTGGGTGACGTCATTTTCACCACTCCCACGCATGCGCATAGTAACCTATGAACGCCAAACACTCCATCCCAGTAGGGTAGCAGCGCCATCTAGTGGAGAGCAGAGCCGTTACACGGAGCCCCGCCCAACTGGGCCAACCTCGCTCTTCAAGAACACAAGTCTCACCGCTGGTTTAGTTTATGGTCTATAAAGCGCTTCATAGTCTGACTTCTATGGGAAAACGAAGCAATTCTAGTCCTATTTCAATCTGTTAGCAGGTCCATCTATTCAATTTTCTTTTTTTTCTCTTTTTCACTTCTTTTCTTTTTCTTGAATACAGAAAGAGAAAAAATTCATATTTATTTTTAATTTTATTAAAAATATTTTTCTTTAACTTTTTACTATATTTTTTACTTTTGTGTAAATTTTTTCAAATTCTATTTTACTTCCATCATTTTGTTTTAGTCTACTATAGTGTATTCACTTTTTCAAATTTTCAAACGATTTCTTTTTTTCTTTTTTCTTTTTCGTTTCTTTTTATTTTCTTGAATACAGAAAGAGAAAAAAATCATTTTATTTTTAATTTTTATTAAAATATTTTTCTTTAATTTTTTTCTACTATATTCTTTACTTTTGTGTAAATTTTTTCAAACTCTATTTTACTCCCATCATCTATTTTAGTCTACTTCAGTGTATTCATTTTTTCAAATTCTCAAACTATTTCCTTTTTTTTTTCTCCCCCCTTTTTTTTCTCTAATCTGTCAAACCACTTTTAACACCCAGACCAAAACACACCTAGGATCTAGCATCATTTATTCAATTTTTTTGTGTGTATGTGATGTTAATTTTTTAATTTTAATATTTTTTAAATTTTAATTTTTTTACTTTTAATTTTATTACCTCATTAATTCCTTTTCTCCCTTCAAAATGACAAAACGAAGGAATTCACCCCAAAAGAAAGAGCATGAAGAAACGACAGCCAGGGATTTAACCAACACAGATACAAGCAAGATGTCTGAACCAGAATTTAGAATCACGATAATAAGAATACTAGCTGGAGTCAAAAATAGATTAGAATCCCTTTCTTCAGAGATAAGACAAGTAAAAACTCATCAGAATGAAATTAAAAATGCTATAACTGAACTGCAATCACAGATGGATGCCATGGCAGCAAGAATGGATAAGGCAGAACAGAGAATCAGTGATATAGAGGACAAAATTATAGAGAATAATGAAGCAGAAAAAAAGAGGGAGATGAAGGCAAAAGAGCACGATTTCAGAATTGGAGAAATCAGTGATTCATTAAAAAAGAACAACATCAAAATCATAGGGGTCCCAGAAGAGGAAGAGAGAGAAATAGGGGTAGAAGGTTATGTGAGCAAATCATAGTGGAAAACTTTCCTAACCTGGGGAAAGACACAGACGTCAAAATCCAGGAAGCACAGATGACCCCTGTTAGATTCAACAAAAACTGACCATCAACAAGGCATGTCATAGTCAAATTCACAAAATACTCAGGCAAGGACAGAATCATGAAAGCAGCAAGGGAAAAATAGTCCCTAACCTACAAGGGAAGACAGATCAGGTTTACAGCAGACCTATCCACAGAAACTTGGCAGGCCAGAAAGGAGTGGCAGGATATATTCAATGTGCTGAATCAGAAAAATATGCAGGAAGAATTCTTTATCCAGCAAAGCTGTCATTCAAAATAGGAGAGACAAAAATTTCCCAGACAAAAATTAAAGGAGTTTGTGACCACGAAACTGCAAGAAATTTTAAGGGGGACTCTCTGAGAAAAGAAAAGATGAAAAAAAATACACACACACACACATATATATATATGTACACCAAAAGCAACAAAGATTAGAAAGGACCAGAGAACACCACCAGAAACTCCAACACTACAAGCATCATAATGGCAATAAATTCATATCTTTCAGTACTCAATCTAAACGTCAATGGACTCAATGCTCCAATCAAAAGACATAGGGTAATAGAATGGATAAGAAAACAAGATCCATCTGTATGCTGTTTACAAGAGACCCACTTTAGACCTAAAGACATCTTCAGAGTGAAAGTAAGGGGATGGAGAACCATCTATCATGCTAATGGTCAACAAAAGAAAGGCTGAGTAGCCATACTTATATCAGACAATCTAGACTTGAAAATAAAGACTCTATCAAGAGATGCAGAAGGGCATTATATATTAATCAAGTTGTCTATCCACCAAGAAGACCTAACAATTGCAAATATTTATGCACCAAATATGGCAGCACCCAAATATATAAATCAATTAATCACAAACTAAACTCATAGATAGTAATACCATAATAGTAAGAGACTTCAACCCACTCACAGCAATGGACAGATCATCTAATGAAAAAATCAACAAGGAAACAATGGTTTTGAATGACACACTGGACCAGATGGACTTAACAGATATATTCAGAACATTTCATCCTAAAGCAGCAGAATATACATTCTTCTCCAGTGCACATGGAATGTTCTCCAGAATAGACCATATACTGGGACACAAATCAGCGCTAAGTAAGTACAAAAAGATTGAGATTATACCGTGCATATTTTCAGACCACAACGCTATGAAACTCAGAATCAACCACAAGAAAAAATTTGGAAAGGTAACAAATCCTTGGAGACTGAAGAACATCCTACTAAAGAATGAATGGGCTAACCAAGAAGTTAAAGAGGAAATTAAAAAGTATATGGAAGTCAATGAAAATGGTAACACCACAACCCAAAACCTCTGGGATGCAGCAAAGGCGGTCATAGGAGGAAAGTATATAGCAATCCAGGCCTTCCTAAAGAAGGAAGAAAGATGTCAGATAAACAACCTAATCTTATACCTTAAGGAGCTGGAAAAAGAACAACAAATAAAACCCAAAACCAGAAGAAGAGAGGAAATAATAAAGATTAGAGCAGAAATTAATGCTATCGAGACCGAACAAACAGTAGAACAGATCAATGAAACAGGAACGTGGTTCTTTGAAAGAATTAACATAATTGATAAACCACTAGCCAGTTTGATCAAAAAGAAAAAGGAAAGGACCCAAATAAATAAAATCAAGAATGAAAGAGGAGAGATCACAATGAACACAGCAGAAATAAAAACAATAGTAAGAGAATATTATGAGCAATTATATGTCAATAAAATGGGCAATCTGGAAGAAATGGACAAATTCCTAGAAACATATACACTACCAAAACTGAAACAGGAAGAAATAGAAAATTTGAATGGACCCATAACCAGTAAGGAAATTGAATTAGTAATCAAAAATATGCCAAAAAACAAGAGTCCAGGGCCAGATGGCTTTCCAAGGGAATTCTACCAAACATTTAAGGAAGACTTAACACCTAATCTCTTTTTTTTTAATTTTTTTTAATGTTTTTATTTATTTTTGAAAGAGAGAGACAGAGCATGAGTCGGGGAGGAGCAGAGAGAGAGGGAGACACAGAATTCGAAGCAGGCTCCAGGCTCTGAGCTGTCAGCACAGAGCCCGATGCGGGGCTCGAACCCACAAATTGTGAGATCATGACCTGAGCTGAAGCCGGACACTCAACCGACTGAGCCACCCAGGCGCCCCTTAACACCTAATATCTTGAAGCTGTTCCAAAAAATAGAAATGGAAGGAAAACTTCCATACTCTTTCTATGAAGCCAGCATTACCTTGATTCCAAAACCAGACAGAGACCCCACTAAAAAGGAGAGCTATAGACCAATTTCCCTGAAGAACATGGATGCAAAAATCTTCAACAAGGTATTAGCCAACTGGATCCAACAATACATTAAAAAAATTATTCACCACAACCGAGTGGGATTTATACCTGGGATGCAGGGCTTGTTCAATATCTGCAAAACAATCAGTGTGATTCATCACATCAATAAAAGAAAGGACAAGAACCATATGATCCTCTCAATAGATGCAGAGAAAGCATTTGACAAAATACAGCATCCTTTCTTGATAAAAACCCTCAAGAAACTAGGGATGGAAGGATCATACCTCAAGATCATAAAAGGCATATATGAACGACCCAACGCTAATATCATCCTCAATGGGGAAAAACTGAGAGCTTTCCCCCTAAGGTCAGGAACAAGACAGGGATGTCCACTCTTGCCACTGTTATTCAACATAGTATTGGGAGTCTTAGCCTCAGCAATCAGACAACACAAAGAAATAAAAGGCATCCAAATCGGCCAGAAGGAGGTCAAACTTTCACTCTTTGCAGATGACATGATAGTCTGTATGGAAAACACAAAAGATTCCACCCAAAACTGCTGGAATTGATTCATGAATTCAGCAAAATTGCAGGATATAAAATCAACACACAGAAATTGGTTGCATTCCTATACACCAACAATGAAGCAACAGAAAGATAAATCAAGGAATCAATCCCATTTACAATTGCACCAAAACCATAAAATACCTAGGAATAAACCTAACCAAAGAGGTGAAAAATCTATACACTGAAAACTATAGAAAGCTTATGAAAGAAATTGAAGAAGACACAAAAAAATGGAAAAAGATTCCATGCTCCTGGATAGGAAGAACGAATATTATTAAAATGTCGATACTACCCAAAGCAATCTACATATTCAATGCAATCCCTATCAAAATAACACCAGCATTCTTCACAGAACTAGAACAAATAATCCTAATATTTGTATGGAACCAGAAAAGATCCTGAATAGCCAAAGCAATCTTGAAAAAGAAAACCAAAGCAGGAGGCATCGCAATCCTGGATATCAAGCTATACTACAAACTGTAATCATCAAGACAGTATGGTACTGGCACAAGAACAGACATTCAGATCAATGGAACAGAATAGACAACCCAGAAATGGACCCACAAATGTATGGGCCAACAAATCTTTGACAAAGCAGGAAAGAATACCCAATGGAATAAAGACAGTCTCTTCAGCAAGTGGTGCTGGGAAAACTGGACAGCGACATGCAGAAGAATGAACCTGGACCACTTTCTTACACCATACACAAAAATAAACTCAAAAGGGATGAAAGACCTAAATGTAAGACAGGAAGCCATCAAAATCTTCGAGGTGAAAGCAGGCAAAAGCATGTTTGATCTTGGCCACAGCAACTTCTTACTCAACACGTCTCCAGAGGCAAGGGAAACAAAAGCAAAAATGAACTACTGGGACCTCATCAAAATAAAAAGCTTCTGCACAGCAAAGGAAACAATCAGCAAAACTAAGAGGCAACGGGCAGAATGGGATAAGATATTTGCAAATGACATATCAGATAAAGGGTTAGTATCCAAAATGTATAAAGAACTTACCAAACTCAACACCCAAAAAGCAAATAATCCAGTGAAGAAATGGGCAAAAGACATGAATAGACACTTCTCCAAAGAAGACATCTAGATGGCCCACTGACACATGAAAAAATACTCAACATCACTCATCAGGGAAATACAAATCAAACCCACAATGAGATACCACCTTACACCTGTCAGAATAGCTCACATTAACAACTCAGGCAACAACAGATGTTGGAGAGGATGTGGAGAAAGAGGATCTCTTTTGCATTGTTGGTGGGAATGGAGGCTGGTGCATCCACTTTGGAAAACAGTATGGAGGTCTCTGAAAAAACTAAAAATAGAACTACCCTATGACCCAGCAATTACACTACTAGGTATTTATCCAAGGTATACAGGTGTGCTGTTTTGAAGGGACACATGTTTATAGCAGCACTATCAACAATAGCCAAAGTATGGAAAGAGCCCAAACGTCCATCGATGGATGAATGGATAAAGAAAATGTGGTATATATATACAACGGAGTATTACTCGGCAATCATAAAAAATGAAATCTTGCCATTTGCAACTGGGTGGATGGAACTAGAGGGTGGGTATTATGCTAAGTGAAGTTAGTCAGAGAAAGACAAAACATATGACTTCACTCATATGAATGATAAGATACAAAAAAGATGTATATAAGGGAAGGGAAACAAAAATAATATAAAAACAGGGAGGAGGACAAAACAGAAGAGACTCATAAATATGGAGAACAAACTGAGGGTTACTGGAGGGGTTGTGGGAGGGGGGATGGGCTAAATGGGTAAGGTGCACTAAGGAATACACTCCTGAAATCATTGTTGCACTATATGCTAACTAATTTGGATGTAAATTTTAAAAAATTAAAATTAAAATTAAAAAAAATAAAAAGATTGAAGTTAAAAAAAGACTCTCTTTCTCTTCTTCTACCTCTCTTTCCTACTCATGTATGCTCGCCCTCTCTAAAATAATAAATAAATAAATAAATAAATAAATAAATAAATAAATAAATAAATAAAATACATACATACATACATACATACATACATACATTTCAAGTTCCAATTCTTTGCCATAGAAGATAAGAAAATTGGTATTTGTATATCAACTTTTTATCTTGTAACTTTGTTAAAATCACTTATAATTTTGAGTTGTTTTCAAAAAAGATTCCTTAGGATTTGCTACATACACCATCCTGTCATCTAGAAATAAAGATGAATTAATCTCTTCCTATCCAAAATGAGAGTCTTTTCATTCTTTGTTAAATAAAGTGGTGAGAATCTGTCTCCTTTTCTTATTCCTGAGCTTGAGGGATGTATTCAATTTTTCAACCTGAAGTAGATATTAGTTGTAGAATATGATAGATGTCCACTACCAGGTTGATGAAATTATTTTGTAATCTTAGTTGCTGAGAATTTATGGGACTGACTGTTTTGTTATGTGTCACAGTTTACTTCTTGGCCTTTCTAATTATTTTTGATTAGCTGCTGGGTATTCTGTTTTATGTTGTTGAGTGCTTAGATTTTGTGATCTTTCCTTAAAGATTGTTGTACTTTTTCTGGAAGATAGTTTAATTATTATGGATCAGTTCAATCTTTTTGAGGCTTATTTTAAGATTTGACTAGTCTTTAGTCCTACTCAGGTATGGCTCTCTGGGATCTCTACTGACTGCCCTAGGGATTATCAAGGACAGTCCACTTTAGTTGGTTAATCTGAATGTCTCCCTTCCCTATATGAGCTCTTGGAATAGTTTACAGCACATTGGTCATTTTTTTTTTTTTTGCCTGGTGTCATGGAGTTTTGCTATATGCATGTACAGTTTAGTTTTAGCAATAGACTCAAAGGGATTACTATGAAGATTCCTGAAGTTCTCTTTTTGAAAAAAATTTTTTTTTCATCTAGACTTTTGCCGTTCAACTTCTGGTCAACTTATACTCTCTGAACTGCTATTTTTTTTCTTTTTTCAGTGAGATCATCATGCCTTGCTTGTGATTGTCCTCATTCTAGTAGAGTCCTGATTGTGCCTCCAGAAGGAGAGCCACATGCTTATAGGGCTCATTTCTATCATTTTCCTTTTTTTTTTTTCAGGGATCACAGTTTTACACTGTGTATTTTCCAGTATCTGAAAACAGGTGTTTGATGTATTTTGTCCAGTTTTCTAGTTGTTTCCAGTAGGAAGTTCAGTACAGACCCTCCTACTTCACTATGGTTGGAAGCAGAAATATTGTTACATTTTTAAAAATAGATTTTATTTTTTAAGAGCCATTTTAGGTTCACAGCAAAATTGAGTGAAACTGGGAGATGTCTCATATACTCCTTGCTTCTGCACATGCATAATCTCCTCCATTATCAACATCGCCCACCTGAGTGGTGTATTTATTATAATTGATGAACCTACATTAACAGATCATTATCACCCAGGTCAATGGTTTATATTAGGATTCACATTTCATGTTGTACATTTTCTGAGTTTAGAAAAATATATAATGACATGTTTGGTGTTAGTGATCCAGATTTAGGTCATTTTAATAGGTGTGTAGTATTATATAACTGTTATTTTAATTTGTATTTCCCTGATTGCATACGGTATAGGCCATCTTTTCAGAGGCTTATTTGTCATCTTTATATCTTCTTGGTGAGGTGTCTGTTAAACTCTTTAGTCCATTTTTTTTAAGTTTATTTATTTATTTGGAAAGGGGGAAAGCATGAGCATGTGAGTGGGTGAGGGGCAAAGAGAGAGGGAGAGAGAAAGAATCCTAAGCAGACTCCCTGCTCTGAATGCAGAGCCTGACATGGGGCTCAATCTCATGAACTCAACCATGAGGTTATGACTCGAGCTGAAACCAAGAGTCTGACACTTAACTGACTGAGCCACCCAGGTGACCCCCCTCCTTTTTTAAGTGCTCTTTAACCCATTTTTTAAATTGAGTTATTTTCTTATTTTTGAGTTTTAAGAATTCTTCATATATTTCAGATAATAGTCCTTTATCAGATATACCTTTTGCATGTATTTTCTCCCTGTGAATTGTCTGTGAATTGTCTTCTTATTCTCATGGCATTGTCTGGAGCAAAGTGAAAGTTTTTGATTTCAATGAAGTCCAGCTTATCAAGTCCATGGAAAGAGAGATTGAGAGAGAGAGAGAGAGAGAGAGAGAGAGAGAGAGAGAGAGAGAGAGAGAATATGTGTGTTGATTCCTCTTCAAGTGACTTTAACATATAGGGCTTGTATGAATGTATGTGGAATCACCATTAAGCAGCATATTTATTAACATGGACATATGTTTTCAAGTGAAAAGAATAATAGGGTATGAGGCTATCTATGTACACAAAAAGTCACATGCCAGTCTTTCTTTTAGTTCTGTAGCACGGAGCAAGTTTTTCAACCTCTCTCTTCTTTGGTTCCCATATCTATAAATTAGGAATAATAATAATAACAACATCCTAGAATTGTTGAGAGATTGAAATGAATTGTTATGTGTAAAGACATTTAAAATAGAGCTAGGCAGGTCTGCAAATGGTTGCATAAATATTAGTTACTATTTTCCTCTCTGTCTTAGCTGTACTCTGATTTCTGATCCTTCTACAATATGCACAACTTTGTTGTAATATGCACAACTTGTGTGATACAAAAATTATAAAAAATTAAATGTGAAAATACATATGAATATATGTACAACAGGTACAAATACTTCCTAAAAATGTAAAAGTTCCTGCATTTTTACTAAACTTTAAATATTAAGTTTATAAAATGTTGCAGCTAACATGACATTTTTACAAGAGGCTGAAAATTGGGGTTGTGTGCAGGACTTTGCTAAAAGATTGATTGCTTTGGATTAGCAATCTAATTTTCTGTCTGAGCTTTGCATGGTTTTAGGGGTTCTGATGAAGTGCCTTGGGGGTTAGGCAGGAAATGAAGGGAGAATGAATATGAGTAGGGTACAAGACTCTCCTCCTCCTTTTTTTTTCTTTTGACTTGGGCAACTTCATTTTTATCAGTTTTATATAGTACACTTCTGAAAAAAAAACTGGAAAACAACTGTAATGGATCAAACAGAACATATCCTACAAATATTTGAAGCACATCAAGCCTATGATGACTCATTTGAACAATGAGAAAGATATGTGCAATGAGCAGAAGAGACTTTTCATGGAATAAACACTACTTGTCAACTTCATGAGCATGACTAATGAGAACATTTTTTAATAAGACTGAATACCATGATGACCCAAGATCTATTAATTATTGTAGAAAACTTCTGAATTTTACAGTGACTATTATCAATTTTCTTAGTCTATAGACAAAAATCATTATCAGATTGGCTCTTATGTTCTTAGAATTTTGAAATTTAAGGAACCATGAAGCATGTCAGTGCCAGTTTTCACAAAGCATCTCAATTTTAAAAGAACCTGTGGAAGTCGTTGTCCCAAAAGGAGAGACTTTTCCAGACACGACTCACTGGAACTCATTTGCCAACTCAAGTTGGAGTCTCAGAGCCTCTTTGTAATGCTAAGATTATAAACCAGATGCCTCCAATCAAGATCAATTCCAGGAAATGCTGGCCCAGCTTATACTCAAAAAAAATGCTCAGAACTTTTTGGACTACACTCATCTATTCATGATGAGTTAGAATTAGAAGGAAAAGGATCTTTCTTTAGAAATCTTTCAGTGTTTCTCAAAAATCTTTTGACATCATATGTTTATTTACCCAGGAAGTATGAATTAAAAGTGGATTTATAGAGGTGTGATTTTGCAGGGTCTTTGATTCAGCTGGAATCCTTGATAAGTGGCAGGTGCTTTATCATGAAGGCTAATGGGCATGTTGCAGAAAGAGTGTGTTTTCTCCCTTGTACCAAGTAAGTACCTCTCTGAAGATACAGCCTGGAAGCTTCTCTCTTCAAACCAGAATGATGGGATTTTCTACGTGGCAGATAAATAGCTCTTTCTATCTTTCAAATAATCGAAGCAAAAGCAACCATAGAGAGAAAAGGTCAGATGGCAGTTTTAGGGCCTATGCACAGAAACACACCAAGAACAGTATGGGTAAGCAGTAAAGCAACAGTAGTATGAACAGAAGATTCAGAGGAATTAGAAAAGAGAAGAACAGTCTAATAGCACATAAAGCAAAAAGGAAGAAAAATGGAAAAAGAAAGAAATCTAATAAGAAGCAATATACAAGAGAAATTTTTGTCTATCTAAAGATTAAGTTACTTGCAGAGGGATAGCACAGTTTGTTGCAAAATAAATAAATAAATAAAAAGCTGTAAGAAGAGAAGTGCAATTTAGTTAGCAAGACCAGGGACTAAGAAGTGAAGGGATGGACTGAGACAAAGAGCTAGTCTCCATACTAGAAAACTGTTTCCATTTCTCTAGGGTAGAAGGAATGATGGTTAAAATGGAGTTTAAATTGTACACTGTCTTATCTATACTTGTAATGAAATTGAGTACATTTGATTTAACTGCTTCTTTTGATAATAATTTATCCATACTTCAGTGACTGAGAAATTCTGAAATCATTCATTTTTATCTAAGTCCTTATTTAAAAGAACTAAAATAGCTATTTGTTTTTAAGAATGCTGTCATGTTGCTGCTAATAACATTTCTCTTTGTAATAGAAACAAATGAATACAGTTAGGCCCACAGTTTTCCTGTGGTCTAGAATATTGACCATTTACTTTTTCTAGAAGTAACTTCTGCCACATTCTATTGAAGTAACTAGGATATTTTCTGTAGCGACTTTTTAATTGGTGCCTACTAGACAATAAATGTTTGTTGATAGAAAGATTGGTTCATTTCCCAACCACCTGCAATATTTCTATACTACATATTAAACACTGGTACATAAGAGATCTCCAAAAGATTACTAAATTTAAATTAAAATAGTCCTTGTGTTTTCCTTCCTGATTGGGTTTTCTAGTCCAGAAATTTAAGCTGGTTTACTTGTATATGAATTTAATAAACTAAAAAAAGGAAGCTCTTCTTACATTTTCATAATTTCAACCAATTTCCAAAATTCAGTTTGTTTGGGTTGCCTAGCCAAAAACAAATCAATGCCTGGTCCAAGTTAACATGCTATGCTTGATTAGAAAAAAAAAAAAAGGAGTCAAAATAGCACAACTGATTGTAACTGTAGGCATGGTTGATAGCTGTGGTGTTTAAAGTCTAATCTTAAATTTGTAAATGGCTCAAAAACAAAAGTGGAAAAGCCATTAGTTATTAAAAAGTAGTATAATTCAAGGTTTGTTGTTTCACCTATCAGTTCAGACAACTAAGGAATGGTGATCCCCTCATTGTGTTAGCTGTCCGGATAACTTCTCCTGGTAAATATAACTTTCTGTGGTCTGCAAGCAGTATAACAATGTGATGTAATCATCTCAAAATGTCAATAATATGATATTCCTTAAAGGTAAAGCTAATGAGGGAATCATGCATGTCATTCAGCTACACCCAAAGAAGATCATTTGCCATCAAGATCCTACTGCTTCTTCATCACCAGCACAGTGCTCTTACCTTTGTCCTCCCATATTATTCCATTCTGAAATAACCTGCATTTGTTGGCTTCTCTACTCATGGGCAAAGAAGTTCCACCAGAGCGTGCATTATCTCCTAAGAACAGATGTCAGTCAGCAGCCATATTGTCAAACTGCCCCCCACCCCATTCCAGTTCTCAGTCATGACAGTATGACTCACCCTCCTGAAATATCATTATCATATGGTTTGAAATGTCTCTACTTTGAGTGAAGCCTGGGCCTGGCGCTGGTGCCTTTTTTAATGAATTTCCCAGCTTTCATCACTCATAGCTATTTTAATTAGGGGCACAAATTTAGGTGCAAAAAGCTAAATGCAGAATCTACACTATTTGCCAATATTGCATTTCCTTCCACCTAGTGCATCCTCTGCCTGTCTCTAAACTGATCTTGAGGTCTTTCATATACTAACATATTGGTATTTTATCACTACCTAACATATTGGTATTTTATAATGGTGCTAATTCAAAGATAATTAAAATCACATTGTTGCATTTAACTATGTCCAGAGGCTCATGAACAGACTCATAATTTTGTATTAAATAATGAATTAATTCCAGCAAATAATGTAAATGTCCTAGGTTATGCAAGTGACATTGTGTTCACAATATTCAGTAAATTGTCAGTACCAATTTGCTGTCATTTTAATCAAAGAGTTATGAATCATTCCACTGATAGATTTTGGTGTTCAGTATGCAATCAGTATTATGGAAAATAAAAAAGATGATCAATATATGGACTCTATCCTCAAAGAACATAGAATCTAGTAAGTAGATGCATCAAGTAAACTGACAAAATGCAAACACCAACAATGAGACCAAAAGATAGGCATAAAAAGAAAAATTATATCTGGTTCAGGTGACTCAGAGAATTGAGTGTTAACAAAACACACATGACAAAAGAATGAACTGATTTGATGGGAGGAGCGAGGATGAGATGAGTTTGGCATCCAACATGTTTGCATTGTGTTTTGGTATAATGATTATCAAAGATTTTGGTCTTGGAACTCCTTTGCTCTCTTAAAAATTATTGAAAGAGTACCTTTCTTTATAGGAGTTTTATCTATGAACATTTACAAGGTTAGAAACTGAGAAATTTTAGAAATTAGTATTTAATAATTTAAAACAACAATCAAGTCTTGTATATCAACATAATTAATATATTTTATAAAAAACATTTCTGAAAAATATTATCAAATAGAGTGGTATATATTATTTTAAATTTTTGAAAATATCTTTAATCTATGGCTTAATAATAGTTGGATTCTCATATCTGTTTCTGCAATGTCATTTATGATACAGATTCTGGAAAACTCCACTGTAAACTCATGCTAAAATGAGAGTGAAAAAAAAGGACAAATAGTGCCTAAGTTTTATTACGAAAATAGTTTGATTTTGGTCAGAGAACATGCTTTATATGACTCAAGTCCTTCATACATGTTGATACCTGTTTTATTGCTCAGAATACGATATATTTTTGTAAAATTTCCATTTGAAAAGAATGCGTATTCTTTTGTATTTATGTGGTACTTTCTATAAATGTCAATAGGTCAAGATGTACTAGTATTGTTCAAATCTATATTCTTACTGATTTTCTGTATAATCATTTTATTATTAATTCTATTAATTATTATAAGAGGGTTTCTGTAAAATTATTTGTTAATTCTATTAATTATGGTGAGAGGTTAATTGAAGTATCTGATTATAATTGTGGATATGTCTATTTTTTCTTGCAGTTCTATCAGTTCTTGCCTTATGTGTTTGGAAGCTCTGTTATTATATGTTTAAGTATTCAGGATTGTTAAATCCTCTTAAAGAATGTAATCTTTTTTCATTATGAAATGACCTTATTTATCCTTGCTATTTCTTGCTTTGAAATATAATTTTGTATTAATGTAACCACTTTAGGATTTTTTTTTAATTAGTATTAGTATTAGTATTAGCATGGAATATGTCTTTTCCATCTTTTAAATTGTCACCTAATTTTATTATATTTAAAGAGTGTTTCTTGTTAGCGACATTTAGTGGTGAGTTGTTTTCTATTCAGTATAATAATCTCTTTTTTATTTGGAATATTTAGACCACTTGCTTTAAATGCTTTTTGGTTGATGCTGTTAGGTTTAAATCTATCATTTGCTATTTGTTTTCTATTTGTGTCATGTGCCCTTTGTTCCCTTCATTTTCATTTTCTGTCCTATTGTAGATTAATTTCCTGCTCTTATGATTCTATCTCCTTTATTGAAATACTAACTATAATTCTTTGTTTTTTTATGTTAGTTGTTGTTTTAAGATTTATAATATACAGATTTAACCTATCACAGTGTATCCTTGAATGATATTATACCAATACATAGTGTTATGTTATATACTAATACATAGTGTTAACACCTTACAATACTATATCCATTCTTTCATCTTGAACTTTATTGTGTTATCATGTAATTTAGTTTCACATATGTTGTAAAGCACTCACTGTAATATTTGTGTTTAAATAATTTTATTTTAAAGAGATTTACACAGAATTAAAAGGTATTTATAAATGTATCCATGTAGTTATCACTTTCAGTGCTTCTCATTTATTTGTGTAGGTTCAGATTTCCATCTAGTATCATTTTCCTTTTATCTGAAGACTGTCACTAATACCTGTAGAATAAGTCACTGGTGATGGAAACCTTCAGTTTTTGTACATCTGAAAAAGTTTTATTGTTCCTTCATTTTTGAAAGGTATTTTCATTGGTTATAGAATTCTAGATTAAAAGATTAGTATCTAGATTATTTGTTTTAGTAATTTAAAATTATTTCTCTCTTGTTTTCTAGTTTATGTTATTTCCAACAAGAAGTCTGCCTCCTTACTTATCTTTGTTCCTCCACACATAATGTGTTATCTTTTCTCTGACAACTTAGAAAAAATTCTTTTTTATAACTGGTTATGATTTTTATATACTTTGGTATATAGAAGTATATACCATATTGCTTCTGTTACCACTTATTGAGATTCCTGTATATGTAAGTTTTTAATTTTTATTTAAACTTGGAAAACATTTGGTCATTATTTCTTCAAATATTTATTTTGTACCTCTCCCCCTACCTTCCTCAGGGACTGTAATTACACATTTAATAGGTGGTTTGGAGTTGTTCTGCAATTCACTAATTCTTCATTAATTTCATTAATGCACTTTTTTTGTTTTGTTTGCAATAATTTTAATTACTTTGTCTTCAAGTTCACTTAGTTTTTCTTCTGCAATGTCTAATCTGCAATTAATCCTATACTGTGTATTTTTAACTTTAGCCATTGTAGTTTTCATTTTTAGAAGTTCAATTTAAATCCCTTTTATTTCTTCCATGTCTCTGCTTAACATGTTCAATCCTTCTTTTTTTCCTCTCATGTCCAGTTTTTCCAATAGGTTTTTGAACATAGGGAATAAAGCTGTAACAACTGTTTAAATATCAAGATATTTAATTGTTATAACTCTGCCAGATGTAATTTGGTGTTGATCAATTCTTTTTCTTACTATAGGTTATATTTTTCTGCTCTTTTTCCTGGCTGATAATTTTTTATTGGAAATTGGACACAATTTTTTAATAGGATGTCAGACACAGTGTAGTTTACCATATTGGTTACTGGATATTTTTGTATTACTCTGAATAGTCTTTTTTTCCCATTTACTGAGATCTAATTGACATATAACACTGTATAAATTCAAGGTATACAATGTGATGATTTCATACATGTATATATTGTGAAATACATAATTATCACACTGCAATTAGTCAACACATCCTTCCCCTCATATAATTACCATTTTGTTGTTGGAACGGTAAGAATATGAAAGCTTTACTCTCATAGCCACTTTCAAATATACAATACAGTACTGTTAACTGTAGTCAGCAGGCTGTACATTAGATTCTCAGAATTTATTCATCTTATAACTGAAAGTCTGTACCCTTTTACCAATATCTTCCCATTTATCCACCCCATCCCCTGGCAACCACCATTCTACCCTGTTTCTATTTTAATCAACTTTTTTTTCTTTAGATTCCATGTATAAGTGATACCATGAAGGAGTTATCTTTCTCTGCGTGACTTTTTTCACTTAGCATAATGCCCTCCAAGTCTATTCATGTAATATATCTGTCACATTTTCTCTAACAATCCATTGGTGGGCACTTAGGTAGTTTTCATGTCTTGGCTATGGTAAATAATGCTGCTATGAATGAGGGAGTATAGATATCAGTCCAAGATAGTGATTTTATTTCCTTTAGGTATACACCTAGAAGTGAGATTGATGAATCATATGGTAGTTCTATTTTTACTTTTTTGAGGAACCTCCATACTGTTTTCCAGAGTGGCTGTACCAACTTACATTCCCATCAACAGTGCACCAGGGTTTCTTTTTTTCCACATCCTTGCCAGTATTTGTGATCTCTTGTCTTTTTGATAATATCCATTCTAACAGGTGTAAAGTGATATTTTGTTGTAATGATTAAGGATGGCAAGGGATACAGAGCTGATGAATTAGGGATGTTGAGCATCTTTTGATGTACTTGTTGACCATTTGTATGTCGTCTTTGAAAAAAATGTGTATTCAAGTCTTCTGCCCACTTTTAAATTGGATTGTGTATTTTGTTTTTGTTTTGTTTTGCTATTGAGTTGTATGAGGTCCTTAATATATTTTAGATATTAACTCCTTATCGGATATATGACTTGCAAATATTTTCTTCCATTTCATAAATTGCCTTTGATTTTGTTGATGGTTTCTTTTGCTGTGCAGAAGCTTTTAAGTTTGATGTGGTTCCACTTGTTAACTTTTGCTTTTGTTGCTTGTGCTTTTGATGTCATGTCCAAAAAGTGATTGCCAAGACCAAGGTCAAGAAGGTTTTCTTTATGCTGTCTTCTAGGAATTTTAGAGTTTCAAGTCTTACATTTAAGTCCTTAATCTATTTAAGTTATTTTTTGCATATGGTATATGATATGTGTTCAATTTCATTCAATATCCAGTTTTCCCAAAACAATTTATTGAAGAGATTATCTTTCACTATTGAGAATTCTTGGCTTTCTTGTCAAAAATAATTGACCATGTATGTGGGGTGTTATTTCTGGGCTTTTGGTTCCATTCCATTGGTTTATATATCTGCTTTTATACTATTACCACGCTGTTTTGATTAAAATATCTTTTAATAGAATTTGAAATCAGGAAGTGTGATGTTTCTGGTTTTGTTCTTTTTCAAGATTGCTTTGGCTATTTGGGGTATTTTGTAGTTCCATACACATTTTAGGATTGTTGTTTCTATTTCTGTGAAAAATGCCATTGGATTTTTTTTTATGGGAATTGCATTGAATCTCTATATGGCTTTGGGTAGTACAGATATTTTAACAACATTAATTCTTCTGATCATGAGTATGCAATATCTTTCCATTCATTTGTGTCTCCTTCAATTTATAAATATGTTGATTTTTGGGGGGGTACACAATTAGGTTATTTGGAAAGAGTTTGATCTCTTTGGGTCTTGCTTTTGAGGTTTGTTAGACAGGGGTCTGATTGTTCTCAGTCTAGAGATAACTATTTTCTATTATTAAGGCAAGGGTGTTCTGAATACTCCATGCAATATCCTGTGAATGATGAGGTTTTCCAATCTGGCTGTTAGAACAAGCACTATTTCCAGCCCCATATGACTGTTGGGTGCTATTAATTTTTAATCTTTTGGTTGTACCTTCCTCAGTCACTGATAGTTTCCTCATTCATGTTCTGATTAGCACTCAGCAGAATACTTGATGGGGATTCTCTGAAGATCTCTGGAATTCTCTCTTTGTGTTGCTCTATTCTCTCTGGTAGTCTTCCCTGGTAACACAAGCTCTCCCTAGGCTCTCATCTTTATCTCCTCAATTCAGGGAGTTCAACAGGCATTGACTCAGTTCTTTTTCCCAAGGAAATAGCCTGGAAATGTCTTCATAAGAGTAAGGTGGAGCAATTGTAGAGCACACCTCATTTGTTCCTACTTTGTCAGGGATTGTCCTTCATTGCCTGATAGCCAGTAGTTTTCAGCATTATTGTTTCATCTAATGTTTCCATTTTTTGTGGTCCTCCGTTCCCCTTTTTAACTGAAGGTGGCCACTTTGACATAGGAACAATTTTGGTAGGAAAGCAGTACCCTTAATCTCATTTTTGCTAAGCAATACTGCAAAATTTCTGTGGCGAGACACCCATATTGTCTCTTGTTATTGTGCCTCCTTTCAATTGCCATTGCTGCTTCTGGAACAAATTATTATATTGGTTAAAAACCATGAGCTACAATGGACACTATTCTTGTTTATTTATGGGAAAAAATGATTTATCACCAGGTGGTTATCAATATAATTGAGAGTGCTAGAGAAACAGACTCCAGTGAACTTCTAGCATCAATTCTTAGTCCATAGTATAACATCATTTTTTATTTGAATAGGAAAGCAACTGCTACTACTGCAGAGAAATATCAAATCTGGAAGTGCTAACTACAGAACCAAACTGTCTCCACCATAATCTACAGCAGGAAAATGGATTCCTCATATTTTGTGTCTCCTTTCCTTATTTTGAATCCAGTTGATGAGGTAGCATATTTAATTGAAACATGTTTTGACATAGTGATTAAGAACGTCGAACTTAAAGTCAAACTTTCTGGGTTTAAATTCCAGTTCACTACAATGCACCTCTCTGTGCTTCAGTTCCATTGTCTACAAAATAGAGAAAATATTATGACTATCACATCAAATGTTTGTGAGGATTAAATGTTAAATGCTTAGAACAGTTTCCAGCACGCACAAAAATGTTAAATAAGGATTAGGGATTGTTTTATTATTGTTGGTAGCAGCAGCATCAAGGATGTCCAGCTTTACAGTGTTTTCACCATAAAAAGACCCACCAATAGGACGTCAGAATATCTATGTCAGCCATAGTATTGGGCCCATTGTTCTATATACAAGAATAGTTGCAGTTATGTATGTAAATGTAGATTTCACATAGATATAGATATCAGTTTGGGTGCATTTAATTTATAAAACCCAATAAATGTTAGCTAGTAGTAATAAAATGGAGTATGGCTGAGAAGAATAGGGAGATGAAAAGAACTATAACCCTGAGTACAAAAAACAAATTTAGAATGAATGGGAAAATGGGAAAAAAGGAAAAAAGTCTAAATGGTTTTTAGAAAATGCATTTTTGTACATTAAATAGTTCTAGTTGTTGAGAATTTAACAGTGGAAACTAATACATAATTAATTATAACAGTGTGATGATTACCATTGTATTATACGAGATGCAATGGAAACAGAGAAGAAATGTATTTCATCTTCCCGAGAACATCAGCACCAAATCTACACAAAAGCAACTCTTAGGAAAGATAGTCATTGGTTTTGAAGAGATTAAGGATCTGCAGGGTTAAGGTATTAGAAAATATACCATTATTAATACTGAATTTGTTGAAGAGACTATCAGTTAAAAGAAAATAATATTTTAAGCAGGAAAAATAAATACAGGGATCAAAGAATTTAATTTTAAGGGGGTAATGCAAGAAATGTCACAGGCAGTACAAAAATAATTGCTAATGCATATAGTTATGTAGTTCAAAGAGTACATTTGTGTAAATGTTATAAATGTTTTTGACTTATGTTGAGTCATCATAGTAATACAGTGACAGGCAAGGTGGAATCTAAATAATTAAAAGAAAAGCCAAACCAAAACAATGAATACTGTTTCAGTGTGGAAAAATCTTTTACTGAAAATACTTTTTTTTTATATACCTGGCAATTGACCCATGCACACATTATGACAATAACATAAAGCTGTCCTCCTTACTTGCTGTGGAAGATCTTTTTTTGCTCTTTTTTTACATACAAGAGGTCAGGGCAGCAGAACTGCTAGAAAATAATACCAAGATGAAAAATAAGTTTAAAGATTGCTATTAAATCAGACAAGGTGTGTTTAATCAAATGTAAAAATGTTTTCCACTTTCTGGGAAGAGTATCATAAATGATGCAAATGAGTAAATTAACATATCCGTTCTAGCATAAACAACCATATAGTGACTTTATTGTGTTGAGGGATTGGCAGGAAAAAGGCAAAATATTTTTTCTTAAAATAATTAGAAGTACTAAAAAATGTATTTGAGTATTCACAACATGAAAAATGTAAAATTAAGGAAAATTATTCCCTCTCTCTTTCTCTATGTCAGAATTGAAAGATTCTTCTCTCAGCACAGATTTCAAAGCTAGAGTAGTGTTAACTTTGGAGCTAGAATGGGTCAGAAAAGTGGCTACTGGGAACTTCATTATGCCTGTATAGACATTATGCCTCTGTATATGAACTTTCTCATAATGCCCCTGTTTCAGATTTTGAAATCTCCAAGTAATAGCCTATTCATTACTTGCCATTTACTTTATTTTGCTAATTCTAATTTTTTTGTACCTAACGACAATATTTCATCATCTTTCCAGTTTTTCTTTTTAATCTGGTGGGTACTTTTAATCATACTGATGGTTTATCTTATGTTCTCAGTTCTTCCTTTCTCCATGCATCTTCCTTCCCTTAACACAGATGTGAGACTGTCCATCATTTCCTTCTTTCAAGTCTCTTCTATCTCCTTTATTTCCAGCACTATGTTGCTTTTTTCAAGTTAACCCAAGTCTTCAACAAGTTGTCACTTTTGAGGCATGATGTATGTATAATATTGTGTCCAGATTAATGAGTTTTAATAATTGTATAAACCTGTGTGGCTACAACTCCAGGAAAGACAGAGGTAATCTCACCCCAGAAACCTCAGGCCAGCTTAATACGTTTGAGAGGTAATCAAGAAGTTTTCTAAAACTATACATTAGTGATGCTTGTTCTTAGCTTTCATAAAAATGAAATCGAATAGTATCAACTTTTTTGTGTCTGGATGCTTTCACTATACAGTACGTTTTTGAGATTTATTCCTGTTGTTGAAATTATCAGTACTTTGTTCATATTTATTCCTGAGGAATGTGCTGTATTGTGAATATATCATAATTTGTTATCTTTTTACCTCTTGATGGATATTTGAGTTTTTGTAGTTTTAGCTATTATAACTAAAGCTGCTATCAATATTCTTATGTAAGTCTTTGTATAACACATGTGCTCATTTATCTTAGGTAAATATTTAGTAGTAGAATTGCTGGATCATAGGGTAGACTTATGTTCAACTTCATGAGAAAATTCCAAACAGTTCTCAAAAGCAGTTGTATCGTTTTATACTCACACCATTGAAGAATGAAAGATCTAATTGCTCCACAAATTTGCCAACGTTTATATTAAAAATTTTTAAATCTTAGTTACACTACAAAGCATAAAATGATGTTTTATTGTGATTTTAATTTGTGTTTTCCTGAAGATTAATGGTGTAAACACCTTTTCTGTGTATTTATTGACCATTTGTATCTTCTTTTGTAAAATAAAAATTAAAATCCTTTGTTTTTTTTTAACTCCAGTTAACTAACATACAGTGTTATATTAGTTTCAGGTATACAGTATAGTAATTTAAAACTTCCATGGGGCGCCTGGGTGGCTCAGTGAACCGACTTTGGCTCAGGTCATGATCTCACGGTTTGTGAGTTCCAGCTCTGCCTCGGTCTCTGTGCTGACAGCTCAGAGCTTGGAGCCTGCTTTAGATTCTGTGTCTCCCTCTCTCTCTGCCGCTCCCCCACTCATGCTTTTTCTGTGTCTCAGAAATAAATAAACATTAAAAAAAAAAAAAACTTCCATAGTCACCCTGTGCTCATTACAAGTTCACTCCTTAATCCCCATCACCTATTATTTAACCCATCTTTCCACCCCGCTCCCCTCTGGTAACTACCAGTTTGTTCTATTAAGAATCTCTTTCTTGGTTTGCCTCTCTCTCTCTCTCTCTTTCTCTCTCTCTCTCTCTCTCTCTCTCTCTCTTTCCCTTTGCTGGCTTGTTTTGTTTCTTAAATTTCACATATGAGTGAAATCATATGGTATTTGTCTTTCTGTGACTGATTTATTTTGCTTAACATAATACTCTCTAGTTCCATCTATGTGGTCACAAATGGCAAGATTTCATTGTTTTTTATGGCTAATATTCCATTGTGTGTGTGTGTGTATCTATCTATCTATCTATCTATCTATCTATCTATCATCTATCTATCATCTATATATATATAACCTTTTCTTTATCCATTCATCAGTTAATGGACACGAGATGTTTCCATAAGCTGGCTATTGTAGATAATGCTGCTATAAACATTGGGGTGCATGTATCCCTTTGAATCAGTGTTTTTGTATTCTTTGGGTAAATACCTAGTAGTGAAATTGCTGGATCATAGGATGATTTTATTTTTAACTTTTTGAGAAACCACCATACTATTTTCTAGAGTGGCTGTACTAGTTCGCATTCCCTTTGACTATTTTTAGTAAATTATATTTTTATTATATTGACATAATTTTCTATATTTTTGGATATGAGTTCTTTTTCTGACGTGTGTTTTGTAAATATATTTTCCTCATCTGTAGATTGACTTTTGAAAAAAAATTTTTTTGATGTTTATTGATTTTTGAAAGAAACAGCATGAGCTCCTCTAACTCAGTAGCAAAAAAAAAAAAAAAAAAAGATTTAAAAGTGGGCAAATGATTTGAATAGACATTTTCCCAAAGATATAAGTGGCCAATAGGTATATAAAAAAGTGTTAAACATCCCTAATCATCAAGGATATGAAAATCAAATCACACTAAAACATCACCTCACACCTGTTAGGATGTCTATTAGCAAAGATGATAGATGATGAATGTTTGTGAGGACCCTTGTACATTGTGGGTGGGAATGTAAATTGAAAGCTGTAATAAACAGTGTTATGGCAAATATAACATATGGAAAACAGTATAGAAGTCCTTCAAAAAAATGGAATTACCATATGATCCCGCAGTGCTCGCTTCATCAATATGTATACTAAAATGATCCAGCAATCCCACATCTGGGTTTGTATCTAAAGGATATAAAATTACTATTTCAAATAGATATCTTACTCTTATGTTAATTGCAGCATTATTTACGATAGCCAAGATATTGAAAATACCTAAGTGTCCAGTGATGGGTGAATGTTTAAAGAAAATGTGGTGCCTGCACACACACACACACACACACACACACACACACACCCACGAATAGTTTTCAGCCATACAAAAGAAAGAACCCCTGCCATTTGTAATCACATGGATTGAACTTGCAGGATAATATGTTAAGTAAAATAAATTAGAACAGAAAGACAAATACCATGTGATCTAACTTATATATGGAATTGAGAAAACTCAAATTCATAGAGAGAGTAGAATGGTAGTTGCCAATGGTTGGGGTGTGGTATGGCGGAATTAGAAACTGGTCAAAGAACTTTCAGTTATGAGATGAATAAGTTCTGGGGATCTAATGTACAGTCTGATGACTACAGTTAGTAATACTATATTACATATATGAAATATGCTACAATGTAGATCTTAAATGTTCTCCCCCCTCCCAAAAAAGAAGGTAACTATGTGAGGTGATGGTTGTCTCAGTTAACTCAACTGTGGTAGTTATTTCACAATGTGTACGTATATCGAATCATTGTACATCTTAAATATATATAGTTTTTATCAATTATACCTCAGTAAAGCTGGAGAACAAAGAATATATAAGAATTCTTGTATTTATGAGCCCAAACCTTCAGCACTACTATAAACAGCTGGTACCTCTATGAAACAAGTTATGTGTTTTTTTTTTTTTAAATTTTTTTTTTTTTTCAACGTTTATTTATTTTTGGGACAGAGAGAGACAGAGCATGAACGGGGGAGGGGCAGAGAGAGAGGGAGACACAGAATCGGAAACAGGCTCCAGGCTCTGAGCCATCAGCCCAGAGCCTGACGCGGGGCTCGAACTCACGGACCGCGAGATCGTGACCTGGCTGAAGTCGGACGCTTAACCGACTGCGCCACCCAGGCGCCCCAACAAGTTATGTGTTTTATGCATGTCCACCAAAATATTAAATCAAAGTATACATTTTATGCATTTCTATAAAATATGATGAGTGAAGATAACAAAATTGTCATATTATGTGCATATAATGAGAATTTTAACAACAAAACAGTTAATGAATGCTAACATTTTAAAGAATATTTAAGATTAGTTGTTGAACAAGAAAATTTGAAATGTTCTGAAGTCTTACAGGTCTTAAATAAAGCTGAGTGAGATTTTTTTCCCCAACTTAAAAGGAATCCTATAAATTTATGGGATATTACAAATAACAATTTGTGAGGCTGAAAGAAATTTTCGGAAAAGTAAAAAAGTGAAATGTTTTTCATCAACCATAAGAGAGGAAAGTCTAAATGGTCTTTGAGTTTTCTTTATAGAAAATATTGCAAAACTGTCTTTTAAGAAGGCAATCACACTGTTTGCAACTAGAAAATATTTAGGAAAAAGTGTTGTATAAATATGCCAAGGAGATAATTAATGATGGGTCTATACAATGTTAGTTTCCTGAAATTTTTGATGCTTGCTAGTAGTCTTTGTTGGCATTTTAAAATTTATTATCTATTTTATTTCTATTTTCATGCTGAATACATATATCCATTCACACTTAAAAAAGGAAATTTTTGCCTACCACACGTTCATAAGGCTATTATCCTATAATCTCTAGTAGAAATTTTATGATTCTAGCTTTTACAGGAGGTGTATGATTCATCTAAAATAATTTTTGTAGAGTGAAATAAGGTCCATTTGTTTTTCATAGAAATCTCCAACTGTTCAAGCACCATTAGTTAAAACAAACAAATAACAAAACAACCCCCAAAAACTCTTCTTTTCTAATTGAAGTAATTTCATACATTGGCAAAATTCATATAAGTCTGTAGATTTTACAGACTCTTTAACCTACTAAGTTGATCTTGAGTCTGTCTCTATACCAACTCTACACTGTCATGATTATGGTAGCTTTATAAAATGTTTTGATATCAAGATTTGTAAATCTTCCAAATTTTAAATTATTTACATGATCATTTTTTCCTGCTTCTTTTTGATCTCCTGCTGGTGCTTCCCATTTGCTGAACTGTAGCTAAAGTCAGTGAACAAGAGAAACAGTTAATACTGACAATCAATATTATCTCATGGGTTATAGATCAGGGTGGGGAATGTCAAAACGAAGATGTGATGGGGCATATAGAGGTTGTCCAGCATAAATTACCCATGTGATTTTTGTCTTAGTCACTTAAAAAAAGTTATTCTCATAAATAAGTTGTATTGTTCTTTGGCCTCATCCTCTGCTCTAAGCATCCAAAGACTGCAACATGTAATAAACTCAACCATCCTACAACTTCTTAGTTCCAAAAATACACAAGTGTCTGCGTTTACACATGTTTTTATTCCCATACATAATTTTGAATATATAGTCATTTTGGCTATTTATTCATTCATATTATTTAAAATAGAGGGGAAGCTTTATAAAGTCAAACAATAAGAGTTCAATCTCTCAATTTTATTTAGTGGTTCCTCAATATATACACTCAAATTCAATATATGTGTTCAATATATTCAAATAACAATAATAGATACATTTTACTAAGAAATGCCTTTGCACAAGGTACATTGTAAAACATTTATAAGTAATTTCTTTGTACAATTCTCATAATACCATTATAAAATAATGACTTTCATAACTAATTTCTTGATGAGAAAACTGAAATTAAACTGATTAAATATATTCACAAGGATCATATAACAAATAGTGGTCCTTGGATTCAAGTGCTGGGTTTTCTGACTCGAAAGCCTGCTCTCTTGTTGCCTTTTTCTGCCTTGATAAAAGAACAAGAAACAACACAAGTTTAAAGACTGTCTTCATTGTTAGAATCCAGGAAAAAAAAGAAGAGAAAATGATTCGCATTTTCAATTCCTATATGAAGGTCAACTTAAGTGTCCCTTTAGGCAAGTTGCCCAGACTCTACTGTTTTTCCTCTGTAACCAGTTCTTTCACTCATTTGGCACCTCTCTCATATTGAACGATGAGTCCACTTCTAACATTTTTCTCTTAGTGAAAGAGAGAGTGAAAGAGAGAGTACTGAGCTTCAAGCCTTTTATTTAGTTATAGTTATTGAAATATTTTCAGGAATAAAGGCTCCAAATCTGTACTCAAAAATGGGTTGCTTGGCATTTCAAAATAGTACCATCTATGTAAAATTAGAGGATGCTATTTACAAACCTTTCTTAAGACAAATGCATATGCTGTTTCAAGGATTTTTGTCATCTTAAGACCAAAATGCCTATACCTGTTTTCTATCTACTACTGCATTAGAAGTGAAAAAAAATTAAAGATCATGAATTTAGCTCTGACTGCCTATGCATTGTTACATACAGATGAAGCTAGCTCCTTCCATATTAGCTTTATATGACCTTACTGACCTATTTACTGGTGCACAATATTTTCTATTTGTTGGGAAGAATGTGTGTGTGTGTGTGTGTGTGTGTGTGTGTGTGTGTGTGAGAGAGAGAGAGAGAGAGAGAGAGAGAGAGAGAGAGGGAGGGAGAGAAAATCAGAAATAAAAGGATAATAATAGGGTAGATAATGAATTGGAGAAAAAAGAGAAAATAGCCCCCTTTTTCTGGATCTGTAATCACAGAGCAAGGAGAAGGCCTTTCATTATCTTTAAAGTAAAATCTCTAACAGTTATCATCATCTTTAAACTGACATCAAAATAAATGTCTCAGACAACTCATAGGATTTGATGCCAGCAAATAGGTACATAGATGTCATATATTAGTGAATTCTCTATCATGGGAAATGTTCTAAAATTAAGACCACTTTGAAATATATTCATCAGATTGTGCCAAAGTAGAGTTTTAATGGAATGTAGTCAGAGATCCCTTACAACTATTATTTTATGATCTTACAACTGTAAGGGTTAAAAGTAATTCCATCTATATAACTATGAATTTATGATGTTGAGAGAAATTTCTGATTGTCACTAAGACAACAGTGTAAACACATTGCTTATTTCTGGTCTTTCACTGCAATCATAAAATAAACAAAAAAATGACAATTGTGATATTTAAAAATCATTATATTCAATAATCCATCTTACAGATGAGAAAACAGAGACTCAGAGAAGTGAAATGACTTATTAAAGGGCCCATAGCTACCCAGTCATAGACGTGGTAATTACACTATGGGGATTTGAGCCAGTGATCTATCTTCTACATGCTAAAAGTTATAGCATGTAGTTGTAGTCATAATGTGCAAGAAAGGCCTATGAAGTTTACTACTTCTTAGAATATCATAGGGTTACATTTGCTATTAATATTTTATTCATTTCATTGCTCCAGCAGTATAGTGAATAAACTAATATCTTCTTCCCAGAAGTCATATAAATGTTGCTTCCTATTTGTAATTTTCAAAAGATCATATGGAAATAAATCTGTATATTTCTAATATTTTACACTTGTAGGTATCAAGAAAGATATAAAATAGATAATTTTCAAAAACAAAACATAAGCTCACAGGAAACTTGAAGTTTATCTGGATATTTAATAGGTTGTGCTACTACCAGTAAATCATGAAGAATATACATTCTCATAATTCAGTTGCATTAATAGCTGGTTGTCTCTAAACATTCCACATCAGTAGGTGGTTTCAAACAGTCTTAACCATAGACTTGGTTACCTGAAACAAGACTTCCCGATAATTCATGATAATCCTGCAACCAACAGTATCAGCTAAGAAGCACTCTCCTCCTTGGAGTTCTATATACTGTCTACAAGACCTCAACTTGACTCCATGACTTATGCAAATCCAAAACTCTCCCAAGATTTCTTCAGACTTGCAAGGAATTTGCATTTTCATGATCTCTTCTATCATCTGACCCCCTATTTCCACCTGCCACTGTCTTACAAAATGCAACTCCCCTTGCCAATTTCCACCTGCAACTACAACAACTATCTACAACATCCACACCTCACAAAATATCCACAAATATGGCACAACTAAGTTATTTCCTGATGTGTTACAGAACCTGAGTCATGTGAAAGGGTGGAGTGGTCTCTGCTTTTCATGCAGTCAACACTATAAGACTGAAATCTCTTTTCCGTAGGTCTGTGGGTATCTCTCCTGGCTACCTCCCCATGCAGCAGTTAGTTACTTCTTCCTCTCTGCACTGTCCCCTATTTCCCTCTCATACTCTTTTTCCCTTACTTCTCTGGAGGAAAAAAATAATAGTCTTTGCCTGTCCCAAACAGAGAAGTTCCATCCTTTGCTGTGAGATCTTTGAATACCCTCAAGATTTATACCAAACAGTTACGGTATTTCTTTCTAATCTAAACAAAGGCAGTACTCCCTAGCAATTCTGGGACATATTTTTAGATAATCATATATTTTCCAGTTTTCCAGTTCTAAAGTAAACTTAAGGAGGCTACAAGGGGATGAGATATCTAGAATCAGCTTATGATAGACCAGAAACAACTGGGAGGCTTTGCCGGAGCAAAATACAAGCCTTTAGATCTAGGTGAGAAGAGACAAAGTAGGGTTTGCAAATTTCCATTACCTCCTTGAATCTTATTCAAGCTATAATTTTATCAAGGTTATTGTGTTAAAAAATTTTTTAACTTAACCATAATAATGAAAACTTTTACCCTTGTAAGAAGCTACAGCACTTCAGAATTGCTTAGTCATTTTATAAACATCATTTCAGTTGAGTTCCATGGAAACCTTGACAAATAGGCTAGGAAATATCATTAGTTCGGTTTTGTGCATGCCAAGAGAATGAATGATTTTAAAAATGGGATTTCAACTCGAGTCCCAAGTTGCTTACTCAACTTTACCTACTTTTCTGTTTCCTAAGTAGTGATCTCCGTCTTGTTTTGAATTTCTCCAGTTGAATCCTACTTTTGCAACCAAACGGGTATTTCTAAAGTCCAACTCTCCTCACTTTGTATCCTTTATTAAATTGCTTATTCAATTAATGCCTTCCCATTTCCTGCAAGATTAAACCCAACATGGCTTCCAAGGTCTGTCTCTAAGTCTGTCCCATTCTCCTCCCCAGTGTTCTCAGCCTTCTAGGGCATGCACAGTCATGTGATTCCTCAATTTTATGAATTCTCTCTCTTTTTTGGAACTTTGTACACATTGTTCTCTCTCCTCAGAAGTTGTTCACTTTTAATCTCCTACTTCCTCTGCTAATCATTTTATCACAAATTACCTCACCTTTGACGTTTAGAATGGGTATGACAGACCATACAACATCATGGCACCAGACACACTGTGGTACAATTCTTTCTTATTCATCTGTTTCAACTAGTTTCATGAGGGTGGTGACCTCATCACTTAAGAACAGTTGCTGAATGAATTAATTCAGGTGTCAGCAAATGACACCTGTGGGCCAGATCTAGCTCACAAGCTAAGAAGTTTTTAAAGTTTAAAGCATTTTAGCAAGAGAGAAAGAAGAGAAAAGGAAAAGGGGGAATAACAAGGGGAGGAGGATGTAAATGGAACTCAAAGCTAAAAAAATAATTTATTATCTGTCCCATTACAGAAAACACTTGTCTTCTGAAATATAAATAAAACAATTAATATATACATATATTAAAGATATATATATGTAAAGATATATAAAGATATAAATATATATATTAAAGTATTTATTTTAAGGGAGAGAGAGAGAGAAAGCAGGGGAGGGGCAGAGAGAGAGGGGGGGAGAGAGAGAATCTCAAGCAGGCTCCTTGCTGACAGCATGACATAGGGCTTGAACCCATGAATCATAAGACCATGACCAGAGCTGAAATCAAGAGTCAGATGAGCCACCTAGGTGCCCCAAATGCATCATGTTTTTGTTTGTTTGTTTAGTGAAGGGTGGGGAGGGGAGGAAGGAGAGAGTCCACAAGCAAGGGGAGAGGCAGAGGGTGAGAGAGAGAATCTTAAGCAGGCTTCATGCTCAGTGCAGAGCCCCACTGGGGCTCCATCTCACAACAACTATGAGATCATAACCTGAGCTGAAATCAAAAGTCCAGCGCTTAACTGACTGAGCCACCCAGGCACTTCTAAGATATTTTGATTCCAAGTCTTTGGCTGTTTTAATAAATCATCTTCCAAATGCCTTTAAAATCTATTGATTACAGGGAAAAAGTCACCAGGCCTGTTATATGCACATTCTAAATGTCAGTTCACCTCATTGATTAATAGCAATAATAAAAACGTCTGATATGTATTGCCAGGTAACAGCGGCTGCTAGTAGCATTAACCAGCTTCATGAAACTGATTCAAAAGAGGTGCCTTACATCTGCCAAAAGTATGATGAGCTTGGCAGACTACACAAAAAGTGAAAGGAAACTGTTTTCGAGAGCAAAATCAACCTGGTAATTTTGACTCTCTTCTGCTTTGTTTCCCAAAATATTTTATACATCAATTGAGAGCCCATATGCAAAAGAGAAGAAACAAAGCTTTCATTTCAGTTGGTGGCATATCCTCTACTGTTTTTACAAGAAAAGTGTGGTCTAGGTAGCTGTCAAGGGAGGAAACAGTTTTTTATTTCTGCTACCTTTTAATATGTTTTCAAAGTTGTTATTTAAATAGCTGGCATTGTTAAGGTCTATTAGGCATTCAACCATGTGCAGTTTTATGTATTTTGCCTGTAGCAATCACGGTTTTCTTTCTTGTCTGTATCAGAATGAAGGTACTTACGCAAAGGTTTTCACTTTCCAATCTCTCTCCCTACTTAGCAAGTTTGCTGCATGCTTGCTGATTCTCGAAAGCATCAATTTACAGATAGGTGATTAAATAAAATAGACTCGAATCGGTAACTTATAATTCTGTTTTGAAAACTTCTGGCTCCAGGGCTTTTTGCAAAATCATGTAAAGATAAATTAATGTACATAGCCCTTTCGTGATGAAGTGTTTTAATAGGCGTTGGACAATAAATTATGACAGATTTTTTGTTAATTTTCTTTGTAATGTGTATAAATTTGCTTACATGAGTAATGTCATTGGAAACAATAACCCAATAATTTTACAGAGCAATTTCTGAAAATGTATTTTTTGTTCACTGGGTTGCCTGCCTATTGGAAGTCTATCAGCTTTAGGGTATGATTTATTATCCACTAAGCAACAGTATGGCCATTCAAAATGATGGACAGCAATACAATAAAATCTGGTCTGTTAGAATTGGTGGGGAGTTAGGGGCGCCTGGGTGGCTCAGTCGGTTAAGTGCCCGGCTTCGGCTCAGGTTATGATCTCACGGTCCGTGAGTTTGAGCCCCGCGTCTGGGCTGTGCTGACAGCTCAGAGCCTGGAGCCCATTTCAGATTCTGTGTCTCCCTCTCTCTGCCCCTCCCGTGTTCATACTCTGTCTCTCTCTGTCTCAAAAATAAATAAACGTTAAAAAAAATTTAGAATTGGTGGGGAGTGAAGGGGCAAGTTATTTGAGAAGAGGGATGAGATAGACTTCCAAAAATCCTATTAATTTGCTTTTTATAGGGGTGATGATTAAAATATCGATTGCCTGTAGTCTTATCATATAGTCAGCTAATCAGATAAATAAAATCAGAATTCCTGATTCTCACTTAATTTCTAGATACTACTTGCAGTAAGTGGTATGTTAGTTTAGCTCTGGGCCATTGGTCGGTTGCCCTGATATACCTTTTATTGGAAAAGTATTAGAAAATGCAAAATCTATTACTGGTTAGTTTAGAGAACTTAAATCATAGATTCACCATTGGAAAATTAGGTGCGGATACGACTCCAAATACAGTAACTGACTTTTTTCTAATTCTCATTCATTCACTCAATCACATAACATTTTGGAGCACTAAACACATACAAGATATTTAAAGATAAATAAGACAGCGTCTTCTATCAAGGAACAGTTTAATTGGGGAGAGTAACCTATAAATACTATCATTGCAAACAGTATTAGAATAAATTATGAAAAATGGGCCATAAAAATGCAGACTGGGAAGAAATAAGTCTATCTAGTGGATTCCCTTATGAGGTTCATATTGGCAAATCACCAAATAACTGATGAAAGAATAGAAAGAAAACATGTTTGAACTTTGAAAAAAAACACCTCCTGATTTTCCAAAGATAAGAGCATTCAGACACTCTAAATATTCTTTTTTGTTGTTGTTGTTTTGCACCTGGACAGGTAATTAGTTTAAAGGCAAGAAAGATCTGGCAGAGCTTAGTATAAAATTTAGTTTATAACTTAAGTTCCTAAGATAAAATGTACTGTAGACATGTTCGTTTAGCAAATTTATTATTGGGATATAGTAAATAGTTGTTAGTGATGTAGCCCTCTTCATGAAATAGTTAATAAAAATACTAATATTATCTACTTTTAATGGAGCTTTATTTAAACTCCCTGCTGAGTTTTTAAATCTATGTTTTCCATTAAATTCTTCAACAACATGTTAAGCTGGATACTATTATTATCACTATAGCCATGAAACTAAAACACAGAGATGTTAAGTAATTTCAAGGGCAGATGAGCAAGGTATTGGTCAAAGTTGATTGACTCAGGATATACTTTTAACCACTGTATTAAAGCAAAATAAAGCTCAACATGCTTATATCTGAAAATCCCATAACAAAAGACATAGGCCCAGGTTAATATACTATAATGTGGGCATACTCACTCATATATGTTTCTTTGAAAATAAAATTCAAGATTTTTTGTCTTGTTTTCCCTGAGATATTTGACCTGCTGGATCCCAACTCTACAATTTTGCTCTATTTGTGTGCTTATTTAAACTTGTGTAAAATCAGGAAGGGATAAATTTAGGATGAAATGGGAATTCATTGTTTGAGACAAGCCAAGATGGAGATTGATGAGCAATAATCAAATTGTAGATACAAAATGTTTATGGGTTACACTATATGATATAAGGCAAAGAATACTAGCTGATAGTCATTTTTTCCCTTGTTTCTCAGAAAAATTTATATATTACTGTTGCCAAGAGTCAGAAACCTGGGTGAATTTTTTAAAATTATTTTTTAATGTTTATTTATTTTTGAGAGAGAGAGAGAGACAGAGAGAGAGTGTGAGAGGGGGAGGGGCAGAAAGAGGGGGAGACACAGAATCTGAAGCAAGAAGCAGGATCTAGACTCCAAGCTGTCAGCACAGAGCCCTACAATGTGTGTGTGTGTGGGGGGGGGGGGGGGGGCGTTCAAACTCATGGACCAGGAGATCATAACCAGAGCTGAAGTCAGACACACTTAACTGACTGAGCCACCCAGGCACCCCAGAAACCTGGATGAATTTTGAAGTTAAGCATTCCCTTGTCTTTCCTCACACATGCCTCTTGAACTACTTTTAGGGCAATGTGTCCTTAGCACCTTCCTTAGTCCCTTGTGAACTTTTATTTTAGTGTTGCCTTGTGTGGTACATCATACCAGTGTGATCATTTCAGTATTCCTATTTTGCCTGGACTGCCTGGGCCTCTCAGGACCCAGAAACCTAGTTTTACATTTTCACCAAAAACTAAATTTTAATTTTCTTATCTGTGTTAATTTCCTATTGCTGCTATAACAAAGTACCACAAATTTAGTGGCTTAAAGTAAGACAAATTTATTGTCTTAAACTTCTGGAGGTCAGAAATCTGAAATGGGTCTTTTGTGGCTAATATCAAGGTGTCAGAAAAGCTGTTGTTGTTGTTTTTGTTGTTGTTGTTGTTGTTGTTGAGGCTCTAGGGGAGAGTCTGTTATTGCTTTTTCTAGCTTCTTACAGGCTGCCTGCATTCCTTGGGTCATGGCTGCATCACTTTTACCTCAGCTTCTCTGACTCTGACTCTTCTCTCTCTAGGACCTAGTAATTACACTGGGTCCATCTGGATAATCCAGGATAATCTTTCCATTTTAAGATCCTTAACTTAATCATATCTGTGTTGCCTCTTTTTCCATGTACAGTAACAGGTTCTGGGATGAGGATGTGGATATCTTTGGAGGAATCATTATTCTGTCTCTCACAGTATCCCTTATTTGAGGCAATGTGTCCCCAAAAAGTACACAGCAAAGTTTGCAAGAAAAGCCATGCTTGCAATTTGCAAAACATGAACAACATTCTTTCCAGTTATAATAGGCCCCAAATAATCATGTTAATTCTGTCTGATTCTTTCTATTCTTTCTTTGTTTCAAATGTTAGGAAGAAAGTTATTGAATATGAGAATACAAGTCAAGCAATTTTACATAGCAAATTATTTTAATCTTTCTTTTCTTCAGTGCTTTTTCATTCACCAATGAAAACTGCTTCAGCACTATTATAGACTAAAGGAGGATGAACCGTAGCATGGGTCCCAATTGTATGTCTGTAGTACATGCGTTTTAGGAATTGCTTGAACATCACAGTCCTGTGAAGGGCATGCAGGAAGTGAAGATTGAAGTGTGGTCTTGTTTTCTTATACCTTTCAAAACCTACTCAAGGTTTGAGGAAGGAGTCCATCTGTTCTTAAGCATGACTCTTGAATAGTCATTTTGGTTCTTCCAAATGTCCATCCCAGAAATTTGTATTGAAGCTGGTGTTCACTGAGATTCTTGGATCTGCTCAGTTCTTGACCTGAGGTGACTTTAGTCCTTCACCAGATGGTATATAAAAAATAGATTAGTAAGTTTCATACCCTTGATGACATTACTAAATTTTGCATCATAAAATGGAACTTGAGCTGGAAGATTTTGAGGGTGGGAGTAATCAGAGTAATAAAATCTATGTTGTGGAACAGCGTTCAATTTAAGAAATGAATTGTCCTTTCTCCCTATGCTTCCGGCCTATACAAAAATACATTTCTTCATAGAAAACATGAAACAAGGAAAGCTTGCTTTGGGTTGGTTGGTGCTCCAACATTTGCTTCACTTAAAGTTTGTAAAATATCACTTCATTAATCCTTATTTTCATTTTCTTAGGCAACCACTGACTTGTAAAGGCCATTTTATTATTATAGAAACAAGTGAGAAACTTTGTTCATAAAAAAGATTACAAAGGGGTGCCTGGATGGCTCAGTCAGTTAAGCATCTGATTTCAGCTTAGGTCATGATCTCATGGTTCTTGGGCTTGAGCCCCGTGTTGGGCTCTGTGCTGAAAGCGCAGGGCCTGGAACCTGCTTCGGATTCCGTCTCTGTCTCTCTCTGTCCCTCCCCCACCTCATGCTCCGTGTCTCTTTCAAAAATAAACATTAAAAAAATTTTTTTTGAATTTTTATTTATTTTTTTTTAATTTTTTTTTTTCAACGTTTATTTATTTTTGGGACAGAGAGAGACAGCGCATGAACGGGGGAGGGTCAGAGAGAGAGGGAGACACAGAATCGGAAACAGGCTCCAGGCTCTGAGCCATCAGCCCAGAGCCCGACGCGGGGCTCGAACTCACGGACTGCGAGATCGTGACCTGGCTGAAGTCGGACGCTTAACCGACTGCGCCACCCAGGCGCCCCCATTAAAAAATTTTTTTTAAAGGTTACAAAAGCATATTTTATTTCTATCTTTTTAATTTTTTAAATAAGATAATGGACATCTGTGAATAATGGCTTTCATTTTTATTTAAAAAGAAAAAGATAAATTTAATTTCTTTCTGTGAGCGATTGTGCCAATGAGCCCTTATCAAATGAACAGTATGAGACCCTGATACACCTTGGAATGTATCTAGATTTCATAAAAGAACGTCAACATTTATTTAGTTAGGTTCAGCCAACATCCATTTACTGCCTGCTGTGAACTAGGCATTACACCACAAACAAGCACTGCAAATATAAATAATAAACCCTACCGGCAAGATGTTTATATTTGAGAACAACATTCAAATTCTACTGAAATACAAGAAGAGTACTCCTGCCCAAAGGTGACAAGTTTGGTTCTTGTCCTGAGGAACTCAGAATCTAATGTGGAAGGCAGACAAGTGAATAAAAATGTGTATTAAATGGAAGAGCTCTATCCTGAACATAATCAGTAGGCTAGTGACCTTACAGGATTGGATGGTATGGGCCAACTTACTATAATTCAAATTATATTTGTCACCCTTTTAGGTCAAGAAACTTGACATTATTAATGTAATAAGGAGAGATAATCAACCTCTCAAACAAGGAAATAATGGTTAAATTCTGGACACTAATCAATACATCACTAAAGATATTCTTTTGCCATGGTCAGAATGCTCATATTCCCTTTCTAAGACACTCTTCTTTCTAATTATCAGGAATGATATCAAAGACATATAGAGCTTACTCTGGGGTACATATTTACTTCTTGAATCCTCAGCACAACCTTATAAAGCAGGAAATAATATCTTCATTTTACAGCTAGGGATAATGAGACATAGAGAGGTTAAGTAATTTGCTTAATTTATGGCCAGGAATTGAAAGAACCAGGATTTGAAACCCATTTTTTTTTTTCTAAAATTGACACTTGTAACTTCTATATTGCTTAGAGAGTCTTTGGAAGATATTGATTTAAAAAAAAATGCTTTCTTTATATGGGTTACTATTACTGATTAAACTATAACTAGCTATTTCAAAGAGACATGTCTCCCCAATTATATGTTATTTAAGTAGTCTCAGCTTACACAGGGAAATCTTATTTCCCTGGGTCTTATTTTTTCTACCACCAGGTATGCCTCGAATAGTAAAGATGTGAACCAAGCATTCTAGAAACAAAATAGAGGGATGCAAATGTTTTAAAGTCATATCAATGGACACATGTGAATTAATGAATATCTCATCTCTGTCATTCCAATATGGCTTATAGTAAAATTCTTCCAAGTGATGGAGGTGATAACATATATCAATAAGAACATATTTCATTTCTCTCATCTCAGGATTTATCTGAAAGATCTCAGTGTCATCCAGCTCTAGAAATGGTTATGATTCCATAAAGAACCCTTCCATTTCCTTGTGTATATAAAGTTTTTGTCCTAATTGCAGAGTTAATGTTATTTCCCGTTGTAGCTATTAGCGTTAATCTCTATGTACAATTTGCTTATTACAGTAAAGCTTGGCTATCTGGAGACCAGGCATCCTAAAACCTCAGGCTTTGGTCCAAATCTCAAGACAACTGGAGAAAACATGCACACACAGCATCACCTCTGCCCATTTCCTTTTTATCATGGAGACTTGTTTCCTGTAGACACTACTGAAATAAACAAATGAACAAGCCTTGATAAAATGAAGACTCAAAGATTACAGTCCCATATTATAATTTATTAGTTCTTCAACAGGAAAAAAGGAAGATTAAAGTCTAGATAAAATGAGACTTTTGTGTGTGTGAGAAAGGATAGCATATATTATGTAAAAGGAAATAATGAGATAAAAAAGGAGAAAAGAAGAAAGAAGGAAGAGAGCAATGGAAATTAATAGCATCTTTTCTCTTACTGATGTTGGGGAAAATAAGGATGAGGAGAGGAGGGGTCTGTAATTGATTCAGGGAATCCTAATTAGAAATAATGTAGGAAATCCAGAGGGGCAAACTAACCCAGAAGATCTTCAGTAGAAAAGGTTAGATGCTGAAGATGAGTGGAGGATTAGGAAAAATGCTCAATCTCTAAGTATTAGAGGCCAAGATCAAAACCAGTATGGACACCAGGATTGAAACCAGCCAGCAAGGTGAAATGCAAGTAAACTGAGATCTCACATAAAGGAGAGAAGAGTTCTGTGTGATAGTTTATAACTCAGCAGCATTTGGGATTTCCTTTGGGGTCATCAGGAAGTTTTTGAAATGATGGGTAAATAACCTGCAGTCATGATTACGTATAAATAAAATAATTGAAGGCTATGGACAGCAGATACTCAGTGCTGAGCAGAGGTAAAATAAAAAGGCAATATGATGAGATAATTCCTAAATCTCAAATTTCCATTTTCTAACAGTGTATAGTATATTACTGTGTGTGCGTGTGTGTGTGCATTAATGGCATCTGCACATAAACACTACAGACTTCCTGACACCACTGGCACTTCAATGCAAGTTGCTTTGAGAATGCTATGTTTCCATTAAACTGTTGAAACCACCTACCACATGAACCATGGATGCAATGAAGGGTGAGATCACATGTTCAGTAACTATGGCTTAAAACCATTGCCCTATTAACTGTGAGGTACCACAAGGTCTGTCTGACTTCCCACCAGCTGTGTCATTACCCATATTAAATCCTGTGGTCAGTCATCATACTACTTCCTTGTATACATGCTTGATTACATTGGATTCTCTCCCTTCATCATGGCAAAACTACAATCCTAGTTAAAACTCTTTGCCAGCCTCATGCCTGTCTCTGTATCAGTGAATGTGATTGAAGAAAACACATAATCACACTGTGTTAAATTCATGACTACAACCTCAACTGAGCCCTTAATACCATGTCACAATAATATTATACTTCTGTAATATTATTACCTTCTTACTCTTCAAAATGGGAGTCATCTAAATCCTTGCTACTCAGAGCACGAGCCGTATGGGCCTATAGAATCTTCATTACCTGGGGGCATATTAGAAATGCAGAATCTCATTCCTCATGCCAGACATTTCTTACGCACATTGAAGTTTGAGAAGCACCGATCTTCTGACATCTCTCTTACTCACTCTGCTCTAACCACACTGGCCTCCAGCTATTCCTAAAACAGAACCAGGCACACTTCTGCTTTAGTGTCTTTGCACTGACTGTTCTCTCTGCTTAGAATACTCCTCTCTCAGGTATCTATGTGCTAATACCATCATCTCCTTAAGCTTTCTTCAAATATTACTATCTTAGTGAGTCCTAACCTGATTATCCTATGTTATTCTAACTTACTCTTTTTATCACACTAACCACCCCTTATATGCCTTACATTTTTCATTCCCATTGCACTCATTACTTTCTAACATGCTATGCTATGTTATTTGTTATGTATAGCTACTTATCATTTGTTTATTTTCTGTCTTATCTCTCTTGAGCAAGCCTAACAAATAGACATTATTATTCCTGTGTTACAAACAAAGGAGTCAGGGCTCTGCAAAATTAAGTCACGTGTACACATACACATGGTGAAAGTATGGTGGTATAGGTGGTACACAGAACCATTTGCTTCTTAATACTTTATTCTGAAGGTCTTCAGTCTATCATCCATGGTTGTGCGGAAATAAGAGACATACCTCCTTCCTTGAGAAGCTGATTGTCTGGTAGAACAGTCTAACTATATCATTATAATAATATAACAGGTAAGACACAGTTAAAGAAAATTTGTTAGATGTACACATATTTGGAGCATCTTGCCCGATGTACTGGACTAAAAGTAATAGTCAAAACGATTCTGTTGCAGGTGAAGACTACTTCTCCGGTGACCAGCTTAGCCATTAACTTTATTTATTTATTAAAGTGTTTTTAATCTTTTATTTATTTTTGACAGAGAGAGAGGCAGTGTGAGTGGGGGAGGAACACAGAGAGAGGGAGACACAGAATCTGAAGCAGGCCCCAGGCTCCGCACCAGGGTCGAACCCAAGAACCATGAGATCATGACCTGAGCTGAAGTCGGACGCTTAACTAACTGAGCTACACAGGCACCCCAAGCTTTAGCCCTGAAACTTTATAGTAAGACTCCCTCTCTCATAAAATGTTCTGTGCACAAGCAGCATACAAGTTAGGTGTCTCAGAGAATTAATTCTACATCAACAATTACAAAGAAAAAATAAAGAGCCAAAACATAAAAAGATTATGCTAATTTTGAAACCAAAAAGAAGAAAAGCAAACCAAGGAAAGAAAATCTGTACTAACGTTTAAAATGGTAGCTGTAAAAAACCTGATAGCAAGAGGCCCTGTGTGATAGTGAAGAGCCGCCAGCCCTTACCGTCAGGCAGAACTGGTTCCAATCCCCTTCCTACAATGTTGTGTAAATTCTTTAGCATCTCTCAGTTTTATGTTGAAAAGCAACAACGATGACAACTGCTTAATCGCAATACCAAACTCAGAGGGTCAACGTGAGGATTAAATGATTTGTTAACGTGTACTTTGCTTAGCAAGTATTTAATAAATGACAGCGGTTATTCTTAACCAACAAAATGTGTATTTGCCTAATGCAGATGCTCTTTAGCTCTCTGTCAGAAGCTTTTGGAAGCTTTAGCTGTGAAGGTCCTGAGTCAATGCAGGTCTAGGGTAAGGGACAGGCATTTGTATTTTTAAAAAGCTCTGCAGATGAAGCTGATGCACCACCAACATAGAGCTACTAATGCAGCCTCCATATGCACACTGATTTTCAACTTTATGCCTAGGGACCACTAATTAGCACCTTGGGAATGCGGATACCCAGGCCCCACTCCACAGCAGGCGTGCTCAGTGGATCTGGACTGGGGCCCAGGAATGATATATGGAAGCAGGACCCAGACCGTACTTTGAAATACACTGGTCCCAGCCATACTTTTTATTGATGGTTCTCTGTGAACAAATTTGAAGATCTGGCTTAAACTCACTAGAAGGGCAAAATATTTTTAAGAACACATGTTAACTAAACCATGTGACTTTTGAAAGGATATTTTAGTGATTCAAACAGATACATAACTCAGAAAGTCAGATTTTGCTCTTTTAAATCATCTGGAAAAGCACGAGGCTAAGATTTTGTGGTATTTTTTCCCCCTACGAAGTCATTTCTGCCTGCAGTCTACAGAAAGCACAAACAGCTAAACAGTACAACCTGGGTATCTGAGGCTGGAAGCAATATCAGGTGTCACAATCAAGTAATCAGGACTCCATGTTTTCTGTGCAGAGAAGGAACCTTTGTGAGGCAGGACTCAAATGGGGAGCCCCAGTAACATTTTGTTGAAAAGAAATGGACCAAACATCCCTCTTCCTGCCAGAAAGCTTAATAAGCTAGCCTCTTACTTCCATAGCACAGTTCAGAGGGGCCCAGAGAGAGTCAAAAGGCACAGAGAAGAGAGCACGCAGAGCAGAAAGGCCATTCCCAGGCAATAAGTGGCTGTGGCTGGCATTTTTCAGAGCTTTTGGAAGAAGAGCAAATCTTCTTAAATCCAAGAATTGTGCAGACAATGGAGTAGCTACAGGTTATAGAAATACCACTGATAAAGCCTCCAAAGAGTGAATGTAAGGCAGCTCTCTCCAGGGAGTTTGAGAATTTTCTGCTATTAAAATTAATAACCTTGGTTCTGATCTAATATGGGACATAAAAAGTGTGACATGCCGAAGAGATCAGCAGATGGCAGCACTAGATGATGAGGAAGAGAATCCAAATTGCTTGAGACAGAACTATTTCCCTTACCCTCCTTGGCAAAAGGGGAGCACACATGCACAAGTTGGTCATTTATAGTTTTTGGTATACAACCCTACGTTGGTAGTTTTTTGAACACTGTTTATGGATCTTCCTAAAATCCACATGTTCTGTTAGCTTATACTAACCGTTTTGTTTCTTCACATATTTCCATATAGATGGTTACCTTAAAAAAGTTCATTCCTGGGTAAGTGTGCTGCACTTAGCAGAAGCACAGTCCAAATGCGGAGAGTTTTAGGAAGCTGACTAAAGTAGTCTATCTGGATATAGTTAAAGAGAAAAAGTAATCGCCTCTCTTTGTATGTAATTTTTGCTTCCAAGTGCCATACTCTATGGTAATTGTGAGCAAATATCATTCATTATTCTAGAACTTTCTATTATGGTAAGTAATTTTAAGAATCTTGGAGGTTGTTCATGCAAAAATTGAAGTTTTCTATGATGATGGCCAGGGTTGGAATGGTAAGGAAAATCACGAGTCATTTCATGAAATGTTCAACAAACAGGGAAATAACCAGAAGGTCAATGGGTGACAGACAGTAGCAAAAAAGAGTAGTTCCAAATATTACACATTAAATGAAGACATATTTTGCACTCAAGAGAAAAAGTAAGATATCTAGAGGCAGCAATGGTGAGTTAAGAGATTGCCAAAGTGTCTTTTGCTCTTAGAAGTAACATAGAACCAAGGCGTATGACTATGACTAGGCAGTACTTGACAGGTCTTCAGGGGAAGCTATAGGGGAAGCTATGCCCTGACTTGGTTTTGGTTAGTGTAGAAAGTTTAAGGAAGCACTGAGCGAAAAAGATGTAAATAAATAGGATTACCACAGAACTAGAATTCTAAAGAGTACCAGGATGGATTGAAAAGAAAATCAACTATACTCAAAAGAGAATAAAGCACTGAGTTGTATGTGGGCAACGGGACTGACAAAGTAGTTTCCTATGGTGTCTTGGTGTTTGTCCAGTGGCCAAAGATAAAAGTGAGAAGGGACATACTTATAATGATAGTTTTTGAGGCTGCCATTTTAGAAAGGTGTGGCTAGTAGATTCATGCAGATAGCATATTCTTGAATTCTTCTGCAGTTTTGGTTAGGCATGGTTTGGTTTAGGGTTTTGGATTTGTTTTGTTTTGTTTTGTTTTGTTTTGTTTTGTTGTGTTTTGTGGTGAATTCTCCCTATAGTCCATAGCAGGAAAATATTTGGCTCCTGAGATTCTTAAGTTTCAAGTGTAATCCCAGTTGCTCAATACTTTGAAGAAACTATTGAAGGCATTGAACTTGGATAAAAATGGTCTTTAAACACAATTTTTTGTGGGTGGTTTAGGGTATTAGTTCAATCCTTGAATTCTTACCTCATTTCATTTAACCCCTAAACAATCCAGCAATTTATATATCATGACCCATTTGAATGATAAGGCTAAAAGAACAGTTTAAGCAGGAGACAAGTACAGACACTCCGAACCTCTTCTCAGCAGGAATAGGGCATGGGGAGGTAATCACCAATGCCTGGAGTTCTCCTCAAAGTTGGATTTAGGGAGAGTCTGAAGAAAAGCGTGGCCTGCTGTCATGTCAGCAGTAGTACAACGTCTTCACAGAGTGACAAAGGCTTTATGTTTCAAGAATATACTTTGCTGAAAACATTCTAGCAAATTTTTGAAACAATAAGGAAAATTTTATTGTCATACCCATCACAGAACACATAAATTTGGATAAGTATGCAGGCTGATAATGAGGTGTATGGTCATTGTATCATTGACATTAAAATTACCGATAATTTTTTAAAATAGTGGCGGTAAAATAGTGGCGGTTATACAGCAACTGCGAAGAAGGTGATTGTCTAAAGAGTAAGAACAACATCACTTGGCAAGATATGGCCCTTTATTTGATAGCTAAACTTAAATTACATTGCCCAGGAAGTCATTCAGCTTTATGCATTATTAAATCTTTACTTTAAAAAAGAGCAAAAGATCTACAATATGACATTAGAGGGGGAGAAATGCCAGTATGCTGTCAGACTTATATCTGGCATCATCTGCAATGTAGAGGTTTTTTTTTTGTTTTTTGGTTTTAGTTTTGCTGTTCATCTCCAGCTGCGATGGGTCTCCTTCAGCAGTACTCTGGGGGTGATAGTTTGCTGCCTTTCCTTAAGTGACTGATGGTTTTTGTTCCATAGAATCTAGAGTCTAGGTGGGGCCTCTAGCTTTTCATGCAAGAAAGACCTCTTCCCTCCTCCAGGCCTGCACCACTAAGTGAAGCTTTCTCCAGTCACCAACCCTGCCAGCAATCTTTCTCACTGGCATTTGTTGGAAACCGTGGAGAAGATACATGTAAGTGGGTGCAAATTCCCCCTGTGTCTATGACTCCCAGAGAGTCTATTCTCTTACAAACTGCCTTTAGCAATTTGTGAACATGATAACTGAATTCTTCTCACCCACTGTGTGCACCTGGTATCCATTTCTTTTTCTCCTCCTCATACTTTCTATCACAGGTAAAGCATGTTCATGTCCTGTCTCTACTTGGAGATACCTGGCTTTCCTTTGAGTTCATGCTACTTTGTGCCCTGAGAGCTTACCTGCCTGTTGGTTCAACAGAAGTTATGATTTTGCAATTTATTAGGCTTTTTCTTGTTTTCGGGGTAGGAACAACACTCTCCATATTTCTATGTTCTAGGCAGAAGCATCAGGCTCTAATTTTTCTCAGTACTTAATATTTGCTTACTTGCTCTTTCCCTTCTATGTTTTGGGTGAGGTCTTCAATACTATTTCTGAATTTATCCAGTCTGGAGGGGCTTTTTTTAAAGTTTTTACTTATTTATAGTAATTATAATTTTCTTCCAGACTACTTATTTTCCATATTTTTCTGTTCTTCATTCATCTGATTGTTTTTGATTCCTAGTCTTTATTATGTTTGAATGGCATTTCTTCCTTTATCTTATTGACAATATTAAATATACTTAGATTAAAGTGATTTTTAGATTGCTGGTATTTTTAATTTACTCTTAGTCAATTTATTTCTTGGATTATAGTTTTTATTTGAGTATCTCAACAATAGTTCAATTGTTTTTTTTTGGAAACTAATTTACAGCATTTTTTGAGTAGTTGATTTTTCTGTATGTGTGTGTGCATGTGTGTGCATGTGCCCATTGCCTCTCTCAAGTGATTTTATTGGTCTCTCTATCCCTGGGTCCTAAGTCCAGTTCTAATTCCTAATTCCTAATGTCACAACACAACCTGGCTCTGGCCCTTGATTGTATGTGGAATGCTTTTAGTCCCTTTTGTTTGTAGGAATTGACTTCCTCATGGCTTCCTAAGTTCTTCCAGACCTAGAAGCCAGGAGCCTGTGGTCTTAACCCTTCCTACCACAGTGTTTCTCTTCTATTTTGAGCTAGTGGAGATATTTACCATGTCATTGAGTATTACTACTGTATTAGTGTTCTCCAGAGAAACAGAACCAATAGAACAGAAACATTCTATTGGTTCTGTTTCTCTATATATGTATGTATATAGACATATTATAAGGAGTCAACTCACATGATTTTGAGGGCCGAGGATTCCCAAGATTTGCTGGAGACCCCAGAGATCCAATGGTATGGTTTCAGTCTGAGTTTGAAGGCCTAAGAAGTAAGAAGGTTAATATACACATTCCACTCCAAGTCAGAATCTGAAGAAAGGAGAAGATTGATGTACCAGCTCAAAGACAGCCAGGTAAAGAAAGAATTCTCTGTTACTCTGCCCTTTTGTTCTATTCAGGCCTTCAGTGGATTTGACGAGGCCCACTTACATTGGGGAGGGCAATCTGTTTTATGATTCAAATGCTAATTTCTTACAGAAACGTTCTCATAGATACACCTAGAAATATGTTTAACCAAATATCTGGACATCCATGGCACAGTCAAGCTAACACATAAAATTAATTTCTCTGCTTCATTTCATTTAAAAAAATGTATTTTACTTGTTACTGGCATAAATATGATGTAGGGAGAAGCACTTAAAAATTGAACCCACGGTGCCATTTTAAAAAAAGTGTTTTCATTAATTTTGATGTTTATTTATTTATTTATTTTGAGAGAGAGCTGGAGAGAGACTGTAAACAGGGGAGGGGCAGAGAGAGGGAGAGAATCCCAAGCAGGCTCTGTGCTGTCGGCACAGGGCCCAGTGCAGGGCTCCATATCAGTCTCATGAAATTTGAGATCATGAGCTGAGCTGTTATCAAGAGTCAGATGCTTACCTGACTGAGCCACTAGGCACCCCACCACAGTGCCATTTTGACCAGAAATCTAGATGAGATCAATTTTACTTCCATTTAATGTATGGTTACCAACATAAATAAATATTTGGGCCAGTAATACAACTTGGATAATTGTGTATAGGAAATAATTCAGGGGATTTTACCACAAAGATATTGAGCATATATTCACAAATAGAGACAGATACAGATCCCAATCCCAGCAGTTACTAAGTCTATGGGAGTTCATGACTTCTGAAATTTTTTCAGGTTATTTAAACTCAGTGCCTCACTCTCCTCAGATATAGCGGAGATAGTAAATAGTACCTATTTCATAGGATTATTGTGAAGATCATACAAAAAGCCTTGGACTTTTTGCCCTGTATTTTAATTTCTTTATCCCAGCTGTCTTGATTGCAAACATTGTGCATTAGGTTTTTTACCTGCTAGCCTTACAAACCTAGATCCATAAAATGGACAAGTCCATTCACACACACACAACACACACACACACACACACACACACACACACACACACACACACAGAGGGAATTTTAAATACACCTGTTAATGACATATTGTTAAATTTTTAGTTTTAATGACCATTAAATATATTTATGCTATTTAAAATATTGATTGTTTGGTCCTTTCAAACCTTCAATACCACTCTACAATACACACTTACACACACTGTTTATACATGTCATTGAATCTTAAGTCACTGAACAAATAAAACCATCAGGCAGAAGCTTCTCGACTTCCCAGGAAATCTGTAAGTTTACCTGTATCTGCACTTATCTCCCTGTTAGAAGGGTGGTATCTTTCCTCTTAGCTTTATTTTCCAGGCCCTTCTGCCTTCTTAGGAACCTTATCAATCTTCCTTTTCTCTGTTATGAACCTGACCTTCTATACTAGCTTCTTTCCATCAACATTTCAAAATAATCTCCCCAATAATAAAAACTAAAAGCAAAAAACAAAAGCCCCTCCTCTGACCAAATTTCCCTCTTCTGCTGGGAATCTATCTTTATCCTCCTTTTTACAGTCAAACTTCTTGAATGAATTTTCCGTAATTGCTGTTTTCATTTTCTCTCCTCTAACTATTAAACACACTTCAGTCTGGTTTCTGCTCTGAATATTCCACAACAAATGTTTCCACTGAAGATACCATGGTCTAAGTTGGACCCTGTCTTGTTTTCATTCTGATCTCTCTCTTCAGGATCCGATGCTTGTCACCTCTCTGTCCCTTAGACACTCACTACTAGGTCTCCAGAATCCTTTTTCACCTGAATTTAAAATGCTGTTGTTCTCTGATTCTAGCCCCTTCTCTTTCCTGTTTATAAAGTCTCCTTAGTGATCTCTCCCGGTCACTGATACAGCTTCAATGACCATGCATGTGCGCAGGCTATTCCAAAATAGATATCCGCACTCCTCTCCTGATTTCAGATCCATCATCAATCCCTAGTTGTTGTTTTTTTTCCACTCGGATTTCACATGCACTTAAAACTTGAGATATCCAAATAAAAGGAATTATTTTTCTCCCCTGATACTGCTATTTCTTCAGAATTCTCTGTCTTGGTAAATGGTACAATCAGCTGCTCATTGCTTCAAGCAGGAAATCAGAAAATAATATCGAATTCTCCCTCTCCCTCACTTTCCTCTCCATGCCCTATTTCCCGAATGCCTTTCACAATTTTCCACTTATATCCATTTCTACTTGCCACCACCCTAGTGTATATACTCCCATCATTCTGCTTTGAAAGGTGTGACCACTGAATGACTGCAATAACTTTTTAACTGCTCTTATTTCTACCACATTTATTTTCCACTTATTTATTAATTATATTATTTGTTATTCATTTTCACATATTTATGTATCCCAAAATGCTCATGAAGCATTTATTTGTGCAAGATAACCTATGTGCCAGGCACTCTAACAAATTTTCTAAAACGAAAAAAAAAATCTGCAAAGCACTTTTCCAATAGGGTAGATGAGAAATGCATAAAAATCACAATGAATCAATTAGTGATGTCTGCAAGGAGGGCATTATATCATGAGGCGGGAAGGGAGGAGGTTTCATGCAAGAGGGGATATTTGAGCTGTACTTCACATTTTTTGTATTGAGAGTTTTGAGTTGCAAATGATAAAAGGAAGGAAGTGCATGGAAGGGGAATGCTCCAGGAGGAGAAAAGAGAATGAAGTTAATCCTGTGGGGGGCAAGTATGCAAATCACTGAATCTAGCTGGCTACTAGGCAAGGTGTTTGAAGATGTTTAGAAGAGCTCAGAAATAAATGCTTAACATGATTCATGGGAGTGCATTGTTTCCACATTCCCTCCTCTGTACACTCTATTTTATTAGGAACATACAGAGATAGAGAGGGCCACATTTGAAATTGTTAGCAAATTGAAGGAGGGAAGAGATCCCTCTGGCCTCTGCAAAAATGAGGTGTGACCCAGAATAACGAAATGACCCTTCAGTGCATGTTACTCATCAAGTCTAACAACTTCAGAATTACATTTTACCTGGTTCTTCCCCATACATGCAATCTTTACAAGAGAAAATTTCTACTAGGGAATTCTTGTAGGCTTTACATTACCTCCCTGTACTTGTAGGAGCAAATATCTAGCACCTTCTAGTGATCAAAATGTTTTAGTTAGCTCTAAGTGGCTGTTACATAAATAAACAGAAATCTTGGCATATACGAATATGGTAAGGTAAAACCTAAAAGATTTCTTTTCATAATTACATCACAGATACCGAGTTTTACTGTATTTTCCATTGTGAGAGCACTAGAATAAATGAGAACTTGCTACTTCAGGCTTGCAATCTGTTTCATGAATTTAAAAATTGTAATTATTATTTTAGGTTTCAAATATAGCACTTTTATTTCTCTGAAACAGAGAAAACGAGAAAGAAATGTGAGAGGGCAATTATCTCCAACTTGAATCCCAAGATGCTTAAATCATCTCTTCTTTCCTTTACATTAAATATTTATATTGATTTCCTAATACTGTAAGGGACACTTAACACCTCTATTTATATATAAATGACTGGAAGAACACTTTTAAACTATCGGCTGAGGTAGATTATTAAGAAATAAGCACTAGATATTGTATGAGGAAGTATTTTCTTGCTTTAATGTAGTCCATAAGTTACAATTGAACAGATTTAAAACAAAACACAGTAATCCATTATAAACAGGAAAATCCACTGTGAACTAATTTTTTGCTATTTTAAAGTTAAGCCTATCATTTAAAGAAAGGTATTTTCCTATAACTTCTCTTGTTTGGTTTTGGTTTCCTAAATCTATTTAAGATTATTTTTTTCTTAAAAGATTTGGCTTTAAAACTCCATTTATTTTCTGTATCTCATTCGCAACTTTCCTAGGCCAAAATCTTACACCTAACCAATTTTTTTTAATGAATTTAAAATATCCCACTTCGTATTTTTCTGCTTGAAACATGTTCAATTCCCTACTAAATTAGGAAAAGAAAGAAAGAAAGAAAGAAAGAAAGAAAGAAAAAGAAACTTATCTTTTCTTGACTCTACTACCTTTTAGAATTAAAAGCCTAATATTTCTTTATAGATGATCGAAAATTTAAATGCTTTATCTGTTTGTTCATTTACATCAGCTCATTCATTTGTTCATCTATTCAATTCAAAACAAATATGCACTGAATTTCAATCACTTTTAAGAGCTAAATCAAATACTTTCATTTAAGCAAAGCTTATTCTGGAATCCATATCTCCCTCCTCTCAGATGTGCTTCATCCTTTTCTTTGAATTTCCTTTACTCTTTGTATTCAGTGCATTGTTTTGTTTCATACTTTGGATATTTGTGTATGTGTTTTCTATAACCTTCTAATCAAAAGCTCTTTGAGGTTAGTGACTCTACCCTGTGTGTCTTCTTGTCTCCTGAATGTCTAATGAATTGCTTAGACAATTCCCCACAATGAACATTCATTAAGCACCTAATATATGCAATGCATTAGTTTCTAGAATTTATATTTAATCAGGCAGATTTAGGGGAGGAACTCAAAGTAGCATAAATAAACTGAACAAAGACTCAGCGATGAGGAAGCATGAGATGTGGTTTTGCAACACCTAATAATCCATTTTTGCTAGATAAAAGAACTGAAAAGGAGCTCACAGGAGAAAAACTAAGAGCAGTATGTAGTGTACGACCATTATGACCTTAGTGTAGGTTTGCCCAGAAAAGTTTTTCACTTTTCTTCTTTTGGTAACCATCCTAGGGCTTTTCTTACATCAGCCTCCACTGTCTGTGTAAATCTTGGTGGCTTCTCTTACCTGGTGTAGAGGTAAATCATGTGTCCTGGGCTTGATTAAGCAAATTAACTCCATTGCCAGTCACAGAAAGGAACATGTCATCCAAGCAAAACCACTTGGAGTCTTCATAAGATTTCTTTCTAGAGTTAACAAAGTAATTTTCCCTGAGGACACCAGGTTGAAAGGGGAATCTGGAGTTGCACCTTGCCCCAGGGGTGAAGAGAAGCTGCCAGAAAGTAATGCTGAGTCAAACTGAAGAATGACAAAACAAAAGAGAAAAAATTAAGGACCACAGTTAAGCTTCTAAATAGTCATGGTGAGAACTCTGTAAAGTCTAAAGTTTTCAGTTACAACAATAAACTGTGTTTTTGCTTTTCAGGAATTTGTTTGTTTTACTTATTGGGCTTGAGTTGAGTTTCTGTCAGTTGCCTTAAAAAGAGAGTGGATTATATTGGAAGGTAGTCAGTGTTTTTACTATAAAGATGGAAGAACACTGAAGGTCTGATAAAAGTATTAGATAATTACAGTTATATCAGCTTTCTACTTATGTGTTCTCTGGTTTTCTTAACTCCAGAGGTCTTCACCTTTTTTCTACTCAAACTGATTCCTGAAAAATTGTTGCTAGATTCAAAGGTCCTTTCTCAGTTTGCTTTTTTCTTGACTTCATTACAGTGTGTGATGACAGTGATAATTTATTCTCTCAGTAGAGTGTAAGGCTGAAAAAGATAGGCTTTGTGCCAGACTTTCATTTGAATCTGGCTTCACTGAACAATTCACTTAAACATGGGCTTCGGTTTCCTCATCTATAAAATGGGGTTGGTAAACCTACCTCATAATTTAGTTGTGAGGATTAAGAAAGATAATAAATGGAGAGTGACCGAAAAATGTTTAATGTGGGGTAGCTATATAGTATGGAAAATAAAACATGTAATTTCTCACTCTGTCTCAACAGGTAAATGCTGATAATGTATTTTAGGTAAATGCTTTCATATCTTATTTTTACATTCATGTACAGCACTTTTAATTTTTTCTTTTATTTAGGGAATAGTATCCCAAAAATCAGTATATTCCTTTGAAATATTTCAGATACATCCTTGATTTTCATTCCAATTGCTACCATATAAGGTTTGACCTGATGACCCAGACAGATTTCTTAGCCCATATCGTTTCCTCTTCTAGTCTATCATGTATTCTGCTATTAGATTAATATTTCTAAAGCATGATAATGCTTTAAGATTCGTATTTTAAGATAAATACGAAGATTACATTTTTTTAAAAAGTTTGTTGGTTTATTTATTTATTTTGAGAGAGAGTGAGCATGCGCAGGTGCAAGCACAATTAGAGGAGGGGCAGACAGAGAAAGGGAGAGAGAGAGAGAGAGAGAGAGAGAGAGAGAGAGAGAGAGAGAGAAACCCAAGCAGGCTCCACACAGAGCCTGAGTCTGGGGCTCAGTCTCTGGAACCATGAGATCGTGACCTGAGCCAAAATCAAGAGTCTGAAGCTTAACTGACTGGGTGTCCCAGGTGCCCCTCAACCAATGAATTTTTTATGTCATACATAGTACTTTTCAGTTCTCGATTGTCCTTTTATTTCTTTTTATCATGTATATTTCTCTGTTTAAATTTCCTATTTTTTTAATTTACTGCAAGTATATATGCTTTTGCTTCATAAAGGGTAGTTACAATGGCTGTTATAAAATCCTGATTGGCTCATTCTAACATTTATATAACCTAGTGTTTAGTCTCAGCTGACTTTCTTTTTTCTTGAGAACACATTCTATTTTCCTGAATTTTTGTCTGTCAGATAATTTTGGATTACATTTTGAATGTTGTGAATATTAAGTTATGGGAACTCTGAGTTCTACTGTTTTTCCTCCAAAGAGTATTATTTCTTTTACTTTAGTGGGAAACCCAGCTACAAACTGGGCAATGATTCCAATACTTACTTAAATTTTCTTTAACTGAGCTACTATGATGTTGTGCTCATGGATGTGGTTCAGGGGTCAACCAAAGATGTAAGCAGACAGAATCTGAGTATCTCCTGTACATCTATTTTATCTTCCCCAAGATTTTCACTATTTTTCATTTTCCCCTGGCTTCAGACTTCTGATTCCCCCAAAGCAAGGTATCACTGGTTTTCCTACCACGCTGACTCATGGCCACGGGCTAACATCTGAAAAATGAGAACTCACTTTGCACAATTCCTTCTCTGTGTGTTGATTGACTAAAAGAATCTGCATGCTTCTGTTTGCTATAAAGTGCTTTTCTGTAGCTCTTTTTTTGTGTTATGCCCAAAGTTTATGGAAATTTTTGACTTCAGGAAGGCTAGTCTAAGATGTTATTCAGCCATTACCAGAAACAAGTCCTTCATATTAAAAAAAAATACTACTGTTTATCTAGAAGGTGAATCTATTCAGGCTGTTAGCTCTGTATGCTTCTTCCACGTAATTAAGTCAGATTGATCCTATAAGACTAACTAGAAATTCGGTCCTCAATTGAGCTTTTCCACCCCTCCCCTTCTTCTCTCTTCCCTCTCTCCTGTATGCTTACTGAAGTTTTACACAGTTCTTGGCATCAAACATATTAACTTCTTTTTAATTAACAATACAGAATACCTAAATTTCAGACATTTACCAGGAATCTCTAGCTTCAACAGTTTCTTCTTTTTTTTTTTTTTTTTTAAATTTTTTTTTTTCAACGTTTATTTATTTTTGGGACAGAGAGAGACAGAGCACGAACAGGGGAGGGGCAGAGAGAGAGGGAGACACAGAATCAGAAACAGGCTCCAGGCTCTGAGCCATCAGCCCAGAGCCCGACGCGGGGCTCGAACTCACAGATGGTGAGATCGTGACCTGGCTGAAGTCGGACGCTTAACCGACTGCGCCACCCAGGCGCCCCAACAGTTTCTTCTTGAACTCATATTAAATACAAACTTGAATATTTGAAAGCCATATTCTCATACCTGTTCATTCCTATTAAGTTCAGGAGGATAGTGTGACATAGTGGTAAGTTAATTGGTTTTGGAGTCAGAAGACACAGTTTCAAGTTTAAAGTGTTTTGACTCGGATCTAGTAATTTTACCACTGAGGTTGAGGTTTTCCATCTTGAAATAAGTGTACTAAAAATCACTATTTCATCAAGCTGATGTAATTGACATTACCATTTACTTTGTTGCTCCAGCTCAAAAATAAAAAATCATTTTACACTTTTCTCACGTTCCACAGCCAATCAGTTTCTAAGCTTTTTAATGCACTACTTTTAATTTCTTGTTGTAGTTTTTGCTATGTAGTTCAGACACCTGCATCTCTCCTGGGTACTATTGCAATAATTTCATAACTGGCTTCCCTGACTCTGGTTTGACCTCTGCTTCCCAACCCACTACCCATCCTACTTTGGACAGACTTTTCTAAAAGGCAAATGTGGTCACCCTGCCACCACTGGCCCTGCCTGAGGGTCAGATCCAAACTTCATTGTCTAAAATGCAAGTCCCCTCATTATCTGACTCTACTTACACACAAGCTCATTTTTGCTATTCCCTTATATATCTCCTATGCTCCAGCTAACCTGAGCTGCTTGCTTTTAATAATATATTTTGCACTCAAGTGAGCTCATGCCTTTGCATATGTTGTTTCTCTGCTTGGAATGTCCTTCTCTGGAAACTCTTTTTGTATAGTGCACAAAGTCATCATATTGTTTAGATATGATCTTACCTCAGAGATACTGTATAGGTAGAGAGGGACCATGTCTTTTGTTCTTTTGATCCTTCAATGATGAGGTAATGGGTACAGGTAGGCACTCAAAGGATGGGTGAGTGAGAATTCATTTACTTAATAACAAAGCAATCTTGACCTATTTAAGAACTAAATTCATAGTATACTATAAATGTCATTTTGGGTTTATATAACTGCTCTTATAAATTTTTTAAATTTTTAAATAATTACAAAAAAGAATTTTAGAACCTTTGATAAAGAACATTACCTGGATACACAGTTTAAAGTCATTAAAATCTGGGAAATGAGCAAATGCAGAATCTAAGTCATACATAATAAAGTAGCATTGGCTCTCAAAAGAATAGCATATTTTTGGTAGTACAGTATAGTATCATTGCTTTATGAACACATTTGGGGCTAATATATACCCATTCTAAACATTATTTTTAAAAAGTGGGCTTATGTTCTGTAATTATGGCTTTAATGTATTTTAAGTAAGACATATATTTTTAAGAAATGTCTTTCAAGAACATCTGAGCAAATTCTTATGCCTTTATGTTCAATTATTGGCTGAAGTTAGAGATAGTCAGTAATCGTGCCTCCAAAATTGCTATTAGTGAATCAAATTGACCACATTCATTCATTCGTTCATTTGTTTCACTATGTATAGAGCACTATAATGCAGCAGGCATACTTCTAGGTGTTTGGTACAGAACAGTGAACAAAACAGACTAAGTATCTGATTTCATGGAATTTACCTTCTGGTGAGGAGAAGCAAACAACAGACAATAAATATAATCAGGTTATAATAAGAACACTGAAGCAAATATAAGTTAAGGAGACAGGGTGAATGAGGAGGAGAATGCTGTTTTAGATATTCCGTGAAGACACCTTTTGAAAGTGACATCTGAGAAGAGTTCTATATGAAAGAGTGAGTCATCAGAAAGAGAGAGTACAGGGAAGAAGGATTGGAAAGTGCAAAGGTCCTGGAGTGAGAAATTGTTTAGTATTCTGTAAATAAGTTAGGAGACACAAAAGATCTAGAAATAATGGTAACACAAGATAGGATAAACTGCACAATTGCATTATGGGAAGTACACATCAGTTGTATTTAGAGCTAGAGAAAATAATTTCTGGCTGAGGGAATCTTTGAGGTAGTATTTTTGAGTTTTCAGTAGGTAGGGATGGTGATTTGGTAGCCCAAGAGAAGAAATTTTGAGAATTGTCCTTGGAGACCAATGAGTTATATCTTTTAGGGAAAAAACAGAGATGCGGTAGAAAAGTAATGGGAGAGAAAGCCGACTAAAGATGTATGGAACTGAGAGTATGTTGGCTTTGGATCCTGGGATAAGAAGTGTGCATTTCTTGTGATGGGAATTACAGATTCATTAAGGATTTTCAAAAATGGTTTGACTCAGGGGGCATCTGGGTGGGTCAATCTGTTAAGCATCCTGACTCCTGATTTGGGCTCAGGTCGTGATCCCACGGTTGGTGAGGTCCAGGGGCTCTGTGCTGAGAGCACAGACCCTGCTGGGCATCCTCTCTCTCTCCTACTCTCCCTCTCTCCCTGCCCATTCCCTACTTGCATGCTCTCTCTCAAAATAAATAAATGGTTTGACTTGGTAAAGGCTAGATTAAAAACAGATCAATTGGCCATGCTGTACAAAGTGCATGGGATGGAGAGGAGGTTTGTGGACAGACTGGAGTTGAAGACCAGGTGGATTGTGGCCAAAGAGATACTATATACAACTAGACTATGCTGGTACTCCGAGAAGTTAGGTCTGTCTTTTCTGTATGAATAACATGTATGTCTTTTGTCTAGGTTATATCAAAATACTGCCAGGAAGCTATGCAGGTGGTACACTTGGCAAATGCCATAACTTGACAGATTATTCAGCTCTGTTTTTTCTTTCTTTAGAAGCTGAAATATGAGCTTTTCACTGCCCCTATGAAATCGTTCTCAGTATATTATTTATATTTAACCCATTTTAAGTAATATACATATGATTTATGAGAATGTTGCAGTAAAATTTCATCTAAGCATGATATGATGTTAATACTTGTCCTTCTGAAGCCCCTTGGAAAAGAAAAAAAAGCGGGGGGGGGGGGGGGGCGGGTATTAATCTCCTGCTGTGAGTCTTTGGGATTTTCCAAAGAATGAGTAGTACTCGTGCTTTCTTTTTTTTACATGCCATTTAATTATATATATGTAATTACCGAGGGGAAAAGATCTTCCCACTTAATAACTTTCTGGACTGAAAGCAAACTGAGTCTATATACCACTGTACTGAGTATTTGAAAATACACTGTAATATTTACCTTCAAGCCTAATTTCCTTTGCCAATATTTTCTTTTTTATTTCTGGGAAAGGAAATTTTACCATCACAACAATTAGGGAATAAACGTATACTTACAAAGTTGATTTCACTATTCCTTTAGTGATATTTTCTGCCATTCTCACTCAAGAGAGATTGGCTCTTCTGAGCCAATATTTTCAGAAAATGCTAATACTTTACATATGTGTCATGTTAAGATCTCCTTCCCAATCTACAGATGAGCAGATGCATTTGGGCAAATTTCACAAGGTTTTTATTTGCATTTGACCTTACAGAGAGTTCCAGAATTCATTCCAGTGTCTGACCTGGTTTAAGGCAGCAAACTTGAGCACAGTTAATGTCACAATCTAGAAGATCACATGATTGGCAATGTGAATTGAATTCAACTTCCTACGTTTTATTGATGCCTTCATCACCTATTCATGTGTTTAATGTTTTCTTTTCTATCTCATTTAACACATTTAGTATGATCCCTTACACTGAAATTAGTGAATAGAAGACAGATATTGTACCATAAGAAAAAGAGAAGGCAGGAAGGGTCTAGCAATTACTCTCTAATCACTAATGGCTTCCATGCAACCAAATGTCATGATCAGTTTTTAACCCTAACCCCAAATGTCACTACATATACTGGTGTTTGAACCCGAAGAGGAAAGATATAGCATAGATACCAAAAATAAAGTGAACGCTGAAAAATTACTTACTCATGTGCCAAGCGCTTTACATGCATTATTTTGGATAATCCTCACAACATTCATACAAAGTAGGTACTGTTATTATCTCCATTTTGCAGAGGTGGAATTTGAGGTTTAGGGAGATTAAGTAACATGAACCAGGCAATAACAAATTAAGTGCAGATCCAGGATTCAAACTCAGGCAATTTGTTACCAGAGTCCCAACTCTTAACTACATACCAACAAAAGAAGAAAAACATAAGAGAAACAAAACTTCTTGCTTTCATTCTTTTTTTTTTTTTTTCTTTCATCAAATGGTATAGGATAGGTTTATTTTCCTCAGGGGGTTTGATGGGGAAAGTGGGAAAAATGGGCAAGAAGAGTGTGGCTCATTTGCCTGTATTTACAGATTGTGATAAATGCTGTTTGTAAGGTAATTCTATTTTGTTAAAATTCTTGGGCTTTTTGTAAGACTAACTAATAAAAATGAGATAGTAGTGCCCAGTTGATAAAGTACAGCTGTGAAAAGAATAATGAAAAAACACAATAGAACCTATTTAAAATTAATCTCATACTATAAATACCAAATATTAGAAATAAAAAAAAACATTCAGTCATTATTACCATTAGGGTTCTAATATTAACATCATCTGATGCATTTAGGAAGTGGTCCCAGAGCCTTGAGTTAAAAGAAAGTATACAAAACTTCATCTCTGTAAAGAACAATAGATAGCTTTATCACATTATCCTTATTTCTCTTTTAAAAGTTTGATTTTGCAGTTTTGATAACGATGTCCTCTATCAGTCTACCTCAATTGTGTAGTCTCGTGAAAGCTGAAAGGATTCACTTATGTACTTTTACTGGTATTGGAATAGATCGTTGTTTCTAATTTTTCCTAGAAAATTCCAGTGAATTTTAGAAATTTCAGAGAATTTTCACAGGATTTAGAATTTAGACAAACTTGGGCAAGGCAGATCTTTCACCGAGAAAATCAGATGCATGTTTTAGTTGAATGAAATTTCACTTTCATGGGAGCAATACTGAGATCTACTATTTGTCAACACATCGTCTAAAAGTTACTTTAAAAGAAAAAAAGAAAAAAATGACAAGATAGACTAAATTCTAAAACTGTCAGAAAAATGTGAAACCAAATTCCTTCTAAGAAGAAGGAAGGATATATTTAAGATGATTTTTTAAAAGATCACATATTCTAGAAACTTAGGTTTCTTATTTAGTGTTATTAATTAATTAATGAGTAATACTTCTGGACAACTGCAATCTAAATGTTGGTTATTTTAAAGTTCCTTTCTTTACTTGGCAGCGAGAAAGAATGAAATCATGCCATTTGCAGTGGATGGAACTAGAAGGTATTATGCTGAGTGAAATAAATCAGTCAGAGAAAGACAGATACTGTATGTTTTCACTCATACGTGGATCTTGAGAAACTTAACAGAAGACCATGGGGGAAGGGAAGGGGAAAAAATAGTTACAGAGAGGAGAGGGGCAAACCATAAGAGACTCTTAAACACAGAGAACAAACTGAGGGCGAATGAGGGGTGGGGGAGAGGGGAAAGTGGGTGATGGGCATTGAGGAGGGCACCTGTTGGGAGGAGTAATGGGTGTTGTATGTAGGCGATGAACCACGGGAACCTACCCCAAAACCAAGAGCACACTTTACACACTGTATGTTAGTCAATTTGACAATAAATTATATTTACAAACACAAAAAAGTTCCTTTCTTTTATCTAAATTTTACAGATGAAAACATACTCATTAAATCTCATTAAAACACGAGTTTGAGAAATTTGAGGCAAGCACTTAATAAGACAAAAACACCACTTTTCTACACTGAGTGTCACAATTTCTTCTAGCGATTTCCCACTGGTGGATTTATTTGTTTGAATTATGACACATTGCAATTGATTAATTTAATGCTTCTGTTGTCAGGGCCCTGTCCCACAATTCACTTTCATTCAAAAATTCACACAGAGAAGCTGATCAGAGGTGGGTAAACGATGTGGTATAGTGAGTCACACCCGTCACAAAAGCCAACACGGGTTAGCTATGATGAATTTTTAAATATCACCTATCCAGTGGCAGAAGATGTGGGAGCAGCCGGGGGGGGGGGGGGGGGGGCAGAGGCCCAAGGCAGTGGCATTTATCTACACTATTCCCACAAATGGGGCTACAACAGACGCTACAATTCGGAGCTTACTCTGCCTCTGGCTGGTGGAAACAAAATGAGGGGGAATTTGGTAGCAAGAGCTCTACCACAGGGACGAAAACTGAAGAGGCACGCCAGGAGGCTCTTGCCTCTAACTCTGCGCGTTCAGTTACCAAGACGAAAACGCCTGGAAGGGAGCACAATGACGCCGAGAACACAGAAACTCCTCGAGTCCAAGGCCTCGCGGCTCGGCGGCCGGGCCCGTTCACTCACACGCTCCTCCGAGTGGTTCGGTGAACGTCACACGTGACGCCCGGAGCCCTTAACCCCTCCTGCCGCCTTCCGCGCTGCGGGCGGAGGAGGCTAGGTCTCTGCGGGAGGAGGAAGGGGGGAGGGCGGAACTTGTAAAGGGAGGGACCACCACTAGCATAACGTTAGCTACCGCCGGACCCGCACCCCCGAAAGCCCACCCCACTGCGATCGCTGCTCGGGCCCGGGGGGGAGGGAGGGGACGCGTAGGGGAGGGGATGCTGAGCAATAAACCGGGAGAAGAAGGGGTGGCGGAGGGGGGGAGTCCTGGTTCTGAGGGGCAGGACGGGGTCTGAAAGATGGGTCTAGCTTAATTCAGACTCCTGCACCCGGCAACGCCACGGGGGGGGGTGGGTGGGTGGGAGAAGAAGCTGGGTGGGGGGAGGGTTGTGCTGTGTGTGTGTGTGCGCGCGTGTGTGTGCGTGTGTGTGCGCGTGTCTACAGGTAGCAGCGGCGGCGGCGGCGGCGGCGGCGGCGGGGACCGGAGCAGGGGACGATCTGCAGCCACCTCCCCGCCTGTGATTTTCGGAGGCGATTGCTCACTTAGCTGGCGGATCTTTACCCTCAGGAGATCTTCTCATCCTCTCCATTTCCACGCGTCTTAGGCGTCTTCCAGTTGCAAGTGTGTGTTTTGGGTATTTTATTAAATTTTTTTCTTCTCCCTGTAAATCTTCTCGGGAATTCTGCGTATTGAAGCAGGTGGCTCCTGATAAATCTTTGGATATATTTGGCTTGCCAAGTTTTTCTCTTCCCGGTCCCCTCCCTCTCCAGAGGCATCTGTGGTGCTTTTCTTTTTGGATTTATATGCAGAAAACGTATATATGTTTATATACCGACCGCATAATATGTAAATACATATATGCGTGCCCAAGCGCTTGGTTTTCGTCTCTCTTCCCGACAAAGCGGAATGTTTCGGAGCCGATGGATAACGAGAACAGTATTAACATTCTTTTGAGCCTGTTTTTAAAAAAGGGGAGGGAGCGTGAAGAATTGTTTAACATTCGGCCATCGTTTGGCTGCACACTAAGCATCACGAAGTATTTATGGTTGCAGATCAGGTGCAAACGGGGCTTAGAGAGAAAGGTAAGGGAGCTTCCTGCGTCCGCCGACCTCAGGCGTTTATCTTAATCCCGGGGATTGCCGAGAACTTCCTACTTCCCTGTCTCTTTCTCCTCTTCCCCACCTTCCACCAACCCTGCCCTGCTCACTCTCTTAGGTACGCTTAACCCTTTTTCAGTTCCGATGGATTGGGGAGAGGGGGTGCTGAAGGTTTAATCGTCTGTTAGAGTTTAAATGCTTCTCTCTCTCTTTTCCCAGCCGAGTAACCGAGTTTCCCAATCCCCCTTTAGCTGTTTCAGGAAACCCATTTTGTCTTTTTGAAAAAGAACGCTACCTAGATAGCTGTTTTAAGCATCTCATGGTGCCAACCCCTCACCTCTTTCCTCTGACGAAAATAAAAGCAATAAAAAAAATAATGAACTTTAATGAACTGGGTGGTTTCTTTAGCACTGGGGTTCATGGAACCTCCCAAACGCTTATTTTCATTTAAAAACAAACCCATACCTCAGGGGGAGTCCACAGTGGAGGAAATTCAGCTTCCGTTTTTACATTAAGCCAATTCATTTTACTTGGAGGGTCATTTACCAGAGTTGAGCGAGATGGAGCGGAGTCTAGTGTAGGAAAAACTACACGATACTAAATTCCTTTTTCAGATCCACCCTTGACACCATGACCAGTCCCTGTTTAACTCCCTGCCCAGGGGACGCATTTTCAGACTCGACCTCTGGGGAGAGGTGGAAACTTGCCCTTATGTGTTTCTTCTCTCCCTTCAGCCTCCTTCCCCCTCCGCTCACCCTCGCTCGCCCCGGCAGTTTGCAAATTGCCCGTTTTGCCCACCCCAGTCAGTGGGTGTTTTCTGCTCTTCTCCTCTCCTGCCCCCCTCTGTCCTCTCTTCATTGGCGCTTTCGGAGCAGATGCATCTTGGCTCTTCTTGGGCTCACTCTCCCGCCTCTGCCCGCCCCGCCACCCCCAGCCCCCGCCCCGGCCCCCGCGCTCCCCACCTGCCCCAGCTCTCCTCGCTCCTCCTCCCCGCCTCCCCGCGGCGCCTTGACCCTTCAATCCCGAGTCCCGGCCGGCGGGTGGGGGGGCGTCGTGTCGTGCGCCGACGACCCGGCGGCCGACGCCGCGCGGAGCTGGTGTGAGGAGACACCGCAGGAAAGGCGAGCCGTAGTCGGCGGACGCGAGGCCGGGAGAGCCCGTCCGAGCCGGAGGGAGCCGAGAAAAGGGAGAGGGCGAGTGTGAGGCGCGCACGCTTCCCGAGCTCGTGCGGACGAGTGCAGTCGCCTCCAACGCCTTAGAGCGGCGCCCCAGTCACTGCAGCTTTTCAGCCTAGAGCTGTGCCCAGGGACCACAGAGACCAAGAGCCAGGAAATCGGCCGAGAGGTACTAAAGAAATAAGGAAAAAAATACGAAAGAGCGGGGAGGGTTTGCTGGCGAGATACGGAGGCTGAACAGATGGAGGAACAATGCCGCCTCCAAAAGAAATCCCTCGCCCAGAAGCCCTGGCGGAGGGCGGCGGAGCTGCCTTCAGCCCCCTGCTCTCCCCAGGCCTCGGGCTAGTTCAGGGGGTGGTTCCGCCTCTTAGTTTGACAGGGATAAGAAAGTTGCTCTTCCCCGCATTTCCTGAGAAGAGCTTTTCGGATCTGCGTGGTGCAAGTCAAGATGTCACTCCCTAGATCCCCCCGCGACGAGCAGCTAATAGATTATGCATATTGGGCAATAAAGTCCCCCAGGAAGACAAGGTAGTCCAAACATTTCAAACGTTCTCCCCTGGCTCCTGACCGTCCAGCACAGTGCTTTGTGAGTAGAAATGAAAAACCACCTGCAGTGAATTTAAAATTATTTTAGGTTGAGATTTTGAGTTGGGAATAATTTATTCCAGAGGAGGTTGTTAGCGTGTTATAGAGATGAGGGAAATCATGTGTCTGACATTCGATTCATTTGTGATTATTCTAAATTATGGGCAGTCGGCCTCCACAAAGGTATTATACTATTTCTTTTTCATTTCCAGGGCCATAGTGATACATGTAGGATTTAGGAAACATGAATTCAAATGGCAAACCCTGTATCTGTTACTCTGCATTTTATAGGTACTTAATATTCTCATTTTTCTTTTTCTTATAGTGAAACTACAGTAGACTGTTTTCGCTTAAATAAATTCTTATGCTGTGTATGAAAATTACAGGGTCCTAATGCATTTCTCCAAAATTAATTTTGCTTAATTACAAATAAGAACATAGATATAAAAATATCACTAAGGAAAGGTGTGGGTACGTGTGTTTGAGTGTAAAAGCTATAAAATGTCTCGGCATTTCAATCAGCCATTGCAACCTAGCAGAACACCAGCTTTTTAAATGAGCTCAGAAGCAATGGCCATGCACACATTTAAGATATTAAATGTTAAGTACAAAAACATTAAGTTTACTGTGCCCTTGGCAGAGAATGAATTTAAGGCTACCTGCACTGCTGAGTGATTGAATGATTTACAGAGAAAGTGGAAGTTAATCATTACTCAGGCCTTCTGATTACATGGTTTGATTAAAATAAGTAACTGTTTTCTGTAAGCCTGCTATTCTACAGTTAGTCTTTCCAATCCTCTTAACATAAGCAGAAATTGAAGGAGTCAATCTTTTAGCAGACTATCCTAGAGTTCCTGCATCGTGGGGGTAAAGAAAAGCCTTCTTCAGTTCCCCTTCTTTTCACAGTCTCCCTTCCTTCACCCCCAGAGTACTTTCTGTCAGTCTTATCTCTATTCCCATGGTGTCATTTCATTTGTGAAAATTTTCTTATGTGTCTAGGTATAACATTTTCAAAATAAAAATGTGTCACTTGTTTTGAAATTGACATTGGAATATACACTCATGGAAGGTAGGCAGAGAACTCCATTTGCTGCACATAGAGTGCATGAAGGCTTGGTGATTCTTTGCAGGGCTGAGTGAGTTCCCTGACTTCCTAAAGCCTCTTCCAACTCTGAACTTTTCATATTTTTTTCCACTTTTATTATTTTCACATGGCTATCCAGTGACAGGATCTACATCTTCCTTCAAATTTCCTTAAATTAGTTAGGATTTTTTAAAATAGGATAATTAAATAGCTGTAACTAGAGACTACAGATACAAATCTAAGCTCTCTGAGTTAAAAAATTTTTTTTTGTTTCCATATAAGTTTTAATGTTATTGACAGCTTTGGGATAATATTAATACAGATTTAGGTATGCTTGACAAATGCCTCTCTGGGTTGCCATGTGTTGAAACAAATAATTTTGAGTATTTTTAGCAAAGCATAGTAATCCTTTTTTAAAATTTTTATACAAAGGAATTACTTTATGAATTACCTAACATGCCAGTTTGTAGTTTTTGTAAGCAAAACACAACTGGAATTAACAGTAAGATTTGAAACCACAGCAGTTCAACAGTACACTTTTGCCACATTTTAAAGTATTTTGAAGTGAAGTTTGAAGCCAGAGTGTAAGTAGGAAGATATGATTCCTCAGTTATATTTTCATTATTTGTAAATGGAATCACCCAAGTTCAGTTCATCAAACTTATTTTTTTTCCTAGAATGCAGGTCTGGTCTTGCAGATCTCTTGTTAACAATGGCCAATGTTCCTTATAGCATGGATGCTAATGTCCAGAATGCAGATGGCTTTTAATTCTTTGCACAATTTACTCCCCAACTTTACTTTTTAGGTTAAAATACCTTCCACCTAGAACTCCTCCCCACTTTCCTCTTTCCATTCACAAGACTGTAACTTGTTACATTCCCCAATACCACCCCATTTTATGCCTCTGTACCTGACTTATACTAATATTTCTCCATGGACTACTTTCCCACATCCCCTACCTGCCACACACACACACACACACACACACACACACACACACACCCCAAATGTAGGATAGGAGAACATTTTGTTTCCTTAGAGTGGCCTTTCCTCCACCATCCTGCTTCATTCCTGGATTCCGACATGAGCTCCCACAACACGTTTTTTATACCAGGAGTAGCCTGCCTTTTACACTTCCTGATGTTTGGTTTCCTCAGTTGATAGCAAGTTCCCATAGGTGAAAAACCATACTTGATTTATCATTTTATTCAGAATGCTTAGACCCATGTATGAACATGAAATAAATAATTTGAAATTGATTGAAATTGTATTGATTGATTGAAAAATGATTGAAATGATTGAAAACTGTATTCTTTAGAAATCCATTTGGCTATGAGGTAACAGAAAACTTGGCTAGCAGCAAATAAGGGTTTCTTTATTTCATATAATAAAAACTCAAGAAGACAGTTGTTTAAACATTTGGTGAAAGAATTAGACTTCTTTTATAATCTTGGTATTTTTCTTCTCATGGTCATAAGATTGCTGCTGGGCTTCTGGCATCATGTCTGCTTTCTAGGCCCAAAGAAAGATAACGAGAATACTCTAGGATTTTTCAACTGGCACTATTGTCATTTTGGGCCAGATAAACCTTTGTCTTCATTGGGGGGAAATTAGGATGTTTAGCAGTGTCTCTGGCTTCTACTCACTGGATGCCAGTGGCACATCCTACCCATCCAGTTTTGACAACCAAGAGTTATTTCAGACATTGCCAAATGCCCTTAGAGGTAGAATTGTCCTGGATTGGCAATGATTGCCCAAAGTCAGAGGAAGGTAATTCCCGGTTACTACTTCCTCTTTTTCTTTGCATTGTAGTGGTGGTGAGGATCTATTTGGTTTTTGCTTAATAAATGGTAGTGGACTCTTTATGTGATTGCTTAAGAAAGGAGGGAAGGAGGGACAAAGGGAGAGAGGGAGGAAGGAAGGAAGGAAAGAAAAAAAAGAAAAAAAGAAAAGGAAATGAAAGGAAAGAAAAGAAAAGAGGAAAAAGGGGGAGAAGAAAAGGCCAAATGAAACTTCTCCTTGGGCAGTTTGTCTCTTTTTTTGTGATGCGGACATTCTTCCTGTTGACTTCCATTCTCATATCACTGCCAGAACTGTGTCAAATGGCTACTTCTAGGTACATGAGAGGTCAGAAACAATATTTTTAGTGTGGCATACCAGTACCTCAGAGAAAATCAGAATCTGAAAAAAGAAAGGGAAATGGATTTGTAGTTGGAAACTAGAAGTGTTTACCACTATGACAGGATAAATGAATATGGAAAATTCATCTAAATATTTTAAAAGGAGAAAAGTAAAAAAAGGAAAGCAAACAATAATAAAAGAGGATAGATAAAATTTTTCACATGCTAAATATTTAACAAAATGACTTGGATAATACTGTGTTTTCTCCCTCTAGATGCTAATTTAGTTGGAAAATAAGTGGGCAGAATGGAGGCATTTTGCTCTTCCTAACATTGTGTGTGTGTGTGTGTGTGTGTGAGTGACAGCACTCCATCCCCTTCAATCTACTGAAGAAAGCAGTAAAGTTTGTTATTCATATTTATAAATTAGTGGTCAATAGTGAGAAATGTTGTCAGAGAAGATGAAAATGCAGATCTAGTGTTTTAATACAACTTTCTAATGCTTGTATTTGGAAAGCACATGCTAGTGATGGCATTAGATAAAATAATGGTTTCTTGTACAGCTATGTTAGCATGGGCTATAGTAGCTTTAAATTAGATTGCTCAGTTGTTTACCTCACTGTGGTAAAGAAGTACTATTGGATATCATTATAGGGGAGAATTCTACCTTACAAAGATATATCAACATTGCTGTGATGGGCCAGTAATCTTGTCTGATTGATTACAATTTTTTTTTCTGCTTCTTACCCTTGTTGTTCATTCTTTATGAGTCTTTTGAATGCCAACTTTTGCTCAATTTTATGTAGAATATAGAAATATAAAATATGGTGTCTATTAAGAAACTTTTGCCTTCAAGTAACAGAATAAAGTAAACCGATTAAAGGCTTTAACAGTGAAGACATCTCACAAAACAAAGATTCTGGAGGTATACTGGTCCAGCTAACTCAGAAGTTCAAGGATGTCAGGGCTCTAGGATAAACTTTGCTGTTATTCTCTTGGCTCTCCATCTTGGGAAGAAGAAAAACAATATGGCTATCACAGAGCCAAACAGTCCTACTCAAAGCAAAGAGTTGCAGTCTTATGGAAATGAGAATATGCTTGATTGACTAAAACTATGACACATCCTACTCCTAAAATGATCACTGGCAAAGAGATAATGCATTGTGCATGATTGATTTTGGTTAATCATGGTCCTTCCCCTAGGGCTGAGGGGAGGTCTCCTTTCCCTGTGGACATGGCAAGGTCGTACTTAAAATCAGAGCTTTTGTTAACTGGGAGGAAGGAGGCAATAGCTGTAATCTTGGGTACCTAATAGGGTATTCCATAAACGTCATGCTCTGTCTTCCTCAAACTTCTTATAATATGGAATGACTATATTGGAAAACACACACACGCATTAACCAGTCTTTGAATCCATGAACATAAACTGAATACATGTCAGGCTGCCTGCTTCTGATGTAGAATGATTCTTTCATGATGCTCCAGAGATTTAAAAAAATACTACCTGGAGAATCAGAAAATGTAGGAATGGGCCCTGGATAGAAGAATTACAAACACTAAATTATGGTACATTACATGTCTAAATACAAAACCGTATCTTTTCAACTTATGCCTTCATTATATAATATAGCCGTAGTTAAATCAAAGCATTTCCTCTTCTACTAAATAGATTATCTGTGTTTGTCACATGATATTATAATCATAATTCAGGAATAATGAGAGAAATAACTGAATCCTTTGCCAATTATTCTCATGATGAAGGACTTGATATTAGTTATGCCCAAATTAAAACTACCCTGCTGCTTTTGATAACTGTTTACTTGGAGGGCCTAGGGGAGGGTTTTCAGTCTACATGCCAGGGAGTATCTCTCTCAATGAACATTATGAGTCTTTTTTTTTAAAAACAAAGAAAGCTTTATTTTCATTCTTTTGTCTGACTTCATGGAAGGATAGAGTCAATTTTGTGTTCAGTTGAAAAGGGGTTCTTAACCATCTCCTTCTACCCTGCTTTATTATTTGAATCTATTTTTTTAACTTAAACTTTGCTCTAAGATTTTATTGTATTTTGGCTTTTTATCATAAATAATTTGTGATTCAAATTTTTTCTGAAAGAGGAAGAATATATGTATATGTGCATGTACAAACAAGTGCTGTCATATATCACTCAGTAAGTGTCTTCTCCTGAATGAATACATGTTCAGAAATTAGACAGTATTGTGTGCAATAAACTGCTGAATTATGCTTCCATTAGCATGTGCAATAGGATTTCAGGGAAAGGAGATACCAGCAGTGCTTGAATCATTTTGATAAACATTGTAGTTTACAGCTTGATGGTAAACTAAGGCAGGGTAGGTGGAGAAAGTGTAAAAAACTTGAACTCATCATACGTATTTTGCTCTGTGGTCATATAGAAATGGGTTTTCAACTTTTCTTTCCTCTGTAGCATAAGAATTTCTACGATCTCATTCCTATCTAATAACTTTCTCCCTAATAAAAATGGTCAAATAAGCTTTAACACCAAAGCCACCATGTAAAAGAACCATGAGCAAGAAAAGAATGGATTTGATCTCTCTGTCTTTGTTTTAACACAAATGTTGTGATGGCCATTGGCTATCTATCTCCTGAGTTAACTATCAGCATTTTAGAATGAATGCATTTTCAGCATCTCATCTTTCCATTGCCAGTGCTCTATTTTTGGGCTCCATGCCTGAAGCCGTTTGTGCCACAGCAACCACCTCTGACCTGGGCTGCTCACCTCCAGGTGAACTATTATTTGAATCAAACTTAAAATCATAATTAGTAACTCCATCTGTGTTTACGGGCAGAAACAGATGCTTCTCCTTTTTGTTTTAATAGAAGGTATGTTTAAAAATGGAACCATAGTGAAATTTTGTTCTAAACAGATCCACATTTTAGTGGGCACTCTTGTATCAAATGAAAACCACCAAGAGAACATGTTTTCTAAGCATCTGACATTCTCTTGTCTAGACCCAGGCAGTATCTCATACTTTGACAAATCCCCTGTGAAATAATTATGGTGCACAGAATTGACCTCAGATATTGCAAGTTCCTAAAGCTTCTCTCAGGGAATAAAATGGTTAATTATATAATGAATATACTATGTTTCATCAAAACTGAGGAACACCTGATTACAGGACACATTATTTTAAGTACACCTTTGAAAGAAGAAACATCTCAAATCATTACACAATTCTTTCCTACCACTTAGAATTTTTATTTTATACTTTTATAAGAGCAACCTAAATTAAACAGATGTATAGTTTTATACTATATCAGTCTTGTAAATATATAAGAAGCATAATATTAATAAATACATTGGTTTAAGAATTAAAGAAAATTTGTTCTATTTAGATCCTCACTCTTCTGAATCTTTTTTTTTCTTTTGACTCAGAGGTATCCATATCCATGTTTTTTCTGATGATAGTCTCTGTGTTTGGTGGTATGCTATTTCTGAAGAGTGCTCCATGATTATCTTCAACATTTCATTCCAAGCAGCTGATACCTTCTGAAAAGTTTGATGCTGGTGTTCTGTTGATCCTACTAGAAGGTGACAACTGAGAATTTTCAGATGACAACCAGATCTCATACTTATTTCTTAAATTGTCTTGAAATGTCAGAAGTCGTGGCTGTCTGTTTATGGCAAGAGGAACACAACCAATTTTTACACACAAAGCCAATGACACCTGTGCCTCCACTACTGCTTGGCTATAGGAATTCTAAAATGCATCCTGATTTCAAAGATGTTAAAGGTTACAAAAAATGTGTCAGAATCAATGAAATGTGGCAACTTTAATGCTACATCTGTCCTCATTTTTTAAGGGAGCTAATGCAGTAATGATTATTAATTAACCAACTAATTAATCTCTAAGCATTTGGATATGAGAGATTACTACATAATTCTTAGACAGAATGATTGAATCTAATTCTATCCCCTTTTATTCTCTACTTATCCTCCCAGCTTGTATTATATAAAACAGAGCTAGTCTTCCAAAGAGAGAATGGTAGGATGAAGAAAAGCACAGACTAGGAATCAAGAAACCTATGTTTGTAGAGTGGACTCTTACTAACTGTCACTTCCTATAATTCATGTAAGCTCTCTGGGCCTCAGTTTCCATGTTTAAAATGTACAGCTAGACTAATTGAAATTAATGTGTCTTTTGGCTCTCATAACTGTTTGGGGTAAAGACAATCAGTAATAAAGAATGTTTATAATAATAATATATGATTAAGCTGGTATTATATAAACATGTAATGATAAGTGTTCCTTTAAACTAGTAAGTTTAATATATATAATAGATATTATATAGCCTTAAGATTTATTGTATAGCTTTAAGATTTTACAGTTTCTGGAGGTTTACATATATCTTGTTTGCTCTCTAAAACAACTATAAGCAATACAGAAGTTTCAACAGAACAGTTAGGATTTAGGACCCTTCTCCTCAAATATACTGGATGAAAAAGATTACTGAATATACCAAAGGCAAATAAAGAGTGAAAAAGTGGGAAGAGGCAAGGAGAAAATGCATTTTATACCAAGAACAAAGAAAACTTACACAAGGAATTAACTATCACTATATATAAATATTCCGCTTAAAAAGAAAGTCATCGGAGGGCGCCTGGGCGTCTCAGTTGGCTAAGCATCTGACTTCAGCCCAGGTCATGATCTCACAACTCCTGAGTTCAAGCCCTGCATCAGGCTCTGGACTGACGACTCAGAGCCTGGAGCCTACTTGGAATTCTGTGTCTCCCTCTCTCTCTGCCCCTCCACAGCTCATGCTCTGTCTCTCTCTCCCTCTCAAAAATAAATAAACATTAAAAAAAAAAAAGAGAGAGAAAGAGTCATCAGTAAAAAGCAAGAGGAAATTGGCAGGTAAAAATGAATTTTACTTTTTTTTTTTGTTTTATCATTACTCAACTGCATACCACTGATTAAAAAAATATGAATAAAAGAAAGAGTAGTCTTGGGTTGGATCAGTCAGATGCTACTATTTGTGGAAATATCTTGACAGTTCTTACTGTGCAATTGCACAGGCGACAGTGTTTGTTCTCTGTATTGTATTTGAAAATTGCCACTGCTCCTAAGTGGTCAGAAAGCTGGGTACTTACTTTCTGATGACTAACAAGCTCTGCAGAGGTATGCCACTCTCCTTTCTCTCATTGTAGTATAGTCACCACAAAGAAAACACTGTGGCCTCTCACCTATCTTTTTGGCCATAAAAGTAAGTTGATTTCTAGAGCATGAAGAAAACCCTTTCTTTTGACGAGATATTCTTTTTTTTTTTTTTTTTTTTTCAACGTTTATTTATTTTTGGGACAGAAAGAGACAGAGCATGAACGGGGGAGGGGCAGAGAGAGAGGGAGACACAGAATCGGAAACAGGCTCCAGGCTCCGAGCCATCAGCCCAGAGCCCGACCCGGGGCTCGAACTCGCGGACCGCGAGATCGTGACCTGGCTGAAGTCGGACGCTTAACCGACTGCGCCACCCAGGCGCCCCTTGACGAGATATTCTTGAAGCTCCCATTTCATACAAGTCAAGTACAGAATACATAATATTGCTGCAAAGAAGTAGATTTTTATTGAATTTAATTAATTAAATTATTTTAATCCTCTATTTAGGTTACTTGGTCTATTAGAAAAATATCTGTGATAACTAATACTAGTGTTTAAGATTAAAATGTTTAATGGTTTAGAGTTTTAGATCATTAATTAGGGTATTGAGGTTATATTCCCATTGCAATAAATATTTTTTGACTAAAGGGGAAAATCCTTGTTTTTGACCCCAGATAATATGAAAAATATGATGTTAAAAGGGATAATTCCTTTTTAAAATTTAAAAATAAATATCCAATGGTATTTCCATCTGAGAAGCTGAAAGGGCCATAATGTTTTTTTTAGACAAGTGTAGGCCAGCCTCCTCAGTTTGCAAGTGACAAAGCAGGCCAAAATATATAATGTTTTGCTGGATTTATACAACGATTGAACTTGGACCAAAACATCCCAGTCTTCATGTAATACTTTCATGCATCAATTTTATGTACAAGACAGCAATACATACATGTGTCATATATGTACATATATGTGTATGTATATATATATGATTATAGAATTATTAGTTTGTAAATACAGGGAGATAATTGACAGAAGTTATAAAGAAGGGTGTTTTACTTTTAGGAAGGTTTTGTGAAAAAGGAGATTGAGATATGAACAAATGGAGAAAAGGGAGCAAAGCACTGCTTGAAGAAAAGCAAAAAAATTAAGAATAGGACATGTAGCAGAGGTAATTGGTCGTTCTACGCTTTTTCAAAAGTAAAGTAAGTAAATAAATAAGACAACCCACATTAAGAAGTACTATTGTAGAAGAGAAAGAAAGGTGCTTATTGAAAAGGTACATCTCATTCTGTGTTCAGTAGTTTGGCTTAGGACCTCTGCAAATCAGAAATGTCAATTATGTATTTCCCCTGAGATAATAGTTTCCTCAGGAAAACTGGTTCATATTACTCACATCAGAAGAAACTAGAAAGCAAATTAAATTATTTAAAATGGAAAATATAACTTTCTGAGTATATGTCAAGTAATATAACTGGTTAATGCTAAATAAATTTGAATATGTAAGTGATGAATCACTAATTTTACTCCTGAAGCCAATATTACACTATATGTTAACTAACTAGAACTTAAATAAAAATTTGAAAAAGAAGAAAAAAAAAAGTACTAAATCAATTTGAGATCATTGGTTGTCACCAAACAAGATTCTTCTTATCCTAACTTGCCCAGATACTGTTTTCTAACCTGGGCAGCCTCTCCCCAGAAACTACTAGAGACATTGTGCACCCAAAACATCTTTCCCATGCTCCCATTCAATATAATACTCTAGTCAGTCCCTTCAGAACTTCTGATTACAGGACACTTATAATCAAAATGTCCCATTTGCTTAAGGGAGAGAGGTTCTAGTTGGTGCTAATCTGTCTATTAACACCCAGAGATCATCCTCATCATTACTTAAAGGATTATAATATTACCAAGACCTAAGAAGTGCAATTTCAAGTGAGATATATTCCTCTGTTTCTACTAAATTGTACATGAAATCAACATGTCCCTCCCGACTCTCCTTCAATCCACTTTTTGTAAAAACAGCTCATTTTAGGAATCAGTGCTTAGAATAACCAGCAGCTGGAGAACAGAGAATGCATCAGAAAAGCATGAGCATGTTTTCTATACAACTCCATAAACACGGTTGTAATTTCTCATGAATTGGTGCATTTTGACTCTGCTAGTCAGAAATACACTGGGAATAGTCCTAGTAGTCAGTGTAGAATGTCGTTCCCTCACTGGTCTTCTCTAAAACTCCAAAGAAGCATGAAACGCCACAGAACTACCTCTCGTGGGGCCCTCTCTCTACCATGCAAACCTGAAAATAACAAAAGAGTGAGGTGATGTTACTACAGGGCAGAGAGAAGTCCCAGTCACTGAAATGGAATAGTCTATCAGGGACATACAGACAGTATAAAGAGCATCGTTTGCAATATCCTTTAAATTTTCTGCTAGACACAAGCTTGCGAAACAGGTATATATATGTATATATAAACATAATATGTTTACATGAATAATAAGTGTTTATGTTTATTTATATGAATACATTTGTCTGAATTCTTTCCTTCCCCATGTGATACTCATCTAAAATGAATGAAATGTAAAATAGGTATTTATGGGGAAGGCCAGGAATATTAGTTTAAACCAGGACCAATTGCCAATGAGATGAACCTTGGTTCATGCCAAGTGTTAACCAGAAGGATGCTTTAGAGCCCCAAAGGGAGGACAGGAGGCAATCCCTGGAGAAGGTGGGAGATTGAGAAACTTCGGTGTGAGAAAAGGACTATAAAATAAACAAGACTGAGGCAAACAAACCTCTGTCTTGCTCTTAGCCCCAAAGGTGATCCTGTTGCTACGATAGTATTAAAATATGTGTTTTTTTGTAGCCTTTAGGTTTTCTTTGATTTTGTTTATGTATCTGTCCAATAGGGTTGATAATGTCAACCTTGTAGGGCTGTTGTGGAATTAAGTGAAATAATGTATTTAGTACCTTTGCTTGGCACATAGACAATGTCTCTGAGTGCTCTTGTTATCATGATAACCCTCCACACGTGTACACAAACACGTTCTCTGCTCACTCAATAATAACCATTTATCCCACACTTTTTGTGTGCCGTGCAGTGCTAGTCACAATGAAGACAGCAAAGACAAGTCAAACCTTGTCTCAAATGTCCTGGGAATACTTGTTTTTTCCCCCCAGAGCTTTTGAAATTCAGATATAGAATGTTCTATATTCCTGGCTTGCCTAATGCAAGGAAGATAGGGCTGTTTTTATTTTATTAACACATGGAAGGAAGGATAAAGCATTTATAAATGGTGAAATTGGCAGCTTTAAAAAAATTCAAGGACTCTATCAGCATTAGGATGTGGAAACATTTGAGTCATAGGCTTGCTAGGGAGTGAGTGTTTAATAGGCGCCTTTGTAAAATCTCCAAACTAAGCTGTATCATTTTCTATACATGCTTAAATCTCTTAATTACAAAGCAACTTTAATTATACATAAAGTATGCCTCTTCAATCATGTTTTAATCACACATGAAAAAATTAAATTTATACCAAAGTTATTTTCTGCTTTTCAATTCTGATTTTTAAACTCTGGCATATTCCAAACCAAAAAATTACATTAAGCTAATGTTTATGCTTGCACATAATCCCACACTTTCAAGGCAACACTTAAAATATTCAGAAGAGCTTCATAAGAGGGAGTAGTTTAATTCTGCTGTTGACTCAGAGCCATTGTTCTTCACAGTTACAGCTCCGTTGGCATAGGCTACATATGGTCACTTGTTTTCTCAGTGTACAGAGTGATAATGCATTAACATTCTGGCTGGTGGTAGAGGATACGCTGTTTTAGAGAAGTACATCAGGGAGGATGTGCTGCCTCTTGGGCAGAAAGGAGGACAAGATCACCATGAAGGAGCCTGCAAATTGCCTTAAGAAAAATCCCTGTGGCTTTAACTGTGGTGACTGACTTGGGAGCCCTGATTTCAAACATTGGCTGTCTTTGGGTAGGACTTAATATTGAAAGAGCAGTCGTCAGAGACAATGATGGATCAGAGCCATGGAAGGAGATGTTGTCATTCAGAAATGCCGTTCTGGAGCCTTTGGTTGCCTCTTGGAAAGGACATTTTATGACCCCATGTTTGCTCTAATCACTGCTATGTAGGTCATAGGTTAAAGTGGAGCTTTGGGCTGGTGACTGATGGCCTCGGAGGTCCATTAGAAGTCTTTAAATGAAATCTTTGAGTATTATTTAAGTAGTTTCTTGGGGACTTTGGCCAGGGTTTAGTGAACATGACTTTTCTTTTACCTTTTGCAGTTTCCTTTGGTTTATATTAAATGAAGAAAAAAGGGCAAGGAAGATATTGTATCTATTCTTTTTATGCTTATTTATTTATTTATTTTGAGACAGAGAGAGAGAGAGAGAGAGAGCGAGTGAGCTCATGCACATGAGCAGGAGAGAGATAGAGAGAGAGGGAGGGAAAGAGAGAATCCCAAGCAGGTTCAGCGCTATCTGCACAGAGCCTGACTCGGGGCTTGATCTAACAAGAACCTTGACCTGAGTCAAAATCAAGAGTTGGAAGCTTAACTGGCTGGGCCACCCAGGCTCTCCTGTGTCTATTCTTATACTGTGAAAGATATCACCTTTCATCTAATTTGATTCCAAGTGGAATTGTATCCCAAGAGACATCTGTAGTTATGCAGGCCATGACTTTACTTACTTTTCCCAGCTAATCTGGTTTATATCTATGGTTGTGAATAAAAAAGAATAAATAAAACAAAACAATAATGAATATTAGTAGCATCACCAGAGGGAGCCACTTACACAGTTTTGTCTCAAGCATCAGCAAAGCTAACTATAAGGGTTGAAATGCAGAAATATTAAGATTTTTATTGTATTTTCTAAAAAGAATGGCAGAAAATTTGATGATATATAAAATCTGCTAGCAGCAATTCCAGATTATGGGACTAGCAGCAACCACTTCATTTCTCCCACTTGAAATATTTGTGAATGGTAATTGCCTGGCTGCAATCCAGAAAGTAAATCATATTTCAAAATGTAAAATTGTATTTGGAGCAAGAGGTATTTTCTCTGATCCTGTCATTGTCCCTCTACAGAATAGTATTAGCAAGTTTGTATGTTTGAAACTTATGCCAGTTTACTGTTTTTGTAATGTAAATTATGCTACCAAAAATAAAAATGAAGAATAAACTCTTTGGATGCACATGCCAGTGCTCAAACACATTCTGCTGCCCCTCTTTGTGACACACATGCACACACACGTGTGCATATTTCCTCTAGTATTTGTTATCAATCAGTAGAAGCAGTGTTGCTGTATGGACATCAGATAAGTGTGTCTTTGGGTCCCCTAGTAGGAAAGAGAAAATTAGTACACCTAAAGAAAAATAGGCACGCGTCTTTATTAGCACACTGACCTTTTTCATAAAGAAACAGTCTATGCAGTCTTGGGGATACTCTCTTAATTACCACTCTGACAGAATATTTCAGGAAAATGTATTGATTCCGACTGTCTGTTCTTGGAAGGGAGATTTCTAGGTCTTTGGTTGTTTTATCTTTAGTAGTTCTAACTCAAATCATAAAAAAAACTGGACAGGCAGAATTGCTGTAGTTCTTTAAACAAAAGCGCTTTATGCTTAATACTCCTCAACCCCCCAGCTCTGATAGAATCAGGTAAATCTCATTATATATAATCACAAGAAAGAATGTTCTATAAAATAAAATGATCTCCACTAGCTCATGTAATGGCACTTCGTTGATCTGATTACAATAAAGTCTGCAGTGCATAATATTGATACAGAATGCTTTCTTAGGTTCCTGTCCTTATAACAGTCATTCTCTTCAGGAAAGTATTTATTGTGGTTTGTGCTACAGATGGAAAGGAGAAAATGAGAGTGAAGATTAGTTGCACTTGACTCTGGCAGTACTTATCTTTCTTTCCTTATAACAGCCTTTCATTCTTTTCCTGCATTGCCACCCAGCCAAACTGCTCCCCTGACAAACTGCCTATATCTAATCTATTTGTGAGGGAAGTGGTGGGTGGTGGGGAGTTAGGGGCATGCAATGTGACTGATCAAAATGTCCTGCCTATGGGACTTCAGGTGTACAAATTTGCCTCGGAGGCAAAGGAGCACATATAGTTTATTTTTCGGTTGTTTTATCTACCTACTTTCTGTGTACTTATTCATCCATCCTTGCATCTGTGTATTTTATTTTAATTTTTAAAATAGTACTTCTTAGTGTAGCAAGAGGTACCATTACTGAGGAAAGAGTCCGCAGGACTAGCACTTCTTCAGGGAGCCTCAGCCCCCAGATGTTCTAGAGAAGTGCTGTGTGAGGACAGTGGGTCAGTTGGGAAGCCCTGTACCTAAAGATATCAGTTGATCTGCCTACCCCATAGGCAAGAAGGTAGAAAAATACCTCTTCTCTCTGGGAAGAAGGTGAGGGAGAAAGCAGTAGTGGCAGTGGTGTGCAAGGCCACCCTCAAAGGCATAGAAAGGTTGGCGTGAGCTTTGCACAAAGAGGGTGCCTCCACATTGCCTCAGTGGCATCTCCATACTTCGATTGCCTTGGGATGTGACATATTCGAACAGAAAGCCCTCAGACAAAAGGGGCATGTAGGGCCTGAAGCGGTCATTCTCATACTGTTGTCTCCAAGCTATGTCTGGCAGCAACATGGTAGCTGTATCACTGGCGTAAGAGAAAGAGGGGTCAATGCCTGAACATTGATTTGAGTGTGACAAAGGAGATAGTATATACTACTTGTCTTAGTCCACTTGGGCTGCCATAACAAAATTACCAAAGAGGGGCAGCTGAAACAGCAATTTTTTTCTCATACTTCTGGAGGCTGTAAGCCCAAGATCAAGTTACCAGCAGATTCTGTGCCTGGGGAGATCCTACTTCCTGGCTCATAGACAGCCATCTTCTTGCTATGTCCTCACATGGCAGAAAGGGAAGGAGACCTCCCTGGGGTCTCTTTTGTAAAGGCACTAATTTAATTCATGAGGGCTCCACCCTCATAACCTAATCACGTTCCAAAGTTTCCACTTCCAAATATCATCACACTGGGGATTAGGTTTCAGCATATGAACTGTGGTGGGGAGCCCACAAACATTCAGTCTGTAGTGGTCCTCTTACCGGTAATACTCGAGAAGCTAGGCAAGGGCAGGGGATAGGGTGAATAGAGGATCCAGTGTCCTACCCAGGAATGATTAAATGGCTATATTTGGATTGGACTAGAGAAAGAGCAATCCCCAGGCAGCTAGGATACCAATAAATTTAAGGGATCAGTGGTCTTTTGTTTGTAATCTTCTCAGAATTAGCAGAGGGTACATGGAGGCTTCAGTTTGCCTCCTCAAAGGAAATCAGGAGTTTTAGATAAGAAATTAGAAGGGCATTGTGTAGCTGTGTAATTTCTCCATGATTAGTTCCATCTTCTCTTTCTTTTCTTGTAATTAAGAGTAAAGCCCTGAAAGGAAAAACACCCTCAACATTTATGTCTTTAGCGGGAGCAAAGAAGGAGAATTTAGGGAGCAACCACTCACGATGAAGTCAGATTTGTTGGAGCAGGACCCTAAGGAGTGGAGTGAGTGATGTTGAAAAGGCTGAAGGTGTAGGCCCTAAAAAGATAAACAGTAAGAAACAGTCTGACATGGGAAGAGATCCTGGGACATAGCAGTGGAGAGGCCCTAAGACCCACATAGAAAAAGCTCTATCAAATAAGTCCATCTGGGACCTCTAAACAAACAAATTGGAATAAGATCTCACAATAAGATCCAGAAGAAGACCAAGGAGGAAAATGCAAAGTGAGCAAAATTTTCCTTGGTCTTTGGCTCAATGTTTATCAAGCAAAGTCAGAACATTTGGAGTATCTTAACCACATTTGTTTTGCAAAATAATTGAGATTAAAGGATGATTTCAAATACTTAGATTTAACAGTCCTCCAAATAATTATAGTAACTCAGTGGTATATGGTTAAATTCTGGGCATTCAAGTAATGCTTTCAGAGAACCTTCTTTGTCGTCTGCAAATCAGGCAAATTTATAGCTCCCTATTATATAGGGATTGCTATTTAAATCTAATAAGATGGCAGGGGTGGGAAGGATGATTATTTCAGGCCATTGACAGGCATTATATCTCTTTCTCTGATCCTTATTTTTTTAGTCCTCAACAAGTAATTTAGCAGTATGAAGACAAATCTTGCTTGTTTCTGGAAGAAGAAGGATGTTAAAGAACTTGATGCAGTGGATAGTGTACATGACTTGAAGTTGGATGATGTACATAAAAGTTCCAACTTTGCCATGTGTTGGTGATTTGGTGAAAAAAAAAAAAAACATTGAGATTCAGCTGCTTAACCCGGCTGAATCTCAATGTTTTTTACCTATAAAATGGGAAAGGCAACGTATCTTTGCCTGTTTCATAGCATAGTTGTAAGGCTAGAATGGGTCACAGTCTGAAAATGCATTTTATATACAATTAAGCTCTATATAAATATAGGATTCTGTTGAATATAACACAGCAGAAGGCACCATCTTATAGGCAGTGGAGGGAATCAGAGCATAGACCTTTTAGGAAGAGGAGTCTACATGTGAATTCCAGCTTTACCATCAAACTATTTAGCCTCTCTATGCCTCAGTTTCCTTATTTATGAAGGAAGATAAGGGTAGGTCTCCCTTTGGTGTACTACAAAGTAATGAAGACTAAAGGAGAGTGTACATAAAGTGCTTGGTATGGAGCCTGACACATGAGAGTCCATAGTAAAATAAAGATTAGCTATTACTAGGTGTGATTATTGTGGTCGACTCTACTGAGTTCATTTATCTTGGAAATAATAAACCAATGAACTTCACAGAAAGGGATCTTCAAGTCCAAGCACTGTATTTCTATATCACATTCACATCAATTTATCTAAGTATATAACTTAAATATCGAAGACTGAAATCTGTGTTAACTTTTTTTCACTTGGGTAATTTGGTGACCCAGAATTTAGCATTGCATTACTGGGATCTATCTGTTATCTATCTAGTTAGTTTTGTGGATTGCTGCATCCTTCAGCACTCACCTGTTGTGTCATATTGTCATCAGAAGGATCAATGAACATCATGTAATGGACAGACCTGTTTGTTCAAGAGGAAGGAATCCTGAGAACACCTCTTTCCCATTCTATGACCCCAACCATATTTATTATAGCCATGAGGACACAAAATCCAGTGGTTCACAGATGGTTTACAAAAGAGAAGGGCAAGAGGTGTTTCTTTTTTCTTTGTCTCTTTTTTTCTACTCTGCCATTATCTGCTTTTTATTTTTCTTTTCTCCTTTTCTTTTCTACCTTGTACTTGGCCCTATCCACATTTTCCCTATCTGTTCTCCTTCTTTATTATTAGCTTAGATAATTTTTTAAAGACCATTATAAATATTATTTATACATTTTGAATACCTACTATTGTTTGCCAATTAGTTTTTTTTCCTTACAGTTGCTTATGACTTGGCAGTTTTGCAAACAAATACTTAGAAGTGTAATGAATGAAAAATTTATTTTTTACCTTTGTCTTTGTTGACCGCTCCTAATTCTCAGCCTCTACCGTTTTTTTCCAAAGCTAATGTACAATAGCTTTGCTATAGCTATAGCTATAGCTATATAGGAATAGCTATAGCTGTAGCTATAGAAAATCCCACTTTACTTCCTGAGGGCACAAGAGCATAAAATAGGTTTATAAAGAGCTCGGGAATTTGGGGATGCAACAAGTTAAGTGATAATTTGACCTTTGGTTGACTTCTGAGGCCCGTTCTTATTTTACTGTTCTTCAGTTGGTAAATGGATATCTGTCGGGTTCCTTGTAAATAGATACTTTTGTCAGGGCATGTGCCCCTGAGCCTTACCTGAGAGACTGAGGTCTTGCTGCCTGCTCTCAGCACATCTTCAAGCTAACTTTTCATCTTTGTGATCTTCCAACTTCCCTGTCACCATTTCTGCCCCAGCATTGGATATTTTATTGGCCCTGAGTCCCTCCCAGCCATGTGCCATGCCCAAGGCTGCCTTCTCAAATGTTGCTCTGAGTTTTTGCAGCCCATTGAGATCTCCCTTTCTCATTCTATCCAGATGCCATGAAAGGGAGGTACTAACAGTCCAAATGTTTATGTCTCCCTACCCCCAACATTTGTATGTTGAAATCCCAGTGCAGTGGTATTAGGAAGTGGGGTCTTTGGGAGGTGAATTAATCATGAGACTTAAGAAGAGTCCCCAGAATGCTCCCTTGCCCCTTCCTCGTGAGGATTCAGGAAGTCTGTGACTTGGAATAGGGCCCTCACTGAACCAATCTGGCACACCGATTTCAGATTTCCAGCCTACAGACTGAGGAATTTCTGTTATTTTAAACCACCCAATCTGTGGTATCTCGTTATAGCAGCCTGAATAGACTAAGACAGGAGGACTTGTGGTTTTTTGCCCTGTATTCCTAGTATCAAGCAGATTGAGAGCTTAGCCCTGGTGGGTTCTCAGTAAATGTTTGAAAGACTGTTGGACCATTCCACTGCCTCTCCCAGTGGTTTGTTGCCATTCTACTGGAAGACTTTTTCTCAACCTCTACTGCTGGTAGGTTTGCATAGACAGGGTAGTAAATGCTATGCAGTGATGATCAGTGATAATGTGATAGGGGCACCTCAATTCAGTCTCTAAAGAAGAGTAGGGGTTTACCAGTTATTGGAGTCCTGGAATGGGGTATTAAGACAAATAAAAGCATGGATTTTTTTGGACCTGTAGCATGGTAATGCAGTGTTTCCTTCTTTCCTTTCTTTCTTTCATTTGCTTTTTTCTTTCTTTCTTTCTTTCTTTCTTTCTTTCTTTCTTTCTTTCTTTCTTTCTTTTTTCTTTCTTTCTTTCTTTCCTTTTCAAAAAAAATTTTTCAATGTTTATTTATTTTTGAGAGAGACAGAGACAGAATACAAGTGGGTTAGGGGCAGAGAGAGACGGAGACACAGAATCTGAAGCAGGTTCCTGGCTCTGAGCCATCAGCGCAGAGCCCGATGCAGGGCTTGAACTCAGGAGGTGTGAGATCATGACCTGAGCCGAAATCAAGACGCTCAGCCGACTGAGCCACCCAGGTACCCCCCTTTTCTTTTCTTTTTTCTTTTCTTTTCTTTTCTTTTCTTTTCTTTTCTTTTCTTTTCTTTTCTTTTCTTTTCTTTTCTTTCTTTTCTTTTCTTTCTTTTTAAGCCCCAATTGTCTTTGCTATTTGGTTCCAAAAAGTTTTGCTTTGGCCTATAGCAGAGAAAAGGTATTACTTTCTGAATTGCCTGAGTAAGCTTTAGAATGAGATAGAAATGGCTTCTAATTCACTCTCTATTTCTGGCCATTTTATGATCTCTGCTAACTAACTTCTTTGAGCATCAATATGTTGCTAAATGTGCAATATGTTACTGATATCTCAGTAAAGGTTCATTGCCTTTCATTCTTTACTTTTCATGGACAGATACTGGCATGCTTTCCTGGAACGTTTCTGGTACTTTTTTTTTTTGTGTGTGTTTATTTATTTTTCAGACAGAGAGAGAGAGAGAGAGAGAGAGAGAGAACATGAGTGGAGAGGGGCAGAAAGAGAGGGAGACACAGAATCTAAAGCACACTCCGGGCTCTGAGCTGTCAGCACAGAGCTGAATGCAGGGCTCGAACCCACGAACTGTGAGATCATGACCTGAGCCAAAGTTGGACGCTTAACTACCTGAGCCACCCAGGTGCCCTGTGATACCTTTTACCAGCAACTTGATAGGCTAAATATTCCCGGTGATGTGACTACTACCCTTTATCTTTTATTCTTACTGATCATAGTTTTGTAGATTTTTTTTTCATGATCCAGATCTTGAAACATTAATTTCCATATCATGGGCATACATCTTTGTTGGTAAGTTTTGTAAATAACTTTTCTGGTTTATCTTTGCATTTATTTTTCACTCTACTATTTTTTTTCACCAGTTTTTTTCATACTTCACCATTTTACTTTTATTTTGTTCTTTGGGTCATACATTCTTATTCCTTGAGATTCATATAAGATAAAGAATTTAGACATCAAGATGGGAATCTCTAGAAAAAATGGCTGATAAAAATTCAGTGGAGGATGAACACATTTTCATATTTTGATTTGGATTGGCTAACTCATGGCATGTTTTTTATGAAAATTCCATTGCAGTTGAATAATCAGATGTTTATGGAATTTGTGGTGATCAATCCAGAGATATTTAAACGAAGTGTAAAATCCTCCGTAGTGAGAGACAAAGAGGAAGCAGTGTGGTAAGATAGGATTAATAGTGAAAACTGGCTAGAATCTAAAGTTAGATTGATTCATTCATTTTGTCAAAGATACTTATGGTGCCAGGCTCAGTTCTAGGCTCTTGGGCTACACCAGTGAACTAAACAGGCAAAAATCCTTGTGCTCATGGAACTCATGTCCTACTTTGGGGGAGATAAACTATAAACAAAATGAGTGAATAATTTGTATAATGTGTTAAAAGATGATAAGTGCCATGGAAAAAATAATAAGGCAGAGGAGCGGTGTGGGGAATGTTGGGGAGGGAAGGAATCAGTTTGAATTCAAAATCAGATGGTCAGAGTAAGCCTCATTAACTGGTGGTTTGGAAAAGACTTAAAGGAGGTAAAGGGGCAATCCATAGGTGTACTGGGGAGAAGAGCATTGCAGGTGGGGGGAACAACAGTCAGTGCCAAATTCCTACAGTGAGAACATGCCTGGTGTGAGCATCAAGGAAGCAGCTGAGGCTGGAGTTGGGGAGTTGTTGGCATACAGATAGTATTTAATCCTCAAGACTGGATTAGATCACCAAAGGAGTAAGCAAAGATAAATGCCCAAGATAGACATTCTGTCCCCCGAATTTATGAACCTTCCGTAAGCTCCTTATCCCTCTGAGCCTCATCCTTCATCTATAAAGTGGAAATAAAAATATATTCCTCTTAGTATGGGAGGATTAAATGAGATAATGGATATAGAATATGTGGCCCTTCATTGGTTTGATTTCCTTCTGTTCTTTCCACGATAGCCCAACATCAGAGATGCCAATAAAGAACCAAAGGAAAAACAGGCACCAAGGGACAGCTTCTTCCTCTCCATGAAGTCTCTTCCTTGACTCACACTTCCTCTGTTTTCCAAACTACTCAATGATTGCTTCAGTTAAGAAATTATTGCCGTTGGGGCACCTGGGTGGCTTAGTCTGTTAAGCATCTAACTCTTGGTTTTGGCTCAGGTCATGATCTCAGGGTTCCTGAGTTCAGGCCTCGCATTGGGCTTCACACCAACAGGGAGGAGCCTGCTTGGGATTCTCTCTCCTTTTCTCTCTGCCTCTCCCCCTTTGCTCTCTCTGTCTCTCTCTCAAAATAAATAAATAAAATTAAAAAAAATAAAAAAGAGTATTTCCTTTGATCACAAAGCAGACCCTTGTCAGGTCTTTTGGACCCTTGAGACTTTGCCTGGGAAAAGCCATGTAAAAATTTACATTCAAAACAATACGTTATTCCTTATTTGGATATCCTACCAGGACATGTAGGAGTCAATATTGGAAATGAGGGGTGAGGAGATACATGGATGCAAATAATAATTATATCCTTTGGAATTTAATATGATTAAATAGATGCTGGCATGGTTCAAGCACAAAGATTACATCACTTTAAAATATATAGTTGAAGTGAGTCTAATGCACTTTGAAAGAGAAGAAAACCCAAGTGTTTATTTTAAAGTCCACAAATATGTTCTTGGGATTTCTAATTCTAATAAATTCTTTTGTTATCATGGGTTGAACTGTAACATTGTCACCTGTCTGCTTTAATTTAACACCTATGTCCATGTCAATGTATGCTATTATAATTGTAAAATTAAGATAATTTGTGATTACACACTGCTGACCTTGGGAATCCCTTATTTGGAATTAGTACTTTGTGTTGTTTGTTTGTTTATAGAAGATAACCTATCTTTTTGTATTAGATATTTATTAGGACATATTCTTCCATGTCACAAGGTATTCCCTGTGGCCACACAAGTTATGTTTGTATTAGTCACTTATGTCATTGCATTTAAATATCCTATAAATGTCTAAAAGAGTTTGTGGCAGTAGTAAATAAATCAAAAGTAATTTTTCTGATGCATTTTTTTAAAAAAAGTTTACTTATTTATTTATTTTGAGAGGGGCGGGGAGGGGCCGACAGAGAATGAGAGTGGAAATATAAAGTGAGAGAGAGAGGAGGAGAAAGAGAGAGAGAGGGAGGGAGAGAGAATCCCAAGCAGGCTCCTCACTGTTTGTGTGCAGAGCCCCACGTGGGGCTCAAACTCACAAACGATGAGATCATGACCTGAGCTGAAATTGAGTCAGACACTTAAGTGACTGAACCGCCCTGCAGTCCCTGATGCATTTTTTTTTTTTAATTGGTGTTCTTCCCTTTTAAGACTATGGAATTAGACATTTAAAAGTTCACTACAATTATTTAAAATAGTTCATGGGGCGCCTGGGTGGCGCAGTCGGTTAAGCGTCCGACTTCAGCCAGGTCACGATCTCGGGGTCCGTGAGTTCGAGCCCCGCGTCAGGCTCTGGGCTGATGGCTCGGAGCCTGGAGCCTGTTTCCGATTCTGTGTCTCCCTCTCTCTCTGCCCCTCCCCCGTTCATGCTCTGTCTCTCTCTGTCCCAAAAATAAATAAAAACGTTGAAAAAAAAATTTTAAAATAGTTCTTGATATGATATTCAACTGAATTCTCTAAATTATTTATATTTAAAAAGTGTTTTCCTATTTTGCTTAATTATCTGAATCATAGAAGCATTCCTAATTTTATGGAAACAATCAGTCTCTTTATGAAGTTAGTAATTCATATTTTATCATTATATAGATTTAAATTCTTAGAAAATATTTATCAAATACTAATGCTAATTCTTTTGGGTTGCTTAGTTTTATATTTTATACTACAGAGTAATGTACAAATTTATAACAGGTTGCTTGCAACAATGACTTGCAGTTTTAAATATGTGATGTTGGATCTCTATCAGTTATGTAGTTATTTTGTAGCTAAATGGAGCTACACGGAGATTGCAAGGCAGATATTATAATACAAAATATGAAGAGAATGCGAAATATGAAAAAGTAACTACATTCTTTAGATGTTTCATTTCTTCTTTCATTAAACTTTTTTTTTGATAAATTTTCTCCCTCCTTATGAATTCTCAGATTAAATATTCCCCACAACTTTTATAACTTTTATTATTTTTATTAAATAAGAAACACATGCTCATTTAATCATAATTAGGTAAGAAATAATTGTACAGGTAGAAAGAAAAACCCTAGAATCCTGTCACCCTGATATAACTACTTTTACCTATCCATTTTCTTTCTTTGACTTTCTTTTTCTAATTTTCTTCCTCTGAGAGTTTATGTGTGTACAGCATTTGAAAATGTGTGTGTATCCACACACACACTTTTAAATACAAAGATGATCTGTTAATGCTCTGTCATACATTCATTTCTTGTAATTATATGCCAAATACTGGATGACATAATTATTAGCTGGTTGTTTTAATGACATACTTTAACACCTAATTACTTGATTTGTACAATTGTTTCTAGCTTTTTCCCCTATTATCAGCAAGAAGCATTGCATATACATTGCACAGTTGATTATTTCCTTATGAACATTTCTTGATGGGGAATTTTTGGGTGAAGGATTTGCACATTTTCTTTATTTTTAAAGTATTTATTATTTATTTATTTATTTTTGGGGGGATATGCACATTTTCAGTCCTTTGAATAAATATTCCCAATGTGTCCTCCCTAATAGTGGTGGCCATACATAATCCCTCTGGCAAAAATTCAGGGTGCCCTCTTCAATACTAACATTACAGTCTTTATAATATTAGCAATCCAGTAGGTGTAGTCTTCTCTCTCATTGCCTAAATTGGCAGAACTATGATTACTAATGATTTAAACATTTGAAAATATATTTATTTGCCACATGAACTCCATATTTTAAGACTTGCCTAATTTTTCTAATCTACTGTCTGTTTATTCTGTTTATGGGAATATAGGTCTCCTTTATGGTTTTTTCTTTGACCTCAAGCTTAGGTTCTGTGATGCCAGTTATATGCATATTAATCTATATTTTCTTTAGATACCTTTATGTTTTGAATTTTTTACCACTAAATTTTCATTTCATCTGGAATTTGTTTTGTTGTGAAATAGGAGATAAGATTCTAAATAGCAGTATTGACGAGCCCATCTTTCCATATTAATTTGAAATGTTTTCTTTATTATGTACAAAATACTTACATGTACTCACATCTTTTGGACTTTTTCTTCAGTTTCATTAATCTGTTTATTTGGAAAAGTTCTCCATTGTTTTAGTTTATTATAAATTTTTCGTACTTTATAATATTGAGCAATATGGGTCCTGTGTATTAGTCTTATTTTTCAAATATTTTCTTTGTATCATGTCCACTCTTTCTTCAGTTGTAATGTAGGATAAGTTAAAAGTAATAGTATTGGATTTTATTAAGCAAATTTTAAATAATCTTTGTACTGTTGAATTTTCAGAATCAGGAACCCAGTCTATCACATTTTTCAAATAATTTTTGCTAAAGACTTTTTATTTTGAAACAATCTTACTATGGAAAAGTTGCAAGCAGAATACGAATGGCTTTTTTTCCCTTAAGCCATGTGGAAGTAAGTTGCCCATCTTCCCATCAAATACTTTGTTGTGCATTTCCTAAAAATATAGACATTGTTCTTTTTAATCACGATACAGCCATCAAAATCAGGAAATTAAGGTTGATACATGACTCTGTCTAATTCTCAGACCCTGTTAGTTTTTTGTCCAGTGTTCCAATAATATCCTTTATAAATAACAAAAGGGTTCAGTTTAGAATCCTGTTTTTAGTTGCCTTGTCTCTTTAACCTTGTTCAACCTGATGTAGTTTCTCAATTTTTCTTTGACTTCATAACCTTGGTACTTTTAAGGAATATAGGGCAGTTGTTTGGTAGTCTGTTAGTTTGTGTTTGTTTGGTCTTTCTTAGTGTTTAGCTTTAGCGCATGCGTCTTTGGGAGGTATATCAGGGAAGTGATGCCGCGCTCTTCCCATTGCATCATCACTGGCGGCACTTGATTAAAGTGATGTTTGCCGGTCTCCTTCCCTGTAAAGTTCTTCTTTTCCCCTTTGTAATTAAAAAGTATTTTGAAGGAGATACCTTAACACTGTAAATATTCCATTCCCAGCTAACTTTTAATTAATTAATTAATTTTTAAAAAATCAGGAAGTGCTCAAGATATTCACTTTTATTTAATAGGTTATGTGACTCTCATTTTTCTTTTTGTGTTCAGATCAGTTTTCCCATATTTGATTAGTGGGAGCACTTCAGGGTGGATGGCATGTCCCTATCATGCTTGGAGGAATACCTTGCTTTCTGACACAGTAAGATGTTCCAAGTTAATCTTGCATTTTCACTTCTGTCCTGGAACCAAGCATTTCTCCAAGGAGCCCTGTTTCCTTTTGATCCTCCTCCTCCTTTCCCTCCTCCTCCTTTTCCTTTTTCTTCTTTTGGTTATTTATACTTCATTTTGTTTCCTTAGGGAAGAGAGCAGTTTTGGGGCAAGTAGGAAGCTAATATCTGGTTTTAGTCATGCTAGTTTTCTTATCAAATCTAGCCAATATAGATACAGGTTTCCTCTGCTAGCTGAGAGTAGAGCGTTCTTATGAAAACTTTTGTAAGCCTAAATGGCATTAAGTGAAGAAGCATTACCATTAATGGAGTGGGAAATTTTTTTAGTGCTCCCAGACCCCAAAAATAACCTCTTGTAGGCTTTTCTGATACCTTAGGATACATCTTACTCATGAATACACAAAATAAATTGAGATAATGTTCAGATGCTTACACAGTTCATGGTGATGCTTCATGTTGAGTGTAGTTCCTGGGGAAGGAGCTTGGTGGGGCTACTCTCGCTGCTATGGACCTGTGGCTTCTGTAATGGCTCACTGCAAATCAAACAGTGAATGTTACTTTTGCTTTTATGAATAAAAGGTGAGAGCTTTCACCTTTCTTTTTATTCATAAAAGCAAAAATCCTCTTCAGATTCCTTTTGGTTAATGAACACAAGTACTACTGTTGGTATTTTGTAACAGTGAATTGCCGTAACATGAACCTTTGAAAAGTGGAGGATACCTGTAATATACAACATATTTCATATATATAAATGTCTTTATTTGCACATTTATTGACAAATCTGATGAAATCAACATCTGTTAGATTTTTTTCCATTTTGGTAAATAGTTTTTGCATGAATTTTTTTTTATATAAAATGTATTTTAACTTTTAGAGCAGTTTTAGTTTCAATGGAAAGTTCAGTGGAAGGTACAGAGAGTTCCCATATACTCTTGCCCCACACGTATATAACTTCCCACATTTCCAACATCCTCCACCAGAGTGGTCCATTTGTTCAATTCAATGAACCTACATTGATAAATTATTATTCCCCAAAGTCCATAGTTTACATTAGGATTAATTCTGGGTTTTGTACATTCTGTGGGTTTTAACAAATGTGTGATGATGCATATTCACCATTGTAGTATCATACAGAGTAGTTTTACTGCTTTAAAAACCCTCTGTGCTTTGTCTATTCATCATTCTCTCCTCGCTGAATTCTGACAACTGTTGATCATTTTACTGTCTCCTTAGTTTTTCCTTTTCCATGTTTGGTTTTGTAAGAAACTGACCAACTGTCTTCCGAAGTAGCTGTATCATTTTGCATTCCCACCAGTCAAGAGTGAGAGTTCCTGTTGTGCCACATCCTCAGCAACACTTGGTGTTGTCAGTGTAATGATTTTGGACTTTCTAATAGATATGTAGTAGTATCCCATTGTTGTTTTAATTTGTATTTCTCTGATGATATATTATGTGGAGCATCTTTTCCTGTGTTTATTTGCCGTGTGCATATCTTCTTTGGTCAGGTGTCTATTAAGGTCTTTGGCCCATTTTTGTAACCCAGTTGTTTGTTTTTTTATTGTTGACTTTTAAGAGTTCCTTGTGTATTTTGGATAGTAGTCCTTTATATAAGATATGTCTTCTGTAAATATTTTCTCCCAGTCTGTAGCTTGTCTTCTTATTCTTTTGACAGTGTGAATGTTCTGCAGAGCCGAAGTTTTTAATTTTAATGAAGTCCAGCTAATGAATTATTTCTTTCATAGAGTGTGGCTTTGGTCTTGTATTTAAAAAGTAATCAGGAGTGATTGTTCCCTTTTAGAGGAAAATAATATTTAAAAGCCAGAATCTGGGTGTGAATTGTTACTATTGGGGCATGACTCCTTCTAGGCTTCTCAATGGACAGAGCTGGGACATGTCTCAATGGACATGTTCACACACAGCTACGTAAATATTTCCATATCTTTCTACCTATCTATTTAAAGCAGTGAGTTTACCGCCAGTCAGAGTGGCGAAAATGAACAAATCAGGAGACTATAGATGCTGGAGAGGATGTGGAGAAACGGGAACCCTCTTGCACTGTTGGTGGGAATGCAAATTGGTGCAGCCACTCTGGAAAGCAGTGTGGAGGTTCCTCAGAAAATTAAAAATAGACCTACCCTATGACCCAGCAATAGCACTGCTAGGAATTTATCCAAGGGACACAGGAGTACTGATGCATAGGGGCACTTGTACCCCAATGTTCATAGCAGCACTCTCAACAATAGCCAAATTATGGAAAGAGCCTAAATGTCCATCAACTGATGAATGGATAAAGAAATTGTGGTTTATATACACAATGGAATACTACGTGGCAATGAGAAAAAATGCAATATGGCCTTTTGTAGCAACGTGGATGGAACTGGAGAGTGTGATGCTAAGTGAAATAAGCCATACAGAGAAAGACAGATACCATATGGTTTCACTCTTATGTGGATCCTGAGAAACTTAACAGGAACCCATGGGGGAGGGGAAGGAAAAAAAAAAAAAGAGGTTAGAGTGGGAGAGAGCCAAAGCATAAGAGACTGTTGAGAACTGAGAACAAACTAAGGGTTGATGGGGGGTGGGAGGGAGGAGAGGGTGGGTGATGGGTATTGAGGAGGGCACCTTTTGGGATGAGCACTGGGTGTTGTATGGAAACCAATTTGACAATAAATTTCATATATAAAAAAAAATAAAAAAAAATAAAGCAGTGAGTTTACATTAATACTTCAAATTCTGATCAAACAGCATAGAATTCATTCTGGTTTTCTCTCTTTCCATATTTGCAAATTTGTTATCTGTTACTGGGAACATAGCTCCCAGCATTTTATTTTATTTTATTTTATTTTATTTTATTTTATTTTATTTTATTTTATTTTATTTTATTTTATTTTATTATTTTATTTTCCAATATATGAAGTTTATTGTCAAATTGGTTTCCATACAACACCCAGTGCTCATCCCAAAAGGTGCCCTCCTCAATACCCATCACCCACCCTCCCCTCCCTCCCACCCCCCATCAACCCTCAGTTTGTTCTCAGTTTTTAAGAGTCTCCCAGCATTTTAAAGATATTTACTCATTTGATCAAGTCTTCTGCATGAAACCAATCTCCTATTGCTGCCAGTACTCCTTGCTTTGAATAGATGTCCTCCTTATGCCACCTGGGCTCTGAAAGTCCTCACTAGCCTCCCTGCTGTGCGGACACCCTCCTCAGCCAGTTTGGGCCCTAACAGTCCATGTCTGGGCTTGCCCCTCTATGGATGCCCTCCTTACCTTGCTCATCTTCTGACTCCCCACACTGGGTTGCATCCCTGTTAAACTCCTCCTCACCCTGCCAGGGTCTGACACCTTGCTTTTGGCCCTTTTGGACTCATTCCTTGCCCCATGAGGATGTTGTATTTCTTCTGCCTTACCTGATCACTTAATTGTTTAATAAGGAAAATAAGGGAGTGGGAAGAGAGATCTTTTATTTGTTTTATGTTTTTTTAAGTTTATTTATTTTGAGAAAGAAAGCAGGGTAGGGGCAGAGAGAGACAGAGGTAGAATTCCAAGCCGGTTCTGCACTGTCAGTGCAGAGCTGGATGTGGGGCTCAAACTCACGAACCATGAGACCATGACCTGAGCCAAAATCAAGAGGCAGATGCTTAACCGACTGAACCACCCAGGTGCTCCAAGAGTCAGATCTTTTATGTCCCTCAGTAAACTTTATACTTTGTTGTTAGTTTTCTTGTTAGATTCTTAGCCATCTTGTGTTTTTGTTTGTATTGTGAACATTTATTTTCTATTTTCATCTAATTTTTGGTATATTAGGAAAGTTTTATTTATATGTTGAATGCTTAATTTGTAACTAACCAAGTTCTCCAACTCTTATATATAGATTTAATCATTTTCAATTTGGAATTATAATTTTATCTTTATTTTTTTTTATTTTTTTTATTTTTATTTTTTTTTTTTAAATTTTTTTTTCCAACGTTTATTTATTTTATTTTTGGGACAGAGAGAGACAGAGCATGAACGGGGGAGGGGCAGAGAGAGAGGGAGACACAGAATCGGAAACAGGCTCCAGGCTCTGAGCCATCAGCCCAGAGCCCGACGCGGGGCTCGAACTCCCGGACCGCGAGATCGTGACCTGGCTGAAGTCGGCCGCTTAACCGACTGCGCCACCCAGGCGCCCCATATAATTTTATCTTTAAATAGTAGTCATTTTTCTTCTTCATATGTATGTAATTGGACTTTTCCTATAACATTAATTTCCACATATAGAAGTAGAAAATATACAATTACAAAGAATTCTAAAATTGATTTTAATCCAAAATCCTTAACCAGAAGGTAAGACTAGGTAGGATGGGGAATTATGAAAATAAAACAATTTGTTATTGTTGATTCATATTAGACAGTTTTAGGCCTACTTGAATTAATCAATAGATTCCTTCCTCAAGTTTCCATTCATTTCCTAAAGTCTTCTAAAGTTATCAACAGCATAGCAAAGTAGATTGTAATTTTCATGTTCTTGCTCCTGAAATAATACATGAGCTCTTTCTAGCAATGGTTTTCAAATTTTAACATGCGTATGAATTACCTACGTATAGGGGCTAGCAATTTGCATTTTTTAAAAAAAAATTTAAATTTATTTATTTTTGAGAGAGACAGAAAGACAGAGCATGAGCAGGGGAGGGGCAGAGAGAGATGAAGACACAGAATCTCAAGCGGGCTCTAGGCTCTGAGCTGTCAGCACCAAGCCCGACACGGGGCTTGAACTCACAGACTACAAAATCATGACTTCAGCCGAGGTCAGAGGCTTAACCAACTGAGCCACCCAGGGGCCCCAGAATTTTCATTTTAATCAAACACTCCAGGTGATTCCAGGTCCATGGGCCTCATTTAAGAAACATTGATTTAGAATGAAATAGTGTTTAAGTAAATGTTTCAACTAGTTCACTTTTGTTCCAAGTGGAGATAAACAGGCATGTTTTCTAGTGAGGAGATTAGAATTCAGGGACTGGAGAGCATCGTGTGGTTGCAGTCAACTGCACTCTATATATCCACAAGAGTCTGTTGATGTTCATTTCTCTGAGACTAAGAGCTAAGTTCCTTGAATGTTCCTATCCTTTCTTAGGTTTTTAGTAAAATGACACTATATAAAATCATCTAAAAGGAGTTGAAGAGCTACTCTGCTTTTAGTTATTTATCCAATTTTCAGTGTTTAAGAAGCTTTCTTCCAGGCAAGAGTAAGTTCAGAATTACCTGTGAATAGCTACAAAATAGTGGTTGTTCCTTGTAAGCTCCTAAGTATAGCACATGTTTGGGAGGAAATTATTTGGTCGTTTGGTGTAATGTGAAACTGAAAAGGGGGCCTGAAGTTTGCCCAATAATTTCACATATGTTGGTGTTCAATTCTGCATAACTAATGCTCCACTTTCTCTGTTGGTCCCTTTGCTTTCTGTCACTTCTGAGGACCAGAGCTGTGATGCTTGAGGCCACTCAGGTTCCAAATTTGTGACAAATCCCCCAGGGCTCACTGGACTGGCAGTAAGTCCTCCCAGTTTGATTTCCTTTCAGCCACTGAAGTGTTAGAAAAGTAACAACAAAGGCTCCCACGGAAAACAGCAGTTTTGTTTCTTAACAGTCCTCTCTACTCATGAATTACGTCTTTTGTTCCATGGATTTTTTTTTTTGTCAGATAATTTTAATAGTTTTCTCCATGTAATCTATGGTATGGTTTTCATAAACTGGCATAATCCTTTAAGGGTGTTTTGAGTGTAAGCCACTATTTCGCACATTTTTCCTCCTTCTATCCCCATCATCTGCCATAGAAAAGTTGATTTTATTTTTAAAAATTTCTTTAGCCTTTTAAGCTGTTATTTTCACTTTAAATATATGGTGTTTTATGTTATAAAGTTAGATCCTCTTTTAAAATAGTATAGATACATATAAAAACCCCATGCTCACTGAAACATTATTTTGTAATATTTCAGCATCAGTTCAATAAAAGAAAGTCATTTTTAGGGAGAAATGTATAGTCCATGCCATGCATTCAGTCCAGAAAGGAGGCTAACGTTTTAAATGAGGGAGAGATATTATGAGGAGAAAATAGTGGCTTTGGGGTTAGACAGAAACACCAGTACCAAACTGGTATTGCTCATTATAACTATTATTAAGAAACTGACAAACCTAAAAGACAAAGACAAAGTCAAACAACACAGCAGTATTGTTCTTACTTTTTTGTCATTCTTACTTTTGAGCATGTCTAAAACTCCCCTTTTAAATCAACTCATCAAATCCCAAGTGAATCCAGCACTCACAAAAAAAAAAAAAAAAAGAAATGATTATTTTATAGCCTTTGCTATAAAATGACCCACATTGAGAATGCAAACTGGTACAGCCGCTCTGGAAAACAGTGTGGAGGTTCCTCAAAAAATTAAAAATAGATCTACCCTATAACCCAGCAATAGCACTGCTAGGAATTTACCCAAGGGATATAGGAGTGCTCATGCATAGGGGCACTTGTACCCCAATGTTTATAGCAGCACTTTCAATAATAGCCAAATTATGGAAAGAGTCTAAATGTCCATCAACTGATGAATGGATAAAGAAATTGTGGTTTATATACACAATGGAGTACTATGTGGCAATGAGAAAGAATGAAATATGGTCTTTTGTAGCAACATGGATGGAACTGGAGAGTGTTATGCTAAGTGAAATAAGTCATACAGAGAAAGACGGATACCATCCATATGTTTTCACTCATATGTGGAGCCTGAGAAACTTACCAGAAGACCATGGGGGAGGGAAGGAAAAAAAAAGAAAGAAAGGTTAGAGAGGGAGGGAGAGACTCTTAAAAGAGACTCTTAAAAACTGAGAACAAACTGAGGGTTGATGGGGGGTGGGAGGGAGGGGGGGTGGGTGATGAGCATGGAAGAGGGCACCTGTTGGGGTGAGCACTGGGTGTTGTATGGAAACCAATTTGACAATAAATTTCATATTTAAAAAAAAATAAAGGTTTTAAAGATTTAAAAAAAATAAATGACCCTCATTGAAAGCAAAATAATTTTTCATCGTTACTATTCAAAATGCTAATGAAAACATCTAGATATATTTCCCAATATTCAAATTATTTCACAGTATTTAGAAGCAAAGACTGCTACTCACTACACATTTTCTCTTTGCTGTGATTAGCTGCTCCCATTACTTTGCAAATAACACATGGCACACATAGGAGTTCTGGAATATATTTTAATAACTCTGGGTTTCCTACCACTCATACCTGTCTCTCATAATTTGAGGATTTCATGCTATAGGGAAGACAAATGGGGAGATCTCTATATTTGTGGCCAGAATTCATTTCTAGGGATGGTTTAACTGTGTCCCAGTAATGCTGTAATGTATCTATTACTTATTATCTGTTTGTGACCCTGCCCTATGCACATCTACATTCTGCCTTTCTCTGTCTTGTTCTATGCCCTAGAAGGCTGACCTTGTCTTCTATGAGCATTTACCCAAGCTGCCTTGACGTCAAAGCTAGCTTCCTGTTTAAACACAGGCAAGTCAATGACAGGAATGGAGGGTAGTAAGAGAGAGTTTGGGTTATTTTTTCGCCATTCTTTCCCACCGTGTGCCATGGTTTCTAGTAGTGCCTGTATCCTCCCATGACTATGGACTATGACCTTGGCATAGGTCCATGCCTCCAGCTCTAACTGTACTCCAGTAACACTGTTTTTTGTTTTTGTTTTTGTTTTTTTTTTTCTTCCTCTTTCCCTAGGGCAACAAGTGCCCTAGGGAAATGCCTCTTTCAGTTGCTATTCTCTGGGTGCTGCAACATTCCTTTCTGGTTTCCTTCACCCTGCCCATAACTCTATCAGTGGTTCTGTATTAAAATCTTAGTTTGGATTCTGGTTCCTGAATGACTGACACAGCATGTAATAGCAATTAGAAACACTGTATAACACATTTGATTGTTAAGTTCTTGGACATAGAAATAAAGTGGGAAACCTAAGGAAGATCCTTAAGATGCGATCTGTCTAGAAAGTACTTATATTTGAAATAGCTTCAGTTTTGCTCTGTGTTGCTTCTCAGCTCCTGCTTTCCCAGTTACGATAACCAGCTTCTCAGCTGCTGGTTATCACCTGTCACCGCCAATGCCACCGTGCTTACTGTGGCAATAGCTACTCTTTGACCTTCACTCCTATAGTGAGGACCCCATGGCATACATTGATCAGAAACCTTTTAAAGTGGGATGAGGGAAGATAAGGCTTTTTCAGGAACGTAAATGAAAGACAGTTGAAGTTGCAGTAAAACTTGTGCTGGAATTTATCCAGCACTCCTCTTACTATTGAACCTTTATTTCTAATCCCAGTTGTGCTCTCTGGTTCTCAGCTTGTAGCTGGCTTTTCCTGCTCTGATTTGATTCTTCATTTAGTGTATTGGACTTTCCTCTTGTTTGGCTACTCACTTTTGATGCCCTTTAAATCTTACCCCCAGACCATAATATGCCAAGTCTAACACAGGAGCTACCATCTTTGTCTTCTCCAGTGCTGTTCCTGCCACCATCGTCCTTGGTTTGGCCTCTGCTAATGCCTTCACTTTGATCATCACCATCCCCACCCCTTCACACTTTCCTCCACCCCCATCACACACACTTGTGTGCCATCCTGCAGCCACCATCATCTCCACCATCAACTCTGTATTTTCCATCAACTGCCAATTGAACAGCCTGTTTCCTTCTCTATTTCAGCCCTTAAACTGAGCTCCCAAATATCTAGTCCCCATTGATAATGAAGTTTGGTATTTTGGACTTTGTTTTTAACACTGCAGACTTACTATAATAAAGAGAGGAACCTAGTCCTCAAGGATTCATTAGTTTGGCAGTTATAGCAGGTGCATATGAATATATTGTTCTCTTGAGAAAATAGGAATACACCTTTGATCACTTGGTTATTATGAGATAAATTTCATTTTAATAGTGTTAATTTTTTTTCTTCCTTTGGACTCTATTTCCAAACCAAAAACCCATTTATTTGACAATGGAGAAAATCTTATACCTTATATTCATACATGTTTTGTGCAGTAAAGTTTCTATAACAGAAATTCAATTTCCTGGTTAAGATAGGAGTAGAGTTTAAATAAGGTGATGAAAAAACTGAGTCTTATACATGTTGTCTTTCCTACTAAAACTACATAAAAATTGTCACAAATTACATCTTTATCTTCTACAACTCCAGTTTGTGATAATTCCTTGTTTATAGGGATTCTAGTGAGAAATGATGAATTAAGTAACCTCCTTATCAACTCTTCAGTGTTGTTTTGTTTAGTTTCCCCTCACTTTTTCTCTGGCACTATTAATTTAAGTCAAATTACACAATAATAAAAAAACCCCCTAAGTATAAAAAAAAAAAAAAACTATGAAATGAAGGAAAGAACCAAAAGAGAGACCTGCCAACTTTCTTCAGAAAATTTTCCCCAAATTCTGGGCTATACCATTCTGGGATCGCAGATCTAGTATATGATCTTTCTTGGGCGGTGTATAATATAAAACGTTTATTTTATTTTATTTATTTATTTATTTATTTTTTTATAAATTTTTTTTTTTCAACGTTTATTTATTTTTGGGACAGAGAGAGACAGAGCATGAATGGGGGAGGGGTAGAGAGAGAGGGAGACATAGAATCGGAAACAGGCTCCAGGCTCTGAGCCATCAGCCCAGAGCCTGACGCGGGGCTCGAACTCACAGACCGCGAGATCGTGACCTGGCTGAAGTCGGACGCTTAACCGACTGCGCCACCCAGGCGCCCCTAAAACGTTTATTTTAAAAAATGAAATTAACATGATCCTGAGCTCTCTTAATAATTAGGAATCATGGAGAAAAAATTTATTTGTTTTTATAGTTTTACTTTCAAAGTTCAGGGTTACCATCTTTAAGAAAGTCAAATACAAACTGTAGATTATTCAGGAACAGTGAAGGGTGACTCAAAAGTTTGAAAATGGGACCTCTCAAGAAAGCTTAAAGGAATTAGAGTTATTCAGTGGAGAGAAAAGATGAAGGCACACTTGCCTTTAGGGGGTTAATGGGCACTAAATGTTCCTTTTTTCCCTTGAATGTTAAGAAGAAGGAACAGTGAGTAGCATATGTTAGTAAGAAAAGTAAAAGCCATGGTTTCTATGTGGACATTTTTAGAAACCTCTTTTCTGAAGTTCTTCAAAAGTAGACTTATTTGGAAAAAATTTCCAGCATTTCCCAAATTACATTCAGTAGAAGCACAGTTTTTCAGTGATACTCATTTTTCTAAGGTTCCCATGGTCAAAGATGTTCGGGAAATGTTTCGTATTATATTCCCTTCTTGGATATTAGCAATACACATTAGCATGTTGCAGGCTCTGAGAAGTCCTGGAAAGGTAGGAACTTGTTGAAGTCTGTTTAATGCTTAGGCAACACAGTTTATGTGCACAGGGAAGAATTCCTCCCCCACTGTCAGCGCACATCATATTCTTTAGTTTCCTCTAGGGGCCTGTTTAGGAAGCACTGGTTTAAAGCCTGGAGAATGAATTTCCAAACCTGTTGAGGTTCACTGTTGGCTTTTAAGATTATATTAAGAAATCATTATGAAATTGTGGAATTTAATCCAAGGGATGAATGGGAATTAAAAGAAATATGTACAAAACTATACAAAGAAATTACCTTGAGGTTGCATGAATGCTTTATGCTTCTATTCACATGAAATATGTGTACCAGGATGTAAACACAAAGGAAAATATACTGGTTTAACATATTTGGAGAACCTGAGGTTTATTTTATACTGTTAAAAGTATTCTTCATGCACTTGCAAAATAATGTATATGAAGTGTAAAATCTATTAAACTATCAGCCCATGACGTAAATGCCTGGATGCCTTCTGCATTAATCTTAGTACTGTGAAATAAACCTCAAGAAATTTTTATTATAGAAAGTCAAGGTGCATCTTAGCCCTTTTAAATTCAAAATCACGACACTTGCATTCAAATTATGTAAAAATATCTCTAAACAGCAATTAACTTAAATTTGGAGGAATGAAAGTTTCCTTGTAGGTTGGAAAAATGCCAACAACATTTGGGAGCTTAATTCTGTTACTGGGTTTCCCCCATGCAATGGTTTTTTTTTTTTTTTAATTTTTTTTTTCAACGTCTATTTATTTTTGGGACAGAGAGAGACAGAGCATGAACGGGGGAGGGGCAGAGAGAGAGGGAGACACAGAATCAGAAACAGGCTCCAGGCTCCGAGCCATCAGCCCAGAGCCTGACGCGGGGCTCGAACTCACGGACCGCGAGATCGTGACCTGGCTGAAGTCGGACGCTTAACCAACTGCGCCACCCAGGCGCCCTCCCCCACCCATGCAATGATTTATGTTGAGTACATTGTCAACTTACTATTGCTTTTAAAGTCATTAAATATTGAAATTTGTAGTACTGTAAAGAACTAGAGGGGATGTTGAATGTATGAAGGGTATTGAGTTATGTGTAGTTGTATTTAAAGTTTGTTGAATGGTTATTTTTCCCTTTGAAATACTAATTCTATCCCATCTAATTCTAATTATTTTCATTCTAGTGTTGACTTGGTTTAGTCCCTCCTTTTAATAAAGTAGACCACATTTTTCTTGTATTCAACTAAAAATAATGTGTAGCATTCAAATTGTGTAATCCAAGGACGAATAGACTCCTACAGACTAATTTTTATAACTGTACTTTGTTACCACTTAGATGACTGTGTACAGATGTCTGTGTCAAAGTGTTTAAATTTCATTTCAGTTTTCTCGTATATTTTCAGTAATTACTGAGTCGACATTAGACTCAAAACAACTATAAAATATTATTTTCATGATTATATTGAAACTTTAAAAATTACATTCTTTTTGAAAGGTGCTTGATTCATTCTGTTCAAGTTTTACGAGATAAATACTAGGGAAGATGGTGTAACTTAGAGATCTTGAATCTCAGGATATTAATAACTTGGCTAGTAGTAGTAGTTGTATATCTTTTAAAATTTACACTCTGTCAGATTAATTATAGTAAGACTTAACCCTAAGACACATACACATACATGCACGCACACACACATACATATCTTTGAGTAAGCCAGGAACCTTCAGTATTAATAAAATGTAATTTTATACTCTGTATAAGGAGTGTACAAGAAATGACATGGTGGTTTGAAGTCGGTGTATAATAAAGCATTGGCATCATTTATATTTCTAGGGGAGGCAATTATATTAGATTTATAATTATATTATTATATGTTTTATATTATATTGTTATATATGTGTTATTAATTTTATATGTACATTTTAAAGTGGAAACACAAGATTTAAAATTGAATGCCAAATTTTATTTTTTCCCTTTAATAATATATGTATTCATGACAGACATTGAAGCTTTTTGTGACTAAATTATTATTTTTTGAAAATGGACTTTACTCCCAATACAGTGCAACACAACTTTATCACGATTTCCATTGCCTTCAGGTTTTTCTAAAAATTGTTTTCTAATTAAGAAAGCATTTAATGAGAAGGGAGAAAACAAAAATAATACGTATTTGTATTTGCAGTATCGATAAGATTTGACATCAAGTCTCTATGGTTGATTGTAGAACTGCTGTATTTTTGTTGGTTCATAACAGATCTTTTAACGTTACTTTCAGACTTGGACTTTGGATATTTAATTTCCAACTTTCCTCAGTATTTACTTTTCTCGATTAATGAATTTCCATTGCTTTAGGGGGAAAAAGTATAAACATTACTGTTAGGTTTTTTCTAGCAAACAATTTCATTGTATTTTCTCAGTGGAAAGACTATTATGGAAGTTAAACTCATAACCATTAAGTATTGAAAATTGTAATGCTATAAAGAACTAGAAGGGATCAAGTTCTTCCCAGGTAATGCAATTTTGAAATAGATCATTTGTACCTACTCATACTTATTCATTGACAGCATGTCACTCTGTAAATACCAACTCACTTAACTGACCAGTGAATATATTTTATTGGGTAAAAAGCTATATGTGATTGTATTGACATTGGTATTTGTTTGCTCATAATTTATGTTCCAGTTTATTTTTGGTAACATCTATATATATTTTTAACTTGAAAAAACCTGCAAAAAATGCAGCTTGAAAAATAGCACCGACGGGCACCTTTTTAAAGGTCTTGGCAACATTATAGGAATACAACACTCAAATTGTAGAAATTCAAAATTTTAATACACTCTTGTGTATAAAACTCCGACTTAAAACATCTTTTCAGAAAGATGTCTGCTTTTTTAAGGTTATTATAGAGTCCATTTCATATTTGATATTATGTTGTATGCCCAGATAAAATGATTGATAGATTTCTGGGGTTACCTGTCTGTACAGCAGAAGGAGAGCAGGTAACGCTACTCATCAAAATGGATAGGTTCTAATATCCATAAAATGGAAGATAAAACTTAGGCTTCTGCTTGAATTAAATGAGCCACTGATGTAATTTCATGCAAGTCCAGTATACATTTATTCCATCTTTACTTCTGCCATTCTCTTCTTCCAGTCCTGACAAGGTAACTTTTGCATAGTTGACCCATTATCTGGATATTACAGCAGTTACTTTAAGTGCAGATGTTTATATTTTGGTCCTTAAAACCTGCCTGCCCCTGATTCTTATCATTTTTGTAAAAGTAAAATCAAAGACCAAAAAATACATATTCTTTTTTACTTTCTTCAATTTGGTTGCTTTGATGTGATCAAAAAGGTTAAACTCTGAAAATGCCCTTATCATATTAGTGTATTCTTTATGCTCCCTGCCTTCAAAGGCTAGATGTTCACACTATAGGCTGCAGGATCATAGTGAGATAATTAATTCATTATATACATATATACACATATATGTTATATTTTATAGTTATTTAAAGTTATAAAAATGTATTTTTGGTGTCTTATCCTGCTGTTTCAGAAATGCAAACCATAAAGATATATATTTTCTTTTTTATAAAGAAATATATAAAAAGCTCATATTAAGAACCATCATGGTTTGTTTTTTTTTTTTTTTTTTGTCAATCAGTACCTTTCTTTTATCTGATATTAGAGTAGAATGATCTGTTCCACATGTATGACATTCCCAGGTTAATTAGAGCTTAATTCCCAGGCAAAACAACTCTTCAAGGAAGGCATACATGTTTCAAATTATAGAAGCAAAACCTGAGACTTGGAGAGATTAGGTAATTTGCCAATGATCACACAGCTAGTAAATGCCCAAACTAACTCCAGTTCTAAGCTTGTTGCCCTTCCCATGTGGTGAGTCAGTTTTTGCCCTTTGCGCTAATACACTAATGCTTTTAGAACCTGCTGAGGTATTTTAGATAGTTTTCTTTCACACTAAATGGCTTCAGATTACTAAACCTTTGCATTGTGCTTTTTATAGATCAGTAGCCTTCTTCATTCTTGTTGACTCCGCTAGGGTTTATTTTCTTTGTGCTTGCACCAGGGCAGCTGAGCACTGTTGGAGGAAATCACAAAACGGGGAGGTTTGGGAACACTTTAAATTCACACTGACCAAGTACAGCTGAGCCCTCAGCACAATCTAGCAATTCTACTGCCTTTCTCTGGTTTCCCCTTCTGTGTAATGAGAAGTTCAAACTTCTCTACCTTCAGCAGACATGTGATTTATTCACTCTGTGTCTTATTATGAGCAGATGACCCCTCTTTCTGCTTTATAGAGAGAAGAAATCAGATATAAAATTGGTAAACTTTCTTGCCAGCATTCACAATCAACTTTTCTTAGTCTTGCATTAAAATCAAAGTCATCCTTTTTGAACACTCATGCTAGGTAACTTTGTTCTAGACATTGTGTACACATATGAAAAAACTAAACTAGTTTCTTGGTCTTATGGAGCTATCATTCCATAGTAGAGACAGACAGTACACTTATATAGGAGTTAAATATAAATGGTTATTTAAAAAATAAGTTCTAGGAAGAGAATAAAGCAGGTGATAGGAAGCACAGTGGCTGGGATGGGAGAAGGCAGCATACTAGGGTGGCAAGGGAAGATGCCTTTTGGGATGCAATATAGCATGGTGTTAGGGCATAGCCTGGCATCTGGATTCTACCACTTATAAGCTGCATAACCTTAAGCAAGTTACTTAAACTGTGTTTCTGAGTTTCCTCATTTGTAAATAGTTGGAACGTTAACAAGACCTTTATAATGGGGTTAATGTGAAGATTAAATACATGCAATGAGTTTAGAATAGTGCTTGGATTATAGGAAATGTTCAGTTGTATCTGGCAAATATCAATTAGCCTCCTCAAAAGAGTTCATTTGAAGAGGTTGTGAGGAAGGGGGCATTTACAGAGGTATGGGTTTAGCTAAGGGAACCAGCAGGAGATGGCAAATCACTCAGGTAATGGCAACAGTGGGAATCCATTAATTACTACCTTTGTCTGGAGAGACAAAGAGAAATGATGGGAAGATGCAATAGCTATATCTATGGTAGAGGGTCCCCCCCAACAAGTGCTGTAGTCATAGGGAAACTTGGCCACTGTCTAAAGAGTGGCTTGGCAGGGAGGAAGCTGGGAAGGGAAGCGTGTATAATACCCTGACCTCTCTCTTCCTATTTAACCTTTCAGCAGTGCACTCTACCAGAATTCAGGGGATAACGGAGGCTAGATGAGGCAGTCAGTGGAGGTCATACCTCCAAGGCACAGAGTAAGGAAGAGAAGGGCAGAGAGTAGGCAGTCAGCTATCATCAGATACTTGACCTGAGAAGTCAGGTAATTCAGAGATCAGGGGAATAGTGCCAGAAAGAGAGAACATCAATGCCCCGAAGAAAGGTTGCTACTTGTTGTTGTGCAGATTTTGTGCCATACAACTCTAACAGCTGGTATTAGAGGCTGTGTCCACAAAAGGAGAGAGATAAGTGTGGTTTGAATAAAATAAATAAGGTATATGGAAGGAGAGTTGCAACTGGAGAGATAGGCAGGGCCAGGTCATCTAGGTCCTTATAGCTCATGTTAAGGAGTTTGAATTTTATTTTACATGTAATAGGAAGACCCTGGGGATTTTCAATGAGAAAGTGGCTTGATCTGATCTGTATTTATCAAAGACAACTTTGGGTACTACCTGGAGATTGAATTGTGAGCTTCAACACAATTGAAGTGTAGAAGCAGGTGTAGAAGCGGGAAGGTTGCCATCGTAGACTCAGTGAGAGATGATGGTGGCTTAGACTATAGTGGAGAGTAGTGGATCAAATCCGAATATGTGGAAGTAAAGCCCATAAGGCTTTCTGATTGACTGTGAATGGGGGGGGGGGGGTTGGAGATGATGAAAAAAGAGGAATCAATGATGATTTCAGGACTTTGGCTTAAGTAACTAGGTATAAGAGATTGGCATTTACCAAAAGTTAAAGCCTGGAAGTAGAAGAAATATATGTGTTTTGCATGTGTGTTTTCAGGGGGTGGGGGAGTGAGAAGGGGTAACACATAGTAATTGTAGGATTAAGAGTTCTGATATGTCTGTGAGACAAACAGGTAGACATATTAAGGAGATAGTCCCACAGTCAGTGGTGAATTAAGGCCTCAAATACACATTAGGTGTCTTCAGCATATTAATGGTATTTAAAGCTATACAAAGTATAGTTAAGAGAATTAAGGACTGAGCCCCTGGGGTCTACCTCAATGTTGAGAGATACAACAAAGAGGTACACAGCATAGGAGCTTGAGATGAAGCTGACAGTGAAGTAGGAAGGAAACCGGGAGTGTTCATGACATGTAAATGTTTCAAGAATGATGGAGTGGTATCCTGTGTCCTGTGGAGCTGGACATACTACCTCCTTCTTTCAGTCGCAGGAAGCTTACCCTGAAGATAATTCTTTTTCTATATCATGTACCTTCTGGTCTATATTGGATCCTTGCAATCATCACTTAAATGTATTCAAATCTTTTCTCTCTCAAAAACAAAAGCCAAACCAAACCCAAAACTGCAAATCTGTCCCCAAACTCCAGATCCAGCAATTTCCCCATCCCTCAGTATTTCAGTCATTTCCAAGAGCTGTGTAAACTCTCAGTTTCTAGTTCTTTATCAACCAGGCAGTTCTTAATCCAGTTAATGAGTTGTGATTCTTTTGGTGGAAAGTTACTAAATGCCCAGCTAAATGTGACTTTTTTAAAAATGAAGATTTACTTTTTAGTGTAAAAAGAGACTACATGTGTAATTCAACAATTCAGGAGTGTTGATGCTTTGTGATCTTTTTGGGTTTTTCCTCATGGGTATAAGGTAGCTCTAGCAACTTTAAGGGTAGGTTTTCACATAGGGCATGTCTTTATCTCTCACTGTTTCACGTTTAAGTGAAACGTGAAAGGAAAACCTTTCAAGAAGCCACCAGCAGAGGGCACTCAGGTTCCACTGGCCAACACTACATTCTCTAGCTGCAAGGGAGGCTGGTAAAGCAGGGCTCTAGCATCTTTAGCCTCATTGGTGGGAGACAGGCTCTGTCAAGAGGGAAGAAAGAAGAGGGCAGTGATTGCTGGATAGGCAACAGAATGCTGGCTGCCACAGTACTCCAATATTTCTTCCACTAGATCCCTCCACCAAGAGTTTTCACATCAATTACTTCACTTGACCTCCCTTCTTTTTAGAAAATAGCTTCATCCTTTGGATTCAGGAGCACCACGCTCTGCATTCCTTCCTTATTGTCTACTTCTCAATGGTGTCCCATTGTTCTTAGGATAAACCCAAATCCCTAACCTAGCCTACCAGCCTGTGCATTTCATGACTAGATCCCCTGCCATGATTTCTGTCCTTCAGCCACACAGATCTTCTCTCACACACACACTAACCTTAGCACTTTCCTACATGCAATTTGGTCTTTACCTGGAATTCTTCCCATCCCTTCATCTAGTTTATGCCTATCTTCCAATTTCAGTTCAAAAGTCACTTCATCAAGGAACGATTTCCTCATTTGCTCCTACTGACCTCCTCTCTTCTGCCCCCTCTTTCAGTATTATAGTTTACTGTACTTTTATCTTATTCCTTTCATCAGTTTGTATATTTATTAGATTACCAATGAATGACTAAACTACTTGATCTTATAGCAGTGTCTGTTTTGTTCACCATTTTATTCTGAAAACTCAACTCATTGTGTAACTCAGTTAAATACGTAGTTGTTTAATGAGTGAAACAATGAATTTCATGTCTTTCAATTAACTACTTCCACAATTCTAATTTTCTGTTTCTACTTTGCTGGGGATTAAGCAGATCCCCAAGCCCTTTCAGGTGTGTGTGTGTGTGTGTGTGTGTGTGTGTGTGTGTGTGTGTGTGATGAATGTCATGGCAAATTGGCTTGGAAAGAAGTATTGGCAACTATTGTAACTAATCACAAATTCTGTGACATTTATTTGGTTGATCAAAGCCTTACGTGCTAATTTTCTCATTCCTGAATTTGTTATGGTAAACAAATTAACAAATAGGTGGCTTCTAGATCAATGAGATATTATTTAATTTCTTATTGTAGAGAAGATCATAGAAAATTATGGCAGAGTTTTCTTTCCTCACATTTTTTTCTCATAACTGAAGTATTCTGAAGAAATATTAATGTCTGATTGCACTTAAAGAAGAAAAATAAAACTATTACCATTACTATATTTATGATAATTTTATGCTATAATGATAACCCATATACAGATACATTTCAAAAGAGTGTTTATAATAGGTTTGAGTGAGAGGCAAGTCTTGAATAATTAGGAGTTAAATACTATAATAGCACTTTTTGTAAAGGTGTCACATGTGTATTTTTATTTTATTTAAAAAGCAATTATAATCAGGGATTTTATTTATAAAGCTGTTATCCAGGGTTATTGGAAATTTTTGAGCTTTTATTTAAAATAAAAATACATGAGAAGCAATTATTTTTCTAGTGTATGTGTATGAAAGTTGGCAATACAGAATTATTTTTTGCAATGAGAATTCTTAGATACATACCTTAAATAGTAATTTTAAAAATCAATATTTATTAATTAACATAATAACTAACACATATTTAGAAAACGACTAATGTAAGCCAGGCACTGTGGCAATAAGTGTTGATTATAAAACTCAGAGTTGGAATACTTTTATAAATCATGTAAGAATTTTTATGTGCTGTAATTACCCTTTGAACTTATAACAGTGTATTATAGACATTCTTAGTTACTTGTGAAATATTCCTAAGTTTGCTGAAGGCAGACTTAAGGAAATAAACAAATTATATTGAATTAAAGGATCCAACATGTTTCATAACTAAGACAACCAGTGTGGCCTCCAGAAAGTTAAGGGGGTTTGGTGCTTAGTTGAAGAGATCAGACATATATAAAAATGATAAAAAAAAAAAAAGGGATAGTCAAAGAAAGCATTCTCTAATCTTTTTCTTTTCAAACACTGGCATCCCCTCCTCTTGTGCTGGTTCAAAGTACTTAATATTGATATATTAAAATGTTGGAGGTTGTGACCTAAATATTACCTCAGAGCTCAAGGACTGAAGGCACAATTAATTGATTTTTTTTTTCCCCCTGGGAACCATTAGAGGTAGAAGTACTAACCAGTAGGTTCAGCAATTGGTTGTTTGTGCTTTTCTTTTTCTTTCTTTCTTTCTTTCTTCCTTCCTTCCTTCCTTCCTTCCTTCCTTCCTTCCTTCCTTCCTTCCTTCCTCCCTCCCCCCTTCCTTCTTTTCCTTCCTTCTTTCTTTCTTTCTTTCTTTCTTTCTTTCTTTCTTTCTTTCTCCTTCCTTCCTTCCTTCCTTCCTTCCTTCCTTCCTTCCTTCCTTCCTTCCTCCCTCCCCCTTCCTTCCTTTCTTTTTCTTTCTTTCTTTCTTTCTTTCTTTCTTTCTTTCTTTCTTTCTTTCTTTCTTTCCTTGTTTCTTTCTCTCTTTCTTTCTCTCTTTATATTTGTACTGTTTGCCAAAAGTTAGATGTAGTCTATATTGTGGACTTTATATTTTCTTGTCCCAGACAAAAGTTGAATCTACCAAGGGTAAATAAATTTTAATTTGGTTGTAATCAGATTTGTTGGTGTCTATATGATAATAAAAGAGAGATTTTCAGGGATAAATAGTTTTAGGGATAAACATTGGTCTCAAGTGACCTTGGTATTCCCACAATGTAAAAAGCTGTCTAGAAATTCTCTCTTTCTACACCTAAAGCACAATTCAGCCCATTCTGTAAGCATCTTACAGAGTTGAGTTTGACAGGGACTTTAGGATGTTTCCCCAGAGACATCTAGACAGCATCCCCTCACCAAGATGAATCAGAGAGAAAGGCAGGAGTATGGAGAGACAGGAGTTTACACATTATTGAGTGCCAGGGAGGTCCATTATAAGCAAGTCAGATACATCTCTCAGTCAACTCTAAGCAGTTAACACCTATATGAGCTTTGATGTAAGGAAATCAATCAAACAGATTGCTATGCATGGCTGAAATCCTTGATTCTGAATTGAAAGGATGGTAAAGTACCAAATTCAGTTAGAGCTTTTAGTGAGTACTTGGGGAATTTTACACTCTAGCTAACCATATGGGTTTCTAGTTCACTTGGGAAAATGAACTTGTGTGCACTTGTACCTAACAACACATTTATTTCTATTCTCATTTTTTTTGAGCCCTTGCATTAGCCAGACATTGTGCTGCATTTTACATGGACCACATCACTTAATTCTCATATGCGGAAGATTCTACTATCATGACCATTATAGAGATATGGAAACTGAGGTATAGAAAAGTTAGCTTACGGGGCGCCTGGGTGGCGAAGTCGGTTAAGCGTCCGACTTCAACCAGGTCACGATCTCGCGGTCCGTGAGTTCGAGCCCCGCGTCAGGCTCTGGGCTGATGGCTCGGAGCCTGGAGCCTGTTTCCGATTCTGTGTCTCCCTCTCTCTCTGCCCCTCCCCTGTTCATGCTCTGTCTCTCTCTGTCCCAAAAATAAATAAACGTTGAAAAAAAAAATTTAAAAAAAAAAATTAAAAAAAAAAAGAAAAGTTAGCTTACTTAATTTCACCCAGTTAGAACATCACTTGACCCCAGTGCCTACTTTTCATCATAGCACTATGTCATACGTGTAGTAGTTTTTCAATACATATTTGAGGAAAAGAGTAATAACTCAGAAGTCAACATTAATATCATTCTTTTCATTTTCAAGTTGGTTTTAGGATTGTTCTATAAACATTTGTGATTTAATCCACAAATATTATCAAATCACAAGCCATACACTCACAAAAGAAACTAGAAAATTTCTCTTCTCATGTGATTTTTTTATATTTTGAAAGTGTACTGTAATATTGTGTGAAAAATCTCTCTCCTTCCCTTGCTTCTCCTTTTCTTCTCTTCACCCATTGTTTTAAATTTTTGAAAACTATATGAATTTCTTACCACTTAAATAGCTAATAGGTGTATGAGTTTGCTCAGTGCCTCAATTCTTCTGTAAAATGGGCATAAGAATATTACTTTATGAGGAGCGCCTGGGTGGCTTAGTGGGTTGAGCGTCCGACTTCGGCTCAGGTCATGATCTCACGGTTTGTGAGTTCGAGCCCTGCGTCTGGCTCTGTGCTGACAGCTCTGAGCCTGGAGCCTGCTTCCGATTCTGTGTCTCCCTCTCTCTCTGCCCCTAACCCATTTGCATTCTGTCTCTCGCAAAAGTAAATAAACATTAAAAAAAAGAATATTACTTTATGGTATAGCTGTGAGAAATAAATTAGATAAAGCCTGTAAAGTTGTGTTTCTCAGACTATCAATGGTAAAGTACTGTTTCTGGAATGAGTATTTTCCTTAAGGAAAAATTAAATTAAAAATTAAATTAAATTAAATTAAAAATTAAATTAAATAAAAAATTAAATTAAAAAAATTATAATTAAATGTCAAATTGCTGTAGAAATTTCTCAAAGCCTACTCTCATTTTTGTACGGGTTTCATTGCAGACTGATAGAGAATAGTTTTCTGAAGGGCAATAGTCCTTTGGCCCCATTTTGAGTGACACTGATGTGAAGTCCCAAAAAGAGTACCCAGCATATTAAATGCTCCATATGTGTTTGCATTTCCATTGTAAGCAAACAAGGTACCCATGACACTCTTAGTTCATACTTTTCTTGCTCTTTGTCATCCAAACTACTCCCTGAGGTTTCTCTCTTATTAGATTTGTACCACTTCCTCAACACCTTTATTGCTCTTGCTCATTTATTTTGAAAATTCTTTAAAATTTAACTCTCAGATTTGAGACTCTCTTTTTACATGCATTACCTTGAATTGTTAATTTCATTAGAAGGTCACTCCTAATCACTCCAGTAGTGATCACCAAATCACTCGTCCTGGCCTCTTCTGCTTCCTCTTTTGGTTATGTGTCTTCCCATACCCAGTCTCCAACTCAGGTAATTCTGCCTCCAAGGTGACTTTAATCTTCAGCCTTGTTATTATACTCCCAGATTAAGGTAACAACCTCCTACTGCTCTCTCTACCATCATTTTATTTCTGTTTCAAATTATTTTGTATGCAGTGGTTATTATCCCACCATTTTAGTACCCCATCTCTGCTTTAAATGATATTTATTCATTCATTCATTCATTCATTCTTAAATTTCTATCAGGAGTTGATGACTTGGTGTTTCCAGGGAAATTCTATGGGGTGTTTGTTTTCTCCTGAGGTTTATTTTAACTCCAGTAATAAGTTTTGTACCTAAATATTCTGTTCAGAATTCAAAATCCATCTCTTAGCTTCCTCCACCCATCCATCATTCATCTCTCACATTTTGTGTTAAAATTGTTTATAACTCTGGTCATGCACAATTGTTTTATGTAGGAGAGACATGATCTCCACCTTGCCTTAATCCCTCTGGGACATTTTCTTTGCTCAAATCTAGCTCTGTGAGAGCTAGATTTCCCAAACTAGGAGCTGAAGATCTTTGTGGAGTGCTAGAATTTTTTCCAGGTGGTCTGTGACTCTATATGTATCCCCAAGCATTGGTATTACTAACTATTCTAAATAATTAAAACTCCACTCTCACTAATAAGGATTATCTTGCTCAAAAATCTCAGTAGCACATTGTTTATTGTAAATAATTTGAAAATAAATCAGTGCAAAATATAAATCAAAATATGGTTTTTTTTCCAATTGCATTCAGACGTTTTCATATTCCACATTTCCTCCACCCTTAAAACTCCTAATTTATCTCTGATTTTTTTTCTCTGTTCTCTTCAGTACAGATCTATTACTCCTGCTGATATAATCTTCTCATGATATTTTACATTGGGCACATTCAGTTCCACATTTCAACTTTAACCACAGATGTTATCATTGCCTAGAATATTCTCTTGTAGTTTTTCTCTGATTAGGGTTTATTTGCTATTATTGTCATTATTATTATTGCCATCTTCATTTTCATCATCACTGAATGGACCTATGACTCATTTCCTGGGGGAAAGTATCTTGACTAACTTCAGGCAAGCAGTTTTTAATGGGTAATCGAATCCTTCAGTGTTCCTGATATTCTTTCAACTGCATATCTATGTGTGGCCAGCTTTTCTTCTAACATATCAAGAAAAACAACATATCACAGCAGACTGAATGCAGAAGTATATAGGGCAATACAGCTGTTTTACATGAAGCCCAGCATTAAAGACAGTTAAAAAAGTATAAACTAATACTTATCTTCTTACTGAATATTTTTGTTTCTGAAAATACCATTATTTTATATAAAATATGTTGTTAATATTAATAGGCAATGGATTCATTATTGTTATTTAAAGGTGAAGCAATACACAAATATTTTAAAATTTTCAAAATTTATTTTCTATTCTGGTTAATATCCATAGATTTATCCTAAATATAAAAACTCTTTGGAGTAGAAGTATACCTCATTTTATTGCACTTTGCTTTATTGCATTTTGCAGATATTCCATATTTTACAAATTGAAGGTTTTTGGCATCCCTCCATCAGGTAAGTCTATCTGCACCATTTTCTCAACAGCATTTGCTTCCTTCATGTCTCTGACACATTTGGTAATTCTCATAATATTTCAAACTCTTTCATAATTATATTTGTTATGGTGAATAGTGATCAGTGATCAGTGATGTTACTATTGTACTTGTTTGGGAGCCCATATAAGAGGTAAACTTGATAAATGTGTGTGTTCTGACTATACCACAGACTGGCTGTTCTCTGTCTCCCTCTCCACAGGTCTCCTATATACTGAGACACAACAATATTGAAATTAGGCCAATTAATAACTGTGTGATCGTCTCTTAAGTGTCCAAGTGAAAGGAATAGTGATCCATCTCTCACTTCAAATCAAATTCTAGAAATGATTAAGCTTAGTAAGGAAGGTGTGTTGAAAGCTAAGATAGGTGGAAAGCTAGCTCCTTGTACCAGTTAGTCAAACTGTGAATGCAAAGGAAACGTTCTTGAAGGAAATTAAAAGTTCTACTCCAGCAAACACATGAATGATAAAGAAGCAAAACAGTTTACTGCTTATCTGGAGGAAGTTTTAGTGGTCTGGTTAGAAGATCAAACGAGCTATAACCCTCCCTTAAACCAAAGCCTAATCCAGAGTGAGGCTCTAACTCTACAATCTAGGAAGGCTGGGAGAGCTGAGGAAGCTTCAGAGGAAAAGTTTAAAGCTAGCAGAGGTTGATTCATGAGGTTGAAGGAAAGAAGCCATCTCTATCACAGTGTTCAAAGTGAAGAGCAAGTGCTGATGTAGAAGCTGCAACAAGTTATTCAAAAGATCTAGCTAAGATAAGAAATGAAGGTGGCTACACTAAACAGATTTTCAATGTAGATGAAATAGCCCTCTACTGAAAGAAGAGGCCATCTAGGAATTTCATAGCTAGAGAGAAGTGTATGCTCGCTTCAAAGCTTCATATGACAGGCTGACTCACTTGTTAGGAACTAATGCAGTTGGTGACTTTAAGTTGAAGCCAATACTTATTTACCATTTAAACTTTTTTTAACGTTTATTTTTGAGAGTGAGAGCAAGAGTGAGAGAGAGTGCGCACAAGCGAGGGAAGGGCAGAGAGAGAGGGAGACACAGAATCCAAAGCAGGTTCCAGGCTCTGAGCTGTCAGCACACAGCCTGATGTGGGGCTCGGACTCCCGAATCACGAGATCATGACCTGAGCCAAAATCAAGAACCAGACACCCAACTGACTGAGCCACCCAGATGCTGCAAAGTGGTTTCTTGAGATGGAAACTACCCCTGGTGAAGATGCTGTGAAGATTGTTGAAATGACAGCAAAGGATTTAGAGTATTACATAAACTTAGTTGATAAAGCAGCAGGGTTTCAGAGGATTGACTCTAATTTTAAACAAGTGCTACTGTGAGTAAAATGATATCAAACAGCTTCACATGCTACAGATAAACTGTCTGTGAAAGGATGAGTCAATCAATGTGGCAGACTTCATTGTTGTCTTATTTTAAAAGGTTGCCACAGCCACCTCACCTTTCAGCAACCACCACCCTGATTAGTCGGCAGCCATCAACATTGAGGCAAGACTCTCCACCAGCAAAAAGGTTACAATTCACTGAAAGCTCAGATGATGGTTTTAATTTTTTAGCAATGAAGTATTTTTAAATTAAGATATATACATTATTTTTAGACATAATGTGATGGCATACTTAATAGACTACAGTATAATATAACTTTTACATACACTGGAAAACCAAAAAAAATTGTTTTACTGTGATGTTTATTTTATTGTGATGGTCCAGAATTGAACCCACAATATCTTTGAGATAATCCACAATTATTAAGAGTCTAAAAATGTCCAGGGACCAAAAACCTTGAGAACTATTTCTTTAGCATTAAGATGTAAGGGATGTTTTGTTACTATATATCTGCTCATACTCCCTAGTTTCATAAGTAATCATAGATATCTTTTACTGACACTGTTATAGAGAGTCATGTTATATATATTATCTCTAATCCACCCAGTAAACCTATAAATTAGCTTTCTTATTCTAGTTGTACAGATGTGGACACTGGGATTTAGAGAAATTAAGGAATCCCTCAAGTTTTCCCAGAAACTAAGTAGTAGAACAAGACTGCTGGTTGACCCTAAATTCCTAGTATTTTTTTACTATTTAACACTACTTTTTATAAATGCTTATTATTCCTGAAACTACTTCTTGGACCACCAGTTACAACTCCGTACACAAAGAGTTAATGAACAAAATGATTGTTGAATACATATGGACAGCCCATTTTTCAGGAGCCATTGACGGCAAAGGTCAATCTTCAAATGATATTTCTCTTTAGAACTATTTTTTTTTTCTCTGAATTATTTTCAGGTCTGGATTGCCTCCTGTAGGCAGTGAGGTATTGGTTTTGCAAATCAATAGGTTTCAAAGAATGAACACAATTCATTCAGCTTCTACTTGAAGTAAGCTTTTGAAACTTAATTCTATGTTAATTCACCAGTAGATCCTTAACTTGATCTGGAAACATTTCATAATTCCATTTCCCGATAATATACTTAGTGATTTCTCCACAGAAGAATTAAGATTTTCATAGTTATCAGTGCATAATTAAGCTTTGTTCAATTAACTGGCCTGCTGCCATGCTTGCAGGGTGCTGTGTCCTGCAACTCAGGAAACTGACACAGCATCACAGAGGATGCTGGCTTTTGTAGACTGAGCCAACGTTGAAGACATAATGCTTAGGGAAAAAAAAGAATGAATAATTGATTTTATTTGTTCCTGAGAACTTCTTGGAGGAAGGAGCTCTGCAGGACAACTGACTCATCTTGTAGCAACCTTATATAAACTTTGTGCTGGGGAAGATCTTGGTAGGTAAGACATACGAGGGAAGCAGAGAGAAGAGAAATACCCCAACCTAGCATACAAAAAACACGGGATTAATCTGGGGAAAGGAATTTGTAAAAAAAGGTAATAAATTTAGTTTCAGCCAACTTTGATGTAAAGGCTAGACTTTCAAATGGAAATGTCAAATAAGCAGAAATTTCTGACTGAGCTTAGGGAAAGAACAGGATGGAATTTATAGAAGTGAATGTTTTAAATTAGCGGTGAGAGATGAAGCCATACTTTTTTTTTAATGGAAATCATAAAGATCTAGCTTAAAGAGATGACTGCTAAATCTTGTACAAATCCTATGTTAGACTGAAGGAAGGAACAAGATAAAAATGGCAGAAAATGAAGTGTGGTAGAACATGCAATTAGAATATGCAAGTGCCTCTAAGGTCTAGTGAGAAAAAAGTTTTGGAAAAGAGTATTTCATCAACAGTATAAAACGTTCCAGAGAAGATAGACTAAAGAAAGGAAGAGAATATCATACTTGTTAATAAGGAAGTTATTGGTGACTTGTGAGTTGTTGATGTGAGAGCTAGATCCTACGTCAGGATACACAAGAATAGAAATAAGATGATAACTTCAGGAACTAATGGAAAGAAAACCATTATAAATAAAGATATGAAAATTGACAAGGTTATAGAAAAGACTGATAAATGAGGTTACAATGATGCATAGTTGACTTGAAAGAAAAGTTTCATCATCTCAGGTTGTCTACTAGACACATAGAACATATATTCATTGAGCACCTGTGGCATACAGGCACTCTTCTAGGTACTTGGCATACACCAGTGAAAAATATGAACCAAAATCTTTATGCTGTGAAGCCTGACATCTTTTTTGAATACTTAGGCTAATTGAGCACCATTAGAAGCACTATCCTGTTATGTATATGCCATGGTTTGCTAATAAACAGGAAAAAAAAAGATAAAAAATAAAAAGCCTTGATACAGGTAAATACTCACACATCGGCCAATTTCTAGGTAGAACATGATACCATGCTGTCTCCATGTCCTGTTTTGTGTTCTAGATATATTAACATATCTCTGCCTTTACTTGATTTGCCTATAAATGGAGAAAATGTTTTTAAGTTATTATGAGGAAGGAGGTTATTTTTGAATAGTTTTGGTGGAACCAAAAACTGGAGAAAGAAATATAAGCTATCAAAAAATCACCACAAGTCATAGATCGTTATATGTGAAAACAATTTTAAATTTAGCTGTGGAAAACCACAGAAAATTAAAAAAATAAACTCACAGATGGTAGACAACTTTTAGAAATACTGTAATAACACCTCACTTATCTAACATCGTCAGGGAATTAGCTGTTTCACATAAGTGAATTTTCCTATTAAATAGAATTACAGATTTAAGCACCAGTTTGTATGGAAACTTTTCAAAAATGGGTTAGCAAATTCCTTGCCTTCTTTATTTTTATAACATATATTTTGAATAAAAAATAATGCATGATCATTATAGAACATTTTTATTTTTTTTTTTTTAATTTTTTTTTTCAACGTTTATTTATTTTTAGGACAGAGAGAGACAGAGCATGAACGGGCGAGGGGCAGAGAGAGAGGGAGACACAGAATCAGAAACAGGCTCCAGGCTCTGAGCCATCAGCCCAGAGCCCGACGCGGGGCTCGAACTCACGGACCGCGAGATCGTGACCTGGCTGAAGTCGGACGCTTAACCGACTGCGCCACCCAGGCGCCCCATATAGAACATTTTTAAATAGAGACATATAAAGGAGGATATTAGCATATTTCTAATCCCATCATTAGAGGTAATTAATATCAACATGATGGTTTATTTCCTCTACATCTTATTATTTGCATTAATTTAATATTTTGAAAAAACCGAAGTATTTTGTATCTAGTATATGTCACATAAATTTGTGAACATTTTCCCACATCATTAACTATTCTTGGAACATATGATTTTTAACAGCTGCATAATATTTCATCAAATAGATATATTAGAATTATTTTAAATATATGAATACTGCTAGTCATTTAGGTTGTTTCATTTTTTTATAATTATAGTTTATGCTACAGTGGATAACCTCACATATCTCTGTGTAGATCTATGACATTTATTTTTATTTTTACTGGTTAAATGAAATTTTATTTTATTTTTTTACCACGAATGATGATATATCTTATCAATTGCTATTTTTTTAAGTTTTTATTTAAATTCCAGGTAGTTGAAATACAGCATAATATTAGTTTCAGGTGTACAATATAGTGATACAACATTTCCATACAACACATCACAAAAAGCACACTCCTTAATCCCCATCATCTATTTAGCCCATCCCCCCACCCACCTCCCCTCTGGTAACCATGTTTCTTGGTTTGTCTGTCTCTCTGTCTCTCTCTTTCCCCCCTCCTTTGCTTGTTTTGTTTCTTAAATTCCAGGTATGAGTGAAATCATATGGTATTTGTCTTTCTCTAATGATTGTGCTTAGCACAATACTCTAGTTGCATCCACATTGTTGCAAATGGCAAGATTTTATCCTTTTTTATGGATAAGTAATAGTCCATTGTGTGTGTGTGTGTGTGTGTGTGTGTGTGTGTGTGTGTGTGTGTGTGTCTTTGAGTGTGTATTACCTCTTCTTTATCCATTAATCAATCAATGGACACTTGGGCTGTTTCCATACTTTGGCTATTGCAGGTAATGCTGCTGTAAACACTGGGGTGCATATAGACCTTTGAATTAGTATTTTTGTATCTTTTGAGTAAATCCCCAGTAGTGAGATTGTTGGATCATAGGGTAGTTCTATTTTTAGCTTTTTGAAGAAACTCCATACTGTTTTCCAGAGTGGCTGCACCAGTTGGCATTCCTATCAACACTGCAAGAATTTTTTTCTCCACATCCTTGCCAACACCTGTTGTTTCTTTTTGTTGTTCATTTTAGGCATTCTGACAGGTGTGAGGTGATATCTCATTGTAATTTTGATTTGTATTTCCCTGATGTTGAGTGATGTCGACCATCTTTTCATGTGTCTCTTCGCCATTTTTATGTCTTTTTTGGAGAAATGTCTGTTCATATCCTCTGTGCATTTTTAATTGGATTATTTGTTTTTTGGGAGGTGTTGAGTTTTAGAACTTCTTTATATATTTTGGATACTAACCCCTTATTGGATATGCCATTAGCAAATAACTTCTCCCAATTCCATAGGTTGCCTTTTAGTTTTGATGTTTCCTCCACTGTGCAGAAGTGGGTTTTTGTTTGTTTGTTTGTTTGTTTGTTTTTTGTCTTTGAGACAGAAGGAGAGAGTTCATGTGTCTGTGCATGCATGCGAATACAAGCACCGGAGGGGCAGAGGAAGAGGGAGAGAGAGAATCTTAAGCGGGACTCAATCCCACAACCTTGGGATCACAACCTGAGCCGAAATCAAGAGTTGGATACTTAATTGACTCAGCCATCCATTTGCCCCCAGAAGATTTTTATTTTAATAATAATTTTTTTGGAAGTGGAATTAGTGGGTCAAAAGATAAAGATATTGTTTTAGACTTTTAGTGCAGTTGGTCAAATGTTAGTACAAATTGGTCAAACCTTGACTTCAGAAAGATATTGATAACTAATATTTCTATAAGAAATGTCTGAGAGTACCCATTGTTCTATGTTCTTGCCATCAGCAAGTGTTGCTGTCTTTGCCATTGTTTTCAAGCCATGTGCTACATATTATAATGACTCAGAGTCATCATTGTGTATGTAAGTGAGATAAATGAGATAATGAAAGGGAAAGCGCCTAGAATATTCCTTGGCACATAGTCACTAATTATAAAATAGCTACTTAGGTCACAGTTATGGTTGACACAATAAAAGTTTCTTATTCACATTTCATTACGGATCAGTGAAGAATCTGCTTGATGTAGTCATTCAGCGATCCAGGTTTCTTCCATCTGTTGGCTCTACCATTACTCAGGGTCTCAGAATCCTGTTTTTATTGAGATATAATTGATATATAACATTGTATAAAGTTAAGGTGTACAATGTGATGATTTGGTACATGTTTATAACTGAAAAGTGATTACTGCAGTAGAGTTAGTTAACACTTCCATCACCTCACGTAATTATTTTGTGTGTGTGTGTGTGTGTGTGTAGAACATTTAAAATCTCTCTTAGCAACTTTCGAGTATATATTACAATATTATAGTTAACTATAGTAACCATGCTGTATAGTGCACCTGTAATAAGTGAGTTCAAGCAATGCAATTTCATATTATGGTTGAAAAAACTAGGTATAAAATATGTTCTAAATGTCCACTGCAATTGAATTAAAAATTAGCATATAATAAGGAAATTCACTATGTATTCTGGAATTGAACCAATTTTATTTGGTGTATGACTAGGATATGGTAGGGGTGCCTGGGTGGCTCAGTTAGTTGAGTGTCCAACTTTGGCTTAGGTCATAATCTCACAGTTCGTGCATATGAGCCCCACTAGGGCTCTGCACTGACAGCTTGGAGCCTGGAGCGTGCTTCGGATTCTGTGTCTTCCTCTTCGCCCCTCCCCCCACTTATACACTCTTTCTCTCTCTAAAAAATAAGTAAACATTAAAAGAAAAAGAGAGAACAAATGACTAAGGTATGGTAGAAAGAGCTACTTTGGATTCCACTACTACTAGGTGTTTTAATCTGAAAAGTGTTTTATAATATACTAAAGTGTTCTGTCTCCATCATAAGGTTGTCAGACTTAGGTGAGACAAAGTAGTCAGAAGAAATAAAAAGTGTGGGGTGCCTGGGAGGCTCAGTCAGTTAAACATCCAACTCTTAATTTTGGTTCAGGATCTTGATCTTACAGTTGGTAGGCTTGAGCCCACATTGGGTTGTGCACTGGCAGTGTGGAACCTGTTTGGGATTCTCTCTCTCTCTCTCTCTCTGTCTCTCTCTCCCTCCTCCCCAACTCTCTCTCTCTAAAAAATAAATAAACTTTTAAAAATTTAAAAAAAGAAAAAATGTTATCAAAACTTAAGGTAATACTATTTTATTAAATAATATGCTATTTATACTTTTTGTAAGCTCTTAATTTTTAATCATCTAATTTTTCTAACTACTTGGATATATTTTACACAAAATTACAATAATTTATTCCTGACATTATAATAGATAATGCACCTTTAAAATATTTTCTAAAATATCTCTTCAAAGAGAGCAATATTTTCAACATCCAACTAGGCCTTTGCCTGGGAGTTGGCCCACAGAAACATAGCAATACCTCCCTGATTGTCAATTAGTTCTCCCGCATCCACTTACCCTGATGGTTGCCTCCCCTTCTCTGATGATTCCTGGGAAAGCAGCACCATTACATAGACTAATATATGTTTAGTTAGCCAGTTAATACTATGGCATTTCAAACGCTTCTTGGCTTGTAGCACTTGTACCTATAACCTTTAAAGATTCCGGAGAATATTCTTAGGGTAGTTGGATTGGAACTGGCATTTGAGGGATGTTTGTGAAGAGAATTAAGTCTTCAAAATGTTGGTAAATATACTCCAAAACACTTCTTTTTTTTTCTTAAAGGAATTCATTGGCATTTTGTACAGTCTCAATGTCATGTAACCCCCACCTCTGTCTAGTTCCAAAACATTTTCATTATTCCAAAGTAAAAATCTCTTACCCGCTAAGAAGTTTCTCCCCATTTCTCTCCCCAGACCCTGGCAACCACCAATCTAAATTCTGTGCTTCTTAAAACTTATTTGGAAATAATTTCAAATTTACAAAAAGTTGCCAAGTAAAACTAGGACAAAAGACACTTGTATATGCTGTATCCAGAATCACCTATTGTTAACTTACTACCGCTTTTACTTCCCTCTTTATATATGTAATTATTATAATTATATGTTAATGATAGATGTGTTTATTTATAATTATATATATACTTATATATATAGGTATAATTATATATACATATATCTAGGTATAATTTATTTTCTGAACCATTTTGAAAGTAACCCTCAGGGTGATGGGTATTGAGGGGGGCACCTGTTGGGATGAGTACTGGATGTTGTATGGAAACCAATTTGACAATACATTTCATATTAACAACAAAAAAAAGAAAGTAACCCTCAGACACCTGTGTGGTATCGACAGATTTGCCTTCTTGAGAACTGACTTACCTTCTTGTACAAGCCAGCAAGGGTGCATCTAAAGCATAGATGAGGCTGTTTCTCTCATATGCTCAAAATCCAATGAAGACTCCTTTATTCTACAGAGTAATTACAAACCGCTCTACAGGGCATTCAGAGTGCTCCACACTCTGTCTTCAATCTTGTGTCCTACCTAGTCTGGTGCCACCATTCTCTTATCTGTCATCAGCCCCTCCTATAGTGAACTGCTTCTGATTACCCATGTCTTGCATCATTTTTCTGGAGATTCCTTCTTCCAGATATATCCGTCTCTTTATCTCATTGTCAAATTCATCCATGGCTCAGCTTAAATATTTTTGTTACAGCTTCCCTGACCTCTTTCTCCAACCCCTAATACTGTTAGCACTTATAGTGTAAGGACTAAAGCATGGATTTGTCTGATTGAATTCAGTTTCTGTCACTTTTTAGCCTTGTGAGTTTTATTAATTTCCTTGTCTTTTTTCTACTGCTCACCTGTAAGGTGAGAATAGTAACAGTTCTAACCTCCCAGAGCTGTTATAGGATTAAATGAGATAATACTTTTAGGTGTCTGGAATAGTCTATGGAAAATAGTAAGCATTCTGTAGCATGTTTTTTCAGACATAGCTCAATATATTTCAGACATAGCTCAATATATATCAGTCTACCATGGTAAATTATGAACTTCTTAATAGTTAAAATCTTGTTTATTCATCTTCATATCTCCAGCCCAGCCTTCAGTACAGTTGACTCTTGGGTAATAAATACTGCTAATTCTACAGGTAATGCCTTTCTTAGAGTGGATTACAAGAGTTATCTCAAGGTGACACAACCTAAAATAAAAGCGAGATCTGCACTGAGGAGTCTTTAGCTTATAACTACTCATATAATCTATAATGAGCAAATAAGAATTGTCATTTATTTTAGGAAAAAAATAGGTATGTCAATTGATCTCCAGAAAAAGAAATAGAAGACCTTATCATTTCAGAAAAAGAAATAGAAGACCTTATCATTTCAGCAATTTATTGAGGGAAGATATTATACTTTGGGATACACCTGTTGGTTCAGGCCAGCCTCAAGGAAATAAAGGCAATTTTCAGGAAAGACTCTAGTGCAGTCAAGGTGGCAGAAGTATGAAGGAGATAGACTACAAAAAACACATCCATTAGAATAAAAATTTACAATAAGCCAGTAGCACTTCAGAATCATACAATAACTAAGGTCAAAATCTCTAATAGATATATTAGTCTTCTAGGGCTGCCATAACGAGGTACTGCAAACCAGGTGGCTTAAATAACAATTTATTGTCTCATAGTTCTGGAGGCTGGAAGTTTGAGATCTAGGTGTCAGCAGGGTTGATCCCTTCTGAGGGCTGTGAGGAAGAATTTGTTCCATGACTCTCTTCTAACTTCTGGTGGTTTGCTGGACATCTTGGTGGTTTGTATATGCATCACCCCTCTCTCTGCCTTCATGTTCACATGGTATTCTCTCCATGTGCATGACTGTGTTTAAGATTTCCCTGTTTATAAGGACACAAGTCATATTAGATTAGGGCCCCAATCTACTCTAGTGTGACTTGACCTCATCTTATCATGTCTGCAAAGACCCTATTTCCAAATAAGGTCACAATCTGAGATCCTGGGGGTTAGGACTCCAACATACATATTTTGGAGTGACATCATCAGCCCATAACAATAGACATTAGAGAACATGTTTAAAATTCAGTAAAGGCAGAATTTCAGTGTATTTGGTTATATTCTACTGCATCTTCAATGACCTTGTTTTTGATTTTGTTTTTCTGAGCTTAAGTGCCAAGAGTAAACACATTTATTGTTTCTAAACTTGTATCTATGATACCTGATATTTCTGTGGACTAGAGAAATTTCCTATCCAAATAGATAGGTTTATGATTGCTTAGAGATCATGAACCTGAACTTTGCTGAAGCAGGCAGGTTTGCAAATTTTAGCAGTGTTGACATTCCAAGAAAGAAGGTAATGAATTCCAACTTCCAGAAATTCAATCTGATTATTAATGCAGAAGTGTTTTGGGTTAATAGAAAACTCAAGAAAGTAAAATATTTAGAAGAACTGTGGAGGTATCATAGAATTCAGGGACTTGGGGAACATAGAATCCTACTCTTAAGAAAAGATAGTTACATCCAAAAGAAAGAACATAACATTCTCGGTCCCTAAGCAAAGAGATGGGACGCTGGTTACATTAGTGTATAAGATAAATTCGAAGAAGCATAGCTTCTTACTGTGTCCAGTGGTAAGATCTCTTACAATTTGACTATAAACTTAAAAACATGTCTATTTTTTCTGCTTTCTTTTTCCTTAAAAAGAAAAAAAGTCTCCTCTGTCCTTTTTATTATTTTGTCCTAATTTGTAATGTCTTTTTGAATGATTTTGTTGTTTTATATCCTGAAATCTTGCCCTATATAGAATATTCATATGTGAGCTATACAGGAAATGATGTCCTTTGCCCAGAGAGGATATTTAAGAGTAAAATTTGTAGTTAGGATTTATATTAAATAGTTAAAATGGAGAATTAGCTTCATTTAGCAAATTATATTTGAGTTAACCTTGAGGAACTTCCAGTATCTAGCATTGTGCCTTGGGTAGACAGAATTTATTAATATTTCCAACCCCCTTGGACTTATTAAAATGAGCTTCTATTCAATATTTTTATCTAAAAATTAATATTTTGCTTTTTTATTACTAATAAAGGAATAGGCTTACCTGGAATGTGAACATATAAGAAATGTCACAAGCACGCAAGTTCTTGGTGAATTTAATTACTGTGCCTACGGTATTGTTCTTAGTATTTTCAATCATCAACTTAAAAAAAAATCCATTGTTTATACAGTGTTAAGGCATTTTTACTCAGTTCTGAGTTTTTGACCCAAATAAGATAACAAGTTGTTCTTATCTTTCCTCTCAGGAATCTTTTGGCTTGATGTATCGCTCATCATGAATAATTAAACAGTGTTGGATTGTAAATTCCATCAAAACACAATATCTCAGAGATTAGTATTTATTTCACAAAAGACAGATATACTGAGGAAGCAAATGTGCCAGATCTATATAAAGCTTATTTTCAAGTGTGTAGTATGAAGTATTTTTTCATGTAATGAGAAATCAAAATCTTTGATAGCCAGAGCCAATAAGGACACAACTGAAATCCATGAAAGATCCATTATCCTTCCTTCTGTTAAGATCTCCTATGAAAAATTTAAATGTCTTAAAGTTTGAGAATTTAAGCCATTACGAAGTAAAAGAAATATTTAAAAAGCTGTATTGACCATTACTGCAAATTGAGAATCTGTACTGTCTCAGAAAGAGTACCTGAGCTTTCTAGAATAATGAAGCAAAGTTTCAAAGAAGGCATTGCTTACTCTGTTCATTTTGAATGTTGGCCATTGGGTTAAAAGTAGAGGTTAATTCTCCACTGTGGAAAATGAGCATTGAAATTCTATAAATGCTGATTTGCAGAAAAGTGTTTAGAATATACTCCACTTTTTCTACCTTGACCTTCAAATATGGACCTTGAATCCAGGAAGCAAAAATTATATGTCTGAAACTTTCGTGAAATAATTTCCACTTAAGGAATCCAAACCTTGAATACTACTCCTTTCAGATAGTGATACAACATGGTGTCTTCCAGAAAACTGTCACTCTTCCCCTTCAATTTCCTCACTTTCAATTGTCCGTTTGTAAGTAGGACTATTATATAATAAAACAAAAGATTTCTTTTTGCATTAGGCAATAATTCCTAGTCTGTTTTAATGTGTGCATTCCCTAGTCAGTCCCCAAAGAAGTATTCCTAAGTCAGCTTCTCAGCATCTTTTTCCTGGTCAAGAGGACAAGCCTGCTCTGTACTCTACAGCTGCTGAGATGCCAGCGGACTAATAACACAGCGCTCCCTTTAACGAGGTGGCAGATTTCTTACCTCTGAAAATTAAGAATGTTGGTCTCTGCAGTAATTTGGCACAGGGTTGCCTTTTCCTTATAAAAATTCTTCTAGTAGCAGCAAAAAGCGTGCCACTATTAGACTCAAACCTAGAACAGACTGGAATTAAAATATGTTGTTAACCTAGACCAAGTCTCTAGCGAAGTTTAGATCTCTGTGTAACTTTTCTTCTTCTTCATCACCTCCTCCTTCTCCTCCTTGATCATCTTATTATTTTGAAGTTTAGTTTGCCTTCAACTAGCATGAGGTACGATCTTTAGTGCTTTATAAAAGAATTGTCCTTCTTTTACGTGAAAACAAAAAAAAATAAACCTGAATTAATACTTTATTCAACAAACTATTCTGTAATTCATACACTGGAAAAGTGCCACATGTTCTGCAGAATATTGTATCATCCTAAAAAAGTTAATTATATTTAATTTTCTTAAAAATACTTGTGTCTATATTCATAGATATAGATATTTCCATGTAAGCATATAGATATTTACATATATAAAGTATATATCCATACATACAAATATACAACTTTAATGAAATGTTCAAGATTACTTTTAAGAATAGAACAGAAAAACTTGAGAACCACTTGCTTAATATAAATTTTAGAAGTTTTTCTGACACAGTTTGACTAATATATGCATACCGATTGTCGCAGTTTTCCTTGGTTGTACATATGTGTATTTAATTTATAATATGTCCTCATGAAATGGTATACATTATGCATAGCAAGTTAGCATGGTTTCTGATATTCTGACATTATATGTAAACCAAAAAAATAATGTTTACATTATCTTAAATGCAGAATCAAATTTACTGAAATAAAGTTATACCCTGGCTAATAAATTTTCCAAATAAGAATAGAAAATAACGACACTTTATTTTTTACTCATTAATTAAACTGTCAGGTGATCACCTCTACAATTATTAAAAGTTGTGAAAGATAGAATTTAGTTCATGTAATGTTATTGCAATAACTGTTAGTGTGGTCAGTGCTATTTATATATGTAACAAGTTACATGTGTCTGATGCTTTAAACTTTTTTCTGAAATGAATTACGATGTTGTTTTCTGATTAATTAATAATATCCTTTATGTGAGATAGTTATAATCTTTGCATATATGTATGTATGTATGTATGTATCTACTTCTTAGCATCTGATATCACAGCTCTCTTACCTGTCATTTAAATATGTAGAGTTGTTCATTATTGTTTTTATTTCCAAAATCCAACAAAATGTAGGAATTAGAATGAGTTGATCAAAAGCAGCACATCTCATATACTATGCTAATTTTTGCTTAAACCTGACTGCGTATTAGAACAAAACTTTGTGGCAGCAAGTACTACATCTTGTCCACCATTGAATCCTCAGATCCTTGCATGATGATTGATATATGATGAGATATTTGCAGCACACATTAATGAATGATTGATTCACTTAATGAACAACAATTATTACTAGTCATTCTTCAAGTTATGTTTAATCTTTTTTGACTAAGCACATTAGCCTTAGTAAACTTATAAAATTTTGGAAGTGATGTAAATACTTTAATCTTTGTATCAGAAACAGTTTCTAAAATAAACAAACTGCTAAGTGTTGTTAGAAATCAGTTAACTGGGTCCATTTATTAACTTAACAAGCATTGTGCTTTAAAAGAATTGGCGTTCAGTCTAGCTAATGGAATGAAAGGCAGGAAGGGAGTCATTTTCTTCTCTGAGAAATTAGTGAAGTCGACATAGTGTTATGATATTTTATGACTGTAGTTTTCTGCCTCCAGTGTCTCATAAATATTGATTACTTGAGAGTAGAGTGAGATAAGCTGGAGAATTACCTAAGGAGAAGGCCAAGAAGAGAACAAAAACCCCATGTGGCCGGAAGACATAATTCAACTTGGAAGCAAGCCGATGTCTCCCTTTGACCAGTGGAGCACAGCCTGAGCAGGCACTTTGTCCTCTACAGATTGCAGTAATACTAAAAGTTGAATATGGGTTTCCAGGGAAGTATTAGCAAAAGTCAAAATTTTATAAACTATATAAAATGATTTTTCATCTATTAATTTGTATATGGAAGAAAGGTTTGGATAAGCTTAACATTGCAGCTTTTAGGAGTTAAAATTATTAGGCAAGATAACTGCATACATAATTATAAATCTATTTTTCAAGTACTTGAAAAATTATTCTAAAAACTATGGGGTTTTTGGCTGTTTTACACCTGCTTGATTCTGGAGTTGGGGGTCCAGAAGGAATAAATACGATGGGTAAAGGTCTAGAGGCATGCAGCATTTAGGGAACTGTGTAATAAGTCTATATCATAGGTGATGGGATGAGACTAAGGAAGTAAGAAGGGCCAGAAGATGAAAGTTCCTTGTGTGCTAAGTAAAAAATATGTGCTTTATCTATCATTAAAGTGGAGTGAAGGGGTGCCTGGGTGGCTCAGTCAGTTGAGTGTCCAACTTTGGCTCAGGTCATGATCTTGCAGTATGTGAGTTTGAGCCCCGCGTCGGGCTCTGTGCTGATAGCTCAGAGCCTGGAGCCTGCTTTGGATTCTGTGTCTCCCTCTCTTTCTGCCCCTCCCCCGCTCATGCTCTGTCTCTCTGTCAAAAATAAACATTAAAAAAATTTTTTTAAAAAAAGTGGAGTGAAAAATTAAAGTTGTATTTTGAAGGGCCATTCTGACATCTCTATGGAGGGTGAGTGGATACTTTACCAGGGACAGACCAGTAATAAAATATTGAATGTTCTAGAAGAGGTGGAAAATGTATTTATCTGCATATAAAAGGTAGAGTCCATAGTACCTATTAGGAGTTGGAGAAAGAAGGAGGAATCTAAAGTGTTATCTGAGTCAAGCTCATTGTAGGAATGAATAGTGGTAACCCTAACCGAGAAAAGGAAGAGAGGAAGAACAGGTTGGGAAAGAGTTTGGAAGATTAATGTTTTTATTTTTTGAGGTTGAGTATCTGTGTAACATCTACATGGAATGGGCATTGTCAGCCAATTGGATATATTGCTCAAAATTCAGGAGAGAGGTCTGAACTGGAAAAGTGGACATGGGTGTCATTTACATATATGAGGAAGCATGGAAAATGAAATGAGACCAAGAATGAACCACTAAATAATGATGCATTTTAAGGGATAAGCATAGGAAGGGAGCCCCTGAAGGGACCTGCACTTGGATAGCAAAAGATAAAAAGCAAAGAGAATGGAAGCATGGAAGACAAAGGAAGAATATGCTTCAAAGAATTAATAATCAATATATTCATGTATTAGAGATAGGCCAAGTAAAACAAAGACAGAAAAGTGAAAATTGGATTTGAGAAATAGTATGTCTATTTTGACTGTTGTATAATGTATTTCAACAGAGTAAACAAGGGTAAAACCAGTTTCAAAAGTGGAGTAAACAAGTATAGGCTATCCTTTCAAGAAGCTTACTTTAAAGGAATGTAGAATGAGAAGGAAGTAAATAGAGCAGAATTATGTCATGGAATTGTATGTGTTTGCATGCAATAGAAAAAATACATAATAGAAGGCATCATTTGAAGACATAGAGAATAAAGTCTAGATTGGAAATGATTTGGTGAAGCAGAGTTCCTCAGGAAATGGAAGGAATGAAATCCAGAATATAGGTCAATATATATCTAGCCTTGAGTAAGAGTGAAGATGAAGCAACTAAGAAAATAAAGGAGGGAGAAAGTGGGGGAGGGGAAGAAAGAGGAGATAGAACTGATATATATAATAACATCTTAACCCAAAATATCACAAGCAAAAAGGGGAATTTATTGACACATACTTGTGTGTTTCAGGTTTCAAACTGGCTTCCATAGAGCTAGAACCAAAGGATCAAAGTCACTGCAGCTGTGACAGTCATGGTCTCTCATGGCACATCGTTAGTTTGGTGGTCACTGAGAGGTCTAGATCCCACTCCTCTCATTTTGGCAACCTCATGGGAAAAGACTCTTCTACTCCCTATGTTTGAATATCAAACCAGAGGAGTTCTGTGCTTGACTTTTCCTGGCCATGTGCCTGCCCCAGATTACAGACAAGGTGGAGGTGGGGAACTGTGGTTGACAACCCAGTCAAGACCACAGGGGATGGGATTGGGATGGGGAGGAACCATCAAAACAATCTGGGACAGGGAAAAATCTGTCCTCAATGAAGAAGATTTGGTATAATTTGAGATTGGGCTTAAGATCGAGGTAATGAATACACAATCATCTTTATTTTTATTTTTTGTTGTTTATATTTATTATTTGTTATTTTGTATATGTGAGGTTGAAAGAGAAATTATAAAAATGAGACAGATTAGAGTCAAGTAGGGGGCAGTGATGGAAATTTGCAACTCTACTTGCAATTGAAGAGAACTAGAAAGGAATCTGACCTGGATCTGTAAAGTGATGGACAAGTTGTAGGGTGTTTATTTTGTAAGATAGTTGAAAAGATACTAGATTTGGTTCAGAGGGATTAGAGTATATTTTAGTGCTGCCATATATTTTTGTATGAGTTAAGGTAACTCCTCTGACCCCCTATTATTTTCATTTTTCATTTATACAATTGAAATGTGAATCCCAAGGCTGGCCGCAAACTAGGTATTACATTATGGATTTGCAGACTCCGAATCGGATGAATGACGTTAAAGTGATATAGAGGACAAATGCATGACTTGCTTCTTGGAAAAGAAATGAAGAATAGGTTTCCATTTGAAATTAATATCTAACTTCCACTGAATGGAAAATGTAAAATAAACCAAAGTTCACTTTCCCTTCTCCAGTTTTAAAATATATTAAAAATGAACCTGCTATATTGGTGATGCTCTACACACAAACCCTCAGATTTGAATAAACTGATAGAAAATATAAGAAGAGGAAGAGGTCCAAGATGTTACTCATGGAGTCTGGAGAGATACTAAGACAGATTTATAGCAGTTGCTTTATGTATCTCATTACATAATTACCCAATCAAGGACATCAACAGGATTTAGTCTGATTAAATTTGCAGCAAATGTAGTAAATTTTCTAATTTATCAATAAGAAATCTCTAGATAATCTGGCTAGGTGATAGTTCTTGCTTTTTAATTATTCCACTTAATTAGTCGATCACTTATCTAGGTCTCTAAGCGCTTTCAATAAATGTTACTTGAATTTAGCAACTATGGAGCCTGTGAAACTACCTAGACTGCAGCCAAACTTCAGTGTTTAGTTCATTTGTTCATAACAAGGGAAGTAAAATAAGATCAACTGAGTAATTGAATAATTAATGTTTCATGAGCACAATGACATCGTGTGCGTGTATGTATGTGTCAGTGTGACCCAAACCTTGACATGGTGTTTATTATGTGTCAGTCTTATAAATACTTTCCATATATTAGCTCATTTAAATTTCACAAACATGCCTTGAGATAGTTATTGGTGTTATCATTACTAGTGCAGTGGTCATATTCTGGTTTTTTAGATAAGGAAACCGAGGCATGAAAGCTGACATTTAAACCAAGGCAGTCTGGCTCCAGAATCCATGCTCCTGATGATGCAATACTTATATTCTATATATAAGCTATTTTAAAAAAGTTTTCTATGCAGAATTTCATATTTTTCCAGAATTGTTAAGATTCAGTAATGATTCATAACAACTAAAGAAATATTTGCAGTGGAGTATTTTAAAACATTTATTATTTTTCTGACTGTAAGGTTATATGAATCATCATGGAAAAGTTAAAAAAGAAATTAAACATTACACATACACTATTGTGCAGAGCCAACAGCTGTTATCGATTGGGTCTATTTTGTTCTTTCCTTCTTATTATGAAATTATTTTTTTTATTTTACAAAATTTGGATAAAATTTAAAATTTTTTGTTTTGTTTCTTTCATTTAACATTTCATGAGAACCACATATATTTAGATGTCATTACATGTTCTTCAAATCAATATGTGTCTGTATATAACATTTTCATATGGGTGTATCATGATATATTAAATTAGTATTCTATTGTTGGGTATTTTATGAGTCCAGTATTTTAATATCTTAAATAATAATGTGATGATCATTGTTATGTATTTTGAAAAAAATGTAAAGATAGTTACTTAGATGTTGAATTGCTCAATTAGAATACATGAAGATTTTTAAGGCTCTTTGGAGGGTACTCCAAAATTGCTCTACAGTAATATTATTATGCCAGTTTGCATTCTCACCAGCAGAGTATGAAAGTATTCATCTCATCACACCCTAATTAGCATGAAAAGTTTCGATTTAAAAATCTTTGACACTTTGATAAGTGACAAAATTAAATTTCATTGGTACTTTAAACACTTTTTTTGAAACAGTTTTTTTAACGTTTGTTAGTCATTTTTATTTCTTGGATGAATTGCTGAGGTCTTTTATTATTTATCTCTTATTAATTTAAACATAGTGATTTTGTTTTTCAAATCGCTTTCCATCCTTTCTAAATTGTCATTGGTCTCCCCATTTTGTTTCTGGTGATGTTAGATGACATTTCACTTGTGTGTACTCAAATCAAGTGGACACTTATGTGTTATTTTTCATTCTGATGGTATGTATGGAAATATCTTTCTTACTCTTAGAATGTATTAATCTGTATACATGTCTGGGTGGTTTTACATTTTCATTTTTATAATTAAACTTTAATATAACTGAAATTTTCTTTTATATAAGGTGTGAGGAGGAACTCACATTTCTTTTCAAAGTACTTTTGAAATTACTAACTTATTCAATGTAATGGTTTAATATACTTGATTTTTTTTTCTCCATATGGATTTACCTGTCTCTTCTGGTTTTTGTAATCTTTTGTATTCCTAGCCCTCACTGCCCACATCTTTACAGATTCAATACACTATCAATACACTTGGATATTTGTATGGGCTTTCCTGTCCAAGTGAATTGTAGGAAAAATTTTGTTTCCTCAAAATATCACATAGGAATTTTAATTAAAAAAATGGGTTAAATCCCTTGGCTTTTTGAATGAGATCTATTTATTTTTAATGTTTCTCTTGGAGGCTGTTTTAGATAGAGTGCTCAGGGAAAGTCACTGTTTTCTTCCTCCCTCTCATTCCCCCTCCCCACATCCCTTTTTTCCCTGGGAGTATGGCTTACTCTGTCTGGCATTCCTTATGGGGATGGCTGAGATGACAGTCCCAGTTAGCCCCAGTCAGCTAGGCAGTGAGGTAGGGGGTGAACCACAGGGAGCAGAGTGAAGCCCAAACAACACACACTCAAAGAAGATCTATCTTGCTCCACAGACTAATCCTCAGGTTAAGGCTATACTCCTTTCCCCTAAGGAGAGGCAGCATTAAGAGAAGACATCAGATCAGGGGGCCCATGAGCACATGAAACAAAATCACATTTTTTTTTACTATTATCTAATTGAAATTTAACATTTCTTTAAATAATGAATGTAGACATTACAGTATATATCAGATATTTTCATGCCATTTATAGTTGGAGATACGTCCGATATTATTTCTGCTTATTATTTTGGAATTACAGTAAGTACTAGCCTATAGCTATCATATTTAATGCTATACTTTTTTTTTTTTTTTTTAAAAAGCATACATAGTGCTATGTAAAGAGTTTGGAAAATATGGTTGAATTTCAATTTAACTTCTTTCCTTCGTAATGCTTTATTTTATTTACTGTATTTTTTGATATTTTGAGAAGAGATTTATAGGTTCACCAGACTGTCAAGAAGTTCATTGCACACAAAAGCTAAGAACCTTAGATTGTAGTCATCAGTCTAGGGATTTGGAGCAAAAGTTGTGGAGAAAAGACTTCATAAAGCTCGTTAATTCCCCTTCTGTCTTTATCCCTCCAAAATCAAAGGGCTCTGTACCCTCCGATGCTACTTCCTGGATACCTGAACTAGAGATCTGAATCACTGTGACTCTCAGAAAGGTATTATTGAGCTCTAGTCAGTGGTAGGAGCAAAGCAAAAATATAATTCTAATTGTTCTTCACTATTTTATCCTTTTACACTTGTGGCTGGCTGTTTCCTGCTGAAGATTCATACCTGAGGAAGAGTGTCCTTTTCGGTTTTGGGGTTTCTGTTTTCCCAGTTTCTTTTCTAATAATCAACTTTTGTCTGATTTATTCTATTTTAACTAATTTGTATATGTCATTAATTTCTGGTCAAACAGAATTTTCTTCCTTTTAAAAATTTCAAATTAATATTTCTTAAAAATATGTCTAATGCTTAAGTTAGAAATTTAGTTTATTTTTAAACTTTTTGGATATATGCATTTAAGCTTATGAATATGCCTGTTAGTACTGCTGTGGATGTATTCAACAAAATGTATGTAGCATTCTCATTATCATTTCAAATCTATATATTTGCTAATTACCTTTATGATTTTTTCTTTGTCCCGTGAATTATTTAAAAGTACATTTATAAATTCTTAAATCAGGGGCGCCTGGGTGGCGCAGTCGGTTAAGCGTCCGACTTCAGCCAGGTCACGATCTCGCGGTCCGTGAGTTCGAGCCCCGCGTCGGGCTCTGAGCTGATGGCTCAGAGCCTGGAGCCTGTTTCCGATTCTGTGTCTCCCTCTCTCTCTGCCCCTCCCCCGTTCATGCTCTGTCTCTTTCTGTCCCAAAAATAAATAAACGTTGAAAAAATAAATAAATAAAATTTGAAAAAAAAATAAATTCTCAAATCATGATAAGGGGATTAGGAGATTAAAAAGTTTTGTTATTTTATTTTGTTTTGTTGCAGTGTGATTTGTATTATATCAATCCTTTGGTGTCTGTTAAGATCTGCTTTGTGGGCAGTTTTGTAGATGTTCTATGTGGGTTTGAAATAATATTAATTCACTAATTGTTCTGGCTAGAGTTTTGTACTTATTCATTAGATAGAATTATTTGTCTTTTTAAACTCTCCATGTTTTAGCATTGTTTTTGTTTGTTTTGTCTGGTAAATGTTAAGATACTTATGTTAAAATTGACAAATTCAGTTTTCATTTTTGTTGATTTCTCCTGATAAGTCTTTCAAGGTTTTTAATGTATTTTGTAACAATGTTATTGGGAACAAAAAGGTGAAATATTATTATGTCTTTCTAGTGAATTATTCTTTCTTATCACTCTGTATTATTCATTTTACCTCTGATATTTTTTCCATGTAATATATCTTCTTTGAGATCAATATAATTGCACCAGTTTTCTGAGTATTTGCCTAATTTCTTCTTTTTCATTCCTTTTTTTTATACTTTCTCCGTCATATGTTTTGATTGTTTCTTTTTTAAACAGCACACAGCTGTCATTTTAAATACATTCTAAGGGTTTCTATCTCTGAAATAATGTTTATTTAATGTATATTTATCATGGTTACTGACCCATTTGAATTTCTTCTTTAATCACAAGTTTTTGTTTTATTTTGTTGTTGTTTTCTGTGTGTGTTGTTTTTTCTTCTCCTTTTGTTTTATTTTGTTTTGTTTCCTTTTTTAATTCTTCTTTCCTGTCTTGTGTTTGATGACATTTTCTTTATCTTATTTTGTACATTTTATATTCTATTGCTAATTTTTAGTATTATATTTACATTTTTAAACATTCTTTCCTGCCAAAACAGTACCTAACATTAAATAGCAACTACACTTTTCTTTATAACAATATAAGAATCTTAGAATACTATTTAACTTTAATCACTACCACCTCACCATTTTATGTATTATCTCAACTTGTTTTAGAATTTTAACTTGTTTTGGTACATGTACACTTATGAGTCAAAAAAGCAATATTTGCGTGCAGAAAGAGATGAAATGTATAAATGATAGCATTTTTTATCATAGGATTTCCTGTATATTTGGATGTTTTCTAAGCAAGGTTAAAATTAGTGTGCATATATCTGGTTCATGTTTCTATTAAAATTATTAAATTATAAAGAGATTAGAGTATAGCAGTGAATTAGTCATAAGTACATAATAAGAAATATAATTGGCAAGAGAAGATTTTTTAAACATATTAAATCAGAATTCATTGCAAACATAATAGTTCACTGTATCTGAGAGCCAATAGAAAAGTGGAATAGACTGGAAGGACATCCAAGAATAAAGGAAAAAGTAACTTCTGATTAAATTATTTGCACTGAATTATTAAACAAAATGACTGCATGAATAAACTGGTTTTACAGCACTTTGCAACTAGGCAACAAGAGTGACATTTTCCCAAATTTGTTGTTGGTATTAAAATGCACAGACTTAAAAATATATATATATTCATATCTCTCCAGATAAATATACTTCATTTTTAAATTCTGGAGAGGCAAATAAATTACCTAAGAAGATGATGTCAACTCTAGTAATAAAATATTCAAACAATATTCATATAAACTATAGTGTTCTAAGCATAATCCTTCCATTTTTCTCAGGAATTTATTTTTAACCATTCCATATTCCTCTCTGAAAATTACTTGCACAGCTTTTTAGTTTGTTTTATAACAGTAACTTAGTTAAAATGCAAATGCAATTTTCTATATCTGAAAATTTAATTGTGTTAATGCAACCCTCTATTTGGGGCTTAAAACTTGGAATACTGACATTCTAGCATGGCAAATTGAGTGTCTTTCTAGAAGTCCTAATAGAAGGAACTTTCTGGATCTTTCTGCCTTATCCTCTAGCTGTGGGTCATTGTCAGCAGTCCCTGAGGCATCTTATTATTATACATCAATACGTATTTCTCAAGTAGTAAAAAAAATAAGAATTCCACTTATTGAGTTTATATTATATGCCATACTCCGTAGTAAAGTTTTACAAATAGTAAATTTCATTTATTCCCCAATATATGCCTGTGGGTATTATCAACCTCATTTTACGAATGAAGAAATTGAAGTTCAGCAACATTAAATATCATGCCCCAGGTTACACAGCTGTTGAGTCACTTGTCTGAGAATTCAATCCAGGCGTGTTTATGAGGTATGAACCACAGTCTCTGCCTTCTGGATATGTGCCATATTTTGCCTAAGTAGTGAAGGGATTCATTTTTACATGCTCCCTGGTCCAAAGAAAATAAAATGGGATAATTTTAGCATCTAATAACAAACTGCAATTTGTGTTAATCAATTGAACCTGCTAATAAAAATGGAGATCAGTTACTTAACAACTTTAGTGTGTATTCTTGTCTGTTGCAAATGTATACGGAGCGAATGATGTACATGAATTAATGTATGTATGTAATAATATCATAATAGCTAATGCGGTTAAGTATTTACCCTGTGCCAAAGTTAGAAGTGCCTTACATGTGTAAACTCTTTCAGTGCTTATAACAACCACATGAAAATGGTACTCTTATTACTTATATTTTATAGATGAAGAAATTGAAGCATAATGAGGTTAATTCTCTTGTCTAGGTCCACCCAACCAGTATATAGAAAATTGGAATTAAAATACAAGCAGTGAACCACAAGAATTTAGACATCAGGCCACTGCTCTATAAAACAAATACACATAGAAAAACATTTAAAACATACATAGTAAGGGCTGCCTTGGTGGCCGATTCTTTAGCTCAGGTCATGATCTCACAGTCATGAGATTGAGCCCTGTGTCAGACTCTGCACTGAGCATGGAGCCTACTTGTGATTCTCTCTCTCTCTCTCTCTCTCTCTCTCTCCCCCACCACTCTGTCTCAAAAAAAAGTCTTAAAACATGCATAGTGAATGATTTAATTTAAATGTATATAAAACCAACTTTTCCTTGGGGTTAATATTCTTGTTTTTAAAATTTTTTGAAAGTTCTAAAGATTTATAAAAATTGAAAAATAACTATAACAAACTTCCGTTTAGTCACTACCTCGCTTCAACAGTTACAGTGCTCTGCTATATCATAATGATCTATAGAATGTTCTAAAAATCCAGACTTGTCTGTTTAGTGGCTTGTGTGTGTTTTCAACTTGTTCTTCTAGTCCCTGTTTTTTCAGTTCCTTTACATCTGTCAGTATTTAGTATCACTAGTTGTGTGTGTGTGTTTGGTGTTTTGCCATTGTTTAGTTTAGTTTTAGTCATTCTAGTCAATGGATTTAATTTGGTTAATTTGTGATTAATTTGGTTAATTGTAATTTTAATTTTTAATTTGTCTTCTGAGTGATGATGTTGAATAATTTTTTCATGTGCCTATTGGCCATTTGTATATCTTCTTTAGTGAAGTGTTTTATTTCAGGTCTTTTGCTCATTTTTCTTATTGGTCATTTGTCTTATTATTGAATTGTAAGTGTTCTGTAATATATCCTGGATACTAGTCCTTAATGGGATATTGTCAAAAATATTTTTCTCAGTTTCTTGCTTTATTATTTATTTTCTTAATAATTTTTTTTAATATGTAGAATTTTCTGATTTGATCAAGTCTAATGTATCTTCTATTTTCTCGTTTGCTTTGCTTCCTGTGACCTAACTAAGAAATCTTGACTACCCTCAAATTACATAGATGTTCTGTGTATTTCTCTAACAACTTTTAATTTTAGATTTTATGTTTAAATGTGTGATTTAAATTATTTTTATGTATGATATCATATAACGGCTGAAGTCATTTTTTTTCTTATGAATATCTAGTTATTGCAACACCACTTACTGGAAAGGCTTTCCTCATTTGATTACTTTTGCATATTTGTCAAATATTAGATGACTAAATAAGTGGAAATTTAATCTGGGTTTGTTATTCTGTTTCATTGATGTATTTTTCAGTTCTTATGCCACTACCATATAGTCTTGATTTCTGTAACATTATTTGAGCTCTCAAAGTCAGATAGTGTAAATCCTCTCATGCTTTTACTCAGTTACTTTGTTCTAGATGCCTTGCATTTTCGTATAAGTTTTATAAGCAACTTGTCAATCGTTTTGGGTGTTCAAATTCTTTGTATATGCATATAAATTTTACAATTTGCTTTAAATTACTACAAAAAAAGCTGCAAGGATTTTATTAGGGATAGTATTATGCCTATGGAATAATTTGGGAAGATAGATATCTTTCAATTCATGAACATGTCATATTGCTCCATTTATTTAGAAATTCTTTAATTTCTGTCAGCAGTGCTTTGTGGTTTTCATTGTCTTTCATGGGTCTTTCACATTTTTTGTTAAATTTATCTCTTTATATTTCATATCATGATGTTATCATAAATGGAACTGTTCCATCTTCACACTCTCCCTTTGCTGGAGCACCACTATTTCCTGGAAGGAAGCTTTTATACTTGTCTGGTGCTGTGATCTTTGTGATTACCATCCAGGGGAACACCTTTTGACTGCCTGGCTCTGGAAGTCAGAGTAGAGCTTGAGTTCCTGGTCCCATGGGACTGAAATAATCGGTGTCACCCAGAAAGAAGCTCATACCTCTGTTTGGCATTCCAATTTTTATGGTTGCTGTCAAGGTACACCTCTGTATCATTTGGTTTTGGAGGCCAGTGATGCTTATGCTTGTCCATCCCACAAGACTGTAACCAATGGAGAAAGAGTTCTTAAATAGCTACTACCACCAGGGCACAACAAGAAGCAACAGACTCAGGAACTTGTTCTTCTGAGAAGGAGACCTATTAACTAATCATCATGGCTGAAGCCTGAGGGGCAGGCTTCTAATTAAATATCTAGGGGCTGACCATAATCTTTTCCAGGGACCTTGGAGGGTAGGCACTGCCTTTGAACTTTCCCTCTGCCATATTTCAGAGCACCAGTATCTCCTGGAGGGGACCCTTATATGTGGCTCATACCCTGCTTTTTACATCTGGTGCTCCAGTGTGTGCACCTGCTTTCTGGGGGAAGTTCCTTGATCACCTGGCTCTGGTGGCCAGGGTTGGGGGGGTAGGTTTAAATTTCTGGGTCCTACAGGACCATGGCTATCAGAAAGACACTTCTGGCAGGCTACCACCCTAAGGTACTTCCAAGGCAGCAGGTTGAGCCCCATTTTTGTAAGTATCACCCAGGGAATACAGCCCAATCACCTGCCTGGAGGAGCTTATGCTGGTAGTCCCATAGGACTGTATATATTTGCATTAAGAGCCACTGACTGAGGGTCTGGCTTACAAGCAGCATGAATCTAGGTGCTGAGATTTCCTCCTTAGGGACACTGACAGGTCTTGGCACATCCTCAACAACTGAAAGCCATTAACAATAAAATAATAGGCTGCTTGGATAAACACAAAAGTTTGAGAGGCAACAAAGAGTTGGAACAGGGTTGAAAGACAAGGTTCAATGCCTACCTAAGGCCACCCCCTCAAGATTGGGAGAGATGGTTGATCTTCTATAAGAAACTAACACAGGGAATCAAGAAAAATAAAGAAATGGAGGAATGTGTTTCAAATGAAAAAACAGGATAAAACTTCAGAGAAAAACCTTGATGAAATGAAGATAACCAATATTTCTGGTAAAGAGTTCAAAGTAATGTTCATAAAGATGCTCACTGAACTTGGGAGAAGAATGGATGAGCACAGTGAGAACTTCAATAAAAACATAGACAGTTTAAGAAACTACAAAACAGAAATCACAGAGCTGAAGAATACAATAGCTAAACTGAAAAATATGCTAGAGGGTTTCAACAACAGACTAGATGAAACAGAAGAAAGAATCAGTCAACTCAAATACATGGTGATGGACTTCACCCAGTCAAATAAGTCAAAAGAAAAAAAGGAACATAAACATGCGAAGATAGCTAAAGGGTTTATAGTACAACATCAAATACACTAACATCTGGATTTGCATTATAGGGATCCTAGGAAAAGAGAGAAAGGGACATTGATTGAAATATTGTTTGAAAAAATAATGGCTGAAAATTTCCTTAACCTGGGAAAGGAAACAGATATGCAGATCTAGGAATCCCAGAAAGTTCCAAACAAGATGAGTCCAAAAAGACCCACACCATGACACATAATAACTAAAATGTCAAAAGTTAAAGGCAAGGAGAGAATCTTAAAAGTGTCAAGAAAAAACCCAAACTTGTTACTAGAAGGAACAACCCTCAGCCCCACCCCATAAGACCATCATGATATTATTCAGCAGAAATTTTGCAGGCCGGAGGGAGTGGCACAGTATATTCAAAGTGCTGACTTAAAAACAGCAACAACAAACAAAAACAAAACAAACAAAACTTCCAGCCAGGAATACTCTACTGGACAAAGTTATTATTATTCAGAATGAAAGAGAGAGAGATAGTGTTTCAGGCAAGTAAAGCTAAAGGAATTCATCCTCAGTAAACTGGACTTACAAAAAATGTTCAAGGGACTCTTTTAAGCTAAACAGAAAAGGCACTAATTAGTAGCAAGAAAACATGAAAGAATAAATCTCACTGAAAATGTAAATATGTAGTAAAAGTAGTAGATTTATGACTTGTAAAGGTATATAAAGGTTAAAAGACAAAATTAGTGAAAATAGCTATGATAACAATCATTAGTTAAGGAATACACAAAATAAAAAGATGTAAAATGTGATACCAAAAAATAAAACATGGAGAGAGAAGAATAAAATTTCGAACTTCAGAATGGGCTCAAACTGAAGTTATTAACTTAAATGGACTGTTATAGATAGAAGGTGTTATATGTAAGCCTCATGGTAACCACAAAGCAAAAGCCTATAGTAAATACACAAAACATAAAGAGAAAGGATTTTAAATATAATACTAAAGAAAGTCATCAAACCACAAAGGAGGAGAGCAAGATAAAAAGAAAAGAGCAGAGAGGCACCATAAAACAGTAAACAATTAATAAAATGGCAATAAGTACATACCTATCAATAATTATCTTAAATATAAGTGGACTATATTCTCCCATCAAAAGACATAGAATAGCTGAATGGATAAAAAAATTCCAAAACCCATCTGTATGCTGCTTATAAGAGACTCACTTTAGATGTAATGGTACATACACATAGCGCTGAAAGTGAAGAGACAGTAAAAGATATTCCGTGCATATGGGCATCAAAAGAAAGCTGGAGTAGCTATGCTTATATCAGACAAAACAGACTTTAAAACAAAGACTATAAATGAGAGGCAAAGGTGGATTTTACACAATGGTAAAGGGGTCAATTCAACAATAGGATATAACATACAGAAACATTTGTGCACTCAACATAGAAGCAACTAAATATACAAAGCAAATATTAACAGACCTAAAAAGAGAAATAGACTAGCAATACAGTAATAGTAGGAGATTTTAATACCCCACTTACATTGATAAATAGGTCATCCAGACAGAAAACCAATAAGGAAATCTTGGCCTTAAATGGCATGTTAGACCAGATGGACCTAACAAATACATAAAGAATATTCCATTTAAAAACAACAGAGTAGGGACATCTGGGTGGCTCAGTTGGTTAAGCGTCTGACTCTGGGTTTCTACTCAGGTCATGATTTCACAGTTTTGTGAGTTTGGACCCTATGTCAGGCTCTGTGCTGGCAGTGTGGAGCCTGCTTGGGATTCTGTCTCCCCCCCTGTCTTTTTCAAAATAAATAAATAAACTTAAATAAAAACAACAACAACAAAAAACCCACCACCACCGACAACAACACAACAGAGTACACATTCTTTTCAAGTGCACATGGAGCACTGTCCAGGATAGATCATATGTTAGGCTACAAAACAGCTCTTAATAACTTAAAGAAAATTGAAAAACATATCAAGCATCTTCTGACCACATGGTGTGAAACTAAAAATTGATTACACCTGGAAAATCTGTAAACTTACAAATATTTGGAGATTAAACAACATGCTACTGAATGACCAGTGGGTCAAAGAAGAAATCAAAAGGAAGTAAAAAATCCTTCAGACAAATGAAAATGAAAATATAATATACCAAACTGTGGGATGCAATGAAAGCAATTTTAAGAAGAGAGTTAATAACAATAAATGCCTACTTCAAGAAACAAGAAAAGTCTCAAATAAATAAGTTAACTTTATGCCTCAAGGAATTAGTAAAAGAAGAACAAATGAAGCCCAAAGTAAGTAGGAAGAAAATAACAAAGACTGGAACAGAAATAAATGAAACAGAGACTAAAAAGATGATAGGGGCAATCAATGAAACTAAGACCTGGTTCTCTGAAAAGAGAAACAAAACTCAGTAAGAAAAAGAGGACTCAAATAAAATCAGAAGTTAACAGAAATTTCACAACTAATTCCACAGAAATAGAAAGGATTATAAAAGATTACTATGAACAATTACACTTGAAATAATTGGACAACCTAGAAGAAATGGATAAATTCCTAGAAAAATAAAACCTACCAAGACTGAATCATGATGAAATAGAAAACCTGAGCAGACTAATTACTAGTAAAGAGATTGAATCATTAATCAAAAACCTTCTAACAGACAAAGGTTTAGGACAGCTTCATTGGTGCATTCTACCAAACATTCAAAGAAAAACTAATATCAATCCTCTCAAGCTCTTAAAAAAAATAGAAGAGTAGGGAACTCTTCCAAACTCATAACCTTGATGCCAACACCAGACATGGATGCCACAAGAAAAGAAAATTATAGGCCAATATCACCGATGAACATAGATGCAAAAATCCCCAACAAAATATTAGCAAACTGAATTCAATAATATGTTAAAAGGATCATACACCATGATCAAGTGGAATTTATTCCAGAATGCAAGGGTGATTCAACATCTGGAAATCAGTGTGACATAACACATTAACAAAATGAAGGATGAAAACCACATGATCATTTCAATACATGCAGAAAAAATATTTGACAAAATTCAACATCCATTTATGATTAAAAACTCGCAATAAAATGGGGGTAGAGGGAACATACTTCAACATAATCATAGCTATATATAATAAGCCCACAGTTAATATATTAAATGAAGAGCTGAAAGCCATTATTCTAAGAGTAACAAGACAAGGGTTCCCACTCCCACCACTTTTATTTAGATAGTATTGGAAATCCTTGCCAGAGCAATTAGGCAAGAAAAAAGATAAAAAAGCATCTAAATTGGGAAATGAAGAAATAAAGCTGTTACTATGTGCCCATGACCTGATGTCACTTATGGAAAACCTTAAAGACTCCATCAAAAACTGAAAGGTTGCAGGAAAAAAAATTAAAACATAAAGTAGGTATCATTTCTATATACCAATAGCAGATTATCAGAAAGATAAATTAACAAAACATTTCATTATTTCATTTACAATTGCATCAAAAAGAATAAAACACCTAGGAATAAATTTAACCACAGAGGTGAAAGATTTATTTATTGAAAGCTATAAGACATTAATGAAAGGAATTGAAGAAGACACAAATAAATGGAAAGATATTTTGTGCTTATGGACTGGAAGAATCAATGTTGTTAAAATGTCTATACTATCCAAAACAATCTACAGGTTCAGTGTAATTCCTGTCAAAATTCCAGTGGCACTTTTAAAAGAACTAAAACAAATAATTCTGAAATTTGTATGGAATAACAAGCCCCAAGTAGCCAAAGAAATCATGAGGAAGAAGAATAACTCTGGAGGAATCATGCTGTCTGATTTCAAACTATATTACAAATCTGTAGCAATTAAAACAGTATGGTATGGCATAAAAACAGACATATAGATCAATGGAACAGAATAGAGAGCCCAGAAATAAAACGATTCATATGTGGTCAATTAATTTATGACAGAGGAGTCAAGAATATACAATGGGGAAAAGACAGTCTCTTCAATAAATGGTGTTGGGAAAACTGGAAAGCCATGTGTAAAAGAATGAAAGTGGACTACTATCTTACAACACACACACAAAATTAACTCAAAATAGATTAAAGACTTGAATGTAATGTCTGAAACCATAAAACTTCTAGAAGAAAACATAGCAAGTTAACTCCTTGACATAGGCTTTGGTAATGATTTTTTAAAATGTGACACCAAAGGCAAAAACAATAAAAGCAAAAACAGAAAAGTAGGACTACATCATGCTAAAAATCTTCTGCCCAACAATAGACACCATTAACAATTGAGAGTCAGCCTACTGCACAGGAGAAGATATTTGCAAATCACATATCTGATAAGAGGACTAAAATCCAAAATATATAAGGAACTCCTACAACTCAATAGCAAAAACAAAACCAACAACCAACCAAACAAAAATTCTATTAAAAAATGAGTTGGAGGTCTGAATAGATATTTGTTCAAAGAAAACATGTAGATTGCCAATAGGTACATGAGAAGATGTTCAACATCCCTAATTAGGGAAATGCAAATCTGAACCACAGTGAGCTATCAACCTCATATTTGTTAGGATGGCTATTATAAAGAAGACCAGAAATAACAGCTGTTGGTGAGGATGTGGAGAAAAGGGAACCATTGTGCATTTTTGCAGATGTAAACTGGTAGCCACTATGGAAAACAGTACTGAGGTTACTCAAAAAATTAAAAATAGAACTACCCTGTGATCCAGCAATTCCACTTTTGTATATTTATCTGAAGAAAGCAAAACCACGAAATTGAAAAGCACTTCCATGTTTTTTGCAGCATTATTTACGATGGCCAAGATACGGAAAAATTGTCCATCAGTGGCTATATGGGTAAAGACAATGTGGCCTATGTATACAATGGAATGTTATTCAGCCATAAAGTGGAAATCTTGTCGTTTGTGACAACATGGATAGACCTTGAGGGAATTATGCTAAGTAAAGTTAAATAGGGTAAGACGCATACCATATGATTTCTTTGTTATGTGGAATCTAAAAAAAAAATTCCAAAAACCAAAAAACACACAAACAAGCTCATATGTATAGAGAATAGATTGGTGGTTCCCATCAGTAGGAAGTGGGGAGTTAGAGAAGTGGGTGAAGGGGATCAAAATAGATAAATGAATAGTAGGGAATTATCCACTTTAAACATAGAGTTGTGTATGAGAATTATATTAAAAAATAGAAAAAGAGTAATCTCCAGTCATAAGGACAGTACCCATGATATATTTTTTACTGCTTTTAATATTAAATCTGCTATTGTACTCTCAGCCTCTGACCATGTATCTTTTCATATTGTCTACATTGAACTTCAATATTTAATAATTAAGGTAAATAATTATTTATTTAAGTTATGCATACTGGGATCCATAGAATGATAATCAGTATAAAATAGAACTTCAGGTCATTTCTGACTTAATGAAAAGGCTCATCATTGAATATATTGGCTTGTGTTATGTAGGAATCATGTTAATCAATCTGAAAAAAAAAATAAATGTTTTAATGGAATTTGGTAGATATACTGTAGTCCCTTAAATCAGTTATTTAAAAAATACTTTTAGAGGATTCTTTGAAATTAGTGGAAATTGTTGGTTCTAAGTATATAATCGTTAAAAAACAACATCCCATCTATTTTTGAGTCTAAAGGTAAACTTATAAACTGAGACATTTTGTATTCACAGACTCTTTCAGAAGACAATGTTGTTCGGATCATCTATGAGCATACTTAGTTTTTGTCTACTTTTTTCTATATAATCTGAGAAAATTGTATCAAAATCTCTAACGATTATTGTGTAAATGACCATATTCACCTCTAATTTTGTCATTTTTGTTTCATGTAGTTTGAAGATTTCTTATTAGGTGTGAATATCTTTATGAATGTTTTATCTTACTGAAGAATTAACTCACTTATCATTAGTAAGTGTATCCATGGTAATACTCTTTGAGTTGAACTCCATTTTATCTGATATATTATAGAAAAATCCCCATTATCTTGTTTTCATGGTGTATTTTTCTATATCCTTCTACTTTATATTTAAAGTGTATCTTTTCTGGCTGGCATATAGTAGGGTCTCTTTTTTATACATTTAGGTAAACTCTACCTTTTAATTGGGGAGTTTAGTCCATTATCTAATGTAATTATTGTTATGGTTGAATCTGTGCGTACTATTTTATTATGTTTCTTTTTTTCTTTTCTTGTTTTGATCCTCTTTTCCCCCATTTTGGCCTTCTAGATTGTATAAAGTATTTTTAGATTTTAAATTTAATGTCATTTTTAGTGTTTTTTCTAAGTCTTTTTGTATTACTTGTAGTGGCTCTAGGGATTCAAATATATACTTCCTTGATGTATCAGTCTGCTTAGAGTTAATATTTTGTCATTTCACCAATAAAACAGAAAACATGAATCCATTTGGTCCATCTATCCTACCCTCTCACCCTTCAGTTATAGTTGTCATATATATTATATCCACATACACTATAAACTCCACAATATAATAATGTAATTTTTAGTTTTACGTATTTTAAGGAAATAGAAGTTAAAAAATGTCTTCTGTAGTTATATAGATACTTTGAGTGCCAGTGCTTTTCATACTTTCCTGAAGATTCGCATTTCCTTTTGGTACTAATTACCCTAACCTGAACAACTTTACTTAGTATTGCTTTTACTGTAGATTGGCCAATGAATTCTTCTTAGTTCACTTTTGCCTTTGAAGAATATTTTCAAGTGGTATTGAATCCTGGGTTGACGGTCTTTTTAAAAAGAACTTTAAAAATGTTTTTCCACAGTTTTCTGGTCAGTATAGCTTCTGATGAAAATCCAGTGGTCATTTGCCTTGTTCTGTCCTGCATGTAATATATCCTTTTCCTCTATCTACTTTGAAGACTTTCTGTTCATCGTGTGTGTGTGTGTGTATGTGTGTGTGTAACTTTCTAAAAATATTTTTTCCCTGTTCCTTAAATTGTATAACTTCTATTATTCTGTCTTCAAATCCACTGACTCTTTTTCTGTTGTCTCCATTCTGCTATCCAATTTTATTCTATTTTATTTTGTATTATTTATTTTCAGTAGTTTATTCTTTCTGAGAATTCTTTTATTTTTACTTGAGCATATGTTATTTTATCTCATTGTATAGGTTACAATAACTGTATTAAATTCTGCTAATTTCAGTCTTAAGATCATCCAATATAGATCTTCATTTTTTTGAGAATGGGTTATATTTATTTATCTTCCATATGCTGAATAATTTGGGACTTAACCTAGACATTGTAAATGTTATGTTGTAGAGTCTTTTAGTTTCATATCATCCTGTGAAGTATTGTTATTTTTGTATAACAATAATAATAGTGATGAGGATGATATTAGAAATATTTGAAAAATGATTATAGTGTGAATTAAAAGAAGTAACTACTATGGCTTTTATTAAAACTTTTATTTCTTTAAAAAATTTTTTATTGAGGTACAGTTGACCTAACATTATATTAATTTCAGATGTGCAACATAATGATTTGATATTTATCTATATTATGAATTGATAAATGGTTTTCTTTTTTAATGCAGAGTAAAAAGTATTTTCTCAGTTGATACTCAGGTTATCAACTGGCAACTGATCGTGGAGGAGAATCATTGTCTGTATATTCTCATATTTATCACTAGTGAAACTCAGTCATAGTTCCTTCTGTAGTTACTCAGCCAGAAATAGTGAGAATTAAGTATTGAGACCTTGCCACAGACCCCACCTTCTTTATATCTACTATAGAACCTAAAATTGTACCTTGTTTTTTGAGACTCTGCTGGTAGAGTTACTCATCTTGCTAGTGGGTTGTGATTATTTCTACATCTGCTTAGATTGTTATTTTATACTATCAGAAAATAATGTAATTGCCAAGGCATGATATTATGAGTAAGCAGAGCTCTTATTGAACCTAATTCCACTCCATCATTGTTACTAGAGCTATCTCTGACATAAAGCAATAGCTGAGATTGTAGTTACTCTTAGGTACAGCTCCTATAAAATATCATACTTGGTACAGAAGCAAGCAAAACAAAACAAAACTTTTTTTAGATTATGGAGTATATTTTGCCTATTTAACTTAAGTGTGCAATTAACTTTTTCTGAATGCTAACGTCACATTTTTCCGTGTCTCTGGATAATAGCTGATAAAATGTTTCATCTGTTCTTTTTGTGCTATCTACCTGATTTAGGATGGTTTTACATGTGCCTGTATCTTTCCTTCTATATCTCTTTTTTTTTTTATTTTTTTTATTTTTTTAAAAATTTTTTTTTTCAACGTTTATTTATTTTTGGGACAGAGAGAGACAGCATGAACGGGCGAGGGGCAGAGAGAGAGGGAGACACAGAATCGGAAACAGGCTCCAGGCTCTGAGCCATCAGCCCAGAGCCCGACGCGGGGCTCGAACTCGCGGACCGCGAGATCGTGACCTGGCTGAAGTCGGACGCTTAACCGACTGCGCCACCCAGGCGCCCCAACCTTCTATATCTCTTTACATGTCACAATTTGATGTTGTCTCTTGCTCCTTCCATTTTTGTCTTCACTATATTTTCTCTCTTGTTTCCAATTAATTCAAATAATTCAAGTGCAGTTTAGTTTCATTACTTATTTATTAATTTTCGGCCATTTTGTTATTTCTTCATATTGAAGATTCTGGCTGCAAAATTAACTGCTTCCTTATACCTTGAAAGTTCACCATTCAAGATTTTTTTTAACAAGGCTAATCTCTGTGCTATTGTTCTCATCTCTTCTCAACTTCTATGTATTTTGTGTTACCAAGTGTACTTGGATTTTCATATCTCTATGCCCTTTCTTAGGTTTGTCCCTAACAGTATTCCATTCCTTCTTCATCACCCAACTTTGAGAACAAAGACCATGTCTTCATCATCCTTATATTCACTCAGTCCATTCTTTTTTGAATGCCCGTTTTGTGTCTGTATAGTTTTGAGCATCTGGGATGCAAAGATGTATAAGCTGTAGTCCCTGTCTTTGTTTTTGATAGAGTTCACACTCTTTCACACGTCATCTCCAGCACTTTTGTCAATCCCTAACTTGACACCTTGCAACAAACAGTGCAACACTGAACTGAATAGCTATTATAGAAATAGTCTGTAATTAGATGCACCCTCATTTATTAGTCTTTTGTTATACTGTATATTCTTTTTAAAGCTGTAGTAAATTATCACCTCTGCAAAATTCAATCTCTAGACTAAACTCCCAGCCTCTATTCAAATCATAACATTTTATTTAAAATCTTCTTCTTATTTAACCCATAATCATCATTACTCCTATCAGTCCATCAATAGTTACCTTAAATATGGTGAATGAGGGGCACCTGGGTGGCTCAGTTAGTTAAGGTTAAGAATCTGACTCTTGATTTTGGTTCAGGTCACGATCTCACAGTAGTGAGATCAAGCCCGACGCCAGCCTCTGCACTGAGTGTGGAGCCTGGTTGGGATTCTCTCTTTCCCTCTCCCTCTGCTCCTACCCCCACTTAAAAAAATTAAAAACCTGGTGAATGAGACAGCTTTAACATATCTTACTAATTGCTCATTTATAGTAGTATTCAGGGTTCTTAGAATAGTGTTTCATAAACTTTAGTGCAGGTCTGAGTTGCATGAAAATCCTATCAACAAGGAGATTCTAATTCAGGAAGTTTGGAATGGGCCTGCATTTCTGCATGATGGCTACTAAGTGATACCTATACTGCTGGTTCAAGAACGATATTTAAAGGTGCAAACTTCTAGAGTATTCTGGGATATTGAGGAGATAAAGGTTAGAGCAATAAATATTTCTTAATCTAATAAAAACAAAAATGTGATGTTATGTAAGCATAAAAAGTATTGAAATTTATATTCATCAAAAAAGCAGCATATACTATAGGAGAACAGGACTAACTTGAAGGTGTATATACATGTACTAAATTTAATTTTTTCTTTACTTTGCAGAAAATTGGAAATAATTAGGTGATTGGATTATTAAAGAGAAATATTTTTATCAAAACATGAAAAAATCTGAGATACATTGAACTAATGAGTAGTGGAGAGACTAAATATATGGTTCTTCAATCAGGGGCACGTTAATAGTTAGCTTTCTGAGGTTATCTCATCATAATTGACAGACATGCTTTGGTTGTGAGTTTGGAATATGAACGTAAGTGTGACTGATGGAGAGAAAGAATAGACAATATATTAATGAGAATATAAGAAATATCTTGGTATAGCTAGTTAATATTACTCATATGTTTAAACTGAGTATATACTGAATTAGAGTAAAATTTAAAGAAATAGGACTTCTTGTTTTAACTAGGGGTCTTATTAATCTTTATTAATTACTAAATACCTAAATATCTAAATACAGCTTGGGTTTCTGTTACTCTACCAGCAGCTGTTTTCAGTTTTTCTTATTCTGTCCTTTAATTTTGTTAGCAAAGAGTACCAATTATTTCTAGAATGGCAGGGAAAGAAAGTTATACCGCCATGTGAGGGCACTGTTCTTCACAAATCATCATGAATACATTTTTTTTTTTGTTTGTTTGTTTAGACAAAGGGTGTTTGTTTTCTGACTTTGTCATTGTTTCTTCAGAAAGCCTTATTTATGTCCTATACTAAACCACTACAGATATCCAGTAAACCAGCAGTATCTGCTCACAAGATGATTTAGACTCTTATTTTTTTGAAAATCTTGGGATTAAAAATATACCCATATACATATATACCTGTTTCATAATATAATGTTAAACTCAGTAAATTTATTAAACAGTCACTAAATGATTTGTAAGGTACAAAAATTGTCTTCAAATTTTTCCTCATCTTTTGAAAAATCTTGAATATGAACTCATCAGAACTTTTGACAACTTAGAAATTGATATTCTATTAAAATTCAGTCATAAAATGAACATTTGTCTGAGGAAAAAAATAAATCTGTATTCAAGGCCAACGTAGCCTAAACTTTTTAATGTTTGCTTTAAAATAATGATCTTCAGTAACTATGGCACTTGTTTTATTTTATGGTGTCTAAAAATAGTCTACATAAACAACGCTGTAATAAATATCTTTATACATAGAAGGATATATCTGGTAATTTTAATAATAAAAACTCTTGTTGGACTGAAGGTAGGCACTTTTTATAAGGCATTGGCTGTGATTAACAACTTGCTTCCTTTTAAATTTGCAATAATTTACAATTCCCACGCCACAGAGTCATTTGTGCCAGTTTTCTTAAACTTCCCCCCCAATACCGAGTAGGACCATTCCTTTAAAAACCTTCATTTTCATGGAGAGTCTTTCTCTAACTCTCCAGCGTGGGTTTAATCCCATGACAACCTACTCTCAGACTTCCACAGATTCCAGTAATAAATTACATAGTAGGAACTTAAAAAAATTCTGAAAATAAGCAAACAAATAAATAAAACAAAACCTAAAGTCCACTTCTCATGCAGAACCTCTCCTTTATCCTATTACAGTAGTTCTGTTTACTATGTTCCATTTATGTGACCACCGTTTTGTGACCACCTCCCATTTTGACAAATGGGAGAAATCATGTGAAATAATGGAAGATAATTCCAAACATATTAAAATAATTTATTTTTATGTTCAGTGCGTCTTAAGAAAAACCATCATGTAAAGAATAGATATAGATATAAAATTTTTATCAAAAGAAAGTTGGTTTTTCCTTACCTCATTAAATAAATGCTGAACAATCATTTAAATACTATTGGTTGGAAGAGTTCTAAATTATTAGCCTACCCAGGGCACCCACATACCTCAGTATAGTCTTTGCCTTATCAGTAATAAGACAGTGTGTCTGAGTACCCACAGTTTGCAAGTCCATGGCAGATCCCAACATTGTATCCTCTCAGTCATTCTTGATTTAATAATACCTGTCACGACCCAGACTTTGAGGTTGTTAGACATTTACGACTTTATATTTTAACTCATAATGTAATAATTTTTTCCACAAATATTTTTGCAAGTTTAAACATTTCAAGTGGCGAGTAGTTCATTTTGACAGCAATCAAACTCTATTATCAAGAGTGGATTTCAATTCTTCAGTGTTCTGAAGTGATTATTAATTTTTTTGGCCATAAACATTAAAGTCTAGTTCTTGGCAATTTTCCTAGAGACTTGGGAAGAAAGTATCTTATGTCTCAAATCTCTGAAGTATATAAATAAATCTCCAGATCTAGAGGAGTAATTTCAATGAAATGTGATACCTTTATTCATGTGTGAACTCTTAGATGACACAAATTAAGTTGATTTGAGGTCTGTGCCATGTCAAGCAATGTATTTAATAAATGCTTCCAGGGAATATGAAGCACTACTCTGGTGTTGCCATGATTCTCAGTTTTTCACAAGGGAACTACACACTTTTTTAGGTAATGTTTTCTTCATGTGCAGACATGTTTTAAGTGTGTGTGTGTGTGTGTGTGTATTGTGCCAAATATTTAAGTAAATTCTTTACACGGAAAAGTGTATGTAGGGATATTTTTTCTAGTCTATGAAGTCAGTCACTTGCAAGAGAGGTATTAATAATTTGATGCAGCATATAAATACTAAGTGTTGAACAACTGGGTAAGAGGAATCACAAATGGCACACATCACTGAATTTTGATTGAGACCCTGTTCCCTGGCAGGCCTTATAAGTTCCTATAGGAACTTCACAAAGGGGGTTCTTGTTAAAACATTTAGAGGAAGCAGTGATTAGGCTAGGAAAAGAAGCTAAAAAATAACTTCTGGTTCTTGGAGACTATTTGTTGTATTTTTATAAATTAAAGCTGAATGGTATATGGTTGCAATATGTTTATGAATTATATAATTTTATTGACCTTTTACAACTTGTGATGCCTTATCATGTGTAGTATTTCCTTTTTCTTTATAATTAATACAAAAAGATACGTGTGTATTTGTGTGTGTATACATATACATATATAATGTATGTGTGACATATATATTTATATATGTACACATATGTATGGGTGTGTGCATAATTAACCCTAGTTTACAAATGAGAAAATTGACACTTAAAAACATCAGATGACTAACCTGAGTCCTCACAGCTATTAAGATCTGTATATAACCTCTTGGATACTTAGAATCTTGGTTAAAGCCAATAGTAAATATATAAGAAGCAATATGGCAACAAATAAAACAAATCCATTTGCAAATATTTGCAGAATGCCTACTGGGTGCAAAACAAGGACGGAACCCCATTTCCTCATTGCTTAGCTACACTTTCTAAATCCCTTGGCTGTTTTATAGTTGCATTTTCATCATTATAAAGGCATGACCCTCTCTGGGCTTCAAGCCAAATACTGAACAGCATGAGATAATGTGCAAAGGCTTATTCTTGTCATCTGATAATTTATAAAAGTAAAATAGTCCATAAGAAAGATTTCTATAAATATGTTTTATATAAAATAATTTGTAAAAGATTTTACTTTTTGAATTAAGCCATTTATTTTCACTTATATTTTAAGTTTGTTGATTAATTTGGCCTACTAAGTTGTTAGAGAAGCAGACATTCCTAGTTCCTGCTGTTGTCCCTGGGAATGCTTGTCACTTTGTGGGAACCACATTATCTTTTCGAGGGCACCTGGGGATAGTTTATTAATTTGTTGGTTTACCAGTCTCTAATTATCTTGAAATACTTACTGCCATTTCCAAAGGTGCTACGGGGAACAGCACTGTAAATCTGATACTTGGTAATTTTCGCTTTATGATATCTTTCATTGGTAATTCTGAATGCATGTCTAAAAGGGAGCCCTGGCTGGAGTTATTTTCTCCATCACTTTTTATCCCCCACTGAAGACACTTTGTTTCTTTGTTCACTGAAGAGAAAAAATAACACATTCAAATTATTGGCAACAAAGTAGGAAAATAGCAACATGAGAAATGTGGTAATTAGGAGGTCTATAATGGCACATATGTGTTATAAACTGCCAATTTATCTTGATGATAAGAAATGTAATCAACTTTAGTTACCAGTAATTCCTCTTTCAAGAAGATCTGGACAACTATCCATGGTCAGTGCAGTTTCTAACTTTACTTCTGTTTCATTGAATCACTATAGGCACATTTTTTTTTACTCCACTTCAAAATATTCGTCTATAGACTATAGGGAATACTGTTTCTAGCTATTGAATATAATCCATGTATTTTCTTATTTATACATTATACAGAACATGTGTATAAAGTACTGGGTGAATTCATGATGTAATGTGTGGAATACATTCCGAGATTCTTAAGCTGATAGCTCACTCATATGTGTGCTTCAGCATTTCCAGAAATAATGTTTTAATTTCCTTTGCATGAAATTTACTTAAAATGCTTCATCTGCTTCAATAATTAAAAATAGAGCCTAAAAAAGAGGAGAAAGAAGAGTTTGCAAAGTGCATATCTTCTGGTTCAAATGTTCTGATGGTATGAGGACACTTGAAGTATCTTGACCTCACATTTGGTCTCCACACTAGCCTATTGCCAGTTGCAGCCTGAGGTTAAGACATACCTGTTTGCACTGTTTCCATTTCTCCTTTTCCTTTCACTCTTCAAACCACTCCAATCTGGCTTCACATCAACTCCACACCGAAATAGATTTGATCAGACCTGGATGTCACCAAACATCATCTTTCATTTCTCCTAATTCTTGCTCTCTCAACAGCATTTGACCTGACTGGCCACTGTCTCTTTCCCTTATCCTTTATTCCTACCACTTTCATTTTTTCTTTCTTTCAGAATTTCCTGCAGGCTTGTCCTCTGAAATGTGACTATTGTCAGGTTTCCTCAAGACTGAAAACTCCTAAATAGATATATATGGGTAGGGCCCCAATTCTAAGCAGCAGGCTCAGAAATCCAAAAGCCTGCTTGAGATCTCCAGCTGGATGTCTCATAGATGTCTCAAGTTTAATAAGTCTCTAACAACAAAGTGTATTTTTCTCCTGTCCTCCCCACGCCCCTTTTAGATCCAGCCTTCCTCTTGAGAACTGAGTCTGAGTAAAGAGTATCTCTTTTCAACCATTGCTTGAGTCAAAGGGACTCATGCTGGAAATCTACTTCTTTTTCATTCCCTTTATCAAGTTATCATTTTTATTTATGAATTAAAATCCACCTTGGATTTGCCTATTTCCAGTTTCCTTGCCATAACCTGAATTCACGTAACTCTGATCTTTTGTCTGGGTCAGCTTCTGCATTGGCAGATTCTCACCGAGCAACTTACATCTAATCTAGCCACCACACTGCGGCCAAAGTGAACTGTTAAGAACAGATCTGTCATATCACTACCTTACTTAAAACTGCAGTGGCTTACCATAATTCTTAGGAAAATGATCACATGTTTCATATAACCCATGATGCCCTACAGAATTTAATCCTTGCTCCTTTTCTAGCTTTATTTTGTGCTGTTCTCCTCCTGTCTTTCACTGTACTAAGCACCCTTCTGTCTCAGGATTTCAGCACATTCCATTCACTCAAACTTGAAAGTTCTCTGTACTCATTGAACCCTTATCTCATCTCCCTTTACCAGTGAATAACTACATATATTTCCAAGCTCGGTGAAAATGTTAGTTTCTCAAAAGCCTTCCCTGACCATTCAGGATGCTCTTGTTATAAAGAGGTCATAAGTTGTCTGTTCCTCTCTGTTGTGGAATTTAGCACAATTATTAACTAATGGCTGAAATAAAACTACTTGTTAGAAGTCTTTCTCACTTGCTATAATATATGCTCTATGGGATAAAAACCTGTATTTATATTGCTCTTTGCTGTACAGCATTCAAATAATACCTTGGCCTGAAAGCACTGCATGTATATTTACTTAATGAATGGTTAAATAAATAAGTTGCCATTTAAATGATAACTGATACTAGGTATTTCTAAAGCTACTGGCACATGGTAGGTATTTAATAAATGTTTATAAATATATCAAGGAATATAATTTTAAAAATACCATTTTTGTTTAAATAAGGAATGGTCCTGATAAACATTGAATCCTGACTGGATTATTAAATATATCTTATATTATAAAAATAATTTTGTTATCTTTTTCTTTGGCAAAAGAATTTTTTTGTCCTCTTTTTTCTGTTGTTGTTTTTAAGTAAGCTCTATCCCCACATGGGGCTTGAACTCATGACCCTGAAATCAAAAGTTGTATGCTCTACCGACTGAGCCACCTGGGTGTCTTGTCTTGTCTTGTCTTTTCTTTTCTTTCCTTTTCTTTTCCTTTCCTTTCCTTTCCTTTCCTTTCCTTTCCTTTCCTTTCCTTTCCTTTCCTTTCTTTCTTTTCTTTCTTTCTTTCTTTCTTTCTTTCTTTCTTTCTTTCTTTCTTTCTTTTTTTGTCTTCTTGAAAGCTTACTTTTCAGAGACAATAATTTTGAATTCTTGTATGTCAACATATTAAAGCTGATAGTTACCATTTTAATATCTAGGAAGTTTCTTCCTGTCAGAGTCTACATATTTTAGATTTTAACAAAGTAAGGTTGAATAAAATTTTCTGCAGCTTTTATGTTTAACTTATTTTGTTATATTATTCCAGATTTTTTTTTAACTCTTAAGCATTCAAGGACAAATTCAGTATCCTCTGCTGAATTGTAGCATTTCCTTTAATGATGAATTTAGACAATACACATACTAGTACTAGCTCTAATTGTGACTTAATTTTACCTACCGAAATTAAAAACATTTTATATCGTATTCTAGTTGCTGCAGTCATTTCAAAATAGTGTAAAGAATTCCAGATATGAAATCAGGGCCCCTGAATTCAATCTCAGCCCTACTACAAACGAGCTGTGGCATTTTAATTTTTAAGTGATTTTTATTCTGAAATTATGGTAGTTTTTTGACCTGCTACTATATTTTGTTACTTAATGTGCTAATATGCACATAAAATGTTATATATTTGATTAATTTAAAGTATTGATGACTGTATGATTGGTTCCTTTGGAATTCTATGCATTTTTAAAATGAATTTTAAAACATTATTCTGGGAAGAGGATGATAGGTTTTACCAGATTGCCAAAGGTTCCATGTCACATCAACGGTAAAGCACTCCTGTATTACACTATTTTTGTAGTTGTGTCATACATTAGGTTTAGTGTTGATTCAGAAAAACTCTTGAGGGAGGATATTCCAATCTTCAAAAGAAAGATCAAAATTAAAAAGAATGCCATAGGTCCTACACTCAAGTTTGGTTGTAAAACCTGTATTCTTTTCCATCTCTGTTCTGCTTTGTACCCAGACTCTACTCCTTTCAGGCTGAAAGTGCAGTTGGGTGTCTGAACACTTGCTACTTCACACCTTTCTGCATGGAAGAAATTCTTTTGGATTACATTTTTTACTTCCACTGTAGGAAATAAATAAATGCTTGCTGCTGATGAGAAAGAATTAACCTCAGGCTCACTCTATTCTGGGCCACACAAATCTATGCTTCTGACTGGAAGGAGATTGCAGGGAGCATCCTTATCATTCTGTCACACTGAGAGTGGAGGAAGTGGTGTAGGAACCTTTTCATGCCTGGTGAAGGACAATCAAATCCATCCAATTAAAATGAAAAAACGAGAACACAACTGCCCTTCTCTTTTAAGCTAGATTTTCGTGTTGTTTGAACTGAATTTTCCATTTTTTATGGTTTAACCACCCAAGAAGAGATAACATAGTTGAATTCTATGATTGCTATTGAAAGTATAGTTCCACTCAGTATTTCTACTATGATATATATAATGGCCTTAAACAAACTAGCAATTAACCATTTGTTTTAGTGAATTTTACAAATAATTATTGATTATTTTATACATGTAGAAATTTTGTTTCATATATTTTATTGATGAAGTTATTTCTAAATGCATTATATCTTTGCTTTCACACACACACAACACACACACACACACACACACACATCTGCATTCTAAAAATTATTTCATTATGACCATAAACATCACATTCCGGTAATTGTGGTCCACTTTTTCTGACATTTTCAGATTACTAATAATGGCAGCAAGTGTTGGCATTGGAAAGGACATTGGCTTTGAAGCAAGACAGCTGGGCTTGATTTCTGGTTCTGCTGTTCAGCACGTGGTTTTGTGAACATGGGCAATTTATTTAGCCACAGCTCAGTTTACTCAGCTGTAAAAAGAAGGTGTTAATACTACCTCATTAATTTAATGAAATAGTAGATATACATTGAGAGGTACATATCTGGTACCTAATAAATGGTAGTGACAGTATTAGTGTGTTATAAAAGTCTATTATTGGGGCGCCTGGGTGGCTCAGTTGGTTAAGCGTCCTACTTTGGCTTAGGTCACAATTTCATGGTCCGTGAGTTCGAGCCCCGCGTTGGGCTCTGGGCTGATGGCTTGGAGCCTGGAGCCTGCTTCCGATTCTGTGTCTCCCTCTCTCTCTGTCCCTCCCCCGTTCATGCTCTCTCTCTGTCTCAAAAATAAATAAACATTAAAAAAATAAATAAAAGTCTATCATCAAGACAACTGAAAACTCTGTGTTTTCCTTTATGAAAGGTCTGGTCTAATGTTGCTTTGTCTACTTTTAGTGGTTAGCATATCACTGCTGAAAAGGTATTTGTATCTTAAAGCTCCTGCCTTGGCTTTTTCTTCCTGTCTATAATTTTGGTTCATAATTTTTAGTGTTATGATCAGCAATTCTGTCATTTTATGGATAGGATCAGTACATTTGATCAACAAATTAATGAATCATATTATGATGCATGCGATTATTTTTTTCTCACAGATCCTGTGTTGATTTTATATTGTCTAAAGGCTTTTCTTTTTCTGTTTGGTCCCTTTTGAGATTATGGGAACTACCACGAATAAACAAATATAATCAGGTCTGCTTTGCTGTGTAATCTTAAATGTTGCTTAGGTCTGCAGGTCACACAACTAAGGGGACATCTTTATACCTTTAGGTGTGCCAGAAGATAGTGGGTTGGGTAGGGCGCATGCTTTGTCCTGTAGAGATTCCTGTAGCGGTACAGTTCCTCTCCTCTGGAACACACTACTCCTGCTTCCCTCCGCTTCTCTGTGTGCCAGACCCGTGGGGCATGTGTCAGTCCCCGAGCTGTGCAATGTACTGTTCTTGTCCTGCTCACTAAGAGAGAACCCCACAGCTCTTCAGTTTCTCTCGCAGGAATACAGTTCTCCAGTCATATCAAATTCTTCTCTCTGGGGCAGACAGGTATAGGGTGAGGTTGAAGTAGGCAGTATGGGTCCGGGGGGGGGGGTTCAGCCCAGCCTAACCTGCATGCTTGAACAGACAGCATCTGACACCCTGACCTTGTGGCTCCAGGTCAACCATCCTGCTTCCACCAGATGTCTTCACTCTCACTCATTTTCTCACAATTTTCCTTGAGAGTCTTGCCATCTTCCCGACATTCTCACTTCATAGTTCTGTCACTCCAAGTCCATCAGAAAGATGATGCTTCTGGAATAGGTTCAAATCTCTTTCCCACAGGCCCATATTTAAGAATATTCTGAGATGGGAAGTTCATCAAATATTCTGTAATAGTTAGGCTCCCTTCCCTCTCTTGTCCCCCACTCCAAATGAGGCACAAAGTAAAATTCTAATATAACCTTCAGCTCTGGCTAAGCTAAAACATGCTGTTACAAAAATAAGTTTGGCAAATCTTGTTGTTTCAACATTTAGATTTTTTTTTTAATTTTTTTTTCAACGTTTTTATTTATTTTTGGGACAGAGAGAGACAGAGCATGAACGGGGGAGGGGCAGAGAGAGAGGGAGACACAGAATCGGAAACAGGCTCCAGGCTCTGAGCCATCAGCCCAGAGCCTGACGCGGGGCTCGAACTCCCGGACCGCGAGATCGTGACCTGGCCGAAGTCGGACGCTTAACTGACTGCGCCACCCAGGCGCCCCTCAACATTTAGATATTTTGAGGAAAGATTTTAAAAGTCATTTTATCCTATGTGAAGCTTTTGCCATTCATTGTTTCTCTTACCCTGTCTTTATGGGTTTACTTTTCTTTTAGTCAAATTTTTATTATTTAAAATATATTTAAATTATAAATAGTATTTCTACATTCATGGATTTTTCATACATTTCTTTTCACTAACAAGCAATAAGTCAACATATCTAACTAAACAGCATATCTATGTAATAGTGGTTCTAAAAATTTTAGGTAAATTTGTGAACATTAGAAATTATACCTGACATGAAATTATAGGTTCATGTAGAACTTTTTTTGAATTTCAAAAATACCATCATAGACTTTCTTTTCCTCTGAACTCATGAACTGATTGCACTGGTGTGTTTTTAATCAACAAGTTCATCTTAGGAGAATGGATTTGCTGTGAGATGGGCTCTTGGTTGGCTCAGTTGTTTGTGCGTCTGACTGTTGGTTTTGACTCAGGTCATGATCTCAGGGTTGTGGGATTGAACCCCTTGTTGGGCTCCACACTAGATGCAGAGCTTGCTTGGGATTCTCTGTCTCCCTCTCACTCTGCCTCTCTACTGCTCTCTCTCTCATTCTAAAACAAAAACAAACAAAAGACTGTGAGAAATATCTAACTTTAATGTTCATATGACCCATGCTGTGAAGGAAATAAGCTTGAGGAAGTATGCTTCAGTACCTGGAACGGTTTTCAGTCATTGGAGTAGATTTGATAGGAATCACATCAGTTGTAATGGGAATTTATATGAAGCAATGGAGCAAAGTACATTTTTCACTTAAGGGATCAAAATATAAAGCAGACTTAACTAGCTTCTAGTTTTGTTTGCTCCTAATGTTTATTTTGTGACTCTACGTAAAGGATAGGTTTTACTGTTTGGTTTGGTCTGGTTGTGGGTATTTTTTACTGGCTTTTTTGTTGTTGTTGTTGTTGTTGTAAGCATTTTCTTTCTTCATTGTTTCACATTTTTATTCAACAAACATTTATTCCATGCCGAATCTGGAAAAAGCTTTGTTAGATTCTATGGAATGACAGAAATTAATAAGATATGAACTTGAATTAGCTCCTAAGCTACTGAGGCAAAGAGATCTACAGACAACTGACTTATACAGAGCAAAGGAAACGAGAGCTTTGGCAAGTATGCAGAGGGCCAGTTTTAAACTGGGTGTGCAGAGGAATATTTCTGTATTTCATAGCAGATTCCTAAAAATGAAATCAAATTTTTGGGTGCTGGACCTGGAATTCCATTCATAGCTTGTGATTAATATGGGTTATTATTAGAGATTTATTTTTTTTGTATTCAAGTATGATAAATGGGAAAAATTAAACATTTAAAATCTAAAAATTACAAAAAGTGAAAAATACACATAAGCATTTATATCACATTGGCTTTACTTTGGGAAGTAATATAAAATCAAGTCAGAGAACAGGGAAGTGGCTTCATCTGAAGGGTTCTTCTAGGAATCACTACGATTTGTATTAAAACTAGATAATTATTTCAAAGAAATATAGCTTTCATCCCAATGACTCTGTTAAACTCTTAAGCAATCTATCTAGTCAAGGTAAACATGGTTTCACATTTCTAGACATAGATAGGTACTATATAGTCGCTCTTTCTTGCCACTGTTTGCTGTTTGTGACAAAACTGATTGAATCTGAAAGGTTTTGTTGTAATTTTTATTTATTTATTTTTCTGGAGGGAATAAATCCAAAAGATTTTGAATGGCTTAGGAAAAGACATTTATTTTTATTATAGAGATTACTTTTCTGTAAGATGTTAAGAGTGTTTTATGGGATTATTGGGGACATATTTAGAAATCCAACTGAGAAAAGGTTTTAATAAAACCATGTTTCACAGTATCTTTCTGAATCTCTCACATATCCATTAGCTCAGTTACCAAAGCTCATGCCATTTTGTGATCATGGAACTTTAATAAAAGTGCCCCCATTCCCTTCATTTAAATGTTGGATATGAACAAAGTAGTAATTGTCTTCAGTAGTAGAAAATTCACACGAAATTGGTAAGTCATGTGGCTCAATCCAGAAAAGAAAGTAACAATAAACACAAAATAGTGCCATTCCTCAATATTCTCTTTCTGTCCTCAGTAGTATGGGAGTTTAACATATTATATTTATTTCCATACAAATTTTATAAATCTATTTGCCCTTTTGGTGGCAGAACTATCTTTGTTTTCCTTGCAATAGATAACATGGTCCTTGCATATAAAGGACCTGTTTGTCTAGAGTCAGATATAATCAAATGCTAGTAATGTCAGATGGTTCAAACTAAATTCATTGAATGAATGAAGAAATGAATGAATGAATTATTCTTCCAACTCATAGTCTGTGGACTTTTATCACATACCCAGAACTTTTACTGGAATGTGCACCTTCCAGTCTACCTTCTTGCCACTCTAGAACGTTGCTTTCCAAGCTGTTTTGGTCACACACCCTCATTAGTAAATCATGTTTAAGGTGACACATCCAAATATTTTTTCTTATCATGGCTTATATGCATATATTTTATTACCATATTAAGGTATTCTTGAAATCCTGTGCATCATCTATTAATCACCTGGGGTTTGCATAACTCATTTTGGAAAATATCATTCACTGCTGAATTTTCTGATTTTTTTCACACAACTCCAAGTTTATTACAACTAATCTTTAAAATCAATACATTTTGGATAATTTGATCTAAAATACAATTTCTGGGTGAATATTTAATGGTAGATTCAACCAAAGTGGGGAAGGGACATTTTTCATATACAGACACATTATATATATTTCTATATATAGACACATTAATTAAACAACAAAGGGGGAGGCCTCATGCATTCAAGAAAATTCCCCTTTTTGTGAATCTATTTTAATGCAATTAAAAACAGCCACTTTTTATTCCAGGTTATGTTGTTTTAATTTGTATCTATTGAATCTTTCATAAATTATAATATATTCTACATAGGATTTATGATTTACAGTTACTCTGCCTCATAAAATGTCCTTAATACTTTAGCCTACATTTATTTCTCTTTAAAAATCCTAATAGCATATATTATATAGTGTACATAACCATAGTCATCATCATATACTGTTTTTGTTGGGAAATCTAAGGTAGGGGAAAAGGCTTGAACTGGATGATCTGTTAAGTTTGATTCTAAGATTAGGTGCTTCTTAGTTTATGAATGCTTTTAGGACTTGAAAGTGGTCTTTCTCGATCTATGCAAGCAATATCCACATAACCAAAATTATTTTTTTATTTTTTTAAAAAGAAAATTAAAAAAGGCTGCTGGAGGACAGTTAGAGAAACTGAGACTCCAATTCTTCCCTTAAATTTGATTCCTTTATTCAGTGTGATGATTCATATCACTCACCTATCATTTAACTTGATACTCTACTCTTGGCAAGGATTACTGTCCATTAGGCTCAGTGGGTGATATCATCACTGTCCATATGATTAAATGACACTTAGTAATATGGATTTCCCAAATTGTGTAATATCTTCCTACTATGTCATCACTATCCCCATTTTATAGCCAGAACACAGGCAAATTTGGCTGTACAATGAGGAGTTCAGATAGATAAATACAAGAAGGGGAGGTTTTAATTTGGCATTGGCATTGTTTAACATTCATAAAAAATTGTTTTACTGCCCAGATGTTGGAAATTTATTAATTATCATATTGGCTCTTGGGCCTGGTTCTTGCAAGAACTATAGTAGATGCCAGAAGCTAAATAACCTTTTGTCATTCTGCTGAATAAAGGATTGTTTGTGCTCTCCAGTTGATGAATTATCTCTGTGCCTTGTCGTTATAAAAAGAAACTCATCTTGTTCACTGGCCTGGCAGGAGATGAAAAGGCCCTAGAGAGAGCACAGAGAGTTTTTCCTCTCACAAATCATATGTAGGATGTATGCTGTGGGTCCTGTCTGGAAATGAATGTGGAAAGAACCCAGGACAAAGCATAAAACTTGCATTGTTACTACTGGTTGATATGTGATAGATTATTACAAATTTATAGAACCAAAGATCTGCTTTTACCCATACTAACTTATTTTAAATCTAGCCATCAGTTCTAGCACAGACAAATGTTCTTTTGTGTGTGCTTTGGATATAAGGGAAAGCTTAACATTTTAACAGAGCTAAGACAATACCAGTAGTTTTATAATTGTTCTACTAATGCATGATAAATTTAGGGAAACATTTGATATCAAACCTATATCATTGTGTATTGAAGAGAAAAAACTAACTTATTTCTTTACAATACTATGTTTCCATTAAATAAAGTGTGTCCAAATCTACAGCTGGATAAGCTGTTTTGCTGTTTTTTTAAATTAATGAATAAATCTTATTTTTAGAGCAGTTATAGGCTCATAGCAAAATTGAGCACAAAGTACAGAGAGTTCTCATATAAACCTTGATCCCACACAGACAGAGCTTTTCCCATTATTGATGGTCTGTCCCCACACATGCATAGTCTCACCCACTTCTGATAGCCCACACCACAGTGGTACATTGGTTATAGTCAATGAACCTACACTAACACATCATTATCACCCAAAGTCCACAGTTTGCGTTAGGTTCACTCTTGGTGTTTATTCTGTAGTTTTGAACATATGTGTAAAGGTATGTATCCACCATTATGGTATCATACAGAACAGTTTCATTACTCTAAACCCTCTGTACTCTCCCTATTCATTCCTCCCTTCCCACCCCAACCACTGACAGCCACTAATTACTATCTTTATAGTTCTGCCTTTCCCAGAGTGTCATATCATTAGAATCATAAGTATGTAGCCTTTTCAGATTGGCTTCTTTGACTTAATAATATGCATTTAAGTTTCCTCCGTGTCTTTTTAAGGCTTGGTAGCTCATTTCTCGTTGTCTGGGTGTGCCACAGTCTATTTTTCCATTCACCTACTGAAGGACATTCAAGTTTTGACAAGTATGAGTAAAACTGCTGTAAACATCCATATTCAGGTTTTTTTTTTTTTTTTTTTTTTTTAATGTGGACATGTTTTTAGCTCTTTTGGGTAGATGCTAAGGGGCATGGTTGACAATAATACAATATGTTTAGTTTTATAAGAAACTGTCCATGACTTGCACAGTGTCTGTATCATTTTGCATCCCACCAGCGATGAATGAGAGTTCCTGTTGCTCCACTTCCTTGTCACCATTTGGTGTTGTCAGTGTTTTCTAGTAATCCTTTATCAAGTTTTTATCTTTTCAAAGAACCAGATTTTGGTTTTGTTGATTTTCTCTATTGGTTTCCTGTTTAGAATTTTTTTGATTTTGGCTCTAATTTTATTATTTATTTTCTTATGCTTACTTGGATTTAATTTGCTTTTTGTTATTGTTGTTGCTTTTTAGTTATTAAGGGGATGCCTAGATTATTGATTTTAAATCTTTCTTCTTTTTAAATATTTTTTTTCAACGTTTTTTATTTATTTTTGGGACAGAGAGAGACAGAGCATGAACAGGGGAGGGGCAGAGAGAGAGGGAGACACAGATTCGGAAACAGGCTCCAGGCTCCGAGCCATCAGCCCAGAGCCCGACGCGGGGCTCGAACTCACGGACCGCGAGATCGTGACCTGGCTGAAGTCGGACGCCCAACCGACTGCGCCACCCAGGCGCCCCATTCTTCTTTTTAAATATATGTATTCAATGCTGTAAAATTTCTCTAAACTCTGTTTTCACGGTATCCCATAAATTTTTTTTTTTTTTTTTTTTTTTTTTAACGTTTATTTATTTTTGGGACAGAGAGAGACAGAGCATGAACGGGGGAGGGGCAGAGAGAGAGGGAGATACAGAATCGGAAGCAGGCTCCAGGCTCTGAGCCATCAGCCCAGAGCCCGACGCGGGGCTCGAACTCACGGACCGTGAGATCGTGACCTGAACTGAAGTCGGATGCTTAACCGACTGAGCCACCCAGGCGCCCCGGTATCCCATAAATTTTAATAAGTTATATCTTCATTTTCATTTAGTTCAAAATATTTAAAAATTTCTCTTGAGATTTTTTTCTTTGGCCCATATCTTATCTAGAAATGTATTTTTTAATCTTCAAGTATTTTGGAAGTTTTTCAGCTATCTTTCTGTTATTTATTTCTATTGTGATCAGAGATCAGACATTGTATGTTTTTTATTTTAAATATATTAAGGTGTGTTTTATGGCACAGAATGTAGTCTCTCATGGTGAATGGTCCATGTGATCTTGAAAAAAATGTGTAATATACTATTATTGGATGAACCGTCTATGTCTGTTAATTATATCCAGTCGATTGATGGTGCTGTTTACATCTGTATCCTTACTGATTATCTGCCTACTGAATCTGTCCATTTCTTTTTTTAAAAAATGTTTTAATGTTTATTTTATTTCTGAGGGAAAGAGAGAGAGAGAGACAGAGTATGAATGGGGGAGGGGCAAAGAGAGAGGGAGACACAGAATCCGAAGCAGGTTCTAGGTTCTCAGCTGTCAACACAGAGCCCGACATGGGGCTTGAACTCACAAACTATGATATCATGACCTAAGCCGAAGTCAGAAGATCAACTGACTGAGCAACCCAGGTGGCCCTGAGTCTTTCCATTTTTGATAGAGGGGTGTTACATCTCTAATTATAATACTGGATTCCTCTATTTCTTTTTGTAGTTCTATCAGTTTTTGTCTCTCATGTATCTTGACTCACATGTACATTAAGAATTATATATCTTCTTGAAGTTTTAACCCCTTTATCATTATGTATGACCTCTCTTAATCCCTTATAATTGTGCTTGCTCTTCCATTGTCAGCTTGTAGTGCCTGAATGAAGTAACGAGGAAGGAACGAATGCAGGAGTTAGAATAGGAGAGCTATGGAGGTTTAGTTGGACTCACCATTCTCACTTATTCCTCAACCAAATGCAATTACTAATTCTGCACACATATTGATGAAATTGCTTGTTCTAAATCCAATGAGGTCATTTTTAGTCCTTATCTTATTTGTTCCCTCAGCTGTATTTAACACATACAGACTGCTTTCTTCTTTTGAAATATTCTTTTCCTGTGCTTTCTGTGATGCTACAATCTCCTTATTCTCTTTTTTCTCCTACTCCTCTGTTTCAGATCTTTTATCCTGTCTTACTTTGTAGACTATGGTTCCCTTTATGACATTACTTTAAATATTCATCTTTTCTCCCTTTGTGCACTTTCCTGAGACAATCACATTCATATCTGTGGCTTAAATTTCAATTTTTATCGTTAGGATTTTCACATACACTTTCAGTTTAGGTCAATCTCCATAGGCTACAGACCAGAGCTTACTGGAAAACTCCACTGGGAAATCTTTCAGACACCCTAAACTCAGTGGATAGAATATCGAGTTTAAAGATTTTCCTTATAACTTTAGTCCTTTCTCTATATTCCTTATTTTAGTTCATGATGTCAATCACCATATCATGTGCTCTAGCAGAGAAATTTGGAATAATTCCTAACTTCTTTTCTTTCTCATTTCCAATATCCATTCAATTGCCAATTTTTGTATTTGAACTCCTCAAATTTTTTGAATATATTCAATTACCCGTGTCTTTTCAAATCCGTGTTATCATCATATTTCACATTTGAATGGGATTGTCATCATTATCTCCTAATTGGTCTTCTTCCCTCCAGTCTCTCTACTTTCAAATATCTATCCTCTGTCAAACTCTTTATAACCTCTTGTTGAAATTTCAACCACTTTAATCTTCTTTCAAAAAGGACAGTGGGTTTTTTTCTCCTGTCAGTGTACACTCAGGTTGTTTTCACTGAATGGAACTCATTCTTATGATGAGCTGTCTCTTAGTGATCTTTCTTCTGTAGCTTAAATGCTACTTTCTCTGGAAATCACTTTATGGACATCCAAAGTGTGTGTGAGGGGCCCCTTCTATAAACTCCTATATCATCTTGTATATTCTGTAGTATAAGACCTAATACACCTTTCCATTAGTTGTCTGATTAGCTGTCTCCTCCACAAATTGCAAGGTCCGTGAGAACACAGACCTTGACCTTTCTCAATGTTGTGTGTCCCTGGAATCTAACACGGTGTTTGGCATGGAATAGGTAGTTAAAAGCATTTTCTTAATGGAGGAATAAAAACTGAAACAATAGACAGAAAACAATATGAATAATTGGAGGGAATTTTATTTGTTTGCATTTTTCAAGTTCTTCTCACAAAGGTTTGCGGTAATTAAACAGAAAGAAAGGGGAGGCTGCATTTGAAGATGCTTGGAAGGAAGAGAAAGAAGGGGAACAGCAGGAGGATGTTTCTTAGGAAAGAGGTAGGAAGAAAAGTATTAGAGAGAAAGCATAACTCTTATTTTAAATATTAAAATGTTTTGTTTATTTTCTTGAACTAATATATATCCATGGTACGAAATTCCAAAGTACCCCAGAGAACCCTCTTGCACTGTTGGTGGGAATGCAAATTGGTACAGCCACTCTGGAAAACAGTGTGGAGGTTCCTCAAAAAATTAAAAATAGACCTACCCTATGACCCAGCAGTAGCACTGCTAGGAATTTACCCAAGGGATACAGGAGTGCTGATGCATAGGGGGCACTCGTACCCCAATGTTTATAGCAGCACTCTCAACAGTAGCCAAATTATGGAAAGAGCCTAAATGTCCATCAACTGATGAATGGATAAAGAAATTGTGGTTTATATACACAATGGAGTACTACGTGGCAATGAGAAAGAATGAAATATGGCTCTTTGTAGCAACATGGATGGAACTGGAGAGTGTGATGCTAAGTGAAATAAGCCATACAGAGAAAGACAGATACCATATGTTTTCACTCTTATGTGGATCCTGAGAAACTTAACAGAAACCCATGGGGGAGGGGAAGGAAAAAAAAGAGGTTAGAGTAAGAGAGAGCCAAAGCATAAGAGACTCTTAAAAACTGAGAGCAAACTGAGGGTTGATGGGGGGTAGGAGGGAGGGGAGGGTGGGTGATGGGTATTGAGGAGGGCACATTTTGGGATGAGCACTGTGTGTTGTATGGAAACCAATTTGGCAATAAACTTCATATATTGAAAAAAAAAAAGCAAAAGTACCCCAGAATGTATACCAAAAAGTTAATCTGTGTTTCCTGTCACCCAACCATCCTTTTCCCCAATGTTGAGGATAATCACTATGATCAGTTTTCTTTTTCTTTTTCCCTGTACAGTCTATGTACTCATAAACATCTATATGTTTATATGTGTTAATTTTAAAAATGTATTTTAGAGCCAGCAGCATAGTACATACTTTTCTCTTTTCCATTTTGCTCCTGCAGTTAGCTATCTATCTATCTATCTATCTATCTATCTATCTATCTATGTATCCTACCTATCTATCATGTCCTCATTAGTAATATAGCATTACATTTTTCTTTTTAAACCTCATGGAGTTCCCTTATGTGGATGGGCCATATTTTATTTAATCTGCTCCACACTGACGGGCAATTTTGTAATAACAAACAACACCACAATGTATACCCTATATAAGCATCATTTTACTCACATGAAAAATAAATAATACTTAAACGTAGAAATGTTAAATCAAAGGGCATATATATATATATATATATATATATATATATAATTTTTTTTAAATGTTTACTTTTTTTTTGAGAAAGAGAGAGAGAGAGAAAGAGAGACAGACAGACAGAGCTTGAGAGGGGAAGGGCCAGGGAGTTAGGGAGACACAGAATCCGAAGCAGGATCCAGGCTCTGAGCTGTCAGCACAGAGCCCGACTCGGGGCTTGAACTCACAAACCGCGAGATCATGACGTGAGCCGAAGTCAGACACTTAACCGACTGAGCCACCCACGTGCCCAATCAAAGGGCAGATATATTTTTAATCTTGAAATATCTTACTAAGCTGCCTTTCTTTGAAGCTGTACTAGTTACATTCCCACCAGCTGCATCTTCGACCACCTTTGTAGGCATTGCCACCAATGAGATATGTTGCCAGACAAGTTTATTTTTGTCTAAGTAATGGGTTAAAAATGTCTCATTTTAGGGGCGCCTGGGTGGCGCAGTCGGTTAAGCGTCCGACTTCAGCCAGGTCACGATCTCGCGGTCCGTGAGTTCGAGCCCTGCGTCAGGCTCTGGGCTGATGGCTCAGAGCCTGGAGCCTGTTTCCGATTCTGTGTCTCCCTCTCTCTCTGCCCCTCCCCCGTTCATGCTCTGTCTCTCTCTGTCCCAAAAATAAATAAACGTTGAAAAAAAAAATTAAAAAAAAAAGTCTCATTTTAGTTTTAATTTAGATTTCTGCTAATATGACTGAGATGCAGTGTCCTTTTCTATGTTTAAGAGCCATATGTTGTGGATTTTTTTTTATAAATAGTCCATATGTTTTGCTCAATATTTTTTAGTGGAGTGGGTCTTATGATGATTTACATCAAAGTTACATATTGCTACAAATATTTACACATATAACATATAATTATATTTAGGAATTTACAACTATAACTGTAATTATTATATATGTTTGTATCTAGAGTTATAGTTTTGTATATATAGTTATAGAGTTATAGTTGCATGTCACAAACATATACAGATATGTATGTGCATTGTCTGTGATGTGAGTTGAAAATATGTCCCCCATTTATCTTTAATTTTCTGACTTTGTTCATGGAGCTTTTTTCCCTTTGGAAAATCTTTTAATTCTATGAGGTCATATTTAGCAGTTTTTATTTTATTGCCTCTGAGTTTTGTATAATTCAGAAAGTTATTCCTTATTCTAAATTATGTTTTAAAAATTATTTGCTGCTTTATTTATTTATTTATTTATTTAGACATCTATTATTTGATTCAGCAGAACTTTATTTTGTCATAAAATATTAAGTTATATCCAACTTTTTTCAAAGAAAAAAATTTTTAATGTTTATTTATTTTTGAGAGAGACAGAGACAGAGCACAAGCAGGAGAGGGGCAGAGAGAGAGGGAGACACAGAATCTAAAGCAGGCTCCAGGCTCTGAGCTGTCAACACAGAGCCAGACACAGGGCTCAAATCCACAAACCGTGAGATCACGACCTAAGCCATAGTTGGATGCCCAACCAACTGAGCCACCCAGGTGCCCCTCCAACTTTTTTCAGATAGTTTCCCAGATTGTCTCAATACTATCATTGTATGATACATATTTTTTTCACTGACTTGAAATGCCATTCTTTTCATATATGTCACTGATCATTTGCTAAGTTTTCATCTGTGGTTTATTATAAGGTTTCAATTCAATTTGATTTGATTCCTCTTCCTTTCTACTTCCCCACCAAGACATCAGTCTTTTAATTATTATAGTCTTATATTTTGATATCATTATAGTAAAGATAGTTCTTTCTCATTACTCTTTATTTTTTACTAGCTAGTCATGATGATTATTCTGTGTTGTCTTTAGAATAGTCTATGTGCTTTAAAATATTCTGTTGAATATTTTTATTAAAGTGCATTTATTGCATTGATTAATTTACAGAATACTAACAACTTAATGAATGTGTATCTTCCTTGGCAAAAATATAGCTTCTATTCCTTGTAGTTTTATTTGTTCCTCAGAGGTTTAGAATTTTTTTCCTTATATAGAACTTACATGTTTCTTATAATTTATTCCTAGATTTTTGGTGTTTTGTTGTCACTTAATGGAGTATTTTCTTTTTTTATTCAACATAACTAGGGTTTTTTTGTGTGCGTGCATGTATTGAAGGTATTGATATCTATAATTAATTTTTCACTGTCATTAATTATCTTTGGGTTTCCACACAAAATAATTATATTAATATCAAATGATATGTTCACCACCTTCCTTCCAAATTGTATTTTTTTCCTTATCTAATTGCATTGGATAGTACCTCCTTACCTATGCCAAAAATTATGTGTAAGAGTGGACATTGCTGTCTTGTTTATAACATTAATGGGGATGTGTCTGGTGTAAACTTATTAAACATGTGTTGTGGGCTTATGATTTTAGGCAAATATATTTTATCATACTAATAAAATATGAATTGTAATTCATCAAGAATCCATCAGGAATGGATTTGGGTTTATATAAAATGTAGTATACTATACGATTTAATGTCTCTGTACTTAATAATGAGTAATCATATGTTTTTTTAACTTTAGATCTATTATTATGATAAATTACACAGATACTTTAAACAAATTTTTGTTAATGTTTATTTATTTTGAGAGACAGAGCACGAGCTGGGGAGGGGCAGAGAGAGAGGGATACATTCAAAGCAGGCTCCAGGCTCTGAGCTGTCAGCACAGAGCCCAAGGCAGGGCTCAAACCCACGATCCATGGGATGATGACCTGAACCAAAGTTGGACGCTCACCCGACTGAGCCTCCAACTCAGGAGGTGCCCCATACAGATAGTTTTTTAATATTTAAATTTCCTCACATTTCTGGAAACAAATCTTACTCGGTCTTCTGATCTGCTGCTGAATTGTTTGTACTTAGACTTATATGATAGGAATAGATACAAAATTATGTTGAGATGGGAATGAGCAAATGTGGGACCTTATTGTTACTAAACTTGGTCATTTCACTGAAGGGATGTGATAATCTATTTAATTACAAAGCATTTTAAAAGCTCATGCTAGAACAAGGTAGTGTGCATTGGGGTTAAGAAAATGAGTAGGACATTATTCTTATCTTCAAATCCCAACACATAGCCCATTGTGAGAAAAACATTCAACAAATCATAATACAGTGTGGTCAGTTTTTTTTTACATGATTGCAACCCAGGAAATTCAGGGACCTGGAATGTTTGAGGGAGTTGGGGAGGGCATCACAGGTGGTGACAAGTGATCTGGTTTGGAAGGGCAAGTTTAAATTTGGCATGAGAAGTGGAAGGAAAGAAATGCAGAACAGAGGGTGGCACATGGGATATTCTCAAATCATGATGACATGCTAGAGACTGAAAGTTTGATGTGAAATATACATGGAACACCAGCTGGATGTAGTTTCCTAGGAAACAAAGCAAAGAGATAGTTTCAGGTAACCCATACCTAGGAAGAAGTGTCAACTTGAATTTAAAGTGTAAGCTTTTATAGAACTAAGTTTACTAGGATTATTGAATATAAAGGCTGCAAGGAAACTTAAGACTCATTTCATTTATATGGCCACCTTAGTTGATAGCATCCTTCTCTAGCCTGAGAGCTAGGAATAGAGAGATTGGACTAGAAGCAACCAGGATGTAAAAAGGCACAGTAGATACCAATGTATGCAAGAGCCTAAGGAGGTCTTAGCGCATCATGGATATTTAGCCCAGAGAGGGATAAGAATTAATCCATTACATAAAGAGAGACCATTGAGAATAAACACATTCTGATGGTGTGAGACAAAGAAAGAAATCAGATAAGGCGACTGTGTAGTTGGTGCTTAATGACCACTTGCTGAATGCATGTCAGACATTCCTATGTATAATATCCCCAAACTTTACAGCAACCCTGGGAGACAGGTATTTCATAAGTGAAGCATCAGATACACTATAGAATATGCTTAAATCACAAAGTTGGTAAATGACAGAGCCAGGACTAGAACCCATGCCTGCCTGGTTCTGAAATATAGTGAGAGAACAGAAGCATCAAGCACAACACCACATACTTGAAGTGATGCCTTCTGATATCACAGTCCCATGTATGACTTGCCAATGTGAGACTTATGGGAACTCAGAGAAGTGTGTAAGATCTCCCTGGGGGACTAGCCTTTCATCCTCACAAATTGCATCTGTAAGAACCCAGTTCTTCTTGTGGCTATGATGTGCCTATAAGCATTGGACACCTCCATGTAGCAGTGACTGTCAAAAAAGGTGGTGAAGCCTAGAATCAGCACTGTCCTATGGGCTGGTCTTTTATTCTGTACTAATTTTTAAGATCATTAATTCTTAGCCCGTTTCTGATCATCCTAGTTGTGTCTGTTTTCATAGAAAGCTTGACCTCTATGTTACATATACAAAGTCTATACATTAGGGCTTTGTTATTTCCAGAACCTCCCAGCTCACTTAGATACTCTGAGCCTAATAATAATAATGATAACACTTACGTGGCATTTATTATTTGCTTGTCACTATTCTAAGTGCTTTACATATTTTAACTTATTTAGTCCTCACAGTAATTATATGAGGTAGGTACTATATCATCAGGAATTGAGCCCCAGAGCTTCTAATGGCAGAACAGGATTTAGACTCAGATCTTTAGAATGAAATTAACTAGTTGAATACTTTCTACATGCCAAGATGTAATAGGCACTCTATCTGAATTGTTAGCTCTAATTCTCACTATCACTCTGTGAGGCAGGTACTATCATCCTCACTTGGCAAATGGGGAATGTAAGTATCATAGAGGTTAAACAACTTGCCACTAGGTGGTGGATCTGGAAAAATTTAAGCACAGTCCTGTTTGACTCCCAGACCCATACTACCTCTCTCCCGCTGTGCCTAGAGCCAGCCCCTCATTCTGATCTAGCTCCACACGTCCATGCTGGGTCATGAAAGAGAGGAAGGAATAAAGGACAATGTACTGTCATCCTGGATAAGGAAGAGGGATGAATGGAAGAAGCTAAACTTACCTAAGGGAGACATCTCGCCTGGGCAGTAGTAGATATTACCCTCAAACACAAAAGCTATTTGTAAGGGTAATTTCCAGAGGTGAGTTCAGTAGGATTACTTCCAGATATTAACCATCTCAATGAATGAAGAATTTCTATCATCTACTAATTTGGCACTTTTGACTAAGAGCTGTTAGTGTTGGTCTTTTATCAGCAAAGAAAACATTACTGCGTTAATTGTCACTTAAGGTGTTAATCTGCTGGTTCTTTAATTTCTCATGTTTCTACTCATAAATCTGATTTGATGATAAGCAAAAGCCTGGTCTTTTGCTTTAATTCTGGAGATAGGGTCTAAACAATTATTTCATAGACTATTTCTTTACACTTCATCACTTTTGTCATTTGCTTACTGTATAATTATATTTAAAATATTCTTTGGTTTTAGTTGAAATTCTTTTCACTGCTTGATGCTCTTTTTGAAAAATTAGGTTTCTTAAAGTATTTTTTATTATCTTGGGCTTTGCTTTAATTGACACAACCTTCCAGTTCTCCAATTTTTGAAACTTTCAAAATACTGTTTTTTTTCTTCCAAAATCCTTGATATTGTTTTTGGAATTCTGTGACTTACACTGCTCTTTACTTTTAACATATACTGTTACATATTAGAAAAATTATGTATTAAACTATAATGACAATTTTTGAAACCTACATACATTCCATAAATTTTTCTAAACACCTTAACATCAAGAGATATTTGTGGGGAAATATGTGAGAATATATAGGGGTGTAGTGCTTGCAGAACTTGATTTTTTCAAGAATTTTGGTTTGGTATAAACTTAGAAAAACAGTAGATAAGCACAATAACATGGTACTGTGACAGGCGTTCTAAAAACTCTCTGGAATTTCATATTACTGCTCATTCTCTGAAATGTTTAAAGGCATATGCATTTATGGTATTCAATTTTAAGAAAAAATTCAATTTTTTTTAAAGTTTTCTTCCTTTGTGAGTTATTTCTAGTTCATATGATAAACTTGATTTTGATTCATTTTTATTTTCCCTAAGAATTTTATTCATTTTTACCTGTGTGAAAAAATACATACCTATTTCTGTAGAAATCATGTTATTAGTCAGTCAAGTTCTCATTACCTTTATTCCCGCTAAACTTACAACTACCTATAAATCCCATGCCTTCTTTCATTCAAAGTCAAGGTAACCAATTATTTAAACATGTAATTCTCAATAGATCAAAGATTTTGTCTTTGATTGGCAGCCAATCTAAAGCTCTGCCTTACATTTTATTCCTTTAAGCCTCCAGATAGGGTATTTGATCCTTGTCTAAGTCCTTTGCTCTTTTTTGCCCTCATGCCACTCATCTCCTTGTAAAATCCCGCATTTCATTATTAGCTTCACACAGACCCACAAATGGCTGTTTTCTCTTATTAAGTTTCCCTGGGCTCTTCAGCTGAAATGGAGCTCTATTTTACAGAAGTGTATTTCTACTCCTACTATTACTATTGCCTTTCATTCATTGCTTGAATTTACTCTTCACTAGATTTCTTTTGAATTTTCTTTATTGGTCCCTTAACTCATGAGTTCACCAAAGCCATACTTCCAAATGTCACTAATAATTACTTCTTGTTAAAAACCCAAAGATTTCCCTCTGTTCTTGTATTTCTTTCACTCTTGATTAGGTATATTCAAAATTCTATTCATTGCTTATATTTTTTTCTTAGCTCTAGGACCTATGAGTGCTAGATGTTTGATGTCATGTCTTTCAGATATGTCTTTCAAAGTGTTTTAAAAACTCATTTATATTATTTGGTCTCTTGAGGACCAACTGTAGATTTTTCAAGGTATAGCTGAGCCCTCTATTCTATTTGCAGGTACTAGCAAAGTGAAGGATAATTGGAACTACATTTATATTCCAAAAGTTCTGTGCTTTCTTTGTTCTGTATTTTCCCATTGCCCAGAGGACATATCCACTAGAATAGCCTGTTGCCATGTTAAAACAAATAATTTATCAACTTTCTCCAATTTCTAAGCCATTTGTCCTACTGTATATATGTGTGCTTCTTGATGAAATCTTAGTGATTAATTAAATACTATATATTGTCTGTATCACCATAATAAGCAAAATCTGCTCTGTCCAATATAGTAGCCACTGGCCATTTGTGGCTTTTGAGCACTTTAAATACGACTATAATTAATTTCACCTGTTTATTTTTCATTTTTAAATGTGGCTAATACAAATATTAAAATTTCAGGGGCACCTGGGTGTCTCAGTCAGTTGGACGTCCGACTTTGGCTCAGGTTATGATCTGATGGTTTGCGAGTTTGAGCCCCGTGTCTGGCCCTCTGCTCTTAACACAGAGCCCACTTCAGATCCTGTCTCCCTGTCTCTTTGCCACTACCCTGCCCACTCTTGCTCATGTGCGTGCTCTCTCTCTCTCTCAAAAATAAATGAACATTAAAAAAAAATAACATAAAATTTCATATGTGGATCATGTTTTTTTTTTTTTTTTCTTGGACAGTGCTGGGCTAGGATTTACTACAGTCACAACAACAAAATCTTAGTGACTTACAGCTACAAAGGTCTAATTTTCCCTCATGTTCCATGTCTGTTGCTGGCTGACTGAAATTTGTGTTCTATATTCCCTCACTTTTGAACCCAGCTTGATGGAGCAGCCACTGTCCAAGTCAACCAGTCAGTGGAATCGAGGGAAAGAGAAGTGTCGGGGTCTTGAACAAATAATGAAATGCTCTATCTAGCTTGGAAATGACATTTTACATATATACTCTGATTCACTGACCAGCAAAAGTCACAGGGTACAACATGGTAACAATAGCATCAGAAAGTGTGTCCAGAAGATGGAAAGGAAAAAACACAATGAATGGTACTAATAAATACTACACAATCTTTCGAAAAGTTCTTTCTGGTGTTTTTTTCTCATTTCTTATAGTCTCTTACTTGCAAAGTGGCCTCAATATCTGTTTTCCTATAGATGGCTATTTGGAAATGCTATATTGGCAACTCTGCCATTATTTTTTATAGCATAATGATAATTGTAGCTAATCTTTAGAGGTAGCTTTAATTATTTTCAGTTTCTGATTAGAGCATAGTCATTGTTGGACAAGTCATGTAAAATTGTTATAGTTCAAATTAAATATGTATTTGAAAATTTAGAAAAGCAAACACTGGAAGGTTATCACTTATTCTCTTTGCTTATACATTGTTTTGTTTTTCTGTTTTTTTTTCTCCCTTTTAACTGAAGGACCTTTTACTTTTCAGAATGCTACAGAGATGTGCTCCCAGTTTAGCAGAGACTTCGAAACAATTAGCACACTGTCAAGAGCTATAGTCACTAGTAGAAAAGAAAATACCGAGTTAGTTGTTACCCCGTAAGTGTGGGGGCAACCACTCCTTATATAAGACACTGCTGGCATTGGTGTCACTTGCTTCTCTGGAAAATAAAGCCTGTATTCTTATTTATTCAAATTCACATTTTGACTTGTTCAGAGAATTAATGTAAAATCCTATGTGAAGGGCTCACTCTTCAGGTAAACAATCAAACCACATTTTTGGCACAGTCATTAAAAAAGATCCTGTAAGATGCACTTACATAGAGAGGCTAAAGATGATAGTGAGAAGGGCACAGGCTTTGGAACATGGACTTTGTAGCCAGGAAGCATCTCCATGCCATTATTTACTAAGTGACTTTAATCAAAGTATTTAAGCTTATTAAACCTCATCTTCTGCTCTGGAAAATGGGGATAATTCTTATCTTGCTTGATTATTATGTATCTAAAAGACTTCTGGAACATATTAATTCTATACTGAATGCTAGTTGTTATGAGAAGAACTATAATGTAGCTACATATCCTAATTGGGGCAACATAAAGAGCATATTACTTTTCACAGAATGATTCCTTTGCGAAAGCAGTGTTCTCATTATTAGTTTCTTCTTGATAGCATTTTCATTTTACTTTGACATTGTACGGTCTATTCCAATTTGTCCTTCAAGCCAATTCTTGATGTAGTTTTGCTATGTGTTTTCAAACACATTAGGTAGCCTTTCATTCAAATAACTACAGGCTTTTCTTCAAGCTGACCCTACAGCTGGGGTCTCTGACTTTGATCATTTTTCTCTTGTTTCTCTTACCCCCATAGCACTTTGCATATGCCACCATCATGGTATTTATTACATATGCCCATCAACTATAGTCTTGTATACATGACTTAATTGCTCTATAAATCTCAAGTTTTTTAGGGAAGGAGCTGTCATAAATAGAAAGCAAAAGTGAATGGAAAACATATTCTGTACTAAGTTCTCTAAGGCCTTCATCTCAAGTTAAATCTCTAAAGGACACAAAGTTATTCCTGTTTTATAGATAAAGGAAATTGAGGCTAAAACAGTAAGTACCCAATGTGACACCAATAGGAAGGATTCAAATCCAAGTTACCTCTATCTAAAACTCAAATTCTGAACCACTGTCCTCTTTTCTGCCTTCATCCTACCCACGTCCTGTGGAACTCTCCACCCCTGAATACTCAGCATAGTGCTTTGATTCAAGCTTTTACTTGATTAATAAGTAAATTCAAATGTTCTTACCACTAATATTTTTATCAGTAGGCAACCCTTATGTTACTCATAAGAACTGAAAGTATCAAAGCATTCATAACTTAAACACTACAGAAAGTAATACTTCTGTCTCCCACTATCTTAGTGAAAAAAAAAAAAGACCAATCTCAGGACATGGTAAGAAGGTCTGTTTCAGCTGCGCAGGAGCTACTTTCTAAACTGCAATGCCACCATCTTGAATTTCCCTCATGGCTCATCTACATGATAGATATCATTTCCCTTTCTATCTCTCTTTCTTCTTCATTTATTGCCTACCTACTACTTACACTTTTTTTTTAGCTTGGCTCTGTTTTGAGGTATCTCATAAAAATACATACCATTTAACAAAATAACAATGAACAGATGAAAAAGATTAGAGTAAAGGAAAAATAAGGGTAGAAAAAATAGATATCAGGGTTATGGTTTAATTACAAAGATGCAAATCATAAGATCCTAGGCAGTGAGTGGGAAAAGACTGTAAATTTAATGCTAATCTTCTTTACACCAAAGTAAAGTGGAAATATAACCAGGTATAAAGTTTAGTGTTACTAATATGGAAAAGACTGCTCACCCATGGAAAATTTATCATACACAGGCACGTTTTGGCATAGTGAAAAATATGTATTACATTCAACATTACTTTTTTCAGTGGCTACTTGATAAGTTTGACTTTGAGACCCAGCAGCTCAGTGAAACTTAAAACTTATTAAACAGTGTGTATTCTGTCTTTCCACCAAAAGCCAATCTTGTTCTCTACTGTATTTGAACGTCAGGCTGCAAATGACAGGACTGAGACTTTGAGTCTTAATGAGATATAAAATGAAGCGGAGATATGTAAATAGGATTGTATTTAGGTTACCAAAGTTATGAGAGGCCAAAACTGGAGTGAGATGGTAAGCCAGTATGGACAGTCACCACAGATGTGAACTCACTTTTGGTGATGATGGACAAGATCAATTTTCAATAGTGACTTCATATACATCATTTTTAATATTTGTTCACATTTCAGTAGTGTTTCTCCAGCAACCATTGCTAGCCTTTAGTTTTATGTCATCAAAATAACCAGAAAAAAACCCAGAAGTCAAATGGTTATGGCATTTTTTTAAGTTTCAAAATATGGCAAGATTTTAATATAGCCAAGGGCATGCATAGATGAGTTTTAATAGAACTGGGAATATATTCACGATCATCAGTTCTACTGTTATGATCTGAAACTGATTAACTGATTTGCAGAGTCATGTGGCAAAAAAAAAAGAGGAGCCTAATCTCAGAATTTTTACAAAGCAAGGCTCTGTGCCTAGGCCACAGCAGGCAGTGGTCCCCTATGAGGTGGGAGAATAGAAACCAAGTTGCCTCCTGGAGTGCTCTGTTTGAGTGGTGTTGGGGCCTTAGGAAATTTGATTGGTTTTGTGAATCCCTTCCTCCTTGAGCCTGACTGCCTCTCTGGGATGTGTCTGTGGGAATGTGAAGATGGCCATTGATCCAGCTGGTATCTTATCAATCACTGAATTCTTCTGAAAGATGACTAGGCACAACCCTCATCAGGTTCCTGCTATGTTTTAATCACTGTCAATTTTTGAGATGCTTAATCTTCCCTGATAATGAGGATTTAATTCTATTTTAAGTGTGATTTTGACTTTCTCTTAGTTTCCATTCTTATCACTGTGTTTAATGAGAGAGTTAATCACTCACTGATGTTTGGGGGCTGATGTAAACAATCTTTTCAATTTCAATGTGTATATAGTAAAACATTAAGGCAATATTTTTAGTGCGTCTAAAGATTACCTATCTCAGAATATCTTCAGGTGCCTGATAAAATGCAAATTTCTGTTTCCTACTCCAGACCCACTGAAGTTTGAGAACTGGTACCTTATATAAATTAGGATAGCAAAAGAGTAATTCTTATTTAATCATTATGGTTTTAATTATTTAATGCTTTATTGTGGTATAGCAATGTTAAAGAATGACTAGCTGTCTTTCCATGAATTACCATATTCCTTATGGGGACTATAGTCCAAGTAGATTTCCTCATCTGGGGCTCCACAAGAAATTAAGCCCTGATGACTTAAGGCATCTATTATATGTAATGAATTAATTTCTCTTATGCCTCTAGAATGATACCATTTATGTACCAACCCAGGAGAATGGAGAAAATAATTTCTCAATTTTCTGTGTTCTGAGGTTCAGAGGAAGAAACTTGTTGAAAAGAATTAAAATTATCTTATTAAGCTTATAGATTTGGCATTAACAAAGTCATTATATTTATATATTTAGGACAAGTTAGAATCTTTCCATGTCTTCTGATGTTTTAAAATATCTTATTATCAAAATAAATCATGCACATGTGAAAAAAATCAAATAGCATTCTTTAACTAACTTTTGCTGCAGTGGCAAGTAACTCCAAAATTTCAGTGGCTCATAATACAAAGGCTTATTTCTAGACCATGCTGCATATCATAAGTTGTCTGGGGCCTAGCGCTGAAACGTGTATTCTCATTCTGGTACTCAGGCTGATGATTAGCCACCAAAGTTTCTGATTCATGTTACAGAGAAAAAAAAAAGAGAGAGGGTGATGAATTGTGTATTGCTTCCACCTAGAAGTGACACATGCCACTTTCACTCACAAGTCCTTAGCCATGACTAGTAATATGTTTCCATGCAGCCCCACAGGGACCAAGAGGTGCAGTCCTGCCATATTCTTGAGGGGTAGAGAACTGGGAATATTTGGTGAACATCAGTAAATAATTATAAGTTATATTGAAAAGCAAATGTTGACTATCAAAATCCTCTCTCTTGCCAGGCTCTGCCCTCAAGTGACAACCACTTCAGTTTCTGTTTAGCTCTTCTGATGTTTATTTTAAAATGATATGTTGATATCTCTCTTTAAAAAAAATCTACTTATACATTGTGTGTTGACTTGCTGCTATGGAAAAAGAGTCTAGTTCATTCACACCATCAACCTTCTCTCTGCTTCCTGCTCAGATCCTTCCCCCCTATTATCTTGCCTTCTTGGAAAGTTAATTAAAGATGTACTATAGTGAGAAGAGGGTATACCAAGAAAGATGAATACATGATATCACAGAAAGAATGGGTTTGACTTAGAAGCACAGTAACATGCCATCTCTCTACAATAACTAGACTCTGCCTTAGAGAGAAGTAGAACAAAGGCTTTGGACAGAAGGCTCTGGGAGATAGGAAGAATCTGTAAAAATAAAGAATGATTCCAAATTGTACAAAATTAGGAATATGGTAAAGGCATTTGGTAGAGGATTTAAGGAGAATTCATTCTAAAACACAAGATGGTGTTTTTCTTGTGGAAGTATTGGACTTATAGGGGATGAAATATAATCCTAGTATGTGACTCAAGATTGCAATAAACTACATTTGCAGCAGTAGCATCATAGTAAAAATATTTATTAAGTTTAAAAGTTTGGAACTGATCTAATGGTGTAAATGTGGAAGTAAATGTAAGGCTATCAAAGCTTCAGTAGAGCCTGATGTGGGGCAGGAACCTGGAGATCGTGACCTGAGCCGAAGTAGGATGCTTAACCGACTGAGCCCAGGTGCCCCTAATTAAAACATTTAAAAAAATCTTATTCTTGGGGCGCCTGAGTGGCTCAGTTGCTTAAGTGTTCGACTTCAGCTTAGGTCATGATCTCGCGGTTCGTGAGTTTGAGCTGTGCTGACAGCCCAGAGCCTGGAGTCTGCTTCGGATTCTGTGTCTCCCTCTCTCTCTGCCCCTCTCCCTCTCACACTCTGTCTCTCTCTCTCAAAAATAAACATTAAAAATTTAAAAAAAAATCTTACTCTGTTTTCTAATTTTTTTCTCTTTTAGAGTCCACTTTTCTGTTTGCTTAATTTGACCTTTTATTTTTTTCCACATCACTTGTTTTCCTTAAATGTCCATTAATCATCGGTTACCTGTAATGGTTAGAAATGAGGTATTTCCTAGAAGCTCTATGGGTGTGGGCAGAACTGATCATTACCTTTCTCTTTATGGTGAACATCAATAAGCCAGCCTTTATACTGGGGGACAGGAAATATCATATGCTGAGATTTCTTTTAATATTTTCTTCAGAGAAGAGCCCTCTGTTATTTGTTTTTGTTTTTACCTGGGATAAGTGATGAACTACTAGGTATTTTGCTAGTTCAGGTCTTCTATTTAGAGACTCTCACAATATCCCCATTTTTTTAGTTTGTCTTAATCCCTAGTGTTATTTATATACTCTTGCCCTTTAATTTAAAGATGGCATTGATACAAATGTCAACTAATACTCTAAGTTGACATTACATGCTCCATGTCTATTGTCCTTTCCATTCCAATAACTATAGGATACATCGTTTGTCTAAATAGTTGTTATTTGTGTCTAGAGTTCTAAATATTTCCTCTAACTTTGCTGCCTCAGGCTAAGATGACTTGTCTTTAGCTCTTAATTTGCAGTAGGTAGTCTAGAAGAATGTACTGAAGAAAAACTCAGTATTTAATTGCAGCATTTTATTTATTTCTCTTGCAACCCTGAGGTGTGTCAGATGAGAATACCACCTAGCTTAATTCTGTCTGATTTCTTAATTCTATTTAAAATACCCATTATTGGTTGCTTTTCTTGCACACTAGTATGTTAGCAACTATGTCTTTGAACTCGATCTCTTCATCCAGAAAAAAAAAAAATGTTGCTTGTAAAGCTTCCAGCTAATTTCATAACATATGTTCTGATTTTCTACTTTTGTCTATTAGCATAGCACTTAACAGTGTTCTACAAAGATAGCAAAAACGGATGTGCTGGTAATGAAATCTGTCACTGAATGTGGGGCTTCCCTGGCACAACTTAGTAAAGAACTTTGAGCTTCTTCAAGGTAATGATTCATTCCCAGTACTATTCTGCCTTTTCAAAGTAGTACATGAACCCCTGATGTATACTTAGGAGCATATCCATTAGGATAAAACCAGCTCTTGAATAATTGTTTTGAAGATGTTTGATGACTTTGACAAGTGTTCCTTGAGTGGAAAGTATGTCAGAAGATAGCATACATATTTTATTATCCTGTGTTCTGAAACATGGCTAAAATTGATTAAATAAAGTCAGATATCATAAGTGAAATTCTTGTAAGAGAACCTTGGATTTCTGAGAATAAGACATTGATAGGATTGATGGTGATGATTCATTAATTTATATATGCAATTAATAATGTTTACTGAACACCAAATCTGTACCAGTCACTACATTAGAAGCTAGAAATAAAATGATAAAGAAAATAAATGCAGTCATTGCCCACATGAAGCTTAGAGACAAGTAAAGAGAGAATTATAATACAATGTGATAAATGCAACAAAATATTACTTGTCATGGAAACATAGATGTGACAGTAAAAAAGACTTGGGTGGAGAGATGGAGGTCAGAGTAATCCTCTCATTGGAAATAATGCCTTAGCTGAAATCTAAATGATATACCGAAATTAACCAGGCATGAGAGTTCAAACGTGTGTGTTTTAGAAAAAAGACATGTGGAAAGTTCCGAAGTATGGGTGGGAAAATGGTATAATTGAGTAACAGAATGATTTTGAGTGACTGAATTATTGTGTTGGATTGGGTATGACATGTGGTAAGTCATAATGATGTGCTAAGTCATAATAGGGACATAGCCTTTATCTGAAAAGTAATAGGGGACACTTATTTGATTTAAGTAGGAAAGTGCCATGATTTTGTGTATGCGTGTTTATTACTCTGGCTGCTGTGTGGAGAATGATTTAGAGAGAAGCAGCAAAGGAGGGCAGGGAGACAGAGGGCTATCATTTATTTGTGTAAGAGATAAGGAAGTGGCAACGAGTACAAAGAAAAAAGTAGGTGTCATAGAATTTGTACATTCTAGTAATTTATTGGTTATAATGGATGAGGAAAAAGGACTCAAGAAGCACCATATTTTCTTGGGCACTAAAGTGGTTATCAGTACCATTCTCTGAAAAAAGGAATACATGGAAAGGATTGGGTTTGAAGAAATCCCTTGAGGCAAGGTTGAGGTATATTGAGTTTGAAGTAGTTATGGAACATCCAGATAGAGGTATGTAGTAGGCAGTCAGAAAAATAGGTTTAAAAAAAGATTTGACCTAGATATATAGACTTGGAAATTTTCAGTATGTAGGTGGCAAATGACACCCTAGAATTCATGACACAATCCAGAGACAGACTAAAGTGAAAAGGGAAAGGGTCCCTAAAGAGAAAACTGAGGAATCCCAACTTTCAAGAGAGGGGAAACCTAGAAGGCCTTAGTTAGGAGAAAGACCAGCAAGGAGCACTGTCACAGAACCGAGGAAAGAAAGAAAGAGGCAGGAGGGAGGGAGGGCATAATCCAGAATGTGACATGATCGTGGCAGGCCAATGTATGATAGAGTATAAGTTATCTTTTAGATTTGCTACAAAATGGTCATTGATGGCTCTGCAAAGTTTTTAGTGTCAAAGATGGAGAGAAGTCTTGGAGGTGGTGTTAAGGCAGAGATAGAAACAAATGTATATTCCAGGAGACTTATAACTAAGGAAGTATTATGAGAATTAGCTTTCTCTGAAGCCCTACCAGGGAAGAATAGAGATTAAACTAGATTGATAAATAGATTGATTTTAACTAAAATTTGAGGCCTTCTTACAAGACTAACAATAAAAGGAAAATGTAAATAAATTAGATTTCACTAGATTGCTAAGGTCCCTGATTCTTACCAGGTGACAGTTGTATGATTCTATTATATTTTCTCTCTGTGTTATGCATGGGTATGATAAGCCTTGACAGTTGGGTTATGTTATCGAATCTCTGAATTATTTTTTAACTCACAATGGAGTGATAACAAATGTCCAATATCATTCCTTTACATACTCTTTTACTTATACACATAAAGTTGAGCAATACATACAAATCGGCAAACAAAAAATTATTGCATCTTGAATGAAGAAAATAATTAAATATCTTACATTCTGTAATTTAATGAGCAATACTCTTTCTTTATAAATAATATTTTAAAATTAATACATGCATATGCTTTTAAGAAGAGTAAACAGTACAAAATTAAAAGGTATAAAGTAAAAATGTAACCTTTTAGCGTAAGCCCCTTGCTTACTCCTTGGAGGGAACTATCTCTTCAGAACTTTTCCCTGAATCTATAATAAGATATGCATTCAGGAGAGGCTTACTTACTTTGGGGCACTAGTTAATTGAATTTGGGGCTAGAGTGACTTGAATTATTTAAATTGTTCTTGGGTACAAGTAGTATTTTCTCTTGTGAATATCTCAGTGAATATCAGTCTGAATCTTTCCAAATATTCTTATTTTCATACCAGAAGCCACCTGCCATCCGCTGTCATTTGCGTTCTCTCTCGTTCTGAACTATAGTCTTGTAAATCTTTTATTCACTCAACAGGATTATAGCCCATACTTTGAAACAAGTACTTCATCCTAATTAGTTCCACAGGTGCCTTTCTTTTAAAAAGGAGATAGTTTCCACGCTGTCTCCAAAAGAATGTTTTTGGGTCATTATCCCTTTGATAAATGAACTCACTGTTGAGCAGGGGTTTCCCTAAAGGGTCTCTGTGATGCACAAAAATGCTGTGTTATAACTTTTGATCCATTATTGCCCCAATTTTCTCAATTTATCCAATATTATATCCAGATATGCAGTCCCAGATCTCCAATGAACCATACTGATGCTTCCTTGTTGATTTTATGTACTTATTTTTCCTCAGGTTGCTACTAAACATAAGTTCTTCTCTTCGTACTAGGTATTATGTGTCAGCTTTTACAGAATTAGATGGTTTATGGCATTGGTATGAGAATAAAGTGCTTACAGACAATGGATTAGTGGTTTGAATTCTTCCCAGACTATCAGTAGTCAAAAGTTGTTAGTACTCTCTTGGGGTCTATATAAAATGAAGGTGGTCTGATTATAATTCCAGGCCAGCAAGAAGGAGCATGATTTCTGTTACAGAGGGCAGAGACAGAAGTCTTGGTAAGGACAGCAGATGTCTCCTTTGAATGGCTTATAAAAACAAAACCTGAACACATTTTAATTTTTTTTCCCAAAAGCTCTATCCCCAGGAGTAGGGATAGTGTAGTCCTTCTCCCCAGTCATTTCCTCCACTATTGTAATTCTTTAATTTATTAACTTACTCATTTACTGTTTTCTCCAACACTCATAAAGTTCTTTGAAATTGTTTCTATTTTCCTTGTTCCAAAATAATGCCCACCAGAAACACCTTTGGCCCCTCACTCAACATCTGCAACCATCTTGTTCCCGATGTTTCTCTGGATCCCATAACTTATCACCTTATCAAATGGGAGCTGTAGATCTATACTGCTTCTCTAAAATTAATTGTCTGGTCAGTATATCAAGGAAGCTTTGTGCACATTTGACTATGTCAAGCTAGGATATAAAAATATATATAAAATTCTTAAATGATTCCTATATTAGCTAGACTTTCAAATTTTTGCATGCCTTAATGTAATAAAAAAGCAAAAGAGAAAGTATTGAGGAAATTCAAGTAAACCTAAATTTTTCTTTCTAGATCATGTGATGGTTCTGTGTTGATTATAGATTTAATATGATATGTAATACGATCTAACTGTAAAGCTAATGATGATCAGTTAATTTAAAGACAATTCTCTGAAAAGAAGTATAATATGTGATTTAATATTGTTGATTAAAGACTGGGCTTTAGGGGCGCCTGGGTGGCGCAGTCGGTTAAGCGTCCGACTTCAGCCAGGTCGCGATCTCGCGGTCCGTGAGTTCGAGCCCCGCGTCGGGCTCTGGGCTGATGGCTCAGAGCCTGGAGCCTGTTTCTGATTCTGTGTCTCCCTCTCTCTCTGCCCCTCGCCCGTTCATGCTCTGTCTCTGTCCCAAAAATAAATAAACGTTGAAAAAAAAATTAAAAAAAAAAAATAAAGACTGGGCTTTAATATTATTTATTGAAGCAGTTTTCAAAAAATTTTTTTTTTACCAGACCTACAAAAATGTATTATTTTATATTAGGATCTAGTATATAACAACATACTGATACATGTGTGTATGCATATATATATATTATATATATATAATATATATGTATACTTGTATGTGTATGTAAATGATATGATATAGAGATTTTATTAAATGTTGTTACTTTACTATCTGCAGTGCCCTCCAATATATTATATTCTTTTTTCTTCTGCTGTGTACCATTAAGAAATAGCTGGCCACATCCCATTAGATTTATTTCATGTAATGTCATAGATTACAGTTTGAAAAACACTAAGGGTTCCTGGCTGGCTCAGTTGGTAGAGTATGCAACTCTTGATCTTGGGACTATAAGTTCAAGCCCCACATTGGGTGTAGAGATTATTTAAAAATAAAATTTTAATAAAAACACTGATCTATTGTGACCCCTTGAGAATTGTGAATATATATCTATATTATATCCTTCCTACCACAGTTGCTTTTATTTCAGAAAAAGGTTTGTGATAAGACGTGTTCTACATTGGAGATTTTTTTAACCACTAACTGTGAATTTCTATTAGATTAAAGGTACCACATTTTATGAATGAAGACTAAAAATATGTTCACCATCACCATGGAACTAAATAGTCTGTAACTATCTCCCTTTCACATGACTAGATAGTAAATTCAGATAAATTATGTGTTTAAAAAGATTTTTCTTTTATTTCTACTTATCTGTTTCCTGAATAAATAAAAGACTGCTTTCTAACATATTATTCCAGCATACTTATAAACTTTAAATGTTACTTAGCAAAATATAAAATAAAATATTTCAAATTTTGGTTAAGCAAAGTGATATATAATATGTTTCACTTTGTATACCTATTTTAATATAGTGCCAGTGAGCCATACAGGTTTTTTTTTTTCCCTCTGTTTACTGGTCCATATTCCTGTGTTAATAAAAATGTTGCTTCTCATTTTATACTAAAATTTACTTTCTCCCTGAATGAAAAGAATGCTTCCTCTTTTTTTATTAGATTAAATTATTTATAGGCAGGATGGTAAATCATGCAATGCTTGTGATAAAAATTGTTTGCACCAGTTCTTTATGATGCTTATATTACTGGTGGAAAGATGACCGTGCATATTTCTGAACCAAATTTAGCCAGCTGACAACATTAACCCGTGGGATTTGGAGAAAAACCAATCCTTTGTAAATTATTTTTGAATATATATTTTATATTTATACTTATATTTAGAATATATTTATGAAAATTATTTCATATTTCCTCTGCCTGCAAGTTACCAACATTGTTCACTCTACTATGGAGGTCAGTAACATAGTCTTTCCTAAAAGCTAACCTTTCCCAGTGGGCCATTATTGGTGACATAACCTTATCTTCTACCTCAATGATAAATTCCGCATGTTACTGGCAGATGATGGTATTGAAAATGCAGAAGGTGATGAGGAGATTGTGAGGATCTGTGTCACTTGAGTTAGACTCTGAAAGCTGGTAAGGAGTCCTGAATCCTATTGTTGGCTCAGTCAAAATTTGACTTTCAATATCTTAATTGAACTTAGCCATGGTATCTTTCTATACAGTATTGCAATTTGTTGTAAATTTCTCTTTGGCAAGCTTTTTTTTTAAAGTTTATTTATTTACTTTGTGAGAGAGAGAGAGGGAGAGAGAGCATGAGTGGGGGAGGGGCAGAGAGAGAGAGAGAGAGAGAGAGAGAGGGAGAATCTCAAGTAGTCTCCACACTCAGCACAGAGCCGTATGCAGGGCTTCATCTCATGAACCCTGAGATCATGACCTGAGCCAAAATCAAGAGTCAGAGGCTTAGCCAAATAAGCCACCCTGGTGCCCCAGGAATCTTTTTTTTTTATGTTTATTTATTTTGAGAGAGAGAGAGAGGAGAGAGAGAGAGAGAATGGTGGAGGGACAGAGAGAGAGGGAGAGAGAGAATCCCAAGCAGTCTCCATACTCAGCACAGAGCCCAATGTGGGGCTCAATCTCACAACTGCAAGATCATGACCTGAGCCTATGTCAAGAGTTGGACACTTAACCAACTAAGCCATCCAGGCGACCCTCTTTTTTTTTTTAATTGTTTTTAATGTTTATTTATTTTTGAGAGAGAGAGAGAGAGAGACAGAGTGCAAGCAGGAGAGAGGCAGAGAGAGAGGGAGACACAGAATCCAAAACAGGCTCCAGGCTCTGAGCTGTCAGCACAGAGCTCAATGTGGAGCTCGAACTCACAGACTGCTCGATCATGACATGAGCCAAAGTTGGGGCTTAACTGACTGAGCTCCCCAGGTGCCCCCCAGGCACCTCTCTTTAGCAATCTTGCAGATTTTTTTTCCAAATGAAATGTGACATGAGAATTCTATTTGGACAATTAAGGTGGAAATAATTTTGTTTTTAATAAATATATGAAGAAGTTTAGAACAAAAATCATCCATGATTTTCTCTTCTGCCCTTAATAAGGTATGGGATTCTATATGTGCCATGCTTGGATAAAAAGCATGTTTAGGCACACATGCATATCAAGGTGCTAAGGAAGGATCTTCTGTTGTTATTATGTCTTCCATCAGGCTACATAGAGGACTAAAGGTCAAGTAAAATGAAAGAATAAATTAAAGCAAAGGACTTAAATGAGTTCATCAATAAAAATTATGTTAGATATTTACCTTACATTTCCCTTCAGCACACTCATCACACAAAATTTGCAAATAACCTGGGAGTCTTCATAATTATCAGATGGCCACTTGGTATTTTAGTATATTTCCTGAAACTACTGAAAAGAAATATTGAAAGTATTAGCTAAATTCTCAAAGTTTACAAAAAAACATTTGTAACCTTCAGTGTCTTCTTTTGTTTTGTTTTAAAGGAAAGCATTTGTTAGCATTTAATGAACCTCCCTCCACATGGCTTCAGGCTACCAGGACACAGCACCCTGTCCCCAACCCCCCCCCCCCCCCCCCCCCGCCAGCCCTTAATCTTCTCAGCTCTTCTGTTAAAGAATTAGGCCTTCATGATGATATGCTGTTGTGAGGGCTTTCCCTTCCCCAGAACTTTGTAGTAGCCCAGTCACACCACATCAATGGTAGAAGCAGCTCCAGTCTTGTTTTGGCGGCATTTACCCATGTCTGCTCCCTAACCAAGGTCTACAGTTTATAAAGGTTGATGGTTGAGTAGAAGTTCTGGTTCCTCCTTAAGTGATAATGCCTCATAGCAACTTTTCCAAAGTGACCTGGTGATTTTTGTTGAAGTTGATCCTGTGGTGATGCATGCCACCAGCATTACTCCTACCTCTTGGGTGCTTCCCACATTTCCCCATAAGGCCATTGCCATGGCTCACATGACCCTGAAGCTTCCTGGTCTTCCTCAGTCTGGATGGCATTGTTGGCAGCCCAGGCAAAAGAGCCCTCAATGTCTTTTTGGAACCATTATGCTAACTATTTAGTGAAGTTAATTTTACCAACAGAGACCTTAACAGTAGACCAGTGACTTGAACAATAGAATGAAAACTGGGATACTGTCATGAAACATCTTGATATGGAGAGGTTCTGAGTCTTTAAAAGATGCACCATAATTTGGTTGATTATAGCTGTATTCTGTAGGGAATGCATTATTACTTTAATTCCTTGGCAGTATTTTTCTCCCTACATATAATGATAACTTCTCTTTTCTAATCTCAAGAATTTCTTTTCTTTTCTTTTTTTTTAATGTTTATTTATTTTTGAGACAGAGACAGAGTGAGAGTGGGGAAGGGGCAGAGAGAGGGAGACACAGAATCTGAAACAGGCTCCAGGCTCCAAGCTGTCAGCACAGAGCCTGATGTGGGGCTCTAACTCATAATGGCGAGATCATGACCTAGGCTGAAGTCAGACGCTTAACCAACTGAGCCACCCAGGTGCCCCTCATCTCAAGCATTTCTATGGATCTAATCAGATTTCTTCCTTCACTTTACTATACTTATTCTGAAAAAGGTCATTCTAGTTCTTCTAATCACCTGCACTTTCATCCTGCTCTCATCTATGACATTTATAGTACAGGAGTCACCGATTGAGTGGATTGGAGGTGTGGAGATGAGCAGATGTGATGACTGCGAAAGTGAAGGAAGGCCAGTGATAGGCAGTGTAATTTTCAGGTTCTTACCCAAAGATTTACAAAAGAAGAAGCAAAAGTTGGGGGAATTCAAATTAAGGATCATGGCATCTTGGGGAAAACAAAATAAAACAAAACAAAACACAAAGCTAAGCCACTTCATTGCTAACTTAAACTAAAGCCAGGAGTGCTTAATTCTGCTAAGGTCTATATTATGGATTCATTAAATTGGTTGAGTGCTCTTTGCCACTTAGTTAATATGTGAGATTTGAATAGCTTAAAGTAATTGTTAGACTAATTGTTTTATGTTCTTAAATAAAGCATTGTGTTTGAAAAATTCTCTTTTTATGATCCCTGATCCTAAGAAAGCTTATTCTTGTGCCCTGAGGATACTCTACATTTTAAAATATCCTCTTGTCTTCTAGATGTACTTTGGATCTAGTTTGATGGAACCTTCCAGTCTTGAAGATTGCTATAAATACTTTCTTCAAGATAAAAGCTATTATGAATAATATGAAATACTTTTCAAAGGCAGGCAGGGTTGCATTCTGATCATGGAGCCTAAGCTATTTGGCTCCAAACCTCAACTTAACCATTTACACTCATTTGACCCCAACCGAGCTATTTCACATCTATCAACTTCTATTTCTGCATCTGTATAATGTTCTCTGTTATACTTACTTATCTAGAATTCTGTAAGCATGAATAAGGATAGTACTTTTCATGAGATAAGTGCTCAGTAAATTGTAGTAGTAGCTGTTTTATTATTGTTGTATTAATAAAACCTCTGTAGATAGTTCTTAGGTACTAAAGCAAATTATTAGTTATTATAATCTATATAATTACATAATTTTAATTTTGTAAATTATAATAAATCTTATTAATAAGTTAGTAGAAAACTAAGTAAAACAAATATATCCAAAATGACAGAGAATACTATTTGTAATCCAGCCATGAGATGATGACTGTTAAGTAATGGATGATTCTTTTTTCTTAGAAGAGAAAAAAAAATTATTCCATATTGAAATAGACTCACTGTGGAAAATTCATGTCATAACACATGAGAAAATTTCTGTAGTATGTGTGGCTAATACCCTGGAGAATAAATTCATTTTCACCTTTGTGAAAATAGAGACAAGGTTTTTTGATGGTAAAAGTGAGAGCTGGCCAGCAGGGAGGAATGAAAGTCAGCCTATGGAAATGAGACACTTAATTAACAGGTATAGGGTTAGAAAAGTTGTGGTGGTTTTAATTACCTCACAAGTTTTGGACAATTACTGTCCTTTAAACAATCCAAGGTAATTTGAAAGAATTTTTTTTTCATAGCTCAAAGCACCCATGCACTAGGTAATAATTGTTAGCAGTGGAGAATTAATGTAATAATCTCTATCTTGTCTACATTTTTCTTGCATTAAACAGCATCACCTGTGTTTTTGTGTATATATGCTAGTGCTAATGTTTTGCCTTATTATGTGTTTATATAAAATACAGTAGTATACAAAAGCATATTATATTTTTGGAATTTAATGAAACCTGTATAAGAAATTCTATTTAGACCCTATTACTCAAAATGTGATCTGTGGACCAGTAACATGGTAGCTTTTAAAAATGCATACTCTCAGGATCTTCCTCAGAACTACTGAATCAAATATTACATTTAAATAAGATTTCAGGTAATTCAATACACATTAAAGTTTGAGAGTCATTGGGTTAGGTCACAAAGCTATTCCTGAGGTCCTTATCCCTCCATATTATAAATACTTGGAGGATTTGCCTTGCAATTCCAAATTTCCAAAGTGATGGGAATCACCACATTTAACTAGTACATTAAGAAACAAATCTAAATTAAATGAGAACTAATTGCATACGGATATGTGTGAAATCATATTGTTTACCATGGCTGATACCAAAACCCAAAGAATTGATAAAAGGCTGTAAATATATGAAGCGCTGTCCAGTAACTAGATGAGGAATTGAACTAACTCCATGTAGGTACAGAGAGAATTACTGGGATCAATGAATAGATTTTACAGCAAAAGAGATTTTGGTGCCAGATCATCGAACTGTGCATATGTGCAATACATTCTCTCGCAAATGATATCTATTTATCTCCTTTCCACAAGCAAGAGGCTATCCAGTTATTAGTCAGGAGCACTGCTGAAAGAGCCTTTTATGTGAGAGGTTTAAAATGAAAGATCTCAGAGGAACAACCTCAGAGGTGACTTTGAACTCTAAAATTCTAGGATTTGTCCACTCAGGTACTAAAAATGCCTGTGAATAATTGGATATATGTGACAAGTGAAAAGAGAACTGTTTGAATGAACATAAGTAGTGGTTAAGTTTAACAACTAATAAGAATAATCAGCTACACTGCCTATGCAGATTTAAGAGGCAAATTACATGTTTAACAAAGCCGAAGAACAGAGGTGCTCTTAGCTATTTTCTGAGGACTTGGGAATTCATTCATTATGCCCTCTGCTGGCTGATAAGCAGGGCAGCACTGATTTTTAGATCGGAAAGGAGACTGAACTTCCTCCTTGGGCATAATATTAGTAGGTATTTGCACATGAAAGAGAGGTACTAAGAAAGAGCAGGGAAAAGTTAATTAAGATAGCTCATGAGAGCTGCAACTTGTTTGATTCTTAGAAATTTATTTTTTATTATCTTTGTTATAGCAGTTGATTCAATTGCTGCCATATGGTGACACCAGCAAATAACTTTTACCTATTTTTTAATACTTAAATCAACTGTATTTCCAAAACCGGGCTGAGAATTATAATTCTATAAAGCTTCAAAAAGCATAATTAGCTAAGTAATGTTAGTTTCTTAAACTAAAGATGAAAGATAATTTAAAATTACTTTAGAAGAGAAAACCATCTAAAGTTTCTTCCTCCGGTTCAAAATGTTTAGAAGTAGGTTTGCTTATGACTGAATCAACAATGAAGTTTAACTCACTACTGTTTTCAGGAGGTAGTGGTGACTTTAAGGGAAAATCCAGCACATGGGGGAAAAACATACCATATGGAATATTTCTACCATCCCCAAATGGGGTATTTCTGCTATCCCCAAAAGTTCTTATTGTGCTTTTTTCTAGTCAGTCTCCAACATCTGCACATCCCAGGAAAGTACTCTTCTGAATCTTATCATACTTCAACGATCATAGATTAGTATTTCTAACCTTTAGCATGATTAGTAATCTATACTAACCAGTAAAGATTAATATAATCTTTTACATAGGATCATTAATATAATCTATACTAATCAGTACAGATTAGTCTAGATTAGTATTTGGCAATACTAATACCATTTCAATATAAATGACATGTTTGGGTTTTTTTGGTTCTTAAAGATTCATCCAGGTTGTTGACTTTATCAGCAATTTGTTCCTTTTATTGATGAAGAATATTCTAACAAATAGCATTCTGCTGTTTATTTGTTCTCTTGATAATGGACATTTATTTTACATTTTTAGCTCTTGTAAATAGCTGTTACAAATTTTAAATTTCTTTTGTATAAGTAGGAGTGGAATTCTGGCTATTAGGGTAGATGTGTAATTATAAGAACTTCTAATTCTTTTTATATAGTTGACTCTTTCTGCATTCCATAAGCAACGTATGAGAGTTCCAGTTGCTCCACATCCTTGCCAACATTTGGCATTTTTAGTCCTTTTTATTGTAGTTGTTTTAAATTGTATTTCCTTGTGGTTTTAACTTGTATTACTCTGATGACTAATGATGTTGAACACCTTTGTCTGTGCTAATTGGCTGTTCATATATCTTTAGTGAGTGGTCTGTTAAAATATTTGACAACTTTTAATTGTGCGATTTACCTATGTATTGTTGATCTCTTAGTATATTCTAAGTATAAGTCTTTATCAGATCAAGAAAAATTCCTGTTATTGTTGGTTTGCTGATACATATTTTTAAATCACAAATGGGTATAGAATTATGTAAAGTTATTTTTCTCCATCAGTTGAGATGTTTATGTATTAACCTTTAATTGATAAATTATATTGAATGATTTTTTAAATGTTAAACTTCCCTTTAATTAGTAGGATAAGCACTACAGATTAAATCTTTTCTATGTATTGCTAATTCATTAGCTAGTATTTTGTTATAGACTGTTGTAACTATGATCACAAGGATTATTAGTGGATAGTTTTTCTTGTGATATCCCTGTCAGGTTTTGGTATCAGGATTATGTAGAGCTCCAAAAATGAATTGCTATGAATGATATTACCAGGTCAACTCAACCTACAAAGATGCTGAAAGGGTATTCCCTCACCTTATCTTCCAGGAAGAGGAAAGGGTTTGCACTTTCAGATATTTGTGTGTATTTGTGGATTTATCCCTAGCAAAGCCCTAGAATCTAAGGTGGTGGAAATACTACGTATTTCTCATGCACTGCTGCATTTTTGGAAAAAAAGATTTTGGAAAAATTCAGCTGGGAAGAATTATGGCTCAAACAATGTGCTTTAGCATTTGGATGTCTTTCAGATCCATATGCAACCTGCCTTTCCCACGCTGTCGTCTAAGACATGGGGGATTTGACCTTGTCCCTGAAAACTCTGTGGCAGACCCACTGTGTGTCTGCTCATACCAACCATTTAGCCCAAGGTGTAGTGGCTGCTATGCTTATGGCTCATCTATTAAGTGTTTGTTCTTGTCTGGAATTTGCTTTACCAAGGTTTCTTAGCATGCACCAGGCTTTAATAACCACACAGAATATTATGATTTTTAATTTATCTAGTTTTTCCTCATTATTTGATGGTAGGAAAGGTGTTTTGATCCCTCTACATCCTATTTGGAAGCAGAAAACCCACCAGCAAGTAAATACTTTAAATGAAACTCTCTCCCTGCAGATATAAATAGAGATAGAGATATACAGAGATAGAGACTTAGTATAGTTTTAGAGGAAGATTTTACTTTAATATATGTTTTATATTCTAAATGCTAGAATGCTTTTATATATATTTTATATAAATAAAGATATATATTAATGGATTTTAAAATAGTATATGAAATATTATTTTCTGTCATGAAGAGAATACATTTTCATTAATGAAAAACATTAAAGTTTATTATCATTTGGCTTCAGTGATAACATTACTTGGTCTGGGTCAACTTTATAGTAAATCTGAGCATTATGACTTTTCTTCTAGCCATCTAAGTGTATAATTGTAACAAGGAAATTGAATAAAAATAAGAAAGGAAAGAAAGGAAGGGAGAGAGAGAGAAGAAAAGAAAAAAGAAAAGAGAGATAAAAGAAATGCAAAGGAAAGGAAGAAGAGAGGGAAGAGGGAAGCGAAGAAGGGAGGGAAAGACAGAGAAGAAAAGAAAGAAAGGGGGAAGGAGGGCTAACTTGTTACTTACTCCTGTAATTTTAAAGCAATCAACAGATTGATTTTCTTTTTCATTGTTTAAGTACCCACCGTGTTTATATCAGTGCTAATTTTTCTTCAGGCCTTTAAATTTTGGACTAGACTTCCACTTTCCACTTAGAAAACACAATAGCAGACATTAAATATGTTTGGCAATAATATAAAATCAATTGAAATTAGAGACCAAGTACTGTATCATAAGATAAATATTAGTTGAAGACTTTTCTCTCCAAAAGAAATGAAACATTGCTCAGGATAAACATATATTTATTACTTTATTCTTTGACTGATTCACTGAATTATTAAAAATTTATAGACTCCATATGACATATTAAGGATTAAATTAGATGCTGTTAGAAATACAGAGATTATTTAAGACATCTGTCTATAAAGCATTTAACCAGCCAGCAGGAGAGATAAAAACATGTACATTAACAAGTATAGTACAAGGTATAATCTGCTGAAGGCTATAAAACATTTCGGAACAATGTTTTAATGGTTCAGTTTTTAAAATGGTATTGCAAAAAGATTGAAGAAGTTGGGCCGTGGAAGGTCAGAACAGTTGGACTTTTTTTTTCTTAAATTTATTTATTTAGTTTGTGAGAGAGTGAGAGAGATTTCATGCAAACAGGGGTGGGGCAGAGAGAGAATCCCAAGCAGGCTGTGCTCTGATGGCACTTTACAATTTATGAAGAGCATTTATATGTCATCTTACTTTATTTCCCAGCAGTGACCCTCACTCATCACTCCTTAGTCTCCATTGGTGGTTTACTCCTCTTCATCTAGACATTTTAACATTTGGGTGCCCTGAGGTTCCGTTCTTGGTTCTCATCCTATGTGTTTACACTCACTCTCTCTTGATTATTTCATCCAGTCTCGTAGCTGAAAATAGCATCTATATGCCATTTTCAAAGTTACATCTCTATTCCTGGAAGTAATTCTGAATTCCAGGCTTGTATTGAAAGATACAAAGCCATACTACATATTGGACATGTCCTCCATGATAGCTAATAAGCTTTACCTAACACATCCAAAGGTAAAATCTTTTTCTTTACAACCTGCACACACACATATACCAAAAGCCTGTTCTACCCACAGCTTTCAGCACCTGAGATGACGGGGATTCCACTATTCTAATCACTCTGGCTTATAGAATGGTATGTTGCAGTGGTAGAGAAGCCTATTTCCAATCTGGGTCATCTGAGGACATCAGCTGGTTACAGCACAAGCCTGCAGCTTTGCAGTCATCAAACATTGTATAATAGAACACAGCGTGCCTGCTCAGAGTGAATTATTGTTAGGTGAAAATTCACAAACAACATGGGATTATTGATAATGTACATGCACTTGTTAGTTGAAAATCATCAATTTGAAGATGCCCTTACCTTTACCTGAAAAACCAATGCATGAGACATTCAGAATAAATAACTAGATATGTAGGGAAAAACTAAGGGAAATTAAGCACAAGTACATGTACACCAAAAGCCAAGGAATGATTTAATTTTTACCATCAAGAGACATTTATTTACATCAAGTAGTAAAGTTATGTTGCTGAAAAGATGAAAAAAGCAACAACTTTATCTAATTAGGAATCCCTAGCATTGCCAGGACTTCTGATTTCTCTCCAATCTGCTTGTATCTGTTTGCTCTCAAACAGATTTACATTTTACTGAGCTCTTTGCAAATGTGATAATGTTATGCAACAAGGTTACAGACCTTAGTATCATCTGTGGGCCAGTTCCTTTTCTCACACCCTTATACATTCAGGAAATCATTTTGGATCAACCTTCAAAATATAGAAGAATCCCATCCCTTTTCCTCCCCACTTCCTCATGCCTGCCCCGTAAACATAGAAGCACCCTTGCTATTTCCTCTGCCTAGAATGTTTTTCTTCCCCTAAAAGTTTGTGGGTTTTTTTGTTATACCTTTCACTTACTGTAGGCATAGGTTTCTGTTAAACATCTCTGTTTTTTCTCTGTGCTCTTTATAGACCGGAGTAAAAAGAATATTTAGGGATGTAGGACTGATACTGAAGAATGCAGATTTCTATTCATCCTCCTTGTTTAGGTAGAAAGATATTTAAGTAGAATTGTGCTGATTTTACTGACAAATGAGTGCTTAAGGATATAAAACTTTGTTATTAATTGTGTCAAACATGACTAGTTCTCATCAATATTTTCAGTTCTCTTCATCCAGCGTCATGGGAGGATTATACTTCCATATCCTCTTGAAGTTTGATTGTCACTATATAACTTGCTTTGTCCATATGAAGAGATGTTAACAGATATGCTATTTGTTCATTTAAGAGCCAGTGTGCAATTCTTAGGCTTTCTTCCCCTTTGTGAATTTTGGACTCATGAGGAGATGGTAGCTTCACAAGATAGGTCCAGCCTCATTCCCAGAACTCTTCAATGATTGTGAAGATGAGAATCCTTATTAAATCAAGTTGCACATATGCATGCACAAAAAATCAATCTTTATGGTTATAAGCAATCTGAAATTTTAAGGTTGTTATTATAGCATAACCTAAATTATTTTGAATGATATATTATTGTTTTGTTTAATTCTTCCATCTTGTTTTACCAAAATTATCTCTTATGAAGTGGTAAGACAGTTATTAGGAATTCATGGAAGAAGAAAATCCATTATTTCACTCAATTAATATGTATTAGCTATTTCTATGTTTTAAAAGACTGGGAATATAGTCATAAGCAAAATTTCCCGTTTTCATGTAGTTTACAGCCTAAAAGAAGTTGGAGTCAAGTGTTGAGCAGAAGCAATTATGGGGTCAAAAGGGAAGCCTAGGATGAAGAGGATGAGGGAGTGCAGGGCAGAGTTGGAAGGGATGTCACGCTAGGTTATAAGCCAGTGTGGGGCTGGAAGGCAACAAGGGAGAGTTGGACCAGTCCTGGTAAATGGGCCCCATGAGGATGAGGAAGAGAGCAGAAAGCCAGATGAAGAATACAAGAGAGTAGTCACCTCCCTCAAGTAGACTAAGTAGAGTAAGATAGGCTGCCTTACAGATGGAGGGTGAAGTAGATGTGAAGGTGAAGGCGAGTACCATGCCTTGTGACAGCATGCAAATGGGAAGAAAGAGATCTCCTGAAAATTACTAGCCTTTGGGAGCTGAGCGCCAAAATTATATTTTTCAAACTCTACTAAATCCTGGGACCTGAACTGCTGAGTTCCCACTCGTTCTACTTCACTGAGGCTAGAGTGCATTCAGAAAGCTGGTGCCTACTTCTAATAACTATAATGGGCCCAGAGGAGGGTAGGTGCTGAAAGGTGAGGGAAGAAACATAAGCAGTTCCCCAGACAGGTAGGTTTATTACTTGGCCTAGGGAAACAGAAGGCCGTTGTAAGATATCTGTCACCTCAGACAAAGAAGGAGTAGTTCCAGAAATATGGTTTTGAGACATGGCTTTTCTTCCTGGTCATATGTACTACCACATGAAGATAAACTGATTTATACTACCACCAAGGTGCTTTGACAGTTTGAAATTCAGCAGGTGTAGTTGGAGTGAAGGTGAAGCAGATGTTACGATGAGAATTTTATTAGGACTCTAGATGTATGTATTGAAGAACAGTTCTTTTGATTGAATTAAAACAATATCCATTAAAACTGTTTTAGGAATATTAGAATTTATTGAACCAAACTGCTCTTTCCATTAACTGTGAATAGAGGTTTAATCCCTCACTATGTTCATCCTCTTCAAACTCAAAGCAAACAGATTTATTCATAGAGAAAGAAGAGGACCTAAGAGTAGTGGTGTTATGTAAAGAATGGCCTATAAATGTTGAGGTATAGTGGAGAGATATAAGCCTATAATTAATGGCACTGAGAGTGGCTGATGTCAGGCAGTTATTACACAACAGAACTTTATTATTTCAAATTAATCTAAAGAGAGCCTGAAAATATCCACCAACATGTCTGGTTAGTAAATGGGTTAACTGATGCACAAGTTTCATGAGTCATGATTTCAGTGGGAAATAACTTCAGGATGAATTTTGAAGCTACAGATTCTAGCTTCTCCCCTAGGCTTTGTAATTGTTAGGCATTGTTGACCTTCCCTAACCTCAACTTCAACAGCATTCAGACAAATTACTTCATTGTATGAGTTAGCAGATGACCAAAACATGTGTAGTTAAACAAACAGTATGAAATCAATACTAAATTATTTGGGAATTAAATAGTGCTTGCAAAATTGGATTTTTTAGTGATACCTATTAACAAAATTCTATGAAATCCTTTAATTTGGAAAAAGAATTTACTTTCTAAAATATGATCACTCTCTGCGCCATCTTTTATCTTATTAACTGCTACTTATCCTCCAGGTTTGACCTTTCTCAAATACTTTCCCCAAATTCCTCTTTACACCCATCCCACAAATGATTCAACATTTCCTTGTTTGTATATAATTGGTATCTGCCTCAACAGTTATCGCATTGACTCATACTTCTTTACTTATTTGGATGTCTTCCTTCCTGAACTGCAAATCCTTTGAGGATGGAGGTATCTTGGGCATTTCTTTATCTCTAGCACTTGGTAGACTGCCTGTTTGTCTTCAAATTTTTATTGCATAAAAATAGGAATGAACAAGTGAAAAGTAAAAAATTAAAATTTTCCCGACATACAGATGGCCAACAGGCACATGAAAATATGCTCAACATCCCTGATCCTCAGGGAAATGCAAATCCAAACCACAATGAGATATCACCTTTTGGCTATTATCAAAAAGGTAAGAAATAATAAAGTGTTGGTGAGGATGTGGAGAAAAAGGAAACCCTTGTGCACTGCTGGTGGGAATGTAAATTAGTAGAGCTACAGTGGAAATCAGTATTTTGAGGAATGGAAATTCCTCAAAAAATTAAAAATAGAAGGGGTACTTGGGTGGCTCTATCAGTTGAACATCTGATTCTTGATTTCGGTTCAGGTCATGATCTCATAATTTTGTGAGTTCAAGCCCAGTGTCAGGCTCCATGCTGATGGTATGGAACCTGCTTGGGATTCTCTGTCTCCCTCTCTCTGCCCCTGCCCCACTTGCTCTCTCTTTGTCTCTCTCAAAATAAATAAATAATAAATAAACTTAAAAAAAATTAAAAATAGAACTACCATATGATCCAATAATGTCACTACTGGCTGTTTACCCAAAGAAAAGAAAAACACTAATTCAAAACAATATACACACCCCATGTTTATGGCAGCATTATTTACAATGGCCAAGATATGGACACAGCCCAACTTACCATTGACAGATGAATGGATAAAGAAGATTTGGTGTATATATATATTATACATATATATATATCATATATATAATATATATGATATATACATATGCATATAATACATATGCATATATAATATATATTATATATGCATATGCATATAATACATATGCATATATAATATATATTATATATAATACACATGCATATATAATATATAAAATATATGCATATATACATATGCATATACATATATACATATATATTATATATATAATGGAATATTACTCAGCCATGAAAAGGATGAGATCTCGCCATTTGTGACAACATGGGTGGACTGAGAGGGTATAATGCTAAGTGAAATAAGTCAGAGAAAAACAAACACCATCTGATTTCACTTATATGTGGAATCTAAAAAAACAAAACAAATGAATAAATAAACAAAAAGCAAAAATCAGACCTATAATACAGAGAACGAACTGATGGTTGCCAGAGGGGAGGGAAATAGAGGGATGGGAAAAATGGGTGAAGCGGAGTGGAGATATAGGCTTCCAGTTATGGGATAAATTAATCATGGGAATAAAAGGTTCAGCATATGGAATATAGTCAATGATATTGTAATAGTGTTGCATGGTGACAGATGTAGCTACACTTGTGGTGAGCATAGCATAAGGTATAGAGTTGATGAACCACTATGTTGTGTGCTGAAACTAATGTAACATCATGTGTCAACTATACTCAAAAAATAAATAAATAAACTAAACTAAAATTTTCCTACATTTTAAAAACTTAATGAAAAGAAATTTATCCTCTGTAAGTTAAACATATAATGAATTATCTGTTATTAAGTGGGGTCATGAGATGATGCTAATGTAGAAGAAAGGATTGGAAATGGGTTTCATGTTGTGCCCCTGTGGGACCTTAAATTCACTTGACCCCTTAATCCTTATATATTGAAAAAGATGATAATACCTATAATCTCTATTCCTTTTATAGTACCGATTTCCTTTATCTACTTTAACCTTGCTTCATGGTTAAGAGAACTGAACAATTGTGTGTGTGTTTGTGTGTGTGTACTTCGAAAACTATAAAGTGGTATACATGTAAGTTTCTATTTCTACATTAAAAATGGTCACCTTGGATAAAATGAGATAAATTAGCGGACAGATTAGCAATTTCAAGATACTTATTTGATGTCAGAGTTGAGTGTATGAACCACGTATACATTTTACTATTAATTCAAAAGTGAATCAACTTTTTTTCTTTTAGGGTACTCTTAAATTTGAGATACTGACAGGATAGAAGAAAAATTCTATTATTTTTCCCTTAAAAATCTTATTCAAATAAAATGAAAATTGTATATGTTCTTCAAAATTCTTCAAATTCAAATGTTGACATTTTTATATAATTGGAATAGGGGCACAGATTTAATTTTGAATAGTTTTCTTCACTTCCATTTTATCCTGAACATTGTTCCATGTTGCTACATAATCTCCTAATAATGTTTATCAAATATATTACCATATTTTACTTAAATATTTTATTACTTCTGCATATTTTGATTCCTTCTAATTTTGCTATTATAAATTATTTTGAAAGGAACATCTTTTCCTATGTGGGTCTTCTTTTGGATTATTGCTAATCGATGGAAGAGATAATTAAATCACTAGTTTAGGTCCACCTCCAGAGCACACCTATAGAAGAAAAAGGAAATAATTTATTTCTTACTAGAGAAATCTGTTGATCTCAAAATCCTGAAGCTAAATTAGTGACAAATAACAATTTAAGATATTTCACGAATAGTCAAAATTATTTAAAAAAAACAAATTAGGGAAATAAATACAGCTTCAGAAGGAAAAGGAATTTCCAGGACTTATTTTTTCAACATTCTATGTTTCTTTTCTTGGTACTTTTGCCTGAGGTGAAAAATGCAAAAGCACAACGATAATCTGATGGTTCCTGAAAAGTACAGTAAAATTATTCTTCAAGAGTCTTTTACACAAATAATGTGCTAGGTTATCTAGTCAGTTTTATGACAGCATTGTGTACAACTTGAAAATATTTTATTAGACATAATTTTAATAAAATTGTTTTATTAAGTTTTCCTTAAAAGCAACAGAAGTAAAAGAAACCAAGGGAAAACATGGAATTGTGAGTCTTCATATAAATGTTTCTGTGCTTTGTATAATTCTTAAAGGAGGTATTTTTACTTCATCTTTCAGCTTATAAATTAATCTGCAGCCCATGTGCATTCGGCTACTCAAGGCTTCTATTACAGTTTTCATTTCAATATTTAAATTTTATAAAAACTATTTTCTTATAGATATGTTTTTAGAGAAGCCTATATTTGTTTTCTCAAAATAGCAGTGGTGATAACATTAAATTAAAAACTTGAGCCTCAGTAAAACATTAAATTAAAAAATATATATATATATATTTTTTTGTTTCCTTAAATATGTTTCCCCACCATATATATATTTTTTCTATTTATCTGTTCTTCCTCTTTAATGCTATTGGTTTTCCTCAAATGCTTGCTGTTTATGGTTTTCTGTTCAAATTTATGAATAAAAGATTAGATTGTTTAATATAGGTATCTGGCAAGGTTTTTCTGTCATGGAAATGGAAAGTTCTAGAGCTGCAAATTAGGAGTTGCTGAGGACCATGGCTGTCCTATTTTCTGGCAGTATGATACAGCATATGCAGCAGGTTCAAGTGAGGCCTACTTCTCTGGAATATATACCACACTGTCCCACATTCGTGCTTCTTTGTAAGAAGTTACTTAGAAAATAGCATTGATTCAATCTTGTATTTCTTGTTTTATTGTAATGCTGAATAGGTTCAAAATGCTGGTTAATAAACATAGAAAAAGTCAAAACTGTCTCCTTCAGAGAGCAATTAGTGAAAGTGCAAATGTTCTTAAGAGACCCATTACTAGCTAACCCAGTTTGGGAGTGGGAGAGGTATGAAGTGGGGTGGGATGGTAGTGAGGGGTGGGATGGGTGGGTGCTGTTGAGGAATGGTCTCTAGAGTCAGTGCTAAGGTTTGATGGATCTATGGAAGTTAGAAAAGTGAATAGGTTGGGAAGGAAGGCATTCAAAGAGAGAACTTTGCAGACAAAGAGAAAACCATGTGCAGAAGTTTAATGCTTAATAAAAAGCATGGAAGATTTGAAAAGAAAAAAAAATGATATGTAGCTCTGTGCATTTCTGATAGCAAATCCTGTGCATTTCACTTAAGAAAGCTTTGTTATCATTCTGTGGCATCTAAAATGCACTCTCTAGGTCAGTGTTCTTAAATCTGGCTATACATAAGAATTATATGGGAGCGTTTTAAAAATGTTGATGACCTAGTCAGAGATTCTGATTTAATTGGTTTGTGGGGGGCAGAGAGGTAGGGCTAAGCACTGGTATTTTTAACCTCTCCCCGTAAGTGATTCCAGTGGGCAACTATGGTGAGAACCACTAACCCTGGTAATAATTAATACAGAAGTGTTTCAACTAGATTTATTTAAAAAAATTTAATGTTTGTTTATTTTTGACAGACAGAGAGAGAAAGAGAGAGAAAGACAGAGCTTGAATGGGGGAGGGACAGAGAGAGAGAGGGAGACACAGAATCTGAAGCAGGCTCCAGGCTCTGAGCTATCAACACACAGCCTGAAGTGAAGCTTGAAATCCATGAACTGTGAGATCATGACCTGAGCTGAAGTTGGATGCTTAACCGACTGAGCCCCCCAGGTGCCCCAACTAGATTTATTTTATAAACAATTTATTTTGGTGTCCATATGAGGAACAGATTGAAAAAAAATTAGATGAGGGGAGTGGAGGCCAGTGAGGAGGCTGGCACAGCCATGCAGGATGAGTGTATATGGATCCACATCAAGAAGTCCAGTGTCACTTGCAATTCCTTGATGAAGAATCTTGCTGTTACCTGGTCCTCTAGGATCTGTCTCCCCAACCTTAGTTGACTCTTCTGCTGTCATAGTCTACTCTGAATATGCTTCCTTGGTGCATCTGGCTATATCTTTCAAAGTTGGTCCTGCCTGTGGTTTATAGGCAGCAAGCACCCTTTCCAAGATAATCAGGGAAACAAACTCTTTTGCTAGCAAACCGCAGTGTTGGCTTTGGTAGCCTGGTGTTTTCCCTTAGTTGATGGTCATTTAAAGAGGATTTTGCCAACTGCTCCTAAGTTGGACACTAGGCAATGCTGTCCTCTTGTAGTCCCTCACTTAAGTACATAGTTTTCCATCTCAATGGGTGAAATCACCATGGTGTCTCACCACAAGAAATACCCTTACCCTCTACTGTTCTTCAAAATAGTCAGCAGCATTGACCCTATGTGAGGCAGGGTGAGTAAAGCTAATCTAATCCTGGCATTATCCCTGCTTCTTGAGGAGTGCATGGGGGCATCCCTTTTCCCAAAGGTGACCCCTTATCATTTTGGGGGTCATTCCATTTGCATGAACTCCTGAACACTGAGTCATTTCTTCAGTACCCATACTCTTCACCTGTGAGTTTACTTCTCTTTGCAGTAAAAAGGAAGTACAAGAAACTTGGATTTAAATTTGAATGCAATCCTAGTTTAATCCATTTATAGTGGCAGCAGGTCATTTAGTGTTATGAGGTTTCTGTTTTCTGTAAAAACAGGAAAAATTATATGAACAATTCAAACTTGAAAGACATACATAAGAATAAGAACCAAGTATAGAAGATGCATTAAACAAATGAAAGTAGACATTATTTTTGTTATTATGATCATTATATCTTCGTGTCTTAAAAGCGCTCATGAGCAAAGGAGTAGTTAAAACTGTTAGTCTTTGCAATAACCACATGGGAATATGTATATCTTTATTTGTATATTATGTATATTTAATGATATGTATATTGATATATATAAATATACATATATTATAGATGTATATACATAAATATATTTAATATAATATGTATATTAAAAACAAGATGTGTAGAAGGAAGGAAAGAGAATGAGAAGAGGAAAACAGCCTATATTGAGATTTTATTCTCTTTTCTGTTTTTATTAGTTACTACTACTATTATTATTATTATTATTATTATTATTATTATTTTGTCTGTTATATTGCTTTCTGATCTATTTCTTGATATATCAGGGGAGAGAGAGGATAGAGAAAGGTTATCTGACTTTGCCAAAATTAGGAATCAAAAAGATTAAAGAACACTTCCATGTCTTTATATCATAAGAGTTCACTTGAAATGCATGTAGCCAAAATTAAGATTGATATTGAGTTGTATTTTGATTGATTCACTTTAAATTTAGATTGATTTTGAAGCTTTTATTAAAACTACTCTATTTATAACCTGAATTTCCTTGTAATCCAATTCAATACTATCAATAAGAAATGCCTTTTGATAAAAACATGCTTGATTAATTAAATAGAAATAGTTATATCAGTGAGTAAATTAAAAATAAGGAGACTTTGGTTTCTATGTTGCAATGGAGGATACACAGAGGATCTAGATGTCAAAATCTGATTAAATTGAATTAAAATTTAATTTAAAATTTACTATTTAAATGCTTTATATCAAACTCCTATTAATAAATAATTTGGAAAAGCATCATTGAAAAGTATAATTCCCAAAATAGTTAATGGTTTTAAGTAATCTATTTAAAAGTTCATGGTCTAAGTCCATCTCCTACTATAGCATCTCATTCATACCCATCACTAGACTAATTTGTTTAATGGAAAGGCCTGATTACAAAACAAATTCTTTTAGAAATTTTAACTCTCAAAAAGGGAAAAAAGAAGTAGACATCAAAGAACATTCAATGGATGCTACAGAAGAATGATTGTTCAACTTTCAAAAGATTTACTCAACTACATCATTCAGCCTATACTTCATAATTTTGTCCAGTAGAAAATTATGAGTGGTGTTTTTTAATAAAAGGCCTTGCATGAAGTCAAGATAAACAATTCAAACCACATTTTTGATCTGCCATTCCAATAACTCTAATAAGATTTTATTCTTTTTGTCATATAGTTAGTGAACACATGTGAGCATGAGTTCTAGAATTTCAGTTAATGTCAAGAATAGTAAATGTCAGTTTCTGGAATTCTATTTGAAAACCAGGACAGTTAACAGTTTTCATGGCATTTTTCCATGGTGACTCAAAGATATTAGATATTCATTCCAAAAACACATCTTCAAGTATTTTTAGTATCCTGTTAGGTAACTGATTTGGACCTGGAATCTTAAAACTAATTTAAATCACCTTCAGGCTTTCCTATCATTTTCTCACCATCAAACTCTTTTCCAGTTCAAACATCATTCTTCTCTGTGGAGAAATTGGAAGCTGTGGTTTAATAGTTTTGCTTTTCTCTTGGTCATTTGTTCATATTACATAGTTGGCCCCAAGCAATGTCATTCTTATCTTTTACTTGGTTTATCTTTTTGCTTTGAAAATACCAGAGAAATTTCTTTTCTGTTATCCTTAGCATTTTTCACAAACATCAGACAACTCAGTGTCATTAAGTGATCATACTCTTCTCTCACATTATTCTTTTGTTTTTGCTCCTTTTCTGATCTCCCTTTTGAAATACACTTCTCAAGCACATGGTTATTAGAAAACTGCCTGTACAACCATCCTGATTTCTTTAGATGCCTTTGTGATTCTCAGTCTAGATTGTTATAGGTAAGAGAATATTAGAATAATCTATAGAATAATATATGGATTTTTCTTTTTAATTTGCTTCTTATAGTTTAAAGCTGTGCTACCCAATATGGTAGTCACTTGTCATATATGGCAACTGAGCTCTTGAAGTGGACTTAGTCCAAAATGAGATGTGCTGTAGATACTAGATATCCAATATATACATTTGATTTGGAAGACTTTTACAAAAATTATAAAATGGTTTATTAATAATTTTCAATAGTGATTACATATGAAAATGATTATATTTTTATATATTGGGCTAAAGAAAATATATTAGTAAATTTAATTTCAGCTGCTTCTTTTTAAAAGTGTATACTAGAAAATCTTATATTGCATATGTAGCATGTATTATGTTTTTATTGGGCAGAAATGATTATTCTCAGAATAATTTTAATACATATTTTTGGTGAAGTGTATTAGCTTCCTATTGCTGCTGTAACAATTTACCACAACTTTAGTGGTTTAAGACAATAGAAATTTGTCAACTTGCAGTTGAGCAAGTCAGAAGTCCAAAGTGGGTTGTCAAGGGCTGCGTTCCTTTTAGAAGGCTCTAGAGGAGAATCTGTTTCCTTGACTATCCGACTCCTAGAGGCTGCGTGCATTCCTGGGCTTATAGCCCTTTCTTCCTTCTTCTAAAGCAACAGTATAGCATCCTCAAATCTCTTTCTCTCTCTTTATCTGTCTCTGATTTCTGCTTCTGTTATTTCTCTGGCTCAAAATTTTCTGCCTTCCTTTTATAGGGCACCTTGTGATTACATTGGGCCCATTTCAAGATCCTTAACTTAATCATATTTGCAAAGTCCTTCATGTCACGTGAGGTAACATATCCATAGATTCCACAGATTAAAATGTGGACATCTTTGGCGGGCCATTATTCTGCTAACTATATTGAGCATATCTAATGTTGTGCTTTTTGACTTGTTAATATGCAATTTTTGAAGCTTGGTTGTGGTCAAATACTTTAAGAACAATGACACTTTAATACCAAGAACCAAAGGAAAAACAAATCTAAAGTGGCATGGTGCAGTGGTTTCTCATCTAGCAATGTTATTGACCTCAGTGTGACCTTGGTTATTTTAGTCATTTGCTTTCTTAGGTTTTTTTTTCTATTTAGCAAAAGGAGATCTGTGGAGTCTATACATGGACTTTAAAACTGCATTTCTTTGGGCCACAGTTCAAATGTACTCTGCTTACTTTAATGATAAGTTAATGGTAAAACTAATTTGTTAATGGTAAAACCATCTTTAATGGTGAAACTAATTTCAGACATGTATCTTTTATCAGACTTATATATGATGAGGATGTGAACTGTGAAGTAGGCTTAATATATTACAAATAGTTAAGAATTATATTCTTGTTTGATCTTATAATAGGTAAATTTTCTGTTAATATGTAAACTATCTACTCTGGTAATCTATCAACTTGGTGACATAACAAATCTTTCTTTGAACTTTTTAAATATTACTTTCTCTGAATAATATACTTAACTCTAAGAAGGTTTGGGAAATTTTTAGAGAAAAAAACCCAGTGCTTAGGCTGAGAGTCATGATTTTGAGAATGGATGGTTGGAAGTTTGAGCCACTTATGCATTTAGTGTTAATATAGTTTGACAATCATCTTTTTAATATATCATTCTAATGTGGTTAGTTCACTCTACTTTTTGTTTCGAGGTCATCAGAAATAATTTTTATTCATATATAATTAAAAAGCAAGCTCTAAACCAAATACAAATGATTTTAGGAAAATTCATCCTTTTGAACGTTTGTGACATGATTTCCAGTTTTCTCCAAATGATAAAAAAATTAACTAAGGAGGTGGATTTATGTGTTCAGAGATTCTCAGAGAGAAAGAGAGTCAGAGGGAAAGAGAAAGACATGAAGACACATGTACACATAGGGAGAGAGAGAGAAAGAGTGAGGCAGAAAGAGGAAGAAAGACTGACAGAGAGATCATTCCTTTTGAAGATGTGATTTAAAGGTCTCCTTTATTTAATATTTTAGGAAATTATGAAACTAAATATTTTCGGACGGGTAGATGATGCTCATTAAATCACTAATTGAACAATAATGAAAATCCAGGCCAGTGTTTACTTCTAATTGTGTAATTAGCATAAAATCCTATCCAGAGAGGGAAGAGTACCCAACCCATGTATGTGAAGTCAATGAGATGGTAATGTCATTGGGATGTAACAAAATTTTTCCTTTTCTAGATTGAAATACAAATCATTAATTTTCATGTGACTTTTCCATAATTGAGTTAAAGTTTATAGTAAATTTTACTAGTACTGGAAACATTGACTCAGATAAAGTAATATTGTACAATAAATTTCAATGGATGATGTACAATAGGATGTTTTTTTTGGTTGTTTTATTCACTACTAAAGAAATACTTAAGATCATTTATATAATTTAATTCTAGGCTATACTGCAATGGATTAAAATCAACTATGGTATGATGGAGTCAAAAGCAGCTAAAATAGAGAATCTGCTATAAAGTTATTATTTATATAATAATATAAATATTATTCAATTTCAAAAATATAAAAATCTAAACTCTAAAATACTGTGTAAAATAATAATGTAGTAAGCTGTTAACAGCCAAAATCTTTGAAGATGAGAACTCACATATTTTTAAGTAAAGAATAATTGTGCCAATTTAATATAAATCATAGATTTAAAAAACCTCTTTCAAAAAGAAACAAAACAGATTCTTAATTATTAGCATAATGTCACCAAAATTTAGAAATTGTAACAGCTCAAACTGACTTAAATTTGTTTCAAAAATCTAGATTTATTTCTGACTTAAGCCCTTGAGCTTTGAAAATATGTTTTAGAATCTCAAACTAATCTTGATGAAGCCCCATTTCTCTATTTGACAGTCTCATCCTAAAATATCTAGTCTTGATCATTACTTCCTTGGTTTGCATTACAGGTCTTCAAACCATGAAATATAAAGACACATCTGGTAAATTTAGCATTCAAGCAGGTGTGTTCTCCCAATACATACCTGAAATATTCAGTATCGGTCAAGTGTTTTAAGTAGTCTTTTCTAATTAAGCAGAATTATCTGAGCACATTCTTCCCTGTAGAGAGAACCTCTTTATAAACAGCTACCTTTGCAGTAGTTAGGCCTGTGATGTTGCAATACTTTTTATTTTTATGTCTTTCATAATTTCCAGTTGCCATTCATTTAGATTCAAGTTTTAAGCATGTAAAATGAGGGTACATCAGGGGAATTCTGAAGATGGTAGAAGAATATATTTTCCCAAGACTTGCTTTAGAAAATCTGTTTTACAATACTTTATAAGATTAATTTTTTTTCAGACATAGAACACCAATATTCCATAGCATCTTAAAATGTTAACTACCAGGCAGAACTTAATTGATTTGACTTGGTCGCATAAGATGTACTGTTATATCAATTATCTAAAAAATATCATAACCCTCTTTTCATAATGACTCTTGTATTAAAAGCAACAATTAAACACTTGCTCATCTGTTTTTAGTAGAACTATGCCATTTCTTTACATGATACATTTGGTATTAATCATTTTGTTTGCTTGTTTAAAATGTAAAAACCAAAATAAGATTTGTAATCCTACTATAAGTTTTAGCAGAGCTGAAATCTTAGTGACACCATCAAATTGGAATCCCATATTCCAACTGGCACTCAAGCTTGCCAATCTTGGCCTTTCATTTCCCGTTGTTGTTAGTCACAGTAGTCTTTTACTTCCCTACTCTATTAATTTCATTTTCTGAAGAGATATTAGCAAGCTTATCCAATATAGAGAATAAATTTGTTTTCTTCATGTGCCAACTAGCTTCACACTTTGGTCCATTAAGTCATTCATTCACTAATCGTTTGTACTCTGAGGGATCCAAAGATTAAGTTTCTATGTTGTCTGTAAAGTAAATCACCAGGGAGAGAAATGAGTTTGATTAATACTTTTATCCTCAGTCTTTTCCTTTCCTCTACAACCCTCATCCTTTTACTTCTTGTTTTATTCTTCCTCCTTCATTGACTACCCTAAGCCATCACATCAGTTTGTACTTAAACACACTGAAAATGAACCTTCAGTTCTATATTAGTGTCTAATATCTCATTTTCAGTATAGATGGTGAAATATTAATTCAAAATAACTATTAACCATTTAGAATGAATGAATCAATTATCAATAGCTAACTAAGGGTTTGTGGTGGCTACTTGTTTTAAAGTTAACTCTCTTGTGGAATACTTTATACTATGTCCAGTTTGCAGGAGGTATTCCATAAGTGGTTGCTGAAAGAATACGTCAACATCTCCAAATTTTGGAAATGCTACATCTGCTCTTCCCCCTTATTCATTCTATCATTGAAGGATATTAAATTGTCTCCTCTCTCTTTCTTTATTACAAAGCTGCTTCGGCTGTTGCTCAGGAATGCTGTTGTGAATGGTTGAAAATTGATTGATAATTTGTCCAGGTATCTTTACTGAGTTCAATGTGAGTTGAGTGGTATTAACTGCTAATCTCACTTTTACTTCTAACATTGGGTTCTAAAAAATTCTTTCCTAATATTTGATATGATATCTTCCAGTTTTGTATGAATTATGAAAAATACTGTCTAATGATTTTGAAACAAGATTTCCAGTTCTTATATTTCATATCAACAAAGCCTCCCTGTTTGAATTCACATGTGTAATTTTAAATATTATGGAAGAATTATGTTATAGTTTGGTTTAGGGATACTCTGGTTTTGGTGGTTCCTAGTTAACTGGTCAGAATTGAACATCCATTGATTGATTGCCTGTTTCATAGTTTCAGAGCCTGGTTATTCTATGTGAGATCAAAGGAAAATACAAAAAGGAGCTAGTTGAGGATTATATTTTCCTTGTACGTAACCACATTTTTGTCATTTAGGTGGTAGTTTTTGCTTGTCAGCTGGAAATTTTCATACCTATGGTAGAAATAAATAAGCATTGATCCATTTCCACTTTCTAGAAATAGTAAATACTTCAGATGTTTTTAAAAAAGCACATTATTGGGGCGCCTGGGTGGCGCAGTCGGTTAAGCGTCCGACTTCAGCCAGGTCAGGATCTCGCGGTCCGCGAGTTCGAGCCCCGCGTCAGGCTCTGGGCTGATGGCTCGGAGCCTGGAGCCTGTTTCCGATTCTGTGTCTTCCTCTCTCTCTGCCCCTCCCCCGTTCATGCTCTGTCTCTGTCTGTCCCATAAATAAATAAAAACGTTGAAAAAAAAATTAAAAAAAAAAGCACATTATTAAATTCTAGACTCTCATACTAATTTTTCACTTCTACATTATATTTGTTCTAATTTAAAATATTCTAATACTGTCAAGTGTTCATGGAAATCATCCAGTTTAAATATTTCATTTTTAATGAAATAGTTAAGACATACAAACAATTTATATATAATATAAACACATGTGTACTCAAGATTTAGTCTGAGAAATGAAGCATGTAAAATTCAGCTGAAGTTCCCTGTGATGTCTTTCCAGTGTCATTAACCTCCATTCTTCCCAGAGATAACCTCTACCAAGAATTTCAGGTTTATCATTATCATGGATGTTTATATACTTTTGTCACATATACATATGCTCAAATTATATATATATATATATGTATATGTATATATGTATATATAATTGTTTTTGCATGTTTTAAAACTTGATACATAAATGGTATCACCCCACAAGTATCTTTCTGCAGCCTACATTTATTGTGGCTGCTTCACATCGCATTTTTGAGAGGTATCCATGCTAACTCAAATAGCTATAGTGCATTTTTTTTACTGCTTCAAGTATCACAGTATGTGACTATTCCATAATTACTTGTCCACTTATTTATCTAAAGGTGTTTAGATTTTTTTTCCTTTTCCTTTTTTTTTTTCTCCTTCAAGTAATTCTGCAATGGATATTTTCTGTACATGTGAAGAGAAGTACACAGGAGTAAAGACTAGATTTTAGGAAATGAGAATCTTCAACTGTCTCTAAACTGCTCTCTGAAGTTGTCCTATTATAAACCTCCCATGGTTTCTCCACATTCTCATCCATCTTTCATATTGCTGGACTTACACATTTTTGCCAATTTCATACCTGTGAAATTATATCTCACCATTTTAGCTTCCATTTCACTGATAACTAGGGTATCTTTTTCAAATGTTTATTGGATATTGAAAATCCCCTTCTGTCAATTGACTGTTCATCTTCTTGGCTCATTTTTTCCTATCATATTTTTTTCTTTGTAAGTTTGTAAGAAAGCTTTATGTACTAGAATACTAGTCCTTCTTTGGTTATATGCATAGCAAATTTCTTCTCTCAGTGTATGCCTTGGATTTTTTGATATACATACATCTTTAATTTTAATATATCAAAATTAATATTTTTCCTTTTGGACTTCCTTTTCGATGTCTTAATGTTTAATAAACACTTCTTGTCTACTCAAAATCACAAAGTTATTTCTCTTTAAAAGGTTTTAAGTTTTGCTCTGTATCTTTAGCCTTTATCCTACCTTAAATGCATATTTAGATGTGAATTGGAAAACTAGCATTATAATTTTTTCATTTGTCTAATATATTGTCTGAATAATTCATTTTCCTTCACTATTCTCTAATGCCACCTGTTATTTATCAAGTTTCCATAAATTCAGGGATTTGTTTCTAAGCACTCTGTTCTCTTCCATTGGACTAATTTCTATTCCTGAACCAAAGCTACATTGTCTCAATTACTGGCATTTTATATTAAGTCATAAAAGTTTATATGGAAATTATCCATACCTTGTTCTTAATTGTATTGTACTGTATTGTATTGTATATAAAATCGTATTGACAAGGTTGACCCTTTAACCCTGCAAACACATTTTAAGATTCACTTTTCAAGTTCCATGAAAAATTATAGTGGGCTTTTAATAATAATTACATTAATTTTATAAATTAATTTACAATATTGAGTGTCCCATCTAGTAACAGATATGTTTGTTCATTTATTTTGGTTTACTCTTTAATTTTAATAGATAAGTTCGCCATGGGCCAAAAAGTGACTGCTCAAGGTCACATAGCCAATTAATAATAAAACCAGTAATAGAAGATCTCTTGACTCCTTAATAGCTCATATGCTAAAAAGACTTGATTATTTAGTTAGTTAAGAATGAAGATGGTGGAGTCCTTGCAGCCATTGCACCCACTCATGAAAGTGAATTAAACTTCCGAAGTTTACTAATCCTTGATAATCAGAGTGTAGTGAGAGGGCTTGTTAGAAATGCAGAATCTCATTCCTTCTCTGATGCTACCAAAACAGAATCCTCATTTTGAAAAGATTCCTGGGTCTTTGGTACGCACAGTGAAGTTTGTGAAGTATTGCTTACCAAAATGGAGTCTTGAAATTGATTGCATCACTTTTTTCTCTAAAACCTGTCAAAAATGTTAGTAGTAATCTTGAGATCATTGAATTGCACAAGGTTCAGATAAACATTGAGAAGTAGTATATAATGACCCTTAGGTTTTGCTCTTTGACCATAGGCTTACAGCATCCATCATCTGCTCTGCTGAATGAATATCAAAAGTCCAAAATGAGAAGAGATTGTCTAAAAAATATGTATCCATAATCATATTCTTTTAAAGAAAACAAAACATTAAGGTTTTTTCCAAAGAGCAGCATCTCAGGAAGACTGAGGTTTCTTTGGGTATCTGTAGTTATTCAGGAAACAAATACATTTGCTTTGAAATCACTAGCTGCTCCAAACTGGCATTTTAGCTACTAAATGCCATTGGGGAAAATTCTGTTGAAAAAAAAATGCAATACTGGGGAGATAGACACACAGAAGATTCGGTCTTTAAAGTAAAACAAAGAAGAGAGATCAGACGATGTTTCAAGTAGTCATATACTATTCATGTTAATCTCGGTTCACCTTCTTCTTATTTAACTACTACAGCAGCCAGTTATCTAGTGGGGGGCGGGGGATGGTGGGGGGGGGGAGAGGTGAGGAGAAGGGATTTAAAAAAAAAAAAAAGTGAGATTCCCTGCAATATCACTTCGAGCCACTAGGGGTATCTTTGTACCATTTTTCATCCTGCACCGATTTGGAGTAGAAACCTATATTAGGGGAAAACCAGGGTCCTCGGCATTTTTTGCGAGCAGTGCACCCAGAATTCAAAAAGATTTTTTAAAAAGAAGAAGAAGGAAAGAAACCACAGTTCCTTCGGTCACCCGAACAGGGCTACGAAATCGCTCTACTGGACATCAGCGCCAGGGATTCATTTTTGAGGTCAATTTCCAATCGAGATAAATCTATTGGATTAGTAGGATTATCTGATTGCAGCCGAAAGAAGTAACGTTGTTTGATCATTTGTATTTCTTGCCTGATGGTCGGAATTACATGGAGGTGGCTTTGGGTCCCGAGGATTCTGGATCGTGGTTTCATCTGGAGAGAAAAAAGGATCAATCGACACGTTTTGGAAGTGTCCGTGGGTGAATAAAAAAAAAAAACGGGGGGGGGGGGGCGCGAAACTGGGGTTGCGGCTGCTTAAAGAAGAAAGATAAATAAAGGAAGCATCTTGAATTCTGAAACAAGAATTACCGGTGCTCAAGATTCAAAAAAAAAAAAGAAAGAAAGAAAGAAAGAAAAAAAGCGTCTAGAAGCTGATAAATACTTTGACCAATTCAGCTTAAATTTGACGGCGAAGTGTTGTAGAAACTGTCTCCTTGAATGATTGGAAGGGGACTAGGGAAGGTTGAGGGGGCTCCCTCTGTGGATTTATCTTACTGAGGGTAAGTTTGGGGGTCTTTTGTTGGGAGGGGGCTGTCTGCCTGGGTTTGTGTGCCGCTGCGCGGTAGGTGCTGCGGACGCGGTGCCAGTGAAATGGGGAGAGAAGCGGGTATGCAATAAAGCCACGTCGCGCATCTCGGGGTGGATCGCTAGGGAGCTACCCAGATCGAGCTTAAAAACCTTATTTTGTGGCGTCGGAGGGGAAGCCAAACAACCCCCAAGCTCTCAACTTTGCGTTGAAAACCTCTCAGTTAGGAGATCCCTCTTGGATCCAGGGCTTTCCTCCTAGTGATACTTTAAAGAGAGGTAGCAGTGATGCCTTGGAAAACCTGCTTGTGCAGGAGGAAAACCCAAGTAGAAATCGCTGCTGCCTCAGCCTTGGCTTCGGTGGCTGGCTTGGCTTCTAGGGGAATTTTGCAGGGGGAATTGGCCCTTCTTCTATTATCTTCTTCTCCCTCCCTCCCTCCCTCCCTTTTTCCCTTTCCCCTCCCACCTTCCCGTTCTCTCAGCCGAACGCTAAAGGGTTACAGGGTCACTGCATCCTGTAGACACAGAGGTGGGTGACCGGCCTCACATGTTGTCTTGTAATTCACTTGCACGACTTTGCATAATACAGTCCGAGGTAACTTTCTTGGAGTTGGAAGAGTCCAGGAAGGCGTTGCAGCCTTTATGCCGAGGGCCCCGACTGGCGAGTGCGCCAGGCAGCCGGCTGCATTTCTGATGCATCCCTGCCCTGGCTGCTTCGCCACTCGCTGGCTTTTCTTTCCAACTGAGCGGTGCGCGCGCGTTCCCAGACATTTTCTTGCAGCTGAATACATACAAGGATTTTCCCCCCTTTTTATTATCTTAATTTATTTTTTTAGCTCTCAAGAAAAGATCATCATTATTTGCAGAAGGAAAATCAATTAAAATTAATCACTCAAATGAGTGAATATTAATTGACTTCGGAAACTAAAAGTTGCTTTGGAATCCAGTAAAGCATATTATTCTGAACCAATTTTGGAACACACATAGGTTCAGAACAATAACATATAAAGAAGTAATTCATTTAAATATAGATAGGTAGATAGATAGATATAGATATGTTAAACAGGTTAATGAATATCCCCCAGCCCTTTATACCTTCTGACATCTCAGCACTATAATTTTAGTTGGTTCTTCCTATTTAAGGCCAATTCACTAAATTTTAAACCTTCAGATATCCAAATACGTTAGAATAAAATGAAGATAGGTAATTGTTAAAATATAAAATATTTTTTTTTGTACAGTTTTATCTTTAAAGAAAAGCACCAAATATTTTTTCAGGGGTTTCTGTTTACAGGTTATGATATGATGTGGATACCTTTATGGCTTTAGCACTGAAGCCTCTCCATTATGTGTGAACTCATGAAAGGCAACTCTTCACTGTCATCTGAAGCACTCATCATCCCACTACTTATTTCAGGAATCCCAAATACATCAGACATTCTGGTATTAAACGAGGAGTCTTGCCAAACTTTGTTCCTGGTTTTATGTGTGTCTATGTGTTTCTTACATCTAAGTTCTGAAACAAGCACAATGCCATTCCCTTTTTCTTTTTTAAGATGAAATAGCAAAATATAAAACTTTGTCCCCCATGGATTCTATGATGGTAAAGTTAAATATTTCCTATTTATGCAGATTTTGTGTAAGCTTGCCTAAAGGTGACAAAAATAGCAATATATATATATATATATATCGTTTTTATAAGCCCAACTGTTAGTTTTAAGGAGATATCTGAGAGGCTAGATTTGCCTTTCTTTTACGCAGCTCTCAGTCACGTGGTTCATGTGCAGAGTGAGCTAGAAGAATGGATGTTCTGTGTATTGGTACACTAGCCACTGATCGTAGCCACACAGCCCAATAATAGTTAACATATTTTTTCAAAGTTTAAATTAATAAAAAAGACAGCCAGTAAATAACATAATAAATGATGATAGTAAATAAATAATGAAGGCTAAAGGGTGATGAACTGGAATTTTTCTTTTCAGTCTAGTAGAGAATGTAATGTTGATATAAAGGTAGATGGAGAATATGAAACATGAGAAATAGGTTCTTTTAGAAGTTTATTTGTGTATTTCACAACCATTGAACTGGTGGTCATGGCACATACCATGGTGCTGAAGCAGAAGACTCAACCTAAAGTGCCTTTGTCATGGCTGGACAATGTTTTTCTCTGTCAAGAGTAATCAATACCCTCTACTCTCTTGTTTTATTCCCTTTCATCAGTGAAAAAGAAAAAGGGGAAACTTTGGCCTACTCTTTGGTTTCTATAAGCAGTTCCTGCACCAAACTTCAGTACCTTTGCAGGTAGTGGGTCCACTTTGGAAGGTCAACAGCGATGGAAATAAAAATAAAATTGCATACAACAAAATTTTTTAAAACTGTAGCCAATAAATAAGAGCAAGGTATCCAGTTACAGAAATACTCTCTACTAATAGAGTGGATCACTGTAAGAACGATTGAAAAACCCGAGCATTCACTTAGAAAATTAATTACATTTTGCTCTACCTTATCCAAACACATATCTTGGGTTGTGATTGTTAAAAAGAACATGGTGGTTTTGATCAGCTGTTCCAATTTTGCTGAAGAAGAACACAAACTGTGGCAGTTTGGGATGAAGGGATGGAAGCCTTCCAAAAAATTGGAAGCACAGAGACTGATATATGTGATAAGAAATAGCACTGGGTTGCCCAAAGCTTATGACTGTGGAAAAACTGATGCTGCATTCACTGGACAGCTTCACCTGTCCCTCAAAAGCCTCCCATGTGTTGTTCTAATTGACCTTACATTCAGTGGGAGTTAAGATATTTACTGCAGCTTCCTTCTGTGATTTTGAGATGATTAAATACAGTTAAATGCTATTCTATATTAATCGATTTTTGAGAAGAAAATTGCTATACACTCTTAATTGAAAGTAAAATGAAAAGGGAAATACTTCTTTAATGATTTGTTGAAATTTAACATATGACATCCAAAGATGCAAATATTCCATCTCTGGCTTTCTCAAGAAATGTAAAAACACAACAAAAGTTTCAGTTCATTTTAAACTTCAATGTTTTAATATCTCAAATTTGCAAAGCCCAGAAAATTTTTAAAAAATAAAATCGCGAATATTCATGATGAATCTAGAGTGCCCTTCTTAATACCTTTTAAAAGGTAACTGAAAATATTTTGAGGTAGCTAACCTGTTACTCTTGTGGGGTAGCTACATTCTCAACTGTTTCTAAGAAGAGTGATTCCTTAACAGTAACAAATTTGTTTTGGCTTTGTTTTTAATGGAATCACATTAACAATATACAATATGTCTATGTTGTTATAAAAGGATATGAATTATTTCTGCCTTTAAATTACACCCCCCCCCAAAAAAAAACCCACCTATTTGGTAGTAAACCTACACGAAAGAGAAAGACTGCCAACTCTAAGCTTAACTGAAGTTAGAGAAAACTAGTAAATCACTTCAGGCATTTGAAATTATTAGACATTAAACTTTTGGGGGATTTTATACGAATTCGTTTTATAACAGTCAGTACAATCTCTTCTGTGCCTATTTCCATTGCATGTAAGAGAAATTCTAGTCAATGGCAAAACGCTTTACTGCTGCCATTACTGCAGACTTTATAGATCAGAGACATGTCAGCATGTTAGCTTTAGCAGTAATGCCTCTTTTGTGTGAAACCTTATGGGCCTTGCAGGCAGTCTCTCATCCTGACACTCATAAAACGTTCAAGTCCCCATATTTATTATTTAATTTTCTTCCTATATATAGCAACAGAACACTTCAATATATGAATGTGTAGCCAAAAAATGACAGGCAAGCGTGAATGGGACTAATGAGTTTTAATAATACACATATTAGGGACTGCTAAAGGAAGTTTAATTAAGAAAAACAAGTTGAGCATGAAATTCATTTTGGAACAAAAGCAAGTTAAGTTACTGCTACAGATGTAAAATCAGAAACCACAGTGATAACATCACTGGAAATAAAGGGTCCAGCCTGAGACTAGAGCTACTTAGTACAGTTGACATCTTAGGACCTGCCTTTAAGTTCATGAGCTTGGATTTGATGTATGAAATGGAAGAATATATACTTTTTTCACAGTGATTTCCCTTTTCTCTGGTTTCTGTAGCAATTTAGTTTAGTATTTTAACTATGTAGCCAGCCACACTTTTCAAACATAATACTAGTTCTCTTGAGTTGAGCCACACAGTAACCTTTTCTTTTTCTGTAGTCTTCTCTAATACCACATCTGCCTGCAATTAGAGGTACCTGATGAAGCCCATGCCATCCCTTTGGGTGTGCTGTAAGTGGTGCTTCAGTAAGAGAACTGTTTGTTTATCGATTTACCTGCACCTATAATTCTGTTTAATTTTTGGCATAATTTAGAAAATAAGTAGACCTACTTATTTGTTTGCCTCCCTATTTGTTTATTTGGTACTGCCAGTGGGGACAGATAGGGCAGCAATTGGGGAGCAGATGGAATATTGGGCAAATATCTTCTTAGAATATGGTTTTCTTACATTTTGCCTATATCTAAATAACACAGTTATACTCTGGGAAGAGCGAAGATGTCAGGAAATGATATGAAGGTCTTGTATGTGTTCCTCAACTTCCCTTTTTGAAACACCTAACTGATATACTAATATTCTTTTGTATAGGTCTTTGGTATCACTTAATGTAATAGGAGTTTTATCCTCCCTTAACACACCCAGTGAATGCTGCCTTTTAGGAGAAAAGAGATTAATTGTAACATTTTATTTTATTTTTTATTTTTATTTTTTTAACATTTATTTATTTTTGAGACAGAGAGAGACAGAGCATGAATGGGGGAGGGTCAGAGAGAGAGGGAGACACATAATCCGAAACAGGCTCCAGGCTCTGAGCGGTCAGCACAGAGCCCGATGCTGGGCTTGAACTGACGGACCGCGAGATCATGACCTGAGCTGAAGTCGGACGCTTAATGGACTGAGCCACCCAGGCGCCCCTAATTGTAACATTTTAAAGTGAATTGAAAATTCCTGCTGACTTTAAAAGAAAAGAGTTATGGTGAATACTTTCATACTGTAATATGGAATACTCACTTTGCTTGGAAGTTCAACAAGGTCCCTCATGAAATCAATGAATATTGATTTGATAAAAACTAACTTGGGTTTGTCACTAGTATAAATTTTTCCTATAAGATAACCACTCCTCTTTTTTTTTTTTTAAGTTTTTTTTAACGTTTATTTACTTTTGAGACAGAGAGAGACAGAGCATGAACGGGGGGAGGGTCAGAGAGAGAGGGAGACACAGAATCCGAAGCAGGCTCCAGGCTCTGAGCCGTCAGCACAGAGCCCGATGCGGGGCTTGAACTCACGGACCGTGAGATCATGACCTGAGCCGAAGTCGGCCGCCCAACCGACTGAGCCACCCAGGTGCCCCCACTCCTCTTTTTTTTAATGTTTATTTATTTTTAAGAGAGAGAGAGAGTGCATGCGTGAATGTGCAAGCAGAGGAGGGGCAGAAAGAATCCTAAGCAGCATGGAATCAGACTCAGGGCTTGATCTCACAACCGTGAGATCATGAGCTGGGCCCAAATCAAGAGTCAGAACGCTTAACTGACTGAGCCACCCAGGTGCCCTGATAACCATTCCTCTTATGATAGAATTAACCAAGAAAATAATGATTGTAGCATATGACATTGACCAACAGTTGTCACAATATTCCCACACCTAAAAATAGTACTTGAGCCATTTAATAGTTAACCATAACACTACAAGGAATAAAGGTTCACTTCAGTAACCATCATGTTTCAAGTCAGTGCATCTGTCATTTTTAATTTCAATCTATATTACTTAGCTGTCTAAAACTTTACACACAAGTGACAGTGTTATCTATCCTTTTTCTTATGGGTAAAAAAGTCACTAGTTTCATTACCTCTTTAACAATGCCAAGTGTTCTAAATATGTATGGTGCTGTGAAGCTGATACCAAAAGTTCTCATTATTGAGAGCTGTGGTCTTCAAGTAGTAACTTCTGAGGAGTTATTGAATATACAAAGGCAAAATATATTACACACTGAAATAATATAGTAGTAACTGTATAACTTCTATGATGGCAAGGATTTTTATCTGGTGTTTCAAAGCTGTACCTGGCACATCATTGGTGACCAATAAATATTTGTTAAGTGAATAAGGACACTGGGTTCTAGTCTTGAATGTTGACAACTAAATATGTAACCTCTTGCTTAATACATGGTCTCTTCATTTTTGCCATTTTTTCCTTAACATAAATCAGTTGTTATTTGAATTGACAGATATTTTGATGTTATATGCAAATTCCAAAGGTAGAAAGGAATATATTTAAAAGGACTGAATTTTAATCAAAGAAAAATAATAATTGAAACTTTGTAATGATTTCTTACATAGTTTTTAATTTTGATAAATTATTAAGACTTACAAGTATAATAGGATTATTTCTGGTTGTAATTTACCACAATACATTAGAGTTATTTTCTGCCATGAAGAAAATGTGGTCTCTCAAGGAACTTCGGAAGGACTAAAAATTAGTCAAACACTTACAAACACTTAGACCATAGACAATAAGATCTAAAATACAGTAAAGTTTGGTGTTTTGGTTATAATCTTAAACACTTTTTTTTCATTTTTTAACACTTCATAATTCTAACCCCCCCATTCAATTTTATTAGAGTTGGTGAAATCATTTAATTGGTGAAATCATTTAAATGATGGATTCATTTAGCAACTTATGTTCCATGTATATGTTAAATTCTTGCAAATATCTATTCATTGATGTTTTGTTACACAAATGGCCCGTGAATAGAGCATTGTTTTTAATTTTGTTACTGTCAGTACTAATAGAACTGTAATATGCAGGGAAAATAAAAGATGTGAATATCTGAAGATGATTGCAAGTGTAATATGCTTTCCCCTTTGGGGTACCGGTTGAGCTCTAAGCCAGGTCAGGAGTGGCAGGAAGCCATTATTGTTGTTTGGTGCCTTACGTGAAAGGAGTTGGTGGTCTTAGTCCAGTTCCTACTAGACAGTTACTCCTTAAACAATAGTCACTATAGTGTTTGCCAATTCCAGCAGAAGCCTGGGACTGAATGGGCACAAAGGTTTAACTACCCCCTCTCTGCTAATCATCCTCCAAGGGGTCAAGATTGACACAACCTGGCACAAGGCCATACTGAGAAACTTAGTACTGCTTCTGCCAAAGTTGTAGCTATTCTCTGGCAACAAGGGATTTTTTAAAGAGGACTTTAATTAAGCAGGGCACCAGGAATGGCAATTCTCCACTCTTCCCAGGCACAGCAGCTCACTAGAAACAAAAATAAGCTTAAACAGTGAATTGAGAATGTTGTAGTGCTCTTAGGTTGTGCTATCTTCTCTATAAAGATACCGGCAGCCGTAATTAAGTTGCATCTGGAAGCAACGACTTGTGACCCAAAAGTGGCCCCTTTCAGACAAAAGCATCAACTTAATATCAAGGGAAGTAATCAGCCCTACTTTGCTGGCTCTCTGAGCTCTTGAGTGATTGATTATTCATTTTCTTTTGGGGGATCACAGGGTCACCAATTGGTTTTAAAAATGTGTCCTGCAGTGTTTTACATATACATTAAAAGTGTTACCCATGCTTTTTTTTTCTTCAGCATCCTCTCTTATGAATTCCTGTCCCTCTCACCTTCTTCACCTTCTTGTTCATTCAGAAGTTGAGATTACTAAGTTAGATATTAAATTTAACAATTAATATTTGGAGATCTTATCTGAAAGTAGATTCAGAGTAAACAGAAAGCAAAGCTTATTATATATAATTAAATGTTAAACAGCCTATTTTAGCCATCTCTCCAAAACAAAACAAACAAGAAACTCTCTAATAGTTAGCTGTTAGTTGTAATGATGGCCATAGTAGAAATATTCAGATATGAATACAGAAGGAAGTGCTGTCATTTTGGTCTCTTTTTCTTTGTGTTGTCAGAAAAGCTATGGCCTTTCAGAATCCCGTTTTTTGCCAAACAGCAGTGGAATTAGCTACTAGTCTACATGGGTCATCCATGCACATTCCTGCATGATGAGGAATTTTTGTTGTACTCTAATTTGTTTCTACCTCTTCTCTGTCTTACCCTCTCTGGCTGTAACTCTAAAGTAATGCCTTCACAGAGGTCAGACATCACTGATGGATAAAATCTGAGGGTAGGGTTAAGTGATGGCAAATAATATAATAAATGAATGGGTTTCTCTCAAAGACTATGGCCACCCTAATTATGTCATTATTGTGATTGTAATTCTCATCATACTTGGGATAAGATCTTAAATTCCTAAAATGGCTTAGACTTTCTTGAATTGTCAGCTCCTCTCCAGCCCAATGCCCTACTCTGTTCTCAAATTACACTTACCTCTTTGTTCTTGCAAAGCCCCAGGCTTGACAGCATTTGGGCTTTCTCTTGCCTGTCTGTCCCCTGATCTTCACCTGCCAACTTCTACTCATTCTTCAAAACCCAGTTTATAGATCTCTTCTTCAGGAAGATCATCCATCCCACTCCAGACTGATTAAGTCTTCCCTCAGAGCACCCTGCATTATCCTTCTTGGCAAAGCATTTATGACTAAATAGTTGTCTGTGTGATTGATTTACATAAAGTGTGTCTTTCCCATGGAATTTTAGTCTCCATGAGAATTAACACTATGCCTATTTTGCTCATGTGGACTTCACCAATGGCTGACACTAAACAATATAAGAGAATGAAGAGGGAAGCTTTGTTTATAAATCACTGTAATAGAATGTACTACAGATTCAGTTACAAGAAAGGTAACGAGTGCTTTGAGAGTTGAGGGAAAGGAGTATTTTTGTGGCTGGAAGGATCTGGGAAGGAAGTACTGATATTTGAGCCAGGCTTTGGGGGATGCTAGCTGGGGTTCCTTCAGGCAAACACTGCTCAAGTGAGTACTTCCTAGACAGAAAGATGTTGGTGAACGGTTGGACCCAATTCACTGGATCCTGCTCCCGGTGCTGTGCGCTGCTTTCCAGTAGTAGTCTTGTTTTTTTTTTGCAAAGATACTTTGTTACCCGGTGTAACCTTGGCAACATACTCATGATTTTTTCCCTGCTAATCTTTAAAATATTTTGGTCGTAAAATTTGTTCTTCTATTATTGTCAAATTTTAGTTTGCCTTTTCTTCTTAATAATTGTTTCTCTCTGATATTTTCTCACATCACTGGAGAGCTTCATTTAGAGTGGAAGTAGCTCAAGGAGAAAGAAAACATAGAACTGCTTACATTTTCTTCAGAAGAGAGGGGGATGGTATATAACTGAAAATTATTGAAGGCTGCCTACCCTTTTCTCTGAAAAAGAGGCTCTGGAAAAAATTGAGAAGGGGGCAGGGCTTATCTTTAGAGTGTATTAATTCTTCAGCCTTTTATTTATTAGAACTCAGTATATTAGAACTATCCCCTTTTATTTATTAGAACTCAGTATATTAATAAAACTGTGGTCTTGTTTTATTGAAAAATGTTTCAGTGGCTTTGTGTTCCTGATTTCCCATTTAATTATCAGTTACAAGGAGATGGTAACTATCTCTACTTCATCGTAATTAGAGACAATTAAATGAGATGATGCTGTTAGCTCACTGGCCCCAGTCTATGCTCAGTTGGAGCAAGCCATTAATCAAGTTATTAATTAATGGTGGTAATGGCAGAATATACTTGTTACTGCATTAGTTCTCAATAGCTCCATGGTAGTATGGCCACAATATGGACCATGGCATCTCTTGAAATTCTGCATGATCAAAATCTCAAATTTTGATATTCCCATCTCAGAGTAGACCTTTCATAATCCTTGGTTCTAATTATTTCTTACTTTTTCTCCTTGTACCCTTCAGGTACTACTTACCTTTCTACCTAGATATAGTTTATTCAACACTGGAATTACCATTTCTCATAATCTTTGCTTCTTGAAATTCTAACATTCTTGACTTGCTTATTGCCAGTCCTAACTTTTTTCATTACTCTCTAGTCTATATTATGGAATGTTTCTGGAAGAAGTCTCAATATCACAGTGCTTGGAACTGCTCTAAACTATGCCTATTAATTAACCCTGGCAAGCTGATCAAGAGCCTTTTTATTTTCCTCCTATTAGTGTCTGGTGTGTTTCACTTTCTTCAAATGCTCAAACTGAACATATGACTTGATTGAGTTGGTCTCATTGGAGAACAAAGCAAAATGTCATGTATCATAAAAGTTCAGGGCATATTCTGTGGAGTTAGGCAGTCCCAAGCTTGTTTCTTGGGTCTGCCTTTTCCTAGCTTTGCCTTAAGAAAGTTACCTAAGTACACAAATCCTCATTTTCCTCATCTCAAATACCAGTACTTGGCTTATAAATTGGTTGTGAGGACTAAATGACATGAGACATGTAAATGGTTTGGACAAGGCTTGGTGAGTAATTGGTGATTTATAATATTAGTCAATTTGCTGTCATTTTCACATAAATGTGGTATATTAACCTATAGTTTAAACTGACCATAAAAATAAAACTGTTTCTTCTTTCTTTCCCACTATTTCATTCACTAAGGTAATGGTCTCCACATTTTTGTGATCATGCAATCCTGTGTTTATGATAACCAAACCAAAAAAGTATAAATATATACATACATTCCTACACAAATAACTTTGTGTATCAGATTGCAAGGCACACACAAAAATAAACATTAAAAGATGAGAAAGATAAAATTAGTATTTTTAAAATTTTATAAATGTTGACGCCTTCATTCTATCATTCATGAATATACCAAGCCACTGAGATCCTAAGGACACAGTTCAGTTAGTGAAATGGATATAAATCTGCATTCTTTTTTTTTTTTAACATTTATTTATTTTTGAGACAGAGAGAGACAGAGCATGAACAGGGGAGGGTCAGAGAGAGAGGGAGACACAGAATCCGAAACAGGCTCCAGGCTCTGTGCGGTCAGCACAGAGCCTGATGTGGGGCTCGAACTCACGGACTGTGAGATCATGACCTGAGCTGAAGTCGCACGCTCAACCGACTGAGCCACCCAGGCGCCCCTAAATCTGCATTCTGAGTTACTTTCTTGATTTTTTGAAAATGTTTGTCTAACTTATTATTGTATATGATTCGATAGCCATAGTTTTGAGTCTTGCAATATAGTTGAAGAGCTTGTATCAGAACTAGAAGTTTCATGTTTGTTTCTTGTTCTTATGATTGTGTTACTAGTATTTCCTTTAACATATATTTCTCTTGCGAGAAAAACTTAATTCAGTAGTTCTTTTCTGTGACGGTTGTTTTGATTACAACATGATGAAAAAAAGTATAAATCTACTTATCTAGTGATGTTAACTCTAATATATCATTGTGTGTTGGAAAGAAACAATAACAGCAAAAATGTCACTGCTGGGAATCCTACCATGTTCTAGACTGTACACCTTCCCAAGAATATCTCAAGTGCTATACACGCCATGCAACCATGTGGAGACACTGGTATTTAACCATGTATTCATATTAGCAAAGCTTAATTTCTCTATCTTCAAGCTTTATATAATTATGATACATAGTTCAACGATTACCTTCCTTCTCTCATCTGGTCATCTTGTAGTAGGGTATGAGCACAGTGCTTTGGAGATCCCTGCTCCACAGTACTGCCAGTTTAATTTTCTTCTGAATAAATTTGATAATAGTCTTCCCCTGCAAGGAATATTTAATGACTTTTTATCATCCTGTGAATAAAATCCAAACTCTTTAGCCTTTTATTAAAGGGCTCGCTTGATTTGGCTGTAACCTGCCTTTCCAGTCTCATTCAGTACTGAACCTCATTTACTCTGTGTTCTTGCCAAACTAAACTGTGCCCTCCTCAAACACTGCTGCTTCTTTCCTTTCTGTCATAGGTCAGGTTTCCCAGGGGGGAACAAAAAAGACTCTGAGATGGGGATTTACCTGCAGGAAATTTACTAGGGCACGCCGCTGGGAAAAACACATGGGAGGGAGTGAAGGAATCATAGTCAACTCCTCCTTCTGTCCCTTTCCATACAGTAGGGAGCTTTTGGGCCAGGATAGCCCCTCAGAGTTGGTCTGCATTGAGGCAAAAAGGCCAGGCCTTACACTGATGTGGACCAGTCACTGGAATGTGAGCTGTTTCCAGGAAGACTGAGCGCTGCAATGTCCACTACATATTCTTTCCATGTTTCTAGAATGTGCCCCCTGCCTGGAATCTCTTCCATGACCATCAATATTTGTTCAGATGTCTTTCCTAATCTATTAACTAGAGGTAGACCTGTCTTTTCCTTTAAAGCCTAACAATTTTGTGCAATTGCATTCATTTGTTTATTCATCCTATTTCTAAGTACTTACTGTGTGAATTAATTACACATTAGTTACTTTAAGTGTTCAGGTACTGAAAGGACTCATGGGATTCAAACAGTTTATACTCCTTGGACAGCTTTGTTACACGCAAACAGTACCAGAGAGCAACAACAGGGGAAGGATATGCATTGAATGGGGTCTGGACATCTCAGATGCAGCCTTCCTTGTTTTCCCACTGCTGGGTCACGCAGGATACTCCTTGTCTCCAAATTTTGAACCACCTCCAGAATGTATGTGAAACATCTTGCTATAGGAATCCTAAAATCTGCTGGTGGTCAGATTCTCTTATAGCGAGCTGACTGCAATAAGCACATTCCAGTTACATGGGTGGCGTCGGCTGGCTGAGAACACTGTACTCCACTAAAACCAGTTATTATTAAATGCAATTATTATTAAATTATTAGTAGTAAATCCAATTCTTAAAACCAATGATTATTACTAGTTATTAGTAGTGACAGGCTGGTGACAGGCTGATATATTCTGACCTCAAAATGACTCATAGACCCATAGTTATAAAATATTATTTATCTTTAGTTAATACAGTCAATCATCATTATTCGTGGACCTGTGTTTTCAAATTTGCCTATTCACTAAAATTTATTTGTAACCCCAAAGTCAATACTCACAGGTATGCAGCCATTCACAGAGCAGCAAACACTTTGCGTCTTCCTATAAGCATAGTTTCCAGCTGAGGTTATACAAGGGTATCTTCTCCCTCCTTGTCTCAGCTGTCACACTGAAATGAATGGAGGACAGAAATGATAGACATAGTGCTGTGTGGTGCAAGAAGGTCCAGTGTTGGGGCCAGATGAAGGGGCTTTGAATCTCAACTCTGGCACCTGTTAGTGGAATGGCCTCAGACAAGTCACTTAACATTTTTGAACCCTGTTTTCTCTTTTGTAAAATAAAGAAAATAGAATCTACTAGGATGAACTGTTTTTAGGGTTGAAGATTATAATTTACAACTATGTGAATGATTTATAAATATTTAATTTGAAATTGAGATTATGATTTATAACTATGTGAGTAATTTATAGCTATTTCCCTAGGAACATGTATCCATGTTTCTTAACTTGACGTTTGCAGTGACTTTATGGAACATAACTACAGTAAATAACAACAATCAATTGTATAGCATTGAGCAGACTCCACACCACTCTGGTGATAAGCATTCAGTCAGTCCATATGAGCTGAGGTTTTACCCATGTCTGCATTATATAAAGGATTGTCAACATAGAGTTTATGATGGATATGAAGATACTATTTAAAAACAACAAAATCCTTGCCCTTGAATAAGAAATTCAGTAGCGGGAGGAGGGGAGAGTTGGGTTCAACAATAAAACAAATTAAAAACAGAGCAAGGTAGAAAATAAATAGGTCATATTTTTAAAAAAGACATATAAGACTATGTAAAGTTATCAATCAGAAACTTTTTGCTGGGTTCCATATCCCCATTCATTGTGTATTTGTTGCACACATGTCACATTCCAACCTACATTAGAGTCATTTTTTTTAATGTGACTTATTCCTTTACACTATTATAGCTACTTGGGAGCAAAGATGCAATTGTACTTGTCTTTAAATTCTCATAACATTTAGCACAATAGCTTATATATTACAGATACACAATAAATGTTTATTGAATGAGTGGAAGATTGGATGAATGATTATCTAATGTTTCAAGAAGTTCTCTCTATTCTCTCCAGTGTCATCTCTTTGATCTGGGTTACTCAGGAACAAACTAGTTCCACCAGTTATGATGAATTAATGCAAGTGAGATAATATATTTCCATTTATGATGCCTTTTAAAATGTTATTTAAAATGTTATTTATTTTAAAATGTTATAATTCAGTGGAATTACTCATACTTTAACCCAAAGGGAAGAATTTTTTGAGCTAGTGTCTGCACTAACTGCAAAGTCCAATGGAGCTAGTCCTATATGAATTAATAGACTCATCTACTTGCCTGGCCTGCTGAATAAGGCTTGCTGATCTTATTATTTTAACATATTTATTATAAAAGATTTCAAACACATAGAAAAATACAGAGAATTGCATAACAAAGATGTATAGGTGTGTGTGTATGTATCACCTAATGCTATCAAATGTTAGATTTGTAAAACTTAATTGTAGTCAATTAATTATGGTCTTTTAAGACCTCACCACAGGTTATCAATCTTAATGCCAATTAATTAATTAATAATGTTAATTATTAACCATTAGACTAATTTCATATGCTTTCCTCCTTACCCAGGGATGACAAATATTCTGTTACTACATATTTATGTAATCTGTGAATAATATATAGCTTTGCTCTGCATATTTTATACTTTATTTGAATAACACTTTACTTTGTCTCATCTGCAATTTGCTTGTTTAAAACTTCTAGGATTTATCTAAGTTGACATATTTAGGTCCAGGTCCTTTATTTCACTGATGTATAGAATTCTAATTTATGCATATATCATAATTCATTTATCAATATCTATTAATGGACATTTAGGCTATTAGGCTACAAGGTTGTAATTTTTTTTGTTATTTTAGCATAATCTTAGGTAAACACATATGAATAACTGATCACTGCAATAGATGTAAAAAAAAAGTTAAAAAGAGTAAAATAGAAGAAATCTAGCAAAATAAAATCGAAATTTCCAATAAGAACAGGGTAATCCATTTAAATTTCTGTTCCTATGAAATTGTCAAAGTATTTACCTAGACTCCGTCTTTCTGGAGGAACATAAAACACTTTTACAATTCAATTTTAAGTGCACTAGGATCAATTTTTTAAAAAGTGTTAATTGTGAAGTGAGAGTGTTATCAGGTGCAGTGATCAAGAGGGCAGCTTTTAAATCAGATTCCAGTGGGCTCCTGGATCTGCTATTGATTAGCTGAGAGACCTCGGTCAGGGTATTTAACCTCTTGAAGTCTCAGTCCCTCTGAGTAAAAAGGGGATAACTGTTGAACTTATGTTATAGGGTTATTGTAAATGAGATGTAAATGCATAAAAGCTAAGGGTTTGGCATATAAAAAAGCTAAGAAAGCACCAATAAATAGGAAAAAAAGTCTGCCAAGAAATTTGAGAGTCTTTATATTTAGTAATCTATACACGTATGTGCACACACACACAGACTAATTTACACACATATTTAAAATTTCATTAACTTAAGTAAGCCATATTTTTAGGTTAGACTTGGACAACTGTTATTAATATAACACCAACTTCTAAAAAATCTTTGGGGTCAATACCATAATTCTCCATACAGGTAAGCCCTTGTAAAATGGGACATTTTTGTAACCTCAGTAACAAAATGTTATTAGAATTTGAAAATTTACCCTGGTGTACAGAAATCTAATCCTTCACAACTTGTGTTAAAGTATCACATCAGTGGTAAACAGGACCCCCTTTATTTTTAACACAGTTAAGGGCTTGTGAATACAAAAATGAGTGTTCTTTGTTAATAATGAAATAATTACTTTATAATATTAATAAGGTACCAAGTGTATAAAGAAGAACTTTTGGAAATCACTGTACTTGGAAATAAGGCTGAATAAAAAATGGTGATGGAGATTTTTAACGTGCCACCCAGTTTCTGTATTTTGGGTGTCGATATGGTGCTTTTTATTTGGGATTTTTCTTGTTTCTTGAGATAGGCCTGGATTGCAATGTATTTTCCTCTCAGGACTGCCTTCGCTGCATCACAAAGCATTTGGATTGTTGTATTTTCATTTTCATTTGTTTCCATGTGTTTTTTAATTTCTTCCCTAATTGTCTGGTTGACCCATTCATTCTTTAGTAGGATGTTCTTTAACCTCCATGCTTTTGGAGGTTTTCCAGACTTTTTCCCGTGGTTGATTTCAAGCTTCATTGCATTGTGATCTGAAAGTGTGCATGGTATGATCTCAATTATTTTATACTTATTAAGGGTTGTTTTGTGACCCATTATGTGATCTTGGAGAATGTTCCATGTGCACTCGAGAAGAAAGTATATTCTTTGCTTTGGGATGCAGAGTTCTAAATATATCTGTCAAGTCCATCTGATCTAATGTATCATTCAGGGCCCTTGTTTCTTTATTGATTCTCTGTCTAGATGATCTATCCATTGTTGTAAGTGGAGTGTTAAAGTCCCCTGCAATTACCACATTCTTATCAATAAGGTTGCTTATGTTTGTGATTAATTGTTTTATATATTTGGGTGCTTCTGAATTCGGTGCATAGACATTTATAATTGTTAGCTCTTCCTGATGGATAGACCCTGTAATTATTATATAATGCCCTTCTTCATCTCTTGTTACAACCTTTAATTTAAAGCCTAGTTTGTCTGATATAAGTATGGCTACTCCAGCTTTCTTTTGACTTCGTATAGCATGATAGATAGTTCTCCATCCCTTCACTTGCAATCTGAAGGTGTCCTCAGGTCTAAAATGGGTCTCTTGTAGACAGCAAATAGATGGGTCTTGTTTTTTTTATCCATTCTGATACCTTGTGTCTTTTGGTTGGAACATTTAGTCCATTTACATTCAGTGTTATTATTGAAAGATATGGGTTTAGAGTCATTATGTTATCTATAGATTTCATGCTTGTAGTGGTGTCTCTGGTCCTTTGTGGTCCTTGCAACATTTCATTCACAGAGTCCCCTTTAGGATCTATTGTAGGGCTCATTTAGTGATGATGAATTCCTTCAGTTTTGTTTGTTTGAGAAAACCTTTATTTCTCCTTCTATTTTGAGTGACAGACTTGCTGGGTAAAGGATTCTTGGCTGCATATTTTTCCTGCTCATCACATTGAAGATTTCCTCCCATTCCTTTCTGGCTTGCCAAGTTTCAGTAGATAGGTCTACTTACTACCCTTATGTATCTACCTTTGTATGTTAAGGCCCATTTATCCCTAGCTGCTTTCAGAATTCTCTCTTTATCCTTGTATTTTGCCAGTTTCACTATGATATATTGTGCAGAAGATCAATTCAAGTTACGCCTGAAGGGAGTTCTCTGTGCCTCTTGGATTTCAATGCCTGTTTCCTTCCACAGATCAGGGAAGTTCTCAGCTATGATTTGTTCAAGTACACCTTCAGCCCCTTTCTCTCTCTCTTCTTCTTCTGGTATACCTGTGATATGGATATTGTTCCATTTGATTGCATCACTTAACTTCTTTAATTCTCTTCTCATACTCCTGGATTTTGTTTTCTCTCTCTTTTTCTTAGCTTCCTCTTTTTCCATAATTTTTTAAAACAATTTTTCTTTAATGTTTATTTTTTAGAGAGAGAGAGGGGGGGTGGGCAGATTGTGAGTAGGGGAGAGGCAGAGAGGGAGGGAGACATGGAATCTGAAGCAGGCTCCGGGCTCTGAGCTGTCAGCACAGAGCCCAATGCCTGAATTGGCTCAAACTCACAAACTGCAAGATCATGACCTGAGCCGAAGTCAAACACTTAACCCACTGAGCCACCCAGATGCTCCCATAATCTTATCTTGTAATTCACCTATTCTCTCCTCTGCCTCTTCAGTCCACACTGTGGCAGCCTGCATTTTACTTTGCACGTCATTTATAGCATTTTTAAATTCATCATGACTATTTTTTAGTCCCTTGATCTCTGTAGCAATAGATTCCCTACTGTCCTCTCTATGCTGTTTTCAAGCCCAGCAATTAATTTTATGACTATTATTCTAAATTCTTGTTCAGTTATATTGCTTAAATCGGTTTTGATCAATTTGTTAGCTGTCGCTACTTCCTGGAATTTCTTTTGAAGAGAATTCTTCCATTTCGTCATTTTGGCTAGCTTTCTGTCCCTTATGTGTCTTAAAAGCTTGTTGTGTGCTCTGCACCTGCGAGCACTGCTCTGTTAAAGGAGGGTCATACACTGTCCAGGGCCTGGCCCTTCAGGAGGTGTTTTTCTGGAGATTGTTACTTGCTCTCTGTTGTTGTGACTTTGGTTATTTTATTACCCTACTCGTAGTGATATTTTGGACCCTCCACCAGGTGTACTTTGATTTGTTCCTTGGAGGAGCCCTGTGTGGCAGAGCAAATTTTCTTTACCAAATATTTCCTTGTCTCATCTTCCTGTGATCTGCCTTCTTACCTTTTGAAGCGCCCACACCCCCTCTCCCTTTCCTTAGCTCAGGATGGCATATAAGGCTCAATTGCTTGCTGTCTTTTTGGAGTCTCATATCTTTGTGGGGCTCCTGGACGTAATTACAATGGCTTTTCTACCATTAACTTGACTGACTGTTGTGTTTCATCTGTTGATACGGTGCTTTTTACCACCAAATGTGACTAGGAAAGACTCAGCCATGCTGTGGCTCACCACGATTCTGCACAAAAATAAACACTGTGTACTCTTAATAGAAATGGGTTCGTGTAGCTAAATCTTCAGTATGTGCTTGAGTTTTGAGACAGGAATGGGATGGGTCTAAGCCTGCCTTTTGTATGTTAATGAGCTTTCACAGCAAAGGTTTATGAATTAACACAGACGGAAGTACTCTTGAAGAAAGACATTTATCTCCTTATTGCCTTCTGTGATGGATTGTTCAGAGCTAAAGGAACACCAGGCCTGAACCAAATCTCCCACTGCCCTATATAGTTTGTACAATCTCCTTTTCGGTAACACAAAGTCAGGGCAGCCTCACTGCCAGACCAGCACTTCTTTGGGAATCTTCTCATAAGATGACAGGATAGAACCATTTGTAATACAAATCAACACTATTATTTTCAAAGTAAGCACTTGAAAAGGTTGCTTGAATAAGAAAAGATGAATTTGCGGAGTTGTATGCTATCTTGCAGTTAAAGTAAGATTACGCTGTGAATTGCACTGCACTGAGTGTTACATTTTATCCTGATGTGTTTTAAGTTGAATTGGGTAAACAGTGTTAGATGTTCTGTTAGTGTTAATATGCAAGATGTGGTGATTAAGTATGATTGTTTCACAGAACTACTACACTTTATTTTTTATTGTTCCTTTGATCTCTGATAGGTAGTGAAAACAAAACTTGTAACTTACAATACATTGATGCAGAAATTAATTTTCATGTTGAGAATTTACTGATTTTTAAAATATTATAGCTAGATTGTAAAAAAAAAAAAAACTAAAAACACTTTAGTCCTCAAAAAGATGCCAATTTCTGTTTCTTTTTCAAATTTGTCTGAAGCCATTTTATCTTTAAAATTTTTGAAACTTAATTTAAGGTGAGGGACCTATACCCAATGATTTGGTGCAAACTTTTGAGAAACATCAAGGAGGTTGATCTTATAAGGTAGTTGCACTTAAATGATCACAGTTGAACTAGTGTTAGTTTTCTTGCTCTAACATTTACTTTGTTTTTTCTATGTAGCATAATATTGGGGACCACCTTTTTGTTTGTTTGCTCTTAAATATATATAGTCACTCTTATAGTTTGTTTACATTCCACTAATTCCCTACCAATAATTTTCAAAAGGTTTTCTGCTATTTAATTCTAATTTTTAGTGTGTTTGCTGATTACTTCCGTAGTTCCTTGATGTGATTGAAGACCATCAATAAAGGGGAAATTTTACATATAGCCTTTAGTATTTTTTTAAAAAAGTGTACTGTGAAATGCTCCTGAAATCGCATATTTTGAAAAGGCCCGCTTCCACTTAAATGTGTGTAAGTCAGCAGGCAAGTTTTTCAAGAATCTAATAATCAGTTATTTCCCCTTTCACCTCGCATCAAACCATAATTTTCCTATGGTAGTATTTAACTTAACTGACTCTAGCAGCTATTTATGTATTTCTGTAGCTTGTAAAACATCTAGTTATTGCTCTATTTCAGCTTGTTCATCCTAATGATTTATTTTCATTTTCTTTAGGATGCAGATCTGCTGCTAACTGGATTTGATTTGTAAGAGGGCAATCTACAGTCAATGGCCACTCTTGTCACATTGCTACTATGGAAAACAGAATGGTCAATAGGATATGGTCTGATAAATAGTGATGATTGAAGATGCTACTTCAATACATGTGAAATCAATGGGAGATACTGGATGCATAAAGAGCTTTCTGAGCTTTTCTTGACAAGCTTGCCTTGAAGAAGTTGGAGGTGTGTTCTACCATTATCCAGTCTTTCTAAAGCGGATACAAATACCTTTGCCTCACTGTAACCAGACAACTACACAACTAATGTGGGACCATGGCACTGCCCAGATGCATGTGGCCAAATTATGTGTGGAGAGCAGTAATGGCATGCTTGGTACACAGGGGATTGGGTGCCTCATTGACTCTCTGTGTGTTGGGATGTTTACTTCAGGCTGCCCATGTGCTTTCACAAAAATTGGATGATGCAGACCCACTGGTCACTACCAACTTCGGCAAGATAAGAGGGATGAAGAAAGAACTCAATAATGAAATTTTGGGGCCTGTTATTCAGTTTCTTGGGGTTCCATATGCAGCTCCACCAACGGGGGAACATCGTTTTCAGCCTCCAGAACCACCATCTCCCTGGTCAGATATCAGGAATGCAACTCAGTTTGCTCCTGTGTGTCCCCAGAATATCATTGATGGCAGATTGCCAGAAGTCATGCTTCCTGTGTGGTTTACTAATAACTTGGATGTGGTTTCGTCATATGTGCAAGACCAGAGTGAAGACTGCCTATATTTAAACATATACGTTCCGACTGAGGATGGTGAGTTTACTGCAGGAAAAACAGGGAGATAAATTTATATTTTCTTTTCTATTCTAAGTTCTAACAATATTGATTCATGTGTACTGGTAGCATGCATGGCTTTTCCTGTTGGCATGTAGACATATTTTACATGCTTGCATGCTGCTCTTTTTGTTTATGTGTGTTAATGTTTCTGTTCTTATTTTTTCCTGTGCCTACTCATTTTCTTTCCTCCACAGCACGTATATTTAGGTAGAAATGGGTTCCTAATTTCCATTTCCTACCGAATGACTTCTGAGAAGATGCATCAACATTTCTCCATTGCATGTGCAGGCTCAACGAATTGGGGATCTTTCGCACTCAGTAAATGCAGGAGCGTATTAAGTTAGATAGTGGTGTTGCATGTTCCGGCGGTCTGTGATGGAGCGCCATGTTATTTTCTAGTCTTCTATTCATTTTTCAGTAAAAAGAATATCCAAGGAATGTGCCAGAAAACCCGGCAAGAAAATATGTAGAAAAGGAGGTATGTATAAAAGTGGAAATAAAAAAATGGGGGAAAAAGCTTACAGAGGAAGAAGATATTCTCCCTAAGGATGATTTGCTGAGCTGAGAAGTAAATGGCTAGGTGATATTTGGAATTTAATGAAGGCATGTCAAGGAATAGAAAGATGATTAAGGAGAGCTGTAGCTGAGTGGATAATATTGACAAAGCTCATTGGTGGTGCCTGATGTTTTGGTGCTGGTAGCATCAATAGGGGTTGAATCTCTGCTTTGAGTTTGTGTTCAGAGGACAAGATATGTTTAGGCTATGACATTGCCTGCAAGGAACACAAATGATGCTGCCTTACCAACTGGTCGACTTTATCTCTGAACCCTGTTCTACAGATACAGATTTCTGTTTCTCGTAACACTGGTGAGCTCTGTCACACACCTAGTTTTTTGTTTGTTTATTCTCAGCTACTTCTGAAAGCCCTGTGAACTTTCTCAGATAAGGGTAAATTTGCCGTAACTGTCTGGTAGTCACCATTATTCAGTCATGGTATTTTTTCCCAGATAGTCTATATTTTCAGTTACTCTTCCAGAAAAGAATGAGATTTTACAGATTTTTATACTAAATATTTACAGTCTTAAAATTACTTTAACATTTTTGTATTTATGTTAAACAATTTAACACATAGGGAAGAACATGATTCAGAAGCTACAATTAAATCAACCTTCAAATCATCCTCTAGCCAGATTGAGCACATGTACACACTGACAGCTGCAAGCTTGCATCTGAATGTAGCTTGTCCACACTCCATTTTTATATAACATCCAGTAAATCACTCATAGGAGAGTATGATTTTTTATGGCAGTAAATCATCTAAGTGTTATTTTGACCTTATTCATAACTTTGTAGACTTTCCAATCTTCATACAGAAGTCATATTAACATTCCAGTGCTGTACATTCTGTCTCCCTATGCACTTCTAATCTGGCTGGACCAAGTCAGATTTCATTACAACATCCCGGTGGGGCAGGGAGTGTCTAAACTGTTCTGTTTTATGAGGATTGCATTGTATGGAAGAAGTTTCATATAACAAAATTCTCAACTGCTGACCAGAGTGTTCGCATTCAATTGAGTTTTGGTTTGGTTTTTATTTCTTTGGTCATACTAGTAGAATGGGATTTAACCTCTATTTTATTATTGATGCCATGATTTGGGTTAAAAGCACAGTATACTTGAGAAAAGCACAGATACAGACACAGCAAAGGTGTTCTAAATGACCAAAACAAAGTCTCTTGTTCCCCAAATGAGAAAAACTGCAGTAATTTACATACCTTCAACTAATGTACAATACTGCAGTGGTTATTATTATGCAGCTTGTCAAGCACGTGTAATTAACTAAGTGACTTTCACCTCCTATCACAAAGATGTTGATTCACAAAGTCATAAATAAAGATGCTATTAAAGAATGCATAAATAGAGCATAATACATGAAAATATGTACAATCAAGAAAATGATAAAATACCAAAAAGGTAAGCTAGTAAGTGAGAAAGTGACCTTTCCTCTCATATAACTTCAGGGGGGAATGAATTCATTAGAAAATTCTTCTTCATCATTCTTTAGATGGTCGGTTCCATCGGCTGTATGAGAGAGTTGGCAAAGAGGTGTGTAAGGTTGTGCTATTTACTTTGGCAACTTTGAACTCATTTATAATTAGCCTGAGGACAAAATCTGTAGATACCTACTTCAGTCTGTGTGGTTTAGAGTCCAAATCTATTGTGCTTTTATGTTAAGCAGTTCAAACAATTATTTTGCTTTGGTATTTAATATATCTTATTATTAATACATAAATTTTGATCATTCATTGGCTGTTTGTATATTACTCCAAAGTCTAAATAACAAAGATTTTAAATGTAGCTTTCTATATAGATAGCTTTTCTTAAACTAAATAAAACTAAATTTTAGAGCTTGACTTTAAGCAGAGGAGTAGAATTCTTTTTTCCAAACTTTTAACTTTTTTCCTTCTCTATCATGGAAGGTCTCTTTTGGTCACTTCATGAAATCATAGTATTCTGGTTTAAGAAGATATTAGTCATTTATAATATCTATCTATCTATGCCAATATTTATCTCATATGGACTCTAAGTTCTTCAACAGAATTCTAGATGTTTATAAATGATGATTCAGGAAGTATAGGAATAGGTGTGCTGCATTTTATAGGTGATAAGATATTTTGGTTTGTTATTATTTATCTTTTTAAAAAAATTGTGTGTAGTCATCTTCCAAGGCGGGTGAACCCCCATCCCTGTGCCAAGTACATTATAATCCGTGCATACTGTATTCATCCAAAACTATTTCTTAATTGCTTAAGTCATGCACTATGCAAAGGAGTCAGTAATGAATGAAACGAAGATCTTTCTTCTCATAGAACTTACTGCATTCAAGTAAATATACAAAGAACAAAGCATTTTCTCCACTTTAGTCTGCATAACAGGATCTTTTACTTTGCCTAAGAGATCCCTTGCTATAGTTTTTAAATAGAGCTTTTGTAATATTATCCTGTTCAGTTGAAGGGGGAAAAACATTTTACCAATAAGCTCCCACTCATTTAAAACAGGTCCTAGTTGCACTTTTCAATCTATCTTTTTATATTTCCCATGATAGTTTCAGCCATATGTTAATTACTCCTTAGATATTTCTTCAGGGTTTTATCCTTGCAAAGTGAAACATGGGGGCTTAAAATGGGATGGCTGTCAACACTTGGCCAAATGGGCAGATAATGTGTGACAGAAACTGGAATTTGGATGTAGAGGACAGATGTAATTTATCACCAACAAATTTATGAGAAAAGATACTGCTATCCTTATTATATAAATAAGAAAGTAGGTTCTGAGGTTAAGTGTTCTGACCCAATTTCTATTGCCAGTAAGTGATAGGTTTGTCTCTAGTTCTTGCTTCTATTAGATGCATTTCCATCGTGTTAAATTACCTCTTCTAGAGATTTCTTTTTTGATTTTAAGTTTATTTATTTATTTTGAGAGAGAAAGAAAGAGAGCAAGCAGGGGAGGGTCAGAGAGAGAGAGGGAGAGAGAGAATCTCGAGCAGGTTCCATGTAGTCGCAGAGCCAGATGTGGGGCTCCATCTTACGGTTCTTGAGATCAAGACTGGAGCTGAAATCAAGAGTCGGATGCCTAACCTACTAAGTCACCTAGGCACCCCTCCTCTAGAGATTTCTATAGCTTTGGTAATATATCGTATCTCTCTACCTTATTGATCTTCCTTTCCTTTTTTTCCTTTCAAAAATGTCATGAATTCTTTTTATTCTACCTGTTGACTCTATTTTAGGTAAATTTCATGCTCCCGTTAATTGAATTGGGTCAAGACAATGATAGCAACTGATTTCCAGAAACATGCTAGTAACCATTGTAGTTACTCGGATCTTCAATGCTACACATAATTTTATTACTGTCTAGGCCAAAATCTCAGCATATTTCTCCTGGCTACTATCAGGAGTAGCTTTAATTTGCTTATGTTTCATTTTGTTTCTTTAGTTTGCTGTCTTGTGAGAGTTGCCAACAAACAGAAGAGTGGTCAAATATTAGGCAGTAAACATGAGAAGGAGGAACAAGGGACCCAGAGAATCCACAAACAAATTGATTGGCTCATGGATACCCTAGAGTTGTGTAGCTTTGCATTTCTCCAGCACTTTGACTGTTATTTGCATAGCTCTTCTGAGATGAATACAGAATTGATTTTCCTTTCTGCAGTGGTGAGAAATTGTTAACCTAATTTTCTCATTTACCTCAATTTTTAATATACAGAAAATTAGAATCTTAATAGACAACTCTTGCATAATTGTTTACTCCTTGAGCATTTTATTCCTGATTTTCATAAGTATTTTACTTGTGCATTCTCCGTTTAGTAGTCATTACCTGAGATAACATTGAATTCATTCAAGAGTCTTTTCCACACATTTAGGGTCTATCTGGTTCTTTGTTGTACATAGAGACTGATTTTTCCCTAATTAAATATGTATAACACTACTCCTTTCATTGTTAATGTGTTTAAAAGGAGATTATATTCCAGAATGCTCTCCTTCTTGCCTCATATATTTTTAACAAATTTATGCATCTAACAAATATTTATTGAGTCCTTACTCTGTGCCAATTAGAGTACTGTTCTAAGACATCAGTGAAAAAATAAAAAAAATAAAAATAAAATAAAAAAATCCTTGACCTCCTGGAGCTTACATCTAGTGTGTGGAGACAAATTATAGACAATAAACACAATTAACAGTTAAAGTTAAAAGGTGTAAGAAGATGAGAAATCAACAGAATATGGAGGATCAGGAGTGCTGATGTGATGGATGAAGGTAATTTTAAATGAGATATTTAGCATAGCCCTCATTCCAGCAAAGACCTGAAGGAGATGAAGTGGTTATCTAGGGAGGTGAAGTGGATATTCGGAGAAAGAGGAGAGTAAAGAGCTAGTACAAAGGCATTAAGGTGACAGGTTGTGTTGTGTAGTTAAGGAACAATTATGACTATTGTATATATGAAAGGGGAGAGAGAGAGAGGCAATGAGATTCAGAATGATCCAACTTTTTATTAAAGAGGTAATGCCAGCACAGCAAATGAAACTATGAACAAAATTAAAAGGTAACTTACTGAGTGGGGAAAAATACTTGCAGATGATATATCTGATAAAGGGTTAATATTCAAAATATATAAAGAGCTTATGCAACTCAACACCAAAACAAAAGCCCCACAAATAATACAATTTAAAAGTGGCAAAGGACCTGAATAGACATTTTTCCAAAGAAGAGATACAGATGGCCAGCTGACATGTGAAAAAATGCTCAACATCACCAATCATCAGGGAAATGCAAATCAAAACCACAACAAGGTATGATCTTATACCTGTCAGAGTGGCTAATATCAAAAAGACAAGAAAAGACGAGTGTTGGCAAGAATGTAGAGAAAAAGGAACCCTTGTGCACTGTTGGTGGGGATGCAAATTGGCATAGCTATTGTGGAGAACAGTATGAAGTTTCCTCAAAAAATTTAAAAGAAAACTACCATACAATCTAGTAATTCCACTACTGGGTGTTACCCAAAGGAAACAAAACCACTAATGCAAAAAGATACATAACGCCTATGTTTGTTTTAACATTATTGATAATAGCAACCTATTATGGATATGGAGATATGGAAGCAACCTAAATGCTCAACTATATGATTTTATTTATGTGTGGAATCTGAACAATAAAGAAAAAACAAACAAACGAACAAAGCTAAAACAGATCCATAAATACAGAGGACAAACTGATGGTTTACCAGAAGGGAAAGGGGTAAGAGGATGGACAAAAATGGATGAAGGAGAGTGGGGAAGTACAGGATTCCAGTTGTAGAATGAATAAGTCATTGGGATGAAAGATTCAGCAAAGGGGAAGAAAAAGTTATTATGGCTGATGAATTGAGAGTAGATTGTAGAAGAGTGTGGGGAAACCGGGAGAGCAGATAAGAAGCTATTATAGTCCAGACAACATAGAAGCCTGGTCCAGCCTCAGTCCAGGGAAATAACAATGGACATGATAGTCTCGATGTATTTTGAAGGTCACATTCCACCCCCCCCGCCATTAAATTGCTATGGGCTGTGAAAGAAAATGAGTCAGAGAAGACTCCTAGATTTTTTGTCTAAGTCCTTACAATAATAAATAAACTTGCCATCAATTACTATGGAAAAAAAAAAGGAATGTAGAATGGTTTAGAGGACGTGTTAAATTTGAGATCATTTTTAGACATTCAAGTACAGACATCAAGGAACCAGTTTGAAGTTCAAGAGAGAGGTATAGGAGGAATACATTTAGGAATCATTGTGTATAGAAGGTAAATAATTAAAGTCATGAGGATGAGTGAGAATGAAAGGAATTGAATGAAAATAGAGAAAAGAAAAAGACACCAAAGGCCAATCCATGAGACATTCCAACATTAAGAGGGCTGGAAGAAGAGAAAGAAAGCAATGGAGACTGAAAATGTGTTACATGTGAGATGGAAGGTAAGCCAAGATTTTGTTGTTGCTGTCCTAGAAGCTAAGTAAAGAAAACGCATCAGAGTAAACACAGTTATCAACTCTATCAAATGGACTTTTGTGGAGTCTGATGCACTGGAGTGGAGTCTAAGAAAAAAATGGGAGATTTGGAGTCTCTGAGCATAAATAACTATTTTAAGGAGTCTTGCTATAAAAAAAAAAGAAGAAAAAAATGGGAACAAAGGAAAATAGAGGTTGATTTTGTTGCCGTATGTTAAGATGAAAGAAAGAAATATTTGTATAGTAGAAAGAGAACAATTTAAAATATAGAAGATGGTAGACTGCTAAAATAACATTCTTATAGAAAGATGTGATCTAGTACACATTTGGAGGTTTTGGATTAAAAAGAGCATAGGCAGATAATTTAAATTAACATTAATAACTAAGAAGAGTTCATGAGTGGGATTCCATGGGTAGAAGTGGTAGTAGGATTCTATTTTCATCCGAGTATTTAAAAAAAATTAATGTTTATTCATTATCGAGAGACAGAGACAGAGCATGAGCACGGGAGGGGTAGAAAGAGGGGGAGACACAGAATCTGAAGCAGGCTGCAGGCTCTGAGCTGTCAGCACAGAGCTGGACGCAGGGATCGAACTCATGACCTACAAGATCATGACCTGAGCCGAAGTCAGACGCTCAATTGACTGAGCCACCCAGGCGCCCCGTATCTGATTATTTTTATTTTGTTTGGTGTGTAATATTAAAGGGAATGGGAATAGAATTAACATTGGCAAGCTCTTACTTTGTTCTAGAATTTAGCCTCATTAATTTAATATCATAACAATCTTATGAGATTCTTAATACCATATTACAAATGCAGACATGGAGGACCAAAGAGGTTAAACATCTTGTCCTAAAATATGTAATTTGTTGGTGATCAATTATATTTTCTTTGAGGAGACTATTTTTGAACAGAATAGAGCAAAACAATACAACAGCAACAACAGCAATCCTGTTTATGTGGGATCCCAGATCAAACAGAAAATGAAATTGGTGGCCAGTAGAAAAAAAAAATTATATACTGGAATAATTACAACATCTGGTTCATTTGGGGGTTCAAAGATGAATGGGAAGCCAGATTGTACCAGAGATTTGGGATCACATTTGAATTAGTAGCCTTGGACAGATGTGGTTGTCTTCTAAAAGCTAAACAGTTTAAGTTGGAACTCTGAAATGAAGTAGATCTAAAGCACTGTAAAGTTTTAAAAGAGTAACATCAATTGTTCCATTGTTTACTGACAGGCAGAGAGAGTCTTCTGAAGCGGATGATTAAAAGACCATTATAGTTGTCCAACTCAATTTTTCCAGAGAATAAATACCTTTTTTTCTTATAGAAACTGGGGTTGAAGTTGAAAACATGTAAGACTTATGTTACCAGCAAAAAGAGTTATTCCGCAAAATAAATCCTTTGTAGAAACTGCTTTTCTTTCTCCTATCCAATGTATAATAAATAATATATTTTCTTTCATGTATTGTTTTCACATATGGGACATGCTACTAGCTTAACAGTTATGATATAATTGTTGCTTTAATTCATTTCTACATTACTTAGCATTACAGATTTTGTTGATAATCTTTTGGTTCTTAATATTTCTCCTATGAATGCTCTTCTTTTTCCTCCCCATCATGGTGGTACATGCTAAAATAGTTTAGGAAATGACCAATTTTAAAAATCACACCAGTATATAAATTTGCTAGAAGCAATCATATGAACTCATTCTAGATTTGATCATCTTAAATTCTTGACTAGATGTGGAAACATAATTTCTACTCATCAATTTTCTCATAGCCATTTCTAAGAGGACAGAGTACTTAATGTAACACTTCCTATATTAGTTTCCTGGGACTGCTGTAACAAAGTGCACAAATTGTGGGGCTTAAAATAGCAGATATTTATTTTCTCACAGTTCTGGAGTTGAAAAGTCCAAAATCAAGGAGGTGACAGGGTTGATGATTTCTGGAGCTTCTGAAGAAGAATCTCCCTGCCTCTCTCTGAGCTTCTGGTGGTTGCCAAACCTCCCGGGCATTCCTTGGCTTGTAGATGCATCTCTCTGATTCTACCTCTGTTGTCACATGGCTTTCTTCCCTGGGTCTCCCTGTTGTCTGTGAGTCTTCACATGGCCTTCTCATAGGATGCCAATTACAGGATTTATGGCCCACCATAATCCAGTATGACCTTATCTTAATTACATTTTCAAAGCCTCTGTTTCCAAATAAGGTCATTGTCTTACTTTGCTAGGACTGCCATAACAAAGTATCACAAACTGTATAGTTTAAACAACAGGAAATTTTTGTCTCAAATTTCTGGAGGCTGGAAGTCTGAGATCAAGGGGTCGTGAGGGTTGATTCCTTCTGAGGGCTATGAAGAAGAATCTGGTCTAGGTCTCGCTCCTTGGGCTTACAGATGGCCGTCTTCTCTCTGTGTCTCTGTGCATGGCATTATCCCTGTATGTATATCCGTGTTCAAATTACCCCCTTTTAAAATCTGTTTTTTTTAAATTGACATATAATTGACATATAACATTAATTTCAAACGTACATAATATTTGATATTTGTATTTATTCTGAATTGATCACCACACCCAAGTCTAGTTAACGTCATCACCATACATAAGTACAAAAATTCTTTTTCTAGTGACAAGAACTTTTAATATTTACTCTTAACAACTTTCAAGGGTGAAGTACCATATTATTAACTATAGTCACCAGCTGCATAGTCACCAGCTGCATATTACATGCCATGACTTACTTATTATATAACTAAAAGTTTGTACCTTTTGACCTTCTTCATCCATTCTACCCACCCCTCACCCTCACCTCTGGCAACCACCAATCTGTTCTTTATATCTATAAGCTTGTTTTTTGTTGGTTTGTTTGTTTAATTCCAGGTATAGGTAAGATCATACAATATTTATCTTTCTCTGTCAGACTTATTTCACTTAGCATAATGCCCTTAGAATCCATTCATTTGTCACAAATGGCAAAACTTCATTCTTATTTATGGCTAAAGAGTATTCCTGTGTGTGCATGCGTGTGTGTGTGTGTGTGTGTGTGTGTGTGTGTGTGTGAGTGTGTGTGTGTGTGTCTCTGCGTGCATGTGGGTTATTACATCTTTTTTTTTTTCCATTTATCCATCGATGGACACTTGGGCTGTTTCCATATCTTGCCTATTGTAAATAATACTGCGATGAACATAAGGGTGCATAAACCTTTTCCAATTAGTGTTTTAATTTGCTTCAGATAAATACTCAGAAGTAGGAGTTACTGGATTGTGTGGTAGTTCTATTTTTAATTTTTGAAGGAACCCTTTTGCTGCTTTCCATAGCAGCTATGCCATTTACATTCCCACCAACAGTGCATGATGGTTCTCTTTTCTCTACATCCTCAACAATACTTGTTATTTCTTGTCTTTTTGATATAGCCATTCTGACAGGTGTGAGGCGATATCTCATTGTGGTTTTGATTAATATTTCCCTGATGATAGGTGATGTTGAACATCTTTCCTTGTGCTTGTTGGACATCTTGTATGTCTTCTTTGGAAAAACACCTATTCAGATACTCTGCCCATTTTTAAATAGGATTGTTTTTTTGTTATTGAGTTGTCAAATTACTTTTTGTTTTATAAGGATACCAATCATATTAGGGTCCACCCTAATGACCTCATCTTAACAAATTTTATACATATATATATGTATATATATATATATATATATATATATATATATAGAGAGAGAGAGAGAGAGAGAGAGAGAGAGAGAGAGACCTTCTTTTCAAATAAGGTCACTTTCTGAGGTACTCAGGGTTAGAACTTCAACATATTTGGGGGGGCACAATTTAACCTATAAAGTGAAATGCTGAGGTTCTAGTTAGACATGAATTCTTGAGGGACACTAAGCACTGAATCCCCCTAAAAATTTCAAAATGGGTCATCATTATATCCATTTTATAGGTTTCTTGTTTAAGTTAAATAACTTACCCAAGGTCACATGCTGCTAGTTAGGAGCTGGGGCTTCTTTTCAAATCAGAACTCAAATGTAATATTCAGGCCCTCCAACACCTGTAGATTCTTTGTGCTCTCCTGAGAAGTTTCTTGAATTTGTTTTTTCAGTATTTTTTTATCAAGAGAGGATGCTATGCATTAGTTTAGATACTTTTAAATATGCAAGTGTTTGATCTGTGATAAAATGATTCTGATTTTTTTAAACTTTCCCTGAATTTTAAGCATTTTATCCAGATGGTTACTTACATGCAAATATGGTTTCAGTTAAAATTAAGATCCTATAAATTTAACATTGTAGTAGCATTGATTTTCAATACTATCTCATTTGTCATATTTAGGCAGTTGAACAAAGTTCTTTTTAAAATGATTTTTAGGGGCGCCTGGGTGGCGCAGTCGGTTGAGCGTCGGACTTCAGCCAGGTCACGATCTTGCGGTCCGTGAGTTCGAGCCCCGCGTCGGGCTCTGGGCTGATGGCTCAGAGCCTGGAGCCTGTTTCCGATTCTGTGTCTCCCTCTCTCTCTGCCCCTCCCCCGTTCATGCTCTGTCTCTCTCTGTCCCAAAAATAAATAAACGTTGAAAAAAAAAATTAAAGAAAAAAAATGATTTTTAAATTTAAGAACTATTTCTTTGTTTGCTGTAATTGTGTTCATCTGGTATCTATGTAATGATGGCATTAGAGCAATTTAATTACAGTCCTTAATTTTCATTAAAGCATGTAAAATGTGGCAAGAATCAGTTTTAAACACTTACGAAAAGAAATCTTAATGAAAGGAGTTGGGGTCATTGCAGCCGTAATTTGGAAAATTATAAAATCTGATTAATCAACAGTCCTAATTTTCTGCTTCTCTTTTGAGGACTGAAGAAAAAAAGTTCATCCTCCCTTTTATCTCTTTTCTTTGAGGCAAAGACTTTTGGAACAGTTAGGCCAAAAAAGAAATTACATGTTGTCTGCTAGTCTTAGGAGGGTAATACAAAAGCACTTTCCCTCTCTTCTCTTTCTCTCACAAAAGAGTTCCTATTCTGTTTCCCCAAAAAACTTCTGGGTTCCTCTTCTAGAATCTTTCCAACTTCCTCAAAGTGGAAGTGGAAGGAGGAAGAGAGGGAATAGAGGGATAAATGAGTGCAGCACAGGTATGACATGAGGACAAATATAACCCTGAAAGGTAAATAAGAAGCATGAATATAAATTGTAAATATAGCTGTTCCCAGGAAAGGAGGAGGGAAGCCTAGGTAGAATTATTAAGAACACATATGCTCCTTCTGATTTGGATTCCTGGGCCTTTCTGGAATAGATATGTCCCTGTGAAGTGGATCTTTGGAGAGGAATGCCTATAGCTCGTGCTAAGTTTGCATTCCTGCGAAGTTCCTACTCACCGTTTTCCTCAGCTCATCATCTTTGCAGGCAGTGAGTTCAGGCCTCAGTTTGTAGCTCTAAGCTTTCATCACAAAGATTAATATTGTCCCTTTGGCACAATAATTTACAGGCCAGGCAGAGCCTGAGGTTTCTGACCTGCCTTTGAGCTAGGTAACCAAGGAGCCTGACAGTTGACCTCTGTTGACCTACCCCCAAGTCCCCACCATCGCACACCCCTACACTCCCACACATCCCAACACCACCAGGACAGCTCGGCTTTCATTCCTTACACATGTAGGGAAAGTCCACCTATAGTGCCAAGATTTCTCTAAAAAAAGAAGAAAAAAAAGTGGGGGGAAGTGAGATTTTTTCTTTTGTTATTAAAAAAAAGTTTGGCATTTATTTAGGGAATTAACTTTGTTTCCATGGAAACTAAAATATCTATAAATTTGGATTTTGAAGAGAAAACAATTTTTCTATAATGACCATTTAAAATATTTTGTATTCCAATTCACTCTGAAAAGCTAGGGATGATATTTGGGCTTATTTCTGTTTCTATAGTGTGAAGGCCTTTGGCCACCTGTCCAGCTCAGCAAAGGCGTTTTGGGCAGGGGGGCGCAAACAAAACCTTGTAAAATGTTTACTGGATCCTCAGATTGTCGTTAAGTAGAGTCTTTGACTATCAGAATGATGCTTCTCTCTCTTTCTCTCTTTCCTTCTTCCTTTCGTTGTCTCCCTCTCCCTCACCCTCTCCTTCTCTCCCTCCCTCTGTCACTCTCTGTAGTATTGATGTTGCTTTGGCTTAGTTTGTGTTCTGTGTCCAGAAGGCACTGTCTTAAATTTCCTACATGGCCATTCTCTGTCTCTCTCTTGAGCCTACCATAGGCAAAATATATGTCCCCAACTACTGGAGGCTCAGTTGGGCAGGACAGATTTATTCTTCGCCCTCAGGGAGCTTCCTTTGCAGTGAGAACCCGCCAGTAACAAGAAATCTGATATTGTTGTAGGTGGCCATGTCAATATTACCAAGTAAATGTAAGCCTTATTTGTATTAAAATCTCAAAACCAAATGAGGAAATGGCTCTTTCTGTGGGGGGAAAAAAAAGGTAATGAAGCTGATATTTGGCACTGTGTTCCCTGTAATAAAACATTTAATTAAATCTTTAAATGTGTATGGAGCACAAAATATGCACATCAGAATAAAACACATCAGGCATAACCAAAACTATAATTATATCAGCCCTGTGCCTGAGCCCACCTCCGTTGCTCTGCCAAGAAGCAGTGCTTTAAAACTTTCTATCCATCTGTTAAAAAAAAACCAAAAAACTGCACTGTACCTATACAAATCTCTGGAAAGCTTGAGAATGCTTTGGCTACTGATATAGCAGCTGCTGAGTTACTGGGCTATAGGCTGTCTCTTCTGGAGATAAATTAACAGCTGCTGCGCTGTAGTTCTTTCCACACTTCTGTTGAGTGTCTTCTCTGCGCAGGGCCCTGTGGTAGGCCCCAGACACACAGAGATAAAAGAAGGGCCTGAAAGGGCTGCCCTCAAAGCATTCACTAACTCTTGGAGGTAGTGGATTCGGAAACAGAAAATAGCAAAGTAGTAAGTGCCCTGAGGAATGGAAGCAGGGGGCATGATGGGGACTCATAGGAGAGATGTCTGTGGTTTAGAGATGTTCTGTAGTAGAAAGTTGTCCCTGATGTGACCACTCAGGAATAAATATTGTTATCCGTCTAGTCTAGTGTGGTGTGTGGGACCATCGTACTGAGTTACTCCAGATTGAAATGTTTGTGTTTATTTAAAATGTGTGTTTGTATGTGTCGGAGGACATGTATGTATGTATATCCATGTGTCTCCTCCTCTTTTCTGGGTTGTCTCCTTTTACTGCTCTCACTTTGCCAGGCTGTAGCAACGCTGCCTACCCACTTCTGAGGTGATTAAAACTGTCATGGGTTGGAAGACTGAGCAACCACACTTTAAAAAACACACAAACAAAAAACTTGTTTGTGAAAGAAACACAAATAGACTTAAAAAAAGTGTCTGCACTATGAGTAGTCCATAACAACTTAAATACGTAGGCTTTGTTCAAAAATAATCTTTAAATTTCATATTCTGAATAAATGAGGCTGCTGAAGAGGTAGCTTCCGAATACGTGAGGCAAACACCTCACCTATTGATTTTGAAGCTGACTGTGCTTCACTAGTTGTGAAGCTATAGGAGCCAACCCTTTCTCTTCACAAAGTCACCTCTCGGATATGTGTACAGACATTGCTTACCTCTGATACTCAAGACATTGCAGACATTATCCTTCCATCCTGGTGCACCTTTTCCCTTCTTCTCCACTTCCCTCACCTTCACCTGGAGCCACTTGTCTGAACCACTGTAATAGCCTCATACCAGGTCTTTCCATTTCCATTCCTGCTCCTGAATTCCATTCCTCATATGATGACTCCGTGATGACTCCTGCCACTTCTGCAGTCTCCTTCTGTATATTTCCCCCTTGCTCTCTACAGTCTAGCCTTGTTGATCTCCTTTTGGGTACCGATCTCTATCCTACTTCAGGACCCTTGAACTTGCTCTTCCTTCTAACTTGAATATACAGCATCTACCTCTTTTCTTGTCTAAGTCTTATAATTCAAGTCTTGGTAAATTGTCAGCCTTTGCTGAGCACTGTTAAAGTAACCTCTTTTCACCCAGGTATTCTTTTACATACCCAGGATTATTTCTTTTATTACATTTTATCTCCATATGAAATTATCTTGTTCATTTATGTGCTTACATATTTACTCTCTGTCTGCCCCAGAAGAACATTTTTCTTCTTCACTGTTACATCCCTAGTACTCACAAGGGATTAAATAAATATTCACCGAAAACATAAACAGCCTTAAGACACAATGCACTTTGTTGGAGAGAACCTTCATCTCCTACCATCTGCATTTATTTGAGTAATACTACACCTGCTATCGTTTCTCACCAGACATAGCAGGTAAGAATATATTCTATTCCTCTCTGCTCTGCAATCACTGTTTGTTTATGGCTCCCAAAATGAAGAAAATTTCGAAGCCAACATCAGAGTCCTTAACTAAGAAATAACAGTGTTCAGTGGCTCAGTGTCTGACAGATATAACCTGGACTCTGTTGCAAGGGCCCTTGGGGCCGAGTGGCTGCCAACAGCCAAGGCTCTTGGCTCTCTGCCTGTGCACGTTACTGCCAGCCTTATTGCCTCTGCACTGAATTTATATTTTAATACAGGGCGCCAACAACGCATTTGTGTAATAGAAGCACAGAGAATGATTTCCCTTTTCCAGGCCAGAAGCTTCATTTTCCCTTCCCACCCTCTAATTTAATTTCCTTTTCCTCTTACCTAACCCCAATTTCCCCCCTGCTACAAATATATCTTCTCTTATAATTATTTTACTTTCTTTGTCCTTGTTATACCATCTACCTCTATGATAGAATTTCTTGCCAGTGTTTCTAAGGCATGTCATTTGAGGTTACTAAACAGGCAGAATCTGGGTACTAAAGGATCTCAGAAAAGGTCTAACTGGATTTGTTTAAGGGATTTTCTATATAGCATGAAATAGTTCCTTCAATGCTCTGTGCTTATGATTTAGCCTTTAGTTGTCTCAAATTGCCATTAACATGTACATGCATCCAGAAGGTTGTTTTGTTATTTTCTTCTTTTATTAGATATTAGCAACTGCCAGCTTTCACAGGAAAATCCAGAAATCACATTATAAAGTGGGGCACATGAGAGAATGAGACCTTATTGTATATATAACACCATAGGCAGAGCTTGTGAAATATGGTTGGAGCCCAATAATTGGTTGATAAATGAAGGAACATTTTGAGCATGACAGATAATGGGCAGCTCAGATTCCTAAGCTACATGGAGAGGCCATTGGCTTTTGTAGTGGACAGTGGAGGCTGGATCCTGGACAGTTCAAGGTGGAGAGGTGTAGTAAGAGCATTACAGATTTATAATCTCTTAATTTAGTTGTAAGAGACAAATCCGGCAGTCACATAGACTAGATCCGTGTCTCCAAACACATTGCGTAGCTGATGGAGAAGAGAATGTTAGATTCCTGGCAGGGCTGGCTTCACGGGAGGGCGATCTGTGCAGTCATATTGATCCCTGTGCTGAGAAAGGCTCCATACTTAGTTAAATGTTCCACTGTCACCATCTTGAAATTCATATTTATTTTTGAACAAGGGATCCTACATTTTCATTTGGCACTGGGCCCCACAAGTAACACAGCCAGTTCTGCTTCCTTGTTTCACTGGCATTTCCCCCATGCTTCATACCCACTGATGTTCATACAATTCTGAGAGATAGTAAAACAGAAACCCTCTGTGCATGTTGGAAAGTTCGATTAAAACTCTCAGCTAAACACTAAGAACATTTGTGTTTGTACCCTTGCAGTCTCATTCACATTTAAGGGGAACAAAAGGGACCACATGGTAACTTGGGGAAACAAAAGGTCTGTTTTTCTCTTACTCCTATTTTTATGTATTTGTTCATTGTCTCACAAAATGGTTATTGAGTATCCACTATGTCCTAGAGACTGTGTTAAACACTAGGAAAAAAAACAACTAAACGTGGTGTTTACCCACAAGGGGCATTTAAGGGATAATAAAAAAATATATTCTTATTATTGTGGCAACCTACTGTACCAATACTGTACTGTATAATATCTATCAAGGACCAGCCATTGATTTAAGGGTTTTATATACTAGCTCACTTAATCCTTGTGATTAATCCTCCCACAAATGCCCTGTGAAATTATTACTATTAATATCCTTACTTTACTGATGAGAAATGTGATGCACAGATAGGTCGCATAAACTCTGCAGGTTCCAGAGCTAGAAAGTGACACAGCCAGGATTTAAAACCAAGTAGCTTAACTTTGTTGACTTAGTGCCCTTAGCCACTAAGTGCAACAAATGTTAGAGGTGCTATGAGGGAAGGAGGCAAAGGTTATGCATGGTAGGAGGCTGCCCAAAGGAGGGAATTACCAGTTCTGTTTTGGAGGGGGCTGGTGAGGAAGGTTTTGTCAAATTCATCTTGCTTGAAATGGACTATGAAGCCTGAGGAAGTGGCCCATCCACTGAGGAAGAGAATGTACTGGGGTGAGGTGGGAGGGGCTGGGATAGGTAGATAGCAGAGAAGTAAGCCTGGAGCTCTAGGCAGCAACCAGATGTTGTGTCTAAGGAGCTTGAAGGTATTATATAGGGATGGCAAGTCATTAAAATTTTTAAGCAAAGACTTGACATGATCAGATAATAATTATAGAATACTCTCTACAACAGCATTGTAAATGATAGAATCCAAGGATAAAAACTCACAGTAGAGACAAGTAGAAGATTATGGCAATGGTGTGTCAGTGAACCTGAGGGACTTCGCAAAGACAATGGCTGGAAGAGTAGAAAGGAGGAAATGAAGGATAAGCGATATTTTTTTGGCAGCTCAATGGGATTGGGGTATTGGCTGGTTGTCAGGAGGGCTGAAGAAGGGATGGAGCCTAGGATGGCTCACTGCCCGGTGCCTCCCTTCTTGACTTACGGCTCTCACTTTCCCTTGAACAAGCCTTCTTTAACATAGCTTCTTCACCAGGACTCAAGAAGGGAGGAAAGTATAGAGAGTAAGTTAGAGTAAAAAAATGAAGTCCGAGAACGGGAAAGTGTCCATTGCAGAGGAGAGAGAGAGAAGGGGGAGAAAATTTCCAGAAAACAAATGGAAGGACTAGATGGAATACTGAACAGTTTTTTAATCTCTCATGTGACAGATTAAGGTAAACTCTTGAAAATAATGCCACATATATGTATTTATTTTACTGAGTCATCTTCTAAAAATGGAACTTGATGAAAAGATAAGTATGTCAGAACAAGACAGAGACAGGTGACAAGGATGTGTGTCAATGAGGCAGAGGAAAGAGTCATAACTCTGTAACCTACCTTTGATTGGGGCAGGCTTGAAAATGAGAAGGAAGACATACATAGACAGCAAATCACAAACTGTCAACTGGAAAGAAAGCAAAATCATCTATCAAAATGTAAATTGGTAAAAAGAACAGACAGGTGTATAATTTATGTAGATTTGTATTAATGACGAAACAAATGAACCTAATTTTTCAGAACACTAGTAACTCAGAAAATACATGTTGATTGAATTCAACATGTATTTTTGAAGTGTTTACTGTGTGGCATGCTTCATGCTAGGTATTGGAATACAAATCCAGCCTGTGCACATTAGTAACGCACACAGACATACACACACTGAACTCAGTACTTAACATGTAGCATGAAAGCAAATTATAAATAACCAAATATATGTACTATAAGACCAGAGAGGTCATTAGGGGAATGAAATGTTATAAGTCTTCATAAAAATACAGGAACTCATTAAGAAGGGTGTGAATCAGCAAAGTTTCCTAAAAGAGGTGATAGTCTGGATCAGCTTTGAAGGATTGGAAGACTCTCAGCAGGTAGGGGTATGAGAGCTTTTGTCTAGGGTGGAAACTAATTTGATTGTAGGAAAGAAAACTAGATAGGAGGTAATGGCCTTATAGTTCATATGGAAAGTGGTTGACAATGGCAATACAAAGATGATGGATTGGGGAGACATTTCAAAGCAGAATTAGCAGAATTGGAAACTGATGGCAAAAACACAGACATCAATGCACATTAATTTCATCAATGTGCGCACACACACACACACACACACACACACACACACACACACAAATGCTCTGAAAAAAAAAATCCTACATTCATTTCTTACCAAAGAGGAGAAAAAAGGTGATGCATCTTCTGTGCAAAAATTTCTCTATTACTGTCATTTATGAGCTGTGCATAGTTCTAGATTTCCAAAAGAGAAATGAGTAGGGTACATAATACTTCTCTCAGGAAAAGGCCACCCACTGCCATAGTGTGTGAGTATAATTCTCACTGACAAGCCAAGATTGAAGGATGTATATAAGGCCAATTGCACAGACTCAGTGTGTTTTTCCAGCTATTTAACTCTTCACATCAAGTGCTGTGTTTATTTGCATGGAAGTGGAATGGACCCAAAGAACTAGAAAGCAGCAAAGCTACATACCTTGCTGTGAGAAGTACAGATGGGACTGGAGAGACTTTTACTTGAGACTTATACACCTAGATCATTAAAACCACATAAACCTCAGAGAAAGACTGAGAATATGGAATGTGCGACATCAAGTAGAAAATTGTCTAAAGCAATGGCAAGAACATCTGGCAAGATCAGAGCATGACAGAATGCGCAAATTGCTTTTTGATGCTGACCTGCTGGAAGAAGAGAAATAGTTCCAGGCAAAAGAGAGGTAAAAATATCAAACTCATTTTGAGATTTTAGAGAAACAAAAGTTTACCTGGAGTGATCATAGGGATCACTTTTCTTCTTATGATTCAAATAAGCAAAGTACTTATTTAGGGAATTTCTGAAAAATAAAAAAGAGAACAAAGTTACTAACTGACCCAATTAGTAAACACAGCAAGTTGCCATATTTCCTGCCCAATAACAGATGCAAGCCTTAGGGGAGCTGCACACTGCCTTCCAGATCATTGAACAAATGACTTCTTCAGTGCACTAATTATGCTGAAAGAGTTAAAAGAGCTTCTAACTGCATTCTACACCCAAGGGAGTGTTGAGTCCCAGGGAAGCTAAGCTAAATGAAGAACTACACTAGGCTATTCCTGAAGCTTAAAATGCCAGCATCCTATCTCATCACTATTCTACAGCAACATATGATATTTATTCCTCACAGTCTACCTTGTTAGCCATGTCCCTGTTGGTGGCCTGCCTCTAACATGACTTCCACATAAAACCTCAGTGAAGATTAACATTGGTGAAGGTTGAATGCTTCTTGTGTATTCTGTCCTTAAAGTGCTTTGGCATGGTAGTCCACAATACTGAGTGGATGTTGGCAGCAGGGGTGACAATTGACCTGTGTCATCAAGAAGCTTAGTCTGATGAGAAAGGAAGTTGGGCAGGTTACATATATAATGTAAATGTAAAGGAATATGATAATTTTCATAAAAGACAAAAAAAAAAAAAAACAGAGTCTTAGGAGGGTTAAAGGAGAGAGGGATGATACCTAATCATGAATGTGTTTTTGATGAGTTTAGAGAGTAGACAACCAGGAAATGATAGGATTGAAAGTGACTCGAAATAATGCAGACTTGTGATGGATAGATATGGAAGGAGAGATCTGTTCTCTCAGGAAGAGAGAACAGCAGGGGCAAAGGAAGGCGTGAAGATGGGAAAGAACAAAGATGTGACTGTCACATGGGTGGAGTTGGGCTGGGAAAGAAGTAATAAGTATCAGGAAGAAAAGATTGATTGGGACTTTTGTGAAGGACTTTGAATGCTCGTGTTAGGATTTAACATTTAATTTGGTAGGCAAAGGAGAGCCAGCAGATGTTTGTGCATAAGAGAGTGACAGGATTAAAACTGTTTTAGGAAGATTAGTTTGGCAGTTGTCTTTGGTTAGATGGATATTGCAAGGGGCTGGTGCTTGGAAAAAAAGTTAATAGACTTTTACAATTGTGTCATCTGACAAGAAGTTGATCAGTAATTTAAAAAATCTTATAAATATTTAATTTTTCCTAATGTGCCACCAATATCTATTTAAAAGGCTCCAAAGATTTGGCAATAAGGAGTATTACTAGCTTCCTTCTTCCTTCCTTCCTTCCTTCCTTCCTTCCTTCCTTCCTTCCTTCCTTCCTTTTTCTTTGTTTCTTTCTTTCTTTCTTTCTTTCTTTCTTTCTTTCTTTCTTTCGTTCTTTCTTTTTTTATTCTTTCTTTCGTTCTTTCTTCCTTTTTTTGTTCTTTCTTTTCTTTCCTTCTTTCTCTCTCCTTCCTTCCCTTTCTCTTCTCCCCTCCCCCTTCCTCCCTCCTTTCCTTCCTTCCTTCCTTCCTTCCTTCCTTCCTTCCTTCCTTTCCTTCTTTCTCTCTTTCTAAGAAAAGAAAAAAAAAGTATGCCAGAAGTACCAGTATGTAAGGTTAAAAGGGGAGATGTGCTGGATTCTCTGGCTTTCTGTCAGCATATCAGCTCAGGATAGAATGCTGGACGCAGGGCTTCCTGGTCTGGCTCTGTCGTTGCATTGCTGCGTGACCTTGCGCAAGTCACACCTCTTTGGGTCTCAGTTTTCACTTGTGTGAAATGAGGGTTCAGGCTCCATGCCATCTAGAGTCATTTCCAGCTTTCACATTTTCAGAGTCTTTATAGGAACAAAGTGAATTGCAATGGATAAAAGGGTTAATGTCCGTCTTCGTTTTCTTCTGCCTATTTCACTGACTTCCCAAGAATCCTAGTAAGGAGGAGGAGTTGAAGATTTCAGTTCATGCATGGATTTAACTTAGCATGAGCTCAATTCATTTGTTGCAACAGTTTAAATACCATCTTTAATGGTTTCTTGTCATGATACTCTTGCTGTTTTTCCTTGTTTCCAAGAAGTTAAACTTTTGCTGATGCCTGCTTCCATGTCTTTACAACGAATTAGGATGCATTTTCTTCTTTATATTTAAGAAGACTCGGAATACCAGTTTAAATAAATTAGTTATAATGTAATATTGGTATATCTTAGTTTCATAGGGAATAATTTAAGTCAGCTAGATGTGCTTTGTAATACTTTAAAAAAACGAATACAAGACAGCTAGGGACCAAATGCAGTAAGAACAAACAGAAACTATTTCAATCAGTGGGTTAATTAATTAATTAAATGAATTATAATAGAATGTAGAGAGTATTAAGGAACCAGTGGTTGTGTTTCCAAGACTAATTTATAGCTCATAAGTTGTCTGATTGTTCTTAACTAAGATGATAAGGTTTATAATTCTCTCTGATATTCTATTCACTTTGTCAATTTGTATTTTTTTTTCTGGGGGCTTCCATATAGTTTTATAAAAGGCTTATGAGGACAGCATGATCAATATATTCCAGTGAGAATTTTAATGTTTATTTATTTATTTTGAGAGACAGAATGCAAGCAGGGGAGGGGCAGAGAGAGAGTCCAAAGCAGGAGCCACGCTCAGCTTGGAGCCAATGTGGGGTAAATCTCATGAACCATGGGATCATGACCTGAACTGAAATTAAGAGTCAGATGCTTAACCCACTAAGCCATCCAGGTGCCACCCCCCCCACCCCCCTCCCACCCCCAGTGAGAATCTTCTTGAGCTCTACAGTAATTGTTAGAGATTTCATACATGTCAATGTGGTCAGACAGGTGTAGAGAATGGGTGAGCCAAATATTCTTGACTGTACCCACTTACCATTTGCCTGATTCTAATTAGAGAGACATTAACTCTTTCTGGATTTACTCTATTATGTCTACACAGCCTTTAGCAGAGTTTGAGTCATCAGAGGACTGAGGCTACCACTGTTAAAAGTACCACTCCCCCACTTTTTTTTTTAATTTTGCAGAAAAATGGAAAGATTAACTGGAATGGTAAAGAATTTGGGTAAAAGAATGACATTATATAGATTAGGAAAAATATCCTTGATGTGGGTTTTAGAGATAAGCTAATGTGGACCATTTTCTGAGAGGGTGGACACGTTTTTTGTGATTATAGATACTGGAAAGAATAAGCCTACATATTCACACCCCACCCTAACTCCCATGCTTCATGCTCAGCACAGACTCTAACATGGGGCTCGATCTCATGACCCTCAGATCATTACCCTGAGATCATGATGTGAGCCTAAATCAATAGTCAGACACTTAGTTGACTGAGCCACCCAGGCACCCCGATAAAAGAAATCTTTTTAAGAGGTCCATAGATACAAATCAGATGACTTTTACCAGAGTTACTAGTGTGAAAAACTCAGTACAAAATTAAAATAAACCTACTGTTAGGACTCTGACTTGGTCAAAATATAAAAAATGATAGAAACATCTTTGAAATTTAGCATGATTAATTTTTCTTGTAGCTAAGAAATACAGCTTTGGTAATTGAATTTATATTAGCTTTATATCAACAATACATTCAAATGTATGAAATCTCATCTCTGTTTATAGCCTGTAGGTTAGTGCTAATAGAACTTTCTGCAGCCTTAGAAATACTCTATATCTGCTCTGACTGATATGGTAGCCACTAGCTACAAGTGGCTATTAAACACTTAAGACATGGCTAATGTGACTGAGAAACTATTTAATTTTGTTTAACTTTTATTAGTATAAATTAAATTTTAAGCAGCTACCTTTCATTAGTTGTTACCATTTATGGCAGTGTAACTAGAGAATGAATATTAGTATCACCAGAGGAAAGATAAAAATCATCTACGATTTTCTAATATGAGTAAAACGTAGTCTCCATATTGTGATAATTTTTGAATTTAGAAGATAGTAGCTAATTTTTTATAAGAAATGAACTTGTTCAAATACATTGTGTCAAGTATGATTATTTTTAATTTCAGGGATTTTTTTTATAACACTCTCAAATTTAACTAGGTCTTTCCAAAAATTTTTTGAAAATAATTAATTAATTAATTCTCAGTTTTTCAAAATTAAAACAAAAGTAATTCAGAACAATTTATTACATTAAGGATTATTTAATATATAGCAAGTGTTCTTGCTAATATTTTCTAAGAGATCTATGGAGTTAAGAACATTTTGTTTGTTTCTGGAACTAATGTATACAATATTTTCTCCCAAGGATATACACCAGGATGGGCCACATACCGCCCGCCCCCCCCCCCCCCCCCGCCCCAGCTATTTTAGAATTCATCTCTCACAAATGACTTAATCATTAAGAAATATTTTTATTAGCTGTTTTTTGACAATCAGCTTACAAACTTATCATGCAGTTTGTTTTTAGAGGTTTTGAATTGACTATTATAACCACTGACTTTTCAAATCCTTTTCTAAGACTGTGCTTATGATTTATAATCTATTCTTTATTTTTGAAAACTAGCTATTGCCAAAAATAGTAAAACTATCCCAGTGGGAAAGAAAGGTATATTTCCCTTGGGACCTCTTGAAAGTCACTGACTGGAAAACAAAAACATTTCCATAAGACTGGCTCACGAGTAAACTGACGTCATCAAAAGTTATATCTTCTTTCTCTTTCTTTCTTTATTCTCATCTCCTATGGTTTTAAGTTGAACACATTATATAGAGGCATTTGCAATTTGTGATTTTCTAACATATTAACCTCAGAGTCAAAATATTTATTATTTGCATATTGCATCATCTCACTTAGTACTGGGTTTTTTGTTTGTAGCAAATGGGTTCATTCTAGCTCTTGGTATGAAACTACCTCCTTTTAGGTCATTATTTTTTCATTCATGATTTTCTTGATAGCAACTGAGTTTTTCCTAATCTTTAGGAAGATACATGCCACTTATTTTGCATACTTTTTTCTCACATGCTTTAAGTTATTCAAGCAAATGTAAAGGCTCTACGTTTCATCCAGGTGAGATTTTTTCTTTCTAATTTGTTGTTTTCTGTTCAGCAAAAGAAATCATCCCTGAAAATCTGTATGCATTACCTGAAGTCTGCTGTCTTTTTGTGAGGCTTTTGTTGATGCTGTACTTGATTCCAGTATTTGTCCATTGAACCTCTCTCTTTTCTCTGTATTTTTCTCTTTTATGTGAATGCTTGTTTCTCTTCCTGACAGATAGTGCTTTCACTTTCTATCATTTGCATGAAGAATTAGGCAGTGTAAAAGTTTTTACCTATGTGAGCCTGGCCTTCTGGGGTGAACAAGCTTCCTGGAGCCTCACCGTCATCTGCAAGGGCTTGGATTCCTCACCTCTGGGATGACCTTGCTCCATAACACATTCTTTGTAGTAGAGACTGTTTTCTGTTCCTGTATATAGATATGAGAATGTCATTTGTCATTACCCTTAAGGTAAGCCAGTCAGGTGGGGAAACACACACACACACACACACACACACACACACAACCTCTCTTATTCTGTGATTATTACTGATTTTTTTATGCCAGAAATTCATGTGAAAATGTCTTAGGTTTTACCTTATAGCAATAGTCACTGAGCATCCAAACTGCTCTGAGCAATCTATTAGTCTTGTGATTGGTTAGAAATGAAGAAATCTGGGGCGCCTGGGTGGCGCAGTCGGTTAAGCGTCCGACTTCAGCCAGGTCACGATCTCGCGGTCCGTGAGTTCGAGCCCCGCGTCAGGCTCTGGGCTGATGGCTCAGAGCCTGGAGCCTGTTTCCGATTCTGTGTCTCCCTCTCTCTCTGCCCCTCCCCCATTCATGCTCTGTCTCTCTCTGTCCCAAAAAAATAAATAAACGTTGAAAAAAAAAATTTAAAAAAAAAAAAAAAAAAAAAAAAGAAATGAAGAAATCTAAGCAAGTGTGCACATAAAGAAAATTCAAGTTTTAATATAAATTCTATCAATATGTAGAACTCTGTACAGTTTTTGTCTAATAAAACTGGGAAGACTCTTAAGAGATATATTAAGCTACATCTTCATTTTTTAGGAAAATAACTTGTTTGGGGCCCGATGTAACTTTAAAATTTTGTCCTGAAAAAGCTGAATGTAATATTTTAATTGCTTACTCAATGAGGTCAAAGCACTTTGTGGAGCAGTATATAAATAACTATTTTTACTGTATAAGCAATATTAGAATTTCTATTATAATCCTTTATTTTTAATTTGATCACAACAGTGAGGGACATACCTGTATTTAGAATATCTTATTGCTTTTTTATTTTTAATAAGTCTTCTAAATAGAAGGATCTAATTATTTCTTTGTGTATGTGCTTGGACCATATTCCCAGACTGGGGTTGATCCAATGTTAATTAGGTTGGCAAACACCATCTCTGTGTTCCTAAAAATGAGACTTTCAGACTAGCAAAATGATCAATAGACAATTATGTTTTAATTAAGAAATACTTCTCAAATTTAAAAGAAATATCCTTTACTCAAAGACATAGCTTTACTTATCATTAAAAAGGAAAATAATAATTTAGGTTCAAAGGAAGAGCCGTGTAACAATAGGTTATAAAACATCCAGTGAAAGGTTGTTTGAAACTTGGGAATCCTTAGATAAAGGGCATTTTAGCAAATTGTATATCAAGTTTCTATGAGACAACTCCCTTTGAATCATATATGCATAACTAATCCCTTATCTCCAACTCCTTCACATCTTGTTTAATATTGCTGGTTTAAACATCTGTACCTTCATTGCTTAGAAAAAAAGTCTTGACTGTGTTAAAATAGTGAAGAAATCAATCTCCATTTCAGACTTTATCAGACTTGTATAATTATAGCTTAAAAAAGCTTGAACACTCAATCAATTCTTTTTCTAACCTTTATAGAAAAGTTTTTTTAATACTGCATACCAAAAATTTAGAACTTAAAAAATGTTGAAGGTTAAAGAAGGCAGGAGTTATTTGAGAATGATTTTCTTTTTTATAGACAAAGAAAAAGAGAAAAAAATGTATGACTTTAGAGTAAACTATGTTTCTCAGTTATGAAACCTGCCTGGGAAAGTGAACAAAGGCACAGCCAGTCAATTGTGATTGGGAAACAAAGCTATTTTGGAAGGTATCACAAAATCTACACAGACAAGGAGAAAAGTATTTTCACTGAGGCACTTAAATGACTGATATGCTGTCCAAAGTATGAGGAAGATTTCCAAGGCAAAAAGTTGATGTTTCCCCCTATTGGCATCATGAACAGTGAACAGTAATCTTGTTTTTAAGTAATAAATATGAAGTTCTAGAATCCCTAACTGAAATTATTCATACTCTTACCTGATTTTCTTCGATTTAGGAGTAAGTCTACTATATGTAAGAAGATAGAAACCAAAGGCCATTTCAAAATAAAGCTGAATATAATCTAAAAATTAAAAAAAGATAAAACATGATTAAAGTATGTGTGAATTGGCAGTGTTCTGCATTTCCCTCCAAATCAAGTGGTCAAGTATATTCCTTTCAGGTAGATCCTACTGACCCTTATAATTAGATTCCTTCCTCCGTCTTTCCCCTTCAACATAATTTTTATTTAATAGTATCATATTTTAGAATTCCTCCTCTTCCAGAGAAGGAAGCTCAGTCCTTTGTGGGGTCTCTTATCTCTTCAAGGACATCTCTTACTAGGCACGAGTATTCTTTAAAAGTTCCTTTTGAACATGTTTTCTTAATGTAGAACAATATTCTTCTGACATGCCTTGCTTAAATTTTTTTCAAGTACCATAAGCCTGTTGACTTTGTTACCCCAATTATGCAACATTGTATGCAAATACTAAAGTATCGGACTTTGGAAAAGGAGACTCTTGTAATGAAACTTGAGCGGTGTGCTAAGGGAGAGGTGGTTTGGTGGAAGTTAGTTTAGACGGAGACCCTCAAAGAAAATTCCAAGATGAGAGCCAATAGTTAAGGTGCTTTCTCAGGACATGAAGATGTGGTATTACAAGTTGGCCTTCCTAGTGATATTCCAGATTGGTAATCGTATAGGTAGTTGTAGATTTAAATGTTTGGAGAGAGACAAGTTCATTCTCAAAGTGCTTATTTTAAATCAAATGTGTGGTTCAAATCGTTATTATTGGCAACTACCTATATTAAATTGTCACCGAGTAAGACATAGTCTGTTAAGCAAGCAAGTAGAGGATTCTCACATGTGGAGAATATAGATTTCTTGTTTTGAGAAAGATTGGTTATGGTACTATTGGTCTATCCTTTGTATGTGTAGGTTAAGAAAAAAAAAATGAAGTCTTAATTTTCCTTTTTTTCCCCCTTATTTATTTTGGGGTTTAACTTTCCTTTATTCTTGAAGAACCAAAAACAACAAAAGACTTTGTGCTTGACATATACATACTTGTGTGTTAATGTGTATGCATGTGTGTGTATGTGTGGGGGGTGTCAGTGTATGAATTTATGGATATATGTGAGAAAGAAGGAAACGCTACCAGGAACAAGGGTTTCAGTTTTACCTTTGTACTTGTTGGTTTTGATCCTGAGTAATTTTTGAAGTATATAGTATCATTTGACAACTCAGTAAGAATACATATTTGTAGTTACCTATAAGTATGGTAACAAGAGTAAATCCAGTCTAACTAGGATTAAAATCTATTCTGGAATGACAGCTATTTAGTTGAAGCTTTTTTCCAACATGCATTCAGAATAGGTGAAAATAGGTTTCCATTTCACAAATTTCTGGTCATTATTTTTATTTCATTATGTCACAAATTTCTGGTCATTATTTTTATTTCATTATGTATTAAAATTAAGTTGTGGCACAAAAGCCTTAAAATCATGTTTTTGTAATTTACAATTTCAAGATGGAGTTTAAAATGTTCTTCATTTGATAATAAACTTTAATATTTTTCTCCTTTCTTAAGCCTACAAAACTTGATCCAGGAGCAGATTTTTTTTACAGCTGGTTTATAAACTCTTGGAAAATGGTATTTATAATGGAAATACTGCCATAACTTTAAATCTAGCAGTGCTACGAGGCAGCCTTCAAGCTTTATGATATTCTGATAACGTAGAAGTTAGTTTTCAGATGCATCTGCAGTGTCTATCTTGAGCATTTCAGATGTAGGAAATGAAGTGTCTTACTTTTAGAGAAAAAAAGAGACAAACAAACAAACATACTCATTTTATCGAGGTCAGCATCTGTGGAAATGGGTTTATTATGCTATACATATCACTTAATGCTTCTTGAATTTTGTTAGATATTTTGGTTATAGCATGGGGCTTCCCAGCTGGTGGTTGTGAAAACATTTGTTCTGCTTCATTTTATCCCCAGAATTTCTGGGAAACAAAGGTCTGAAATTCTTAGGAGTAAAGAGTGTCATCTTGCTTCTTTTTCAAAAATTTGGTATATCCCAGTCTTGTGGAAAATGCTTGAAGTCATCATGAGCTTATTTTATCTGAAGAGATCCTTTTGTTGATGGTCTATATATACACACACAAAGAATTGCCATAAACTGTAGCAGAGAAAAATGACCTTTTTTACTTTTAGTTCTGTCATTTGTGCTTCATGTTTAGGTGAAGGTCAGAGAAGTCAGTCAGTCAATTATTAGATTCTTGAATACAAGCTGGGTGCTTGAATATTTGGATGCCCTGCCTCAAGCAGGTGGGATTTTCTTATCAGCTGACTAAGCTTCCACCATCCAGTCTTTCTCTCTTGAGATTAAGAGCCAGGGAAAACAGCCCCAGACACTTGTTTCTCTAACACTATCGGTTCCTGGTACACGGACAGAATTTTAGATAACCACACAGGGTTTGTCTTGAGGGCTGGTTTCTGTAGTTGTTGCCTTCTATAGCAAGAGTGGGATGAGAATACTTTTGTACTGCTCCCAGAGCAATATGAGTCTAATTTGTTTCAAGAAAATTTTTTCAGTGGCCAAAGTTTGTAGTTTGCTCTTAAAATATATTTGACTTTTGATACCGTGAAATATTTGTTATATGAAAGAGATTTGTGGGAATGAAAATCTGAGAAATGGGGGGTCAGATCACAGAAAAGCTTTTAGGATACTTTAAGGATTTTAGCTTTTATTGTGTTTGAGATGAAGAATCTCGGAAGGGCTGTGCTCCAAGGATTGACATGAACTGATTTTTGCTGGCTCCTTTCAATCTGTTCTTAACATGACAGCCACAGTTGGTATCTTAAAATGACATCTTAACAAGACTGGTTATTTTATCATCCTTTCATAGACTCCAGTTAAAAACCCTTCTGTAGTGTTCATTTGGTCTTCATACAATATACTCATGGTTTGGCCTCTGCCGACTTTTCTACCTTTATCTGGTTTCCACACTCATCTGTGCTAATTGGACTACAGTCACTTTGTCCTTCTTTAAGCATTGTTAATGTACTCTTCCCTAATTTCCTGCGTTGTTTGCTCTTGGTCACATATATATGCCCTTCATATCATTAAGTGACAAGATGGGTGTCTATAATTAATCTGATAGGAAATGGGACATTTTGTAAGTTCCTGAAAAGAGGAACTTTGTAGCCCAGGAGCTTACACACTGAGGGAACCTCAGACATATGTAATTCAAGCCATTCACCATAGCATTCAAAAATGGCAGCATGGGTTCTATGTGGGCACCTTCAGTGACAGGCAGGGAAACTGCCACTCTATAAAGGAAGCCCAGTCCACTGAGGTCTTAGAAACAGCTTTTCTGAGAAAAGGATTTCTGGTGAAGTCTTTTAGATGAAGAAAATTAGACTTCTAAGGCCAACAACAAAAAGAAACTTTCTGATTCTCATCTTATAATTCTCATTTAGCAGTACAGTATTCAAAAGAGAATATATTGGGCTGTATTTTTTTTCTCATAGCCCTTTCTGATCCCCCATAGCTTGTTAAACCTCTTATGCATAATCCACTTATATTAGCTTAAACTCAAAACAACACTGCAAGGCATTGTACTGTTGCCCATTTTAATAGAATTTTGAGATGGTGTGATAAATGACAACTTGTTTAAGTAATTCCTTACTAGAATAAAGACAATCTACTCAAGGCTTTATCTGCCAATAAAGGTAACCTTGCCTAAATCCTTATTTTTAATTAAAAATATCATGGGCTTAAAATTTTTTCAAATCAGTAAAGAAATACATGTACTTTGTTTCTTAAAAAAGCAAGCAATACAGTGTTGGATAAAACAACAAGTGAAAATTCCTATTGACTACTTTAATCTCACTAGATAATTCATTGACAGTATATATGAAAAATATGGTTAAAAACAACAAAGAATAAAGTTTAACAAAATGCCCATATCTCTTGTAAAAGAAATGAATAATAAAATCTCCTCTTCCATTGTTCCCAATCTCATCCCACAGATATGATCACTGCGAACAAATTCATAATCCTAAGTATATTTACATATATTACTATGACTTATGTAATATGCTTTCACATACATATTTCAAATATCTAACATATGAATATATAATTTACTCTTTTACAAAATGGGGTAACATAATAGATGTTATTTAGCAATTTGCTTTTTTTAAATTAACAATAAATGATAGATTGTTTTCCACATTAGTAATGCATACTTTTTAATTTTTTTACTAATTTTTAATACATATTTAAGAGGAGGAGTGCACCATGGTTAATTTAATCATCCTGTATTTTTTTGTTTTTTTGTTTGTTTATTTTGAGAGAGGTGGGGGAGGGACATAGAGAGGGAGAGAGAATCTGAAGCAGACTATGCTGCCAGCACAGAGCCCAGTGTGGGTTTCTCGAACTGTGAGGTCATGACCTGAGCTGAAATCAAGAGTCAGACGCTTAACTGACTGAGCCACCTTGGAGTCCCCCCAAAATTTTTTAAATGCATGTTGAGTATTATTTTAAGTAGTGCGTTTATAATTCAGCTTATTTACTATTGTTAACAAGAACTATGCTTTAGGAAGATTGTTCTATCATTGGCATGCAGGAAGAATTGGAACTGAGAAAGTAGGTGTGCAAGAAGAGCAGTAAGATATTTTTTATCCTTGTGATGATCCCAATGTGAGATGTAGAGAGATAGAGCAGGATTGGGCAGAGGAGGGGCTGACACTGAGAGATGGAGGAAACAGAGTCAGGGAAGGAGCTCTTAAGATGGCAATAGAGCATTTAAGCAGACATGGAGGAGACAAGAAGACAATACTTTGCTACATAATGCAGGAATGTTATTGTTACACATGGATACATTAACTTAATTTTGGATCTTCTCTAAAATATAACACTTAAAAAAATTTTTTTTTGCATTTTATTTATTTTTGAGAGAGAGAGAGAGAGGGAGCACAGGTAGGGGAGAGGCAGAGAGAGAAGGAGACACAGAATCCGAAGCAGGCTCCAGGCTCTGAGCAAGCATTCACCACAGAGCCCGACGTGGGGCTCAAACCCACAAACCCTGAGATCATGACCTGAGCTGAAGTCGGATGCTTAACCGACTGAGCCACCCAGGCGCCCCTAAAATATAGCACTCTTAAAAAAATAAGTCATTAATAGTAACATTTTGCTTTGCTTTTTACAGAGTCCATGAACACTTATTTTGCCTGAAAATACTAATAAGTATACAATACCATGAATAATAACAGATATCTATGGGTTATTGTATGTTCCCACCTGCCATTTGCTTTTTATACATATAGAATTCACTCTCTACATCGTCTTGTGAGACAGTCATTGCCGTCCCTATTTTATTTTGTTTATGTAGCTCAGAAGTACTAAGTAATTTAAGTTTATAGGGGTTATTATCTTTGGAGTTATACTGCTTCGGCAGATGAGGACAAGGGAGCTCTGTTTGCTATATCAATTCTCAGTAGTTCTCTAGTAAGTATGAAATAAGGCATAATGGCATAGAAGTAGAGTCTTTGCTCCACTTTGGAATACTGTTATTCCACTATTCTGTTTTGAATTGAAAGTTTGGGTTCATTTTTTCCCCTGCTTTTAGAAGAGGAAAGCAAGCACAAATATCTAGTTTTTTAATTGTATTGCTAACAGGAATATACAATGTTTACCTGAAGAAAATGATTTCAAAAGACACTTTTCTGGAAATGAATGCTCACCAGGCCATTCGAGGAACTGACTAAAATTTGAATTATCTTTCTTTGTTTTGATGTTTCTATATTTGGAAATAATTTTCCTTTATTATCTTAATTTTCTCTCATTACTGTTATTAATTAGAAGACATTTTATATCAATGAAAATCTTGAAATATCATTCATTTTCCCTCAAAACTATTAAAGACTGTGTCTGTGGGGAGTTAAGTTAATTGCATAAAATATTTTTGAAAGGACTGAGTTTTATATTAATAAAAAGAGACTCACATTTCAATTGAATTCTTTTACACTTTAATCTTAATAAATAAGTATGGAAGAAGATAGCAATCAAGAAGAACATTGGACAGGTTCCTGATGTGCAGTTCTAAGCAAAGGAGAACTGTAATTTTCTTACTAGCCTTCCAAAAAGACATCAAAGGTGGCAGTATTTTATTCCCAGCTTCTAAATTATTTTAATTTAGTATTTCACAAATTTCTTACCTTAATTTCTGTGCTTCTACTAAAAAGTAAGAAAAGAACTCAACAATGGTATTTTATCAATTTGTCATTTACTAGAATATAATTAGTCGCTATAAGGGAAAAAATATCATATATAGATTATCTGTGATCCCCCCTACCTCTGCTGCATTTCTGCAGAGAAGTCACATTTGGTCATTTCTTTTTGGCCCTTCCACCAGTGCTAAAAGAGAAAAGAAAAAGAAGAGGAGAAAATGCTTTCTATCAACCACCTTTTCTATTGTATAGCTAATAGCACAATGAAGTGGTTTTATTACACTTAGGGAAAATATAGAGCCCCAGAGGAAAGAGTCAAGGTGCAGGAGTTGAAAAGGTGTGATAAATCCTTCAAGGGCATTATACCCATTTGTATAGATTGAAAAACTGAGGTTCAGAAATTAAATATCTTCCCTACAGTCACAAGTTATCCATGGTATTTCTCTCATTCCTCATCTTTAGTGTATCTTTTTTTTTTTTTTTAACTCTTCACATAGGGATATTCTTAGGTATTTTATAATGAAAAAAAAAATTAAGCCAAGAGAATTGGGCTCATGGTCTGGAACTTCAAAATATGATTATTATAAACTTTTTGTTCATTCTTGGAACTAGCTGGAAAATAGTTCTATGGGGATTTAATGTTAAATTGATATAACTTTAAAAATGGATGGAAGTGGTTTTCTAGATAACATAGTGACTCTCATTTCTCTCTTGAATTTACACACTACTGAGGCCATTAATAAGCATAATGGGAAAGATTATAATAAACAAAATTAGAAGTCTTAAATAAAGAACTAAGTTGAAAATAATTTCTAGTGAAAAGAGGTCAATAGAGGACATTTGGATGTCTCTTGACAGTGCTGTGCCTAAAGCCGCATAAAAAAAATAAATAAAACCTGAGTTGTTAACTTCATGATGTAAAGAATAAATAGAAATATCGTAAATTCTAGGGAATTTTTTGTCTCCTTATATTAGTCTAATACTGATTAAGATAATCGGGGTTACCTTAATGATAAATTCATAAGAAAATTGTTATCTTGGTTAAACAGGGGACATTGGGTGATATGGAACACTCTTTATTCCCAAGGAAAAGACTTGGCTGTGTAGGGACTCACCTGTCTCCATCATCTGAAGGTCAAGGAAAATAATAAAAAGACCATTAAAAGACTTTTTAGCATATTATTCATGGAATGATTTGATAACTGTATCTAAGAGTTTATTATAAAATATCTTTGGAAATATGCAGTTTAAAATATTGAAAATCATTTTTGGTTTCCTCCTTTCTCATTTGTTTTGCTATTTTAATACATAAAGAAGACAATGATCATAATAGTCCATAATTGGCCTCTGAATAACAAGAAAATTGAATGACTCACCCTTGGTGTGGATCATATAGAAAACTATTTTTACCACTATTCCTTCATATGTAAGTTTGTTTTATTACTGTAAATGGTGAAAGTAATATTTAAAAATGAGTCTGATAACATTATATTTATTTAAGGCTATTGATACAATCAAAATTTGACTTTTATGACCCTTATTGCTTTCATAGGCTGAGATAATTGAGTTAAGATTTTGAGATATTGAGATACTGTGACATTATGAAGCATGTCTATTTAGCACAGGTAGGCGTTTGTTCTTTGGTGGCTGAGTTCAGGAAGGTTTCTATGATGCCTTAAAATACAGAATTGAGTTATGGGTGAGAAGACCATGCTATATTAGTATGTAGAACCATGAAAATGGCTTCTTCTGTGCCTAGTCACCATAATATGTGCATAGGGTATAAATCTCAATGGTGTTTCTTCTTCTTTGTGTCTGTGTTTTGGATTTAGTCCTCTGGACCCAGATAAAAATCACCAGAGATGCTGTTTCATTCTTTGCCTTTCAACATTTGCAAGTGGAAAGTTGTGAAACTTTGATGGTAAACCACTTACTGCAGTTGAAGATATATGCTAGTAGGAACATTGATAGATTTCAGCAGAGATATTTGCTTTCTCTACATCCTCCAGAGATCTAAAACTTGAGATATATTATCTAGGATAAAACTCTGGTTTTGTGCCACTTCATGTTCATTAGTACAGTTCTCTCTCTTTCTCTTAAACCAATGAATAGATGGGGAAATTCGTTTGTTAGAATATTTCTTTTATGTAGCCATAAAGTTGAAAAAGCCTAGTTGTGCCTCTGTTTTGATGTTCCAGGCTGAGAAAGTGTAACTGTGTTTGTGAAATGAAGTGGGTATGAAATGAGTCTGATGGTTCAGTCAACTTCAGTAGACAGATGTTAATTTTATCCTTTAATAGAAAAAGGTTATGCAAAAATCCTTATAAAATTAAAAGGACAAGTTGCAGGTTTGTGAGCATTATTAATATATATATAAGTAAGGAATTTTAAAATAAAATTGGGGATCATATTCTTCTAAATATTTTGTTTTTATGTTTTCACAGTTCTCTCCCATTACCCTCTAAATATGTGATGTTAGGTCTTTTACTCCTCTGCTATTGTTATTTCTCAATTGTAAATTGACGATGACACCTACTACACAATTCATGAGCAATTAGATGATAAAATGTGAGAGAATTTTGATAAAACGTGAGACCGCTTGCATGTAATGAATTATTTTATCAAAGATAGAATCTCCATGAAAGAAATCTTTTTTTTAAATTTTTTTTTAATGTTTATTTATTTTTGAGAGAGAGAGTGAGAAAGAGTGTGAGCAGGAGAGGGCCAGAAAGAGGGTGACACAGAATCGGAAGCAAGCTCCAGGCTCTGAGCTGTCAGCACAGAGCCCGATGTGGGGCTCGAACCACGAACCGTGAGAATGTGTCCTCAGCCAAAGTCAGACGCCTAACTGACTGAGCCACCCAGGCGCCCCTAAAGAAATCTTCTTTATGGAAATACTGATTTTTAAAATATGCTTTATAATTTCGGGTTATATCATTTCTCCTGTGAGAACACTGTGAGAAGTAACCAGAGCAACTTTGGAGGGAAGAATTTTTTCATGTATTAATTTTCATGTAATAAATACAGGCATTAATTGCTTTCTGAACTGATAGAATATAAATATGTAGTACAGGAAGGTATTGCCACACACTGAAGGAAATATTTCATAAATTGGAGAAATATATTTATAATATTAAAAACTCAAAGAAATGAGAATTTAAGGAAAAGTCCAAACTTAGCTCCATGTTTGGTATCACCCATACTTTTAAATTATATCATGTTCATATTTACTGTTACCAAAGGTGAATTATTCACATAAAATGAATTATAGGATCTTAGTTTTTTTGAATAAAGGGAGAGGTTCTTATAAAAATAGAAAAACAAATAGGAACTTTAAAATGAGTAATTATCATGTCTCTATATTATTCCTAGTCTTTTTTGTGACAAACAAGAATACTGAAAGGATCATGAGTGCTGTAGGGATGGGGGGGAAGGATTGTTGAGCTTGAAACTTTGGTATAAGATACTTCACCTACTCAGAATTTTATTCATTACATTTGCTTTCTGACTCTAAATGTGAATAGGACAGGACATTAAGAATAAAATATCTAATCAATAAACACTTTTCCTGGCCAACATGTTCTTTCTGGCCTACTCTAAGTGTTCTTTGTAATAACCCACATTTAATATTTGATTATTTTTTCATAATTAGATTAGTTTGGACATTTTTAGCAAGAATATTACCTCGGTGATGTTGCTTACCCCTATCAGGAGCAAGTAATGTCAGGGTATCTTATTATTGATAATGCTGTATTTTTGGAGACTTGATTAAGACCATGCTCATTATAGCTCACCACTGAGATATTGGCGACAGACATTGATCCAGCTTGGAAGCTGGTAAACTAGGGCTTGTGAGCCACATCTAGTGTTCTTCCTGTTTTGGTAAATAACATTTAAAAAAAATTTTATGTTTATTTATTTTTGAGAGAGAGACAGAGCATGAATAGGGGAGGGGTCAGACAGAGAGGGAGACACAGAATCTAAAGCAGGCTCCAGGATCTGAGCTGTCAGCACAGAGCCTGACATGGGTTTCAAACTCACGAACTATGAGATCATGACCTGAGCTGAAGTCAGATGCTTATCTGACTGAGCCACCCAGGTGCCTCAGTAAATAACATTTATTGGAACACCTATGCTCAGTTGTTGACATGTTACCTATTGATATTTCCACACTACAATGGTAGAGTACTTGCAACAGAGACCATATGAACTTCAAAGCCTAAAATATATACTATTTGACCCTTTGCAGAAAAAAAAAAGTGCACCAACCTCTGAGTTAGATGCTTTTAGTGGATTTAGTGTATTTAGGAATACATTTTTTTAATGTCACGATTTTACTTCTCCTTTGACCAAAATGGAGTAATAAAGACTTGATTTACCTCCTGCCTGAAATAACCAAGAAACAAAACAAAATAACACCAGACAAAGTATATGAAACAAGGAGTTATATATTGTATTTCAGGCAATAAAAACAAAGGAGAGCAATCCCTGAGAACAAGCAAAGTGAATCCTGCAACTGTCCCAGCTTATTGCCTTAAGAGAGTTTCCAGACCATAACATAGGGACAGGAAATCCAGATAGAATCTAACCAGCTCCTGGAGAAATGGAGTCCAAGAGGTCAAGGCAGCTTATAAAGTAAAGAGATGAGAAAGCTGCACACATAGAGAAGCCCCAAGATCTTCATAAGACCTACCTCAGGTATTCAGTACAATGATTAGAAGATGCATGTGTAGAAACTATCAGAGGCCAGGGAAAGAATTATCCAAAAGTATTAAAGTGAACAGTACACAATGCATGGTAAATCTCATAATTCATGAGGTACAGTGTAGTGTAGAGTATATAGGAAGTTCTTCTATTGGTAGATGTGGAAAATAATTGGCCTTAGATTAAGCACTGCTCTGTACCTACCTAACACTTCCTAAAGCATGACTTGAAGGACAAAACTGTTTCCAAGTAACTTAACAGAGCCCTGGAACAATGCTCAGGAATATTTATAGGACTCTAAACATATCCAGTACCCAAAAGGTAAAATTCAAAATGTATGGTGTCCAGTAATAGGTTACCAGGCATGCAAAAAAAGGAAAATGTGACCTTTCATGAGGAAAATAGGTCAATTGACACTGAACTTGAGTAGGCAAAGATGTTACAATTAGCAGAAAAAGATTAAAACAGGTACAATAACTCTATTCTAGATGTCTAAATAAAGTTAAATGGAGACATGGAAGATATAAAAGAAGACCTAAATCTAACTTCTAAACATGAAAACTACAGTATGTAAGATTAAGAATCCATTGACAGATAAAGACAAATAAGCATTGCAGGAAAAAAAGTCATGAACTTGAAGACATAAGAATAGAAACTATTCAAAATGAAATACATAAAGAAGAGAATTTAGAAAAATGCACAGTATATCAGTGATCTGTGTTACAACTTCAAGAGGCTTACTATGTATATAATTGGAGTAAAAAAATATAAAGCCACAGATATGAGAAGCTCAATGAGCCCCAGTGAGAAGAATTATATAAAAAAGAAGAAAAAGATAGTGACACCAGTAGAATTTTCATCAGAAGCAATGCAAGTAAGAAGACAGTGAGCAAAACACTTCAAAGCAGTTTTTAAAACTGTCAACCAAGAATTCTCTGTACTCAAAAAAATATATTTCAAAAACTATAGCAAAATAATGGCAGCTTAAATAACTAATCATCAGTAGACAGACACTATATGAAATAATACAGAAAGTTCTTGAAGCAGAAGAAATATAGTACCAGATAAGAACATGGTTCTACACAAAGGAAATGAAGAGCATTGGAAATAGAAGCCACATGTGTACTTGCATATGCTTTTTAAATAATTTAAATCTCTTGAGAAAATAACTATTTAAACAAAACACTTGAAGGGTTTATAACACATGTTAAGTAAAATGCATGACAATGGTAGCATTAAGTCCAGGAAGAGAGAAATGAAAATACACTCTTAGAAGATTCTTATACATAATATTATATAATATTACTCAAAGGTGGATTATGGTAAGCAAAAGATGTGTATTATAAATCCTAAATCAATGACTAAAATAACAAAACTGAGTTATGTCTAATATGCCAACAAAAGATATAAAATGGAATTATAAAATCATTCACTTCATCCAAAGATAAGCAGAAAAGGAGGCAAAAAGGAACACAGAACACATGGGAAAAATTAAAAATACATAAGATAGGGCCAAACCTAACCATATCAGTAATCACATTAAAGATGAATGGCTTTAGACATCTTCATTTAAAAGGCAGAGATTGTCAGATTGTATAAAAAAGTGAAATTCAAATAATTTTGCTGCCTAAAGAAACACACTTTATTATTAAATATAAGTAGTTTAAAAGTAAAAGGATAGGGAAAGACATGTCATGGTAACACCGATTACAATAACGTTTGTATGTCTTATTAGTATATTTATATAAGCTGTGTTAATTTGAGAACAAGGAATATTACCTGAGTTATATAAAAAGTTCATTTTAAAATACAAAGGACTTAATTCATTAAGAAAAAATAACAAGTCTAAATGTTCCGACCCCTAATAATAGTTCTTAAAAAATACATAAAACATATCAAATTTTAAAGAGACATAGATAAACTCAAAATCTTAGTTAGAAGTTACAATACTCAAAAAACTAAGAAGTTACAATATTCTTCTCTCCATAATTGATAAAACCAGTAGTCATAAAATCAATAAGTAACACTATCAACCGACTTGATGTAATCGAAATATATAGAATATTCCACCTAACCTAGAGCAGAATAGATTCTTTTCAAGTGCACACAGAACATATACCCAGACAAACCATATTTGAGCCACAAAGTATGCAAAGTATGCAAAGAATGCAAAGTATGTTTCTGACCTTAATGGAAGTAAATTATAAATCAAAAAGAGAAAGTCTATGGAAAATTCTGAAATATTTAAAAGTAAATAATATACTTCTAAATAACATATGTGTAAAGCAAATCAAAATGACTATTATAAAGTATTTTAAACTGAATGAAAATGAAAATCAGTATATCAGAATTTAGGGGCTACCTCTAAAGCAGGATATAGGGAAATATCTATAACAATAAACTCTTATATTAGAAAAGAAGAGCCATCTCAAACCCATGGCATCAGCTTTCGCTTCATGAAACCAGAAAAATAGGAGACAATTCTACCCATGTTTAACATCAAAACACCTAGGGATAAACCTGCCAAAAGATATTTAAGGCATGCATTCTGAAAACCGAAAAATATTGCTGAGAGAAAGTGAAAAAGACTGAAATAAATGGCGATATCGCTTAATCATTAGTCAAAAGAGTCACTATTGTCAAGATGTCAGTTCTTTCTCTAATGATGGATGGATTCAATGTAATGCCAATAAAAATAGCACTAGTTTTTTTTTTTTTAAGAAATTAGCACCTGATTCTCAAATTTATAGGGAAATGGAAAGAAACTAGAAGAGCCAAAAACTTTGAAAGAGAACAAAGTAGAAGAATAGAAACTACCTGGTTTCAAGAAAAAAAAAAATTGATAAGTTGGATTTCGCTAAAATTCAAAATTCTGTTCATCAAAAGATACTGTCAAGGGAAAACAGAAATGCCATACATTGGGAGAAATATTTAAAAATAATATCTTTGTAAAAGACATATCCTGAATATATAATAAAAGTCTGAAAATGCAGTAATAAGAAACCAAAACACAAATAAAAGCTGGTCAAAGTATTTGAACAAATACTTCATCTAAGAAGATTTAGGGATAAGCACATGAGAAGATGCTCACCATAATTACTTACTGGAGAAATTCAAATTAAAACAATAAGATACTACTACACATGTATTAGAATGAAAAGTTAAAAAGACTGACTATGCCAAATCAATGGAGGATGTGAAAGAATGGAAACTTCTGTGTATTGCTGGTAGGAATGTAAAAAGATACAAAGTCTTTGGAAAACAGGTTGGCAGATTCTTTTTTTTTTTTTTTTCAACGTTTATTTTTATTTTTGGGATAGAGAGAGACAGAGCATGAACGGGGGAGGGGCAGAGAGAGAGGGAGACACAGAATCGGAAACAGGCTCCAGGCTCTGAGCCATCCACCCAGAGCCTGACGCGGGGCTCGAACTCACGGACCGCGAGATCGTGACCTGGCTGAAGTCGGACGCTTAACCGACTGCGCCACCCAGGCGCCCCAAGGTTGGCAGATTCTTAAAACTCTTCATAGACACCTACTATTTGATCGAATCATCCCACTCCTTAGTAATTAACCCAGAGAAAAGAAAGCATGTGTTCATGAAAGGATTTGTATGTGCACATTTATGGAATTTTTATTTGTATTAGCCAAAAATCTGAAATAGCACAAATATCCATCAATAGATGAACAAATAAGTTAATTGTGGAATATTCATAAGATGGAATATCACTGAGTAGTAAAGAAGAAAGTATTGATACAAGGAAGAACGTTAGTAAATTTCAAAATAATTATGCTAAATGGAAAAGCCCAACTCTTCTCATTGAAAAGAGCATATACTGGATAATTCCGTTTATATAAACATTTAGAAAATGTGAAATAATCTATAATTACAGAAAGAGTGTGTGTGGTCGCAAAGAGTGCAAGGAGGAGGACTGGAGAGGAGGGATAAAATAGAAGAATTACAGAGGAAAATGAGAAAACTGTGGGGAGTGATCAATATGAATGCAAATGATCAAATTATACATTTTAAGCATATGCAGTTTATTGTATGCCAGTTATATCTAAACAAAGCATTTAAAAAACAATGTTGAGTTCACATCACTATCTCAAATTCAAACACAATACCATAGAATTCTTTCTCGACTTCCCACAATCTATGTTTGTGTTTTCCTTACTCATAGTGAAAAATGGCTCTTTACAAGATCAGAATAGGTACTCATTATTCTATTTTTCAACATGCAGACACGCGCGCGTGCGCGCGCGCACACACACACACACACACACACACACACACACACACACACAGAGTTAGTTAGTTTTGGGATCACATCTATACCACTGTTACCAAAAGAAAGTCAAAGAAGTTAAAAGTTTAATTCTATACCTCCAATGCCTGATAAGCAAGAGGTGGTCAATAAATATTTGATGAGTGAATTAATGAATGTAATGATGGGCATCATAAACATTTATTAGAAATCTGTGTGAGTTTTCAAAATAAAACATAATTTAACTCTAAAAGTGAAAAAAAAAGACTTATTGTAGTTCTTTTGGTCCTTTTGATGTATACTCATTAGGGTACCCTGAAGGTGTACAATTAGCAACCTGTGTTTAATTTATTTAAATTATTCAGTTTTCTTTGTGTGGTAATAATTATACATTTGATATATAGGTACAGTACATTTATTTGTACATGGATTGAATTGTATGATTTGCCCCTTCCACCCTAATTTTTTAATATATATCTATATGATCCCAAAGGCAAAACTATATGAAAACATATACTCAAATCTTTGTCCCATAATAATTTGCTCCACCTGCATAGAAAGAAAATTATTTTCTTAATTTATTTTTACAAAAAGAAACAAATTGTTATATATGTGTATGTATATATGTGTATACACACACTTATTTTGTATTTCTAATTTCTTTTTCAGAGGTGGCATATTGTATGATATCCAGCTACTCTCTTGAAGCTTGCTTTTTTACTTAATACACTGGGGATGTAACATTCAGTCCATTGACATCTTTTTCGTTCATTTTCCGCTACATACTTTTCTCTCATCATTTTTTACTCAAATCAGTTTCCCAAGGATGACATTTAGATGGTTTCCCTATTTTGCCTTTGCAAATAATGGCAAAATGAATAACCTTTTGCGTGTATTGGTTTTGACTTTTGGAGGTTTATTTCAGGATGAATTCCTAGGAGTGGAATTGCTTTTGTTGTGGAAGGTATTACCAATTTCCCCTCCATGTGGTTGTGTACTTTACACTCCCACCAGCAATCTGTAGACTACCATTTTCTCACAGCCTCGCCTTTGGGTGTGTTGCCAAACTTATGAAGTTTTACCAATTTGACAGATTTGGAATAGTATCACAGTTTAGGTTAAATTTTGAGCACCCTTTGATATGATTGTTTTAAAAGTGACTACACACTTGTCTCAACATAATTTGTTTAAAACATCTTTTTCTCATTGATTTAAGATACTATTTTTATGCCATACACTAAATTTTCATATATTCTTGAGTATATGTCAGGTATTTATTTTATTCCATTGGAGCAGCATCATATAGTTTTAATTTTAAGGTTGTAGAGTATGTTTTCATAACTGGTACCTGATTATTATTCTTATCTAGGGACTTCCTAGCTATTCTTACATGTTTATTTTCTTATATAAATTTGATCGTCAAATTGTTAAGCTCAAGAAAATGAGCTTAATCATTTCTATAGATATTGTGTTCAATTTATATATTGATATGGTTGATTAATGATAGCTGAACACTCTTTGCTACTCATACAAGAAGATGTGGAGTCTAATTCTCCATTCCTTGAATCTGGGCTGGCCATAGTGACCTGCTTGTCTAACAGTATGTAACAATGTGAATTCTGGGGCAGAGAAAGCATCACAGACACTTTACAGGTCTCTTGGGACCTTTTGAGACCTAGACACCGTGTTGTGAGGAAGTCCAGACAGCTCAATGAAGTGGCTACATGGAAAGGAACCAAAGGTTCTGGCCCACAACCCTGGCTGAGTCGACAGCCACTACCAACTAGCCAGTCACTTGAGTGTCTCTTCTTTGAAGTAGATTCTATACTGAGTTGCCTCACCTGATGCTGTATGGAGCAGAGATGAATCTTCCCCACTAAGCCCTATCAAACTGGAGATTTTTGAAGAAAATGAATAATTACTAAAGGTTATTGCTATTATTTAGTGTAGTGTATTACATGGCAGTAGATTGCCAGAGCAATTATGTTCAGGAGAGTTAAAACTAGATAATATTTTAACTTTACATCTTGAACTAAGATGCTGTTGTAAATTCTTTACACTGTAATTTACCTACCTTATTTTATTGAAAAAACTGTTGGGAGTATAGTAGATTTAAGTAAGTGTTTTACCTTAAACACATCAACAATACTAGTGACATCTTATAAAACATTGATCCTGAAGAGCATAACATAAGATTATCTTAACAGAATATTTTCTAACAGTTGAAAGCAACTTGTTTATTACTTTTATCCTATCTACTTTAAATAAGTATTCAGGGTGCTTAAAATGCTACATATAGGTCAGGTTCTTGTTATAACAATATAGAAGGTGAAACCTATAAAAAGAAGAGATTAAATTATTATACTGTTTTCTTTGTTCTAAGTTTCATTCTTTTAACATTTTAATGTTTCTCAAGTTGAATACTTCTTGTGATTGACATATATGTTTAATATAGTGTTTCTTCCTTCCCCAAAAGCTATTATTAAATCAAAGAAATACCTCACAATTGAGGAACCATGTACACATCGTGAAGCATTTTGTTTTCTTTTTTTTTCCCAAAATAAAATAAGCATCTATAGATGTCTAGTATCTACAAGAAGATTCTTCAGGCATTTTGTTTGAAATGGAAAATGTAGATGGATTTATATCCCAATTCATATAGGAGGTTAGGAATTCATGTATGGCACTATTATTTTTTGTTAAGGCATTGCCATATATGTATATATAATATATAACATGTAAGTTATACACATATATTATATGTAATATATAACTATACACACATATATTACATATAAATTATATATAACATAAATTATATATTATTTTTAAATATATTTTTGTATATTTACAAAATATTAAAATTTGTATAAATGTTAAATATTTATATTTAATGTATAAATATATACGTTATATATATTGTGTAAATATATACATTTATTATATATACATTATATATATTTATATATATCATGGAGTCGGCTGAGTATGCAGTGATCACAGATGCTGAAGGCAGATTGCTTGGGTTCAACTCTTCCACAGTACTTTGTAATTTGGGGAAATTTTCCCTACATTATAGTTTGCTATGAAGATTAAATGAACTAAAATTGAAAAGCACACAGCAAATTACCTTCATGTAGTAAGCATCAAGCAAGTATTTGTTAAATAAAAGCCAGAGAGGACCTCAGAAGGGGGATAGATAGCTAAGTATCTTAGGGGAAGAAAGAAAAAAGAAATAGAACTGACAACATTATAATCAGATTTATTTAAACAGCTGCTGTTCATTTAGGTCAACTCCTGTTCCCGCACATGTAGCCTCTCTGTAGCTAAAATGAAAGGTGCTTTTGAAAAGTTTTTAATTCCTTAGAAAACTCCAAGGTCTAAATATATGTGAACTTTTTGTATTGTAGCAAGTTGTTCTGTTATGTACACACTTTAGCACAGATGGCTATTTTGAGAGAGTGTAAGCAAAACTGGTTATAACAAATGAATTTTGTATTCCCAAGATTTGTTTTTCTCTCAGTATGTTATCATTTTGAGCTACATTTTTGGAAGCATATATGACAGGTGTACTTACCAACTGTGCCTGAAAGAATTATGTTTTGAAAAAAATCTACCACAGCAAATCTCTAGCTCCCTGTCCTTTTTTCATGTTGAAATTATTCCTGCATGAATTTGTTTACTTCATATTTCTCAGGTGTATTTATTTATAATTTATACCCTGCCTACTTCCCAAATGATTTTAAGATAGCTTTTTTAAAATTCATGTATAAGACAATTAAACTAAAAATAGCTCAGACTCATGTGAGTATATGTGAGGGAGGGGTTCTCAGTGGAAAAGTACATATGCCTTAATTAATAAAGCATTTATTAAAAGATGGTCCTCTTGCCACCTGCCTAGAATTACTTGAATAATTTGTTATTTATTTGTTAACTATTTAGGACCTCACCTCAGTCTTCCTCAATCAATCTTTGGGATTGGGTTGTTTTAATTAAGCTCCTCAAGGGGTTGTTATGAGCACCAGTGATGGCAAATCACTTGGAGAGGGAGAGCTATGGGAAGAGATCAAAGGACAATTTAAGCTACAAGACATTTGGTATTTACAGACTTTGGAAACCATTATCAAGGTTTTACAACTAGTGAGTTGGTTAATTTTTCCTGTTTCTTCTTCATGTAAAAATAAAGAAAACCATTTTATTTTGTCTCACCTGCTGGAGAGAACTGTGATGATTACATTAGATACTAAATGTAAAAATGTTTTGAAAATCATGAAATTAAAAAACAGCCAGTTTTTATTGTTATTATTGAAAACATGTGGTTTAATAATCTAACTACTAAGGAAGTTGTATGGCCTGGGGGCTTTGGGATCTCACGGTGTGTGACTCCTGAATCCCACTCACTATGGTATCTCAGATAAGAGCCTTAAATAATGAAGATGAAGGGATCTGGGGATCCTTCTGCTTCTTACATAGACTTTCAAACAATCCTGCTGTTTTCAGACTTGGATTCACCACCCTTCGAATTACTTGTGTTGCCAATTCCTGGGACATTTGGAGTTCTGTAGTGCAAGTTGGGTTGGTTTTTACCTTCTCTACTGCCAGTTTAGCAACTTTCTTAGCTAAGTACTTTACTTTTTGTTTTTGGTGTGTGTGTTTTAGTTTTTTATTTTTTGCATTTAGCTTCCAAAATAGTACTATTGTCTGCCCTCTCTTCTTTTGTTATCGTAAGATTTTGCATCTTTCAAAGGCTCTGAACTATCATTTAACCGGGTGTTGGGGAGTAGTGAGGAGTGCTAATACATGGTTTTTGCTTTGAATTTATTCTTTTAAAGTGTAAATGCCTTCTCTTTAAACTCATTAGTTGGAAACCTGATTCACACCCTTATCTTAAGAATGTTTGAAAATATGGTGTATATGTTTTGCTTTCAGCTAAAGATATTAGAATTATCCCACCCACTCCAAAGCCCTAGGTCCGTTCATTTTACTCTCAGTAACATTAAAGAAGTTTGTAAATAAATGTAAAAAGGCTTTTCTGAAAGAGGGAGCCATGAATAAAGGATGTCAATATTTTTTAAAAGTACTGGGTGGTGATCCTTGTTGGCAATGCTCTTCCCAAAAGTCTCTTAGGATTTCATGGGTTTTTTTTCCTATAAAAGCTCAAAAATGTGACAGCAGTATTCCTAAATCTACTATAGGAGTGATAAACCTAAGTTTGAAAGTACATGGACACTTTCACCAAAATCTAGTAAAGGAGACTGAAAGAAATTAGGTTTATCAACCTTACCAATAAAACATAATTAAGGAAAGAAAAGTGGTATAATTTATATGTCTAAGTGAGTGTACTTTAATGGATATGGGGGCAATGTCTACATTAGTAGATGCTGTGGCTGTACATATTTATACCATAAGTCCAAGTACCACATCATGTAACTGTTAGCAATCGGGATGATCTTGGGCCTTTGCTGACACAGGCCCCGTTGCTTCTCATTTGCCTTAGGTCTGTTGCTACCAGGTGTGCTATTAGGAAGCTATAATGACCTGATGTACTCTTTAATTGACTCTCTATTGGGTGTAATTACATTAATTACTTTATGGAAAAGAGAATTCACTTGGGACAGAGAAGTTTTGATGAGAAATAAGAAAAGCAATCTACATTTTTAGAGTAGAATCCAGGATAGTGACCTACAGCAATGATAATCTAAATTTTTTACATGCTTGGTTAATCCTAGTCTAATCTCTATATTGTGACTACTCTAACTTTTTTGGAAATAGCATAGAACGATCCTATTCCATCACATGACTTTTGATGTGTCTACTCTCAGTTGTGTATACTCCTGCAGAGTTGGCAAAATCAGGGTGAAGAAGATATCAAAATCCTTTTCCTACTTTGCTTTGGTTTAAAGCTAAGGATGCTGCTAAACTAAGACTTTCTTGTGCTTTAATCTTGCTACCCATCCCCCCTCCTCCCCTAAGACCCTCTATCAGGCTATGAAGGCATGGGATTGATTCTAGCGCTATTGAATAGTAGTATCTAAGTGGAGTCCTCCAATGACCCACTGGGCCATAATATGTCTGTGGTTTATAATGTGCATTGTAATCTACTCTTTAGGTACTACATTTATATGATGTCTACACATGCATAGAATGGAGGTCCATTCTCAAAGTGTTTGTAAAACTATTTTATAAAATTAGAAAGTAATTCAAAGAGAATAAATATCCTCAGGTAGCCTTATCTGATACTTCCATGAAGACAGGCACATGATTATTGTAATTCTTTCACTCCAAAAGAGAAGCATAACACCAGGAACTTGAAGCCTCGGGTTGTCTCATTAGACTGATGAGCCCTTAACTTCTATTGCCTCTATTTTTATATTTTAACCAAAGAACCGTGGCTTACTATTAGTGTCATTGTGAGCAATAACCAGTGAAGATAATAATATAATATCCAGTGAAAATAAAACACAAATATAGAAAAACTTTAGAGGTCAGAAGAGTGCCAAATTAAGATATATGTATTCTCATATTATATTTAATGATGATGTATAAACTGTTAAAACCAAAGCAGATTAAAGAAAATGCATTTGTACTGCAATTTTTTTTTCAAATAAGCAAGTGGAGATTTCTAAGTCTGTTCTATTTGCTGACTCCTCTTTTTGCTGGTGTCAACTCTGTGAAAGCTGAAATGACAATCACTGCATGACATAACCATCTACCTGGGTATGTCAGAAATATTAACCACGTGGGAGTCATTTAAAAAGCAAGTAAGTATGACCAGGATCATTTAGCACTTAGAACCTTCCAGAGCAGCAGTTTAAAAAATAGCCTTGGGCCACAGAGTCTTCTTTGCCACAGCTAACATACTGGGTTTATTATATAAAAGGGACATTGTGATGCTTTGATCCCTGATTCACACATTTTAGAGCATTGCTGGCTTCAAATCTTGATGTGTGTATTGTTGCTGTTTATTTGTAACTTTTCTGGGTTTGTTTGTCTGCCTTTTTTGGGTGTCTTGTCTTCACTGCTTTAATCATTTGCATGCTGGTGTTTGTTTTTAGCTAGAGGATATATTTGTGTGGTCCTGTATTTTGTCAAAATTCTTTATCACAGTAGGCCCCCACCTCACTATCAGTCTTAGAGATTAAGTATCATGCCTAAAAGTCATATATTTTTGTTCTGAATTTACTTTCCTCTTGCATTTAATTGACAGATAAACAGGTTTTCTTCTCTTGCATTCTGTTGGTTTATGTAGGTCGCTTGTTCTAAGTATATAGCAAGAAAAAATGTGGCATATGTTCTAGTAAAATGAGTGGCTATTCTTGCCATTCTGTAGAAACCTCCATGACTTGAAAACAATGGAGGCAGGTGAATTGTGTTTCACTATGTCAGCCCCAAGCTAAATGGAGCTTTATCTTTTCCACACAGTGAAAGCATCTAGAGGAAATGCAAAGTAGTTTCCATTGTACAATGAATCACTCATTAAAGTTAATTGACATCCATGGAGCACTTGTTTCAGATATCACAGGTATAGGGGCAAAATCTGGTTGTCAAAGAAAGGCAGAATACAGGAGACCCCCTTGTCCATGGGGGATACGTTCCAAGACTTTAGTGGATGCCTGAATCTGCAGATCATACCGAACCTGTATATACTGTCTTTTCCCACACATACATACTTATGATAGTTTAATTTATAAATTAGACACAGAAAGAGATTAACAACCACTAATTATAATAATATTAGAACAATTATGACAATTTTCTGTAACAAAAGTTATGTGAAGGTGGTCTCTCTGTCAAAATATTTTATTGTATTGTCCTCACCCTTCTTTTTCTTGTGATGATGTGTGATGCCTGCATGATGAGCTAAATGTCACAGTGCCATAGCATTAGGCTATGGCCTAGCGTTAGGCTACTATTGATTGACCTTCTGAGGATACTCAAGAGGGTCATCTACTTCTTGATTGTGGTTGACCACAGGCAGCTGAGCCCATACAAAGTGAAACTGGATAAGGGGGTACTACTGTATCTCACTGGACCAATTTTAACTTGCACCGGTCATTTGACTTACTTATTAAGGTTTTACGGTTGAAAGGAAGCACTGAGGTATGCATCTATTGTTCATTGAAACTAGAGAATAAAATATGACGAAAACAACTTTTAAAAAAAGAAAGTACTTGCATATATAGACACTGGTGCCAGAAAATAAATAAATAAATAAATGGCACTGGAAAGATACCTAAAGAACTATGCTGAACAAAAGAAGCTCCTAGAGATATTAAAACCACCCACAAATGAATCAGAAAAAAAGCCGCAGTTGAAAGATGGCTTGAAATCTATTAGTAGTTGAGCTGGGGACTATTTCGACCTGCTCATCTTCTAAACGCTCTGTCTTTTCTGTGCTAGTATGTCCTGTACCAGTCAGTAACCTTGACTAGAACATGTTCAAGTGTAGATCTGTGATCTCATGAACTCCTGAAAGCGAAGTTCCTTGAAAATCATCGTTTAAAATCTGTAAATCAGTGCTATTCTTTTCCACTGTGAGCAGTCTTTTCCCCAAAGGAATCCTGCCTGATGAGTAGGAGTGCATTGTTTGAAAGAACTGCAGAAGTATTTCCTAGGTGTTTTTCCCCTTTAGCAAACCGTTGGGAAGATGGAGGAGTATGCAGCATGAGGTGTGCTGTCATTATATTTATTCTGGGCCTTTTCAGCACTGTAATTTATTTCTGTGCCAAAACAATATGAATGGTTAAAAAATGTACTTCTCCACAAAATGAAACAATTGGACTGGATTCCTATTAAATTATGCACATATCTTAGCGAAGAGAATGGTATTTTCTGAATAATAAAAATCATATCTTTTTGCAAAAACAAACTACTTAAAATCCTTATCAGTACATTTTTAAGGGGGACTCTCCCAGTTAGACCTAAAATGAACTTTTGAAAAATTTCAACAATTCCCTGAAAGCTCACCACATCTTTAATTTAGAATAGATTATATCCACCCTCTCTTGTCTTTTTTTTTTTTTTTTTTTACTAAGATGCCTCCTTCTGGAAATGAACACTTAAAACAGAATTCATGTCTACTTTTGAGACATACAGAATCACTTTATTGTACATGGAGACTCTTAAAGAATAAGTATGGCCAGATCATCCCTTTTATGAAAAAGAAATGAGCAGCTTGGGTAAGGGAACCATTAAAAGTCTAAAAAAATGAACACTAGACAGAATTAGTAATTCCCTGTCCTGTGATCCTAAAGCAAAGGATAAGGAAGTTTCCAGTCATTGAACATCCAGCATTTTTCTGATGCCTCCACATGTGTTCTCATGGAATTCTCAGAGCCACCATGCAGGGTGAGTACAATCAAATGGCATATATATAATAGATAAGGATACTGAGTTGTAGAGAGGGTAAGCTAATTCAACTAGTGAGTAGGTCTGAGTTTGAGTCCAAATGTGAAGGTCTCTAAAGTTTAATGCCCTTCCCTCGAAATCACACTACTTGCATTATTTATTGTTCTTTTATAGTGTTTCTATTTGAGCACTTACCAAACTGCTTTAAATTTCCACTGCTAGATGAGTTCTTCAGTGTCAGAAGCCACGACTTGCACATCCTAGTGCTCATCAAATATTCAGTATTAGTGACTGGCATATGGTTGGTTCTTACAAAGATTTGTTAAATAGATGCCAAGGTTGAAAACATTCATCAAGTACAGCTTCCCCCATTTGTCAAACAAAGGTGGTAAAGTGGCATACCTGTCAAAGCATTTAGATATTCTGAAGATCAATGTTAAATACATGTGTAGTTATACTACACTTCTACTGCAGTGGCAAGGTTTACATAATTGACACTGAAGACTCTAACATGTGTAAACAGTGCTTAACTTCTGTCTACTTGAGTCACCTTACCAAAAAAAACTCTTTAAGTACGCGTTCAGAAATAATAATGTCAAGAACAATATGAGAAAAATAAAAAGATATGTATTTCAAAGGAAAGCATTTACATTTACCTGTGTGGTGTGTGCATTACCTAATGTGCAAAAGGAAAAAATAAACTGTAGTTAAGTTTAAAAGAGTAGTGACCAAATTCTTTTGGTAAATTGTTTCTATAATATGTGAGGTTTGTTATAATTCTTCTTACTTTGGGATTCATAATTGGTATTAGTTTCTAGCTCCCATTAATATGATAATGGAGTGTTGCCCAAGTGTTTTGTTTATATGCCTGACCTCTTTTCCATGAGCACCTGGAGGGCACAGACTGACTATTCATCTTTGTAGCCCTGCAGGTGGTTAATGGGTGAATTCATACTTTACCATACTGTTGTGCATGATTGAGGATGCAAATTGTGATATACTCAGAAAACCATCATGCCTAGATTGGAAACACCATCCCCCAATCTTTTCTTAAATGTCTCTTGACTTTGAGTTCCTAATAAGTAAAATAAACATTACAGTAGTTATAAAGTCTTTTCTCCCTCTGGCAGTCATATCTTATTGACGTAGATAAACATAAGCCTAAGGATATCCTCTTTTTAAAAATTAAATTTCCTATTAATAGGTTACACTGGTGCAATTCTGGATCAAACCATAAGCTCCAACCAAAATGTGTATCATTTTAAATGAACCATAATTAATGAGAGTTAAAAGTTATACTATGAAGGGAGCTGGAAGTATGCCTAATGTATTCGTGTTAAAACAGTTTATTGTTTTAGGAGGAAAGTTGTGTTAAGTTAGAAACAATACTGTTTTAATCAGAGGATGTCAGAGTTTAAGGATCTTTTCTCCTGCCTAGATATATGATTAACAGATCAATCATTCCCTAACAGGAACTCTCTTGATGATGCAGTCTTTCTTTGAAAATGATCCCAGTTCTCTTTTGATGTGTCATAGATTCATTGCTACCCTGAGGGTGAAAACTCTGCTTCAATGATAAATTTAAAAGAAAGTCCACCTTTCAATGAATAATAACTAAAATTATAACAAGGATGAGCAACTTTATTTATAATAGTAGCTTTTTATGGTATCCATCACCAAAACATCTTGAATTTTATTTTTTTAATCTAAAAATTTGGGGTTTGTTTATTTTTGAGGGTGAGAGAGACAGAGTGCTAACAGGGGAGGAGCATAGAGAGAGGGAGAGATAGAATCCAGAACAGGCTCCAGGCTCTGAGCTGTCAGCACAGAACCTGACGTGGGGCTTGAATTCAAGAACTGTGAGATCATGACCTGAGCTAAAGTCAGACGCTTAACCAACTGAGCCACCCAGGCACCCCAAAACATCTTGAAGTTTAAAAACAACAGTTTTTTTTTTAAATTTTTTTTTTCAACGTTTTTATTTATTTTTGGGACAGAGAGAGACAGAGCATGAACGGGGGAGGGGCAGAGAGAGAGGGAGACACAGAATCAGAAACAGGCTCCAGGCTCCGAGCCACCAGCCCAGAGCCCGACGCGGGGCTCGAACTCACGGACCGCGAGATCGTGACCTGGCTGAAGTCGGACGCTTAACCGACTGCGCCACCCAGGCGCCCCAAAAACAACAGTTTTTAATTGCACTATTGGAACTATTGAAAATGCATATTAATGAACTATTGAAAATGCATATTAATAAACTTATTACCCTAACTCATAAAAAGCACATCTTAATATTGTATATTACTCAAGATCCATTCCTTTGCACATATTCAAAAACAGAAAAACTCTTTGGACTAAAAATACAAAACAATTAAAAATTTTTTTAATATTTATTTATTGTTGAGTGACAACATTATTTATTGTTGAGAGTGACAGTGTGAGCAGGGAAGGGGCAGAGAGAGAGGGAGACACAAAATCTGAAACAGGCTGTAGGCTCTGAGCTGTCAGCACAGACCCCGATGCGGGGCTCGAACCCATGAACCGTGAGACCATGACCTGAGCCAAAGTCGGATGCTTAACCAACTGAGCCACTCAGGCGCCCCTAAAAATACAAAATGTGCACATAAAATAATAATTACATTGTATTTTACCCTGCTTTTTTATACAATAGATTGCAAACAGCACTGTATGTCAGTAAATCTAAAGAAAATATTATAATTTGCATGGCTTAATATAGCTTTTTATGGATGTAGCATAATTATTCATTGGGAATTTAGGTTATTCCCAATTTAATTTTTTAAATAATGCCATGGTGGAAGACACACACACACGCACACACGCGCCTGCTCACACACACAGAAGCATGCATACACCCATAAAGCTTTGTGGGCTTTTCTGATTATTTCATTGGAATAAATTCCTACAGGTAAATTTGTGAGATTAATAGGTATGCACACTTTTTTTTTTTACATTTGGAAATATAACTAATTTAAACTTACAGAAACCTGGCAAAAATAATACACAGATTTCCCCAACCCCTCTCACCCAGCTTCCTTTAAAATTAATGTAGTGTAACCATAGCACACTTAACAAAACCAGAAAATTGCATTGGTAGGAAACTATTATCTAAACTGCAGACCTTAACTGAATCTTTCCAGTTTTCTCTTTCATTTTTCTGTGCTAAGAAAATGCACAGAAAATGAAATGTATGGGCTCCCACATTACATTTAGTTATTTCTCTTTAGCATGTTCCAGTCTGTGACAGTTCCTCCGTCTTTTCCTGTCTCTCATCATTTTGACCCTTTTGAAGAATACTGGTCAGTTATTTTGTAGAATGTTCCTCAATTTAGGTTTGTCTGAGGTTTTCCTGTGACTTGGATGAAGTTACACATTTTTGGCAAGAATATGGGAGAAATCACGTTGCATCCCTCACAGTGCATAGGACCAGGGGTTTTGTGATGTCCTCAGGTGTTATCACTGGTGATGTTATCCACCCTGAACATGTGCATGTCATGGTGCTTGCTGTGTTTCTCCACTGTAAATCTGCTATATTTACCTTTGTAATTTATAACTGTCTTGGAGGAGAAACTGAGATTATGCAAATCTTCTATTTCTCCTCATTTTTTGCCCACGAGTTTTAGCATCCACTTGTGAATCTTGTCTGCAACAATCATTACAATGGCATTTACCCAGTGGTGATTTTTCTAATTTCTTTTCCCTTTAGATTCATGCTACACATTTTAAATAACTTGTTTTTATTCTTAATTGTGGAATGCTCCAGAAGTAAAATATTCAAAAGAACAGTAAAACAATTATCTCTGCATTTCCCAACCTGATTTAATACACTGGTAACATTTGGAACATTAGCTTTAGATCTCTTATTTTTGCACATGTTTTTTGTTTTGATATTTCTTTAGACATAAAACATAATGGATATGGGTAAGTTCCCTTCTGTCCCTTTACTCTCCTTACCTCTCTGGGAAGTTGGCATTTATCCATTGCATGCATTTTTAATTACATATGTGCATATATATTTGATCACAAATATTGTAAAATATTATGCATATCAAAATTTTATCTAAACCATATCATACATATAAAGCTAAATATACTTTCTCTATTTGCTTTTTACCTGTTAATATTATCATTATTTTTTTAGATTTATCAGTGTTGATACATATAGATCTAGTTCATTCATTTTAACTGCTGAATAATATTTCATATGTTCTAGGAAATATGCTTAAGATTCAACATTTATTCAAATAATTTATTGAGCAGTTATGATGGGGCCAGCAAATGTTCTATTCTCTGACTTTAGAGAGTATCCATTAACGAGAAAGAAGATTTACATTTTAGGACAAATATTGTGGTGTAATAGCAAAAACTTGAAACCATGAAAACTTCTTAACTTAATCATGTGTTATATTTTCACCAAAAAGAAAAAAAAAAAGCTGGTCCAATATGTGAAGTGATGGATGTGTTAACTTGATGAGGAGAGTCCTTTCACAATATAGACATATATCAAATCAAGTTGTACACTTTTTTTTTTTAATTTTTTTTCAACGTTTTTATTTATTTTTGGGACAGAGAGAGACAGAGCATGAACAGGGGAGGGGCAGAGAGAGAGGGAGACACAGAATCGGAAACAGGCTCCAGGCTCCGAGCCATCAGCCCAGAGCCTGACGCGGGGCTCAAACTCACGGACCGCGAGATCGTGACCTGGCTGAAGTCGGATGCTTAACTGACTGCACCACCCAGGCGCCCCAAGTTGTACACTTTAAATACTTACAATTTTTATTTGTTAATTATGCCTCAGTAAAGCTTAAAAATAATGTTATGTCTCATTCATTCATTTATATAATCTACAAATCCATACTTATCATCTGTTGTAGGCACTAGGGATATAATGTGCTTTCCTTAAGAAGCTTATAGTCTAGAAGAAAGATATAAACTTGTGACTAGTAATATATTTGTCTAAATGCTATAATTGGCATCTTTCCAGTTATCGTGAATTCAGAAAACAGGCAGTGATCATCAGATTTTTCTTAAGGAGAAACTAACTAGACTTCACAGAGGAAGTGATAATTACCAAATTGTAAATATTGGAAAGTAGCTCTCAGTTTGGTTGGGCTTTCAGAAGAAAATTTTAAAAAAAGGTATTAGTAGAAGTAATGAGGAGAGACACATACAGTTAAATTTAAAGGCACATAATCTGAAATGAATGCATGAGACGGCAGGTATGTAGTGGGAAGGGTATTGTAGAATCAGGAAATAATACTGAAGTACAACACATATAGAAGCCATATCTAGAAGGGACTTTCAGCTATTGTAGTTCCCTCACGGCAGCTAACTGTGAGTGTCCTCAAGGAGGATAACTCTGGGTGAAACCTGGCTTGGCTCTTCTTTAACCGTGTGATCATGGGCAATTCACTTTCTCACTAAGTCTTGGTTCTTTCATCTCTAATATTGGAACACTACTACTGGGTTCAAATGGATGCTATGAGGGTATAATAGATGTGACTAAACCCCATGCATAGCCCATAGTACATTATCATAAATATTAAAGCTGTCATTGCTATATTTGCATGCTGGGTTTAATTTTTTCCTATCAACATGAGGAAGTCCTTACAGTTATTTTAAGCAGTAAAATAATTACCTTTTAGAATGTTGGGATGGGGTAATAGTTTATTTTTTCATTTTGAGTTTAATAGAAAAAATGATTTCTTTTTTTTATCCATTGCCTTACATATTTATGTTTTTTGTTTATTTGTTGGTAAGAACACTTAAGTTCTACTCTGAGAAAATTTCTGCTTTACAATACAGTATATCAACTGTAGTCACCCATGTTATACGTAAATCCTCACACCTTTTCATTTCACAGCTTTAAAAAAAAAGTTTTCATCCTTTTACCAACCTCTCCTTACTTTCCCCACATCCAGCCCCTGGCAACACTTTTTTACTCTGTTTCTATGAATTTGAGGTTTTTTTTAGAATCCGCTTTTTTTTTTAAGACTCTACTTATAAATGTTACCATACAGACTTTGTCTTTTTCTGTCTGGCTCATTTCATTTAGCATAATCCTTTAAGGTCCATCCACATTGTCATAAATGGCCGGATTCTCTCTTTCTCATGGCTGAGTAATATTCCATTGTGTTTATACATACCACATTTTCTTTATCTATTCATCTATTGATGAACACAGGTTGTTTTGGTATCTCGGCTATTGTGATTGATGCTGCAGAGAACATGTGAGTACAGATATCTTTTCCATATCCTCTTCTCTTTTCTTTAGGTTACAAACCCAGAAGTGGGATTGCTGAATCAAAGAGTAGTTCTATGTTTAATTTTTTAGGAGCTACATACTGTTTTCCATAGTGGCTGCACCCATTTACATTTCTGAAATTACTGTTTTTTCAAAAAAAAATGTTTATTTATTCATTTTTGAGAGAGAGTGTGGGGAGGAGAAGCAGAGAGAAAGGGAGAGAGAATCCCAAGCAGGCTCTAGGCTGGCAGTGCAGAATGCAATGCAGGGTTCAACCCACAACCCTCGGATCCCACAGCCCTGGGATCGTGACCTGAGTTGAAAGCAAGAGTCAGACACTCAACCATCTGAGCTACCCAGGCACCCCTGAAATGATCACATTCTTAATTTAAGACAGAACAGTATTGTAGCAATTTGGGTAATGACTTGAAGGGACTTAAGAGACAGTAAGACTTCTTATGAGAGTGTTACATTTGTTGAGTATGTAGAGGGTAATGAGGTAAAATTTTTTAATACATTGTTTGTATTAGTTTCTTAGGGACGTTGTAAAAGAGTACCATATGCTGGGTGGCATAGACAACCAGAAATTTATTTTCTCACAGTTCTGGAGGTCAGAAATCTGAAATCAAGATGCCAAGAAAGTCCCACTCCCTCTGAAGGTGCTCCCTCTAGGTTGTCGTAGTTCTTTGGTTTGTAGCAAGAAAACTCCAATATACTTATGGCATTCTCCCTATATCAATGTCTGTCTTTCACATGGCTTCCTTTAATGACACCAGCCATATTGGATTAGGGACCCACTCTACTGCAGTATGACCTCTTCTTAACTGATTGTGTCTGCAACAACCCTATTTCTAAATAACACCACATTCTGAAGTGCTGGGGGTTAGGACTTCAACATATGAAATTAGGAAGACACAATTCAACCCATAACATTGTTTTTTCTAACCTTAGGGTCACATGATTCTTTCTAGGTGTTTCCCAGGATTATGGTAATGATTATGTGTGAGAATTCATAACTAATTTTTAGTTATAATGTTAGCTTTGTAATAGAATCAATTGTCTCAGCTCATTGTCGCTATTCAAAAACAAGCATCATCATTCAAATACTGGGCAAGTGTAGGGTGGTATCCATAACTTCTATTTATTGATACATGTAGTTCTTGGATCAAGTAGTTTAAAATTAAGTGGTGTCAGGTTTTAATAAAACAAAATACAAAATTTTGTTTGTGATATGATTAAAACTATGTCGGGAATATGCATATGTGTATGCATGTATGAAATTTAACATGCTAAAAAGAAATGTTATTTTTATTATGATACTAAGATTATGATTTTTTTCAAATTATCTTTTTGTTGATTTTTCTTATAAATAGGCAAAAGCAGATAAATCCAAAATATCAGCTGATTTATTAAACCTGATAGTTTTGACTCAGATCTTGATTTCTATGCATTGAAAGCTATCATCATTATTCTGAGCACATAGAAGAAGCTTAGAAAATGCTTGGTGTTGTGATGTGACTATTAATTCTACACCTCAGATGTAACATGGAAAGTGAGTAGAGTACAGAGTTATTTTACTGCATCCATTTCATTTTTTTTAAATTTTTAAATTTTTTAATTTTATTTTTATTTTTTAAAATTTACATCCAAATTAGTTAGCACATAGTGAAACAATGATTTCAGGAGTAGATTCCTTAATGCCCCGTACCCATTTAGCCCATCCCTCCTCCCACAACCCTTCCAGTAACCCTAGTTTGTTCTCCATATTTATGAGTCTCTTCTGTTTTGTCCCCTCCCTGTTTTTATATTATTTTTGTTTCCCTTCCCTTATGTTCATCTGTTTTTTATCTTAAAGTCCTCATATGAGTGAACTCATATGATTTTTGTCTTTCTCTGACTAATTTGACTTAGCATAATACCCTCCAGTTCCATCCACATAGTTGCAAATGGCAAGATTTCATTCTTTTTATTGCTGAGTAATACTCCATTGTATATATATACTACATCTTCTTTATCCATTCATCCATCTGTGGACATTTGGGCTCTTTCCATACTTTGACTATTGTTGATGGTACTGCTATAAACATGGGGGTGCATGTGTCCCTTCGAAACAGCACACCTGTATCCCTTGGATAAATACCTAGTAGTGCAATTACTGGGTCATAAGGTAGTTCTATTTTTAGTTTTCAAGGTGGCTGCACCAGCTTGCATTCCCACCAGCAGTGCAAAAGAGATCCTCTTTCTCCACATCCTCACCAACATCTGTTGTTGCCTGAGTTGTTAATGTTAGCCATTCTGACAGGTGTAAGGTGGTATCTCATTGTGGTTTTGATTTGTATTTCCCTGAGGATGAGTGATGTTGAGCATTTCATTTTTATTTTAACTATTGGCCCATTTCTTGATCCTGAAAGCCATAAAGTTTAAATTTCCTTAGTTCATTTTAACTAAGAGTAAGGATGAAAAAGTGATATGCACCTCATTCATTTACAGGAGGATTATAAAGTATCATGGCAGATTCTTTTTTCTGGAAAAGGAATTTTTTGACTCAAAAAAAAAATACAGTGCTTTTTGAGTGTGATGAGATGAGAAATAGATGTATGCCGTTTGTTAATTATGAGTTATTTGTGATATTTTCAGAAATCCCATAAGTAACTCAATTTAAAATTAAAACATGGACAAAGTATACAAAGTTATTTTGGAAACAAAATGTCATTACTGAAGGTGTACTTTTTCATATCCCGAACTAATAAATAGTTCAGAAAGTCCTTTGCATATTTATCAAAATGTCATCTTCAGGTACTGGGTTGGAAAATTAGTAACTGCTGGAGTGTGTGACTGTTGAAAGGTGTTACTATATGCAGAGGCCTAAGTTTTTAGCTTCTGGCATAAAGCAAAGATGTTAATCATAAATGTCGAGATTTAAAATGCCAGAAGTTCTAAGCATAAAAATAAAGGCCAAGAGTTAAGCATCTATTGTACTGTAAATCCCAATGTACAAAAAGAAAACACAGTACTCTAAAAGTGCTCAAACTTACAGTATTTACTATAATAGCTAAGAATGCCATAAATAGCAAACAGCTTTATAGAGTATAATGGCAGATTCCTTAATTTTATTCTTAGAGGATGGCTTGCCTTGGCTTTTTAAATTGTCTGAGGGATGGTGTGGTGTTAGTTCATGCTTCACACCTATACCACTTGTTCTTTTAGTTTTTTAATGTTTCTTTTGGCGGGGGGGAGCGGGGGAGGGGCAGAAAGAGCGGAAGACACAGACTCCGAACCAGGTTCTAGGCTCTGAGCTGTCAGCACAGAGCTTGACATGGGGCTCAAACCCACGAACCGTGAGATCAAGACCTGGGCCAAAGTTGGATGCTTAACCGACTGAGCCACCCAGGCTCCCCTATACCATTTATTCTTAAATACATATGTGACTGTTAATATGTTTGGGAAAATATAATTTTGCTTCCCTGACAAAATTCTTTGCAAGTAGAAGCACTAGCACAAAACCTCTAATGGAATAATGTGGGATTGGACAACTTACCTTAACAGAAGCACGTTGGAAGAGAGAAGATCTAAGACATGCCTCCATGCTTCACTATATTTGTAACAATATTTCTCATGCCACTTTACATTTGACGTTTTGCTCAATTTCCCAATACTTTCACATATACTTTACTCATTTGTTCCTCCCCATGATGCAGATGAAATAGGTAGGAAATCCCATTTGATAGGTGAGGAAACTGAGCCTCTGGTTTTTCTAGTATCTGATCCAAGGGCAAGCACTAGCTAATGCTTGAAAGATTGGGAGTAGAGAATGGGTCTTCTAGAGGGCAGTGCTCGACTATAGAGTATTGTAGATAAAATGATATTTTAAATGCAGAACAGCAGAGTTCAAACAAGAAAGAATTTGTTTAGAGCTGTGAAGTTGTACTGGTCTTTATGGTTTTAGCAGATTAACATTTGAGATTTATAGGCTGCCTTTCCTCCAAAGAGAATAGAGGCATTTTTCAAGTATTATTAATGTATACCTGTGAGATAGCACAGAGTGTCTATGATGGTGAATAAAGACGACCCAAACACTTAAGTGACCTGCATAAAGTCTCTGTTTACAGAAGGGTCTGTTCTAATGCCTGATGATGTAGAAATCCTTGGACAGGTGAAGGTTAAATCCTGGCTAAATTCTCCATGGCTTTGGACAAATTTAACTTCTGAGAGCCTCTGTGCTTCATTGTACAATTGGGTGTTGCTGATACCTCTTGGACAGAGTTGACCTAATGATTAAATGGGAGAACACGTGTAAATTGCCAAACAGAGGCCTGACACATTTGAGAAGACATATTTCTTCTCTCTCTCTCTCTCCTTTCCCTACCGCCTAATACACTATTATTTCAGCTTATGTTATGTTACTTCAATAAAACCTAGTTACTATTTACCTCATTACCATATGTATAAGTATTTTGTAGTTTTATTCTAGAGTTTAAACACCTTTTATAGTGTACCTCTTTCAACTGTATTGTTTTATTACCCTTGCTGAAAAGTAGAGGTCAATGCCACTATATAACAGCACAAATGGTTATGTATTACTCATTATTCAGGGGACATTTTTAGAAGGAGGCAGACGGGTAGGGACTGACTTTAGGTTTTGCTGGTTTTATCCTTGTCAATAAAGAATTGATATCTCAGAATAAAAGAATTTGAAATGACTGAGTTATATTTTTAAGAATTGTTATGGTATGACATGGGAGCTGGTTGTGATAAAGGTGTTTTTTTTTTAAGGATTAAATGGAGATTTTAGGAAATCTAATGTGTAATTCAAAGATTTACATTATCAGTTTCATTTTTTTCTCTTATGACTAATATAGAATAACTGTACATGATCAAAATGGCATTATCTTGTAGCTATGAAATGCACCCCTGGGTAATTGAGAAAAATAAGATGCTGAAAACACATAATGGCCAGTCAGATTGTGAAGAATGTCTCCAAATACAGTGATTTCAGTGATTCATATTGAGTCATTCCTTTGTCAATAATTAGGTACCAGTGCTAGTTAACTCCTGATGCCACCTTTAGCATACAATGATGTATCATATCATCCACATAGAGGAAGATAATATCTTCCCAATTGCTATGGTAGATCCTTGTGCATTTATTCTAAAAGCAGTATCAGAGCATTAGGGTATACGTTAAGAGAAAAGGCATTAAAATAAGTCTGTTTTACTCTTTTTGAAATACTGGTCTGGTTTGTCAAGTTAGCATACCTATTAATGATTTTTGCAATAATATTAAACTAAAACGTTTTCAGAAAAGGAAAGGAGTATCAAGCATGGTGCCAACTATCTTACCTGCATTATTGTATTCAGTTCTTAGAAGAACCCTGTAAACTCAATAGTATTATCTCACTTGACACATGAGGAAACTGGAGCTTGGACAGGATAAACCCTTGTTAATGTCACATAACCAGTTAGTTAGACATCAGAATGCAATCTCTATCTGACTATGATATCCCTTATTTATTGTTGTTGTTTCTCAGTAACATGCAGTCAGTCAATGATCATTAGTATCTGGAGACCTATGTTAAGCTGCTAAAGTTTTGTTTCATTTTCTGGAGTAACAAGAGGTGAATGAAAAGTATACAAAATAACAAACTTTTTGTGGCAGATTTCTGTAAAATATGAAAGAAAATATAAACACAATCAATAGCAGAATGGTCATATCTGAAATTTACTTATTTCACATATGAATTACTACTCATTGTATCAAACATATTAATCGATTCCTTATTTTGTACCAAGAATTATGCATTTGTATTATTATCCCAGTTTTACAGATGAGGCAGCTGATGCCTGGGGAGTTTAAATAACTTATTGAAGGTGACAAAGCTTTGGAAAAGCTAAAAATTGAGTAATGTCTGAATGACTACAAAGTCTTTGCACTTAGTCACTATATTATATCTTGGGCTGAAGAGGGCTTTGCACTTAGTCACTATATTATATCTTGGGCTGTAGGGAAAAAAAAAAAACATGGTAAATTTTGGACATGTCATTCAATACTGTAGGTATTGAATGTAGACATTACAATGTAGACATTACTCAAAAAATTGAGTAATGTCTGAATGACTACAAAGTCTTTGCACTTAGTCACTATATTATATCTTGGGCTGAAGAGGACTTTGCACTTAGTCACTATATTATATCTTGGGCTGTAGGGAAAAAAAAAACATCGTAAATTTTGGACATGTCATTCAATACTGTAGGAAAATGTGTTAAAGAAATAAAAGACTATCCTTTCAGAAATGAATGGGTAACTCTGCATCTGCATAAGATACCATTACTGGTGAGTTAACTAGGACAATAGTATATTAAGGATTTAAGCTCATTAATTATTAGAATAGCTTTTAAAATTTCTAGTATAAAGACCATTTCTAAAGTTATTTTTTTCCATTTTAAGTTAAATAAGACAGAATAAGAGAATTTAGAGGGTACCAGTTGGGATGAGACACAGGTTCGTAAACTTGGAGAAAATGATCCAGATTAGGATAGATTTTCTGACTCCCAGGAATCTGCAAGGTAATAGGGATTTGAGATGTGCCTTATTATTATAAAAAACTATTTTTCCATGGTTTTGCATGATGATTAAATTTATTTGTTTTTTACTCAAATTCAATCAACATGGTAGCATTGTTTTCTCCATGCTGACTAAAGGAGCTCTTCTTTTTTTAATCATATATGTATGTATGTATTTTCATGTATTTATTATTAAAAAAATTAAATTGTGGTGGGAAAACAGTAATATAAAATTACCATCTTGCCAAGACCAGAATTTTTGATCAGCACATATATACCTTTTATTTTTTTAATTCAAGTAGGTTAACATATAGGTTAGTCTTGGCTTCAGGAGTAGAACCCAGTGATTCATCTCTTACAGATGACACCCAGAGCTCATCCCCAAAACGTGCCCTCTTTAATGCCTGTCTCTCATTTAACCCATCCCCCCACATACCTCCCCTCCAGCAACTCTCCGTTTGTTCTATTTAAGAGTCTCTTATGGTTTGCCTCCTCTCTGTTTTTACCTTATTTTTCCTTCCCTTCCTCCATATTATCTGCTCTGTTTCTCAAATTCCACATATGAGTGAAATCTTATGATATCTATCTTTCTCTGAATTATTTCGCTTAGCATAATACCCTCTAATTCCATCCATGTTGTTGCAAATGGCAAGATTTCATTCTTTTTCATTGCCGAATAGTGTTTCATTGATTATATATACCACATCTTCTTTATCCATAAGTCAGTGGACATTTGGGCTCTTTCCAGAATTTGGCTATTGTCAATAGTGCTGCTATAAACATTGGGGTACATGTGCCCCTTCAAATAATCATTTTGTATCCTTTGGATAAATACCTAGTAGTGCAGTTGCTGGGTTGTAGGGCAGCTGTATTTTTAATTTTTTGAGGAGCCTCCATACTGTTTTCCAGAGTGGCTACACCACTTTGCGTTCCCATCAACAGTGCAAAAGGGTTTCCCTTTCTCTGAATCTTTGCCAACATCTGTTGTTGCCTGAGTTGTCGTTTTGATTTGTATTTCCCTGATAATGAGTGATGTTGAACAATTTTTCAAGTATACCTTTAATGTGTAAAATACATTAATTATTTATATGGTCTTTGTTAGTCTTTAAGAATAATACGGTTTTAGATTTGGTATAAAGGAGTAGAGGAGTAAATGGGAAGAAATCCTGATGGAAATGGTTGTACTGATGTCCATGTGGATCTTTCTTAATGAAATATTTTTATTCTAACATGGATAAATATCAACAGAATACCTTTTTTTGGTCATTTTTGGTCTTCTAAGTAGCTGATTTGCAAAATGCCAGAATCTCAGGCTCATTTCATTGCACATACATCTCCCAATTGACCACTCAGCCCAATCTGTCTCTAGACCTGATTATTTTAATACATTTAGGAGCTTCAAGTACAGATGTAAACTGAGAAACTTATTAGAACAAATAAACAACAACAAAAAAAGCTCCAGTAAATTCTTACATAGAAGAACTCTGAAAATCAAGTCATTGTAAATAAGAAAAAAGTGGTTGTAGGTAGGGAGGTATCACTTTACCTAATAGTTTTTAACCAATTATTTTATTCTTGGTGGCTGCTAGTACTTTATTAACTACCATTTACTGATGTCAGGAGCCAAGCTAGATATTTTATAAATGTCTAATTTAATATTTGCCAAAACATTTGGGGTTGGTGTGTACATGGAAAAGATTAATTAACTTGTCCAAGATTACATAGGTTGGGATTGACCCTGAGCTTGCCTGATGCAAAAGCCTATGATCTTTTCTACTATGCCATCATACAGTGTGCTAAAAGATATAGCAATGGTACCATGGCATACTACTCAGAAATAAAAAAGTAATGAATTATCTGTGTGCTCAACAACTTCCATGAAACTCAAAAGAATGATGCTGAATGGGGAAAAAAGAAGCCAATCCCAAAAATTACATACTACATTATTCCATTTATGTAAAACTGACAAATTGTAATATGACAAAACTATTGAAATGAGAACAGATTAATGGTTGCTAAGGGTTAGGGAGGGAGCAGATGTGGGAAAAGGCAAGAGGGAAGTGGATGTGGTTAAAAAAGAGCAACACAAGGGGTCATGATTTCATTGATGAAATTCAGAATCTTGACTCTGCTATAGGATACATGAACCTGTAAATGTGATAAAAGTGCATAGAACTACACACACACACACACACACACACACACACACTAACAACACCCACATATTCCCATGTACAAACATACACACATACACAGAAATATAAGTAAACTGGAGAAATCTGAATAAAGTCAGTGGATTGTACCAATGTCAATATCCTGGTTGTGATATCTGCTATAGTTTTGCAAGATGTTACCATAAGGGAAACTGCATAAAGGGTAAGTGGGCTCTTTCTCAACATTTCTTTCAATTGCACATGAATCTACAATTATCTAAAAAAAAGGAAGTTGGATTTTACAAAGGATAGCAAAGGGAACCTAGAAAGAGAAACTTTCAGTGAGTTTTGGGGCTTGATGGTCTTCCCTTCTTTCAGAACAGCCAGAGAGCTGGGGTAGTGATGCTTTTGACAGATTGTATGATCTGAGCAGGCTAACAGGCAGATCAACAGGACTGAGCATAAACAGGGTGCAGATGGAAACTGGAACTAACAGTAAGGCCTGACAGTGGGTCCAGAGCCCTGCTCCAATCAGTACAGAGTCCAAATCAGTACAAATCCTGTGTAAAGAATTTTAGCCAGTCTACCCTTCCTGGGCCTTTGCAATGGCCATTCAGCCCCCAATAATTGCTAAAGTATAGAAAATACACATGCTGTCTTTTCCAGTTAATATAACATTTTTGTGTGTTTTTTTTAGATAAAGGTAACACATTAAATGTATAACTGATTTTGTGTATATATTTTTCACATAAATTTACATATTACAAAATTCATTTAATTCACAAAAGATTTTTATTTTTATTTTATATAGTAGTTACTATAAACTGAGATATTAAATGAAGATCCATCCTTAGATTTAAGAATGCCTAAATGTTCACCACACATCTCAACATACTCCAAACAAAGCAACTGTTCTGCTTTCTTATGATTTATTTGTTTTCATGTGTTTCTCCTAACTAGACATTGAGTCCTAGAGTTGTGAAACAGTTCTTCACTTGTTTGTGTCTCTCTTCTTCTTTTTATCCTAGGCCCAAATGTCTAGCATAATATCATGCAAATAATGACACTTAATTAATGTCTGCTGAAATAATTTAAAAGTGAATTAGAAGAGGTCAGGTGAAATTTCCAGGGAGGAGGAATCCTACAGAATCAGAACTAAAAGACCTGAAACTCCAAGAAAGAATATTTTGTTAGCCATCAAACAAGGACTTGGTTGAGGGACTAGCGCAAGGTGTATAGATGTCCAGCCAACTGTAGAGTGAAGGCAGCTGACGGACATCAAGGCCAGAAGGGTGATCTGGAGACCAAGGTTCACACCTAACTATACAAATAGGAAGCCAGCAAATGATGTAGAATACTGTCTTGCACCAGGTCTAAAGATAGTGCCATCTTACATCTGCTGGAGCTAGATGCTGGAATATTTTTCTGACATCCAGGCTAGTCCAGAAGCATGTACAACATTTAAGCTTTACTTGCATGTAACTCCACGTACCTCATAATTCTTTTTGTCTGCTTTCATTGCTTCATTTTCATTTGCCTTAATTTATTAATAAATTTATCATTTTAAGTCTTCAAGTTGCTGATAAATTGAAAAGAGAAGTTAATTTTGACTTCCTTAGCAACATTGTTTTTTGTTTTGACCCAGGACAGTTGCTTCACAGATGGACAGAAATATTGTTGCCCATAGACCACCATATAGATTTGATAACTGTATAACTGGTGCATAAAAATTATGGATTCTGAATATATGTTCTTCAAAAATTAATGTAGATAGATAGAAATATATATGGACGCATAAATATTTAGATACATGGGAAAAAAGAACTACTGTAAATGGACAATTTTACTATCAGCCAGACACTGTATGCTAACCATTCACATAATCTTCCTAACAATTGTCCCTTCATTGAGTATTAATGTCCACACTTGTTAGGTACGGAAATTGAACTTTGGAAACATTAATTGACTGAAAGTCATACACAAATACTTGAGATGGGGTTAAATTTGATGGCTGACTACAGAACCCTGTTCATTCGGTAACAGTAAGTGTTTTTAACTCCACCCCTGCCCCCAAAGACCTAGGGTGGTATAATTTAATTTTCAGTTATCTACAGATTCTGGTGCAATTTTTTTTATTTATGTCCCATTCTGTAAGTGGAATTGTGTATTTGTAATTTCCTCAGTTTGTCCCTTATCTTTCTGTATGTGGAAGCAATTATGATATCAGCTATTGAAACAGTTTCTGAATTGAAATACAATATGTCTAGTCAACCTGAGTGCCCACAGACCTTTAATGTGACAAGAGCAGTTCATTCTATTAAAAATCTGATATATTATCCAACAAACATATACTAAATGCCTACTCTTTATCAGTACTTTTCCCATATATTGGGGAAACTGAGATGAAAATGACATGGTTCCTTCCTCTTAAGGAACCTGGTAGGAGGGATATATAAGAAAGAATAATTGGGGTGCCTGGGTGGCTCAGTCAGTTAAGCGTCCGACTTCAGCTCAGGTCATGATCTCACAGTCTGTGGGTTCGAGCCCCGCCGTCGGTCTCTGTGCTGACGGCTCAGAGCCTGGAGCCTGCTTCCGATTCTGTGTCTCCCTCTCTCTCTGCTCCTCCCCTGCTCATGCTCTGTCTCTCTCTGTCGCAAAAATAAATAAAAAAAACATTTAAAAAAAAAAAAAGAAAGAATAACTACACAAAGTAATTAGCAATCTAGATAAAAGAAAAAGCCATTGGTTATACAAAGAAGAAGGAGCTTATCTTTGCTTAGTTATTATGAAACCATAGAAAAACTAGGGCAGACTTCACAAAGAAGGTAATTCTTGACCTATGAATTAAAGAAGTAGTAGAGATGTTAGGTGGAAAAAGTCTAGACTCATTCCAAATGAAAAGATCCATGCCATGGAGGTTGCAGGGATACTATAATAGTTCACCAGTCCTAACTATAGTGACAATAGATAAAGAAGTTGAGGGTGTGACTGAAAATGAGGCTTAGAGGGGTATGCTGAAGCTAGATTTTAAAGGGCCTTGTGCGCTAGCCAAGGGATTTAGTTTTCATTCTTGTGGTAATGAAAACCACTCATGGGCTAATTTTTTATCAGAAGAGTGATGTGGTCAGATATGAATTTCAAAACGGTCACATTAACAACATTGTGGAAAAAAAGATTAGACAAACTTAAAGGCAGAATACTTATTAGGGATCACAGACCTAATCTAGGTGAGAAATATTGGGGCCCTTCAACTAAGGCATTGTCAGAGAATTCGGAAAATTGGCAGATTTTCAAGATACGGTAAAACCTTGGATTGCGAGTAACTTGTTCTATGAGTGTTCCACGCGATGAGCAAACATTTCTAATAAGTTTTAACTTGCTAAAGGAGTGATATCTTGAAATACGAGTAGTACGTGACCCCAAATGTCACATGATCAAAACTGAGCCAATGGTGCTTAAAATTCTCTTTGCTATATGAGTGCTTTGGATTACAAGTATGTTTCCAGAATGAATTATGCTCACAAACCAAGGTTTTACTGTATTTAGGAGAATGTATTGTTTTATAACATGTTGGAGTTGAAAAGTCTGTAATAAATGGGTGGTTCCATTAAGTGGAAGAGGACATAGCTAAGTAGAGCAAGGGTTAGTTGAGAATTAAATAAGTTTGGCTTGTGTATGTTGTGAGTTTGAGAATACTCTGGAAACCACCAATGAGTACTGATCTCGTCTGTCAGTACAAAGATTTCCATTCTGCTATGTTATGTAGCCTAGTTGCAAATTATATACGATTAGATTTTAGAAGCAATGTAGAGTTGAGGAAAGATGAGTAGCAATTGAGTTTATTGAGGTTTTTGATTAGAGAAAAATATGATTTACCAGAGCTAGTAAAAAAGAATAAGAACAGGAAGAAACTGATAAATCAGCAGAAAACATACAGATCAGGGAATTAGAGTTTCCAGGATTTCAGAAAGAATAAGGGAATGAAAGAGCTGAAAATAGTTGAAAGTTTTTACAGGTACAACAATTCTGAGTCATAAGGAATCCTATAGAGTGGGGTTACTGACATGATTTAAGGATAAATGTTATTATAGGAGAAGAGATTTAAAAAAATGTGAGAACCTAAGAAATTAGATAGGCTATCTCCATGTATTGAAATCACTCAAAATTATTGCATGAGTTGGATTGAAGAGGGAGATTGTAAGCTGAGTTATATTTCTATGAATGTAGGTGGGTGATCTGAAGGTCAGTAGAAGAAACGATTGAAGGAAGGAGTAAAAGGATACTATAATAAAATATGTTGGCCTCAAGGAGGAAGGAATTTTTCAAGAGCAGATTAATTATATTCTTAAAGTTGAAGCCAGGAGCCAGGAAAATGCCTTACGTAGCCTCTGCATCTGAATTTGTAATCATTACACTATGAGAAACCAGCTGTACGAATACCATGACTAGACACTGACCATGGATGACTGAGACATAGAAACCTCCTCCCTGTCCTAAACAATGACACGCTTTATGACAGGGTTTCTTTGGAAAGTCTATGCTCCAGGAATAGTTATGGTTATAAGAAATCAGGACATGTTCTACAAAAGAGAAAATACTGGATTAATACTTTGAAGGTGCATAGGATGTTGGCCAGAGAAAAAAAGAAGGAGTTAGAGGGAAATACTTTGGAATAGCAGATATTTTGAGGCTAGAATGAAGGGAGAGGAGGATGGAAAGACTATCCTGTACGGAAAATGAGGTTTTAAAAGAGTTTTGTTTTTGTTTTTCCCTAGCAGGGTTATGACTTTTATGCTAATTTATATGAATATACCGCAGGTTTCTTAGAAATTTTACTTATATATTCCTCATTGATAAAATAATTTGTCTAAAAGTAACCTAGCATTGATTTGAAAAAGGAGATGTCATTTTAGGGATAATCAGAAATATACTTTTAGTATAAATCATCGCTGTCATAGTCCTAAAAACTCCTAAAAGTAAAAGCAAAGGTGAAAGGTTAATAATGTAATTTTTGGGTTACTTTTAAATATAATCATGAGTTTTTAGACTAATGTTCTCTGAACACTGAAGGTGGCAAATTTTTAAAATTCTAAGCAACTAAATTCATTTTAAATTCTAATTCTCTGAATGTCAAGTGGCAAGATGTATCAAGGTTGGGATCCTTGTGTTTGCTCAATCCCAGTTTATGACAATGATAGTATTCCAGCATACATTTGAAAGGTGTTAATGGCAAGTAATTGAAGGGGGGAATTGAAGGGGGGGCATTAGTTGACAATCCAGTCAGACTTCTGTCACTAGGGTAAGGGAACAAACTTTGGGGTTGAATAATATGTATATTATTTATTTTAGTTGTTGATCAGAAAATTCTTTGAAATATAAATGAACTTATATATATCATGCATGTTAAATATGTATGTCACATATATATTAAATATATATTATATGTTTATATTACATATACATTTGATATATATATCTCAAATATATATATTTGATATGTATAAATGATATACATTTGATATATATATATTTGATATATACATTTGATATATATAAGAATGTTCTGAACCAAGAACTGAAACAAATGCACCTTTTCTGGTTCCAACTTCAGCAATTTGATGCCTTGGAATTGGAAATTGAGACATGGGAAACTGGGCCAGATTTTCTTTCTGCTTCAAGCTACATTAAAAACAAAACAAAACAAAAACAACTAGAACAATTCATCTTAAAGATTGCCCATTTGCTTCATGTTAAAACAATATTTTTCAAGAAAATAATGTTTACCGGTAGAGATTTAAGCTACATATTTTCATTTGAAATTTGTTAGGCAATCAAATACATGATGACAGGATTGGCTGGTAACTGTATATGTTCAAACTACTCTCTCTTCAAACTGTCTGCAGCATTTTCTGTCCTGTGAGATGAGATAAGCAGAGGTTGTTTTATATGCTGAGCACTATTTTTTTTAATATGGTAAGGAAATAGAAACATGAAATGTTTGCTCCAAGACAAGGTAACAAAATGGCTTTATGGTCAGTGTTTGGATATGAAAGAGAAATAGAAGAAGATTGATGTTTTGATAGATAATAATTGACTCTTAGCTGTTCTCACTCTTCTAAAGCAAGGATGAATTTGCACTGATGCTTCCTTGCTGTCATTCTAAATAATATATTTCCGTGGCTCAAGCTGTTATCAGTAATTGTAAGTAGGTATTTTTGTGACAGTCAGTCATCTGGAGTCTGCATGATGAATCTGTCCTTGGCCTCTATAACCCTCCCTTGCTGATGTTTTGAGGTTTGCATCTCTGCACCCACCTCTCAGGGTGAGACCTGCATACTCTTTCTGGAACTGTTTTTATGGGTTACTCCCTGAATAAGAAGCATTTGAATGCTCTGATTAAGTGCTTTGTCTCTGGATGCAGAGTAACTACCCACTTGATGAATGATCAGAGCAAGTTATTTAAGCTCTACACCAGATTCCTACACAGAGAATGGGAATATTGACAGTAACCTATCTCACAAGGACATTGTCAAACTGAATGATCAGGCATGTAAAGCCCTCAGCACAGTGCTAATAAGTGCTCAATGAGTGTTCAATATTGTATTAACTATGATGTTTGGAAATTCCCTTAACTACTCCAGTTAACCTCCTTACTTCTAAAACTATTGTAAAGGATTCTGAGGTTTGTGAAATGAACTCACTAAGAATTGACAGACAGTGTAAGCCCTATTTAGTAGGAAAATGGACTATGAAGTTTGTTAGATCTGATTTGAACCTGACTATGCCATTTACTAGTGTTTGTGGGCAATTTGTTTAAACTTTCTTTAGTCATTATAGTGATAATAATAGTAATATCCACCTCATAGGGTTTTGAAAGAATTAGACAGGAGTGTGTATATATACCATTTCACACAGTGATTGATATAGAGAGTTCAAGAAATGATACCTTTTGTCATTATTAATATTATTTTGAAATTTTTCATTAAGTGATTCTGTTTATGAATTCGTCTCTTCCAACCTAGCATAACAATAGCTATTACTACATATGCCATGACTTTCCATATTTAAGAAATCATATCTCTTAAATTGCTGCCTGAGGTGTTAATGAATTATATACTGGAAAGTAATGGATGTTAAAACCTGAGGCTCATATCAAATTTAGATATCTCCTGGGGCGCCTGTGTGGCTCAGTTGGTTGAGCATCCAACTCGATTTCAGCTCAGGTTATGATCCCAGGGTCGTGAGATAGAGCCCTAAGGGTCGTGGGATTGAGCTCTGCATCAAGTTTTGTGGTGGGTATGGATCCTGCTTAAGATTCTTTCTCTCTCTTTCTCTCTCTCTCTCTCCCTCCCTCCCTCTCTCTCCCTCTGACCCTCTCCCTGCTCTCTCTCTCTCTCTAAAATAAAAAAAAAATAATAATTAAAAAATAGATATTTCTTTAGTTGAAAAAAATCTATCAAAGCTGTTGTAATTTAAGGAGCCTTCTCCACCATAATAGAATATTTAAAGATTTTTATTAAATTGTCATCTTGTATAAGTTGCTGTTCTTGCAACTGTTGACAGAGATTAAAGCTGTGCTTTTCATTACAGGGCATTCTGTATACTGCATGCATATTTGTGGTTAGTTTTACAAAAATAAATTTAAATGTTGCTTCCTTCCATTTAGTATTAATATGCAGCTGGCATGTATTTATAAATGATGTATAAGTAGCTATTTTTTGCTCCTTTTAAAATACAGAGATTTCATTTGATTTGCTTTTCTTTCATTTTTATCCCCTTGTGTCCTCAGTGGAAGAAATGATCATCCCTACAATTTCAAGTCCTCTTTCCCTTCCCCTTCTTTGGTTCCACATAACTTTCATACTGCTTCAGGCATTGTGTGTTTGAAAACACCATCCTTAGTGAGTGCTGGCCCTATCTTTCCAGGAAATAGAGTTAAAATTTCCCTCAGTCTGTGACATTTGAGGATATGGAATTAATTCCAGATGGGGTGGATCTCCCAGGGACAAGACAATAATTGTTGCTTGTAAAAGGTAAAGAATGAGAGAAAATACTGGATTTGATAACCTAGAGGTAGCAACTCAAAATAGTATTTCCTTGCCCTTTTTTCTCTCATTCCTTAATTTCATGGTAATGAAAAATTTTAATTACTTAACTTCCAGTTAATCACTTACTGTGAGCAAATATCTTATGCTTATTTACTCAGTCTTAGATCCTGTCCATACAGTTGAGACTTGGTAGATCCCTTTATTTGGTTGATGGGATCAAATAAAACAATACATATGAAGGCCCAGGAGAAACTGTAAAGTTGATAAGGGTATGTTGAGTATTATGCTTTGTACTTTGCAAATGTTTTCCAAGTTTAATCAGCATTTCAACCTTAAGAGATGCCTATGGGCACCATTTTGCAGATGAAGAAACAGAAGCTAAGGATGCAAGCAAGTAATTGTTTATAGAGTTTGAGATGGAGCAAGATCCAGATGATTCCAAAGCTGGGGGGTTTTATTTTTTAATCACAATATGCAAATATAAGATATTATTATTATTATTACTTAATTTTACATAACAAGAGTACCTTATTATACTCAGTGTGTTAAAATTCAAACCTGCCAAAACAGAAAATAATTTGGTGTGATTATTAGCTTTTCAAAAGAATTCTTTGCTTTGAAGATACAATAGTGTCTTTTTAAACAGAAATTTTTTTTTTCTAGTGCAATTAAGACCCAATTTGTATTTTAAGGATTTCATTCATGTACAGATTTCCAGCAACATGTGTTTTGGCTAGATCAATATGCCCCTCCCGGTCCTTTTCACTTTGAGTTCAGGAAATAGGTGAAGCACATTTAACAAAGATAAATGTGAAGGTTAAAAGTCAGATTTTACATAGTGTACACTCCATGTCTCCACAATGGTGTAAGTCTGAAGCATACCTGGGTGATAGGATGTGAAGGATGTTAATTGCCCTAATTTACTTATAGGCTATTAGCTTACCACACATCTGGGCCTTGAAGAACTAGACCAAAGGAAAATATAGTTGTGATGACCAAAGAACTCAACTTTTTTAATGTGTGGAAGTACTCCCATTAGATCCTTGAGCTCCGTGATGTCCCATGTAAAGCATGCTGGAAATGACAGTTACTAAATCAGGTTATTGTTTGATTCCTTGTTTGAAGATTCCCTATTGAGAATTTACATGAAGCCAATATGTCATGGAGAAAATATTTGAAATGTATAAGTTGGATGGAGTTTAACTGAATATTTATTCATCTCAATTCAGTGTTTTCCTGATCATAGTAGTTAAGATCATAACTAAGCTATTCTAAAACTTAATCGAATGAACAACGGAATGTTGTTTTAAAGTCTTCAAGGTAAATAACCTTGCCCTACATCTGATGATTCAGAAGTTACTATTTTTTAATAAAGTTCTTTTGAATTATAGATAATATATTATTTCATACTGATAGAACTTAATTTGTGTCACCATTTTAATCCTCTATGTCCCTGTATGGTGCCAAATGATTCTTTCCATGATGTTAGCCCTTATTATTAGACCATGCAAGGGCCTTTCTCTTTAATAATGGAAACTCATTTAATAATGTATGGTTTGTGTTACATAAAAGATAATTAGAGGATACCTTGTAGTTGCTTCAGTTGAAAATCAATTTAAATAAGTTGCTCCCAATATTATAATAGACACAAAATGAAGCTTATTGGTAATTACTAATTATGAGACAAAATCATTAAGAACCCCATGGACAAGGAGAGAACAGATTTGAATCATTTTTTTTTATGTGTAGTTAGGACATATTCCCAGGTTTTATGAGCTATGTGGGATGAGGTTATTAATACCTTATGAAAATTAAGTGCTAATCACATTTTAAATGCATCAATAATTTGAAGTGTCCTAAACACTATGGTAAAAATGCTCCCAAGATTCCTTCTCAACCATTTTTGAAACCTTAAGTTAATAGGTATCACTATCATCCCTCACTCCCTGCATAGAACATGGGCTACCAGGCAGATGCCAAATCTCAAGAAGAGAGGATATTAGGGCCCAATAATCAGAAATAGGCTGTGACTCAAGTCAGTGATTCAAAACGGTGAGCTCTAAGTTCATAGAGAAGGAAGATGGCAGTGTCAGATAAGAACCCAAATCCAGAAATTCAGAAAATCAACCTGAAAGTGTTGTATCTAGATAGGGTGATCACAGGTGCTTCCAAAGCAGAGACTGGGGCTTTTTCATCATGGGTTACCATGATGAGGTTTGATGTGAGCATGGACAGAGCATTTCCTATTTCTCAGCCTCAGATGTCATCATACGACTAAAATCTAATTTATACTCTTCTCAGTTGGTTGAGAAAAACAGAACCTGAACTCATGAGGTGTGTGTGTAGAGGAAGGGAGTACACTGTATCAAGCTATAAGAAGGTAAAAGGAAGAAGGAGGAAAAGAAGCATAGCAGATTCCAGCAATCGTTGAACATGCTCACTTTTGGAGGTGTCATCATCTAGCAAGTTATCTCCAAATTTTAAAACACTTTACAAAGAAATACATTGACTTAACCCAGGGCTGAAACTTGTTCTTTTGGTCACAGTATACAACTGATTTTTCACAGCATAACTCTGGAATAATACAGTGATAAGTGTGAAGCTGAAGAAATTTTAACTTATTCTTGCTGAATTCAGAGTTCTCTTAATATTGTACCATGATGAGGAAGTGAGCACCAAGTATTTGTCTGAAAAAACCCCCCAAAAAACAAAACAAAACAGAATAACCCCAACAGTATAATGAGTAAAAGTTCCTTCTACTTTCTCTCCTCCTTTATTCATTTCAAAAAAAGGTTTTTTAAACTTCACTTATATTTAATTTCACATTTCTTTAAGTCAGAATTACTGTATTGTTAAAATTTTTAAATTCAAATTATGGTCTCTGGTGATTTCCTAAGGATAGTTAATTTTTTGTTTTTACCACTATGTAAATTTCTGCAAACTTCTAATCAGAAGTGTGCTATTGCTTTATGCATTCTTCTCACAGCCTTTTAGATGAGATCAATAACCTCAATATCCTGCATGTAAATAGACAGTCAAGGACCTTGTATTAAATCTTAATGGTATGTGTGGTATAGTGATTTGTGTCTAGGATAGTGATTATTATGAGGGGTAAAGTGTGTAGCTCTGGGACAGTGGTAGTCTATGTATGTTGGGTCTGCTGTGATTACAAAGAAACTCCAAATGAAATCCACAATCAGGTTGTTTTCCTTGGATTCTGGATTTAACATTTTGCTTGTAGAACCATGATGAATTCTCCTGAAATAGTGGTTCTCAATATGATCAGATCCAATAGCTCATTTGTATAAAGTCTTTTGTAATGTACTTTTAATTATACTGAAATGAATTTAAGAGTTGATATTCTCTACCTACACATGCAAGTTTTAGAAATAATTCAATAATAATATATACTTTTATTATATAAATGTATGTGCATGGCTTCACTAGAAGATAGATCAAGTAGTTAGATGCTTATGCTTATACATAGAATTATTAAAATGGAAAGGCTAAAATGCAGACAGGTACAGGTATGCTGTGCTGGGGACTCAAATACCATGAACAGCTCTGCTGTCAGTCACCTGATTTTCCTATAAGCTAACTGAACTCTTGACAATATTCTAAAATGAAAATTTACCTGCATTTGTAAAATAGTTGTATTTTGGGAGAATGCATTTTTATGTTAAACTGAAAAAATAAAATGTTAAAATATTAATATGTAAAAAAGAGTCAAGTTATGGGCTTCAATGAATATACATAGTTTTCTCACTTGTATATGTCCAGCAAGGTACTTGAAAGATGTGTGAGATGTAGGATAATTCTTCGTTCTACAGGATTGCTCTTGAATGAAGAGCACCTAGCCAGTAGTGGCCAACAATCAATGAGAGCGCCTCCCAACTTAAACAAACAATGAAAACACAGGATAGCAGACACAACCACTGTAGCTGAGAACTGTTCCTCTATACCGGTGCACCAGGTTTTAAAATCTTGGTTAAGTTTCAAGAAATATTAATTTTTAAGAAGGGTCTAAAATAAAATAGAATGGTAGGAGATGTAAAATAAGTCATGCTAGCATCTAAAATGCCTGATATTGGGGACATTCTGCAATTTATACATAGACATGTATGTATTTGTTTGGGTTGTAGATCTAGACCAAATCTGAATGAGATACTGCTGGCCATGTGGCTTGACTTTTCAAAGCCCTTTTCTTCAGATGTTAAATGACACTACATGACATAGTGTTATGTGAACATGCTTTGTGAACTATTAAGCCAACTATGAATGTTAGCAATGCTCTTGTAGAGATTTCTTTAAATACTGACTCCTGAGAAGGCAATGTGATCCTCTTAATTCATTTGCTCTCCTGGGGTAGTAAGTTTAAGTAAGCTGAAAGAAAGTTAATGATTCATTAGGCTTTGGATCAGAAGGCTACTGTTTCCTTAGGACTTTGTCTTCCTCTGAGTACTGCATGGCTGGGCAGTAGAGAGCAACTAAAAGGTCATTTACATTTTCTTTTTAATCTTAGCAGTACACTGGAATCAAACAATCATAGCTATTTAGAGAGCCCTTTAGTTGTTTCAGTCATTAAAATAAAGCTCTTTATCGAACACTAAACATATGCCAGACACTACTTTATTAAAGATATTGCAGACAAGTCACGTGGTCAGGTTCTTACTCTAACTGGATGTATAAGAAAACTATTCTGCTGGTTAGAAATTAACTAAGTGTCCAATCTGTCCTAAACAGTCTTTTTAATCAGCATTTAGAATTAGTCTTCAAAATCTCATGGACACAATTCCTAATCTTTGAAACAAACTTTTCTTAAGGTCTTGTATCTCTTTAAAATGATGTCAGGGAATATTTGGTAAGGTGTAATATATGAGACATGGTGAAAGTTTAGTCTCCATGTCACTGTCCTGTTGTCTCATTTCATCCCTGCACCTTCTACTTGGGTTTACCAATTACTTATGATGGATATCTGCAGCTAGTGTAATTTATATATATTCTGCTCTGATAGATGTTGATCTGCTCTGCCTGGTTGCCTTGGCACTGTTTGGTTCCAAGAAAGTCAGATCCTAGGTTATACCCTGATTCACTTCCATACCCTGCTTTGGATTCCTGTATATTACCGTGGTGGACCACATAGCAGGCTTGTTGGTTCTCAGCTCAATATCTTGGCCTTCCGAGATTGTGCCTTTAATATGGCAAAACCAAACCCAAGAGCCTCTCTTTGCTTGACTACTTCTGTGTCCAAGGGTATGAGAGTTAGATGTATTATAGAACAGTATGTATTATAGCCCATGATGTGGCTTCCTCCCAAAGTTGTAGAGACTAGAGTAATGGTAGTCTGCTCTTAAGTTTACTCCTACTTACTTGATGCCCCTTCCTGTATTCAGACAAATCCGGGAAACTCAAGACACACATCTGCTGAAATAACTCTTCTACTTTCATTTCCTTCTTCCCAAACCTCTGTAAGGCAAAACAAAGAGAGTGGAATTTGGTTCTACAGTCTTTTCCTATTGGCCCTGCCAAGTCTGACCTTTGTTATTCTAAAAGAGGAGCCAAAGGAATTTTGACAATTATCTTTCAAGATAATGGCCGGGCTTGAGAGCCTCATATGTGCTGCAAAGTCATATTTTGAGTATCCAAAGCTGAATTTTATCTTGATTGTTTTTCTTTTTACATTCCATCTGTAACAAATTCGAATCCTCCCATATCACCTTGCCCCATTCATTTAGGTACTATAATAAAAAACTTGTTCTCAAAAATGTACACTAGAAAAGTACATTAATAATTTTCAAAACGTGTACCCCGTAAACTAAGAATTTGGGATACAGAGGTGGAAAGGGTAGATATGATCTCTACCCTTATTCTATTTTTGGAGAATGGGTACAAGATAAATAAATACAAATACAATAAATTACAATTTGTGTTACAAAAAATGTAAACAGAACGTTAAAGTGGGAAATAATTGTGAGGCTTAAAGAAATTGGGTGGCTCTATTCTTTTGACTATAGTTGAAGAAACTGAGACTTGGAACTTTCCAAATAGCAATCCTTTAGTTACTGTAAGAGTCATGAGTGAAGGCATGACTCTAGAATCCTTGCTGAGTGGACCCATAATAATAAAATAATGGTTCTGGCATGATTTCAAGTATTTTTATAAAATACTATGCTATAAAATACTCACCAAATCTCAGCTCCAATTAAACTAGGCTCCTGACCACCTGAATCCAGACTTACATATGCCATTCCTTTAAGCATTTTGTTTCTCATTCCTAGAATGTCATCTCATTTTATTTCTAGGCATTGTAATATTTTCCAGCTCAGAAACATCCTTATTTATGAATCCAACTCTGATTAACATATCTAACATATCTAAAAATAATCTCTTAGCTCTTGAAATCACCTCCTTTGGCATTTTTCACATTCTGCTTGCATTACAGTTCAATTTTCCACTGAATTGAAAACTTTTTGTGGTCCAAATACTATGTACTATAAATGTATATGGTGCTTTGAATACATAAAGTATATAATGAAAGCCCATGATTCTGATTCTAGATTCCATAGAAATCCCTAGTACATAAATGATTCAAGAACCTCACAATCTAATCTAATTAATAAAGGACATGGTTTCTGCTTCTGTTTACAGCAACATTGAATGCATGCAAGAATAAAAAGCACATTGAAGCATAAAAATAGATATGGGACTCATTTGGTATATGAGGAGATCTTAACCACGTGTGGTTAGTGAAGAAAGACAAAAATGGAAAGACTTGAGTTTAAACCACTTTTGAAGTATGAGCTGAGCAGTTTATGGTACTTTAGGTAAAGTGCCTTATGAGAAGCTGTAGAAATTGCAAAAGTTGTGGAAGGGTGAGCATTAGTTCTGTGTAGACTCTATTAAGTTGATATGCCTAATAAGTATTAGCTGGAGAATCCAGGGAGTGGCGGGTGGAAGCCTTGAAGCCTGTAATTAGGAGTCTTAATTACATTCAAAGGATAATCAGAAGCCATTGTCCACTCTGAGAAGGGGAACTTGAAATAACATTTAGGTAGTGCTCCTTCTCCTGTCCTTCACTCTCGCTCTTTTTCCATCTGTAAGAATTCTGTTCCTCTTTTTTCAACCTCTGTGTAGCTCATTTTTCCCTCAAGGATTAGTGCAGGTCTTTCTATCTCTGGAGGTTTTCTGATGATTCAAGCCAACACGTTCTTTCTCAAACTTTCGCTCTCTTCCTCATTCTCTCTCCCTCTCCATACCCTCTGTATTTATTGCATTCACTACAAAATTAGCACCCTTCTTAATTCTTTCTCCTTAATTATAAATTGAATTTTAAAAGATTTTTTGTCTTATGGTCTTATTCAATAGCCCAGAGATGTTCATGTACATATACGAAAAATAAGGTCCCTGAAGCCAAGATTTGTATATAATGTTTTTGTATGCTCTAAATAGCTAGATCTAGGTTTGTGGGTGTTTAATATGTATCTTTAACTTAAAGTGAGAGAACCTAAGACCCAAGTATCAACTCAAAGATAAATAAAGCTTAAGGATTAGAAGGGACCTTAGAGTCCTCTTCAGAACTTGTGTTGGGATCAAATATAAAATCAGTACTAATGGTTTGTATCACATTTTTCACCTTCAGGGGTATTATGTAGCTTGATCATATGCTAGACTCACCAAACTTGACTCTGAATATACTCCTCTGACCCAAAACAAAACTAAATGAAGCAACAACAATAAATACTCCCTCTAATGTTTTCACTATTGAAGATTTTTTGAAAGAGAGTTATTGACTTCTATGTAGTAACTTCAATGCAAGTTAAATATTCCCATTTGTGGAAGGACTTCGGTTATGCGAAAGCCAAGATTGTCAAGCACTGTACATATTTTTGTAATTGAATGCAGAATTACTTTTATTGCTTTTAGGTACACATAACAACTTGCATACTGTGGATTTAATATATCAGAAATTACTTGAATATTTTTCTGGAGGCAATAATCAGTAAATAACATTCAATGTACAAATAAAATTCAATATAATACCTATTATAACAAATTCTGGTATCAGTATGATTCCCTTTATATTTAGTTGTTAGAGACAGGAAATTCTCACTTAAAATGAACATGTTTTAAAGCCTTTTAGTGTTTGAAGAAGATTGTTCTGATAATAACCTTGTAGATGTCACTACATCACTTACTGGGGTACTCACTGTCTTTTCAGGTATAAAAGGAGTAAGCTATAAACTTATTTGGCAGTTATCACTTCTCAGTGCATGGAAGAAGTTCATTTTTACTCAATTATTTTTTTTAAAAAAAGAGCAATGATATATACTCACATTTGTAGCATAAGGATTAATTGACAATTATCTCTACAACCCCCAAATACCATGTGACTGCTGTATAATAAAGCAAGTGATCAGTTATGTCTTTGAAAATGTAAAATACTATATAAGTGCAAAATATGACTTTTTTCAATCACATTTTTCTGCAGTACAGAGGTAAGATTAGACTTATCAAATATCTGCAGCGGGTGTTGAAAATCCTTGGTAATATACTAGTTTAACTTTTATATTGAGTATTTCAGAAATGTGTTTGATAGCTGAGATTTGGAAGTGCAGAGAAAGCTACAGAGCCCTGAAGGCAAAGATGAGCTGCTTGAATTTAATATGAACTAAAATGATAATACTTATTCTTAAGAGCTAACTTTTTTTTTTTTTTTGCAAGATACTCAGAAGTCTTTAGCTGTATTACCTCTAATCCTCAGAATACATCTGTGAAGATGGTCTCTGTGAACAGGGTTAAATGCATTGGAAAGGACACGGATAGAAATAAAGAGGGGTCACTTTCCCATTAAGAGCTACTGTATGGAGTCAAAAGTACGTGCCTGATTCCAGAAAGAGCCGATTACACAAGTATCTTCTCTACCAGTGGGACAGTTCAATCAAATCAAATATCCTTGCTGTTTCGCGTGGTACAAATTTGTGGCCTAGAGAGTTTTGTTAGATGATTTCCTCAAGAATACACTGTAAATGAGAGTAAGAACAAGAGTTGTGACAAGCTGGCTAAGGAATATTTAAGGTATCTTAATATCTAAGGTAATTTTATAGAAAAATAATAGAGTGAGTGATTTGACATCTGGAAGCAGAATGAGATGAAATGTTGAGGATCTTGCACCATTGGAGGCAATATTTTGGATGATGATCAGACCATCTGTAGTCAGTCCTATTAAGGTCTGAGACTATGTTTTAATCATGAAATTCAAGGAGGAACTGAAATAAAATTTACCTATTATGGGAAATAAGTGCCATTATTGCAAATTCCTTCATAGACAGCTGAGTAGCATATATATGTAACTTGTCAGAGTAGAAAACAAAGGAGAATAATAGAGTATGTGGGAAAATGAAGACTAAATGACCCACCTACAAGTATTCAACTCCAATTTACATTTCATCAGAAAGGCAAACATCTGAAGGCCCAATTTCAGGCTGCAGGATTTTAGACTGAATCCTCTGATATATGTCAAAATGTTCACCAGAAATACTGACTATAATTAGCAAATAGCATTTGGTGGAAATTCTATACTATAAGCTCAAATTTGACCAATACTTCAAACACTATGTAGATAGTTACTTAAAACGTTGATATGTTTATCAATTAAGTGATCTATTTATTGAAGAGAATTTCCCTCTCTAAGTATCACATTGACAGCCTGATTATATTCATGTTTTATTAGAACTTTAACGCATATTAGACTTTACGCCTCTGAATTTTAGTAGCATGAATTAAAGAAAAATTTTCCCTCTTATACTAGCTGTATAACAGAATCACAATGTTTGGGGGGAGAAGATGGCATGGAAAGTAATGAACAAACCAAAAAAAGGAAAATATGGTTAGGAAGAATGAAAAAAAGTAACTTTCCCAAAAAGATTTTTCTTGAGCTTATATAGGGTCTCAGGAGTATTAGGAGCAAATATTTTTAGAGAAAGTTAAATATTTGGAGAAAAATTGGAGAAGATAAAAATGATTAGAAAACTATTAATATGGAGGTATAGTTTAATCCATGCTACAGAATGAAATTTGTAGAGAAACATAAAAGAACACACATTAAGAACAACACACTGGCAAGAATAGGAAAATAATGGGAAGAAAACAGCTCTTTTTTTTTTTTAATGTTTTTGTGTTTATTTTATTTTTGAGAAAGAGAGAAACAGAACACAAGCAGGAGAGGGGCAGACACAGAATCCGAAGCAGGCTCCAGGCTCTGAGCTGTCAGCACAGAGCCCGACGCGGGGCTTGAACCCACAAACCGTGAGTTCATGACCTGAGCTGAAATCGGCACTCAACCGACTGAGTCATCCAGGCACCCCAGAAAACAGCTCTTAAAAAGTTTGAGAGAGTCCAGAGGAAACTGAATTCTTTTTTTTTTTTTTAATTGTGTATTTATTTTTGTGAGAGAGAGAAGGAGCACAAGTGGGGAAAGGGCAGAGGGAGAGGAAGACACAGAATCCAAAGCAGGTTCCAGACCCTGAGTTGTCAGCACAGAACCCAACATGGGTCTCAAGAGCCTGACATGGGTCTCAAGAGCCTGACGCAGGACTCAGACTCACAGACTGCAAGATCATGACCTGAGCCAAAGTCAGACGCTTAATCCACTGAGCCACCCAGGGGCACCCAGGGGAAACTGAATCCTAAATTATCAGCCAGAGTGCTGTGAGATAGAACCACCCTATTAGTGCTTTTGTGGGATAAACACCTGTTGTTGCTGGTTGGAATTATGAAACTTATGGTCTTTTTTTCTTTGTGCTTCGAATAAAATCAGATCAATTATCAATTATATCTATTCTATGTGTTTAAGCCAATGATTCATTGTGGGCAGGATAGGACAAGATATGGTAAGATGAACCACCAAATAAAACATTACATAATGGATAAAATGCATAATGTTACAGGTGTTAAACAAACTGGAAATGATTTGGACACTTGGGGGTCAAGTGGGGTGCTGAAAGCTTGTGACCCATAAGAAAAAGGTCCCATTTAAAGTCTCAGTGTGTTTTGTTATGTGGGACACATTGATGGGTACATAATTGAGGGCTTCAAATAAACTGATGTATGAATTAATTCAAAAGGACACATTTTGTTATTATATTACTTTGTGCTACAAAAGAAACAACAGTGGGTAAATTTCTGTTAGAGGATGGGATAGATAAATAAGATTGCCTTTGTGCATAGTTTCTGGTATCTACAGTGAAAACCTGACATTTTTGCATAGGCACCATTGGAAATATTATTTGCCTGATAGATGTAAGCCTTGATTATAAATTGAAAAGTAAGTTTATTAACCTAGGGCCCACACCATATCTATGCAGTGCTCCTGATCAGATTCCTTTTACATATGCATTTTTGTGTTGTCTTTTATTGACTAGGATGCAATACATACGCAGCATATACACAATCAATTGCTTCAGAGGATTAAAAAATAAATTCCAAAGGTGGAGAATGGAAGTGTATTCCATGGGCAGCCTTCCACTGAACTGTAGACAGATAGCTGATATGTTGAAAATTTCTAGATTTATCAGATTCTACTAATAAATTCTGCATATATATCTTTTCTTGTCCTCACTTTTTAACTAATGGTATTGAGACATTTAGCTTGGCTATTTGAGATGTTTCCAGAGACTATTAGCTACATACGTTGATCCTTATAATCAAGGACTCCTAATTTTTTTTAGTCATTTTTTTTAATCATGCATTTTATGGCCTAAATAAAGTCGCCAATAAAGAATTCATTTCAAGGTAATTTACTTTTTCAGGAGAAAAAGACAAATATATACTTTCTGTACCTAGAAGTACTTTGAAAATATGATTCTGTAATCTTAAGTATTCTATCAAATTGAACATTATTAGTACAGTCAGTCCCCAAATTTCAAAGGAGTAGTGTTCTAACATTCACTTGTTAGTCAATAGCTTGGCAATAAAAACACATTTTATGCAGGAAATGGTGGTTAGGTTCCCAGACTGACCCACAAAATCCTCCTCAAAAAGAGTCCATCCACAGGGATACATTCATACTTGGACTTTTATTACCACCCATTTTTTTTTGTTCTGGATTATTGATACAGTTTTAATGGCAAAACTGGGCCTTGTTTTCAAATCTTTTGATGCTATTATTTTCCAGTGCCATTGTACCAGTATGCTACCTCTAAAAGTTTTTTTTTTTTTGTTGTTGTTGTTTGTTTTGTTTTGTTTTTTAAATCTGATACCTGTTATTAGTCCAGCAGTCTACTTAATAGATTTTCTCTAGCCAACTATTTTGGGAAGCATATTAAGCTTGATTCAACCTTGTCTTTGTGACTTCTTACAGTAAAACTTTGGGCAAATTATTGTCTTTCATCCAGTTTTTCTACCCTGTAAAATGCAGACAGTAATACCTGTATCATAGGATGTCTGTGAACATTAGGGACAGTTTGGGAAGGATCTGGCCCAGTGTCCAGTATATGTTGAGATACTTGATATGTGGTAGCTGTTTATTTGCAGTTCTTTGTGGTGCCTGTAAAGAAACTAAGTTCCAACTAAATTTACCAGAAAAATGGAAATCTACAGATTATACATTTTAACAAAATATTGAACAATAAGATAGTGACATGGTACAGGAGCAACAGGTCATCAGAAATAACCACAACCAAGGATTTAAACATTCTCTCTTGAACTTTCATTTTGGCTTGTCTTTGTAGCTTGACTTCCATGATTACATCACAGTCTTTACCCATCTACAAGGGACTCTGCATAAATTATGAAGTGGACACCTACATAGAGTAGTGTGTTTCACAGAAGTATTCTGCCAGATAAGAAGAGGTTTGTTGTGAAGGAAAATAGTACATATCTTGAAAATGGACAGTCTTCTTTAGCCACTGAGTAAGCCACCGTCTGTAGCTGACCGTGATTACCAATGCTACTCTTTTCATACAATTAAAAAATATATAATCAGAAGTATTATTACTATACTAGTTTTGACTGTGGAGAAATTAAAATGTTTCTCTTCAATTTTATGCTTTTATTTGCCAACATATAGATACATATTTTAATTATAGGATACTATGTACTATTTTAATTAGAAGATATATAATTCATAGATATCCACAGAAAATCTTATGAGAGTTAATAGAAACAAAGATGTGAAGTGGGCCAGAGCAGGGATCAAATCTTTTCTGGGGAGGAAGGGAGAGTCAGTATTTTGTTCTATGTGTCCTTAGGCACTTATTTTACTTTTCTTTTTAAAAATATTTATTTATTTTGAGAGAGAGCACACATGCATGAGTAGGGGGAGGGGTCATGCTCAGAGAGAGAGGAGAGAGAGAATTCTCTCACAACTCACGACTCATGACACACTACTCAATCTCGGGAAAAACCGACTGAGCCATCCAGGCACTCCTATTTTACTTTTCTAAGCCTCAGTTTCTACATCTGTTAAAAAAGAAAGTGAAGATATAATAATAGTACTTACCTCCTAAGATCTTTTGTGAGAATTAAATATAAAATGCATGCAAAGTATTTTGTACACAGTATTTTTTTTTTTTTTTGAAAGAAAGAAATGAATGAGTCATGGAAGGATAGAGGGAGAATCTTATTAAGCAGGTTCCATGCCTAGCTCAACACCGGCTCCATTCCATGATCATGAGATCATGACCTGAACTGAAATCAAGAGTTGGACACTTAACCCACTGATCCTCCCAAGCCCCCCAACACATAGTATTTCAATATCGGTTAGTGATGATAGAGGTGATTATAATGAATTAGTGGCCCTTCTTTTGTTGTTTGCTTTATGAAAATTTTAAATAAGGTTAAAAGAGCTGTGTGCAAATGTCTATATTGTCTGTTAGAGAGACAGGGTGAGGGAGAAAGATTTCAATCCAATTTTTATGCCCATTCTCCCTTATAGGTTGGAAGTTTTCTGTGATTAGAGGATTAACTACTCACTTTTTAGTGGCTTATTAATTTTTTCAGGTTACTGGGGCCATTTTGTAAATGTGTGCTCCAGTGCATTGAGTGGTAACCAGTGGCCTAAAACCATTAAGATAAGGCTTAAAGGGGCACGTAGGTGGCTCAGTTGGTTAGGTGCCAACTTCGGCTCAGGGCATGACCTCACAGTTATGGGTTTGAGCCCCACTTTGGGCTCTGTGCTGACAAAGACTGCAGCCTGCTTTCAATTCTGTGTCTCCTTCTCTCTCTGCCCTTACCCACTCACACTGTGTCTCTTTCAAGGATGAATAAGCATTTAAAAAAGAAAGGAAGGAAGGAAGGAAGGAAGGAAGGAAGGAAGGAAGGAAGGAAGAAAGAAAGAAAGAAAGAAAGAAAGAAAGAAAGAAAGAAAGAGAAAAAGAAAAAGATAATGCTTAAAAAGTGAGAAAAAATTTTTGTATATGTTTCATTTCTTTCTGCTTCCTCATGTGTTAGTTTATCAGGTCCATACATTCTTAGGAGAATCATTGCTTTGTTGCAGAAGTTTGCTGATTTGGGGAGCTTTGTACTCTGTTCTGCAACTATTAGAGAATCAATAAATGCTACTTGATGATAATGGTGCTATTGTTTTTCCAAGAAATGGAAATTCAGGAAAAAAGACATATTACAATATTAAAATATCAAATGGAAGATTTTTCCCCACATGCCAGTGAAAACAAAATCAGGGCTCAGGTGTTCTTCCAAATACCTATTCTTCCACTGATGAGAAATAAGAGACCTCCCAAATCATTCCATTAAATAGCTTCTGATCATCTAATGTATTCATGCACTTTCTAATGGGAGAACAACCATATTCCCTTTTGATGTTTAAGGGTTCACCCACTGATGGCAGAATGCCTTAAAATGATAGTTGCTTCTCAGATTCAATTGGGTACTATATTTATTGAATTCTCAATATATACCTTGTTCTATACCATGCCCTATAGAATATACAAAGGAAGTATGTCCTCAAAGAGAAAGATTTTTGCTAGTTTTTTTTTCCTATATTATAGGAAAAAATATCTGAAATACTGACTCTGTTGCCCACACACACATGGCAAGCATTCCTAAATGAATGAATGATTACTTTCAAAAAGCCTTCACTTTGTTCTCTCTTGGTAGTAGTTGCCTCTTTGGAATTAGGATAATGCCACTGATGAAATGGGGGAAAATGTTGGACATAGTGCAGTTAGAAACTGAATTCTTAGCAATGAGGAACTTTGCCATCCCCTTAATCATGACAAAGCCATTTCTTAGATTACTATTCTATTTGGTCACACCATAACAATGATTAAATCTTTGCAATAGTCAATCTTAGGAACATCTATTCATTGTTTTATTGCGTAAAAATGAGAAAATAAGGCAAAAGACTGTTTAATCCAGTTCTAAATAACAATTTCAGATGAATTAATTATACAATGAAGCTGACAAGTATATGTTTTGACTAGAACTGTGAATTATTTCAGTTGTCCTATGTGTACTTAGCTTAATAATAGTATGATTTATCATATCACTTGTCACAATGTTCTTATAATTAATTGAAAAAGCTTAATCGGAAATTAATCTAGGGGCACCTGGATGGCTCAGTCAGTTCGGCGTCCAACTTCAGCTCAGGTCTTGATCTCATGGTTCGTGGGTTCGAGCCCTGACTCAGGCTCTGTGCTGACAGCTGGGCGCCTGGAGCCTGCCTTGGATTCTGTGTCTCCCTCTCTTTCTGCCCCTCCCCTGCTCACACTCTGTTTCTCTCTCTCTCTCTCTCTCTCTCTCTCTCTCTCTCAAAAATAAATGAACATTAAAATTAATCTAAATTTTATTTTATTTGGATTAATAGCATTACATACATAAAACACATATGACCTCACTACTGCAACCTGAAACATATTGGTTTTACTTTATGCTTTTTATGCTCCCTTCTAGCCTTTCTACTTTCATTCATAGTTGTAATCAAAACTAATAATGGTGTGGATACTAAAATACATTTCCCTTCCAAAAATATGACATGAGGTATGGGATACCTCATTAAAAACAAAACAAAACAAAACAAAAAAAAACACTACATAATGCCTTAACTCAAAACAGATATATGTATGACTCTGATTTCAAACTTAATGGCAACTTATGCATCATATAGATGTACATGCATAGATATTTTCAGTAGCTTGATTATTAATTTTTGTAATGTACTCTGTTTTTTATTTCCCTAAATATGAATTAGCACTTTTCTATGAGAAAGGAGATACTTAAAATGGTAGGTATTGCTTCTATCTTAACTTTATACTGTATTCTGGCTACCTTATCTATTTTTCCATTTCAAAGCCCAAATTTCATGATGATTTACCAAATGTGAACCAAACTAAACATTACCAATACAGTTTAAAAATGTACATTCATAAATTTTAGGGCAAATCCAAAATCAAGCTGACATTAAATACATTAGCCTGCTCTTGTCAAGCTCTTTTCTCTTGGTTTGCTTTGACCTAAATTTTCAACCTGATATTCTTATTCAAATGTGTCATGAGGGCAGCCAGATGGCCTGATTTTTCCAAGGCAGAAGTAAAAATTGTTCTGCTTTCTCATGGATTATTTGAGATATTTTTCTCTTGCAGTGAGTATAAATGTAAACTTCCTGTCTCAGTAAGCTAAGCAACGGAAAGACGTTTAAAGTCACAGATCTGAGTTCTGGTCTCCTGTACTGAGTCACCGTGTACCCTCTGTGGCTTTGACTTCTTGGCTTTGATTCATGAAAATAGGAATTGTAATATGATAGATTTTATGTGCTAATGTTAGGAAAAGAATAATGTAGGAAGCTGTAGGATTAACAGCAGGTAATTTTTTTTGAAAACTGGCTAATAGAGATGTTGTAAAGTGTCTCGCCCCAAAAAGCTCCCCAATAAGCTCTCCTCTCCCATCAGTGGGTAGAGAATTGGCCACCAATGGAAGGTTAGAGGATGATAAGAAAAGAAAAAGAAAAAGAAAAAGAAGAAAAAGAAAAAGAACTCTGCTGGTCACAAAGGTACCATTTAGTAGTAATAATTTATTAAGTGGACCTTTGTGGCTAAAAAGACCAAATTCATCTACCAAACTGAGAAAATTTACATTCTTTCCATCTGAAGGATGAGATTCCACATAGCCGGTTATTCATCTTTTGGGAAATAACTGGGTAAGATATAGGCAATGGAGTAAATCAGCAAAATGAAATGTACTCCCAAATGCCAAAATCCACAGGCTCCTGGGAAATATACTAAAATATTATTGTTAATTGTATATCTACAAAAATTCTTGTAAATGCACTCATGTTAATCACTACTATAGAAGTGCTATTTTTCCTTACTTTTTATAACATTCCATTTCTTGGAAAAATACAAGATAATTTGAAGAGCAATCAAAAGAGCCAGAGTAGTTCATTTTAATTAAATCTTACAGAAAACTGCTTTGTTATAGATGTGAACCTTTGTTAGTGACTTTCTCGAGGTGAGAAAAGATATACCCCGACCTCTGTACCACTGTAATGCACCTTGTACTCTACAGGTAGAAACAAATAAATTCCACCATTATTAAGACTGTGTGAATAAAGCTGAACAGTAGTGTTTTATGTTTTCATAATGAGTTTCTTCTGTTGAATTCAGAGCTTCTGTTATATTTTCATGAAGTTTTCATAACATCTGTACATAATGAAATGCTTGTTTTCTCCTCTTTGATGAATCATCTTTAGGCAGAAACCTTCATTTGTGTTTTTGAAGTGTAACTATTACCTGAATGTAATCTAGTCTCCAAAGATTTCTGTCACATTTATTTTTTGCATGCAAAAGATTTCCATAAAAGCTATGACTGATATATGGCAAGACAAACCAATTATTGAGAAGCCAGAGGAGAGTGCCAATGTGTGTGTTTGGGAGTAGCTTATAGAAATCTTAAAATCCAGACCTCACACAGGTGCCAGAAAATCCCATTAAAGTTTATCTATAGTTTTTCTGAAGCATATAGCCAGAATGATGGTTCCATGTCTAATCAGGGAATTTGTGAATATGTTCATATGGCAAAAGGCACCTTGCAGATATGAATAAGTTAAGTATCTTGAGGTGGGGAGGTTATACTGGCTTATCTGTGTGGAATCAGTGTAATCCCAAAGGTCCATATGAGAGGGAATCAGGAGAGATCCAGTCAGAGGAGTGAGGAAGGAAGCAGAAGGCAGTGTGGTATAGCCATGAGACAGGAAAGAGGGTAGCCTCCAGAAGCTTTAAAGGTCAAGGGAGTGATTCCCCCAGAGCCTCCAGAAAGAATGCTGCCCTTGCTGCCACCTTAATTTAGGCCAGTGAAACTGATTTCGGACTTTTAATCTCCAAAACTGTCAGATAAGGAATTTCTAGCATTTTAAGCCACTGAAATTTGTGGTAGCTTGTTAACAGGAAACTAATACACAATTGTTAATATGATTTTCAACTTTAGAATATAGAATTCTGAAGTTCAAATTAGAACACAGTGATTCAGGGATGCCTGGGTGGCTCAGTCAGTTAAGCGTCCAACTTTTGGCTCCAGTCATGATCTCATGGTTCACGAGTTGGAGCCCTGTGTCAGGCTCTGTGCTGACAGCTCAGAGCCTGGAACCTTCTTCAGATGTCTCCCCCTCTCTCTGCCCTTCCCCCATTCATATTCTCTCTCTCTCTCTCTCAAAAATAAATTTAAAAAAACATTTAAAAAACTAAAAAATTTAGAACAGTGATTCAGACTCTACCCTGAGCCATAGTCTTCATCCTTTTCAAATAATAGAAGTAGAATAAATCTTAGTGATAGAAGCTTATTACACTTGAGTAACTAAAACCAGAGGAGATAAATCACCTGCTTAAGGTAACATAGCTAGTTATCAAGAGATGAGACGAAATTGGGGGTTACATCATATTGCCTCTGTTTCATGGTATGAAAACATTTGCATATAAAAAGTCAGCATTTGAGAAGTGTTTTCCAATGTCATGAGATGGAGTAGGGGTAAAAGTGGGCATGACAATGAAGGGATAGAGCTGAGGAAGAGTTACTTCAGAACAAGAATTTATATGTCTCATTAAGTTCTGGATTAGGCAAACAGTCATGAACTGATTAGCCGTGGCCCCTGCCCTCTTGCTAATTATTAGTTTTGAAGGCAAAATAAACCCATATCATTATAATTCATTAATAGCTTGAAAGGGAAAAGATTCTGCAAATGTCACAAATGTCACAATGTCCAAGGAATTTCCCTTTTATCTATATGTCTTTCAATAAGATGGTGACCAAAAAAGAACTTAATTTCATCAAGAGGCTATCATGTGAGTCTTGAGCTGTTTGTTGTTATTGGCAAATATTTAATAATTGCCTTCTATTTGGGGGAAGAACAGATACATGTGTTGTTCAATGTCTTTGGAAACATACTCGTGTATATTTTAGAAGCCCAAGTTTGTTGATGACACTTTACAGCAATGCCATCAGTTTCTATGGAGACACTAACTATTGTGCAGTTAGGGGGAAAAGACTCCTCCGCTTCCCTGTGGCTTTAAAACAGTTTCAGAAACAAAATTAAAATGGTTTTCTTTTAAGCAATATTACTTCAATGCCAGTAAGATTCCCTTTTATTTCGCAAAGATTATAAACATTTACAAATTACATACAGTACCAACAGAAAACGAGATCTTTCCTGACATCCCATTCTGATGACAAAGATAGTGTTTCCTCTGCATAGTTTGTAAATCTAGAATTCTCTTGGCGTTATATTACTTCAGTTTTTTTAATAATAATTTATACATTAAAAACTACCAAAAACTTCAACTTTGGTGTTTTGCACAGCTGTGGTGTGTAGATAACTTTCGTTTATATTAACTGAAGTTACATTTGCATGCTAGTAGGAAAGTACCCTTTACAGAACCAAATTAGTACAAAGCCATGTGAAAGAACAAATCTTTTCTACTTAGAAGAGGCAGGGCAATTCTATTTAATAAAGAAATTCTACATTAGCATCTGTTTCCTGGATTCAGATGCATCCATTCTGTCTTCTTTGCATCATTCATTTTAAATAAGTTTTTAAAGAACTATTTGGTAAACAACAGATAGGATTCCATGCTCTGAATTCCCTTTTTACACTGACTTTATTTAATGGTTGGATTTTTTAAATTCATTTTTATTCCTCTTAAAAATAGGATTCTCTGCCTTACTAAAGTGGGGTTTTTTTAAGTCCTATAAAATGCTGAGTTACATACATATCAGTAAATATTACAGTTGGCAAAAGCTTAACACCATTCCTAAAAATAGTTTTAAGAAACCAAAAAAAGAATCATTCCTGAATTTATATATCCAAGTATATTTTAATATCAGAGTTAAATGTTAAGTGTTAACAGTGAATCCATGGAGATGGCATAGTACTTTGCAGTCTACGTACTTTTAAGTAGCACAAGGTCTTTCAACATAATTAGCACAGAATATTGAACCCCGCCAGAAATATGGGATTCGTCATTAAATTTAGAGGCTTCCTTATCTTTCTGAGTCTAATCATGTGTGCAGAAGACTAATTGTTATTGGCATGGTCTTTATTGCTCATAGCTTTCTTTTATTTTAAATGGAATGGTCTGCTTTGTGAGAAATAATTAGGTTTTATAGGCCTACCTGCATAGAGCCTTTTGTTGAATGTCTTATGGTTTTGCCAATTCAGATCCTGAGAGCAATTAGAGGCTGTGGCAGAACTGTTCCTTAAATCACACACATATTGTGTTATTGCCTGCTTTTTATTTTTTACCTGCAGTAGCAGATGCAGAAGCTTCAGTTACTTGCGAGTACACAGAGTAATGGTTAGCCAATGCAAAACTTGGTTTGGGAGGTATAAGCTATGAAGAAGATGTTTTGTGAGTCTGGCACATGGCAGTGCGTCCTGATGTCTGACATTGTCCCCAAAATAATTATGTTCTCAACTGTAGAAGAGCAATTCTTTATCCACTCTGTAAAATGACATAGTGATTTTATTGTCTAAAAGAATGGTCAGAATTGGTCAAACTGTAGGCTTTTAGTATGTATGGATTTGTCCAACGAGAATGATTTATTTGCTTCCCATAGTTGTTGGGAATTATTTGTTGCTCAGTGAGGTAAATAATAGAGACACTTTTCAAAAGTGCTTGTAACAGTTGTAGAAATCATTTCATTTATAAGCGAGATCAATTTATATGATGAGTCAGAGAATTCACTGGTGAGATCTGATAGAAGTAGTATCTAAAATTTTGCCAATTCTGATAGATTTTTGGAGACAAACTTGTGTTGTGGTGGAAGTTTTGTTGCATTATTTTGGTCACTTTGCCTACTTAATTTCTTCATGACACAGGAGGACTCAATGAGATTACTGTTAATAATTTAATGAGAATGAAAATCATTGTCGTTTCTATATTAGAATGTCCCTATAAAGTGCATGTTACCTTGGAGTTATTTGTTAAAGAGCGGTGGTCAGTAGGTATTCATTTTTCCAATAGTCTTTCACCAAGGGGGAGCGAAATGTATGTATACTGTTCTGTTTCACTTGAACTTAATGTTTTGTCCTCTCTGTGTCTTCAACATGTTAGCCAGTTACCATTTGCTCAAGCAACTCTACTCCTACTACCATATAATCAATAGCGGTCAAGGTACTTTCAATCTTGACAGTTTTCTGTACTGAAAAATTACTTTGCACAGACTTTTTACTATTCCAGTTGACAAGCCATCTTCACTCAAATCTATGATGTCAGGCATTATCAATCCCAAAACAACACTGACAGTCTTAGACATATACATGTACAACTCAATATTATTTTTCAACTAATATCCTTTGAAACTTTTTTAACTGAAATAATGGAAGCCAGATGAATTCGTGATCTAAATCTAGTAGCAAACTTAAAGCTAAGTTTGGAAAATGTCATGTGAATTTGCAGAATCCACAGTGAAATATACTGGTGAGGAGTTGGGTGGGCCTGTCATTTTTGATATATAGGTCACTGTGAAAATATTTCATAGCAACCAGTGGTACCTAGATGTTTATTTTCTGAATCTCTTCATTTCATTTCTTTTCCTTTATTTTTTTCTTTTCTTTCTCTTTTTTTTCTTTCTTTCTTTCTTCTTTCTTTCTTTCTTTCTTTCTTTCTTTCTTTCTTTCTTTCTTTCTTTCTTTCTTTCTTCCCTTCCCTTCCCTTCCCTTCCCTTCCCTTCCCTTCCCTTCCCTTCCCTTCCCTTCCCTTCCCTCCCCTCCCCTCCCCTCCCCTCCCTTCCCCTCCCCTCCTCTCCTCTCCTCTTTTACTTTCTTTCAAATTCTTTCCCTGGATAAAAAAAGAAACAGGAAAATCGCTTTATATTACCTGGAAGATTCCATTTTGGGTAATGAATTTCAGACAAGCAAAAATGCAAATTGTTGTTTTGAAGCATGCCTGAGATTTTTGAAATCCTAAGGGGTTTACAGTTGTATAAGAAATTGGCTAATTAAAATATTATTTAAAGATAATTTGAGGTATTATATTTTTATGGCAAAGAGATGAAGAAAACAAAATTCAAGAATAAACTTAAATAGAAAGTTTTATTTGAAATTATTTGACTTTTTTGTCATAAAAATAAATGGAATAATTATTCTGTCATGGAAAAAAACCTAGCCTGTTTTTATTTTGTCTTATTTTTAAGTGTAGTCTCCACTGAGAGCATGATCCTTTAAACCGCCTATGAGGTTTTTGACATTTTGCCCACAAAAAAGCTCTTTTGTATTCAAGGTATGTAGGCCTTATGAAAATCAGTTGTAGTGTTATTTTGTAGTCTCCAGAAGATCAAACATAACCAAGGAAGAAAATCTAAATAAAGTTAGGATTATTTGAGTAATTTATCCTTTGTATGCAATAGAGTTTACATGTTGTGAGTTAAGATAACTTATAGTAATTAAACTTAAAATAATTAAATTAGAAATTATTTGCAGACTCCTTGCAAATACAAACAGCATTAGTGCTAAATAGAAGTTGAAAGTTCCTTGTAGTCGTATTTGCAGAGATAAATACTGCTTATGATTTGATGTAGACCTTTCTATATTTTTATGCACATATACCTTTATTTTATCAACCTAAATGCAAGCACACTGTATTTACTGTTCCATCATTTGCTCTCTTTACTTAACAATATAATGAGGATTTGTTAATACATATAGATCTATAATTTTTAGAAATAGATGCACTGTAATTTGTTTAAATCATTCCATATGCTTAAGATTTGGATTGTTTTCAAAATTTTACCCATTATAAACACTACTGTAATAAATGTTCTTATTCCTATATCTTTGCATACTTGTTCAATTACCTCCTTAGCATCGGTTCCTGGAATTAGATTTGCTGGTTCAAAGGTGTTCAGGCAGCTAATACTATTTTAAACTCCTACCATCCATGTTTTAAAATTTGGATTTCCACATCCCTTAGTAACATTGCTTTTAACTATCTTTTTTCCTTGTGTTACTCTGATAAGTTAAAATATATCTGATTATTTTTAAAATCTGCTGCCCTTTGTTATTAGTAGGTCAGTTGTCTTTTCAGCCTTCAGATTTAACAGGTATTATGTAAGGTATAAATATGGATATTTACCTGTAGTTATAGATCTAGATCATATAGATGGAGATGTAGACATAGTTATTGATATAGGTACAAATACAGATGTAGACATAGGCAAACACACACATATATACACACACTTTTTCCTTTTATGTTCCACAAATACCTTATGATCTGGCAATATTTATTGATTTGAGGATGGTAGGAAGTCAGTGTTGGGTACTTATAGATTTTCATTGTTGTCTGCCACAAAAGGTATGATTTTTGTGAAGTATAATGTTCTGGTAAAGAGCATGGGATTTAGAGTCAGAGAAATTGCCACTTGATTGCTGTGTGACTTTGGGGATGTTCCTCATCTTCTATGAACCTCAGTTTAATTTATCTGTGAAATGAAGGCAATAACAATATACTTCACAAAATAGTAATGAAGAATAAGCAACATAATAGTTTGACAAATGCTTTGTACACTTTCTGTAAACATAAATATTATTACAGCTAAGATGTGAATTTTTATGTCAGTTGAAGGTAAATAAAAAGACTGAGTCCCCCATTCCTGATGTGTGCTCAGTGATGTGAATCTTAAGAACATACATAGATAGCAAGATTTCATATGTAAATGCCATAACCATAGGCGTTGATCAGAAATTGTTTAGTAAAAGCAGAAAGTAAAATCAGCTCACAAATAGAGTTAAACTTACTTTCCTGTATGATAGAATAGTTAAATTAATGACTACATCTAATTAAGAAACTGAAAAATTACACCATGCCTGCTGTTAATACTAAACTCAGTGAACTGTGAGATAAGAATATGGTAACACTAAAAAATTACCTCACCATTTTTGAATATTAAGGCAATTTTGCTACCTATCCTTAGAAATAAAATAGCCCTTGCAATTACATTTTGTGATTTGTTATTGGTTCAAAAATTAATGACTTTTATTGTAGTAAATGGATCATCACAGGTGACAAAGCACAGTTTTAATTAACAGTGACAGGTAAAGCTCCTCACCGTCAGATGGAATTTGTATTGCAGTTATATAAGAAATGATGTTTTGATCATTACAGTTTTACATTGAAGTTAAGAGTACTAATTGTATGGCTTTGCCCTTAAATTTTTATTGTGAATGGGAAAATACATAAAAATTGTAAAATAAGTTGACCAACTGTTAAATATGTTCCTCTGGCCTATCTTGATAGATATACTTTCAGAATGACCTAGAATCCCAGGTTGGGTTAATTCTTCAACTCTTGAACTTCCATATCAGATCTTGGCTAAAGAGTAGGCCCCTTACGTGTTGCCTGCCTTTCCACCCCAAGCTCAAGTGCTGCACAAGAGATTTTGTGCTTCATATCTAGTGAATCGTACTTCTAAACGCCTTAACACTTACTCCCATCCCCAACAGGCTGTGTCTTGGCCAACCTTCTGATCTAGGGAGATACATACTTGCATCTACCTCCAGGAAGATGGAATAGGAAAGAGGCCTGCAGAGGTCCTGCATTGGGCTCAGGACCTTTAGGGCAAGAAATGTCAGTTTTAAATACCTGGAGAATAGTCTAGGGAAGGCCCTGTACACTGCAGATGGACATGTTCGTTCAGCTCTACATACTCCTTGTCCCCTGATGTGTACAGGAAGGTAAGAGCCATAGTGAGGTCTTATAAAGTACAGGGTCTAGGAGTCTACCTTTCCTGGATCTAGGGGTGGTAATGATCATATACATGAAGAATTTGAATATATTTCAGAGATGTCAGTTAGATAATGGCACAAACATCTCAATGATGATAAGTCAAGTGTACTGATTTTAAGTTATATATACTTTAGAAAAAAATAAAGCTTTATATCTAAACCAATGCGTTACTCACTATATTAATTTTATTTTAAAGGCAGGGTTCTCAATAACATGATTTATGTTGTATTGTGCTATTGTTTCTTTCTTGACATATTTGTAGGGCATGTAGTTATTGAGAAATCTAGTTTCTATGTGTCAGAGACACAAAATGTATCAAGTAATTGAAACAGACATAGCTATAGCCATGGGTATATGCACTCGTCAGGAGATCTAGGTATTTGCTAACATGACCAATAATTAATCAACTAATCTGGTAGAGTGTACAAATGTATATCTAGAAAAGCAAAAAAAAAAAAAAAAAAGATTAGATGCATATGCACCACATTGTTAACAATGATTTCCTTGGGTGTAGAGTTTATGATTTTAAAACTTTGTGTTTTTAGTACTTTTGTAATGTTTTTAAAACTAAGGCTTTGTGATAGAATTTAAAAGTACAGATACCTAATGCAATACTTACATGTTGAAAATTAAAATATTTGTCCATCTAGCATTAATTATGCCTTCATGCCATGCCAAACTGGTGATAGACATCTCTTTAATTAAATTTGACATTTGGTAGACACAACTAATTATGGATTTTTCAAAGATTTAATGAGTGTATATATATCTAATCTGACAATGTAAAACAATTAAAATGACATACTAAAGATATGGTAGAAAAGATTAGCCATACATAAAATAGAAAAGGACCAACAAGGTACCCAGCTTGACCTTCTTGACTTCTTTGGAACTGTAGATTCTGGAATCTCAGTACTGCCATGTTTAACATTTAATCTAATATTCTATTATTAGCTGTATTCCTATTCATATTAAAAATAAATAAATAAAAATTCTCTGCAAAGATTTCCCAGGATTCATTTCCTTCTTACTTGACCGTCTACAACAGTCTAATTTTTCAGCATTTAAATATCTAAACTTAGTTTTAAATGCAATTTTTCTGAATTATTCCAATTGTTACCTACTAAAAGTGAGTCATATTACTTAAAAGTAATGTGATTTTCTAAAACTTGGTTTATGAATGCTCTCTAAATCTATGCCTACAACGACCATTGAATGACCCACAGCACACAAGTGCAATGCCTCAGATTGCAGGGCTTTTGTTAATGAAATTTTAATAATTACATTTTTAATCACATCTGTAAAATTTGGTTAACTGAGTCCTTTTTAACAATAAAGTCCCTTTATATCCGAGACACTTTGGAGGTAATACCTACTTTGGAGGCATGTATTCAGGCTTAGAAAACACAAAAACATAACAAGAACCAGTCAAGTACCCTAAAAGAACAACTTGGGTAATCCATAAGAAAATAGGAACTCATAGTTCCTGTGGTGATCTGGGAGTATAGACACCTCTTAAGAGCATTCAACTTAGAACTAATATTTTAAAATATACTATGTCAGTGAAACTAAACACTCTCCTGGGCAAAATTTGAGTATCTGGCTACAAGTTTGAGATTCTAGAACTCAGATTCCCATCTAGTATACATATTTATTATTCAATATTTAGCTACACAGACAAGAAGGTCCACAAATTGCCATATTGGAGAAACAGGAAAAATATAAACTTGTGAGATGCAGACAATCAAACAGTATTGATTTAATGTTGGGTACCTAGTTTTGTTGAGCTCATCTTTTTGGACTTAAATGATTCAGGATAATATTTTATAGATATTGCAATTTAGATGTTTTCTGGTTGAGAACCAACAGTGGGCCTGTTAGTTTGTTTCTGGTGACAGTGGGAGAAAAATCAGGGTGTATTTGTTTTCAGGTCAGGGAGGCAGAGGGTAATCTCCCAAGTTGAAACAAGGCACATAAAGAAGTCGCCGGCAAAACACAAAATGTTACAGCTATCACTTACTGCGTGTCTGTGTTTCCTAAGGTAATGTGTGAGGGCAGCATGGCTCATTATTTCTGTATCTAGAGTCAGGTCAGCCAAAGGCTTAAAAGAAAAAGTGGGGGCTTGAGAGAACTTGTTCTTTTGCCTGCTGTGGTTCTCTCCATCATTCTTATCTTTTACCTGTTTTTTGAGGTTCCCACTAAGTATGGTGGTTGCTTATACTTGTTACTGGAATTGGCCTACCAAGGTGATGTTGGGTCCCCTTGAAATGCTAGCCCATCTACCAAGGAGGTGAGAATACAGACTGGAACTTGACTGATTATGAGGCTGTTTGAATGCCATCCAATGTATTGAGCACCCCAGCCCCGCAAGGGTAGGGACTATACTTTTTCCAGCTTCAGAGTGTTCAGAGTGGCAATGAGACCGAGGCCAATCATTAACTGATTCGGAGAGTGAGCAATAGAAAACTGTGAGCAATGCAGGTCATTTTACTTTTGAATCACTTTTGTTAAGAACCACAGTGTGTTATTTAGTTCCTGCTTTTAACCAGCTTTTAAAAGTGAACTGAACACAGATCAGGAGGTACACATTTCTATGGCTGTTCTTAATAATAATTTATAAGGCATGTAACATACATATGCTGGTCACTACATTGAGTGTCTTGTTTGTTGCTAGTTCACTTAATTTTATTTTTTACTTCACTTAATTCTTTTTCTTTAATTTTTTAAAATTTATTTTTGAGAGACAGAGAGAGCAGGAATGGGGGAGGAGGAGAGAGAGAGAGAGAAGCAGAGAGGGGGACAGAGGACAAAGTAAGCTCCCAGCCATTCTAACAGCAGGGGCCCTGCCTCAGGGCTCAAACCCAGGAACCGCCCTTGAACCACGAGGTCACAACCTGGGTCAAAGTTGGATGCTTAACTGACTGAGCCACCTAGGGGCCCCTCACTTAGTTCTTACAGTGTAGTGTAGGTATTATACTGAGATCTCCAGATGAGGAAACTGAAATTTAGAGAAAGTGAAATGTTTGCCTAGGAACACATACCTAGTAAGTAATAGCAGAATGATTTTTTTGGTGTGAATCATCTCACTGAAGAGCTTTAACTTTTGCGAGTCTTGCTTTGCACTGTTGCAGAATAAAGACAGCAAACAAAGGAACTAGGTGAACTATTCAGGAGAAAGGTTTTCAATTTCTTTTATTACAAACAAACTTGACTTCAGTTTTCTCTCACTTTCTGCCCATCAAACAGTATATAGAAAAATTAAAATTACTCAAATAGGTTGCATTCATTGTTTTTGCAGATGGAAAATTCATTAGTCAAGAATATATAAACAAGTCCATACACCGCTTCCTTTGAATGTTTAAATGAAAAAAATAAAATCTTTGTCGTGTTCAAAGTGTCTTTTATGTCTTGACACTAGGAAAAACAGGGTTTCAGGCTTAAAAAAATTTTTCTTTGCTTCTATTTTGATTAATGTTTTTCAGCTCTTCAAAATAACAAACATTTAAATAAAATAAGAGTTGTATTTTAAATTACTTGAAGGATTTTAAATGTACGTAATAAGTAAACATGTTTACAATAGCCAGAGATAGTCATAAGACAGTTCTACCACTAATATAAAATTTCTAAGTTATTTCACAGACAAAATTGAGTGAGTATACATTTCTCTTCATTTCCTCTAAAAATTGACTGTATACAAGAGATGGTAGACACAATGACCTTGAAGTTTAAGAACAGGGATTTAAAGTAATTAATCTTTACAGATATTTATAATTTCTTAATTTAACTAAAATATTCCTCAGTTTTTAGAAAGGGGGTCACAGATTTTTTAGATGTATTCATTTTACCCAAATATATGAATGCTTATCAATAGGATAATTTTTGTTCATGTATAATATATAACATACATATGTAATGTCTGCATTTCAGTTTGAAGCACCAGTATATAATTTGTAAGAAAGTGACGTATTTAAATTCGAGAGTCTCTCTTATAGCAGCAGCATCAGTGTTAATAATATATAGGAAGTAAGAGGCAGCAGGGTTTTCCCTTCCAGAAGACCTTGGGTTCACACCCCTTTGGAGTTCATCAGAGCCCATTCAGGTTTATCCTGAGGGATCCATTGCCTGATACTCCTTCTTTCCAGAGGCTGAATGCACAGCTTCAGCAAGACACCCAACTCCTGCTGGCTTGAGAAAAGTGTTATTTTAATGATGATTATAATGAGCTTTAGTGTTGCTGGGAGCCAAATGTATCCCTTAAGTCCAAGAGAGAACGCTGCAATCAGAGTGAAGTATAATGTAAGTTAGATTATTATTTGATAAATTGGCCTTTTAATTAGGATTTTTTCCTTCTTCTATGGTCATTTATTGCCCACTGTTCCAAGGTGAATAATTGCTATGTTTCTTTATGAAGATATCATAGCAACGGAAGCACACTGAATGCACTGAAAGGAGGGGACTACCTCAGACCGTTTATCCTGACACATTAATCAATGAAACTGCGCTTTTGATCCCAGTACTGAATGCATTTCTAGTATTTGATTTTGCCTCCAGCAACTTTAATAAGTTACTTTTTATTAAGTGACTCCTGCCTTAGCAGATGGTTTTTAGCCACTTTTAAGCCCATTCCTGGACTGTATTGTCATGAGAAGTTCATTAGGGAAACATCTAACAAAAGAAACTTCAGCTAGACAATTGGGTAAGATGATGTTCTAGCAATCCTCAGAGTTAGAGCAATTTGAGCATGAACTTCAGTCTTTTATAGAATTTAATGTAACTTGGTCTGAATTTAATGTGATTGAAAATTTTATGAAAAATAATACAATTAAATAGTTTTTATTTTTAAAGCTGTTTAGATCACCTAAAGAAAATACAGTGACTTGATAGTTGCCCATTTCCATTTTTACAAAAAAAAAAAAAAAAGTATGTCAAGCCAGATAATACTGGGAATGCATGCCAGGTTGGAATCTAGAAGTTTTGTTCCAGCTTACTATGTAACAGCTCTTGACCAGCAGCTTCCACACTGTTTAGGCTGTGATCCATAGTAGGTAACACATTTTCCATGGTGACACAGTATACCAGTGTATGTTAACAACTGAAAACATGTTTCCCAGAATAGTGCCCTTTGTATAGAGTACGACTCTATTTTCTATCCTATGGTGTACTATTTCACTAAAAAGAAATGCCGGTCACAGATCATTACAATGATTTCACAATCCATGAATAGGTCTCAGTTTATAAAACCTGCTCTAGACCACAAGTTACACAACTTGGAGGGAGGGAGATAGACAATAAATTTCTAAAAGTTCTTTTCAACCGTAAAAATCTATGACTCTGACTAGAAAATGCATGTAGATATGACTTTCACATGTTAGATTCAAGTCAGTGAATATCCTGAATAAGCCAATAGATGCATTGCTTGCCTTTGTGATCCTGTTCAGTATATGGTTCTGATGCAAATTGTTTCTAAAATAGGTAGCAAGATGTAAAAATTTTAAGTTTATTTATTTATTTTGAGAGACAGCACATGCATGAATGAGGGAGGGGCAGAGAGAGGGGGAGAAAAAATCCCAAGCAGGCTCCATGCTGTCCGATGAGGGGCTTGATCTCACGAACTGTGAGGTCATGACCTGAACTGAAATCAAGAGTCAGACACTAAACCTACCCAGGCGCCTCAGATGGAAAATTTCACTAATTATCAAAAAAATACTTATAATGATACCTGAAGCTTTCTGTTAATGTACAGCAATGTGTATTAACATTGGTGAACTGAATGTGAAAAACTTTTCTTGAACCATGAAAATGAAATAATTTCTTATGTTGCTTAGCCACAGTTGAAAGTAATTTAGGTAATGAGGTCCAATTTTCATACCACTGTTATTTTCTTTGTCCCCAGGGTAGACTAGGTGGGCATAGGAACTACATAAAGACAGAGACAGTATCTTTCAGCCTATTGACCATTTTTGTCCACAAAGGAAAGCACCACTTGGTGTACTTGTTAGATTTTTGTTGTTTCTGTAAATATAAATGAATGGACGGATGGATGAATGAGTCCATTTTAGTAAGGCTTGCCCTAGGTAACTTGTAAATAGCAAAATTTTCTTTTCATCTCTGGTTTTCCTTTCTTTCAATTTTTCTGGGACTTAATTCCCTTAGTAAGTACACATATTCTGGTCTCATATTTGATTGAAACTCCTTTCTGTATTTTCCTGCTTACCTAAACTTCCAACCTTCCCTTTTTAAAATTTACAATGCCTGCCCAGTATCTCAGACCATTTAGTTACACACTAATTAAAATTCATGTCAAAGAATGAAGAAATTTCAGTAATGACTTATAGTGTAACTGCTTCCAGAAGAGTTTAAATGTCAACCATTTTTATGGAACAGTCATCGTATTGGATGGTGGTTTTACTAGCACTGTCAGAAAGATATGGGAATGTTAAAAGATAATACTGTATCAATGTCCTGTAAATAATCTCATGGAGTTGATGTTTGAACTTTCCTCAGAAAACACTGAGACTTATGCTGGGGGCAGAGGTTAATGAGAAATATCATATCATGATATGATATGATGTGATGATATGATATATCCTTTCTAGGGTCTAGGATAGGGTTTTCTCAAACTGTGGTTGTAGATTTTGGGGTGCTTCTAGAAAATTCCTATTTCTGAGTTATAGTCCAGACTTGTTAAATCACAATTTCTGAAAATAGCAACCAAGAATCTTTCTTTTAAATAAACTCTCAAATGGGGTGCCTGGGTGGCTCAGTCGGTTGAACGTCCGACTTCAGCTCAGGTCATGATCTCACAGTCTGTGAGTTCAAGCCCCGCCTTGGGCTCTGTGCTGACAGCTTGGAGCCTGGAGCCTGCTTCTGATTCTGTGTCTCCCTCTCTCTCTGCCCCTCCCTGCTCATGCTCTGTCTCTCTCTGTCTGAAAAATAAATAAAAACATTAAAAAAATAAATTTAAATAAACCCTCAAATAATACCTATGCATGCTAAATTGAAGACACATACTTAAACATTTTTTTCATGTTGAAAAGTGTCTATGATAGCTTGTTTGAGGGTAAGTTTCAATGTCCCTTTATGCTGGTGATCCAAAGGTTACTTATTTCTCCTTTTACGTTATGAATGGGCATTGGGCCCATGTGACATGGAAGGACAGTTTAGCCAATAGAAACTTCCAGGGAATTCTGACCTACTTATCAAAAGTTCACCTCCATAATAGGCAGAGCCAACCTCCAGTATATCATAAATTATTTGCTTAGGAAAGATAAAAAAATTTAAATGAGAAAATAGGAGTTGACAACTTTTTCGTCTTTTTTCAGCTTCAAAAACAAACAAACAAACAAAACAAAACTTCCATTATACCACACATTATTAGGAAGCTAATTTCACTAAAGAGAAAATATAACAAAACTAAATGTTTTGTTTATATTTCTATGCCAATACATTTTGGATACTCCAGACCTTTAGATTTTCCATTTAAATATCCCTACAAGCATGGGTAACATAGTTAAATTTATTCTTTAAACAAGTATTATTGAATACCTCCTAGATAGCAGGCATACTGCTAAGATATGGAGACGGAGAAACAAAGACTTGGTACCTGTTCTCAAGGAGCATTTGATAATGCTAAGGAAATAACTATTTGTGAAATTAATTTTTAATGACATCTAAGTACAGTTGTAAGGAGGAGAAGTATGAAAGAAGACCAGTGTGTCTGGTCTAGCCTTGGGGATCAGGGAAGGCTGCCTCAAGGAAAGATATTTAATCATAGTCTTGAAGAATAAACAGGAGGGAGTTGACCAGGCAAAGGGTCAGATAGAGCGTTTCAGGCAGAGAGACAATGTGCGTGAAGAGTATATCCTCTCATTCTTAAAAGACTGTGTTTTTGAGTGTTCGTATGCAGCACAGCTTATATTTTCTAACTAAACTCTATAGTTTCAGTTGTACATAATCATTTCTTTACTTTCTATTTCCCAATTTTTCACTTCTGGTCACTGAACTCTAAAGTAAAATACAAGCATATAATAATTATAATAACAATACTACTACTACTACTACTACTACTAATAATAATAATAATAAGTTTAGGGTACTTATTCTCTGCAAAGTACAGCTCTGAGTATATTTATGAATTATCTTATTTCATCTTTACAACAACTCAATAGGTTTTTCTAAGGCAAAACACACTATATAAATTTGATGTAATTATTTATGGAGATTATTACAGAATGCCTGGAGATAGTAGAGAACTTTAAAAGCAATAAAATATGTTTATTGCTGCTAGAGGAATTATAAAATAATTTTGTATCATCTCTACAATATAATAATCACTAAAGCATGGCTTGCTCTTCACTCTGCATAGCCATTTAATCATTTTAACAGATTGGAAAAGTGGCCCCCATTTCGCCAGGATAAAGTACCAGGCATGCATTAGAGTTGAGTGTAAAGCTGCTGTGACTTGATGGACATCATGAATATATGCTGGGCAAAAAAGCGATACCAATGGACCTGCGTTAGATATTTAATTATTAGGGATTTGGAGTCTTTTGTATTTTTCTGGAGTCTCTACAAAATTGCAAATGTCCTAGAATGGAAAGATACATTATGCAATGGCACTTCTGATGAATTAGTAAAATACCAGAATTGACTATAAAATTGCTCCAAAATGAGTGCCTGAAACTGGGTTGGTAGACTTTGCTATCTCAGTCCACGCTCCATGATAGCTTTATGAAAGTCATTGTCCTATACAAGCTTTTCTTTCTTTATCTTCGTAAATGGCCTCAGACCTGCACTCATATATTAAGCCATGAGAGATGATAATAACGATAAAAACCCAAGACCTCTCATTTATACTACCTGTAAGACCTTGACCTAATTATTTAATCTCTCTGTACTTCACTTTCTTCATCAGTCTAAGCAGAATGATAATATTATCACTATGGACGATAATGTCAGTGACTATCATAAAATTTTTGTGAAGATCTACTTATTCATTTATTCATTCAACAGATTCTTAAGAACACCTGCTATGTGTCAGGCACTATGATGTTTTTCAATGGAGGAAAGATAGCCAATAAATAAAAGCATGAGAAAAGTATAGAGTATGGAAAACGTAATTTGAGAGAAGCAGAGATATTTTAAATAGGATATGTAGGGAAGACCTAATAAGATGGGATTTAAGCAGAGACCTAAAAGAAATGAGCAGATGAGTCCTACAGGTATATGTGCAGTAAGAGTACGTCAGGCAAAAGGAATAGCAAAGACAAAGGTCTTAACACAAGTGTTCATGGCATATTCAAAAAACTTCAAGGAGGTCATTGCAGCTACAGCTACGTGAGTAAAGAGGAGAGTTTTCAGAGATAAGTTTAGAAAGGTATCAGGACGGTAAGAGCACAGCATATAAGGGCCATGTAGAACATTATAAGGACTGGCTTTTTACCATATGTCATCAAATTTAAGACACTCCTGAGTGTTAGCTTTATCATTATTCCACATATGACTAGGAAAAATAAACTTTTCTATGTAAACAATGACACAGTACTTTCTAATCAAATACAATTTTTTATTTTGTATTTATTTACAGAGCTCATTTAATCTTATTTAGACAAAGATTCTTTTATATTCCATGCTTGTCTGCCACTGTGAGTTTTTGCATGTACAGTAACTTCTAACCTCAATGACCAATCTCAGAGAAAATGTCTTGAAGACTTTAAACTCAAGATGCTTCAACAATGCCTATAAGTCAACTGAAGTGATGCCATGATGAACAACTATGTCTAAGCTTGTATATGTGCAAGCGATGACCACTGCCGCATTGGATGCGAATATAAGACACCTCTTAATTTCATACATAAATAAATAAACGTGTATTATAGTAAATTAAATATGCAGTGTAAATGAAATAGGAAGTCAGAAGAGGATGTTGAGAAAGGGGGTAATGATTTAATTCAGAAACCACTCTTGCGCCCATGAAGATAATAGGCTGAGTGAAATGAGCAAAGATGGAAGCAGAGAGTGGCCAGGACATTTATTTTAAAAACACTAATTCAGACGGGACATTTTGACTTGAAGTGGTAGTTCAGAAAGGGTATGAAATGATCAGGTTCTGATATATTTTGAGGGTAGAAATTACAAGGTTGCTGATAATTTGATGTAGGGTATAAGAAAAGAAAGAAATCAAAATGACCCCCAGCTCTTTGGCTTGAGATGGGGAAGACTGTGGGCAGATGGGTTGGTATCCATAGAGAGGTCAGGAGTCTGATTTGGGACATGATACATTTGAATTGTCTATTATTCATTCAAGTGGAAATGTTGAGCAAGCTGTCAGAAAATGATTCTGGAGTCCAGAGAAGAGATACAGTCTAGAGATATAAAACTCATAAAATGACTCCATCCTGGTTTGGATGCTGTTCAGTACTATGAAACAGGATGACATCACCTAGGGCTTTACCATGTATGATACATTTTGGGGTTTGTTTGTTTATTTGTTTCTGCCTTTATTTTTGTTCAAAAGCCAAAAGTTACTGCATGTTACTCAGATTGAAAAACACTGGCTTAGAGTGTGAATGAGGATGGAGAAGAGAAGAGTTCCCAGGACTGAGCCTTGGAGTGCTTCAACATTCAGAACTCTAATTGATGTAATATGTACATATGCCTAGCTCAAAACAATTAAGTGCTTAACAAATGTTAGTTTTTATATTAAAGTAGACTTCCTCCCCCAAATATTCCTTGATTTATTTTTATCAGTTTCATAGAAGGATTAAGCTATTATATACAGAAAAGGAAATAGGTGCTATGTTAAGCTTTCTATGGTGCTTAATTAATCACCACAAACTTTGCAGCTTAAAACAACACACATTTATTATATCAGTTTTGATGCCTGAGAGGTCTGGATACAGTTTAGGTGAGTTTTCTCTTTCAGGATCCCACTAGGCTACAATTCAGATGTTGACCATGGCTGTACTCTCATCAGAGGCTCGACTGGGAAAAGATATAGTTCAAATCTCCTCAGGCTGTGGGCAGCATTCATCTCTTTAAGTTGTAGGACTGAGGTCCCCACTTACTTGCTGGCTGTTGGCTGGGGGTTACTCTCATCTCCTAGATGCCACCTCTTGCTCCTTGTCATGTGACTCTTTCCCTAGACAATTTAGAGCAATCCTTTTACTTCCTCAAGGGCAGCAGGAAAGTCTCTGAAACTTCAGTCTGCTAAGAGATAGTCTTATATAGCATTACACAATTATGAGAATGACAACCGGCCACCTTTGCTGTATAGCGTAACTTAATCAAGAGAATAAAATCACTTTTGTCAGACTCTATTTAGAATGAAGTTATTTCTCATGTTCATGCTCAAGGGGAGAAGACTTATATAAAGGCCTGACTTACTGGGGGTCATTTTAGGGTATGTCCCTCTGCCTATCTCCTTCTTATCCAAATATTCCCCATAGCCTGGGACTTGTGGTACAGTGAGATTTCTGTTCTTCATCTTGATTATGAAATAGAATAGCACAGACTAAGGGAAAAATCATGAGCTTTACTCTTAGTACTTTCACTTTTATTATGTGAAGATGACAAGGTAACTAATCTGTTAGAACCTTGGTTTTCCCATCTTTAAAGTAGTGATGGGGAAGTGTCTTTCCAGCATCTTTTCTCATAGGACTCTCATGAATATTATATGAAATAATGTATATTTTGATTTTGAACTATAAAATGGTAACAATATAAAAAACTGTAAGTTGGCATTATTCTTTATAATAACAATTATACTTTGGTTCTCTGTACTTTGGTTCTCTGAGCTGTCATTGGCTATCAGAAAGTCTATAGCAATGTTGTAAATGGCTTATAGCCTTTCACCTCACTCTAAACCTTGTCCATAGCAAGCTCTCAAATATTTATTGAATGAATCAACCATGTTTTTCTCCATTTGGCTTATAACTAGTTTTGTTTATCTTGGGAGCCATAGATCGTTTACCTTCCTTTATAAAGCATGTTTGATTTTTAAAACAAACCACAAGTGTTGCACAGTTTGTACTAAAGGACTACTTTATTGCTTTTTTTATTACCTGAAAAATGCAACAAAAGTTTAAAATTAATAACAGTCAGTAACAGGGAATAGGGATAATAAAAGTTATGTTCCTTGCTTCGGAAGCAACTCAGTTTCCATTTCCTTATAAAAAAAATCAGAAAACTTTCTGGTGGTTTATCAAGGGATTTTTTTTTTTAAAGGAGAGGGAGAAAGAAATTAAAAAAAAAAAAACTTTTAACGTTTCTATTCGGCATCTCTCTATTGAGAATAGCATTGAGAATTTGCTTGAGGAGTTGGTTCCTCAAATCCCAGAAGACCTATATCCATAATAGGGAGGAGAAAACAACAGTGAAGCATTAGGGGAAAGCAGCTTTGTTAGGACATAACTAATCCAGGTACCATAAGTATTTCATGGCACCATGTCAGTTAGTCAAAGTGACAAACTTAAACGAACATTCCTAGGTCATTTAACATAATTTACAGAGTTATCTACAAAGCTGACTTTCCAGGGAACGGGGGGGGGGGGCATTTACAGACCAATATCTATTTTGCAATTATCTAAAAAATGGAAAAACTTTCATCAAATTCATCTTCCAGTTCTACTCATTTAAAATAATAGAGTCTGGCCAATATCTTCCATTTATGCCTGTCACCAGTCATCTTTGTGCTAGAGTTTTATCCCCTTTTGGCATCTTAATTGTTCTCCTAGAAATGATATTGACACAGTTCAGGCTTCCCTTTCACCATCTGCTGGATATTTCCAAATGGATATTCTTTTCTCAATTGAAATTCACTTTGGTAAAAGCTGATTTCTAACCTTCCAGCTTAGCTGTTGCCCGACCACTTTCCCTTCTTTGTCTCCACAAGCGCATCAACACCTTGCGTATGTTGTGGGCCTCAGCCCACAACAAGTAAGTATTCAACCTCTTTATCCTCCATTCAGAGAAAACACTCTCATTCACTTACAAACTCTTTCTACCTTGGAACACTAGTAAAAAGTGCCCTTTGAGATGAAAGCAGAATTATTCTGTACATTTTTTGATGTTGCTGAGAGGGAATTTCTATAATTACTTTCTCTTCCAAGCAAGAAGTGAATGAGGAAAACTGACACAATGGACCCAGGCTTCCTGAAGATGAGGTTTCTCATTTAGTTGAAAAAGAAAGCTGACAGTGCAGTCTGCTTGGGATTCTCTCTCTCCCTCCCTCTCTCTCTCTCTCTCTCTCTCTCTCTCTCTCTCTCTCTGTCTCTCTGTCTCTGTCTCTGTCTCTCTCTTTCTCTCTCTCTCTTTGTGTGTGTCCCTCCCCCACTTGCGTGGTCTCTCTCAAAATAAATAAATAAACTTAAAAAAAAAAAGTATAAGTGGGTAAGTGGGTTAGGTCAGATCACAAATGTCTTTCCAGTTGGTCTGAAGAGCTTAGATTCTACCATAAAAAAATGGGGAGCCACTGATGGCTTAGTGATCATGATAAAAATGTGAAAAAAATGTAAGAAATTAATCTCTCATGGTTTGTGTTATGATTCAAAAGTGTTGAGGCAGTTGTTGCTTTAAAGGTGATTATATTCATGCTGGTGCCAAGGTTAAGTAGAATTAAGAGTGAGAAAGAAAAATGGGTGTTAGAGATATGTAGAAGAAAATTGCTAGACCTAGCGTCAGGATGTAAGTGAAAATGCATAAGATGTGGCTAGACTGTATAAGCCCTAAGAAAACCAAAAACAAACAAGCAAAAACATAAGTAGAAGCTCACTTAAAGGCACATTGTTGAAAATGGAAACATTGTATTTTCATGCTGCAGGTCTAGGTTGACATTGTGTGTATGTATGTATAAGAAGACAATACGTAACATAGATGACTATTTCTTTCACACTCAATTGTTTTTTGACTTTTCTCTCATTTTGCTTAAAACCACATGAGCTTTAGATTTTGTTAAATATCTCTAGTTGGTTGAACAGTGCCACCCTAAAATTCATGGCCACCTAGAACCTGAAAATATGACATTACTTGAAAATAGGATCTTTGTAGATGTAATTAGTTAAAATGAGCTATGCTGGACTAAGGTGGGCCCTTTATCCATTGACTGGTGTCCTTTTAGGATAAAGAGGTGCTACACAGACATACACATATAGGGAAGAACCCCATGTGAAGACAGAGGCAGAGTTTGGAGTGAAGCAGCTACAAGTCAAGGAACACCATGTGTTGCCGGAAGCCACCGATAACTAGGAAGAAACAAGGGGTGATTCTTCCCTGGACCCTCCCAGGGAAGCATGGTCCTGCCTGCAGCTTGACTTCAGACTTTAAGCCTCCAGAACTGTGACAGAATAAAATTGTCATGTTTCAAGCCACCAAGTTTGTGGTAATTTGTTGTAGACACTGTTCTTAGTGCTTTATTCAAATGAGTTCACAGAAACCTGTGTTGGAGGGACAATTATTGTATTATTTTTAAATAAGCAAACAGAGGCTTCCAGGGTTTTTGACCAAGGACATATGTTGATATCTGATGGAGCCAGGATTCTTAAAATAGCAGTTGGACTCAGATTCACCAAACAATGCACCTCTCTTCCATTCCTTGAGTTTCTGAATAACTCCTAGCAAATGTATTTTAAAGTTTAAGGGTCTCTGGAAAACATTTTTTCTTGAGTAATCACATTCAGCAATGGATCAAGGGTTCCTGCCCTCGCTAAGACATCTATGTGTTTAGATTTCTTGGGCTTTCTGTAGGCCATTGAGTCTTTGGGGATTACAGTAACGTCATTCTGTTTCCATGTCTTGCAATTCTCCAGACTTTGGTATCTAACGGTTTTTATAATCCTTAAATTTTTTTTTACCAAGGGATGTAAGTTGTGTGGGTGTTTTCAAATACACACACTCCCATAAACTTGAAGTCACAGTGTAGCAATATGCAAAATATTTGAGCTTTTCTAATGATTCTTCTTAATTTATCCCTAATGTTTTTGATGGAATGCAAATATGCGCTTTGGAGTTTCTGCTGTTTGTAGAAGGTACACGTTGGCAAGTGAACTTTTTGTCTTTCGAAGGAAAGTATCAACAACATTGAATAGGAAGCTTTACAAATATCTTTTATAGCCATATTTGTGTATTTTAAAGGTGAATGCATTTTACATTTCCAGGTTGCCCCATTATAAATGTTGCATTCATAAATGTGGGTTCTGTAATCTGATCTTATGTAATTTATTTTACAATTTCTGTATTATTTCTATATTATTACAAATGCTTCAAAAGCTACATTTTTCATTTGTTTCATTAGCATGTCTCTTTGTTTCAAAGATTTCATTTATGGGGCTTAGAATTTCTGTGTGGGGCTGTTTTCCCTTCTAACTCCAAATTGCATTCAGTGCTGGCAAAGCACATTGGCTTAAAATGCAGTCTATGATTATTTACTGAACACCTACTGTTGGCCAGACGCTATTCTAGGTATTGAATATACAACAATGAACCAAAGAGTAAAATATACGTAAATGCTTATGTATATGTATGCATAACATAATTTTACCAACATATGAGAAACATACATTAGGGTATAAGGGAAAGAGTAAAACAAAATTGTTTTAGGAAATATCTTGTAGATCATATATGACTTCAGACACAAACTGCCGTGCCTCTTGCTTTGTCTAACACAGTGCTGCCCCAAATAAATACAGTATTAGCTACACATTTCGTCCACATATATAACTTAAAATTTTTCAGCAGCCATGTGAAAAAAAGTAAAGAAAAATAAGTGGAGTAAATTGTTACCATACAATTTATTTAACTCACTATTTCCAAGTATTATTATTTCGACAAGTAATGTAAAAATTCTCACTGAGATTTTACATGTGTGTATGTGTTGGTGTGAAGTTCAGTGCTTATTTTACACATTCAGTACATCCCAGTTCAGACAAATTACGTTTCAGGTTTTCAATAGCCATGTGTGACTGGTGATGACTATAGTAGATAGTGCCTATCTAATGCCTGATTTTTTTCCCTTGCCTTCTCCGTTTAAGATGGGGACATTGGTTAATTCATATCTTTCTCTTTTTTTTTCTTTTTTGCTCCACATTCTGCAAATGAAAAAGAATAAAAATATATTCTCTCTGGTTTTCTCAAATATTCCAATATGAAACCAAAATAGTGGATTTATTAAGAGGCCTTTTTTAAAAATGTAAAGATAAAACTGTTCAGAGCTTACTTATAAGAATATGAAATTTCAATATCAAAAACAGATAATAAAATCTCTGATATAGTCTCTTTGAAAATAATTGAGCAAACAACATTTTCTAAGTTTAGAAATCTAAATAAAAAGTATACATTATAAATTTGGATTTAGGCACATATGATACGTGCCTTGAGAGATCCCTGGCCAGCAAGTGAGGGGTTCTCTCTCTTAAAGCAGCCCCGCAGAGTAATTTTCACATATAACCTGTGACTGTTTCCATTCCAGTATCTACCACACTGAGTCTCAGATGAAAATTTCTGTTTTTCTCTGGCACAATTCAGTACTGTTTTATGCATAATTTAGATTGCACTATTAGTAAACAGCTTTAAGAAGAAATAGGGTTGTTGGTTTTTTTTTTCTTCAATTCTTAGTTTCATTTCATTCTTGATGAGCTTATAGTTATGATGAATTTTATACATTTGTTAATTAAATATGGTAATGAAACCTAGCAAAAAATTCTGGAGAATGAAAAGAGAAATGAAATTACTTTATAATTTTGTTGATAATTTTTGTAAAATCATTTAAATATAAGATGGACTATGTTCCATTTTAAATCTTTACTTCAGAGATACACAAATGGTATGAAAAATGTAAGAGGTTTGGATCCTGGGTCCCATTAGGGTTATGAGTTTCCTCATTGTGAGATGGGAACAGTATTACCTTCACTACAGAGCTGTTGAAAGGGTTGAATGAAATAAATGCATGATATATAGCATGTATGAGTATTACATCAGGCTCTTAATAAAGGTTAGTTATCCTTTCTCCCTGAATCTCAAATTACAGCTTATTTTTCTGTTAAAAAAGAAAAAAAAAAAACAACCAAGTTTTTTCTTCAATGTGAAACAGAGTAGATGAAACCTTTTTTTCCTTCTTAAGAAAACTGACTTAAAAAAATAATAAACTTGGTTTAAAAAATTATATCCAGAACAAAATCTTGTCCCTCTATATATGTAGGTCTATAAATGTTTAAGTAAAAAATGCAAAATAACATGTAATTAGTTTCTTACATCATGACTGGTCGCTTGAAGTAGTCAAAAAACAAAAATTGATTTTTTTTAAATTACCATTGTTTTAAATGGCTTCTCTTTGCCAACAGATTAATCAAAAGATAAAAATCACTGAGGAATTAACTCAATAAAAATCATAAAAGAATAATCATTATGGTTTAAGAATAGCTAATGTATGTTTTTATCAAGAGAAGTACAGACTAAATTACTGTTTACATTCATTCTTATGCACACCTCCAATTTATCAGTGGTTAGGATAGTATTTTAAGCTAGTTAAGATAAAATATTGTCTGTCATTTAAATTGCTTAAATCCCCTTTACTAGGACCCTAAATGCCCCAGTAGGACATCTTAGCATAACTAGATGTTTTCCGTCTTTTAATTACTATGACTAATTTTTTACAGCTCAGTTACAAACCCTTGAAAATAATGAATATGGTGACACAATCTTAATTATAATGGTGCAAATAACACCACTCTAATACAGTGTGAGGCTTACATTGAAAAGGAATTTCCCCGGAATTGAAGCTCCTCTGATTGCTTTCCACATCACGTTTTAAACAAACACTGTGGTGCTTTAGCCATTACTTGGTTGCCTAGGATACACAGTTAATGTAGCCCTAAGATGCTGCTACCGGTTAGGCTTTGAGACCATGCCTGGAAGTGCTGCATATAGCTGCTTTTTAATAAATTAGGAGAATTTAACAGTGACACTTTTGGGTGGGGGGAATTCATTTTGATTAATGAAATATCCAACTGTGTTTTTTGAGTGGTTACACTGAAAACAGTTATTTTTATTTCAGTTTAGTTTGTTTTTTTTTCTGTGAGAGAGCTAAAAGCAAATGTTTTTAAAACAAATGTAAAATTGATTCAGTGACCTAATTCTAAGACACATTCTCCAATAATATATTTTTTTTGTGACTGAAATAGTGGAAAAGGTAACTAGCTAAATCACAGGAAGTCCTTTCTATAAGCTTCTTCATTGGGTCATGTCTTTTATTGTTAGATTTTTACTTCATCTGTATGGCTAAAACAGACCACAGTTTATTTGTATTAAGATGTTGAAAGGTTCATGTGTTATCATAAAAGTATTATTACAAGAAAAATAATCACCAGCAAGACAACATTGTAACCTAGTAACTCACCAGAGTTTTGATGCTGAACTACAAAAACAGACATAAAATGTCACTATTATGTGTATAGGTTATTGTATCTTTCACACTAACAGCTTACCTTTCAATTCCTGAAACAGTGCATTTTTAATGTTTCACCAAAAGTTGGTTTGGGTTTAAATATGAGATGGAAATACAAAGCTAGTTTTAAATCTTAGCAAAACTTTAGGTTGCCTGATTTTAAAAATCAGTAGTTTTCTTGCCTTACTTTTTCCTATGAAAAATTGAATTGTCTTCTTGGCTGATGTGAATGCAAACCAAATTGGAATTGTTGTTGAGGAAGTGGGAAGATCCAGTGCTGAACCAGCAGGTGGTGCTTAAGTTATAAGTGCATTTAGAGTAGAGATTTTTTTTTTTTTTTAAACCTGCAAAACCTTCAGGAATGTTTGCTCTTGTTTTTGTATATTTCATAAGGGGCATTATATCTTAGAAGGGAAAATATCATTTTGGGCTTCTGAATTGTCACCAGAATCAATAGGCTTAACTTTTTTCCATTTTCTTGCTCCCTCCCTTCTTCCGCTTTTCTGGAATCATTGTTTCCTGTCCTACAGTGGCTTTCTGCAGCTGTACTCTCAGGGAGGAGGGATGACATCTTTTCTCCAAAGCAGAGCACCTGGGTGGTGGGAGTGGTATTGTTTGTACAGTCAGGTGTACAGGGAGAGACGCAGGCATGTTGCCGGCATGTGCAAAGACTCTCTCACTTGGGAGAGATTCCGGGAGGTTCCTATCTTCACTTTAAATCTCAGTGCATATTTACGGCTTTACTTCTTAAGTTCACTCTTTTGTGCCTGCTCTCTCTTTTTGCCTGTGTTTGTTAGCATGCAGAGCTCTTCACAGTGACTTTACTTTAATAAGTCCTCAAAGTACATGTGGTCTGAAAGGTAACAAAATTATGTCCTTCAACATTTGTCACAGTACAAGGATGGTGTTTATGTACTAAATTCTACAGAAGAGTTGTTCATTTGGCTAAATTCAAGAAGAAATAAAAAAATCATTGCTTTTTGATAGATTGTGCATTTTTTATTTAGATGTACTAACTCTAGTGAATGAGCATAGAACCTAAATAACAAAGAACATTATACTGCTGGTTACCTAGTGTTGTTGATTCTTTCCATAAGCCTATCAAGTATACTTTACTAATTACACTTTAATTATTAAATATTAAATCTTATGGAAGTCTTAGATGTCTATTATTTCCACAGAAATAATCAGAGAGCAGATTATAACTGTATTTATTAACTTTAGACAATCCCTTTATTGGTTGCTTTTATTAAATAATATTTTGTTTTGTAGCACTGATAATTTTGAGGTCCTAGAGTTTAATTTATTTGAATCATGCTTTAGTTTACGATGATAACTACCCTCTATTCCTAAAGTAATAGGTGTCCTGTGCTGTTTCTCCATTCATTGTGAATCCATTGTGAATTATATTGATAATAATTCAATTATATGGATAGTTAATTCATTTTAATAAGCAATCTGAATAAATTATTTTCTCCTCAAAAAAAAAAAAAAAACATTTTCTCCTGTTTTTCCTCAGTAGAAATTTTCCCTGCAAGAGTTAATATTTTTAACCAATTATTGTAATGGTTTCTTTCTGAACTCTGGTTCAAAGTAGTCAGACTGGTTGGTGTCAGCAATGGTACAGTGAATAAAATAATAGACCTTTCCTTAGATTATATACAGACCTCCTTCTATATGATGAACATGGTATCATATCCTTCTCCGCAAAGATTTTTCTTTTCCCTCTAAGAATTAAACTTAATAGAGTATTTGTCAATTATAAATCAGGCTATGCAAATAGGGGTCTGCTAGGTCTCTGATAAAGGGAGTGAATTTCATTTGCCTGTGTGAGATCCACTGGGTTTCATATCATATGAATATTCCAGTTTCCATGTTCTTATTATTATGAATAAACATTAGATGCAAAATGTAAAGATGATTTATTCAAATTCCAACTGCTATTGAAAAAAAAAATAACCAAAATCCAAAGTCCAAGCAATTTTGGGTTCAGGGAATGGAATGTTTTCTTGTTTTTATACACAGGAACTTATTTTCATATCCTTTCTATGTGTGGGTCTTGCTTTGGAAACAAATGTTCTCCTGTCCCAGTTCATCTTTGGCTACTTGATTTTATTGCAGAACTAGAGACAAGAAATATAAAATACTGATGAAACAATTCTATCTTATGTCCCAGAGTGCTGCGGATCAAACTTAAAGGATTAAGAAAAGACACCTCTTACCAGTTTATAAGAAGGACTAAAATTTCTTACCAGTTCAGGAATTATCTTTAACTTTTGATTCTGCAGCATAGAACGAGCGCTTGTTTTCAGCTGGCCGATTCCTTGCTCACCAGGCCAACTCTCCTGTCTCAAATCTGCATAGAGATAAGTTTTGAGAAGAGCAGAGTCCCTTTGGGGATGAAATTTGCTTTTGCTATTTTTGTTATTCCTTTTTCACAGGAGGCTGTATAATAATTTTCTGCTCTAGGGTCTTGAAATAACATTAAAGATTGACAATTCAGTTAGACTTGTTGCTCTCAGGGCCACAGCTGACTCATATTGCACAGGGGAATGGTGACGTCCACATGATTTTTTAAAAATATCTTTTACATAGAAATTTTATTTTTCCAATTACAGGTGGCATTTCAAAAATGCTTTCCTGTATTGTGTGTCATTCACACACATAAAAGTATATTTTATCTTTGTATACACATACTGTCCTTCAGGGTGATTTTGGTGTTTGGAGTAGCTTTTAGAAACTTCTTTCTCGGGCAGACACCAAACAGAAGGAAGCACAGAAAAGATGGAACACTTCATGTTTGAAAGAGAGGCAGGGAATGAAGGGCGTGGATACCCTAGGTTAGACATATGTGGAATTTAAGAAGCAAAACACATAAGCAAAGGAAAAATAAATGAGAGAGAGAGAGAGTCAAAGCAAGAAACAGACTTTTAATTATAGAGAACAAACTGATTGTTACCAGATGGGAGGGGTTGGGGAGGGTAGGTAGAATAGGTGATGGGGATTAAGAAGGACGCTTGTGATGAACACAGGGTCATGTATTGAATTATTGAATTATTGTACACCTGAAACTAATTTAACATCATATATTAATTAACTGGAGTTAAGAACAAAACAAAACAAAAAAAAGGATTGTGGGAATAGAGTAAAAAGAAACTCAGCTTGATTTATTTTTAGGCTTTATATTCACTATTTAATACAATATATGAAATGAGAATGTTTCTACCTACCTTCAATTCTTCTTGCTCTTCCTTCTTTTCCCTACCTTCTCATACATGGACGTGAAATTTCTCACTAATGTCTATGGCTGAAGAAGGAGGAAGTTTATCCTGTACCTCATCTTCCTTCTCTGCAAAGCCCTGCAAATGTGATCGCTGAGCTTAGAAAAAGTATATTAACTCATTATGTATATTTTATATTTAGTATGTTGGGAAACGTAATGTTCAGGGGACATGATTTACAGACAGGTGTGCAAAACCAATATCAAAGAATGGAGGAGAAATAAAAACCCAGAAAAGGACTAGAACATAGTTATAACTTGTGACTAAGCCTTCTCCCTTTTGTTTTTATTTCTGAACAAAGTATTTCCTTTCTCACTTCTCATGGAGCCTTCTTTGTAGAAGGGGGGTGTGGGACCCTGGGGAGGATTGCAATGTGAGAAAGAAGACATTAGGTTACCAAAATGAGTTTTCACTTGGAAAACCATGTGCATATGAAATATTTAGAGATGCTAGTAAACCATTTATTAAACTATAAAATAACTTTACAAGCTCAACTTAAGTCATCTACAATATAATTGTGAATTCAAAGTAGAAATATACTTGTGTATGTTCCATGTAGATATATACCTTAGTATTGGCTGGAAATGCTCATTATTGATAAATAAACACTATAAACATTTATATAATACTCTTGTTTAATAATGAGCAATGTTGGCACACATACTTCATTTTAAAGCTTATCTGAAATTTTAATCCCTAGCAGTAAATCAGAGGACCTATTTATGATTTAATTTTACCAACTCAAAAATGCTTACTAATTTTTACAAAGAATCTTTCAAATTGTAGCTATATTATTAAACCAAACCTATTTGAGTTATTAGATCATATCATAAATACAAAAGCCAAAATCTACCATGAATCTGAATCTCAGATTTCTTTTGATTGGAGGCATAGTATGGATCCATGTTAGCTGAGTTTATTACTAGTCAATAAAGGATAATTTTTTGTACTGTAGCATGATTGCTAATACTGAATATTCTCATTTAAAAAACTATTGACAGTTTTATTGAGATATAATTCGCATGCCACACAATTTATCTATTTTAAAGTGTATGATTCAATGGTTTTTAGTATTTTCACAGAGTTTTGCAATTATCAACACTGTGAACCTTAGGACATATTCATTATCCCCCCCAAAACCCCAAACCCATTAACAGTCACTACCCATTTCCTTCCAAACCCCTACCCCAGGCAACCACTAATCTAATTTGTGTCTATAGATTTGCCTGTTTTGGACATCTCATATAAATGGAATCATACAATATTTCATCTGTTGGCTTCTTTCAGTTATCAGCTTTTTTCAGGATTCATCCATGTTGTAGTATGTATCAGTACTTAATTCCTTTTTATTGCCAAATGTTTAATTGTATAGATATGCCACATTTGATTTATCTATTAGTAGATGGACTTTTGGGTCCTCCTACTTTTGGCTATTATAAATAATGCTGCTATAAATATTTGTGTACAAGTTTTCATGGAATACATGTTTTCATTTCTCTTAAGTATATACCTTAAAGTGGAATTGCTGAGTTTTTTGAAACTCTACATTTAACCTTTTGAGATACATTCAGATTGTTTTTCTAAAGTGGATGGACCATTTTACATTCTTATCAGCAGTGTATGAGGATTCCAACTTTTCTAAGTCCTCACCAACCTTTGTTGTTTTCTGGTATTTTGATTATAATCATCTTAGTGAATGTGAGGTGGTATCTCCTGGTGGTTTCAATTTGCATTTCCCTGAGGGTGAATGCTGTTGAACATAGGTTCACTGCTTATTGGCCATTTGCTTATCTTCTTTAGAAAAAGGTGCATTTAGATCTTTTGCCCATTTTATTTTTTTTTAGTATTTTTATTATTGAGTTGTGAGAGAACTTAATATATCCTAGATGCAAGTTCCTTGTAAGGTAGATCTTTGTAAATACTTTCTCCCATTCTGTGGGTGGGCTTTTTATTTTCTTTATGGTATTATTTGCAACAGAAAAGTTTAAAATTTTGATGAAATCCAATTTACTATTTTTTTTTTTCATTTATGCTTTTGGTGTCATACCTAAAAGAGCTTTGCCAAACCAAAGTCACAAAAATTTACTCATATATTTTCTTCTAAGGGTTTTATAGACTGCTCTTACCTTTAGGTCTATGGCCCATTTTTAGTTAATTTTTTGTGTAGTGTGAAGAAACAGTCCAACTTCATTCTTTTACATGTGAATACCCAGTTGACCCAATATCGTTTGTTGAAAAAATTGTTCTTTCTCCATTGAATTGACTTGGAATCTTTGTCAAAAATCAGTTACGGCAAATTTGAGGGTTTATTTCTGGATTCTTAATTCTATTCCATTGATCTATATTTCTGTTCTAAGCCAGTACCACATAATCTTTCTTGGTAGTAAGTTTTGAAACTGGGAATTTTGAATCCTACAACTTTGTTCCTTTTCAATATTATTTTGGCTTTTCTGGGTCTCTTGAATTTCCATATGAATTTTAGGAGCAACTTGTCAATTTATGTAAAACAGGTAGAATTTTTATAAGAATTGTATTGAATCTGTAGATCAATTGGAGATCACTGCCATCTAAACAATATTAAGTACTTTGACACATGAACATGAGGTCTTACCTTTTACTTAAGTTTCCTTTAATTTATTTTGATAATGATTTTTGTTTGTTTTAATTTTCAGAGTATAAGTTTTACCCCTGCTTTGTTAAATCTATTTCTAAATATTTTATAGTTATTTTTGATGGTATTATAAAGGACTTGTTTTCTTAATTCATTTTCTGAGTAGTTGCTGCTAGTATACAGAAATATAGTTTATTTTTATGTTGATCTTGTAGACTGCAAAATTGCTAAACTCATTTATTAGTTCTAATAAATTTTTAATGGCTTCCTTAAGGTTTTATATAACAAGATATATCATCTACAAATAGGTGGAGTTTAATTTTTTTCTAATATGGTGCTTTTTATTTTAATGTCTTGCCTAATGGTAATGGTGAAAACCTCCAGACCAATATGAATAGAGTATGAGGAGCAGATTTGCTTATCTTGTTCCTGATCTTATGGGGAAAGCACTCAGTATTTCACTATTAAAATGATGTCATTAGTTCTGGGTATTTTGTAGATACCTTATGTAAGATTGAGGGAGCTCTTTTCTATTTCCAGTTTGTTTAGTGTTTTTATCATGAAGAAGTATGGGGTATTTTCAAATGCTTTTTCTGCATACATTGAAGCAATCATGCAATTTTTGTCCTTTGTCTAACTGGTATAGTGCATTACATTAATTAAGTATAAAACAAATATTAAATTCTTGGGATAAATCCTAATTGGTCGTGGCAAATTTTGCTGGAATAGCTTGCTAGTATGTTGTTTCAGAGCATCTTCACTTTTACGATGCAAACCCTTTGCAAAAACCAAGCTAAAAGATATAAACAGACCATGCATCCACACTTGTCTTGTTTTTATTCCACCACATATTTGGCATCTGCAACAAAAATGAAGAGATACAAATTTAAAGTGTTTGGTATTTTTAGCACCCTTTTACATTAGTGGCATGGCTAAAGAAATACATAAAATATCAAAATCATGCCAGTACTAACCATCTGGTGGTAGCCAGAAAGAAACATTTTGAATCTGAATCTTTATGCCCCAGAAAGGTGTCCCTGTCTCCATTGTGAGGTAAGGGGAAAAAATTACAGATCTGGAACTATCATCTAATATCTTATCAATTTATATATATTATGTATCATCTATCTATCTATCTATCTATCTATCTATCATCATCATCATCTATAATCTATTTATCATCATCAACGTCTCACAAAATTAAAACATATTTGTTGAGAAATGCCATTTTCTAGGTTTTTAGCCTTTACTTGGTAGGTGATGCAGAACCATTGCAGTCTTTGGATTGAGGTTGTAAAATCTGGTTAGATGGGAAGCATGTGTATGGGTAAGTGTTTTAACCTATACAAAAGGCTACCCACTAAAGGTCGTGGCTTTGACAATCAGCATAGTAGATCTTCTGGAAAACAAAGGGAAACATTGTTTATCTTGTCAATAGAAGAGGTTTGCTTATATTAATTCAGGATTTAATAGCAAGCTAAGCCATAGGGAGCTGCTGTCATGATGAAAAACACCACTGGAGTCCTCCCGGAAAAGGTACTTCTGATGTAAAAGACCTCAGGGAAAGGTTTCTGGGGAATCCATAATTAAATGTCACATCACAGCAAGGGCAGAGGGAAAAATAATGACTCTACTGGAAAATTGTAAAATATGAATGTCTGGTCAAAATATTTTTATACTTTATAAAAAAGCTGACTTTTTACCTACTGGTTCTGGACTTCCAAGCCAGAAGCCTCAGTGAATAGACTATTTGTTAACAAAACAAGGGTAGTGAATATACTTCAGCATTACTTGTCTTGATAATGCTGGTAGAAATTTCTGAATTCTGGGTGGGATTCTTTCATTCTGGATTGATGATCAGAAGAAAATTGAACAGAATGATATAATAGTGATTTGTCTCCTAATGGACAGTTTAAAATATATTGGGGATGAAGTAGTTGTAGCTGCTTCCTGCCTATTCCCTAATTTAGTTTGTTTATTTTTTAAAAAATCACACACACACATATACATACACACGCGCACGCGCACACACACACACACACACACACACACACGGTAAAAAAACCTACTTTGGTTTTTGGTTACGTAGTCTGATAAGAGAGTATTGTGATTCAAAAACCATTCATTTCTCCTGATGGGTCCAACTCACTGTGATAAACACATAAAACATGAAGGTAAGTAAATTAACATACCGTACTACCCCTAGGGGTGCCATGGAAGCCAGACAATTGAAATGGCTGGGCATCAAGGGAACCAGGTAGTTGGAAGGAGTTCAGTGATTTTGTAACATGCTGGCTTAATCATACAGTAGAAGTAATTGAGAATGTATGACTTTTCTGTTCTTTAACACCAGAGTTCCATTTTCATAACCTTCTTATAGGTAGGTTTAACAGCTAAAGGACCGATTCTCTCTTGCACATGGCACGGAATAAACATGGCTCTGTTGACGAAGTCAGAACCTGCCAATATAAAATCAGCATCCTGGCCACAGCTTCTCCCTAATCCTTCACCCAATTCTCTTTTCCCATGAAATTCTGATTGGAAACAGAAGAAAATGAGTTATAGATGAAAAGAAAGAAAGGAATGGAAGTTAAAAGAAAATTAAGTTTAGGAAATGGAGACCATGGAAAAGAAAGTCATGGTGATGGGCAGTGATGTCTAAAATGAAAATGTGCTTGTTTTGCCTCATACCACAGTTCATAGACGAGGAAGCATCTATATGTTTAATTCTTGGATAATGACAGGTTTTAGAATTAAAAGAGAAAAGGAAAGAATAAATTGTTCTCAAAAACTGGAAAAACTGTACATAAGACAGAAATGCTAAAGACCAGCACTGACAAAGAAGAGCCAAATAAGAGTCAATGAGATATGAAATCAAGAAGGATTTATATTATATTCTGTGACACTTTGAGGGCCTGCAGAAAAAGTTTTGACCTTACAAAACACATATTGTACTATTAGCATCCAAAAGCAAGCTAGTAGATTTATGAAAACTCAGCATATAGATATGCAGTTAGTTACAAGAAGGACTAAATACACAGAAAATTGACTTAGTCAATATTTTATAAACTAATGGAGTCTAATGAAGATAGTTATTAGTACATAAGTATTGCCTCTTAGACATCATAAGAATCCAAGCAGTAATAATCCATTCACTTGCTGCTTGATTTTCATTAACAGCCACCAATTGTGCTCTTGCACTCAATACAATATCTGGCACATAGCAAGCAATCAATAACTACTTCTTGAGTGATGTAGAAATAAGTTCTGGCCAGTGTCTTCATGGAGCAGAAGATATTACTGGACTACCAAATATTTCTTACATGTCTACGATGTGCTAGACAAAAGGGACACACAATGTTCCAAGGGGATGACGGTCTTTGAAATGGCATAAATGAGCTCATTAGCATCTACTCTATTTACCGTTATCTTTTCTCAATGTTTATTTGTTTTTGAGAGAGAGAGAGAGAGAGAGAAAGAGAGAGAGGAAGATACAGACTCTAAAGCAGGCTCCAGGCTCTGAGCTGTCAGCGCAGAGCCTGATATGGGGATTGAACTCATGATCCATGAGATAGTGACCTGAGCCAAAGTTGGACACTTAACCAACTGAGCCACCCAGGCACTCCTACTGTGATCTTTTATAACAACGTTCCAACTCATGGAAGCATATAGTCATGGTCCAGCTAAGAAAGCCCAATATACAAAGGCTGAGAAAAGTGAGAAAGCTTCTATCCCTGAGAAAGTCTGGTGTGTGTCCATGTACTGCATGCCTCTAATTCATGCTCTATTCATCAAAACCAACATCCTCATTCCCTCTAGGCCCTCTGGTGAGCAAGCAGAGCTGGTCTCACTTCAACTCTTACATCAACCAAGTCACAGAGATGTCTTCATTCTATGATGTTCTCCATCCTTTCGGTAATATGATTTGTTTCTTCTTTTTCTCTCCTTTTCCAGAATTTTATTCCATTTCATTCTCTCCAAGCATAACTATATTACCTCTTCTTTTTTTTAAATTTTTAATGTTTATTTATTTTTGAGAGACAGAGAGAAACAGAGCATGAGTGGGGGGAGGGGCAGAGAGAGAGGGAGACACAGACTCTGAAGCAGGTTCCAGGCTCTGAACTTTTAGCACAGAGCCCAAATGTGGGGCTCAAACCCACGAACCATGAGATCATGAGATGAGCCAAAGTCGGATGCTTAACCGACTGAGCCACCCAGGCACCCCAATTATATTACCTCTTCTTAGGGATGCACAGTATATACATTTTCCCTTTAAAGGATCTGATAGTTTTACTGAAATTAAAGACAAGCAATCATCAATAGAGACACTGGGGAAGAAGAGGTAGGGAACAGAAGAACTGAGATTTTCTTATAATATTAGGACCAATGTCACTGTACCAAGTAATAAATACGGAGGTTTTCTACATACCAAGTGACTAAATGTAATTAATGCCTTTTCAAAAATACTGTTTTTATTAATGAAAGAAAGTGAGAGATATATTTTCAAGTGTCTACTACATGCTACATACGTTTTATGTGCAACGTCTTATTTAATCTTTTTTTTTTTTTTTTTAATTTTTTTTTCAACGTTTTTATTTATTTTTTTGGGGACAGAGAGAGACAGAGCATGAACGGGGGAGGGGCAGAGAGAGAGGGAGACACAGAATCGGAAACAGGCTCCAGGCTCTGAGCCATCAGCCCAGAGCCCGACGCGGGGCTCGAACTCACGGACCGCGAGATCGTGACCTGGCTGAAGTCAGACGCTCAACCGACTGCGCCACCCAGGCGCCCCTTATTTAATCTTTACAATGATCTTTTTAGGTAGCTAGTGCATTCCCTTTTTATAAATAAGAAAGTAGTCACAAAAATTAAGAGATTTCTTTAAGGACTCATAACTAGGTATGTTATGGATATAACTAAACTCTTATATTCTCTTTCATAAAAGATAATGGACTGTATAAGGAAATCAAGATTTAATTTTTTATATGACATATCGGTGCAAAAAATTCTGAGTCATGTATACATATCTTTACTTTTGACTTGTGCCAGATTCCTTTGCTAGAAGGCAAAAGTTGTGATTTTGTTCTCATGCAAGTAGCACCTGGTTTCCTCATTTTATTTATTTATTTATTTATTTATTTATTTATTTATTTATTTATTAAGTTTATTTATTTTGACAGAGAGAGAGGCAGATAGAAAGAGAGGGAGAGAGAGAATCCCAAGGAGGCTTGGTGCTAATGGCACAAGGCAGGGTCGTGGGGCCCAAACCCACAAACTGTGAGATCATGACCTGAGCTGAAACCAAGACTCAGACACTTAACTGACTGAGCCACCCAGACATCCCTGGTTTCCTCATTTTAGTTGATGTTTTAGGAACCTCTTCACACTGGTCATCTCTGATGTTAGAAAAGCAGAAAATACATTTAATGTGACTTTGAGTAAATTATTCCTCTAGATTTGGGGTGGGTTGTTTGTATTACACCTATAAAATTATTTGAACATATTTGTATTAAATAGATCTTTCCCCAAAGCTTCAATGAAGAAATTGCCTGGCTATACCTATGTTCTAATAGCATCAGCTTTGCTACAGGGCATCCATTGGCTCCCTCAGTATATGGTATGTCTACCAAGATTTGGATAGCACTATTATTGGGACATTTCTCCAGATGGAAGTTCTAAGCTGTTGACCCTTAAAGACTCATAATAAACTCACACTTCAGCAATATGTGGCAACAGTTGAGTTCTGCAGTCTACATTTAATTTATTTTTATCATTAATATTTGATAACGGCTTTAATATTTAAAATCACACAAATACCTAGCGAGGAGTAGTGAGATGTGTAGAATCCTGAGTAGCTTGTCCTGGAGTGTAGTCTAAATTATGTTCTCTGGAAGGATGGTTTCGTAGTGACTAAGTACTCATCAGCTCGAGGGACAAATACACCATTTACTCTATTGAGTTATATTTCCTTCTTTGAACAGCTGCTACTTATTATTCATAATACCTCATGTCAGTACTTTGCACAATCAAATATATCATAGCAAGTACTCACATCTTTTGCTTCCTTCACACAGGATTTGAGAAGAAAAACAGGGCTTTTGTTTTCTTTAGACTTTCCTCTTCATTTTTTTTTTCCAGCTTTGAAACACAGTATTGCCTGCATTGTTTTCTGTCTTAGGGAAAAATGTTTTATCCTTGCTGGGGTTACAGGGCTGAAATAAAAGAGATGGCAAGCTGCTGGCTTTTGATTGGGCCATTTGATGAGGAAGGAGTATAAATTGTTCAAGAATGGACTCTGATTATCTGGGTAGGTTCTCTGTCTCTCCTTCAGGTTTAACTTCAGTCTACACAATTTCTTTGACTGCCTGCAGAATCCAATGTTCAGAGATAGACCGTCAGATTTCATTTGCTGTAAGTTTAATCTAGTAAAACCTGTCAAAGGAGGCAGTTGTCAACTATGTCATACTTCTGAATACTGTAACATCACCACCAGTTTATTTTAACTTAAGAGAAGCTACTTAGGAATTCAGATAAATTTCTTTAACATAAAGAGGCAACATGGTATAGTAAAGGTTGGTGGAAAATGCATGGATTTAGGGCCTAACTGATCAGGTTTATATCTGTGCTCCACCCATTTTAGTTATGGAACCTAAGGCCATTGACTTCATTCTCCAAGATTCAATGAAATGGAAATAATAGGACTCACCTTGAAGGGTTGTCGTGAGAAATGCAGGACACATCAGGATAATAGATGCTATGCACTAGATGTACAAAGGTGTTTTTTCCCTTTTATTCCCCTCTTCCTTTAAACAGACATTTATTGAGTCTCCAGACACAGTGCTTAGGTAAGGAGATAATGAGAGGCAAAAGCAGATGTACTATATGCTCACAGGGAGTGTGTAAATGAGTGGAGAGAAATTACAACAAAGAACAGTCATGCAAATAGAAGCACACTGTCACTGGAGCAGCTGCTGCAGGAGGGAGGGAGAGGTGAGAGTGTATTTTAGAAGAATTTGAGCCTGTTATGAGGGTCTGGGAAGACTTCTGTGAGAGGGCAATAATTGAGCTAAGATATAAAAGATAAATAGGAGTTAAGTTGGCAAAGTGGTGAGTGAAGAGCCATCACCATCATCATCATCATCACTACCATCACCATTATAAAATACAAACTTCTTTTCATTGTTTGTCCAGACAAGTAAAACCCACCCCAAATTTTGTAATTCATTGAATTTTGCAGTGGATGTGCCTCACATTCTTGTCTTTCTTTCCACTTTTCTCTATGCATGTCCCTGCCTTTGGTCCCTTGTGGAGGCCACTCATTAGCGGTGGCACTGAAGAGCCTGTTCTTAATCTTTTGTCTTTATTGCTCTGTTGGGATGAGGCTGATAGATCTCCATCCACTATTGCACATACCATCCAACCAATTAAAAAATCTCTGTATCCTCCAGCAGAGTCGTATCAATCAGTCTTTGTCCACATTACCAACTCCAGATGTTCCCAGCATTGTTAACAGGCCACCTGTCTTTCCTTTCACTAAATTGAAACTGGGAGGTACAGTTGGATCAGTGGTGTGCATTCTTAATGACCCATTCCTGACCAGGGCAGATGATCCCTGTGTATGAGCAGACACAATGACGGTTCTCTTCATCTACCGTGAAATGTCTTTAGAATTTAGTGACTTGATAATTCAGCAGTTATCATGTTTTCTGTGCTCAGAGATGCCTTGCTTGTGACTAATGACCTTATTAGAGTTTGAAAGAAGGGAAAAGGGAAATGGGGATCAGATAACAGTTTTTTTTTTTATGCACTGAAAGAAAATTTTTTCCCTTTCTTGTATTCATGTACTCATCCAAATATGTTGTCGAACATCATTTCTTTAAGTAAGTCTTGGAGATCCTACTTAGTTTATGCTTAATTGGATTAACATTTAGTAATCAGCTAATTTAATTAAATAAATGACTGATCTTACTTTCTTATAAGTACATCTAAAGCATTTTTCACAAGAAGGAGTTGGTTATTTATTTGTTTGTTTATTTATTTATTTATTTATTTATTTATTTATTTATTTTAAACAGACATAAATTCAACCAAACTTGGAACTGCCTGAGTTGCATCACTGATCAAAATAGAGAGGAAAATAATGTGCATTATTTAAGGACTAAAAAGGAATTTTTTAAGACCATCAAGTCCATACCTCTGGTTTTGTAGCTGAGATTATATGACTTGCCCAAGATCACGTGGCAGACATTTATGGGACTCTTCAAGCATCCCGTTAGATGTTTGAATGCAATGTAACAAGGTTATTGGGTGACTTAGTTACTTAGTACCAGGACTCTGGGCGGGGGGGGGGTGGGGGGGTGGGGGGGTGGGGGGATAGGGGGGTGGGGAGGAGAGCCAAATTTCTATGTCTTTATTAAATTTTGACAAAGGCTTATTTGAATTATGAACTATTAGATTAAAAGAGATCTCATGGGGCGCCTGGGTGGCGCAGTCGGTTAAGCGTCCGACTTCAACCAGGTCACGATCTCACGGTCCGTGAGTTCGAGCCCCGCGTCGGGCTCTGGGCTGATGGCTCAGAGCCTGGAGCCTGTTTCCGATTCTGTGTCTCCCTCTCTCTGCCCCTCGCCCGTTCATGCTCTGTCTCTCTCTGTCCCAAAAATAAATAAACGTTGAAAAAAAAAAAATTTAAAAAAAATAAAAGAGATCTCAGACTAACTATAAATCAGACACATTCACTTCATAGATAGAGAAACTGAGACTCAGAATATTGAAATCAGTTATCCAAGGGTGTGAAACTGATTTGCAACCAGGGCATTGGACTAAACTAAACTAGTATCATTGAATGCCATCTAGGACAATGGGTTGTGAAAGTAATTATAAAATTTGCTCCCTGAAGATTCAATCTTGTTTTCCTGATTCTTAGCCAGCAGAAGGAATGGAAGGTTTATACCATCCATTAAAAGTTGATCTCCAGTTAAGGAGACTCTATAAAAATCCTTCAATTTTTTTCTCATTATTCTCAAGATAAAGTTTAAAATCCTTAACCTAGAATCTACTTGGCCTTCTACAACTAAATCTTCCCTTCTTACAATTTTAACTTATCTTTTAATATACTCCTCTCTACTCACTGGCCATGAAATCTTCATCCCTCTCTCTGGCTCTTTGTAGGACTTCACATGCTCTTGCCTCTACACTAGCTCCTTCTGACTTATTTTCAAGTCTGAATCCAAATACCCTTCAGGAGGCCATCAACAATTATTTGGCAAATGTCTGAATAGATGAATGAATCTCTCTTAGACTGACTTGTCAGTGCTCTGCTTGATTGGCAAAAGAGAGTCCCTTTCTAATTTCTAAGGTATGTTTTTTCATAATCCCTTCTAAATCCTTTAGGAGATGCTTTTTCATGCACTCATTCATTCATTGACACAGAGTAACTTGTTACTTGCTGAATAGGACTGGTATCCAAAAGCAAATAATACACTCTTTGTTCCAAAGCTATTCACAGTCTTATTCATTTAGGGAATATTCTTTAAGATATGTGCAAACATTGGGGTATTATGAGAAGTTAATAAAACAAAATCTTCTTTCTCTTGAAAACATATATTTAAGAACCCCAAAGCATATTATTAGTTGATATATTACCAATCTAGAAATAACTGCATTGTTTTCCATTTGTTGTAAGAATCAAGAAACATTCCATCTTGAAGGGTGCAAGTAATAGAAAATTTCAAGTGCAGAAGAGAGAAAGGAGTTTATTCCTTAAGTTGACTTTTGCTGCTGACTTTCCTATTTTCACAGGCAGAACATTATATCTGGTCACATGGGGCAAATAGAAAAATGAAGGAAACGGTATCCACCTAGTATGTGCAGAATAATCTTTGATTCTTGCTGGCAACTTCTGGAAAGAAAGTGCCATGGTGGAATAGGTTTCCTTCAGGTTTATTCTTCAATGTGTGTGAAAGAAACTGGTTGAATTTTTCATATTTGTATAAACATTGACCATTTGCCTTCTCATATATCTAAATGATAGAGAGAGAATGAGGAAAGGATGGATGTGAGGAATTAGCCTCATGGCAACTGAGTATGTCTACATATTATTGCAACATCCAGATAAAGTATTTAAAAAAATACCTTTTCCCAGAAGATCACCCATTAACTACTGAAAAATACTTGGATATGGCCTTATGTATTTTACTTTTCATCTGGAGTATTTAGCTGTGAAGACATCTCCTTATCTATAAATGTAGCCATTGTATCATAAGTCTGGAAAACATATTTAAAATAGTCATATCAGAACATTGAGGTATTGACATGAGGTCTGAGAAGTAATTCTGATGGTGGTTCCAAATTCTTCTCAATGAATAAATGAATCTATTATGTAGAATATGGATGAATGAATGAACGAATGAATGAATGAATCTATTCATTTTCTGTATGAATCTATTATGGCTAGATAAACTGTATTTGAAATACCTTTGAAGGTTTACCAGGTGTTTTTACATATGTTTTCTCATTGAATATTTACAATAATTCTCTGGAGTATGTGAAAATAAATATCAAAATGTTACCCTGATTGAGTGACAAAAGTTAATAAACATTAAAGTAGGATCTCAAATCCAGATTTTCAGATGCCAAGTCTTATTCTCTGGGTCTAAATCATGTCTGTTAAATATATAACCAGATATAGAACAGTTTCAGAAACTTACTGTATGAACTCTTAAGACACATTGTGCATTCAGATTCTCCTGTTGCTAAGATTGCCCCTTGTTAACACTAGTATTTGTCTTGTAAATGCTCATGCTAATATTAAATACTTTGACATGGCTTAGAAATATTTAATTTGTATATGCAGTTTAGTTTGATGTAATTCTTCTTAGTATTTAAGGCACATTATATATATATACTTTATACTTTATATATATACTTTATACATATACATTATATATATATTTTATATGTATTATATACTGTATCTAAATATTTACTGTATATACTGTATATAAATATTTACTATATATATAAATATATATCTACACACACACACACAGACACATACTGTCCTCTTTTAGAATTCATATTGTTGGCATCAGTTACTGTCAGTCTCTGAAAATACTTTAAAAGTTACAGGTAAAGTAATATCTAATGATTTTCTATCTAGTTAATAAATTTGGTTGGCATCCAATATTTAACTTGAAATAATTTTTGTTAGCATTTAATGCTATCCCTTAATTAAATAATTATAAGTTGAAACTATTACTCTTAAAATGACTTTTACTTAGGTATATATGGGCTATCTATTTCTAGGTTATTACATGTGAGTGTTTAGAGTTGGAAAGTTAGCTGAAACATATACTTTTTTCACGTAGATGAAGAAAAATGTGGCAGTTTAACCTTAACTATCTAAAAAGCCTTTGTGGAACAAGGTGGAGTATAAATAAATAAATGAATAAATGAATGAATGAATGAATGAATACATAAATAAATAAATAAATAAATAAATAAATAAATAAATGCAGATGCATGCAAAGTAGAGGCAGCATTGGAAAAGTGTCAGAATTTTAGCTTATATACAGAATTATAGCTTATTTTTTTTTTACAGAGTGCTGTACTATAACTCCTAGCTTTTATATCATCCTGTGAGGGAATGGCCCCTGGAAAATGATGAACTTGGGACTCAGACCTGTGTCTGATCCCCAGCTCCTCACCCATTATATATGTGACCTTAAGGATCTTTCTACCTCTTCTATAAAATAAGGGTGATTGACCCCCTGGAATGATGGAAGAGATGAAATGATTTTGTGCATATGTACACAGGCACACACACAGTGTGGGAGTGCCCAAGCATAGGATCTGACCCATACTCAGTACTTAAAATATACGAAAATATATTCACTTGTCTTCTGTTTAAAGGCAAGGAAGAAGCTAGCATTATTATAGCAATAGCAAATAGGTTTCTTCACAATGTAATGTATGAGCTGTAAGATTAGAAGATAGAAAGATCATTTATAATATAATATCTTATATATTGGCTAATTTATTCATTGTATCTCGTTATCTAGAAGTAGAGCCTGAGGTAGAAAATTCCTGTAGAGGAAGTGCACATGCAAAAATGGCATGAAGGAAGCAGGATGGGGTAGGAGATAAAGCTAATAAGCAAGGTGCTCTTAGCGGGAACTGAGCTGCAGTCTGAGCCCACCAGGAGCCCTGGAGCACAAATTACTCCACAAAGCTGACCTGATCTTGAAATGAGAAGGGACAACCTTTTGTCCACCATGTCCATTGTGGGGGGCGGGCATGCCATGGGTACAATGTTTAATCTCTTGGGCAAAGTGGCTCCTGTTTGCCCAAAGACAATTCTCCAAATAAAGAGGAAGCTGTGACCATTAGCAGCCAAGAACCACAGCAACTGAGGCAAGTTCTCTTGCCTGATAAAATAAATGTGGACAAAACCACCACAGAGGTCAGAGCAGTATCTTATTAAATTGTCCTCTATGACACATGCCAACCAAAGGTAAAGACACATAAAGCAAAGCCTGGGAGAGTTCCAAATGAGAAGCTTCCATAATTCTCACAGATGAGTTACTATTCTGGCATCGATGGGTGATAATGCTCAAAGAGCGTTTCCTACTAGTCAGTTCACTTGAGCATTTCGTATCCAGAATTTTACTGAGGCTTCATCACCACAATTTAATTATTGCCAACAGAGTTGAACCCAATGTCCTACACCTCCAACCTCCCCAAAGATATGAGAAGATATGTGGCACAAAACCATGTGGTTGGTCTTTTTAGTGTGGCTACCTCTTAACTCTAAGATGCCTTGTTAGCATAAACTATCAGATGTGGTCCATGGGGCCTTCCATGGGTCACCTAGTAGGGAAAACTATCAGATATGAGGGGAGGGGCACCTTAAATATGAAGGTGCTATCACTCAGGAAACTCCAAAAGATTAAAGGAACCAGGATAAAGATCAAACCTCTCTTTACATGCAGCCATTTTTTATACTATACATATTCAAAAATTCCATTCTTTAAAACAAATTGCATTTTGCTATGATAAATACATTGCTGAATGGCTTATTGGACCTGAATTCTCACATACACTCCAAATTCATGTCTACTACAAATTAGCCCAAAGTCCTAGATCCTTTCTCTTAAACATTACTGTTTATGAATGTGACTTAACCTACCTCTACAGTTCTCATAAAGAAAGAGGAGAAACTCCTAAGTTTCTATAAAGGAGAGGATTTTGGTAGTGATACAGTTAACAGAGTGGAAGATTTGTGTAACTTCTGAAAGCTACATTTGTGGCTCAAGTCTACTGTTTGAATAAGATTGCTTATTTATTTGCAGAAGTTTGAACTGAGATACAAAAAGACTAATTGAGATAATAAGGTGGTAACTCCTTGGTGCTGCCCTTATATATAGAATCTGAGTTATTTGTGGCCCTGTGATTGCAAAATATATGAACTGGTGATATGCATATAGCATGATTGAGTTATTGTGAATGAAAAAAAAAAAAAAACAAATCTGTTTAAATGCATGCTTATGTTAGTTTGTGAGTTTCGAGACCCGCATTGGGCTCTGTGCTGACAGCTCAGAGCCTGGAGCCTGCTTCGGATTCTGTGTCTCCCTCCCTCTGACCCTCCTAGCTCATGCTCTGTCTCTATCTCTCAAAAATGAATAAACATTAGGGGCGCCTGGGTGGCTCAGTCGGTTAAGCGTCCGACTTCGGCTCAGGTCACGATCTCACTGTCCGTGATTTCGAGCCCCGCGTCGGGCTCTGTGCTGACAGCTCAGAGCCTGGAGCCTGTTTCGGATTCTGTGTCTCCCTTTCTCTCTGACCCTCCCCCGTTCATGCTCTGTCTCTCCCTGTCTCAAAAATAAATAAAACGTTAAAAAAAATTTTTAAAAATGAATAAACATTAAAAAAAAATTAAATGTATGGATATGTTTTGTTTGCATATATGAAACATCTGTGTGGTTGATGTCATCATATGTAAGTGAATAGAATACCTGAACATCATTCAGTTGTACTCCAAGATTCTGGTATATGGATTAATTCCTCCTGACTGCAGTCCCTGTTTTGACATCTAATTGGATCTATGGTCGTCCTTTCCTGGTCACACTCTTGGGAATGCTTTCTTTCCTTTTTTTCCTTTTTCTTTTATTCATTTACATTCCTTCTGTTTCATTTCTTTCTTGAGGAAACCAAAAATGTTATAGTTGAGAAAGACAAACCTTAGGTAGATTACATTTTAGTTTATGCTTAATTTGTTTTAGTTAACCAAAGAGTAAAATAAGAAGGTAAAAACATAAGGTGGAGAACCCAATAACTTAAAAGTACAGCTTATCTTCGAAAAATATTTCTCACATTTGCTCTCTCTCTTACTTTTTTATTTAAAAAAATTTTTTAATGTTTATTTATTTTTGAGAGAGAGAGACAGACCGAGTGTGAGCAGGGGAGGGGCAGAGAGAGAGGGAGACACAGAATCCAAAGCAGGCTCCAGTCTCTGAGCTGTCAGCACAGAGCCAGACTCGGGGCTGGAACTCACAAACCGCGAGATCATGACCTGAGCTGAAGTTGGACAGTTAACTGACTGAGTCACCCAGTCAGTTTTTTAATCTAAGCATCTTTTTTAATCTAAGCATTTTTTAATCTAAGCATCTTTTTGTGAGAATTTAGAAAGCAAACTTGGCATAAAGTCACAGTGCAAAATAAAATGATTTACAGTCTGCTAGATTTATGGTAATTTTTATGATCAAATAATTTATTCAAAAGACTATCAAACAGATATTAGGAACCCTGGGTGGACCTGGGAGGATTGGTTTGTCCTTCTAGGTTTAGTTTCCTCATCTATAGAAGAAGAAGGTTGTCCTGGCTGAAAGATCACTAAGGATCCCTTCTAAATGTAACATTATATATTTTATAGTGTGTTACATGACTTGAATTTGACATTTTGCTGAAAAATTTAATTAATGTAGACAATAAATTATGATTTAATTAACTAGAAAGACCCCACCCCTCCTGAACTCCAAAATAAAGGCCCAGCCTTCCAGTTTGAAACAATACCAGAGATCCTTATTCCATGAGTAATACACCATTCCCTTGACTAGTGTTTCTTCTCCAAAAATCAATTGATAGTAACACGTAGGTTCAAAACCTTTGTCTTCCAACAAAAGATTATTATAACCCATTAAGAATTACTGTCACTGTGTATGATGACCGCTACATATTAACTACAATAGAATGAAGTATGCCTCCAGTATCCGATTTTCTGTAAATAACTCCCTTTGTAAAAGGGTGACTATATGATCATAAAAACTTCAAAAACTACAGTTAACTGTCTGGACAGTGGAAATATTCTTGGTAAATTTTGTGTACCTTTTGTGTATTCATGTTCATTTGAGGATAACAGTGCTCAAACTAAGTAAACTTGATGAAGTTTGTCCCCAGCCTCCTGCCTTGTACCTTTCTTCTGCTCTGGTCAGAAGTTTGTCCAGCTAGAACTCTGGAGACTGGACTGAGTTGATTTTGCCATCCCATCAGAAGCTTCCAGAATGTGGAAGCTGCCCTGCCCTGATTTGTCTTGTACCAAAGTGATCTTCCTTATCCATTGCCCTTCTTCACATAAGAGCACCTATTCTCTCCTTCTACCTCTCAGAGCCTTGCTCATTATTTTGGACTTTCTGCTGAAGCTTATTTCATGTTGTCCAGTCTTTGTGACTTTATTTTGCTCCATACTTAATGTTACTTTATTACCACAACATCACTTTTCTCCTGTCTTGGACAACACCCTCGTGCTTCCTAAATTTGTTTTAAACTCAGGTAATGAAGTTTCTAGTGAGGGTGTTTCACTGGATTGCATCGCCTCTGCAAATTGGAGGTTACTGAACTAAGATAGAAAACTAATTTCTTTGGCATAGTCAGCATGTTATCTTTTGTGCTTAATAAAACTTAACAAAACATTAGCTTGCAGATTGAATGGGATTTGCCGATTTTTCTAAGAACTAGAACACAGTACAGTACAAGCAGTAGTGGATATGTACCAAAATAATTTTGTATCTATTGAGAATTCAAAATGCACTCCTGTGCCTCAAAGGAATCATTATGCACACTAATTATTGTTGTACACTGCAGAAATAGCAGTTAGTAGAGGTTTCTTTTGATAGAAGGGCAGATAAATCAACTTCCCCGTAGTTAATTCTTTAGATGGTGCATAATCCTTTTATGCAAATGCTGGTATTCCTGCAGTTTACACTGAGGTCTAAACTCCAACAGAGTTATGATGTGTGGAGGAAATTCAAAGCCAAAAAAGTTCTTTGTAATGTACTTGACCCTGGGATCATTAGAACATTTCAGCACAACTCAACTGCCTGGAGAAATAACAGTGCTTTAGAAATACTTCAACTATGGGAGTTGGGGCAAAAAGTACAGTAAGCATATGAGTTCCAGAAGAACATGTTTCAAAACACAATTGAAAGGCCAGTTGTTTGAGCATGTGACAAATATGTTCCTTGAAACTGTGAATTCTAGTTACAAACTATGGAAGTATAGCTTTGAATTTCAAAATATGATTCCAGGATGACCAGAATAGGGCATATCTATAACAGGACTATACTAGATTATAATAATGTTTAGTGCGAGGACAGAAAATAACTGACATGATTAAATTTCAAATGGACTAAATATTCTGAATTTTCATTTATTGCTTGTCAAGAAAGATCATAAAACTGTATAGCATATTTATCGGGGCACATGGGTGGCTCAGTGGGTTAAGCATCTGACTCTTGGTTTCAGCTCAGATCATGATCTCATGGTTCATGGCTAGAGCTCCACATCAGGCTCTATGCTGACAGTATGGAGTCTGCTTGGGATTCTCTCTCTCTGTCTCTCTGCTTCTCCCCTGCTCATGCTCTCTCTCTCTCTCTCTCAAAACAAATAAATAAACTAAAAAAGAAACAAAACATATAGCATGTTTATCAATATCTAATATACGTAAAAAATAAATGCAATAGTCATAACTTGTCAATCCAACATTTGTTTATTAATTTTTTAGTACTTAACAAAGTAGCTTTACTTCAATCCATCTTTATTTGCTGTATGCTTTTGTAATAATGAAAGCATGTGAGCATAGCTATCATATCTCCTTAAATGCAGGCATGTCACATCCATTTATTTGATTCACTCAAACAGACCTTAACTAAATTACCTCTGTGAAAGTCTGATATGCAAAGAATCAGATGCTGATAAGACAGTCTTAGCCAAGGCATCAACAGTCTAGATAAGCGAATCAACAATTCTGTTGTATATAGACAAGGAAGACCATATCCTTAAAAGAGAACACCAGGAACAAAGTCATGGAAGTGTGAATATTTCAGGGGATTTGGGAATAAAATATAATAATAGCTTCTAAGCACTGTTCCAAGAACTATGTTAAGACCTTTATGTATGTTTTCTAATGTGAGTCCCACAACCATCCTTCAAATTAAGTTTACTCTCCTTATGTTGCAGATAAGAAGCTGAGGATTAAGGGGTTAAATAACTTGACCAAATTGGTACAACTAACATATCATGGAGCTATGATTTGAATCCTGTTTTCACTCCAAGGCCTGTACTGTTAAAACACTGTCTTAATGTGAATGTTTGGCATAACTGGAGAAAAGGGTTCTGGGAGAAGTGATAGAATCACAATCTGTTTACGGGAGTAGTGAAGGCCTTAAGGAACCATGTACACTCTATTTGTATTTTTCTGATTCTCAAAATTTCATTTGTAAATGTAAGTTAGTCCCAGGATTATGGTGATACAAAATACCCCTCCTGCCAGACTTCTGAGAAGCAAATAACAAATGTTACCTGGTGTCTTAAAAATATAGATTTGTATTCTTGAATTGACTTCTCTCTACATGGAAAACATACCCAATTTTTAATATGTAAACTGTTGGCCTACTAAACTTTCCTTCTTTCTTTTTGCCCTCCACCTTCTTTTTTTTGAAAAATGGGTTTTTTACTGTTTGTTTATTTTTGAGAGAGAGACAGAGGTGAGCAGGGGAGGGGCAGAGAGAGAGAGAGAGAGGGAGACACAGAATCCAAAGTAGGCTCCAGGCTCTGAGCTGTCAGCACAGAGCCCGACATGGGGCTCAAACTCACAAACTGCAGAGATCACAACCTGAGCCGAAGTTGGAGGTTTAACCAACTCAGCCACCCAGGCACCTCTTGCCCCTCCACCTTCTTATCAGCTATTCACAACTACAGACACACCCTATACCTCACCAAAAGCAGAAATCCCTCCATAATCTTGCCTTCAAGCATTCCATTCTCCAACTACTAACTACTTTTTTTCCCCTCAATGCTCCAAACATGACATATTCTTCAGTCCTACCCAGCCATATGATTCTTGATTCAACCAACTCTTCTTTGTTTCTCATCCCATTAATATCTTCTTCTACCTGTTTAGACAGCTTACATATTCTGCTAAACATGACAGGAAAAGTCATAACCATGTTGAGTGGTGTGCCAGTCTAAATATACTGCCAACTTCAAGTGGTTGCCAAGCTGCCAGTAATTATATTACAGTTCTCTGTTCATTCTCCTTCCTCCTTCCTTAGTTGACTTCCCCTCAGCCCCTCAAATCTTCAGCAGTTCCTCTATAGTCTTCAATCTTGGTTGATCACCTTGCTTCCTATTTCAGTGAAACCATAGAAGCAATTAGAAGAGAATGTTCACTCTCCTCCCTCTACTTACTACCTATCCCTGTCTCTGCCCTTATACTCCAAGAAAGGCCAACCCCTCGACTTCTATGCTAAACACCATATCCTTTTGCCAACTCCTGGGCATTGTTCCAGAAAATCTTACCCAACCCCCTTTTCAACACCATCCACTTATCTCTCTTAGATCACTTCCATCATCATGTGTACATGCTACAGGGCCCAATCCTTCAACTTTTCTGTAAAGCTATACTTCCTCCCTTATTTATTTTATCTAGACTCTTGGCTTCAAATACTATCCATGAATTTATAATGCTCAAATTAAATGTTTGCTCTAGGCCTCTCCTTCAATACAGATTTGAATATTTTTCTGCTTCTTCTCCATCTTTAGTTGAGTATCCAATATCTATCCCAAACTTAGCATGCCCCAACCATTATTCCTTCCATACTTTCTTCTTGGTCTTCCTCATCTTAGTTAATAGCAACTCCAGACTTCCAGTGGCTCAGGTCAAAAAATTTGTAGTCACCATTGACTTTCGTTTTCCTCTCACATCCCATATCTAGTCTGCTGGTAAATTGTGTTGGCTCTACCTTCAAAATGTGTCTGAAACCTAATCTCTTCTTACTATATGCACCCTGAACCAAACGCCATCATCTCTCATCTGGATTATGCTTTCCTTCCTATCCTTGCCCCACTAGACCTATTCTCAACTCAATAGCCACAGTAATTATATTCAGCAACAAGTCATATCATATTGTTTCTCTCCTCAAAACCCTCCATGGTTCCTTTTTCCCCCCAAATAAAAGCCAACATCCACACAGTGGCCTACAAGGCCTCACAAAGTCTAGGTCCTGTTACTTCTCTGAGTAGTCTACTTTCTCTCTATTCTCTCACTATACTCCAGCTACACAAGCCCCTTGCTTTTCCTCAAACAGAGCCAGCATACTCTAACCTCAGGGCCTTTGCAAACCTTGATGCTCTTTCTACAGGGATTCTCTCCTTCTACTATCTGCATGGTATGGTCTATTAATTTTTCCATGTCTTCACTAAAATGTCATCATATCATAATGCATCTTCTAACTATGCTATATGAAATAGCAGTGCCCCTTTCCTCCAATGCTCCTTATCCTTTCTCTGCTATATTTTTTCTCCAGAGGTTGTATCACCATCTAAAATACTCTGAAATTTACTTATTTACATGGTTTATTATCTGTGTCCTCATTAATAATTTTGTTAGTATAAGAATTTGTTTTTACTATCTATGCACTGATATATATATCTGGACTGAGTATATAGTAAGCATGCAACAAATTTTTTTTTCAATATATGAAATTTATTGTCAAATTGGTTTCCATACAACACCCAGTGCTCATCCCAAAAGGTGCCCTCCTCAATACCCATCACCCACCCTCCCCTCCCTCCCACCCCCCATCAACCCTCAGTTTGTTCTCAGTTTTTAAGAGTCTCTTATGCTTTGGCTCTCTCTCACTCTAACCTCTTTTTTTTTTTCCCTTCCCCTCCCCCATGGGTTTCTGTTAAGTTTCTCAGGATCCACATAAGAGTGAAAACATATGGTATCTGTCTTTCTCTGTATGTCTTATTTCACTTAGCATCACACTCTCCAGTTCCATCCACGTTGCTACAAAGGGCCATATTTCGTTCTTTCTCATTGCCACGTAGTACTCCATTGTGTATATAAACCACAATTTCTTTATCCACTCATCAGTTGATGGACATTTAGGCTCTTTCCATAATTTGGCTATTGTTGAGAGTGCTGCTATGAACATTGGGGTACAAGTGCCCCTATGCATCAGTACTCCTGTATCCCTTGGGTAAATTCCTAGCAGTGCTATTGCTGGGTCATAGGGTAGGTCTATTTTTAATTTTTTGAGGAACCTCCACACTGTTTTCCAGAGCGGCTGTACCAATTTGCATTCCCACCAACAGTGCAAGAGGGTTCCCGTTTCTCCACATCCTCTCCAGCATCTATAGTCTCCTGATTTGTTCATTTTGGCCACTCTGACTGGCGTGAGGTGACATCTGAGTGTGGTTTTGATTTGTATTTCCCTGATGAGGAGCGACTTTGAGCATCTTTTCATGTGCCTGTTGGCCATCCGGATGTCTTCTTTAGAGAAGTGTCTATTCATGTTTTCTGCCCATTTCTTCACTGGGTTATTTGTTTTTCGGGTGTGGAGTTTGGTGAGCTCTTTATAGAGGCATGCAACAAATATTTGATGAATAAATGAATAATCTGTAGGAAAATAAATGATAGTTCTGGCACAAATACAACTAATGCAGGAAAATACATATTCAAACACATTATCCAAGTCTTAGACCAAGATAGTATCAAACCTTCTTAAACATTTAAGAGTTGAAGAGACAAAATTATTTTTTACAAAAGAGTTCTGTAAGTAAGTTGTAAAAGATGATATAACTAGGAAAAATCAACATTTGTGCAATATCAGATGAAGTCACTGATTTAGGTAATATCATCAATAGATAAAACCATTGGATGAAAGATTAATGGGGAATCAGATGTTACCATCTTAATCTACAGTTCAATCTTAGAATCACTGAAAGTATGACAAACCAACATTATGTGACACATTCATCCTGATATGCTGAGAAATGAATTATATAGCATCATTTATGAAATCTTCTTGGAAAAAAATTGAAAGTTGTACTTGTATCTAAAATGAAGTCTTTAGACTTAGGTGATGATTTGCAAGAAATGCAGGTGATTGTGGGACAAATTAAATGACATTATAATAAAATGCATACATTTAAAATATAGGACATTCCTGCGGCGCCTGGGTGGCTCAGTTGGTTAAGTGACAGACTCTTGATCTCAGCTCAGGTCGTGATCTCACAGTTCCTGAGTTCAAGCCCAGGATTGGGGGCTGTTAGGACTACACTGTTAGTGCAGAGCCTGCTTGGAATTCTCTCTCCTCTCTCTCTCTGCCCTCCCCTCTTTCTCTCTCTCTCTCTGTCTGGAAGTAAATAAATAAACTAAAAAAAAAAAAAAAGAATATATGGCATTCTACCAAAAGAAGTACAACTCATTTTCTCAATTAAGCTAATGATAGAAAAGTAAGTTAGTGAGAGAAGACAGTTATAATAAAAGAAATTTAAGATATTAACAACAAATGACAATGTGGAGACATTGTTTATATTCTGGTGTAGACAAAACAACAAAAAATATCATTTTAGAGATAATCAGTGTAACCCAAATGTTTATGTTAATAAAGCCCCATATATCTTGAAATTATATACTGAAGTTTATAGGTATGACATGATATGATACCTGAGACTTCCTTTTAAATACTTTATAACAAAAGAAGAAGGATATATGATAAAAGAGTGGCAAAAATTTTGATGTTTATTGGAGGCCTAGGTGGCTCAGTCGGTTGAGCGTCCGACTTCGGCTCAGGTCATGATCTCACAGTCTGTGGGTTCGAGCCCCGCGTCAGGCTCTGTGCTGACCGCTCAGAGCCTGGAGCCTGTTTCCAATCCTGTGTCTCCCTCTCTCTCTGACCCTCCCCCAGTCTCACTTTGTCTCACTCTGTCTCTCAAAAATAAATAAATATAAAAAAAATACTTAAAAAAATTTTTGATGTTTATCAAACTCAAATGATGGGTGGTGCTATGGACTGAATTGTGTTTCCTTCAAATTCACATGTTGAACCCCTAACTTCCAACAAGACTGTATTTGGAAATAGGGCTTTTAGGAGGTGATTAAGATTCAATGAAGTCTTAGGGGTGAGATCCTAATCTGATAGGATTGGTGACTTTATAGAAAGAGGAAGAGAGAGAGAGAGAGATCTCTCTCTCCACATGCATATATGCACCAAGAAAGGGCCATATTAGGACAGAGCAAGAAGATGGCTCTAAAAGCCAGGAAGAGAGTCTGCACCAGAAACTGAATCAGGTGGCTGATTGATCTTAGATTTCCTAGCCTCCAGAACTGTGAGAAATAAATTTCTGTTAAGACACCCATTCTACAGTATTTTGTTAGCAGCTCAAGCAGACTAAGACAATGGGTATATGGGAATTTATTAGGCTCTCTAATTTTATGTATTTTGAAAACTAAAAAAAAAAATCTGTTGCTGAAAGTTTCTCACCTATGTTACTAGAAATAAAATGTTATATAAATTCTGATTTTGTGACTCTGCTCCCTGCCCCCATCTATCCAACCTGGTAGCTTTCCTATTATTGTATCATCCACAGTACTTCAGCCTACAAGAGAAGTCCAAGATGCTTAGCCAGGCAGTCTTTCCCATAATTGAGCTCTAAATGAATCTTTTCAGAAATGTCTCCTTTTGTTCTCTGTAACATATCCTTATATTTCAACCAAAAGAAACCTTACATCATCAAAAATGTCCTCTCTCCATTTATTTGTAGTGATTCTTCTAGTTCAGCTCAATTTTTACATTAAAATGAAAGATAACTAAACAGTTATTATACCCAGTTATATGCAGCTAAATAAATGAATATTTGTGTAGATTCTGATATCAGCCCTCAATTTTTCCTTCTTAGGAAAGTGGTAAATACCGAATCAGCAACTCAAGGATTACTTCTGAGACAACAGTGGGTCCTCTCCCATGGCTGTCACACTAGGAGCCCCATTGGTACAGTGTGGTTTCCTAGCTTTGACGCCTTTATTGAGTTCTTACTTTTGCACTTAGATATGTGTAAGATGCTCAGACCATACATATTAAGTGTTATTTTTCTTTTACCTTCCCCATTTTCTTCCCCTTTCCCACCACCCACTTTTTCATGCCCTCAGGATCTCGGTTTTAACTTGTTGCTATGCATTCTTCCATATTATTTTAATTCATTCATGTAATCACATGCACACGTGCACACACACGCGCGCGCGCGTTTCAACTCCTTGTGTGGCTTACAAAATAGAAATATTTCATTTATACTTCTCTGCATCTTGCTTTTAATTAACAGTTCATTACAGAAATCCATCCACATCAGCTGATGATTTGACTCAAAAAAAAAAATAACTTCATAGTATTTCTCAGCAAAGATAAAGCACAACTTATTTAACCATTTTCTTACTGATAGGCGTTCACTTTTTCTTTTCTAGTTTTACTACCAACACAGTGTATCAATGAACATTCTTGTGTATAGTAACAGTTTTACTTCTTGGGAGTGAAATCACTGGTATGTGTGTTTTAACTTGAACACATGCTTTCATGTGGCTTTCTGAAAAGCCTGTGAGACCTAGCATTTCTTTTTTTTTTTTTTTTTTTAACGTTTATTTATTTTTGGGACAGAGAGAGAGAGAGAGAGAGAGAGAGCGCGCAACCGAGCATGAGCAGGGAAGGGGCAGAGAGAGAGGGAGACACAGAATCCGAAGCAGGCTCCAGGCTCTGAGCTGTCAGCACAGAGCCCGACGCAGGGCTCAAACTCACGAGCTATGCCATAATGACGTGAGCCGAAGTCAGACGCTCAACAGACTAAGCCACCCAGGCGCCCCGAGACTTAGCATTTCTTTAAGCAATGTATGAGAGTACCCTTTTACATGGGGAGGATGTTAGACATTAGCACACTTTTGACCATATGCCATCCACTCAGGAAAAATTTATCTCAAGATTTCTTTCATCTGCATTTTTTCTCACTCCCTGGGTGGTTCATCATACTTCCATGTATTGATTAGTCATTTTGCTTTGCTCTGTAAATTGTCTATTCTTCTTCCTTGGCCCATGTTTCAACTGAGATGTCAGCCTTTTTGTTACCAGTCTTAAAATCTTGTAGTATAGTAAATACAATAACACTGTTTTTTATTATCTGTATTACAAGTATTTATGTCCCAATCTATTATTCATCAACTTCTTAAAATATGGTTATCTACATGCAAATTTTAAAGTTTTTGTAGCAAATATATTCATTTCTTGTTTCCTAACTTCTAGGCTTTTTATCTTATTTTTAACAAAATCTCAAATATCTAGGTTGTATATGTAATCTCTTAAGTGTCTTGTAAGATTTTTATTGTTTTATAATTGTACCTTTAATCAACAGGAATTGGGTGAGACTGGGATCCAATGTATCTTCTCCTAATGGAAGTCAGTTGTAATATCCATTTGCTACATTAGACCCTTCTTTTCATGTGAATTAAAATACCTCCTCAGTGATCCATTATATTCCACAATATACTGTGATCCATTTCTTAGCCATGTGTGCTACTCTGCCAGTGGCTTTAAAATTTTACATGCATATAAAATCTTCTCTGACTAGTTGAAAGTTCTGTCTTGTTGTTCTGAGACCCCATAGCACTTAATTTTTACTTCTCTTAAAGCAATTACCACTTCCTACCTCAAATTGTAGTTGCTTATATACATGACTCCTTGATCTCATTTATAATCCCTGAAAGGAAAATCCCCATCTAAATTATCTTTGCACCCTTCAGAGTTTTGTGCAATTTAGAAACTTCTGACATAGCTATTGAATGCATATACTAATAACTAAATATAAATTATTAAAACCATAAGAGTTCCATGCAATTTTTATTTACTTTTTGGGGGTAACTTAGTGTTTATTCTGCTCTAAAGAAAACCACTCTTGGGACATGTTTACATCAGTTCCTTTCCTCTTCCTCCAGAGAAAATGATCAAGGTTCAAACTCAGTTTGTGGTTAATATTTCACTCTGAATTTCTTGAAGTAGCTTCCAGTATCTTCCCCAGAAGATGTGGTAGAAGCTTAAGAAATTTAGGGTATTTGTTTTACTTTTTCTTAATGGGTACCTTTTTTTTTTTATTAAGTTTTTTATTTTAATTCCAGTATAATTAACATACAGTGTTATATTAGCTTCAGGTATACAATATAGTGATTCAACAATTCTGTACATTACTCAGTGTTCATCATGATAAGTGTACTCTTTTTTTAAAGTTTATTTTTGAGGGAGAGAGAGAGAGAGAGAATGAGTAAGGGAAGGGCAGAGAGAGGGAGAGAGAGAATCCCAAGCAGGCTCCATACTGTCAGCACAGAGCCCAATGTAAGGCTCAAACTCAAGAACAGTGAGATCATAACCTGAGTTGAAACCAAGAGTTGGACACTTAACTGACTGGGGGACCCAGGGCCCCCTTGATAAGTGTACCATTTAATCCCCATCACCCATTTCACCCCTTCATTCACCCACCCATCTCCCCTGTGGTAACCATCAGTTTGTTCTCTAAGGTAAGAGTCTGTTTCTTGGTCTCTCTCTCTCTCTTTGTTCCTTTGCTTATTTTGTGTCTTAAATTCCACATATGAGTGAAATCATATGGTATTTTTCTTTTTCTGACTGACTTATTTCACTTAGCATTATACTCTCTAGTTCCATCCATATTATGGCAAATGACAAGATTTCATTCCTTTTCGTGGCTGAATAATATTCCATTACATATATCCCACATCTTCTTTATCCATTCATCTATTGATAGACACTTGGGCTGCTTTCATAATTTGGCTATTGTAAATAATGTTGCAATAAACATACAGGTGCATGTATCCCTTTGGATTAGTGTTTTTGTGTTTTGGGGGTATATACCCAGTAGTGCAATCACTGGATCATAGAACAGTTCTATTTTTAACTTTTTGAGAAACCTTCATACTGTTTTCCACAGTGGCTGCAATTTCATACAATTTTAGAAACTCACAGTGACAGTGATTCTAGACAAGATGTGACAGGTCTTTGTTCTTACTTTACTTCAGAAGTTCTTGCTACAGTGAATGGAATTAAACAAAGAAATTTCATTTATGTAATCTCTCAGTGTTTCACTCATCAATACATAAATCCAGACTACTCCATCAAGCATAGTTCTTTGTAATATATAAACAGTTAGTAGGTAGTTCATTTAAATTTAGTTTTGTTTATTACATCTTTCTACTTATTAAAGCCATAAAATGACATAGATGAGTTCATACATCTGCAGGATCCAGAAAACTTTGATATTATTAAACCAAACCAGATACAAGCATATAAAAAGTCATTCATTCACTTTCTTAATCACAGCTTTTGAGATGCGAATTTTGTCATAATACGTAACAAATGACAATTATGGCAACTCAGATTTCTAACTCATTAATGTGTTGGCATTACACAAATCATGATATTCAAGTCAGCAAAATAGAGCAATTAACAGATGTTTACCTGCAGCTACCTAAAATCTGCAGCTTTAACTCTAGGCCTATAGCAATTTGTATAGGAAATGCTTGTGGTAGCCTCTGGGTAAAGTAAAATAGGAAATTCTGCTTCATTCCCAGACGTTTTGTGCAATACACTGAGAAATGTTGAAAGCTGACTCAATCTTGCCCTTTTTGACATGTTTTCTGTCTTTATAGTCAGCATATAAACTGAATATAAACCCGTGTACAATAATTTTAATACTCAAATTAACATGTAATGATAATCCCTAAGTTGCAGTCCTTGTGATAAAAAAACAAACAACAACAACAAAATCCACAAAACGTAATTTGCTTGTGCTGATAGGAAACTCAAAGTCCACTGGTGTGACCCATTATTTTCTCTTCTATTGAAGAGTGAGAGAAGCTATCTTCCTGCAGGTTAGCAGGGGTTCCAAACCAGGAAGAAAGGTTGATCAGATAGCCTACACATAGTAGCACTGACAGACAGGGAGCAATGGGTAAGATGCCAGGGAGCCAGTGTCAACAATCGAGTATGAATCAAAAGTGCAGTTGCACTGGGGCAAAAGCTGGGGGTTCTAATGAGGCAAGTCAATTGGAAAGCTTAAGGGAACATTGTCATCATTAACTGTGGCTATTTGTTTCATTTTGGGCAGCTCCCTTTGAGATTTCTTATTAAATAGATCATTACATTTCTGATATGATGGGGCCAATTATTAATGTTTTAATAGATTTCTTCTATGGCTTTTATTTCCTTCAGAATTATTTCTTCTAACCTGCTGGCTCCATAATTAGCCAAATGAGCAAACAAGGTTTTGACCACCATTGTATGCATTCAATGGATGCTCTTTTTATCCCCTTTACACTTTTTCTCTGATTTAAGTTTCTATTTATTTATTTATTTATTTATTTATTTGAGAGATAGAAACTATGGATGAGGGGCAGAGGGAAAGAGAGAGACTCTTAAGCAGGCTCCACACTCAGTGCAGAGCCCCATGTGGGGCTTGATCCCACAACCCTGGGATCATGACCTGAGCCGAAATCAAGAGTCAGATGCTCAACTGACTGAGCCACCCAGGCGCCCCTGATTTAAGCTTCTTAATTGAGGTAGACATGTAGACTTTTTACCAGGAACAAAACCAGTGACAGAAGGCTAACCTAATAACAATGAGCCAAGAATGAACAGTCTAATATCAGTCTTTGATTAAATCTTTGGAATAGGCCAATAGTGATATCTAGTTCTCAGAGTTCAAAGCAAAGAAGTAATACCAGAAAACAGATTAGAGGAGATTGGAGGGGCAAGAATCTATGGTCTGCTAGTAGTTTTAGGACTAGTCTCTAATATTGAGGCATTATTCTGATCCAATCCTTATTATTTTATTTCTCCAGGACAGGAAATAAGCCAAGGGTGGCTTGGGTGGTCGTGAGCTTAGAGGAGAGGCAGAAAAGTGACTCCCTTGGCAAGAAGGGAAATAACAGCAGGTCAGTGTTAAAGTAGACCCCAGAGAAAGATATTCTCTGACAAGCAAATGTGCTGGGTCTAACTTGCCTTCCCTGATAATGAGGCACTTTTTTTTTTTTTTTAATAAAATGGAAAGCAGTTTACTATAATGTTGGGTTGACAAACATGGTATCCATCATAAAAGTGATGATGCAAACAAATATTTGTACCTTTTAAAAATGATAATACATAAAAAGAAGTGCACAGCCAAGGGTTCGAGTGATTAAAATATAAATGAGATAAAATATACTATAGCTATATAAAATATGCAAATGATGTGATCTTTTTCTTCATTTACTATGTCTTAATGGTGGGGGAAATAATGTACTTCCAATTGATACTAAAAAGAAACTGTTTTATTATGTTTACTACACAATGAGCCTGCCTTCGGCATTCTCTAGTTATGTTATACATTATTAACTGTTATAAACCATTACTCTGAATAGCACCCAAGAGGCCTGAAAGTTAATGTATCTCTTTAAGTGCTTAGCTCACTACAAGGGAGTAACTTAGACATTGAAAAGTGATTGTTTGTTCATTGACTCTTATTCTGCCAAGATTAGGATAAGGTTTGGGGTGGGGTTGGAGCATGTCAAGAAATGTAAAAGGAAGAAGGGAAGGGGTTAAGTTCATTGAAACAGAAATTCCAAATACTATTTTTATGCTACTCTAGGGTTATCTCTTTGAATAATTATCACAGATTTTTACAAATAATAGGAGAATATGTCTCTGATATGACTCATGAATACACATAGACACGTACAGATCTTTGACGGGCATGAGGCATGTGGTTTCACATTTCTCCAGACTGCAACCTATTCACTGCTACAACTGCTAAAAAATAAAGGGGAAAATGGGCAAGTTTTGGGGAGCTTCCTTCCTTCTTTCTCTTCCTTCCAGTCTGGTCAATTTATGTGGTGAGAAAATGTGTCTATACATCCTATACTGCTAATAAAGACAGAGATAATTGACTGTTGATTATATAATGACTGCTATTCCAGCACATGATGTAAAGGAAGCTCCCCTTCCATTTATGTTCCAGCCTCCATTAAGAATGTATAAATACATATTCTCTTGTCTGATGGAATTTATTTCTTCAACAAATATTTATTGATGCATTTACTATGAACCAGCTAATACGCAAGGGGTAGGGAAAAAATAAGATACATATCCATGTCCTTCCAAATAAAATTAGAAATTGATGAGAAAATAAGGGAGAAGTTCATGGTTTGGGTTTATTTATTTTTTAAAGTTTATTGATTTATTTTGAGAGAGAGAGAGAGACAGCATAAGCGGGGAGGGGTAGAGAGAGAAGGAGAGAGAGAGAGAGTCCCAAGTAAGCTCCACACTGTCAACACAGAGCTTAATGTGGAGCTTGAACTCAGGAACTGTGAGATCATGACCCAAGTCAAAATCAAGTGTTGAACGCTTAACCTACTTAGCCACCTTGGCACCCCCTGAGTTTATTTTTCATATTACAATTACGGTTTTGGTTTGATAAGGCACTTACTATATTTTAACTTACCTTCTATTTCTCACTCATTGTGAATTTTTCCTAGATCTGTGAAACATGTTTTTTTTTTCCTTTTGATACTATGAAGTTCATCGTTTCATTTGCATACATGGTATACCATATACTTGGTATAGCTAAAAGAGTTTCATATTGGTTAACAGGTAATAGAACTGTCCCATGACTCCAACTCTGTTCTTCCTGAACTTCCCAATGAACTGTCGTCTCTTCTATCAGAGAGATACAAGAAAAGGGAGAGATCTGAGGAAGATAAAAATTGAAGAGGGAACACAGAAAATGGAAAAAAATGAGATGAAAAGGAGGAAAAAGAGAATATGTAAAAGAAAGACAAAGACATTCAGAAGAGGGAGCACATAATCAATGATGTTAAAGACAAGCAAAGTCACACTCATTTATCTTTTCACACATCGAGCACGGCCGCTCACTGTTTCCTCTGGGTAAATAACCATTTATACCCACACATTTACAAGAATATCTTTACTATGTCCAATACTCTAACAAACGTCTGAGACACTGCATTTAAGAAATTGCAAAACACTATTCTTATATTGTTTTTAAACTTTATTTTCACTGGGCATCATTACTCCTTGAAATTGCCTGGAAAATTTTTGTGTTCCCACAGATGAGTTTCAAACAAACAGCACAAAACAAACAAACAAGGAACAATAACAAAAAAACCACCTACAGTTCAGGATGGAGAAAAGTTTAACAGGAACTCATGATGTGAAAGATCTTGAGATTACAGTCAAGTCTTAAATATTGGTTAAATTGTGGGATGTGGTCATCAAGGAAACTGGTATGATCTTAAGTGGCATTTTGGAAATATAACTTGCCAAAGCGGTAATAATTACCCTACCTGACTAGATCCAACTTAGATTTTGTGGTCACTACAGAGGGCTGCTGACAGACTATACTTTGTTTAGAGGGAATGATTAGAAAAGTGAGAAACTGCTGATTAAGCAAAATGAGAGCAGAACCGGGGAGGGTAGTATGACTAGCTTCACGTATCTGAAGGGCTGCCTCGTGGAGCAGGTATTTTTTGTGTGTGTCCCCAAAAGGTTAAGTGGAAAGACTGTAAAAAGTATATTCTAGCTCACTTTTTGAGGGATGATAGTCTCATACATAGAGATGCCAATAATAGATTGGGTTACACCAAATGACCACTGGTCATAATTAGTGCAATCTGGATAACTGTTTGGTAAGAATTTTGTTGAAAGGACCTGGTCATCAGGTGGGTAGTTAAATGAATGGATTTCTGTGTCTCTACTCTAAAACACAATTTTCTGAATAGGAATAGGAAATAGAAATATAGAGTTCTCCATTTCATCAAAAGATATATTTATTAGCAAATATCTTGGTACAGTTTTCCTGGAATAAATAATTTTTATTACCTATGTCAATGAATCCATCAGTCATTTATATTATTTTTATAGCACTACTTGATGCCATCTGATATTTTTTGTTGAATTTTTTTGTCTTATACAGTAGAAAAAATATCTTCATGTCCATCATTAGGGCTTCAAGATGGATAAGTGAAGACATGTGCCAGAAATTGCACATGTAGATGTGTGTGTACACATACATTTGTTATGGGGGAGATTGTTTACTTAAAGACAAAATTCCTTCTGGCTCGCAGAATTCCTCCTGGTTCATGAGGATTAAGAAGAACAACAGTAACAACAACAACAACAACAACAACAACAACAACAAGAAGTTTGGGGCAGCAGAGAAACTTTAACTTAGTGAAAAAAGATATACAGAACAATGGGTTGTCAGAATCTAAAATAATGTGAAAGGAAAGTTCCCTTGGCTTGATGATAAAAAGTAATTGATTGGACAGACAAGAGCTATTTCTCATTATGCCCTAAGCAGATTGAGAAAAAGAGATTATGTCCAGTGATGTCTCTAGAGAGATGGTAAAATGTCACACACACAAAAAACAAAAAGAAAATTTACCAGTAAAACCAGAAGAAAAAAAGGAACTGGTATTCCTTGTCCTCCTAGATTGGAATCATTCCTCCTATTTCCATCTCCTTTCTCTAGAACCCAAAATAGTCAGTAAGCATCTTGATAGGAATGGCATCCTGCTCTAGAGAATTGTACATGCTCTCTTCAAACCATAAATTCCATTGGTCCAGTCTGTGTCTATACCTTTATCCAGTTTCCTTCAATGCCTAGGGTTTGGAATGACCACTGGTACCATGCAGATCCCTATACTTAAATCATGCAGTAAGAATACCAGGAGAAGCTGTTTCACATATTTTCAGTATCTGCTTCCATGAGAAAACAAAAGAATGACTTCCATTTCCTTTCAGCACATATATATACTTATTTTGTCAGAGGTCCTTTTCCATCATCCTTGTGTTCCATCACTTAGTTCTTTTGGAGATAGGCCATGCTCAGAGTTTTAGTGGCATAGAAGGACTTGGTGGAGGAGGAAATCTTCTATTTTCTAAATGATTACATACATATTATTATATAGATGCATACACACATGCACAAACACTTAAAATTTCATTATATTCGTCTTTTCTTCCTCTTTTCCTCGTACGTTTTCTCATTCACCTTATTTTCCCTCCTCCTCCTATTTTTATTAGTAGTAGCAATATTAGTAATTGTACTGGTAGCAGTAGCAACAGTATTATCTTCTGTTGAACAAAGACCACATGTTAGTTGTGTGCTTCTAATTTCACATACACTATGTATAGTCCTAAAAATGGCCCCTACAATGTTATTATTTCTTCATTTTATGGGAGTAAAGCAAAGGAAAAAGAGGTTAAGTTACACAATAGAACAAGATCCATGCATGGACTTATTTTAGGAGTCAGGTTACTATTGAAGCTAAAAATTCGCAATTTATAAAGTTAAGAACTGGTCTCAAAGGACACTGAAAAGAACAAAGGGAAACTTGTTTTACAATATGCAAAAAATAATAAACAGTTTCCATTTGTGTAACTTACAAATTAGTTTATAAACAAAGGCAGGGTATAAACTATGAGTTATTTATAACTCAATCTTGTGTAAATAGTATCAGGAATTCATGAGTTAATTGAAAAATGATTATTACTATTTTTATTTAAATAAATGATTTTAAAATTTTTATTAAAAGTTATCTGTTGCATCTCTCCCTAAAATTATCTCCTTCATTGGTGTTCCATTCTTTAGATCAATAATGATAAAATAAATAGTAATTATAGTTTATCTTGAGAGGATACTTTAAAACTTCAACTGTAAGAGGCTGTAAATGTTTAATATGTAATTATCATGTGGACATAACTTAATAACCTGGACAAATAAAAGAAGGGGCTGGCATATTTTACTTCAATGTTGAACATTTTTCTCTCACAGACATTGAACCAGAAATGTGAAATTGGTACTTAAACAATACTATAAACCTAAAGGGGTTTCCTACACTTGATGACCAAATTATATTTATAGCTTCTTTCAATAAGGAGAGTCTAGTATATACCTGACACAAATTAACATTCAACAGATGTTAGTGAATAAATGAATAATGGATAACATAGACTGATAGTTGGCTTATACTTAGAATAAAAAGTATTTTCTTGTATATAGGCAATGATGGCCAAAATCGTGAAGGGTGCAAAAAATATTTGCAAAGAGAATAGGCATTTTTACTGGAAAATCAATGAAAAATAAGAGTATCAAAGAAATCTTCAGACAGTTTCAGATACTGACTCTTCAAGATCTCTCCATGATAAACTTATTATTTGGTTTACTTTATCCAGCTAATTTATTAAGTAATGCGATTTGTTTTGTATGTGTAAGTATATTGTTTACTAAGTAAGAGTGGACCCAGAGTAAACAATAATGACACACTGAATTTGGAAGAAGCAGGCACACATTGATATTCTAATTTTATGTTTTAAAGTTTCTTTTTTTTTTACTTTCTCTAGTTAATTGCTAGTTTCAAGTCTAGAAACTAGTCTAGAAAAATCAAGTCATTTGTCAAAATTCAACAACCTTCACAGCTGATGCAATTCCATCCATCATCACTCTATGCCTTTGAAGAATTAATTTTTTGTAGTTTAAATTATAATTTTTAACAGTTTATTTTGAACATTTAAAAGTTAATTTTATTTAAACTTGTCAGTTAATTTCAACATTACATAAGTACAATTACTACTCAGAAACAAGTTCCTACATTGACTTTTATTTTTTCCCACTTCAAATTCTCTCTCAAGTTTATATGTATTCATGAAATACTTAGAAAATTTAATTTATCCATTAGAAACTGAAAATTAGGTAGCCAATATATAATAAAGTAATTTGATTTACCAGTGTCTGGGATTGAGAAAGAAAGAAAGAAAGAAAGAAAGAAAGAAAGAAAGAAAGAGAGAGAGAAAGAAAGAAAGAAAGAAAGAAAGAAAGAAAGAAAGAAAGGAAGGAAGGAAGAAAGAAAGAAAAGAAAGGAAGGAAGAAAAGTATTGCTCAGACAACAATACTTCACTGAGTTTTTAGAGAATATTTGATTGCTACCATGTAAAAGCAGAGACGCTTGCTATAAAGCTTTCCTTTTATTGAGACTGAATTTATTTATCATTCATCAACTACTAAAGATGGTTCAACAGGAAGTGACGGAAAAATTGCAAGACAACTAATGCACTACGTAGTTTATTAATGAATGGATGAATAGTCCCCTCCCCCAATACTAGTACATAATCTTGTGCAGATTTGCTTCTCAGGATCTTCAGAAGATTTTTATTTCAAGAATACTCTTTTAAAAAAAGTACTCAAGCTCGGGGTGCCTAGATGGCTCAGTTGGTTAAGCGTCCAACTCTAGATTTCGGGTCAGGTCATGATCTCATGGTTTGTGAGTTTGAGCCCTACATGGAGCTCCACTCTGGTAGTGTGGAGCCTGCTTGGGATTCTCTTTCTCTCTCTCTCTGCCCCTCCCCAGCTCATTCCCTCCCTCTCTCTCTCTCTCTCTCTCTAAAAGTAAATAAATAAACTTAAAAAATACTCAAACTCTTGGAATGGTCACTCTTCATCAGCTTACACCTTACATATTACATACACCAAATATTTCTTCAAGGTCACTGTTTAATTAGCTCTTCCTAGGACCTTTTATCAAAAAAATTCTGTCAAACTGTATTTATATTTTAATTAATTTTCTTACTTTTACACACACACACACACACACACACACACACACACACACACATACATATACGTATAATAGCCAATAAGAAATACTAAATTACTATTTTAGACAAAAGCAAAACAACAACCTCAAAACCAAAACTAACACTTTGATTGATTTAAGTATGTCTCCATTACTTTGAGAATCTACAGGGACCAGGAAGTCCAAATTAGGGACTTGGTGGAGGTATTAATAGTGAGCTTCCCCCTGCCCCCTTGATCTAGCCTTTTCGCAACTGCCAGAATATCAAATTTACCATAAAACTCCTTTGCCAAAAATCCTTTAGTGGTTCACTGTTCCTTCCAGGAGAAAGGCCAAGATAATTAACATGGTTTACAAGGGCAGCCATGACCTGGCTCATCCCTGATCTTCCACCATTCCTTGAGTTTTGGTATATGCTCAAATAATTCTAAGCCATATGCCTCTCAATCCATACTTCACATCCCAACATTCTCCCCAAACACACATAGTAGTGCTGTGTGTTTCTGCCAGTTACGCTCCTCCTCAGAACCTCTTTTATTTTATTTATTTTTTTTATTTATATATGAAATTTATTGTCAAATTGGTTTCCATACAACACCCAGTGCTCATCCCAAAAGGTGCCCTCCTCAATACCCATCACCCACCCTCTCCTCCCTCCCACCCCCCATCAACCCTTAGTTTGTCAGAACCTCTTTTAAACTTTCATGATGTGTTCCTATGACAACACATGTATGTATCTGGAGTAATATATGCTATGCATGCAGCTGTCTGTCCTTCTAGGTGCTTAGCGCATTGAGACATAGGACTGTGTCTCAGAAATCTTGTATTCATAGCAGTTCTTCCAGTGTCTGGCACAAATAGCAGAGGGCAAGATTAGAGATGGGCTCTAGGCTGTTAAGAGACATGCGGATTGGAAAGATAGAAGAGTATAAGGTTGAGTTCATCTATTTAACTTTTTTTATTCATATGCCAATTAATAAATTGGTTTTGATATCAGCTACCTAAAAGAAGAGTTCAGAGTCCTTTGACTATTGCTACACTCTTCCCTCACCCACCCCTCTGGAAATATCTAAAAAAAAAGGTGGAATTTCCCCTCTAAGACACTAGAAACATACCCAGTATTCATGCTGATTATATTTTCCATATACAGAATCTACAGTTTTCAAAGATCAAGGCAATTAGTGGAGTTTTCTAGTTTTTATTGTGTTCCAAAGATGCAACAAGTTTGGAAGTTATATTCTTTTCCTGGAATTCTGGAAAGTGGTGTACCCTAATAGAGGGAATTCTCAAAATGATGGCAACCTTACGAGAACTAGAGCAACTCCTTATTTTACAGATGAAGAAATATTTGCTCATTCATCCATCATCCATTCCATCATTGAACATGCCAAGAAAATGTGTGGTGCTGGGACAAAGATGAGTAAGCATGCTCTTCAGGGAGCTCACAGTCTAGTTATAAATAATGATGTGTAATAAGATAAGTATACAAGTGAAACATTTACAGAATTTGGTCCCACAGAGGTGTGGATTCACTTGCCCAAGGCTGCATCCACAGATAACTGGTGATGGAGCTAAAGTGTAGGGTAAAAATGAGCATTCTTAACTCTTGTCTTTTGCTCTTTCTAAAATTAATAGTTTTTTAAATTTTGCAATCTATAGAGTGATGTGTAAATATTTTAACTACTTTATTGCTACCTCCTGATGTTTTACTTTTTTTGTAGAATATTAAATCAATATTTACTGCAATATATCTAACATTCTAGTTCAGTGCTGTTTCCCTTGGATTCCTAATTCCTTTGGGAGACAGTATGGTATAATGAACAAGCTTGGGTTTAAAAAAAAATGGAATCACAACTCTAGTCCACTGCTGGCAAGAAATACAACTTCAGACAAATTAATTGACCTTTCTAAGTCTCAATTTTCTCATCTGTGCAATGGGCATGACAATGTTCCTCCTACATAAGGCTTTTAAGGGGATTAAATAAGATATGCCTGTGATGCAATGAACAGTTAGCAGCACCCAATAAAATGAAAAAGAATGTCTCCTATTTTTGTCATTTTGTCATGAAAAGCCCTTCAACCTTTAGAGTACAGCTTATGAATCAGAAAACATACTGCCAATAACATAGTCCTTTACAACTGAACCTAGAGTTCATTCCGTTTATAAAGTAAAAATCCTTTGTTCACTCCTTTGTTCAAGTTGTACCCTCAACTTACAGTGGTTTTTCACCTCTCAATAGCCCTTTGATTTTTCAAGTTTCATCTCAAATGCACTTCTACAAAGGAGCCTTCACTGAGACTGCACACAGAAATTTAATCTCCCATTTCTTTCCCTTCCCATTGTGGTTTGCTGTTATCACTTTTATATCACTTATTGTGAGAATCTTAATTTTACAATTGTCTACCTGTCTATCTTTCCATAATACAATGAGAGCTCTGAGAATATGGGGAATGGTTAGCACAATGCTTAGCACATAGTAGGTTCTTTTTACAGCAAATGTCTGTTGAACTAAATTGAAAAGAAAATAAGGAACTTTAAAAATTTAGTGGTTTGTCTTAATTTTGCAATCATATGCCATCATTTAAAATCAAATCTATAAACTGAAAAACGGATGTGATATTTAGGGTATTTGAGCATTGAGGAATTTTATAATTTCAGAAAACTGTAGAAAAAGTAGTTTTCTTGATGGGAAAGCAATGATAAATTCCCTCATTTTTAAAAATTTTGTTAAATGTTTTTATTTTTTGAGAGAGAGAGAGAGGGAGGGAGAGGGAGAAGCAGAGAGAGAGGGTGACATAGAATCTGAAGCAGGCTCTAGGCTTTGAGCTGTCATGACAACACAGAGCCCAACAGGACTTGAGCTCATGGACTGCGAGATCATGACCTGAGCCAAAGTCAGATGCTTAACCTACTGAGCCACCTTGGTGCCCCTAAATTAACTCATTTTTAATTGGCAGAGCAAAAGAAATATTCCTTGAATGATTAAGTACTCAAGGAGAAAATTGAGAGCTTGAATTGTACAAGGTTTGTATGTGACATTGTATTTTTAAAACAACAAGCTAGGAAACACAGAAAATTGGAGCTTCATTCATTCATCCATTTATTTTCTTCAAATATTTATTGAGCCTTTAGCAGGACTCTAGAATTTGAAAGATTATTAAGACTTTACCTTCTAAGAACTCAATATTGTTAAAATATGATGACAACACTAGTCTTGTTGGTCAGTGTTTACACCTGATTTTTATTTAATTCAATTTTGATATATAAGCGAACTTATTTTGTACATGCAGTATTGTAAGATACAATCCTTTTGAGAAGAAGATGGGGAAACAAAATATTATAATTCTAAAGATGCATGTATATATACATACATATTTATATGTACATCTTCAAATGGCTGAGCATTTTAACTTTAACATTAATGCTATAATTAATTTGTAGTCTTTTCAATCTAGAATTTAAACAAAAACAAAGCATAACCTTATATATTTTTTAAATGTTTGTTTTATTTTTGAGAGAGAGAGTGTGAGTGGAGGAGGAGCAGAGAGAGGAGGGGACAGAGGATCTGAAGAAGGCTCCAGCCTCCTCGCTGACAGTAGCGAGCCCGACTCTGGGCTCGAACTTACGAACCGTGAGATCATGATCTAAGCTGAAGTCGGATGCTCAACCAACTGAGCCACCCAGGCACCCCAAGTGTAACATTATTTTGAAAAACTCTGTAATTCCCTTTGATTAATATACTGTTCATTAGTATTGATCAGAGAGGCAACAAACTTCATAGCATATTTTTTTAGTCACATAAGTGTGTTTTTTCATTAAAGGGAGAAATGAAGAGATTTAAAAGATTACTGGCTCTTTTCCATTTTTTTCTTGTGTAGATGTTAAAGTTTTTGACTCATGTAGTCTCACCTTAAATAGTGTACAGTAAAGATTTTTTTTTAATTTGGAAAACACTTTATTATAATGAAGTAAAAATAATTTTTTCACATTTTCTCATATTGAGTAATGGAATGTTAGAAGGTATTCAGTTTCACATTGTAGTTAGAGAGTCATAAATTTAAAATGCACAAAGGTAATTATATTTATAAATGTGTACAATGATTTCAGAAGTTGATAAGTTCTATGAAATAAACAAAACAGTAATATGACAAAGTGACTAGAGTTTGCAATAAGATGAGTTGTGGGGGGGGGAAGGCTTTTCTATAGAAGTGGCAATGAAGGTGAATTAGAAAAATGGAGTTTGTCATGTGAGGAATAGAGAATAAAACATTCTGATCAGGGAAAGTAACACATGCAAAGTCATAAAGTTGCAGTGTAATTGCATGTAAGAAACAGGAAGGACAGTAGAGCTAGAGAACAACAAAGAAGGCAGAGAATGGTAGTTTCATTCAAATAGCAGTGCATGTGGACCATGGTAAACAGTGTTTTGTTTTGTTTTGTTTTGTTTTGTTTTGTTTTTTATGTTTTAAATGATTGGAAGAAACTGGAGCGTTTTAAGCAGGAGAGGGACTTAAAGGTATAAACTGAAGCTGTCACAAGCAGACCTTGATGTGTGATCATCCTATTTATAAGGATATTAAGATAGACAAAATAAGGAAATGTTAGTGACTCAAACAAAAGTATCAGTATAGAGATGGAGAGAACTTGTATGAAATGTGTGTCAAAGTAGAGAAGAGCATCCTGCCAGATGCTTCAGTAGCCAACCTTCTGCCCATGGGCAGTCCCTAGTCTTCCTCTAAATTTTCAGCCGCCTGATCATCCTACTCCTTATTAAAAAAAAAAAAAAAAAATCCAGTAACCAGTGACTCTTGTTTCTGGTCTGTTTAGGATTCCCCAACTGCTCCAATTGTCATATCCCAAATAGCTATACTATGGTTTCTCAGGACTCCCTTCTACTTCTAGTCCTTGCTTAGTGTTGAATCCACTTTCCATGGTAGTTTTCTGGTGATCATTTTGATAGTGGTTTCTTTGTTTGATCCAATCTTATTTGCTCTCTATCTTTCCGGGATGCTTTGATGTGTCTAAGTACATTGATAGTCTTATTCTGTTGTTTTCCTGGAATACCTAAATATGTGGGGAGTGAGAGAGATGCTAGCTTTTGTTTAATCAACAGTCTTGACCTCAAACAACTCTAATATAACCTCCCCAAACACACGTACACAAATGATATCACTTATATTGATTTAACATAGAGTGATTTTCCTTACTGCTGCACTATATAAACCACTTCAAATCTTTTAGGTATACCTTAATGTAGTATCTATTAGTTTTGAAAATTTTTTAGATTTGATACTTTACAACTGCATCTTCTTCAGTTATTGAGAATGTTTTATAAACTTTTGTCTGTGTATCAAATTATTGCAGACAACGGTGAGTCAATGAAATATTTTTTAGTTTCCTAAATTTCCCATCTCGTTTTCATTACAATGCAAATTTACATAACCTAATATGCTTATATTTTCTGAGTACTTATAGGAATTACTGGGTTTTCTAAATCTGTATTTAATTTATAATAATCAAAAAGTAAAATCAACAATACATAAATCTTTAAAATATTATTAGTTATTATATATTCAGATTATATAATTTAGATTATTTTGTATCTTTATATTCTTTGTTACTCTTATATTATCAGTTTTAAAATACATATGTTTCTTCTTGTGTACTCTTTAATCTTTTAATGGGAGTGTGCTGCTCTCCCTTAAGACTTTGGTCTTTGTATGTGAACAGACCTGGATTTGAATCCTAGCTTTGCCACTCTGTGACCTTGGGTAAAAGACTAATCTCCATAATACTTATTTTTCTGATCATAAAGTTGGAATTATGCCTACTGCATGATAATTTGCAATGTAGCATATTTAAATCTCCTTTCACAATGCCTGGTTCTCAGTACATTTGTTACCATTGTTCTCCTTATTGGTTGCATGTTGGGTTTCCATTCTGGCATCACCATTTATTAGTTGTACAATCTCAAAAAAGCAAATTAATATTTCAGACAGCATAGAATTTTGAGGTTAATTAAATGTGAGAGTGGATATTGGAGTACTTTAAAAACAACAAAACATTTTAAAAATTCAAAGTAGCAAAAACAGAACTAGAGTAACACCTTTTTTTAACTTAGGACATAAGAAAATATACCACTATTACATAGTTACAAAATAAAGGGAAGGACAGCAATTGTGAGATAGGGCTGCACAGCACTGAAGCTAAATGAGGATAATCATTATAGACAGTACTACCCAGATATAAAAACATCAACTTTTATCTGTGTGCTTCAGATTTTCTGCTGGGGTTCTTTCCTGGGAATTGTAGTCAGTTTCTACCAGCAAAATTACCTTGTCTATCCAACTAGTTTTATTCCTTGATTTTCCTTCACTTCCTCACAAAAACATACAGATGAAGAGGTCACACTTTTATTTTTCTTAACTAAATTTCTTCCTTGACCATCAAATGAGTGAAATTCTAAATAATTGTAATTTCCTTCAAATACTTGGGTACTAAGCAAGAATATTTACTGAGAGATTATTATGTTTTATTATATCTTGCCATTTGTAAATTATATCAGCTGGTTTTAGGAAGCCCATAAGCTGAATATAAACAATATGACAATAAATGAAATTTAATTAATGTGGATTATATGAGGAGTTTGGTAAGATATATTGTGGAAATCATGGCTTGTTTAAAATAATAATTACAGCTTTATTCCTCTCTTATTTTTAATATTCAACAATAACAATATTAATTATTTGAAGATATTTTGTTTCCTTATTGTTAATAAATTCAATCAATTGACATTGATGATCAGGTTCAATCTGTTCTAGTGTTGACAACTTAATAGAACTGTGATTACTCTAGCAATGTGTGTGGAGAAATCTGTTTAGTTGACTAACTCTTAGTAATTGCCTTTGAGTATCACATTTTTAGTATTTTGAATGTGAAAGAAGGAAGCCAATTAAATGGTTAAAAAGAATCTCCTCATATAGGATCATCCCCTGATGGTATATCAGATTTGCTGGAAGCAATATGAGTGACTTGGCTGTTAGGTGTTTATTTGCCTTTATACACAAAAATAATATGGGGGACTCTAGAGCAATTCTCCAACGAGAGTGACTGCTTTTGCCAACCTAGATGCAGATACTTCTCTGATTCTTTCTTATGATCCACTGAAAAATAACTCTTGTGGAAAAGTTGGACAGATGGGTTTCAGTAGCAATAGCATAGACTTTCATAGGGAAACATGAGCTGAGCACAAATGAAACCTGTGACCCTGACTTTATTAATGCCCTAATCTTGTCATCCAATCCAGCAAGCTGTGTGGACTGTATAGTCCACACAGGTATAAGTGCTAATGAATTCAAATTTTTAAAAATAAAACCCAGTCAAAATAGAATATCTACATAACTGAGAAAAGAATAATAGTGACTAAAACTAACATGTACACCTGCCAATCACTAAGCTACACCTGACACTAATGTAACATTGTGTGTCAAATATACTCAAAACAGATGAACAAAGAAAACACTACAGGTTCTGTAGCACTGCTATAAATTTGGGTTCTCCACTCATTGGCTTGGGCAAATTACTTCGTTTAGAAGTATTAGTTTACTTATCTATGAAATAGGGGTAATAACAGTACCTGCCTCATGGAGTTATTGAGTGTCAGAAATGAGGCCATTCATACATAGTTGTTTCCCCAGTGCCCAGAATTTAATAGAAAATAAATGTTAGCTTTATTAGATTTTATCACAACCACAAGACTATATAGTTGACCCTTGAACAATTCAGAGTTTAGGGACACCAGGCCCTCCCGATATAAATCCCTATATAAATTTGATTCCCCCAAAATTGAAGTACTAATAGCCTACTGTTGACGAGGAGACTAGCTGATAATACAAGTCAATAAACACCTATTTTCTACGTTATATGTGTTATATAATGTATTCTTTTTAAAAAAAATTATTTTTAGTGCAAGTATAGTTGAGATATAGTGCTAAGTTAGTTTCAAATGTACAACATAGTGATTCAACAATTATGTACATTACAGGATGTTCACCACAATGTGTCTTACAGTATTATTGACCATATTCCCTATGCTGTACTCTTCATCCCTGTGACTTATTATTTTATAACTGCAAGTTTTTGCCTCTTAATCCCCTTCACCCATTTGCCCAACCCTGTCTCCCTTCCTTTTGGCAAATATTAGTTTGTTCTCTATATTTATGAGTCTACTTCTGTCTTTTTTGTTGTTATTGTTGTTTGCTTGTTTGTTCATTTTGTTGTTGTTATTTTTAAGATTCCACATATAAGTGAAATCATATGTTATTTGTCTTTCTTCATCTGGCTTATCTCACTTAGTATAAAATCCTCTAGGTATATCCACATTGTCACAAATGGCAAGATTTCATTATTTTTATGGCTGAATAATATTCCATTTGAAGTATGATATGTAAATATAGATATATCACATCTTCTTTATCCATTTATCTATCGATGAACATTTAAGTTGCTTGCATATCTTTGCTATCATAAACAATGCTGCAATAAATATAGGGCTCTGTGTATCTTTCTGAATTACTGTTTTTTGTTTTCTTCTGGCAAATACCTACTTGTGGAAAAACTGGGTCATATAGTATTTTTACTTTTAATTTACTGAAGAACCTCCATACTGTATTCCCTAGTGGCTTCACCAATTTACATTCTAACCAACAGTGTACAGTTGTTGTTCCCTTTTCTCCACATCCTTAGGAACACTTATTATTTCTTATCTTTTTGATACTAGCCATTCTGACTGATAGATATTTTACTGTGTTTTGATTTGCATTTCCCTGATCATTAGTGATATTGAGCATTTTTTCATGTGTCTATTGGCCATCTGTATGTCTTCTTTGTTATGTATTGTACTCTTACAATAAAGTAAACTAGAAAAAGAAAATGCTATTAAGAAAATCATAAGAAAGAGAAAATACATTTACAGTACTATATTGCATCAGAAAAGAATCTATGTATAAATGGACCCACACAGTTCAAACTTCTGTTGTTCAAGAGTCAACTGTACTTTCAATACCCAAAGTAGTGGTCTAATGGATTCTGGAGTAAATATTTGTAAATAAGTGATAAGCTCTATCCCTGAACATGAAAGTGACTACTTTGAAGTCATTTTCCAAAACTCTTTTCCAAATTCCATGCTGGTCTGTAAGGATTCATGCAACTCTCCAAAGTATTTATTTCATATATGAAAAATCTAGCACATTTGTGACTGATAATGAAAATAATCATGTCATTAAATAACCAACACTTTAGTGGTACTAGTATATTCCTAAGAAATATAATCCTATGAAGTATTAATCAAATTCACTTTTCAGTTGAGGTGTTAAAGATCATCCCTGGTCCCTAAAAGGCCATTTCTGATATAGAGACTGGAGTTGTTAAAGTGTACTTTAAAATAGCATACAATTTCTTTAGTGTACATATTTATTTACCACTTTTTTTCACATTTATATCTAAAAATATGAGTGTCTTTTTCATGTGGATCCACTTTATCTTTTCTAGTTCTAAGAATCTCTTATTTAGTTTGAAATTAGACTATAAATTGCCCAAAGGAAGTACCTCAGTATCCCTATCACTATTAAAAAATGGAAAAGTCTAGAGCCTTAGAAAATATGCACTGGACTTTATTAAGCAATAGTTTTAGGAAACGGAAGTGAATTTTTTGTGTGTGCCAATATTTCCATCTTATTACAGATGGCTCTTTCTGGCAGAGGATAAGGACAGAGGGAAGCCAATTAATTTGCCATCATTTTCCTAAGAATATATGAATAATATAGTATATTGCCCTTAAAAATGAGTTTTTGCCTTCATTCTCTACTAATATATATATATATATATATATATATATATATATATATATATAATCTGCAACCTTAAGGTTGCTCTACAAAGGCAATATTTTATTTTATTTTTGAGAGAGAGAGACACACACAGTGAGAGCGAGGGTGGGGCAGAGAGAGCTGGAGACAGAATCTGAAGCAGACTCCAGGTTCTGAGCTATCAGCGTAGAGCCCAATGTGGGCCTTAAACTCACAGACTGCAAGATCATGACCTGAGCCAAAGTTGGATGCCCAACCGACTGAGCCACCCAGGCGCCCCTATAAAGACAATATTTAGCTTCCATGTTTCTTGCAGGAAAAATAACATATTGCTATTGAGTGGATTTTGCCTCTTAGTCTTCCCTTTCTTAACAATGAAGTTAATGCTCCAAAATAAATGGCAAAATCAATTTTAACTGGCAGTTGATGTCTATTCAATAAGCAACTTAAATCACTTCATGTTCTTTAAATATAAGAACAAAAGTAGAATTTAGGGTTACCTGTTACAAAGAGTAATATGGGTAATTAGTTGATACGGTCAAAGATGATATACTTATGGTTTAATAATTTACAATAGTAAATTATTCTCATGAGGTAAAAGTAATGCAAAATTATGCAATTTAATTTGCATGTCTAATACATCCTTGATATAATAACCAATTAAGATGAGTGGGCTAACATCACATTTAATGATTTATTCATTAAAATAGCAAATATTTTAAATAATAATATTCTTTAAATAAGAGCTAATCATACTATATTCTACACCAATATTCTGTGGAAACAATAAGATTTTGATAAGCTGGAAAACTTTGCGTTTGGATTTTCTGGTTAATTAGACATTAGTTCAGAAATTCATTTTCTTTTAACACTTTAAAAATAATCTTTCTAGAAAATATTATTTGTTTTTCCTGTATTTAAAAAAAATTTAATGTTTATTTATTTTTGAGAGAGAGAGACAGAGTACGAGCGGGAGAGGGACAGAGAGACAGAGACGGATACACAGAATTGGAAGCAGGACCCAGGCTCTGAGCTGCTAGCACAGAGCCTGACGTAGAGCTCGGACCCACAAACCGTGAGATCATGACCTGAGCTGAAGTCAGATGCTTATCCAGCTAAGCCACCCAGGCACCCCTTGTTCTGTCTTAATGAGTACACTGTATTGAATGCAGACAGAACATTTAGTTTTGTTTTTATTTTTCCCTTTATATTAGGATCAGCATCCTGAGTATCAATTTAAATTGCAGTATATGGTGCCTGTAAATATATATAAAGAGAAGAGATTCACTAAAGTCTTTAGAATATTTATTACCCTGCCCCCCCTTATTTATTTAAGAAACTGAGTTCTGAAATGTGTCAAAACGTGGGCAGCGACTTCAGGTATAAAGATGAATTTGGCATGATTTCTCCTTCAGATGCTCAAAATCTACTGGAGAAACCAGATAAGCATCACAGTAACTGAAAGCAGTGTGACAGGGATGATTAATGTGGTTTGAACTTACTATTATGGGCATAAGATAAACCTGCAAAAATTATAAAATTAAGCTGATTTAATTTCAGTTAAAGAGATTTTGAGAAGATTTGTCAGCTCTGTAGATCCCAAGCACTAGGTAAGACCTTAGGGATGAGTGGCAGAATATGGAGTAAAATAATGAAAAATGTTTTACTAATTATCTCTCATCAATTACTATTTTTTCAAGATTATATAAAATGTTCATAATTTGACTCTTCATTTTATAACTTCCTTAAACTATTTTTTCATTTCTGTCAGTTCTTATTTTTGATAAAAAGTGTTATCCATTTACCTACAAGGTCTCTGAGTCAGGGTATTAAAATACATGAATAGAATTTCAAAAATGCATGCATAAAAAGCAACACATTTTCTAGACAGCTGTCCATGGAATATATCATTTGTTATTTGAAAAGTCCATATTTAAACTTAAGGTTGACACTTTGTCCTTAATTCACGCTGCAATGCTTCTAACTTCCCTACATAATAATGTGAGTTAAAGAATGTATTAATACAATTGCTACTGCTGTCACTTGGTTCATATATTTAGTGATGATTCTTACACGTTTCTCTCTGGATACATAAGCACATGCATGTATGTCCACGTATATGCTTACTGGGATCACAAACGAGCTAAAATGTTACACTTAGGTCTAAAATGTGAATCTCAAATCAGACTCAATAGTTTATCTGCTGAAATCATTTCTATGATAAGTGAAAATAACTGGAAGACTTTAAAGGTTCAGAGAATGTTTCATGAAACATACACACTTTTGAATTGCCCATCAGCACCCTCAATGTCATGTACACTGGTCATCCAGACAGTGGCATGTGTCTTGCTAATCCAACCAGAATGTCATTCTGAGTGGCTATTTTATTGATGAGGTAAAATTCCAATACATTTATCCCTGTAGTTTAAGCTTCCCACTAGCCTTATAATTAATTGGAGAAATTAAATATTCATTTAAAGAGTCAATAGAGATTTGGGCACAAATAAAGTCGAAGTTTCAATGAATGATCTAAGAGAAGCAGACATTTAAAGGTATGCATAGAGTATTTGCTTGATTTGTCCCAAGTTTAATAGCAAGTTTAAATTATTTTTTTTAAGTTTTTATTTATTTTTGAGAGAGAGAGAGACAGAGCTCCAGAGGGGGAAGGACAGAGAGAGAGGGAGACAGAATCTGAAGCAGGCTCCAAGCTCTGAGCTGTCAGCGAAGAGCCTAATGCAGGACTTGAACTCGTGAACCACCAGATCATGACCTGAGCAGAAGTCGAAGGCTCAACCGACTGAGCTACCCAGGAACCCCAAAAATTCTAACCATATGATATTTTTTTTTTTTCTTTTTTTTCAACGTTTTTTTTTATTTATTTTTGGGACAGAGAGAGACAGAGCATGAACGGGGGAGGGGCAGAGAGAGAGGGAGACACAGAATCGGAAACAGGCTCCAGGCTCTGAGCCATCAGCCCAGAGCCTGACGCGGGGCTCGAACTCACGGACCGCGAGATCGTGACCTGGCTGAAGTCGGACGCCCAACCGACTGCGCCACCCAGGCGCCCCAAACCATATGATATTTTTAAGTGATAAAAATAATATATAGTCATGCTTTTAAAAACTACAAGCATTGAGAAGAGTGTAAGTGAAAAAGTAAAAAAAAGTTCTATTTTTCCATATGACATACTATACTCCCTTTATATTGATTGATTGATTGAGAGACAGAGAGCACAGGCAGGGGAGGGGCAGAGGGAGAGGAATAGAGAAAATCCCAAGCAGGCTCCATGCCCAGTGCAGAGCCCAATGCAGGTCATGGCTTCATCTTATGACTGTGAGATCATGGCCTAAGCTGAATTCAAGAGTTGGACACTTAAGTGACTGAGCAAAGCAGGTGCCCCCATATTATACTCACTTTCTAGAGAGTACAACTATTGGATATCCTTCCATGAAATGTCTATGTATAGTTAAGAATTTGTGTGTTTAATATTTTTTGTATACAAATGGGATGATGCTTTTCATGTTATTATGAAATTTGCCTTTTTTAAAAAGTATGTATGTTAGATAACTTTAATATAATAACATATGGATCCATCTAATTCATTTTACCAAGTGCATAAGACCGAATTTGTTCACCATTAAGGATGGATGAACTTTGATGGATATTTTAGTTGCCATTTTGATTTTTTGTCTTTCCTTTCTTGGGACTAAATGACTAAATTGTTATCAAGTCCAATTATTCATTTCTGGATCTGAGGATAGGTTAGGATGGTTTCCATGAAAAGCATTGGATCAAACATGAGCAACAGAGTTGCCACCACTTGTTAGTGATGTAACTTTGGGTAAGATGGGTTGTCTTCCAATGTTTCCATGATTAGATTTACAAAATGTGTATATTTCTAAAACAGGAACATCAGCCCTTGACTTACAACGTGGTTAGAATAAGTGAAGCAATATATGTTGAAGTGTTTTTTTTAAAAATGAAATCTTTTAAAAATGTAATGTAGATTTAGCATCCATACTCTTAGTAGAGTCATAAAATAAACTATTAGCTCAAACCTGGGCAGTATTTTTATGTGACTTGGTTATGGACAAAGAACTTAAGGTAATTTTATTTTAGACTTAACTTGATCTGAGATTTAAGGGAAGTTTGAAATTTCACTGGGCAACAGGTAGGACGTAGAATAGGAGAATCTACCTCTCTTTGCTCCTTACTGTGTTACTGTGAACTGTGAACTCCGCAAAAGCAATTCTCCTGTTAGAAAGGCTTCTGAAGTTTTCAGTTACCTTTGCGTATTGTTATCTACTGTGTATTTTGGATAGGGAGGAATAAGGCAAATCAGACGTAGATCTAACTGTGTTTCCATGGACAGTTGGGGAAGATGGGGTGAGCTCACTAGGATAAAGTACATACAGCACCTAACAACATTCCTGACAGGATTATAGTCACTAAAATGTTAATTCCCTGAAATAATATAGATAAGCGAATTAATTGGACTGTAGGAAAGACAATGGATAATGGAATTATAGTAAAAAAATTTCTCAACCAGATACTTTGTTTTACTGTAATACCATAAAAAATTATTCTAAGAAAAAACTGAGTTTGTGTGTACATGTATGGGTTTTTGTCTTGGTAAGTTTACAACTTAAAATGGTAGTTTGAGCACTGCATATTTTCAGGACGTTCAGGTCCTGCTAGGAGCTCCTATTTTATGAATGTTTGTATTGTATGGATTTTTGCTCCTGGGAGTAAAAAGTAAAATAACTGTAGACATTTTATGTATTTGTTTCATGACTCAGGCAGCCCTTGGGAGGTTAAGAAAGGGAACACGTGTGGCCAGACGGCTTTTACTGTGTGCTCAAAGTTCGCCTTGACCCTTCTCTTTGCATTATTCCTCACCACCCATGAAATAAAATTGGTGTGGGAATTTTTCCATATAGCCTTGTATCATTTTACCAAGCTTCATTTTTTCCCCTTTGGTTTAAGTATTCACAACTAATTAGATTCTTAAAAAAAAAAATCTGAAATCACTGTGCAGCTATAAAAAAAAAGATGAGGAAGTTTTTCGTATACTGATATAGAAAGATCTCCCGGATATACGGTTAAGTAAAAAAAAGAAAGGGGCAAAACAGTGAATTTAGAATGTTATCCTTTATGTAAAAAAGAGAAGAAATAAAAATACATGTAGTTTGTAACTACTGTGTCTATATAAATAATCTCCTTGAATTTGCATAGAGAATATGGAAAGGACACACACAAAATGGAAGAGTGCTTACCTACAGGATCAAGGATGAGGCAGGAACAGGAGAGCTAAGGGTAGGTGAGATGGACCATGACTTTTCAGTATCCCTTCGTATTTATTGAATGATTTTTTAACTTTGTGAATGAATTATCTATTCAAACGATGTGATTATATGAAAAAAAAACTGTTTTCAATCCATAGTGAAGGTAGCAAAACACACTGGAAACAGCATAGACTATAAACCTGAGGGGCATGAAGGTTTGTGGCACATTTGCCACTGTTGCCTAGAACTTCAGACAGGTCTCTGAGACTCAATCTCCCTGGCTTCAGTGTTCGCACCTGCTACAGATGAAGAGGTTACAGTAAATGATCTCATAGCTTAGATGTCATTATGAGTTATATTTTAATTGATCTAAGATTGTGCATAATCTGGAGCTACTGGATTAGTGCCATAGGCCATGGAAGGCATGGAAACATATGTTCTAATATATTTTCCATCCAAAATGTTGTCATAGTATTTCTTAGACGAGATCCATTTTATACCATTCTTCTAGCTATATTTTTTAAAGGTAGGAATGTTGCATGAAATAATCTCTCTTAAAATTGTTTAATTGTATAGCAGGTTTCCTTAGAGGACTTTAACTTTTCAACAAAATTTAGCCTAGAAATGTGCCCTGATAAGAGTCATAAAATTATGGAGCACCAACTATGTGCTAGATAATGTGCTAGGAACTTTACATCTGTAATTTTCACAGCAATCCTACAAAAAGGTGCTTCTTTTATCATAATTTTTACTTGAGGAAATAATGCTTAGAGACATTTAGGTCATGGAATAGATATTCTATGTGTAAAACAGAATATATTAGGAAAGGTAAGAAAGATGGCTATTAACATCTCTCTGTGGAATACGTTAGCAGTAGCTCTGTCTGGAGGCAATAAAAGACTAGATAATTTCCTTGAGTCTTTTCACTGACAGACTGGGCTTGAGAGAGGGTATATATCACGGGAGCTTCTCGTCTGCCTAGTCTCCCACAGGGCATGCTCAACAGAGAGACATATAGAGAAAAGAGGACACATTGAGATGCTCAGAGGTGCCCACATAAATGGGAGCAAGCTTGCAAGAAAAACACGCATACAGGCCATACCCAGAGGCGCAAAAAGGAAGAGAGGGAGAGACACATATGGATGGATATATGTAAAAACAATAACATGTGCCCTCAGAAACACAGAGGCAGAGACAACCACTGTAAACCTTCCTACACCGTGAGATGATCAGGGAGGCATACAAAGAGAAATACACAAAAGTACAGATAGAATGGGACACAAGGTGTCAACAACACTCAGAAGTGGAAGAAGTCTTCTAAATGGAGACACAAAGCACATATACAACAGAGAGGAGAAAAAGCACACACTTGGTCAGAGAGATACACAAGGCAGAACAAAGTATGCAAATAAGCAGCAAGATGTAATTGGGAAGATCTCATATATTCAGACAAAGTGAATGACACATAACCCCATAGGAATGAAATGTGCGCCTAACTAGACAGGAAAATTCACACACATTTATACACAAGGAAATACACACACAAGGGTAGATGTGACATCCATGCATGGAGAGAGACACACACAGAGAAATAACCAGAGACGTAGTTACTCATAGCTTGAAGACAAAAAGAATAAGACTTTAATTCTCACTATAATAATTCAAAATTTTCCTAGCTTCCCTGGCTCCTGCACTAGGCGGGGGGTGCGGGGGTGGGGGTAGGGGGTGGAGGGGGGTGCCCAACGATTCCTCTTTTCCCAGGCCACAGATGGTGCTGCCACCCTTAGATTGCTGTGCTATGTTCTTATTGTATTTTTATACTTCTGTTTATTTCATTATGTTCTAGGGAGCATATTTCCCTCACTCCTGGACATTTATACCCCTTAGATATCTCTTAAGAAATTTTACATCATCCTTACGTTACATTCCTTAATTTTCCTAGAAGTATGTTCTGAACTACTTCAGGTTGATCTCATTGCTTTGTCTGAAACTTATTTCTTCCTACCAGCCTTAGTTTTACTAAGGTCTGGTATGATATTACATGAGATAGTAAGGTGAGTTTTCTTAGTAATATGTGAGCCTCAAAGAATCTAAATTATTGTCAGGATTAAGTACATTTTAAACAAATATGCTGTGAAATATTTTGAGATGGAGATTATCTCTTGACTAAATTTCTAAATACTAAAGCAAAGGAATAGAGACATTTAATATTTTCAATGACATATTTGTGTATTATTATATATATGTATACATGTATACATTATTATATATATGTATACATATGTTTGTATACATGTTCATATATACACATATCTATCCATATCTACCTAATCTATATATCACCTAAAGTATTCTAAAAAATAAAGCTTTATTTGGGAATAGACCACTCTGTTTCTTTTGGGTATTTTCTTCTCAAAGAGAAGACACCATATGAGTCAGAGAAATATTTCTAGCTCATGTGGGTCATAACTAAACATGCACACAATGTTGTCAACTTCATATATTTATGTAGATCTTCTTGTTTTATTCCTAGTGAGAGTTAAAATAAGAGTCAAAATCCCCAAATAGGAAAGGGGTCTAGATCCCAAGCTTTCCTCAAAGTGTGTTCCATAGACCTCATTCATCATTCCATTGCTGAACTCTGGACTGAACCCTGATCAATCTCAAAGGGAAGGGGAGTAGGAATTGTCACTTTTAATAAGATCCCTGGGTATCTTTTATGTACACTCATATAGGAGAAGCACTGCCTAGAGAACTGAATTTTATTGATTTTCCTACAGGGATTAATCTGAAAGATATGTTCAAATACAAAGGGAGAGTCATGTGAGGGAAGGATTCCACCTGAGAATTTTGTACAATGTAATTGTCCTGAGTATTTCTATCTATTCATTTTTTTTTTTTCTTTTCCTTTTGTTTTTAACACAGAACCATTTTGGTCTTTTTTTTGCACCCTGTTCTCTTAGGAGTTTCTCTTTGCCCTTCTGCTTAAAAAAAAAAAAATCTACAGAAGCACCTGGGTGGCTCAGTGGGTTAAGCATCCGACTTTGGCTCAGGTCATGATCTCAAGGTTCCTGAGTTCAAGCCCTTCGTCAGGCTCTGTGCTAACAGCTCAGAGCCTGGAGCCTGCTTCGGATTTTGTCTCCCTCTCTCTCTCTGCCCCTCCCCCCACTCGCACTCTGTCTGTCTGTCTCTCTTTCTCAAAAATTAATAAACATAAAAAATTTAAAAAAAAATGTCTACAATAATTAAGCTGACTGCAGAAGAAAATTTCTACTCCATTTCAGCAAAGTAATGTTGAAAATCATTCATTCTCAGTGAAAAATATCTTTAGGTGAATATAAAAGATAAATGAACCCTAATTATAAGCAATTAAAACATTAGATACTATTTCTTAACATGAACCAGAAGAGTTGAGTTTACTACTAAATAAATATAGATGCATCCATATTTAAAGGAAAAAAAATACATAGGAATGGTAACTTAGAAAACACATATTGGGGTGGCTCTTCTCTTATAAGAGAAATTTATTTATCCAAATAATTCACTACAGGGTGCCAACACTAAGCCTTTCTTAGTGTATTCCAAATTTACAAACATTGATTCATGTGCAAATTTCTGAAACACATCTCTTGCTTAAAGTCAATTGCATATTTTTATTGCTTTAAATTTTAATACAGCTATTTCTAGATTTCTATATTAAAACAAAAATTCTGTGACATTCAAGAAGTGGCTATTTACCTAAATGTGAAATATTTTAACAAATCAAATGTGATCTCTATATATTTGGAAAAAGTGCCTTCGTTGTAAAAATACTAGCAACTAAACTCAAAAGCTTTTATATTGATATAAGTAAATATATTTTCTTCAAAGGCAATCTTGACTGCCAATAGCAAAATATTAGTATTAGATATGTTATCTTTGATAAATATTATTATTCTGGACCATCTTACAAAAAGTAGCTTGATCTGAAGCATTTTAATAGCTTAAAGGAAGAACGAAAATGTAGCGAAGGAGAAATCAATAAAACATGGAGCCTCTTATCCCATATTGATTCTTGTAATCCAGCAACCATTAAATACTTGAGAGATAAACCCCTTTTAAGATGGCATGTTTATATTTTGAAGATCAAATACCTTAATTTTGCTCATGGGTTTCCCAAAACACAATCATGCACAATATAGAATGTAAGCTTTCGGTGGCCATGTTTCCTATTGCAGATGTTCTTAAACTGAGCATCTTAAATGCACATCGTGAGTGGAGTCACCCGCAAGCAATTATTTCTTGCAGTGCTGGCATACATATCCACATTTAAACAGTACTACAAATTATGAAAACAAATCTAGAATATCAAAGTTGGTAAATAATAGAATTAGAAAAAATATTTTAATATTCACATAATTTAAAATAGAATTCTATCCAGAATATCACTTTTGCCTTTCTATAAAAATTCTTGGTGTTTCAACTGGATAAAGTATTAGAAATTCTAGCTTGTCCCAAACCTGTCAACTCTTTCCTTAATGACTATTATTACAATGGAAATAGAGAACTATTATGGCATTTTGCTTTCAAATTTTCTGCACTTTTTTCCCCTAATACTACAAATTCAGACCTGATATTGTGCCAAAAAAGAAAGTCTCTTTAAAATTCTCATTAGCAGATAATCAATTTCAAACCTGTAGTGACTAAATATTAAACATATTATTAATTAGATTCAGAGCCTTCACTTTTTTAAAGACACCAGAAAATACCCATTTTTTTCCTCTTGTAAAATGACAATTAATCTAGTTTTCTAAATGTTGTATTCACTGTGTTTTAATACGAATTCTTAATATGCATTGTGTCCTTAAAATACGCCAGACACTGTTTTAAGCGCTACATATATATTACCACCTCTAGTCTCAGATGCAATGCTATGAGCTTGGTGTTATTTCTATCCTCAGTTTGCAGTTGGGCAAACTGAGGTGTGGAGTTGTCAAATGACTTTCGAGAAGTCTGACAGTGGATAGGTTGATGGAGTCAGAAAATCTGATTCCAGAACCTGTGGTTTTGATAGGCACATAGGGAAGCAAGAGGATTTTAATTAAAAAAAAATATTTACATGTATATATGGACTTTTTTCTTTAAGATAGTATAGATACTCTTCTTTTGAATACATGATGCAGCCAGTCCTTTGTGTCAGTCATGACCTTTGTAATGAGCAGTCCCCACTATTTCCACTTGTTCAGAGCCAATAATGTAAAGCTTTCATATTACATATGATAAGCCTTTTGCCATGTGTTCACAAACACCACGTGATTTGATTTACAACGATTTCATGAGGTGGCTAGACGATATTGTCTTCCTTTTGACAGCTAAAGGAAGGCTCAGAGACATGAAGTGACTTGAACAATATCATATAGCTCATCTTGGACTCTTTTACCAGAGAACTTGGCAGCTGGCATTCTAAAATGAACCATCTCATGCTGTTGGGGCCTCTGGTTACTGTGGGAGAGACTGCCTCACAGCTTCACCATCTGGGCCCTAATATGCCTAGGGTCCACACCCCTGGGGCTAAGTAACAAACCCAGGTTCAACTTTGATGTTCTCCATTTGAATAAACATTTCTTGCCTTTTTCTAGACTGTCTTGCTCCCATGAAGTGAATTCCATCCTGCCTACCCAGTGTTTCTGTTAGGGATAAGCCATTCATAAGACTTGGTCCTTCTGCACAGCATAGTACTCACATGTCATCTTATTTTATTTTATTTTATTTTGTTTTATTTTATTTTATTAATTCTGTATACACAACCCTGCTTCTTTTTCCTCACACCATAAAAGAGTTTCCCAACACATCTTATTTTGCACTTCCCCACATTTTAAAGTTTCATTTCTTTTTCTCTTCATCATTTCAATGAAACTAATGTCATGTAATAAGTTAACAGTAAAGTTTACTCTGAGCAGAGATCCAAATATGTATATGTTATGAGTAGATATCATGAGATACATAGCTACATATAGATACATAACTATGTGTGTATATGTGTGTGTATATATATATACATATATATATACACATATGTATGGATATCCTATTGAGACAGTCTTAGTTTTAACTGCTATTCTACTAATCTCCCTGAAAGCAGTTTTGTGACATTTTTGTGATACCCTTTGGAAGCACAGAAGAAGCCTAATGGTGTGAATTCCAGAATAATACAGAACTTGTCCTGCATCCTGGCATCCCTATTTATTAGATGGAAGATATTGGAAAAATACATAATTTTTCTAAGCCCCAAATTCCCCTCCCAGTCCACCCACAGATGGAATAATAATAATCCTGGGATTTGGAATAGCTGTGAGGAGCCAATAAGATAATTCTTGTGGAGTAGTTAACATAGCATCAGGTTTTTTGAACAGTTCATTAATTTCTATTAAATGAAGATAATCACTACCCATCTCATAACAATAGGTAACACTTTGCTTCACCATTTACAGTGTATTGAGTAAGCAATTTGGTACATTGACAGTAACTCCATAAATAGGTACCATTATTAATTATACTTATTTTACAAATGAGGAAATGAAGACAGAGAAATTAGCATCACAGAGCTTATAATAACTACAGACAGGATTTGAAACCGGGTAGCATAGTTTTAGAAACTGTAATTTTAATTATTGTGTCCCATTCTTTGGCATGACCTTATAATTAAAAATATGTGAAAATCCATTATATGTTAGATGTGTAAAAGTAGATGCTCAATTTTTGACTCATTGAGAAAATTTCTTTCTACCACAGTCATTGTAAAAATCTGGAGCTATGTATAACTTTCAGGAAAACTGCTCCTGGCAGGTACTACCAAGAGGTACTTTGACATAATCTTCCTGGAGGTCACTGGTGGAAAATAATGTTTATACAGTCAACTATTGCCACACACCTTCTAGGATGCTTGGTGCTCAGTAGACTTCATAAAGCTTACATACTATTACCATCTGAGGAATATTCTGGTAAATTCGTGTCAGTACTTTTAGGTGAATGTAAGATACCATAATCATCTTTTTGCCAGTATATTCTGTTGATAGATTATTTGGGGAGAATGATGCAATATTAGACTCTAATTAGATGTTTGTAGATTAAGCAATGGAAGACTGGGTCAATTCTGTAAGTTCAGTGGAAATAGTTGTCATATGTGTATATTAGATATTAGTACATCTCAAATACAATTTAATTTCGCATTTAGATAATTCAGTGATAATTATCATTATTATTATAGTGTCTTTATAAATTAGACACTATACTAGGTATTTCATATCCATGATCTTGAATCCTTTTGATAGTCCTGGTAGGTGGATATTGTCCAAGTTTACATTTAAAGAAACTGAATACTACAGAGGTTAAGAAAGTTACAAAAATCACACAGCTAGTAGACAGCTGAGTGGGAACAACCTAATTCCAAAGTCCTTTTTCTTGGGGCACCTGGTTGGCTCAGTCGGTTGAGCATCTGACTTCACTCAGGTCATGTTCTCGCGGTCTGTGAGCCTGAGCCCTGCGTTGAGCTCTGTGCTGACAGCTCAGAGCCTGGAGACTGTTTCAGATTCTGTGTCTCTTTCTCTCTGACCCTCCCTCTCTCATGCTCTGTCACTCTCTCTGTCAAAAATAAATAAAACACTAAAGTCCTTTTTCTTTAGCATATATTACAATGGGAGACATATGTGTGAGTGTAGGGGTGTGTGTGCATAGGCACACAGGTGCATATGTGTTAAGCATTTGATTTGAGACAATACATAAAAGAAACATGGAGGGCAAACAAAAATTTAACTGTACTTCTCTGCATTAAGCCCTTTAGTAGGCACTTTGAATTATATCATAACAATATTGAGGATGGGGTGGCACTGTGTTCCTAAGGTGTTCTGGACTTAAAAAAAAATGTCCAGGATTACACCACTAGCACATGAAAGAGCCACTATCCAAACCTGTGTGTGTGTATATACAATTATATGCGTGTGTGTGTGTATATATTTATGTATCTGTTTCCAAACCCATTAGAACACAGTCACAATACCACGTACTTTTTTTTTTAATGTTTATTTATTTTTGAGAGAGAGAGGGAGAGAACACGAGCAGGGGAGAGAGGCAGTAGAGACAGAGGCTCTGAAGCAGGCTCTGTGCTGGCAGCAGAGGGCCCTATGTGGAGCTCAAAATCACAAACCATGAGATCATAACTTGAGCCAAAGTTGGACGCTTAACCACCTGAGCCACCCAGGTGCCTCTCAAGTAGTATTAATATATATTTTAGGAAATGTATTAGAGTCACAGACTACTAGGTTTGAAAATGTCTTTGAAAGTAATCCAGAGGGGATATTAAAATGCTAACATTGCCTAGTTAGAAGGGATATCAGTCGATAGCACTGTAGGTGGGTGATGGGAGCCCCTGCGATACCAAACATTAACCCTTTAGTTTCTTAATTATGCTACAGTTAGGGGATCTGAGGAATGGTTTGAGCTAAAGCATCTTAGGTGCTAGAGTACAGGGACTTCAAGAGTTCTGGACAGTAGTCATTTAGCCTGTACAGAGCATTTCACTATTTCATTGGCCTGTGGGCCATACATCCCCTAGCTATTGTTTTTCTTCTAAGTCAAGTGGATTATTTTTTTTTCACACTTTATTCATTCTACACATCACTCAGTTTAATAATACTGGGAAATTGTACCTCTTAACTGATTTTACTTATTTGGTTTAAACTCTTTTTCTTTGTCCTTCCAAATCTGTTGGTTTGTTTTATTTTTTTTTGTTTTTTTTTTCCTTTTAAAGAAAGGAAAATATTTCTATAAATATTTATTTTTGTTTAAAGTTTGACCTCATTGACATCTAAATAAATGTTGGTTGGAGGAGTACTAAAGGCTTCATAGTTGTAATAATGGTCTGCCTGTTGATTTGTGGTTTATTTAAAAGGTATCTATGCTACATCCAATACCTCAACACCCAATTTTTTTTTTCCTTTTCTCTGCTTATCTTTTATTGCCGTGTGACTTACCTGAGATCTAGACTGAGCTCTGCTTTTAATTAGTTTTGAGGCTTGTGCATAATCAGTTAATGGTTGTTTGTTTGTTTGTTTGTTTGAGGACTTGTTAAATGAGAGAGTTTGGTAGTCAGTAGGGTCCTTTCCAGCATTAGCATCCTATGAATCTGGGCATATAATTACTAGATTCACAAGTGGGATATATATATATATATATATATATATATATATATATATATATATCAAATGTAAGCTTATCATTTATTGTATCAGGCAAGAGGGAGCACAGGATTTTGTCCCGAAAAGACTCCTGATTGCATGGTAAGAGAGAATCAATCCATGTCTAATGGAATGCATGAGGTGGAAAGAGTGAAATAGCTTCACTGAGGACAAGAGATATTTAGCCAGGAGGGACATGTGTGAGACTAGAAATTGTCAAGAAGTCACTTCAGGGGAACATACACTCACAGTTAATCTACCTCTTTTGGGACTTCAACAGTAGAGGTCTTGTCTTTACTGACTTATTTCCCAGTGAGCACCACTCAGAAAATAGATCTTAAATATCACTGGCTCAACTGGGTGTTGTATGTAAGTGATGAATCGTGCAAATCTACTCCCGAAGCCAAGAACACACTGTATATGCTGTGTGTTAGCTAACCTGACAATAAATTATATTAAAAGAGAGAAGAGAAGAGAAGAGAAGAGAAGAGAAGAGAAGAGAAGAGAAGAAGGAAGAAGGAGGAAGAAAGAAGAAAGAAGGAAGAAGGAAGAAGGAAGAAGGGAGGGAACAGAGGGTTAGCAAAAATGCTAGTAAATATGTGAAAACTAAGAAAAAAGATTACTGTCTCAATTTATTTATTTCACTTATGGAGATAAAATTTAGTAATGTCCAGGAATTAAGGTATTTTCACAGTCAGGTCTTGCTGAGCAATATAGAACTATCTCTAGTTCGTATCCTGGAGACAACAGTTCAGGCCAAACCATACAATAGTACCCCTTTTTTTTCAATGTGAAAACAAATTTTACATGGGATATTAGAGGAGATTCCCTATGCTCATCATCCTTCTTTCCTCCTCTGTGTTGAGTTGATTAGAACTTTAAGGAATCAACTCTATGAGACAAAACACACAAGATGTGAATGTGAGATCATTTTTGTGCAACAATGACAAGACTCACAATGGAAAAAGATGTATTTTGGTTTTTTTTTTTCTCACATATTTACCTTTGTGTGTGTTTATGACAGAACATTTAAGCTGTACTCCTGAGCAAATTTCAATTATACAATATAGTGTTATCAACTATGGTAACCATGTTAAGAATTTCAGACTTTACCTATTTTATAACTGAAAGTTTTTACCTTTCACTCTAAACGTCTTCCTATTTCACCCACTCCCCAGCCCCTGACAATCATTTTTCTACTATTTCCATGAATTTGACTTTTATTTCCTTATTTGTAACTCTTTTTAGATTCCACATATAAGTGATACCATGCAGTATTTGTTTGTTAGTTTGTTTTTCTATCTAGCTTATTTCACTTAGCATAATGCCCTCCAGGTATATCCGTGTTACTAAAAATGAAAGAACTTTGAATAGTTTGAAAAAAGTTTGAATAGTATTCCGTTGTGTATGTATACTCCACATTTTCTTTATCCATTCATCTGCCTATGGACAGTTAGGTTTTTCCATACCTTGGCTATTGTGAACAATGCTGCTGTGAACATGGGGGGGTGCAAATATCTCTTAGAGGTAATGATTTCATCTCCTTTGGTTATATAGCCAGAGTGGGACTGCTAAATCTATCGTAGTTCAATTTTTAACTTCTTGAGAAATCTCCGTACCGTTTTCCACACCAGTTTACATCCCTATGAACAGTGTACAGGGGTTTCCTTTCCTCCACGTTCTTGCCAGCATTTATTTCTTATCTTTTGATAACACATTCTAACAGAGGTGAGATGATAATCTCATTAGGGTTTTGATTTGCACTTCCCTAATGAGTATGGATGTTGGGCACTTTTCATGTACCAATTGGTCATATAGAGGTCTTCTTTGGGGAAAAAAATATGCCTATTCAGGTTCTGAATTTTTTCATTGGGTTGTTTGAGGTTTTTTGTGTTGTGTTTGTTTGTATGTTGGTGTGTGTGTGTGTGTGTGTGTGCGCGCGCGCGTGTGCGTGTGTTGTTTTTGTTTTTGATATGGAGTTGTCTGAATTTATTGTATATTTTAGGTATTAACTCCTCATTGGATATGTGGTTTGAAACTGTTTCCTCCTGTTCCATAGTTTGCCTTTTCATTTTGTTGATGGTTTCTGTGGTGTGTAGGAGTTTTTCAGTTTAATGTAGTCCCTTTATTTTTGTTTTTGTTGCCTTTGCTTTTGGTATCAAAGCCAAAAAAAATATTACCAGGGCCAGTGTCAAGGAGCTCACTTGTTACTAGGTTTTTTTCTAGGAGTTTTATGATTTCATGTCTTACATTCAAGTCTTTAATACATTTTGAGATTACTTTTTGTACGGGGGTCTAGTTTCATTCTTTTACATGTGGCTGTTCAGTTTCCTCAGCACCATTATTGAAGAGACTATCCTTTCCCTATTTTATATTCTTGGCTTCTTTGTTGAAAATTGATTGACCATATGCTTAGGTATATTTCTGGGGTCTCTATTCTGTTCTGTTGATCTGTGTGTCTGCTTTTTATACCAATATCATACTGACTTGATTACTATAGCTTTGTAATACAGTTTAAAATGAGGAAGTGAGATGCCTCCAGCTTTGTTGTTTTCTCTCAGTATTGCTTGGGCTATTTGTGTGTTCTGTGGTTTCATACAAATTTTAGGATTGTTGGCTCTATTTCTGTGAAAAGCACCCTTGGAATTTTAAGAGAGATTGCATTGCATCTGTAGATCACTTTGAATAGTATAGACATTTTAACATTATTATTCTTTCAATTTATGAACATGGAATATCTTTTCACCTATTTATGTCCTCTTCAGTTTCTTTCATTAGTGTCTTATAGTTTTCAGTGTACAGATCTTTTGCCTTCTTAGTTAAATTTATTACTAAATATCTTACTTAACCTTTTTGATTCTATTGTGATTGAGATTTTTTTCTTAATGTTTTTTTTTTACATTTCATTGTTATAAAAACACCACTGATTTTTGTGTGCTGATTTTTTTCTCCTACAACTTTACTGAACTTGTCTATTAGTTCTATTAGTACTTAGGTGGAGTCTTTAGGACTTTCTAGATATTTCATGTCACCTGCAAATAGAGGTGATGTTACTTCTTTCTTACCAATTTGGATACACCTCATATCTTTTTCTTGCCTAATTGTTTTGAATAAGACTTCTAGTACTATGTTGAATAAAAGTGGTAAGAATGGGCATCATTGTCAGCATTTTACCATTAGATATGACGTTAGCTGTGCACTTATTATATATGACCTTTATTATCTGTTGAGATACATTTCCTGTATATACAATTTGTTCAGTTTTTATCATGAATAGATGTGTTTGTCACATGCTTTTTCTGCATCTATTGAGATGATCGTATGATTTTTTTAGCCTTCATTTTGTTAACATGATATGTCATATTAATTGATTTGCTAATGTTGAATCATCCTTGCATCCCACTCCATCATGATATATGAGCCTATGAATGTTTTGTTGTATCTGGTTTGCTAATATTTTGTTGAGTATTTTTGCATCTATGTTCATCAGGGATATTGACCTGTAATTTTCTTTTCTTGTAGTGTGCTCATCTGGCTTTGCTATCAGGGTAATGCTGGTCACATAAAATGAGTTTGGGGGAAGACTCTTCAGTTTGGGGGAAGACTTTGAGAAATGTTGGTATTAGTTCTTTTTTAAATGTTTGGCAGAATTCAGAAAAGATGTGTTTTGGAAAGCAGTGGAATGAAGAGATAAAATCTGGAACGAATAAGGAGAGTCTTAAAGTTTATTCTGGGGCATTTAGTCTAAAATAATAAGAAAGAAGGAGATAGTAAAAACTTTTAAACAAAGTGGTGAAACAATGAAAGTGGTCTTCAATGAACAGTAATCTGAACTACATTTAAAAAAAAATTTGAAATGACTTGTTTCCATTTTGAATAAAAAAATCTTTCTGCTCATGAATTTCTAAAACATCAAAATGAGTGTTAAACTATATTTAGTTTTCATCTGTCTTGTTATAGCTATTTTAAAATTCACAGTACAAGTTTTTTGTATACGCTTTTGAGTTCCTGTTCCCTTGGAATGCTTGCAATTTTAGTCTTAGAAGGAGTTGAATGTGTATACATTTTAGCTGGTGGTGATTAAATCTTTTTCTCTTTGGGTTTGCCACTATTATTATGTACAACTTCAAAAACCTATGGTATACAAAATGGCTTGGAGACAGTCTAGAGTCTAGATGACAGTGGGAACAGTTATGAGACTACTGCAAGAATTCAGGCACGTGACCATGATGGCTACAGACAAGGCCAATAATAGAGAGCTTTGGGACAGTGTGACAAGAATAAAATTTCTATTGGAAAATTGATGAAATCTGGGTAAGACCAGAGGGAGGAAGAGGAAATGGTTAATGACTATCTCCAGGCTTAAAGTTTGGAAGCAGAGGGAAGTTATAAGTCTGAAAGCAAAACCTGTATGGGAGATACAACTGGCCTTGAGGTGGACCTTGTGGGTATTCCTATTGTAGTGAGAAGGGGGTGAGATATCCAAGTAGAAATCACTTAAAGAATATCTGCCTTTGTATGAATATTAGAATAGTTATGATATGTTAATTCTCATTATGTTAATTCTTAGGCAACATAAATTTAACTTTAAATACATATTTAATAGAAAACTTTAAAAATATTCATAGAGGTGCCTGGGTGGCTCAGTCAGTTAAGCCAGATCATGACCTCACCATTTGTGAGTTCGAGTCCAGCTCTCAGTGCAGACACTGGTTGGGATCCTTTCTCTCCCTCTTGCTCTGTCCATGCCCACCTCTTTCTCTCTCAAAATAAATAGATAAACTGAAAAAAATAAAAATACTCATAAAATTTTAGGTGTGCTGGAGTCTTAGATTTTCCTTTTTGGTGATATTCATTTTATTTGCAAGCAGAAAATAGAGAATTATAGACTCCTTTTCCATCGTCTGATTTCTTCTAATGAAACTCCTTTCATCTCATAAGAACATAATGTAGATCTCTATGTAAGATATTCTCTGCCATATTATTTGGAGTGACTTTGCCTCTTTCTGATTTTCTGTTGAAGATTCAGATAAGCCAGAATTTGTCAGTGTGTGCTTAAACCCTTTAAATGACTTTCCTTATTGCTTTTAGGGTTAAGACAAAAATCCTCTGGCTGGAGGAGCTGTGTGCTCATCCTCATCTGCCACTACTCTCTGCTCCCCATTGCCAGCCACACTGACCTCCAGGCTTCCTCTCATTTTAGGGCCTTTCTGGCTGGAATCTTCTTTCCACCCTACCTACTCATCCCCAGCCTCTTGGCTTCCTTCGTACTGAGCCAACCTTCAGTCCTCAGGCCACATTGCACTTATTCAGTGAAGACATCCTAGGCTCAGCTAGGTCACTTTGTATAACCCCTCATAACACTAAGATTCTTTTCCTTAACACAGTCTGTGAGTATATGTTTATGTGTGTGATTATTTGACGAATGTCTCTTTCTCTGACAAAATTAATTTTCATGAGGGCTAGGGTCTTGCCTGTTTTGCTCACCATGTATCCTGAGGACCTAGCATAGAATATATTTGGAAAGCCTGGATGAGTAAATACTGGAAGCCATGTGAAGGAGTTTGGGCTATTAATGCCATCCCAATCCTCAAGCCTTGCTCAGAGAGCTCTGGGCATCTGTGGCACTTGTGTCCTCACCATACTTAGGTACATCTCTGGATAATGTGTGGAAAACCAGGTCAGTGGAGAGTATATCTTCACAAAGTACTACTGGTTATACAACATACAGCCACATTACTCCAGATGAGAAGGGAGCATTATTCTGACATTCTTCATGCTATAAAATACTGCATGTGCATTTTTTAAAAATCAAACAAATATAATGTAAAAAAAATAATAAGCTTGTGCAAATTTGGTGATGCTCAGATTGTTAGCCTAGTTAAATTTCTTTTTATCTACTTAAAAAAAAATTTCCCCAGACCCTATCACTTTTGTTCTAGACAAGATTTCTTCTGACTTCAAAGTATTGTAACAAAGGTAATTTTATGAAAAAACAACTTGTTTTTCTTATAAATATGAATGAGTTCTTCTCAGTGTACTGGATCCATGATTTCTCTTTCCCTTTTTCCTGGCCTTAACATTAACTTTTCTTTTCCCCAAAAGTCATGTTTTAAGCTGTGCTCTGCCTCTGAAGAACTGTCTGAGGGAATGTATTTTTTGTACATGTAGGTGTTTTCTCCTAACGCAAAAATAAAACACAGAGCATGTCTGCTACTTTTATAACCTTGTAACCTGGTCCTTTCCATAGCATACTTGAAACACTAGACTAGCCTAAACAGGCAGATTTCCTAAAAGATACTCAAACATCATACATGGCATAGTAGTGCCACCAAAATTTTCACAGGTATGGATTCTTTAGAAACTATGAATTCTCCCAAAGTTTGCTTCCAATACCTTATCACAGAAGTTTGCTTTCCATTTTTATTTTATCATAATGCATATTTATGATATTGTATAAGAATGCTGTATTTTAATTGAAAAATTAAAAAGTTATTTTAGCTATGATTTCTTTATATATTCATATAACTGATAGTTTAAGAAGTATAATAACCTTTAATAAATAACAGTAACATCAAATTAATGAGTATTATTCCAAATCAGTTTATCTCATTCATTTCTATATTCTCAAGAGTTATGTATCATAGTTATATAAAATCCACTAAATTTCAATAGGAAAAATGTACTACCTTTGCAATGACACCAACTGTTGTGATGTCTGATTTCTTTAAGTCATTGTATTTTAATGTTTATCAATTTAGAAAAATTCAAATACAGTAACATACTGCTCTTTTTATTTATAAAGTACTGAATTCTGGCATTGTCTTCCATAAAGAGCAGATATAATTAGATTTTTACATCTTTGGTTCTAGTTTTATAAAGACTATGAACATTCCTGAAAAGATTTAAACTGCTTCCAATTGTCCCAGAATAAGTGGCAACATTTTTTTTTCTTTTCTTTTCTTTTCTTTTTTTTTTTTCCTTTTGGCAAGCCCAAAGCAATTTAAGAAAGTACACTCTCGGTGGGAGAGCAGGAGAGCAAGCAGGTTCCTGGAGGTGGACCAGGCCCTGGGTTGTTTTGGGATTGGATATTTGTTGCTTCTCTCTGGGCTGGGAGAAGCAACGACTTGTAGTGGGGTGGTCTCTAATGGGGGCTGCTTCCAATCATCTGGGGAATTCCTCCCACAGGCTGGGAGGGGGAGATGTGAAACCTACCAGGTTTGTAGTGAAACAGTAAAGGAGACTTTCTCCCTAGGAACAGTTGTGTCTGCAATGCTAATATATTCTTTTTTTTTTATGTTTATTTATCTTTGAGAAAGAGAGAGAAACAGAGCATAAGCAGGGGAGGGGCAGAGAGAGAGAAGGAGAGAGACACACAGAATCTGAAGCAGGCTCCAGGCTCTGAACTGTCAGCACAGAGCCCCACATGGACTTGAACCCAGGAACCTTGAGATCATGACCTGAGCCAAAATCCAAGCTCAACTGCTCTAAACACTGAGCCATCCAGGTGCCCCTGCAATGCAAATATATTCTAATGAGTCTAGGAGTTAGCCTGGGGTGGAAGAGGACAGTAAGTGTTCTGCACAAGTGACTCTGGGTCTGTCAGACCCAAGATCATGGAAGTCACAAGGTTAGACTGTTGTGCCCCTGGGTGTTTAATGTGTGGCTTATTTATCACCATCCCTGCCTCCAACTCCTGTCTCTATTATTTCCCCGTCAAGGACTTGGGACTCTGCCTCTGGGTATGCCTTCTACTGCTTATATCTAGCTGCTACCTAACATCTTGTCTTTTTAATGATGGCCATTTTACCAGGTGTGAGGTGATATCTCAGTGTGATTTTGATTTACATTTCCCTGATGATTCGTGATCTTTTTATGTATCAATTGGCTATTTGTAGGTCTTATTTAGAAAAATATCTTTTCAAGCCCTCTGCCCATTTTCAATCAGATTATTGGTTTTTGTTTGTTTGTTTTGTTTTGTTTTTTTTGCAGCCTTGAGTTGTATGAGTTCCTTTTATAGTTTGGATATTAAATTCTTATCAGATATATAATTTCCAAATAAATTGCAACATTCTTCAATTTCCCCATTCTGTGGAAATAGCCTTAGGAATTCCATGGAGTCAGTTTACCTCAAAGTCTGGTGGGGAAAGAATAGAGCAAGGTCGTTAGCCAGGGCTCTCCATCTATCACAATTGTATTCACAGGAGCCTGGAGCTCTAAATAATCCTAAAATTTTCAAAGACTCCTTCTCTTAAGAAGGACACATTTCTCATAGCCAGCCTTCTAACTCAGGAGCTAATAATACCCTCAACCTGCTTGCCTTTTGCAGATATGTGTGACACAAAGTACAGATAATTTCTGCTAAATTGAACCCATAATGAAGGAATTTATAATCAGTTCTAATGTATTTGAGACCTAAAGTATATTAGCCCTTCATCAAAGGGAATGATAAAAAGCAGCATTAATATGGGTGGATAGTAATTATTTCGGAGCCTCATAATTATTCTCCAGTTAACTACAGAGAAATGCTGATATTTTCATTCCTTTTTTTAAAAAATAAAAAGCACTGTGGTCAGATCCTAAAATGTAAGACTGTATCATAAGTCCTTTGTAAAGGCCAGTACTTTGAATTATGCTTATACTAATGGCAAAGGAACTATTTTGGATTTAAATGAGTTGAAAGTTCATGGTTAGGAGTTCCCTTTACCTTCCTAGTCCTGTTGTTTCACCACTGAATCTATTTATTGCCTATAGGAGATATAAAATATAGTAATTACTCTCACTCCCTTTCAAAATGACATGAGGTCCACTTTCCTATTAACTCTAATGAGAGTTATGTGTGCATTCCTCAAGGAGGACAGATCCGATAGAGTTTCAAGGTAAAATAAATCACTTCTCCAGGTTGTAGAGGACTCATTCGCTTTATATTTTGATGCTTTAAGATACCCATTTAAACTGCTGGTATTGAAAATACACTGTTTGTAGTTTAAAAGAAGCATAAGCAGTGGTTGGATTGTTGTTAATGATTGCTATGTATTTTCGTTGAAGGATAAATGTTTTAACCTTCTGGGGAAATCATGTTGATCAATTTATAGGAGCATGTGGTCTCTGAAATGTGGTTGTCTAATTTTCCTAAAACAATTAATGACAATTACCTTTTACTGTATTTTCTTTCAACTAAAAAAAAATTAACATCAGTAATTATACCAAATTATGTCAGTTTAGAGAAAAGAAAAAATGAACCAGTGTTGCTGATATCCTAAAAAGAAGATAGTTTAAGGCAACAGACTGTTTTCCTTCTAGCCTTAGAATAAGGAATCTTGAGATCATGTAGGGATCTGTTTCTGTAATCCACAGTATGTTTACTTGAGGCTTCCTCGGGGAAAGCAAGGTTGAGTTTTTTTTATTTTGCGTTCCTGGACACTTTCAGATACTTGTTCTCTGTGCCTTTAAGCATATGAGATAAAGGAACTCTATTTTTTTTTGTTTTTTTCTTATAATCATTTTTGCCAAAAACTGTTATCAGCCCTCTTCTTCCCAGGGAACCTTTAGAAAATCAGATGTGTAAACAATTATTGATGTTAAGAAAACCCAGTTATGCTGGAATTATGAAATTACTGCTGGAACGCATAGTGTGGTTAACAATTTGATATCCTATGATAATAAGATTTTATTTAGTATTCAGTAAGTGAAATTCTTTAGTTGGGAGAACTTGACTTACTCTTTCTCTACAATAATGATGTCACCATCTACTTATGATGCTGAAGCAGTATCTATATCTGTTTTTAACTCTTCAGATTTACTACAGTAAAAGATGTTCCATACAGTGCATGTATGTAATCATTATTCTGCATCAGTTAAGAGGCGTGCAGCTTCCTGAGTAGAGAAGGTGATAATAAATAATGAAACAAAAAAGGTTGTTCAACCATTTCATCCATGAAAAAGTCATCTCATTGTATATGCAGTATCATTTCCATTGATTCCCTACTTATGTAGACCCAGAGTCAGTTAGCAACTGAGAAAACTGAGAACTCTGTCCCACATGCAAACAAGTGGGAGATCAGGTTTTAATGAAGGTTCTCTTAATATTGCATCTTATGCAGACCTAAGAACCAGCAGTTCTGTGTGTGTGCAAAGTATGTAAAACTGGCTGTAGAAGCTGAATGATTTCCTGAAGAAGTCATGTAAATTTCCTGGGGTACCCTAGGACGCTTCGCCTGAATTATCCAAAAGAGGCCTGCACAAAATGAAGACAGGGACTTAATTTAATTGTTACAGGTTTTACATGTGTATCCAAATGTTAGTGAATTGATGATTCAGCAAAAAAAATTTTTTGAGCTCGTATTAGTGGTTTCTTAATAGAGTCAAGAATTAAGCAAATTAAGGGGCGCCTGGGTGGCTCAGTCGGTAAGCGTCCGACTTCAGCTCAGGTCATGATCTCACGATTCGTGAGTTCAAGCCCCGCGTCGGGCTCTATGCTGACAGCTCAGAGCCTGGAGCCTGTTTCAGATTCTGTGTCTCCCTCTCTCTCTGCCCCTCCTCAGCTCCCATTCTGTCTCTTGCTCTCTCAAAAATAAATAAACAGTAAAAAAATTAGGGGCGCCTGGGTGGCGCAGTCGGTTAAGCGTCCGACTTCAGCCAGGTCACGATCTTGCGGTCCGTGAGTTCGAGCCCCGCGTCGGGCTCTGGGCTGATGGCTCAGAGCCTGGAGCCTGTTTCCGATTCTGTGTCTCCCTCTCTCTCTGCTCCTCCCCCGTTCATGCTCTGTCTCTCTCTGTCCCAAAAATAAATAAAACGTTGAAAAAAAAAAAAAGAAAAAAATTAAAAAAAAAAAGAATAAGCAAATTAAGTAGTTTGGCAAAAATTGGAAAGTAGATAGTGGTTTTGGCAGCAATAAATAATGACCATTGCACTTAATCTGTGTTGTTAACCAGTAAATAAAACTATAACTTCTATATAGCATCTTTGAAAATAGAAATGCAAGAAATCATAATTGTTGAAGTCTGTTCATTTACTGCTTAAGGTAGCTAAAGAAAAATAAAAAGTTTGAAAACATAATTTTATGAGCCTAACATTTTGTGTGATGTTTTAAAATTGGGACTATTTCAAATAAAGTTTTTGATATAGTAATTTTTAAATTTAAATTAAAAAAAACCTCTATTTTTCAGAAAAATAGCATCATTGTTACATGGACTTCCAATAACATTGAGGGTATTTTTTCCACTAAACAGGGTCATATTAAAGAAACGTAGATTTCTGTGAACTTATAGCTGAGTGTCAATTAACATAGACTTGTTTTCATCTAGGTTTTCTCTTAATGGAATGATTGCTTGCAAGAGTGACTATAAAAGTGTATCACTTAATTTATTGTGTACCCCTTCTCCCTATTTGGAATGACCTTGAAACCATGACCTTACAATTGAGTAGTCAATGGGTCCCTTCAGTTACATCGTTAATTTCTTCATTTACAATTTTGGATTTTACCACTTACTACTATTTTTCAGGGATGTTTCTCTGAGCTGATGAAACAACTGGATTATCTCTCTCTCTCTCTCTCTTTTTTTTTTTCTTCCATTTTCTGGGATGGTGTTTTTCATTCTTTGAGGGTTGTGATAATAGGTATGGTTTGAATTACAAACATAATGCACAGTAATCGCTGAAAAGACTCAGAAATCTTTCTCGAAATGTTTAACAATCTTTCCGTATGAAGTGTGCTTACAGTTAATGCCTGCTTCTTTTCTATTTATATTATTGAAATCAATACATGACTTTCAGTCCTTTTTCCCCCTTCCTTTTTCTATGACTCTTATTTTATGCATGACAAAATTCTCTTGCTTATTGCTGTGTTTGGCTGTCTTTTAACTTGAGTGTCCTGTGTTTGTAATGATTGCTTTTTGCATGAGGATTATGAAATGTCATACAAATTAAATGGTTGTGGAAACAAAAAGAAATGTGGGGCTTCACTTGCTTTTTCATTGTGCTGAATATGTCAATAATGTGACACTTAAAATTACTTTCACATGGCCTTTGGCTTCCCCTTTGGTGTGCTTCTTTATTTTAGCAAATTAGTATTGTTAAGTATAATAAAACATTTATTAAACATTCACAGTGTTTTAATGCAATTATTATCCTAAAAGATGATTCCATTATAAATAACTCTACTGGACATGAAATTGCACAAGGGCACAATTCTGTTATATTACTAAATTGCTTATGAAATATAAGGCCTGACTCTGTAACTTCCTTAATAACTAAACACTGACTTCTAATGATAGTAGCTTTCTCTACAGAGTGATGAGATTATCTGTTCATATTTTTGTGCAGGCTGCAAATGTCTTAAGTCCACAGCTAATATTTAATTAAAACAAATGGGGAAATATTTGTTTTATGACAAGTAATTTTAAAGTCACAGTTTCGAAAAATGTATGATATAAAAATGTGTAAAATCCAAGTGTTAACGCTCTTATAAGAAAAAACAGGAGAAAAAAAAGAAAAAAAAACACTGTAAAAATGTTCATATCTCTGTTTTCCCTAATGTTATTATATTGTCCCAAATTAAAGACGAGTTTGGCCTACTTTATTGTTGTCACCAATTCAAATTAGAAAAGACACTGAATAAATTAAGTTCTTTCAGCTAAAACTGTTTACTTTTTTATATGCAGTAGATATTTAAAAAAAATAATTTCCTTTGCTTATGACTTGAGTTTCAAACCATAATGTATTTTTTATGCTGGATATATTCACAAACCAAATCTTCTATAAGATATTTTGGGGAAAGGGATTCTTTTTTTTTTTTTTTTTTTCCTTAAACAAAATAGATAATCACTTTGACGTAACCACTTCCCTGCTCTTTTTGGAAATACCCTTGAGAATTTTAATATTTACATTTATTTTTTCCCCCTCAGTCTTGTTTATTCTTGAATTGTCTTTTTTTTTTTTCCCTCCATTTCTCCGTTCTCAATCCTAGGTCCCCTTACAAAGAAACAGACAGATGATTTAGGTGATAATGACGGTGCGGAAGATGAAGGTATTTTTTTCCACCAAATCTATTTGCATGACAACGGCCTCGATCACTTTTTCCACCCCTTTCTATTTTTTTACTTCTTGTCTTTTTTTGAAGAGTTGTTTTTAATTCCCGTTTTTGATGTGTTTTGTCTTCTTGCTTGTTGTTACATATAAATATACATTTTTAATTTTTTTTCAAAATGAATGTTAAGTTTTACATTTTGATGCCAACCATTGAAATGTTTTAGAAAGAGGGGCATTTTTTTTTTTTGTTTTCTTGAACTGACTTTTGATATGTTTCATCCCATGTTTTGACTGAAATTTGTCCATATTCTTTGAACTAACAATCTCTCCCCTGTAGTCTCTTTGTACCCATTTTGCATGTTTTCTAATATATGTAAACATTTTACCCAATATCAAAATGTGTTTCATTTTTACATATGATATTTGTTTAAAAAGAACCCCATACCCAATAAAATGAAGGAAAACTAAAGTGTTTCTTGAGCAATATAATTTAGATGACAAAAATACTGTTTTCTGTTGATTTGCTTAAATATTATGTTAATAAATTTAATTGTATAGATAAAGGTATTCCGCCTATTTAGATAATTTCTAGACCGGCAACTGGAAATGTTCTGATTTTCAAAGTGTTGCCAGCTATAAGCAGTAAAATATTTCCTACTTTGCTAATATCAAAATTGTTTTCTCTTTCTAACTTTCTTACGATGTACAATCTGATATACTCTATAAATGTAAGTACTTGCTGGATTGATTTGACATTTCTTCTGCCACTGTGTCCCTTTATCTGGTGTTAGGTGGAGTGTCCACTGATATTTTCAGTTCACCTTCATTCCAATTAGGACTTTTTTTTTTTTAATGCTACCCTAGTTATGATTCTCAGAGAAGTGACTAATGTAATCCCAGGCTTAAAAGTAACTCCCAGAACCCTAGAAATTAAATTTCATAAAAATATTAATAATATGGGAGAATGGTTTTTCAAAAGAAAATAAATCCACAAGCAGACCAGCAGAAATACTATCTCCATGAGTTACAACTATGAATGAATGCATCCTTACTAAACAATTTGAATTATTTTCGTTGACATATATATTTAATAAACTACCTCATAGTAGAAAATTGAAGGTGAAGTATTGAAAGCTTAAAAATATTATTGTGTTTTCATATTTTTATAACATTCAAGAAATATTTTGATTAAATGAAATTGATGACCTTTGATTAAAAATATGTTTACCCTGAACCCCACAGTGGATTAAAGATTAAACACAAAGCCGTCATTAATATTTGAAATAAATCACTAAAACTGTCCAAGAGTTATCACTTTGAATGCTAAATTGCTAAGAATAAACTTATAATGTCAAAATGCAAATTTTGATTTTTAAAAACACTGTTGGAAATCTGAAGTTTTTAAACATTCAACACATTTATTGACTTTGTTCTCACAGCTAAGAAGGCTGCTTCCACTTAGGGGCTTTGAGATTTGTTGAGAAAATTCTTAACTTTGAAAATTCTTAACTCTTAGACATTTGTTATCTAAAATAATACTTAAATATAAAGGACTTCTTAGTGTGTAGACTTGTAAACTCCAAATTATCTGAAAGTACTTACAAGGTCAGTACACATAGTTTTCCTATTTAAAAAGATATTTTGATTGCTGACTTAATGTACTTCTTTTCTTTTGGTAAAATGTATCAAGTAAGACATTTACATGTTTACAAAAGATACCTCTGAGCCACCATAGTGAGCTAAGCCCTGTAAATGTGAATCTATTTTATAGACCTATTTTGAAGCACATTTAACATTTTTAAATAGCCATTAAAAATGTACTAAACTCCTGTTTAAATTGGCAGATTAAGTACTGAGCCAGTTAGTCACAAGAGTTATCAAATCAATAAATATTTTTAAATGCTCAAAAGTGTAGAATGTAAGAGCAGTCAATTCAAGTTGAGTCTATTCCTCTGTGCTGTCGTTTTGGGCAATTGTTTAGAAGACAAGAAAGATAAATCAATTTCTTTTAGGATTAAAAAAAACCTTTGTAGAAAAGTCTGAGCATCTTCTATTCAATTCCTTTTACAATTATTTTGTAGATGTGAGTGTGAATAAAAATCAAGGCCAACTTTCACATTTAATTTGTTCCAAATGTTAAATCAACATCACTAGACATAAAGCAAACAAATATAAACTACTTGATAAATTATTCCTTTTACTTTAGTCAAAAGTCTAGTTACCCATTCTCCATTACTCCCTGATAACCCAAATCCTTTACTAGATTTCAAGGTTCCTATGACAGCCACCGCATTCAGAGGCTACCAGAGGCATTGACTGGGGTGTGCCCCTCATTCACTTAAACTAACCCAAATCATGCTTCTCAGTGGAGCACGATTGTAACTTCCTATTCTCCTTTGTGTCTTTACCGTTATTCTTTTGCTAATTTTAGGCCAGACACAATTGTATCACTTTTCATTTGTGTTTTATAATACCTCAAAAAACTACATATTTCATAGACTATTTCCATGGTTCCAAAAAGACTAATCTGAAGTGATAAAAGTGGGTCAAAGCAACACCCGAGATTTCTACCAATTTATTTTGGGAATTTAAGAGATGTTTAAATGTTTTTAATTGTGCTAAGAATACCTTGATATTAATATTTCAGTATTCAAATGCAATTTTATATTCTACACAGAGCCTTTTAAAAATTGCTCTTGTAGATTTTTATACACTTTTAAACTAAGAATTATATTCAGTCAACACTTCTATATTCTTTTGCTGGTTTGGAATGAAGTTGGTAACTGAGGTTGGTAAATTCAGTAAAGAGGGGCACAAAAAATATCTTGAAATATCTTTAAATGTATCAGAGAAAAATTTAATTGCAGCACTACCCCACATTTTAAAAACTTTTAAATGCCAAAACCTCTAAATTATGGGCAATTAAAAACTTCATGAGTTTTTTTTAAGAAAAAGGAAACCGCTAAACTTGTTTAAGGAGTTATGTGACTAATAAATATTCATTAAGACCATTAAGGAGAGTAGTGATTTCCAAACCCTGGTTGCCAGGCACAAATAAATCCCCATTAATTGCTCTAGAACTATTGGCACTTGCCACGTTGGCTTAAACTTTTTATCAGAAAGGTAAAATAGCTACTAAAATTTAAAATCGAGATATTTACTCAGATTCCAAGTTTATTAATTTTTTTAACTTGAAACACTTAAATACTTTCTTACCATAAAAAATAACCTTCCGTGTAATATTTCCCCCTTACCATCCTACTCTTTTCAGAGATTTAGATGTTTGGTAAAGCCTTAAAAAATGCATATAATGGAAAATATAAATATGCGTTATGAACATTGGTCTTTTCACTGTACCTGAACTAGTGCTTAAGGCTCTGAGAGCGGGTTTGATTTTAGTAAAGTCAGTAGCAGCTGTTTAGGCAAAGTCAGAAATTTTAGGTGAAATTCACCTTATTTATAAAGAAAAATATTAGACACGTTTTAGAAGGATGACTTAGCTCTAATAAATTCATTAGCAATTACTAAAGGACATCTAATACATTTGCATGAAAGACATAATGGCTCCCCCAAATTTTATTATTAAAAGAATGGCATTAGCAAATAGTATTCAATAGTAAGCTATCTGATATATTAGTCTCACTTATAAAGATTCTGTATAAAAAAACAAAGGAAATATAAATACAACTTAAGCTATTTATATTTATCATTATATTATTATGCTATTTAAACTATTTACGACTTACATTTGCATCAAAAAGACTGTATACTATGAAGAAAATAAAGTCTAGGGTAGACCTCTGTATAAACACTATCATAGAATACCAATTGTTCTGTAATAGAAATATGGCATCTTTCCAAACTATCAGTAATTTTAAGGGGTGTTACATACAGTAATTTTACTTATTTTATTAATTAATACCCCATATAGAATTAGCTTCAGGATTACTTCAAAAAAAAAGAAATACTGTTCAGAACATAGCATTCAAATTTCATGTACCTTTCTGGAAAAGAGCTTAACATATTAAGTTCTTAGACAAGGCTGAAATCTTTGAGAAGTTTGAAAAGACAAAATGGAAATGAGAATGGGCCCAAACTATCAGTAATTCTTTCAAGTCTGAATTTTCAAAGAAAAATAAAGAGACACCACTCAAAAGGCTCCTAGGATGTACTGTCATATTTTCAGTGTTTCCTGACAATGTCCACTTCATTCTGTTATTAAGTATAAAATGTGGCATGTCTTCTCAATGTGTGCCTGTATTGTTTTCCAGGTGAACAGAATGGTTCTACCAAGATTTCATTACTGTTCACAGTTGGTGCTTTGTAATTCTATGTAATTTTAATTAAAGAAGAATTCTGAAACAGCCTCCCTCTGTGCTACCTACAAGCATACAATTAGCAGAGTACAGTGTCTGCTGTGAACAGTCAGTTAATGATTTCAGTTTAATAATTTATTATTGCTTCTTCAGTGCCAGCCATACTAGAAAAATAAGCTAAAACTGTATGTAGCAAACAGGTATTTAAAAATGGAGGATAGTTTCAAAATTTCCAAAGGATTGTTTTCTCTGTGTAAGCCTAACATCTCCACAAGCCCTCAAATCTTTACAAATGAGTGAATACCATTTTCCCTCCCAAGGATTTAAGGAGAAAATAAATTTAGATTTTTCTTCGAAATGAACTGTGTCTAGTGGATAGTTTCTATGTCAAAGTATCCTCCTCTACCACTTAAAAGTAAGACATTCTTCTCAAGTACGCCCTTGGGAGTGGTGGGCTTATGGTAAATTCATATGCTAGTATTAAGTCAAATTTAAAATAGTCTTTTTAAAAAGTCTCTAAATTCTGCAATGAGCTTATTTCCCCAATTTGAAAATCTGGACAAATGAGTTGAGTTGCAATTCCTGATCCTAAAAGGAATTTTTCATTTAAGAAAATCACTTTGTTATTACAGTAGAAAAATGGGCACATTTATATTAGTCATCCTTTTCACAGGAAATGTAAAGCAGCACCTAAATAATCATCAGATTTTTCAATCAGTTCGTATTATATTAGCCATTCTGAAAGCAGAAACCTCAACTGCAAAGATAGGAAATTTAAGTTTGACCAAAAAATGTCAAAGGCAAAGGAACAAAACTATAATTTTAAATGACACTTCTAATATTGGCATTAACAAGAAGATAATACACTTGATCTAATTTTGTTTCAATTGTAAGTAGAAGAGATAATGAGCTATTATAGAATAGTAATGTTTTATATATGTATGTATGTATGTGAATGTTCATAATCATATACATACATATATAATATTTTAATATATAATAGTTAACACCGTGTTTGCCAATACAAAGTTAAGCATGTATTTCTCTAGAGATTAGGGCATTTTTAATATCTATTAAAATTATCTTATGGTTCCCTTATATATCATTTCTTACTGAAATCCTTACTGAAAACTACAAAATTTGGGAATAGTATCTTAGAAAAGCAAACACAGTTGATTAAAACTCAGAGCTGTAGAAATCATTTTAACATCATCTTAAATTTTGCACTTGACACCTGGACTTAGGTATATTCTGTTTCATGTCTACAAGACAAAATCAGAGAGCCAAAGTGGGATTAAGAAGAGTACAATATTACACAAAGAGGTGAAAAGTATAATTTAGTCTGTTTTCTTCTTCCAAAGGGTAGAGTAGGTGAATTGGGCGGATAACACAGACTTAACTAAAAAATATCATTTAAGTGACAGTCCCCTAAGTGCAACAACAAAAATACAGACGTTATTACCCAAACATTCATTTGCCAGTTAATACTTGAGTCGTGAAATGAAACTTCCTGCAACCTATAACACAGTGTTATAATTATGTTCACAAGTTAGAGCATAAATTATTCAATATAATCATTATGCATTTAATAAAATCCTTATAGTAAATAAGAAATGAAAAAACAGAGTGTTTTATTCACAATAGCAGTGATAACATTGTCCTTAGTATATGGTTCATAAATTCCATATGAGGTCGAGAACATTAAAAAAAAATAGTTCTAAGAACTATTATCATTCTTTCTTTTTGTTCTACTGTCACTTTAGAAATCAATCAAAAAGCACCTATTTTCAATTTGTCCAAGTTTTGAAATTCAGATTATAGTTTTTAACGGAATTTTATCGGAAAACAGTGGATATCTATTGCTCTCCTTTACAATAGCTCATTATATGAGTTGCTGAAGAAACACTTTAACAAAACAGCAATTTAAATAACTGTATTAAAATCATACTCTTTCGTCCCTAAAATGGAAAATTTATTCTCTGTTTCATGATGTGTGTTTTTTGAGGATAAGAACAATTGCCAACCATTTGTTTTTCAGATATTCGGGACAGTGGGGGTCCCAAACCAGTGATGGTGTATATCCATGGAGGCTCATATATGGAAGGTACTGGAAATTTATATGATGGGAGTGTCTTGGCAAGTTATGGCAATGTGATCGTCATCACAGTCAACTATCGACTTGGGGTACTTGGTAAGAAGTCTCTTCTTTTCTTTTCACCATTAATCCATGAAGTATGTGATAGTTTTGCTTTTGACTCATTTTGTTTTGCTTTGCTTTGTTTCACTCATTGTTCTATGCTTGTTGATTTTGTTTGAACCAAATTTTTTGATATTTTTAATAAATTCTATAAGTATGTTCATAAATTACGTGATGAAAGACAGGGTTGATTTTAAAATTTGAAAGTAAAAGGTACTGAAATTATTCACATTGTTGAGTAATGTATTTCCTGGTTTCACTTTACAGAACTGTGAAAGGCAACAACGTCAGGGCCTTTCTAAAGAAAAATTAGTCCCTGGACAAATTTTCCCTTCTACTTTTCTTTTTTACAATGCCATAAAATTGTCTGAAATTTGACATGAGCTTAGAAACAAGTTTATAGTCTCTGAGAATATGTGGATGGACTGGCTTTGGGGAATGATTGTCATTGTGGTATAGGTTTGGGTTTTTAAAAAGCTGGTCAGATAAGAATTAAAAATATTTGTCTCAATGCATTTATATTGAAATATTTGATTTGGAAAACATGTGTTGATATCATAAAGTGATAAAGAGTTCAAGTCAATTATATATATATATATATGTAAAACAAAATCAAATTGGAGATTCTTGGTTTGAAGAAAATATAAGGAAATACTATTTTCAAAATAACTTATCAAGCACTCTGAAATACTGTTTTATGTAATAACAAACCATTATTAAAAGATAAACCTGATATTCTACTTGTGTAAGTATATTTTCATAGTATTGCCACAATCTCAGGAGTGAAATTACTTTATCATTTAATAAAACACCTTTATTGTGGTATATTAGTTAAGAGTATTTGCTAAAAGAGTACAATTGATCACAAAAGATTTTATCTTTTAAATCTTAATTGTTCTTAAAGTCTTATCACATACTATACATTTTTTAAATGTATACAATTTATACTGTTATTTGCACACAAAGAAGGACCTCACTCTCATTCTTTAAAAGATTTTGAAAAAGCAATTTAAGTAGGATTTTCTTTTATAATAATTGTTCATATCATATATTTTGGCCATTGAGAATCAGTTTTGTTTTCTTCTTCAGTGTTAGTTACTTCTATGTAATCATAAGCCTATGTTCATGCCAATCTCAAAATATAAAAAAAAGAATAATTTTTTTGAATCAATTTTACATGTCTTGGGGAAGGAGATATTTTAGCCCTGCAAAGTGAAATCTTGATCTCTTTCTGGTTTTCTATTTTGAATTTGGAGTATGGCAGACAATAGATATAACGTGGCAAACTTAGGTATAAAATATTTCTGTAACATTTTTCAAATACACATTAGTTTCCCATAGTGTCTAATCAGGCATTGCTTCGGATGTTCTAATAATTTCAGTGAGCAGGAATGTGTGTTTTCCCACCAATGAAACTGTATATTAGAAAGATATATAAAGAGCTGTTCATAATCATCTTCTTAACTTTAAATATCCTAGTGTTGTCATTTGTTTTTTATGCAAGACTGTAATGCAAGAATTTTTAACATTTTAATACATTTAATTTTAATTATTTAATACACTTAATTAATAAATTTTAATACATTTAACTTTAAGTATTATTTATAGCTCAGTTGTTTATATTCTCAAGTTTCTTATGAAATTTTCAAATTGAAAATCCCAAAGCAGTCAACAGTTTGCCAGTTGAAAATTTAAAATTTAATGCCGAATTGTGACCGCAATGTTTTCAAGAACTTCACCATGCACTTAATCATATATATTTATTTTATTTAAAAAAAATCTTTTGGCCATACTTTATGTTGCCTCACTTTGTTTAGTTGTACGCACATAAAGTAAGATTCCATAAAACAAGCTGTTATGTTACTAAATCTTTGCCTGTTTTTTTTAATGTATTCAGAATTGATGAGGACTTGATTTTGGTCCAATTTGAATCCGGTATTTGTGCTCATATCCTATCTGTAAACTCCATGCTCTGAATGATTGAAATGCAGGACAGTAGACTAACCAGCTAAAAAATGAAGAAATTGATCAGTTGCTTGGTCTGTGAAATGGCAAACAGAGTTGGTGTTGATGATGGATAATTTTCTCAGTGCTAAATATTTGTTCTGCTGTACTTCAGTTTAGGGTTTAACTTTCAGTTGGCTCCTTTGTTGCTCACTAATAATCAGCATTAAGAATCAGGTGTCCTTTCTAGACCTCTCAACATGATAAAGCACGAAACTCTGTTGGTGAACAATTTTAGATGCCTTTTGGGATACTAGTTCTGGAACAGGTATATTCTGGTCACTTTGTTCCTAAAATATGTATTGGGCTTTGTGAAAATATATTTAAGTGAATTAGTTCATGAAAAATAAATTATTGAAACATTCGTTTCAGTATACTTAGCATGTGTAGTATACTACAACCAGATCAACAGCTCATCTGACAGGTGATCTACAACAATAAAGATTATAGGGTTTTGTTGTTAATAATTTGTCTAATAGTAACAAGGTAAGCCAAGGTTTCTTGGGTATGGGATCCAAAATTATTGCGTTTAGTTTGCATTTGGGAGTGTTGGAAATTAAGTAGAAGATAAGATTTGGTTCCACATTGGAGGAAATCTTGATCTGTGTTTTGGTTTGGATGCTTTGGTATGAAGAATATGAATTTTGGGGTTCAGTGTACAATTTAGCTAATTACAAGACTATTGCTCTCAGAAGACTTGCAGAAAAAAATCAAGATGTCTGAAACAGGTAATGTAATTAGTGTTGATTGATTTTGCCATCCCAGAGGAGAAATATTACAGGTTTTATTTGTTTGTTTGTTTTAGCAATAACTAAAAATGTGGTAATGTTTTGGTAATAAAATTCATACAGCTATCTAGAGGCAAGGTTCCAGTTTAAAGCATTTCATGTTGAAAATAAGATTTTGTTCACTGCAAAATAAAGTGGCATAGAAGACAAAAAGATCTCCTATTGTAGCATTGTTCTAACGAAGCTAGGAATAAGTGGGAGTTAGTTTATCAACCGAGACTGTTTTGGGGTTTCCTTTAGAGTGGTAACATAGACTATCACTATTATGATCATAAGAAACACTGCTAATAAGTTTGAAAAAAAGGGAAGGGGAGGAAAGGTTGAAAAAAAGAGCAGGGCTCTGCCTGCTAATCTCACTTCCCCTGTTTTGTCTTCGAGCTCTCTGCAACCCTATCTCTTCAGTCTCACCCGTCCAGTGAACATTTAGACTTTCTTTCACTTCTGGTTGTACACATTCTTTGTCCTTAGCCAGCTTTAACTCATCATCCTCTGTTATTTAGTACATTGTTGCATAGTTTTTTAAAATACATTTAAAATCATTGTTAATGGACTTATTTTTAATATTATAGTGTATAGTTAATAAAAGTACCATAATGGAAATTTAGGGAGAAGTGTTTTGATCATATGTCCTTAAAAGCCTTAGGGGGGAAATAATATTAAATATTATGGTTCTAAATAAGATAAACATATGTACTTATGAACAAGAACCGGAAGGAAATATGAAATAAATCTCACACTATTAGGATGGGGTATTGTGCAATTAACACTTGAAAATAGAAACTATCTAAATGCTATATTTTCAAATCTCAAAAATAAAAAACATATCAACTAAATTAGTGTTAAAAATGTGTTTCAACTGCCTCTTTAAATTTAGAGTGAATTTAAGAGTTATTTTTAGAGAAAATGAAAAAGTTTTATACCATTGTTAGGATCTAATTTAGGCAAACACAATTTTTATCTGATGGAAATTTAATGTTACTTGGATCTTTATATGGATATTTTGGAGGCAATTATGTGTTCATAATTCTAACCTATATGATTTAGATTAGAAAACAATTGTTTTAAAGACTTTGGAAGTACCGATATCTATCTGAAATTTGGCAAGTTTTAGCAGTCTAATGTCTGGTGAAAAAGTTTGAAGTGTACATACTTGTATTTGAAGAATTACACTTAACTTACTTTTTAATGCAATGTAAACTTAGCAATTACACTTAGCAATCACACAATAATATAATGCAATTACACTTAGCTTACTTTATAATGCAGGGCTAAATCATTTAAAACACAAGTTTTTTTTTTTTTTTTTAACTTTACTGCATATCAACTTTAATGAACACCTGAATTAATTTTTATTCTATTAGAAATGGCTGATGAAATTTGTTGATTCTTATAACTATATTCTCTACCTTATGATAATACTTCAAGTATTATTAGACAAGTGAAAGAACTATAACTTTAACTATAACTTTGGTGGTGCTCAGTTATCAAATATATAGTACTTGCTCCAATAACATACATCTTCTATGAGGGATAAAAAGTAAGAACAATATAGTACTTATCTTTAGACAGTTTCAATCTAATAGAGGGGAGAAATAAACATTCACTAGATAACAATAATTGACATTCTTTTCCGTATTTATAATAATATTTTTATAATTATAATTTTAAAAAGCAAAGAATATCACATGGATCCCTATGGATGCAGTGATTGAGATTCATATTTGAATCTGAGCAGTCTAGCAGCAAAGAGATTTGGTAAAGTCTAAGTTATGCTTATGATTTAAAAAGAAAAGCATGTTGGGGTGCCTGGTTGGCTCAGTCCATTGGGTGACAGACTGCAGCTCAGGTCATGATGTCCCAGTTTTTTTTTTTTCAAAATTTTTTTTAACGTTTATTTATTTTTGAGACAGGGAGAGACAGAGCATGAACAGGGGAGGGTCAGAGAGAGGGAGACACAGAATATGAAGCAGGCTCCAGGCTCTGAGCTGTCAGTACAGAGCCCGATGTGGGGCTAGAACTCACGGACCTGAGATCGTGACCTGAGTTGAAGTCGGCCACCTAACAGACTGAGCCACCCAGGCGCCCCATGATATCCCAGTTTGTGGGTTCAAGCCCCACATTGGGCTTTGTGTTGGCAGCTCAGAGCCTGGAACCTGCTTTGGATTCTGTGTCTCCCTCTCTCTGCACCCCGGCCCCTGCTCGTGCTCTCTCTCTCTCTCTCAAAAATAAATAAACATTAAAGGAAAAAAATTTAAAAAAGAAAAAAGCATATTAATTTCTGAAGATGCACAATGTTTGGTCATTATTCTTGGTTTTTGTTTTGTCTTTTTGTTTTTATTTTTTTGCGTTGTTTTTATTTCTGTTTGGCTATAAATCCTAAAACAAATAAAAATCTTTACATGTGACCTTATATTTGAGATCAATGTATAATAAAATATAAGATTTTATAAGATGATCCAAATATTTTCTTGGGAGGTAGAAGAGAGAGTCAGGCTGTCCTTGAAGAGTCAAAAATTCTTCATAAGATTGATTTTATTCGAGTAAGATCATGAAAAGTAGATCATGTCTGGGATTAACTGAAGGGAAGAGAAAAGGTCTTTCTTTCAGTTTTTCTTGATTAATACTCTTTCTACTTCAAAAATGTGGAGATAATTTGTGACAAAAACACAGATGTAAATAGGCTGCTAAAATCATATAGGAATACATATGCTTTAGAGAAAAGATACAGACACTTAGGTCATGAATCTGTATTAGAATTGAAGATAAAATGTATATCTTAATTTTTCAGAAGGAAAGTAAAAAGGATAATGGATTGTATTTCATAATTGTTATAATCAGATAAAGAAAACATACTTATTAATCAATAAAAAATACACGGCTTTTTCTTACACTATACTCTAGCAAAATTTATCATATAGCTTGTTTATATTTGGAACCCTGAACAATATTGGAATCCTGTGATAGTTTTGATGTCCTTAAAAGATACAGATATAGTCTCAGTATATGATTATTTATATTAATGCTCTATAAAAGCCAGGACATAATAATAAATGTCCACAATTTCTATAGTGTCATAAAAAGACCTAATCAAATGCAATTCAAGGAAGATATTTGGTGATTTCACTCACTCATAATAGGATAGAGCTAAAAACCAATTGACAGCAATGGACAGTTAACTTGGTCCACAGAATTCTTTTCTCAAATATCTATATCAACTCAGTTTTAATAAGGATGGGATGGCAATCAATTTTAGGTTGAATGCTAAAATGAGCTACTGGAGTAGAGATATTGTTTGTCCTTTGGAATAAAGAAACATAAGACAGATAATGTCACAGGAGAAGCTTCACTATTTGTTCACTATTTTTATTCAACCTACTTCCTCCAAAATGATTTCAGGTGGCTTGAGATAAAAACAATTATTTAGTTATTCCAACAATTTGGAAGTAACCTGAAAGTAAGCATGTCGATTAGTGTGAGTGTTAGTCAAAAGAAGTTTGTTTTCTTTAAAATTGTGTTTTTGAACCAGTCATGTAGTGTAACTAATTAATTCATTCATTATAAATTGAGTAATATTATGTATCAGACATTCTACTAGTTATTGAGAATAATGTGAAAACCATGATAGATGTAATCCCTGCTATCCAGTAGATTACTAGCCATTAGGCAAGATAGAAAATAAATGAATAATTATACAAATGATATCTTTTACATAGATGATGATTTAGTGCGAAGTCAACTTTCTTTACAATTATCTAGATGATATGTACTAGAGAAATGGCAAGTGTTAATCTATTCTAGAAAGTCAGAAAATGTTTCTCAAAGGAGGTGACATTCAAGTTTCCATTTCTTATATTCTACTGAGAAAGCCCTCGTCAAGATTCCCAAGCACCTCCATTTTGTTAATTCCTTTGGCCACTTCTCTGTTCTTGTCTTACCTGATCTCTCCATTGCGTTGGAGACAGTTAACTAGTCCCTTCTTAGTATGCTGTTTCTTGGCATCACCCCAGGGTTACTTCCTATCTCACTATCTGCTGCTTCTCAGTCTCCTTCCCTATCTCTTTCATACCCTGATCTCTAAATGTTGAAATACCATTATGCAGAATTGTTGGCTCCCTTCCTTTTCCTCTCTACAGTGTCTCCCTAGGGAACCTCATGCATGGCTCTAAATACCATCTCTATGGAAGAGACTTCCAAAGCTGTATCTTCAGGACTGCCTATTCCTTAAAACTTCACAGTTACATACTTTGGCCTATCAGCATCTCCATGGAGATATCTAATGAATATTTCAACCTTAATGGCTAAAATATGTTGATTTTCTCATGAGTGTATTTCATTGTCTTCCACAATTATTATAATAATTGCAACAATAGCAATAGTAGCCACACTCATTGAGGACTTATTATATTCCAAAAGCTATTTTAAGCAGTTTACATTAATTGCATTATTAAATTTCCACAATAACCCTGTGAGGTAGGGTTGTTATTTTCCCAATTTTATGAGTGTAGAAACAAATGAATAGAGAGGTTAAGTATGTTATTTATAGTCAGACAGGTCAAATGGCATTAAGTGGTGGAGCCAGGCTTCTAACCCAGGCAGTCTTCTCTTCAACACCGTACTGATGGCATTAGCACTGCCATCCGTCTGGATAATCAAGTGAAACTGTATAGATTTTTCCCTGATTTGTCTCTCCTTTATGCTCAACATCCAATTCATCAGCTTCTCTTGCTGAATTATTCCATGCATCCTGGATCTGTCTTCTTCTTTCGCTTTCCTCCTTTACCACACTAAGTCTCCTTGAAACTCTTATATTATTTTCTTCTTTCATTTTTGCTCCATACCTATAATCCATTCTCCATACAGCAAAACCAGATTATCTTTTTACAACATAAAGTGTATCAGCTCACTTTTCTGCTTACCACCCTCTAGTGGCTTTCCATTATTCACTTAGAATAAAATTCAAACTCCTTCCCTGACCTGACAAAACCTTTCATAAATCTGTATCATGTATCTGTATCTCTTAGTGTCTGTACCTCTTGTACCTATATCTTAGTTCATCTCAAAATGCTGCTCCTCTCATTTCCAGTCATCTTGTTTCCTGTTTGTTTGTTTGTTTGTTTGTTTGTTTGTTTTGAGGGGGGAGAGGGGCAGAGAGAGAGAGAGATAGAATTCCAAGCAGGATCCCCTGATATGGGGCTTAAAGTCACAGACTGTGAGATCATGACTTGAGCTGAGGTCAAGAGTCCAATGCTCAGTGGACTGAGCCACCCAGGTGCCCCCATCTTTTGTTCTTTATATACCCCAAATTCATTCCCGTTTTAGATATTTTATACTTGCTGTTCCCTCTCCCTATACCTGTGTGGGACTAGTTCCTGCTCTTCTGATCTTGGTCTGAATGTTTCTCCTCAGAGAGACCATCCATGTGCAGTCAATCTAACAAGAGCCACCATATCACAAGTAATCTCCTTTTTAAAATTCTTTGCGTTACAATGATCATACCTGATTAGCTCCTATTTATATTTGGATTGTTTGTTTTATTGTTGTCTGGTGGTCTATAATCTGAAATAGTCCCTGACATAATGGATTTGCTGAGAAAATATTTGTTGAATGAATTTATGTGAATCTGAAGAATCAATAGGTGTTAACCCAACGTGGTCCTTGACTGGAGGGTGAGGCTGAGCTTCAGGCAGTGAGGAAAATCTGGGTGAAAGCTGGAGGAAGAGAGAATTTTGGCATGTTAAAGGGACTGAGCAAACCCAGCTGGAATGTTTGGAGTACAGGGCAGTTGGTGTCAGGTAAGGTTGAAAACAGGCAGCGGACTGTGTAGCATCTCTTTAAAGATGTAGGACTTCTAAGAACAATGAGAAACAATAATAGGGCTTGAGCAGATAAATGACATGATTAGATTTGAATTTCGAAAAGTGTGTTGAGCAGGCCTAGACTTTGATCAAAGTTGACAATCTGCTATGGATACAAAGAACATGGCTTGCGCCTCATTAAAGTGAGATGCTTGGTAAAGTCAGTGAATAAGGCAAATATTTAGCTCATAGAAAATTGAGGGACCAGCCAAGCCTTGGCTGACTCAGGTGAGTATGGAAATCTGTCTTTTACACAAAAAGCAACATAAACATTTTGCCAATAATGGAATGAACGATAATGGAATGATCAAGCCAGTATGTTCCATTTTTACCACGACTGCTTATTTAAATGACTAATTTTGGTTCTAATTTTCTTACATCTTTAATAATGGAATGAATCAAACCAGTGTTATGGAGAGATCTTTTAAATTCCTGTTTTGAAGGAGTGTGAATCAATATGATCTGTATTATTCCAGAGACTGGCCAATATAAGAAACTGTAATAAATTACTATATTATGATGTTTCCTTGACCTTATTTAAGCTCTTAGCTTCCTAAAAAGGAATTTTGTTTTGTTTTTTTATTAATCCTGGGAGGAAGTTGGTAGTATGTGATTTATGATTTTCTTGAGACATTAAGATCAGTCATTTGGAATAAGACCTAAGAACACAGAATAAAAATTTCCCTCATTCCTACTCAAGGTGTTCTTCTGGGTCCAGAATTGGACAACCATCTTCAAGTACTCAAAAGACTTCAACTAACAAACCATAAGCAAAAAGAAACTTAGTTTCCTTTTCAGAGCAGAAGTCATCATCTTAACTCAGTCATTCATTTATTCACTCATTAATTCACAAGTATTTGATAAGTGCCCACTACAGGTTCCCAGGAGTTGGGGTGGTCGGTGTTCACAATTCAAAAAATATATATAAAATAATATATATATCAGACATCAGACTCAATCCTTCCTCTCTGGATTTCAAAGTATGTAAGGCAGATCGACATGAAACAAACCAACAAAGCTATTCGTACAAATTTTGGTAAGTTGTGTTTTCAAAAAGATGAGGATGTCAAGAAAAAGAATATTTGTGGAAGTGAAATGTAGAATGAGGGCTTCAGGAAACATTATGTTTTGTTTTGTTTTGTTTGTTTTGTTTTTTGGTACCTCTCATGCTAGCTTAGTTGTGTTTTTTTTTTGTTTGTTTGTTTTTTCCCCTCATGCATTTACAAAGTTAAGTATTAAATGACAGATAAAATATTTTGAAATAGTTTTAAAAGATGTAAGATGTATTTAGAAGCTAAATAAGCATTTAAACAAGCAGCTGTGGTAAAAATGCAAAAATCCAAACAAACAAACAGACCACCCACAAACAACCAGGCAAAATTCTCTATTTGAATGTAATGAGCAAAATTGGTCTGTGAAATACAATAAACAGGGAAAGGATCCCAGGGGGGGAGTGACCAGCCCTTAACTATTGGGTCTATGGAATGAGAGTATAATCATAGGAATTTTCACAGACAATTGAAGGTTTTCTCCCTCACCTGCCCTATTGTGACTAGAAAAGCCATGCAGTGTGTAAGTTAGTCACATTAATGATTTCTTAAATGGAAATATAAATATCTTCTTCACCCAGTGTCAAGTTTTTCCTCTTTGTTCTGAACAAAGTGATGGCTCGGATTTTGCTTTCTAGTTTAGCTTGCTTTCAAATGATCCTTTCCCACCTCTGATGATCCCTCAGTAAGAAACTAAGGCCTTACTCCCCCTACCTTCCCATGATCTATCTAGTGCCATGGTCCTTGGTATTTCATCCACTTTCAATACTTTGCCTTAAAAATATACTGGAATTTCATCTGCCAGAACACCTTGTAATGTCTTTCTCTTTCTAAAGTTCTTCCTTGAATAATTTACTCCATGAACACTTGGATATTGTTCCCTTTTCCTTTGTCTTTCTATTTTTAATTGGCATAGTTCATTTAAAAAAATACCTTCTATTTGTCTCCTTTTTTCTATTTCTGTTGCTACTAACTACTCACCCTAGGTTACCAGGTTTTCCAGCTGACTTAAAGCCTCCAGACCCAAACTTACATGCCAAATTACCTTAAAAATACCTTAAATTAAAAGAAATAAGTTTATTCGTTTCAAGAGAGATAGAGAAAGTGAGCAGGGGAGGGGCAGAGAGAGGGAGAGAGAGAATTCCAAGCAGGTCCCTGCTGACAGTGTCAGTGCGGGGCAAGAACTCACAAAATACAAGATCATGACCTGCGCCGAAACCAAGATGCTTAACCAACTGAGCCACCCAGGCACCTCACCTTAAATAATCCTTAAAAATATAACAGAATACCAGTTTTCTTTAGTTTTTCTCTGCTCTGTATTTCTAAATATTTCTCACTAACTCTGGAATCCATTCCAGATTTTTCCTTCCATTTTAGGGTTGCTAAAGTGTGTTGCTTCTCTTCTTAGCAAACTTTATCTTCTATTAGTTTCTGGAAAGTCCTACACTCAAGCCAGGCTAGCCTCCTCACTGCATACCAGGACCATTTCCAATTGCTTACTTGCCAAATATAGTCATCTTGCTCAATCTACACAGCCTGGCTATCACCCTACCTTCTACAAAATTATCTCAGGCCAGACTGATTTATCTCTTCTGTCTGCTTCCATAGCTTAGGCAGCCTACCCTTCATTTTGGCATGCATAAAACCAATTCCCCTTGTTACTTTGTGTATATTAACTGCTCAATATAGTAGATGCCTTGCATCCCAAACTAGAAAATAAATACAAAATAAATAGAAATCTGGTTTTCCAATATCCTCAAGACTTGCAGGGTGTTCTGCATACATAATCCAAAAATCAATAAGCATGCAAATTAATTCACTTTGTCCTATTCTTATGATATGCATGTCTTAGGATAAAGAACAGATAGAATGAGTGGCTGATAGTGGAGGATGTGGGTAGTAAAGACTACTAACCATGTGCATGCCAGGTCTCATGTCTTGTCCCACATAAATGAGGTGAGGTCTTGTTGATGGTAGCAATACTTTGCTCCCAATTGCAGTAGTATGAAAAGCCCCTGGATCCTCTGGAAAAATGCCCTGGGTACTGGAACTGTAATGCATGACAACAGTAATTTATTTTAAATTTTTTAAAAATGTTTTATTTATTTTTGAGACAGGGAGAGACAGAGCATGAACAGGGGAGGGTCAGAGAGAGGGAGACACAGAATCTGAAACAGGCTCCAGGCTCTGAGCTGTCAGCACAGAGCCCGACGCGGGGCTCGAACCCACGGACCGCGAGATCATGACCTGAGCTGAAGTCGGCCGCTTGACCGACTGAGCCACCCAGGCACCCCAACAGTAATTTATTTTAAACTGAGTAGTGATTTCTGAATTTATCATACCTTTACGATCTACATTAATTGTTTCCTCCACAACATATAGTGAGTGAGAAGGTTGGTGTTCATGAGAATTAGATTAAACATAAAAAGAGTGATGAAACACAAGTCTTCGAATTAAAATATATACAATATTAAAGAAAGGATAACTATTGACTTTATGTATGTAATGGCCTGTGAAATTTATGTTTTTAAACGCAGTTTAAGGTTGTTCTTTTGTAAAAACAATTTTATAATTTCTTTGCCTTTTGATACTTCACCTGTTTTGAGTTTAATTACAGGTTTTCAATTATTGCCACAAACAGAGGTTGGGGTGAGAGATCTTCAACTATTGATTACTCACACACCGATCCATTTTATCTAACAGAACAATTAAGACAACACATTTAATTTTTTTTAAGAAAAATTTCTAAATACTGGGCAAGTTGTATTACTCAACTGATTTATGTATCAACAAAGTCACCATTTAGAAACCTTTCTGAAGATTGAGGCATATTCCTGATACGAGACATATCCAAGGGAAATACTAATTTCTGTTCTGGTGTTTGTTAGCTTTTTGCATTTGAGCTTTTCAAAGCAGTACCTTTTCTAGAAGAGTCAGTTCTCTTAAAAGACTATGTAACATACTCAAACAGAAATAAATTATTAAAAAGGATTTGTTAGTAACATTATAATTTGAAGCATTTTTTTCTGACAGAAAAGAATATGTAATGATTTTTTGTCATTTAATTATGCTAGAATTAAGGTTTTTTACTTTGAATGAAATAAGCTTTAAAAAATATGCATTCTTTCTTTTTAACCTAAATTAGAAAAATGCTTAACTAGATACAGTTTTTCCTTGAAATATACCACAGTTGTATCTGTTTAAAGTCAACAAAGAATACGTTTTTCAGAGTGTATTTTTGACTCTTCTCTTTTTTTAAAAAATTTTTATTTACTTTTGAGAGAGAGAGAGAGAGATGGAGTGTGAGCAGGGGTGAGACAGAGAGAGAGGGAGACACAGAATCTGAAGCAGGCTCCAGCCTTTGAGCTGTCAGCACAGAGCCTAACTCGGGGCTCGAACTCACAAACCGGGAGATCATGACCTGAGCCAAAATGGACACTTAACCGAGTCACCTTGGTGCCCCTTGACTCTTCTGTTTTAAAGCCAATCTGCAATATTTACCAAAATAGACAGTTTATAGTTGACAATTAATATTTGGGTTTATTTTCTGGGAGATGTTTACAGGGACCACATCAGTCATGTATAACTTTTCCCTAATCCCAGGCTATTCTGCATTCAAATGCATATTATCCATGTATTCCTTTAGTAATATTTTATCATAATTTATATAATCTTAATATTTAGAAAGACAATTAACCACACATTTAGTAAACTTATGTGTTTTTACCCTTCCATTTTCTAGAAAGTATTTGTGACAGATTATGCAGAGTATATACATAAAATTATAGTCAGATGTAAATAATGAATCAAGTCTAGAGAAAATAGAAGACCTGGAAAAGACAAAAAAATGTAATCTCAGAACATTTTCTGAGTTGACGATTTGCACTCTGAGCTGGAAACTCTACCAAGTTTTATTTATTTGTAATTATCAGAAGGGGTGTAAAACATGACAATTCTTCAGAGAAATTAAAGATATTTATTCTAAACACTGATTTTTTCAAAAGAAATTTCTTATGTGAGATTTCATGTTAGGGGCAATTATAAAAATAGAACTCTATGATGAAATGCTTAAAAATAAGCAGCCCAAATCCTGTTGTTTAAGCTTATTCATGCACCATACTTTTTTATGCTCTATTTCCTGCAATCGTCTAGCCTATGAGTTACATTTTCTCTGCTTGTTGCTGGAGTCCAGCAAGAGGGATCTTTCAGATACAGAGCAGATAGGGGACGGGGAGACAGAAATTAAAGCCATGTACAGAGATGCATTTCCATGGTATGTGTGTATTCTATAGGCAAATCTAATTGGATATTTGTTTTATATGAGAAAACTACCTATTATTTTACTTTGTTAATCCACTAGTATAGGAAGACTGAGTCAATGGGTTTTCATAAAAAAGACTTTTCTGTGGCTGGCTCAGATCATCTGCTGTTTTTAAGAGGAAAGAATAATTTACTTAGTTTTCCTTTTTAAAAATAGAATCATATGATCCATATCCCATACTTGTTGTTTTCTATCATTTTCTTAAAAAGATACAAAGATTGCTATATTTATCCTTTTCTTCTTTTTCCTGTCCTTTGCTTTTGGTCCAGTTTTTACATAGAAGCAAAAAATCTGCTGTTTTTCTGAAATACAATTAAAATTGGCTAATTTCAATGTAATTTCATGGCAGTTAACTCTATATGTCAGTATTGGCATTAAGCTCAATAAATCCCAATAAAAAGTATCTTCACATTGTGTTCAATTTGTGTGTATATGTATACCTTGTATAGGTTAAAAATGATTTATTATTCTAGTCTTGAATTTTATAAAAGACCTATTCTCTTAAATATTCCTTTTGGAAACTTCCCTATTCACTACTTTGCTTCTGGATCAGATAGAAATACAATGCAATCAAATATGTAATTTTAAATTTTATAGTAGCCACATTAAAGAAAAATAAAGAGACAAAATTAATTTTAAAAACTTTATTTCATTGAACCTAATATTTCATTCAACTAAAATATTACCAATTTTAGATGAAATCACTATAAAATTATTAATGGAACATATGCATTTTCATTCATTAAAATATTTTATACTTCCAGAACATCTAAATTCAGATGCTATATTTCCAACAGCTAAAGTGAAATGTAGTCTTCCCAAAATAATATAGTTGTATCAGAAAACAATATTTGGTGCTGCTTCCCTTTTAAAATTTTAAATCAACTAAAATTAAATAAAATTAAAAAAATATGGTTCTTTTGTGACACAGGTCACATTTTAAGTACTCAATAGTCTAATGTGGATAGTGGCTACTTACTGGACAGTGCAGCTCTAGACATTAGATACTTTACTTTTTTGATTATACTCATCTGTTAGGTAAAATTTTTGAAGCAAAAACCCTCAATTCATGAATATATTTACAAGTTACATTCATATACCAGGGTATTAATGGATTATATATTACAAAATTAGACAGAAGATAAAAATCTTGAAGGTGAAACAGCACTTTAAAATAATAGTTATTTTGGGGTGTCTGGGTGGCTCAGTCGATTAAGTGTCCAACTTCGACTCAGGTCATGATCTCATGGTTCATGAGTTTGAGCCCCGTGTTGAACTCTGTGCTGACAGCTCAGAGCCTGGAGACTGCTTTGGATTCTGTGTCTCCCCTCTCTTTGCCCCTCCCCTGTTCACATTCTGTTGCTCTTTAAAAATTAAATAAACATTTAAAAAATTTTTAATAAAAAATAGTTATTTTATCTTCATTTAAAAAGTTCTTTTTTTTGAAGTATAGTTGACACATAATGTTACATTAGTTTACAGCTTTTTAAAAGACAAAACAGATGAACATAAGGGAAGGAAACAAAAATAATATAAAAACAGGGAGGGGGACAAAACAGAAGAGACTCATAAATATGGAGAACAAACAGGGTTGCTGGAGTGGTTGTGGGAGGGGGGATGGGCTAAATGTGTAAGGGGCATTAAGGAATCTACTCCTGAAATTATTGCTTCACTATATGCTAGCTAATTTGGATGTAAATTTTAAAAAATAAAAAATAAAGTTAAAAAAAAACAAAAAACAAAAAACAGCTTTTTACTTTAAAATTATGTGATAAACAGGCTTTATTATTTTTAAGATATTAGTTTTACATTTTGTGATCCATATATTTGGAAGATTGTTTCTACAATCAGTTTAATATTTAGTTGTAATGACTATTAGAACTGAAAAAGATGGTTTACAAAGGCAACAAACTACACATTTAAGAAGTTCAATGTTATCATAATATATTTAAATCCATATGATAGTCTTGACAATTTTGCAGACTGAATTCTTGTCAGGTAGGATTGAATTGTCATGGTTTCTACCTTGGAATTTAGTTGGCTATGAGCTCATTCTTAACACATTCACATACAGAAAGTGTCAGCTTTGCCTTTTTTGTGATTTATTGGTATCTGTAATGTCTTCAGTCTGTGGTGAATTTTCAGGAATCTTTTGAAGTCACTGACCCCCCGTGAGTGCTAGTTTTATTAAAATTAGATGACATAAATGATAGATCTACCCAAGCGGGCTCGTGTAATCTGCAGCATACTTTACAATAATGAAATTAACAAGGGCATAACAGGCTGCCAGGCAGTCCCCCTGCCCTCATGCACTGTAAATGACAAGTTTATATGACATGTGCACTTAAATGACATGTTTCTTTTACATACCCAAGAAAGGATTCAGTGTCATTCTGTGTGTTAGAAAAGTTAGATTTCTTTTTGCTTTTATAAAAGATAAATATAAATACATGTTTTGCTGTTTTTTTCTCATACCCCTTCAGATCATATGACTGATCACGATCACTGTGTCTTCCCTGGGTAACCACTTATCATTATGAAGACTATTGATATAAGTTACAATGCTCCTTAGCATCAGGATTATGATTTGGTGATATTATATGCTGATACTTTGGTTTGAGGATTTTTCTTTTATTGAACATTGATAGCAGGTTCAATGTATATAATATAAATGACTAGAAATATCTTTCATTGACTAACATTTAATACCAGAATATAGTTTTTATTTTTTTAATGTAATTGAAGTGTAATTGACAGACAATGTTATATTAGCTTTAGGTATACACCATATAATTCTATTTTTGCAAACATTATAAAATGATCACCTCCATGAGGCTAGTTCTCACTGTCATTGCACAAAGTTAAAATCATATTATCAACTATATTTCCCAGTCTGTGCATTACATCCCCATGACTTATTTATTTGATAAGTAGAAGTTTGTGTTTCTTGATCCCTTTCACCCATTTCACCCTCCCCATTCTTTCTCCCCACTGTAATCATTAATCTGTTCTCTGTATCAATGAGTCTGGGTTTTATTTTGGTTTATCTGTTTTGTTTTTTAGATTCCACATATAAGTGAAATCATGCAGTATTTGTCTTTCTCTGTCTAACTTATTTCACTTAGCATAATACCCTTAAGATTCGTCCATGTGTGGCAAATGACAAGATGTCATTCCTTTTCATGGCTTAGTATTCCATTGCATATATGTGACATTACTTCTTTATCCACTCATCTATCAATGAACACTCAGATTGCTTCCATATCTTAGCTATTGAAAATAATACTGTGATAAACATAGGAGTGCATATATATTTTTGAGTTAGTGTTTTTATTTTCTTTGGATAAATATCCAGGACTAGAATCGCTGGATCATATAGTAATTCTATTTTAATTTTTTAAGGAAACTCCATACTGTTTTCCATAGTAGCTGCAGCAGTTTTCATTTTCATCAACAGTGCATGGGGTTCCCTTCTGCATGTACACAACACTTAACATTTGTTTCTTTTTGATAATGGCCATCCGTTGGTGTAAGGTGATATCTCATTATAGTTTTGATTTGAATTTTCCTGTCAGTTAGTGATGTTGTACCTATTTTCATATGCCTGTTGGCCCTCTGTATTTCTTATTTGGAAAAATGTCTGTTTAGATCCTGTGTCCATTTTGTAATCATATTGTTTGTTTCTTTTGTTAAGTTGCATGAGTTCTCTATATATTTTAGATATTAATGCCTTATTGGATAAGATTTGCAAATATCTTCTCCCATTCAATAGCTTGCCTTTTCATTTTGGTGATGGTTTCCTTGGCCATATGGAAGCTTTTTAGTTTGATGTGGGCATGTTTGTTTATTTTTACATTTGTTTCCCGTAACTTTAAAGTCAGACCAAAAAAACATCTCTAAGACCAATGTCAAGCCGCTTATTGCCTATGTTTTCTTCTAGGAGTTTCATGGTTCAGGTCTTAAATTCAGGTCTTTAATCCATTTTGAGATAATTCCTGTATGGTAGAAGATAGTGGTTCATTTTCATTTTTTGGCAAGTTGCTGTTCAGTTTTCCCAACACCATTTATTGGAAGACATCTATGCTTACCACTGTACCACCAATGCACATCTGACATCATTTATTGAAGAGATTGTCCTTTTCCCATTAATATTTTTGGTTTCAATGTCATATTAATTAACTGTATATGAATGAGTTTATTTCTGGGCTCTCTATTATGTTCCATTGACCTATGTGTCTCTTTTTATGCCAAATCATACTATTTTGATTACAATAATTTTATAGAATAGTTGTAAATCCAGGAACATGATACCTCCAACTTTGTTCTTTCTCAAGATTGCTTTGGCTGCTCAGTGTCTTTTGTGTTTCACACAAATTTTAGAATTATTTGTTATATTTCTGTGAAAGATGCCAATGGAATCTTGATAGAGATTGCAATGGGTAGGCTATAGATTGGGGTAGAATGAGTATTTTAACAATATTAATTCTTCTAATTCATGAGCATGAAATATCTTTTCTTTCACTTCTTTCATCAATACCTTTATACTTTTCAGTATATATGTCTTTAACCTTCTTGGTTAAATTTATTTCTAGGTATTTTGTTCTTTTTGATGTAATTGTGAATGGAATTGTTTTCTAGACTTGTCTTTCTGATATTTCATTATTAGTGTGTAGAAATAAAACAGATTTTTAAAATAAAATTAATTGATTTTGTATCCCGCAATTTTACTGAATTCATTTATTAGTTCTAGCAGTTTTATCATGGAGTCTCTAGGGTTTTCTATGTATAACATCATGCAATCTGCAAATAGTGACAGTTTTATTTCTTCCTTTCCAATTTGTATGCCTTTTGTTTCTTTTTCTTGCCTAAGTGCTGGGGCTAGGAGTTCTGATAATATGTTGCATAAAAGTGGGGATGTGCGCATTCCTGCCTTGTTCCTGACCTTAGAGGAAGAGCTCTTAGCTTTTCACTATCGAATATGATATTAGCTATGGATTTGTCATATATCTCCTTTATCATATTGAAGTACATTCCCTCTATACTCACTTTGTTGAGAATTAGTATCATAAATGGATATTGAATTTGTTAAATGCTTTTTCTGCCTCTATTGAAATGACCATATGATTTTTAACTTTCATTTTGTTAATGTGGTGCATTGTGTTAATTGATTTGCAAATATTGAATGATTCTTACATCTGTGGAATAGTATATATAATGGATATGTTGCTTTTCATATATTGTTGAATTTGGTTTGCTGATATTCTGCTGAGGGTTTTTGCATCTATGATCATTAGGAATATTGGCCTGTAATTTTCTTTTCTGTGTAGTGTCCTTGTCTGGTTTTGGTATCAGGGTAATGCTGGCCTCATAAAATCAGTTTGGGAGCATTTGCTTTTCTTCAAAAAAAAATTTTTTTTGGAAGAATTTGTGGACCAAGTATCAAATCTTTGAATGTTTAGTAGAATTTACCAGTGAAGCTGTCTGGTCCTGGACTTTGGTTTGTTGGGAAGTTTTGATTACTGATTCAATTTCTGTATTAGTAATTGGTCTATTCAGATTTGTACTTCTTCCTGATTCGATCTTGGAACACTGTATGTTTCTACAAGTTTATCCATTTCTTGTAGGTTGTCCAGTTTGTTGGTGTATAGTTGCTCATAGCATTCTCTTATAATCCTTTGTGTTTCTTGATATCAGTTGTAATTTCTCTTTTATTTCTGATTTTATATATTTGAGCTCTCTTTTTTTCTTAGCAAGTCAAACTGAAGTTTTGTCAAGTTTGTTTATTTTTTCAAAGAGCCCATTCATAGTTTCATTGATCTTTTCTATTGTGCTTTTAGTCTCATTTCATTTCTTTCTACTCTCTAATCTTTATTATTTGCTTCTAGTAATTTTGAGCTTCATTTGTTCTGCTTTTTCTAGTTCCTTTAGAAATAAAGTTAGATTGGGGCGCCTGGGTGGCTCAGTCGGTTAAGCGGCCGACTTTGGCTCAGGTCATGATCTCACGGTCTGTGAGTTCGAGCCCCGCATCGGGCTCTGTGCTGACAGCTCAGAGCCTGGAGCCTGTTTTCAGATTCTGTGTCTCCCTCTCTTTCTGACCCTCCCCCGTTCATGCTCTATCTCTCTCTGTCTCAAAAATAAATAAACGTTAAAAATTAAAAAAAAAAAAATAAAGTTAGATTGTTTGAGATTTTCTTGATCCTTGAGTTAGGCCTATGTATTTCCCTCTTAGAACTGCTTTTGCTGCATCCCATAGATTTTGATACATTGGTTTTCTGTTTTCATTTTTCTTTCCTTATTTTTAAATTACTCCTTTAACTTCTTCAATGACCCAGTAGTTGTTGGTAGCATATTATTTAATCTCTACACCTTTGTGAGTTTTCCAGTTTTTTCCTTGCAATTGATTTCTAATTTCATACCTTCAGATCCTTGATATCTGAAGGCTTCAGTCTTCTTGAATTTATTGATACTTGTTTTGTGGCCTACCATGTAATCTATCCTGGAGAATGTCCCATGCACACTTGAGAAGAATATGTATTTTGCTGCTTTTTAATGGAATATTCTGTATGTATCTATTAAGTCCATCTAGTGGAATTAAGTACATGTAATTTAAGGCCAATGTTTTTGTATTGATTTTCTGTCTTGATGATCTACCCATTGCTATAAGTGAGATGTTAAAGCCCCTACTATTATTAGTTTATAGCTACTCTCTGTTTCTTTCTTCTCTTTTTCTCTTCCTTTGAGGTATTTTGTTTTTCTTTACTGGTGTGTTTAGATTACTTTCTCACTTTCTTTTATGTATGTACTATAAATTTTTGCTTTGTGGTTACTGTGAGTTTCACATATAACATTCCATGTATATAGCAGTCTATTTTAAGTAGATAGTAACTTAAATTTAAACAAATTTCAAAACTCTACATATTTATCCCCTTCCCTACATTTTATGTTTTTGATGTCACATTTTACCTTTTGTTTTATATATCCCTTAATTAATTATTGTAGCTTTAGTTACTTTTATTTCTTTTGTCTTTTAAACTTCATACTAGCTTTATGAGTGATCTCTCCACCACCTTTACTATATATTCACCTTTTCCAGTGAAATTTTTATTTTTGTATGTTTTCTTACCACAAGAAATAAATGAGTACCATTTATTTTTAGCTTAAAGAAGTCCCTTTAAATATTTTTAACATGACCAGTTTAGTGTTGATAAACTTTAGTTTTTACTTATCTGAAAAATTATTTATCTCTTCTTCAATTCTGAAGAATCTTGCTAAGTAGAGTATTCTTGGGTGAAAATGTTTTCTTTTAGAACTTTGAATATGGCATGCCACTTCCTTCTGGCCTGCAAAGTTTCTGTTAAAAATTTGATAATAGCCTTAGGGGTTTCCCTTGTATGCAACAATTTGTTTTTCTCTTGTTAAGATCTTTATTTTTAAGTTTGACATTTTAATTATAATGTGACTTGGTGTAGATATCTGGGTTCATTTTATTTGGAATGCTCTGGACCTGAAGGTCTGTTTCCTTCCCTGTATTAGGGAAGTTTTCAGCTGTTATCTCTTTCAATCAGTTTTCTGCCCTTTTCTCTCTTTTCTGCTGGGAGCCTTGTAATGAGAATGTTATTCTGCTTGATGTTTTTCTATTAGTGTTTAAGCTATCTTCAATTTTTTTAAAATTCTTTCTTTTAACGGTTTTGACTGGGTGAATGCCAGTGTTTTGTTTTCCAGTTTACTGATTAATTTTTCTGTTTCATCCAGTCTGCTTAGTGTATTTTTTATTTCAATTATTATATTCTTTAGTTCTGTGACTTTTGTTTGGTACTTTTAAAAAAGTGTGTTATCTTTGCTAGTTTTCACTGTGTTCATCCATTCTGTTCCCAAGTTTGGTGAATGTGTTTATCACCATTACTTTGAATTCTTTATCAGGTTGATTACTTATCTTTATCATTAAGATCTTTTTCTGAGGCTTAGTCTTATTCTGTCATTTGGAACATATTTCTCTGTTCTAACTCTGTTTCTATGTATTAGATGAAATAGCTACCTCTTTCCATCTTGATGTGTGGGAAGCCCGAAGCCTGTCTGTCGGGCTAAAGCTCCAGGATAAGTAACCAGGTCTTTCTCACTGAGAGTGCGTTTTAGTCTGCTGTCTGTACAGTATCCTGGGTGTGTTGGCTTACCAAGACTTTTTAGCAAATGTTATAGTCCCTTATAGCTCAGGAATGTCAGCTGCTTTTGACACCAGAGCCAGGTGAACAATGGGCATCCCTTGTGTGGTTTATGCATGTCTGTGGGCTTTAGCAGGGCAGCTGGTGAGTGTAGGAAGCAGGCATGCTCATCATCGTCAGAAAGGCAACATGCCTTGGCTGCACATGCCCACAAGCTTCAACAGTGTTGCTGGCAAGTGCTCCTTCTGTGTGCATGTGCTGGCCCCAGTTTTGGGCAGGAGAATTTTGCGACCATTTGTGCTCAACTACCCCACCCAGGGAGCAGAGGATCATCACTGCAACTGTCCCTGTTCTCCAGCTGTGGCAAGGCAGTGGGACAGTACAATGACTCCTTGCTCCAACCCATCGTAGCAAGGCAGTAGGACATGCTTTGTCTGCGTGCACCTGCCTGTACTAGCAAGGTAGGTGGAGAGCACACAATTGGCATTCACCAGTGCCTCCATCTCTGGAGAGAGCCCCAGTTGTCTGCCCTTCCTGCAGATGCCCCCAGATCAACAAATGAATCTCCTTCAAACACAGTCTAGGGGCTTTTCAAACTGGTGCTTTTGCTCTGGTTCCCCAGGGGAGTCAGAGTGTATGTAAGACTTTTAAAAGGAGAATCAGTTTTATATAGCACTTTGGGTCCATAGGATATCAACCCCATTCATGTTCTACTGCGAGCATTTTTGGAAATTCATCTCTCCAGTGCAGATCCCAAGGGTTAGGATGCTCATGTGGGGCATCAACCACTTGCTCCTGCAAGAGAAACTCCAGAATGGGGAGACTTCTTCTTATTGTAAGCCTCAGTGCCAGCCGTGAAGATTTTTGCTGAGACTGTGTCTCTGCCTCTCATACCCTTTTCAGTGTGATCCTTAATCTTTTGTTGTGAAGAGCAGTTCATCTAGTTTTCAGATCTTTTTCAGAGGGAAATGATTCATATGTAGCTGTAGATTTGGTATGTCTGTGGGAGGAGGAGGTGAGTTCAGGATCTTCTATGCCTCAATCTTGGAACCCCCTCAAACACCATAATATTCTTAAAGCAGATTCAAGACTTTATATGGGTTCTTTCAGCTTTGTGAATATATAAAAACTCCATCCAACAATCTGGCAGTCTTAAAGTAGACCCAAATAGCCACTTAGACCTCCTCAAACTGTGCCCAAGAGAAGAGCACAAAAAACTGTGCCAGCTAACAAGCAAATGTAAGAGTGGAGGAATTAAGATCTCTATTTTAAAAATATTCCTCATTTTCATTCACTTCATAAGAATTCACATTATGCTTTATTACATTTCAGACTATGCTACTCTGCTGAAAGGGACTAAGAAAGCTTTTTAGCAAATAAAAAAGAAAACATTTTAAAAGATGCTTTAAAATGTTGCTAGTATGATTAATATTTATTTATTTGAAATTTTTTAATGTTTATTTTTGAGAGAGAGAGAGACAGAGCAGGAGAGGGGGGAGGGGCAGAGAGAGGGAGACACAGAATCTGAAGCAGGCTGCAGGCTCTGAGCTGTCAGCCTAGAGCCCAACGTGAGGCTCAAACCTACAAAACTGCGAGATCATGACCTGAGCCAAAATCAGACACTTAACTGACTGAGCCACCAAGGTGCCACTATTTATTCTTTAAAACTAAATTTAAAGTCTGGCCATTTATTTTTAGGAGCACCTGGGTGGCTCAGTTGGTTGAACGTCCAACTTCGGCTCAGGTCATGATCTCACAGTTCGTGGGTTTGAGCCCCTTGTTGGGCTCTGTACTGACAGCTCAAGAGTCTGGAGCCTGCTTTAGATTCTGTGTCTCCCTCTCTTTCGCTCATGCTATGTCTCTCTCTGCCTCTCAAAAATGAATAAACATTAAAAAAATAAAAAATAAAATAAAGTCTGACCATTTATTTTTAAATGCCATGCTGATAATGAGTGATAGAAAAGGGATTTTTTCATATTTTGTAAAAATATGCCATTTTTTATTTCAATTTGATTGTTGTTTTTATATCATTTTTTCATCCTTGTTATTTTTGTATGGCTAATATCAATAAAATGCATTCTGTACTTAAAGTTTTTTCCTTTATTCTATTTTTTCCAAAAATTATAAAGACTTTTTTTTTTTATTTTTTTTTTCAAAGTTTATTTATTTTTGGGACACAGAGAGACAGAGCATGAACGGGGGAGGGGCAGAGAGAGAGGGAGGCACAGAATCGGAAACAGGCTCCAGGCTCTGAGCCATCAGCCCAGAGCCCGACGCGGGGCTCGAACTCACGGACCACGAGATCGTGACCTGGCTGAAGTCGGACGCTTAACCGACTGCACCACCCAGGCGCCCCAAGACTTCTTTAGTCAAAAGTAATCAATGTTTACACCCTCTTCTCCAAAGCTCAGGCACTTCCCAGCCAAATTAGTTGGATGATGATCTCTATTCAATGTGATTTTTATTTACATGGTACTTGATATGCTGTTTTCCACTAATGAGAAATAGATCTGAGAGGGTTAGATCTAAATAATGGTAAAATTAAAATCACCATACTCCTCATTTTGATCTTTTATATCAAATCCAAAAAGGCTTGAGGTGTCCCAGGTGAAAGATTAGTAATCTTTTACTATAATATGTTTTCTGTAGGTAGCTAAGAGAGCCTGATCTTAATCTGTGATTTTGGTTTTTTATTTTATTAAGTTTATTTGTTCATTTTGAGAGAGACAGAGTGAGTGAGTGGGGGTGGAGCAGAGAGAGAGAGAGAGAGAGAGAGAGAGAGAATCCCAAGCAGGCTCTGCACTGTCAGCCTGGAGCCCGATGCAGGACTCGAACCCAGGGAATGTGAGATCATGACCTGAGCCAAAACCAAGAGTCAGTTGCTCAACCAACAGAGCCACCCAGGTGCCCCTGATTTTGGTTTTTTAGATAGGTCTGTGGTAGAGCAAAATGCAGTGGATTTGAGTCATAACCCTCATGGAAATAGGCAAGATTACCCCAACTCACTTAGGGTGGATGTTCATCTCCTTGTTTATTTATATACTTGAACCAATGAGACATATTAATGAACAGAACTGACAAATTCCCACAATTTAAATTAGAGTATAAATGTAATATTTTTTTTACAACAAAAAGTGCATTATGTGTGTATAGAAGGATGTTTGTCCCTTAGAATAAGCTAAATTCTGATGCAGGGATAATAAACTCAAAATATTAGTGGTTTAGTATGACAAAACTTCTTGCTCACTCAAATTCTTCTGGAGATACAGACAACTCTCTTGATCAGCCATCCATGTGACATTTCTGTAACTCAGACTGCCGTGATCTTGATCTTGTGTCTCTGCCGTCTCAATACATGGCTTCCTCATTTCCTGAAGCAAAGGAAGATCACAGAATTGCACACAGCCTTTACATTGCCTCAGCTCAAAGTAAATAATGGCATTGGTCAGAACAAGTGATAGAGTTCCACCTAACTACAAGAGGACTGATAAATGTAAGGAAGCAATAGACTGTGTTGTGTGTCATTACTGTTTCTGCCACAATGCCTTAGTCATTTAAGGCAACACTTGAACTTCATGTGTCTGATTTCTCAGAGATTTATTCTCAGGTTCCATCTGAATATTTTGTAAAATCTAGTTGTCAGTGTTTTGAGAATAAGGGCTTCTGATGAGGGTGTTAATAATGATCCATTCATTTGAAAAACAATTACTAAATGGTTAATTTATCCTAGATAGACAATGGGGACAAGGAGTAAGCCACACCATAGTCTTTCTATGTCCAAGAAGCTTACTTATTTATGAAAAAGATATATAAATTTTTAAGTTATACTGGTAAATACATTCTCTCATTTATTCAATAATTATTTATTTATCACCCATAAGGGTCTTAAAATAGGGATTAGGACAAAGTTTCTAGTTTCTAGTGACTATATTTAGAGTAGGGTAGGGAAAGGTGTATAGGGAATAAACACACCAAACAAAATTTATATCAGAGAATAATGAGTATGGTGAGGAAAATAAAACATTATGATGCTGAGAGATGAAGCTAGAAAAACTACTTTAGATTAAGTAATCAGGAAAGAATGCCCTAAACTGGAACCATTCATGCTGAGACCTGAGGAACCAGCCATTCCAATATCTGAGAATACAGCATTCTAGCGGGGGGAAGACCAGGAAGGACCAAGTTTCTTAAATTGTAATTAGTTAGTGTACAGAACGTTGACCAGTGACATTGAGAATAATATATCAGGAGTAAAGTGGTAAGGAATGAATTTGGAGATGGAGGCAAAATCCCGATTTCATAGGGACTGTAAACTGAGGTAAGGATTCTATTGAAGAGATGTAAATAAACCGCAGGCTATTTAAGGCCACCAAATTGGTCCTATTATCTTAGAGTAGGATAGGGGGTTAGTTAGAAAAACTGTTTGGGATAGAGGATACCTGAGCAAGATTTTAAAGAAGAATATGAGTCAGCTGCCCAGAAGAGTGGAGGGGTCAGTACATGCAGGGAACTGTAAGCTGTAAAATTATTATGACAGCTGAAAATGGGAGGAATGGACTAGTAAAGATATATCTGATTGTGCTGAGAATTTGGAGGCATGGACAGCAAAAAGACAGCAACTTAAGACCCCCATCATATCTTTTTGTGTTCCATAAAAACATAAACAAAATTGTACCATTTCCCACATTAATGTTTTGCTTGCCTAAAGAAAAGAAAATTAAAAGATGTTTTATAACTTTCATAACCTTGAGTTTGCTAAAATTATTTATTTCATTTCTGTGATTGGAGCTTCTTCATTTTGTGTATATACAATGGCATGATTGGAGTTGCTGTCATGTCATGTAGACACTTATTTAAAACATTTATTAATTTTGACATTGCAGATTTCTTTCTGCAGTATGAACCCTGTCATGTTTTTCAGGACTTAACCAGTTGTGTAAGCCTTTTAAAACCATATGGAATTTAAAAAAAATAAATAAAAGGCTAATAGTATATGTTCAGAAACAGAGGTCTTATGTGATATGTAATAAAGGCAGGTGATTCCCAGATAGTAAGAGTCCTTCAACATTCACCCAGCTAATAGTCACAGGATACTCTACCATGATAGATACCATTAGATACTGGAGACACAGCAGCAAATCAAAGAGGCAAAATCCTCTTCCCTGTTGTGCCTCATATCCTAGTGAGAAGAGAAAAGCAATAAACAAAATAAAATATAAGTAAAGTACAGAGTATGTTAGATACTGATAGGTGCTGAGAAGAAAAATACATCGTAGAAGATAGATGGGAAACTTGGAAAAGGAGGAGTGCATTTTGATAGGGTAGCCAGAGAAGGCTTTCAATAAAGACCTGATGGAGAGATTACACCAATAGATACTTGGGAGAAGAGTGTTTTAGGAAAAGAAAAAAGCAAAAGCAAGGGATATGAGCTGAGAGGGACTCAAATGTTCAAAAAAAAAAAAATCAGCTTGGTCTGCAGATGAGTCAGATAGGCCCTGGAGAGTAGGTGAGGGCAAATGATGTAGAGCTGTCATTGGAAGGAATTTGGACGGCCTTCCTTCCTTCCTTTTTTTTTTTTTTTTTTTTTTCCTTAGTAATATGGGAAGACCCTAAAGAGTTTTGAGAAATAATGCAATGACCTGAATTGCTTTTCAGCTGTCATCCTTTGGCTTCTGTGTTTGAGAATGGATTGGAGGGGAGGAAGACTTTAAGCAAGGAAACCATGTGGGAGGCTACTACAATAATCCAGGCAAAGTATGGTGGTTCCTTGGACCGGAGTGGTAGGTGTAGAGGATATGAGAAGTGACTAGATTGTGCAGGTTTTTATTGATTGATTGATTGATTTAAATTTTTTTAACATTTATTTATTATTGAGAGACAGAGCGCAAGCAAGGGAGGGGCAGAGACAGAGGGAGACACAGAATCTGAAGCAGGTTCCAGGCTCTGAGCTGTCAGCACAGAGCCCGACGCAAGGCTCGAACTCACAAACCGCAAGATCATGACCTGAGCTGAAGTCGGACACTTAACCTACTGAGTCACCCAGGTGCCCCTAGATTGTGCAGGTTTTTAAAGCAGAGCTGACAAGAATTGAGGGATGAATGAGAAAAGTCAAGATGATTCCAAGGTTTTTTCTGAGAAGGAGAAAATGGCATGAAAAATTTTGTGATGGCGAGGCAGGAGATCAGTTTTAGATATCAAGTTTAAAATGCCTATTAGGTGGGATGCCTGAGTGGCTCAGTCAGTTAAGTGTCCAACTCTTGGTTTCAGCTTAGGTCATGATCTCACGGTTGGTGAGTTTGAGCTCCGCATTGGGCTCTGCACTGAGAGTGCAGACTGCTTGGGATTTTCTCTCTCCTCTCTCTCTCTGTCCCTACCCTGCTTGTGCTCTCTCTCAAAATAAATAAACTTAAAAAAATTTTTTTTAATTCTATAAAATGACTTTTAGGTATCAAAGTGGAGGTTTCTACTTGGTAATTGGATATACAAGTCAGGAGTTTAGAGGAGAGGTCTGGACTAGAGAGAGAAAAATTTGGAAAATTATTGGGTTTCCATAATCTAAATAATCATGATTTTCAGGGTTTGAATTTTCTGACAGGGTTTAACTGATTTGTTTTCTCAAATCCTTTCATTTAGATTTCCATTTATTCTTCTGCCCCCTTGTATTCTAACAGTTAATATTCAGTCTTTTTTATTTAAATTGGACTTGAACATGTCATATATCTAATGGTTTGTAAAAACTTCTGTGATGTCTTCTTTTTACCTGCACTAAATAGTTGATTGGTTTCAAAATGTCCTGCTGAGTGGTCATAATATTTTCCAGATCAGTTTTAGCAGTTATAGAATTAGTGGATTGATATATATATCAACATACACACACATACACACACACATATGTTTTATGTATATACATACACATATATATGTGTGTGTGTCTTAAAAAAGTCTTTATATTCAATTAATTTATCAGTATGTTTCCATCTGTTTAAATTGTGCTCACTTGGACTTATCTGAACATGTTAAAATATATCTTTTTAAAATATGGTAAGCTATGCATACAGCCCAACCTGTACTCACCAAGATTTATAATTCCCTAATTTCATAGGTCAGTTAATAGGATTCCCATTCAGCTCCCAGGCTGTCATAACTTATGACATTCAAGTGTATGTTTCGGTATGGTTTTAGCCAAGGGAAGTCATGTAGCTAGTGAAGCAGAGAGAGGAAAGAAGATTGCCATACTTGAATCTGTACCATCAAAATGACAAAATGGGTCTATAATAAACAATAGGTTAGTGCTTGATATGCCTACAGCATCAATTGCAATGCACAACAGGCAAGTTATTTATGAAATGAACCTCTTGAAAATATATAGCTCTTATCATATGAATCTCATTTCTATGTCCTTTCCAACAAAATAGATTGGCATTATTCATCTATTTAGAACACATCGTTGCTTTATTATTTTTTAAAATATGATGACACCATATAGCTAGGAAATATTGAAGAAATCTAATTCATGTAACAAATAAAACACATTCTTTTTGTAAAAAATCACTGTTGTGATATTTAGCTTTTCACAATTTAGGAAAAATGTAATTTTCTAGAACACAAAGCAATCTATTGTAGCATTATTTATATATTATTTGCATTGTATACAGAAATAATATTAAGGATGAATTAACTGTCATATGCGTGTATGTCTATAAAAATTGGTCAGTATAGCAAATACTCTAAGAGGAACATATGACTAACTAGTCATATTTACCTTGTATTCCTAAGATCTTTATTTACTCTTATTTCTACATGAAGATTGAAATTCAGAACTTTCAAGGAGACTGATTCAGAGTGACATCAATAAAGAGTATATTTGAGCATTGGCCTTCTTTAATAGGAATAGACAGATCATTTCAGATTTGATCTAGAGTTCTTATAGTTCTCAACTTGGTCAGTTCCAATATCTTCCTTAAAAGCAATAGTTTGTAACCATCCTTAACTATCCTAGAAAAAAAAAAATTATGCTTAGCATTGTATTACCTACTTACACATATATTTAAAAAAATATATATCAACCACATTTTCTACTGTAAAACAAAGAGGAGATAAACGAAAAGTAAATTTTAAAGAAATTTGTGTTTCAAAGTGCAAGTTTTGCTTCAGGATCATGCTAGCAGACATAGTGAAGTATTCATATGTCTTCCCTGATACATAGCACCACTGTGAACACACAACTATGAAGGCAGGATGACAGACACTGATGTTTGTGCTGGTGTCTCAGACACCATTAGTGGCATTGTAGGTGACGCCCTTTTCTGAAATAGAATAAAAGTTTTGATAAAGTTTCAAATAAAACAAAGTACAACATTTGTACTCTATACATAGTGTCATAACTGTTGTTCTTATTTGTCATGTGGAAAATGGGGCAATTTTCATTTTGCAGGATAGTGCCACGCATTGCGTGACTGTCTAGCCCACTTTATACCAGTTAAAAATATATTTAAAAATTTGTTAAATCTAGGGGCTCCTGGGTGGCGCAGTCGGTTAAGCGTCCGACTTCAGCCAGGTCACGATCTCGCGGTCCGTGAGTTCGAGCCCCGCGTCAGGCTCTGGGCTGATGGCTCGGAGCCTGGAGCCTGTTTCCGATTCTGTGTCTCCCTCTCTCTCTGCCCCTCCCCCATTCATGCTCTGTCTCTCTCTGTCCCAAAAATAAATAAACGTTGAAAAAAAAAATTAAAAAAAAAAAAATTTGTTAAATCTTTAAACTGACAGCTCTTGGTCTAGAAATTTGGGGGACTTACAGGTTTTTGCTGCGTATCACAGCAGCAAAAGGGAATGTTACATTCCCTTTTATCTTTGTTGTTTTTCTCATTTACCTTAGAATGACCAACTCATTATTAATTATTAATATTTTCATACAGCTTGATCCATATTGTACTTTATTCTTTAAAAAAGTGATTTTTTGGGGGGGGCGCCTGGGTGGCGCAGTCGGTTAAGCGTCTGACTTCAGCCAGGTCACGATCTCGCGGTCCGTGAGTTCGAGCCCCGCGTCAGGCTCTGGGCTGATGGCTCGGAGCCTGGAGCCTGTAGCCTGTTTCTGATTCTGTGTCTCCCTCTCTCTCTGCCCCTCCCCCGTTCATGCTCTGTCTCTCTCTGTCCCAAAAATAAATAAAAACGTTGAAAAAAAATTAAAAAAAAAAAAGTGATTTTTCCTGACCATTGAATCACTAAAGTTCTCATGTTTCTTTCAACACATGTAAAACATTCTATTAAAACTGGAAAACTTCCTTTATGTTGCCTATTCAGTTTATTGTTTTTTTTTTTTCCACCTTTCACTACATCATTTCTCCTTAATTCTCTACCACATAATATAGGATTATTATTTTCTATTATATGCTACTTTTTAGTTATACCAGTCTTATATTTTTACCATTGCAAAAACAGATCCTTCAGTTTGAGACTAATATTTGTTAGAAAAGTTTATATAAACATTAAAAGCTAAAAGACATGTATGAAATACTTACCTCCCTTTAAAGAACAGAAAGATTATTTAGGATATAAAATACCACTATTGTTATTCATCAAAACTAATATTTTCTGCAGTTATTAAATTGTATTAATTAGGAAAGTATGAAAAGTTAACTTCTAAGCCACATTAAATATATTATTATAATTAGTTTTTATTTTAAAAGTAACACATGTGTATAGTAAAAGTAAATAAATGAAGATTAGAAAAGAGTTATGAACATGACTGTTTCCTTTTACCCCTGACTCATAGTCTTTGACTTTAAATTCTTTTTATGTAGTCACATTTACATTTTTTCCTTCATGGTTTCCATCTTCTATGTCTTCAAAAACTAAACTGATTTGTAATTTCAAATCAGACTAAGATTCCTTTTTTTTTTTTTAATTTTTTTTTTCAACGTTTATTTATTTTTGGGACAGAGAGAGACAGAGCATGAACGGGGGAGGGGCAGAGAGAGAGGGAGACACAGAATGGGAAACAGGCTCCAGGCCCTGAGCCATCAGCCCAGAGCCCGATGTGGGGCTCGAACTCACGGACCACGAGATCGTGACCTGGCTGAAGTCGGACGCTTAACCGACTGCGCCACCCAGGCGCCCCTAAGATTACTTTTTAAATGAGTTTTAAAATAATTTTTTGAAAATTTCATTATTTTTACAGTTTATTTTTCAATTAACTCATAAGTCTTCTAGGATTTATTTTGGTATGTAGGAAATAAGATTTGCTTTAGAATGTGGAAAATAAGGATCAAACTTTCCCGCTCAAAACCATGTTTTCCTCAAATGGTGGACCCAGTGTCATTTATTATTATCTATTCCCCCTATTTAAAATGCGAACTTTTCATATTCCAAATTTGTATTATCATCACATACACATCCATATTCTAGACTATTCTATCTTTTAGATTAACTGTATATCTATATGTCATACCAAAACTATTTATTGTAGTTTTATAATACATTTTGATATTGGGCATAGCTAGTCCCTGTCCATTATTACTCTATTTTTAAGAAAAACTCTGACCTTCTCCGTGTATTATTTCTTCTATGTGAATTTTTGAATCAGCTCACCTAGTTTTAAATTTTCATCATATTTTTATTGGGATTGCATTAAATATTTACTTAAGGAAGAATACCTTTCATGATGTTGAGTTAGTCTATAGAAAATAGATGTAGTTTTCCATTTGTTCAAGTAGAGCTTTTTTTTTTTTTTAGTGAATTTCCACATTTCCAAATGACCTGGAGTTCTTCTACATTCTATAACAACAGCAGCAGCAACAACAACAACAACAACAAAGACAACGATTACCCCTTAGGGAGCTTGTGTTTTCCAAACACTGTGCTACAAGGTTTAAACATATTGTCTCATTTAATTCTTGCACCATGTATTTACTTAAGTGAAGAAGTTGAACATCAGAGAAGTAATTACATATGTTCACAGTTAAGTAGGAAGCAGTACTGATTATCAAACACAAGTATACATGAATTTAAAGCTCATGCTGTCCTTACTATGCTAAACTATATTTATCTCTATTTAATCTTTCTCACTTATCAAGGGAGAGGAAAAGGCAAACAAAGTATATCTACAAACTGGCCAGGAGTTGTAACCAAGGATAAATTTGTTCATTTCACTGGAAAAAAAGGGGCATCACTATGCTCTCCATTATACCAGCGTCAAACCAGAATAAAGGTCACTAATTGTTCTGTAGACAATGAATGTATGTAGGCCGCCTTATTCTGCCAGTGGATGCTTACTTGAATTTTCTGATAATTTCTTCAAATATATCACAGGAGGAAATATTTCTTATTAATAAGTACTTATTGATAAGTAATATTTCTTATTAATAAGTATTAATAAAATTCTTATTAATTTCTAATTAATAAATTATTAATAATTCCCCTACTATATTTGTCTCTTTATACCATTGTAATTTCCCTTGAAGTTGGTAGTGATTTTTCATTCGACTCTGAATATTGTAAATATTTTATCAGAAAAAAAAATTTTCATAAACATTTTCTGAACTTTAATATATGGCTATTTTTTATCATTATATCATACAAGAAATCATAGGTATTGATAGTGTACAGACAAATAAAAGAGAAACTTCTTAGGAAAAGATGTTTATTTGTAATTGATAGTTGATAAAATTTTCTTTGCTAAAATTTTCCTGGAGTGATAATTTAATTTTGCAACAGAATTTAAGTCCCAAATGTTTTCTTTGGAACACATTTCATTGTCAATAATCTAAGTCAATTGGTTATTGAATTTTGTAAAAATATAGTTTATATTGAATAATACATGTGTTATTATATGTAATATATAGGTAAAAAATAATATTTTCAGTATTTTTTTTTTTTTTTTTTTTTTTTTTTTTTTTTTTTTATATGAAATTTATTGTCAAATTGGTTTCCATACAACACCCAGTGCTCATCCCAAAAGGTGCCCTCCTCAGTACCCATCACCCACCCTCTCCTCCCTCCCACCCCCCATCAACCCTTAGTTTGTTCTCAGTTCTCAACAGTCTCTTATGCTTTGGCTCTCTCCCACTCTAACCTCTTTTTTTTTTTTTTTTTTTGTTCCCCTCCCCCATGGGTTTCTCTTAAGTTTCTCAGGATCCACATAAGAGTGAAACCATATGGTATCTGTCTTTCTCTGTATGGCTTATTTCACTTAGCATCACACTCTCCAGTTCCATCCACGTTGCTACAAAAGGCCATATTTCATTTTTTCTCATTGCCACGTAGTACTCCATTGTGTATATAAACCACAATTTCTTTATCCATTCATCAGTTGATGGACATTTAGGCTCTTTCCATAATTTGGCTATTGTTGAGAGTGCTGCTATGAACATTGGGGTACAAGTGCCCCTATGCATCAGTACTCCTGTGTCCCTTGGATAAATTCCTAGCAGTGCTATTGCTGGGTCATAGGGTAGGTCTATTTTTAATTTTCTGAGGAACCTCCACACTGCTTTCCAGAGCGGCTGCACCAATTTGCATTCCCACCAACAGTGCAAGAGGGTTCCCGTTTCTCCACATCCTCTCCAGCATCTATAGTCTCCTGATTTGTTCATTTTGGCCACTCTGACTGGCGTGAGGTGATATCTGAGTGTGGTTTTGATTTGTATTTCCCTGATAAGGAGCGACGCTGAACATCTTTTCATGTGCCTGTTGGCCATCCGGATATCTTCTTTAGAGAAGTGTCTATTCATGTTTTCTGCCCATTTCTTCACTGGGTTATTTGCTTTTCGGGTGTGGAGTTTGGTGAGCTCTTTATAGATTTTGGATACTAGCCCTTTGTCCGATATGTCATTTGCAAAGATCTTTTCCCATTCCGTTGGTTGCCTTTTAGTTTTGTTGGTTGTTTCCTTTGCTGTGCAGAAGCTTTTTATCTTCATAAGGTCCCAGTAATTCACTTTTGCTTTTAATTCCCTTGCCTTTGGGGATGTGTCGAGTAAGAGATTGCTACGGCTGAGGTCAGAGAGGTCTTTTCCTGCTTTCTCCTCTAAGGTTTTGATGGTTTCCTGTCTCACATTCAGGTCCTTTATCCATTTTGAGTTTATTTTTGTGAATGGTGTGAGAAAGTGGTCTAGTTTCAACCTTCTGCATGTTGCTGTCCAGTTCTCCCAGCACCATTTGTTAAAGAGACTGTCTTTTTTCCATTGGATGTTCTTTCCTGCTTTGTCAAAGATGAGTTGGCCATACGTTTGTGGGTCTAGTTCTGGGGTTTCTATTCTATTCCATTGGTCTATGTGTCTGTTTTTCTGCCAATACCATGCTGTCTTGATGATGACAGCTTTGTAGTAGAGGCTAAAGTCTGGGATTGTGATGCCTCCTGCTTTGGTCTTCTTCTTCAAAATTACTTTGGCTATTCGGGGCCTTTTGTGGTTCCATATGAATTTTAGGATTGCTTGTTCTAGTTTCGAGAAGAATGCTGGTGCAATTTTGATTGGGATTGCATTGAATGTGTAGATAGCTTTGGGTAGTATTGACATTTTGATAATATTTATTCTTCCAATCCATGAGCAGGGAATGTCTTTCCATTTCTTTAAATCTTCTTCAATTACCTTCATAAGCTTTCTATAGTTTTCAGCATACAGATCCTTTACATCTTTGGTTAGATTTATTCCTAGGTATTTTATGCTTCTTGGTGCAATTATGAATGGGATCAGTTTCTTTATTTGTCTTTCTGTTGCTTCATTGTTAGTGTATAAGAATGCAACTGATTTCTGTACATTGATTTTGTATCCTGCAACTTTGCTGAATTCATGTATCAGTTCTAGCAGACTTTTGGTGGAGTCTATCGGATTTTCCATGTATAATATCATGTCATCTGCAAAGAGCGAAAGCTTGACTTCATCTTTGCCAATTTTGACGCCTTTGATTTCCTTTTGTTGTCTGATTGCTGTTGCTAGAACTTCCAGCACTATGTTAAACAACAGCGGTGAGAGTGGGCATCCCTGTCGTGTTCCTGATCTCAGGGAAAAAGCTCTCAGTTTTTCCCCGTTGAGGATGATGTTAGCTGTGGGCTTTTCATAAATGGCTTTTATGATCTTTAAGTATGTTCCTTCTATCCCGACTTTCTCAAGAGTTTTTATTAAGAAAGGGTGCTGGATTTTGTCGAAGGCCTTTTCTGCATCGATTGACAGGATCATATGGTTTTTCTCCTTTTTTTTGTTAATGTGATGTATCACGTTGATTGATTTGCGAATGTTGAACCAGCCCTGCATCCCAGGAATGAATCCCACTTGATCATGGTGAATAATTCTTTTTATATGCCGTTGAATTCGATTTGCTAGTATCTTATTGAGAATTTTTGCATCCATATTCATCAGGGATATTGGCCTGTAGTTCTCTTTTTTTACTGGGTCTCTGTCTGGTTTAGGAATCAAAGTAATACTGGCTTCATAGAATGAGTCTGGAAGTTTTCCTTCCCTTTCTATTTCTTGGAATAGCTTGAGAAGGATAGGTATTATCTCTGCTTTAAACGTCTGGTAGAACTCCCCTGGGAAGCCATCTGGTCCTGGACTCTTATTTGTTGGGAGATTTTTGATAACCGATTCAATTTCTTCGCTGGTGATGGGTCTGTTCAAGCTTTCTATTTCCTCCTGGTTGAGTTTTGGAAGAGTGTGGGTGTTCAGGAATTTGTCCATTTCTTCCAGGTTGTCCAATTTGTTGGCATATAATTTTTCATAGTATTCCCTGATAATTGTTTGTATCTCTGAGGGATTGGTTGTAATAATTCCATTTTCATTCATGATTTTATTTATTTGGGTCATCTCCCTTTTCTTTTTGAGAAGCCTGGCTAGAGGTTTGTCAATTTTGTTTATTTTTTCAAAAAACCAACTCTTGGTTTCATTGATCTGCTCTACAGTTTTTTTAGATTCTATATTGTTTATTTCTGCTCTGATCTTTATTATTTCTCTTCTTCTGCTGGGTTTAGGCTGCCTTTGCTGTTCTGCTTCTAGTTCCTTTAGGTGTGCTGTTAGATTTTGTATTTGGGATTTTTCTTGTTTCTTGAGATAGGCCTGGATTGCAATGTATTTTCCTCTCAGGACTGCCTTCGCTGCGTCCCAAAGCGTTTGGATTGTTGTATTTTCATTTTCGTTTGTTTCCATATATTTTTTAATTTCTTCTCTAATTGCCTGGTTGACCCACTCATTCGTTAGTAGGGTGTTCTTTAACCTCCATGCTTTTGGAGGTTTTCCAGACGTTTTTCTGTGGTTGATTTCAAGCTTCATAGCATTGTGGTCTGAAAGTATGCATGGTATGATTTCAATTCTTGTAAACTTATGAAGGGCTGTTTTGTGACCCAGTATATGATCTATCTTGGAGAATGTTCCATGTGCACTCGAGAAGAAAGTATATTCTGTTGCTTTGGGATGCAGAGTTCTAAATATATCTGTCAAGTCCATCTGATCCAATGTCTCATTCAGGGCCCTTGTTTCTTTATTGACCGTGTGTCTAGTTGATCTATCCATTTCTGTAAGTGGGGTGTTAAAGTCCCCTGCAATTACCACATTCTTATCAATAAGGTTGCTTATGTTTATGAGTAATTGTTTTATATATTTGGGCGCTCCGGTATTCGGTGCATAGACATTTATAATTGTTAGCTCTTCCTGATGGATAGACCCTGTCACTATTATATAATGTCCTTCTTCATCTCTTGTTACAGCCTTTAATTTAAAGTCTAGTTTGTCTGATATAAGGATGGCTACTCCAGCTTTCTTTTGGCTTCCAGTCATGATAAATAGATCTCCATCCCCTCACTCTCAATCTAAAGGTGTCCTCAGGTCTAAAATGAGTCTCTTGTAGACAGCAAATAGATGGGTCTTGTTTTTTTATCCATTCTGATACCCTAAGTCTTTTGGTTGGCGCATTTAATCCATTTACATTCAGTGTTATTATAGAAAGGTATGGGTTTAGAGTCATTGTGATGTCTGTATGTTTTATGCTTGTAGTGATGTCTCTGGTACTTTGTCTCACAGGGTCCCCCTTAGGATCTCTTGGAGGGCTGGTTTAGTGGTGACAAATTCCTTCAGTTTTTGTTTGTTTGGGAAGACCTTTATCTCTCCTTCGATTCTAAATGACAGACTTGCTGGATAAAGGATTCTCGGCTGCATATTTTTTCTGTCTAGCACACTGAAAATCTCGTGCCAATTCTTTCTGGCCTGCCAAGTTTCAAAAGAGAGATCGGTCACGAGTCTTATAGGTCTCCCTTTATATGTGAGGGCACGTTTACCCCTTGCTGCTTTCAGAATTTTCTCTTTATCCTTGTATTTTGCCAGTTTCACTATGATATGTCGTGCAGAAGATCGATTCAAGTTACGTCTGAAGGGAGTTCTCTGTGCCTCTTGGATTTCAATGCCTTTTTCCTTCCCCAGTTCAGGGAAGTTCTCAGCTATTATTTCTTCAAGTACCCCTTCAGCACCTTTCCCTCTCTCTTCCTCCTCTGGGATACCAATAATGCGTATATTATTTCTTTTTAGTGTATCACTTAGTTCTCTAATTTTCCCCTCGTACTCCTGGATTTTTTTATCTCTCTTTTTCTCAGCTTCCTCTTTTTCCATAACTTTATCTTCTAGTTCACCTATTCTCTCCTCTGCCTCTTCAATCCGAGCTGTGGTGGTTTCCATTTTGTTATGCATTTCGTTTAAAGCGTTTTTCAGCTCCTCGTGACTGTTCCTTAGTCCCTTGATCTCTGTAGCAAGAGATTCTCTGCTGTCCGCTATACTGTTTTCAAGCCCAGCGATTAATTTTATGACTATTATTCTAAATTCACTTTCTGTTATATTATTTAAATCCTTTTTGATCAGCTCATTAGCTGTTGTTATTTCCTGGAGATTCTTTTGAGGGGAATTCTTCCGCTTGGTCATTTTGGATAGTCCCTGGCGTGGTGAGGACCTGCAGGGCACTTCCCCTGTGCTGTGGTGTATAACTGGAGTTCGTGGGCGGAGCCGCAGTCAGACCTGATGTCTGCCCCCAGCCCACCGCTGTGTCCACAGTCAGACTGGTGCGTGCCTTCTCTTCCCCTCTCCTATGAGCGGGATTCACTGTGGAGTGGGGTGGCCTGTCTGGGCTACTTGCAGACTGCCAGGCTTGTGATGCTGGGGATCTGGCGTCTTAGCTGGGGTGGGTAGGCAAGGTGCACAGGGGCAAGAGGGGCAGGCTTAGCTTGCTTCTCCTTAGGTGATCCTCTTCAGGAGGGGCCCTGTGGCAGCAGGAGGGAGTCAGATCCGCTGCCGGAGGTTTGGCTCCGCAGAAGCGCAGAGTTGGGTGTTTGCGCGCGGAGCGAGCAAGTTCCCTGGCAGGAACTGGTTCTCTTTGGGATTTTGGCTGGGGGATGGGCGGGGGAGATGGCGCTGGCGAGCGCCTTTGTTCCCCACCAAACTGAGCTCTGTCGTCCGGGGGCTCAGCAGCTCTCCTTCCCTTTGTCCTCCAGCCTTCCCGCTTTCTGAGCAGAGCTGTTAACTTATGACCTCCCAGACGCTAAGTCGCGCTTGCTGTCGGAACACAGTCCGTCAGGCCCCTCCGCTTTTTGCAAGCCAGACTCGGGGGCTCTGCTTGGCCGGCGAGCCGCCCCTCCGCCCCGGCTCCCTCCCGCCAGTCCGTGGAGCGCGCACCGCCTCGCCGCCCTTCCTACCCTCTTCCGTGGGCCTCTCGTCTGCGCTTGGCTCCGGCGACTCCGTTCTGCTAATCCTCTGGTGGTTTTCTGGGTTATTTAGGCAGGTGTAGGTGGAATCTAAGTGATCGGCAGGACGCGCGGTGAGCCCAGCGTCCTCCTACGCCGCCATCTTCCCTCTCTCCCTATTTTCAGTATTTTACAAACACACACATACATTCTTTCACCTATGCCCTCATCTGTCTCCAAGAAAATGTAAAATAACATTTGGATGCAACAGATACATAAAACGTGAAGTTTTTATTATTGAATTAAAGTCATGAATCACGAGATTTTTCTTTTGGGAGTGAAAGAAGTTTTCATTTGTTGAATCTTGAATATGAGAAACTTAGAACTGGAGAATAAATAGAGCTCAATAGGGTTACAGAAGTTATACAAATAATATATTTATTTATAACTTTGGCACCTATGAATTATTTTCACAGTTCTTATCTGATTTGACCCTTACAACATTTCAGTAAAGTTGGCAAAGTAAGTACTAATTGCATTTTGTATGTGGGATATCTGAGACTCAGTGATGTTAGCAAGAGTATCTCCACCTATAGTCATTGCATGCCAGAGCTGGAACTTGAAACCAGGTATCCTCACTCAGGATAAAAATGTAACTTCAAAATAAGATAAATAAGGGATGCCTGGGTGGCTCAGTCGATGGAGCATCCCACTTCGGCTCAGGTCGTGATATCACAGTTCGTGAGTTAGAGCCCTGCGTTGGGCTCTGTGCTGACAGCTCAGAGCCTGGAGTCTGCTTCAGTTTCTGTGTCTCCCTCTCTCTCTGCCCCTCCCCTGCTCATGCTCTGTCTCTCTCTCTCAAAAATAAATAAACATTAAAAAAATAAGATAAATAAATCTTATAAGATAAGATTACAATAAACACATAACATAAACCTATACCATCATGACTATAGGGGATAGTAAAGACACTAGAATGTTTTGGAGCACAACCCTAACTTTATGATGACTTTGTATCAAGTCTCAACCATTGTGACAATTCTATAATGACTCAAAAGTCTTATAATATTATTATAAGACATATGTTAGAATTTTAAAGTGTTATCCATTCTATGAAGTTAATTATTCTTTGGGATTAGTACCATATTACCATAACTGCTATTTCTATTATTACCTCAACTAATACTGTTGTGGTAATAATCATTATACTAATGATAACCGTGATAATAATGGTCTATTGATTTATAGTCCTTACTATACATGCAGGATTGGAGGATTTTAGAAGTTTACTTTTTAGAGAAAAATGGCTAAATTTCAACAATATATTCTCACCAATGGAAAAATATAAACGTGGGGAAAGAAATTATGGTTTTAGGGAATTTTCTTTAGGAACTTCTGCCAGGAAATTTAAATTCAATTGACCTTGTTAATTTTTATACCCTAACCTAGTATTATGATTTATGAAAGAACTTTCTAGACTTTTGAAATTTGACTTCCATTTCCTCCATTACTGAGAAAGAAATTTTTTCTGATCCCTATCAGTATCCCTGTATCATAATTTTTCTACATTCAGACTGTGGCATCAAAAGTTAGAACACTATAGCATTTCCTATAATTTCATGTTAAAATGAGCATTCCTGGTTTGGATTTTTTCTAAGGCTGCCAACAATGTGATAATGCTCACATGGAGAAAGGAATCTTAAATATATAATCACTTGCTAGATTGATTTAAAGACCCTATATTGATCTACTGAGTAATATGATATTTATTTCTGAAAACACCATAATGTATATTATTAAAATCATCTAAAATATATTTACATATAGATATTAACATCTCCTTTGGAACATTTGAATCCCTTTTACATATTTACACAATGCACCAAATAATTTAATAATTGTGGGTTGAGGAAACAATTTTCTTCTTTTCCCCTAAATTATACATAAAAGTGATAAGAAATAGGAAATTAAGACAACTCCATTTCATTCATAATTCACCTTCCTGCGGGCTCATACTATAACTAGTTTATTTTTTGAAGACAAAAGGGGGTTCTTAATGCATATAAAATTAAGTCAAATGATATTTATACTTTAAAGTAACATTTCTATTAATTTTTAAAAGGGTTTCTTATATTTAAATGTACTTACCATAGAAATTATAGAACAAAGGAAATTCTGCTTCAGGACAGTAAACATAGACAAGTCTCCTTCTTTCTGAGGCAATCTGAATTTTAAAAGAATGTCTATTATAAAAGTGTCTGAAGACTCTGAAAAGCCTTTGTTCCATAATGATATTCATTAATGTACAATATGTTGAGCAAAAGGAATAGCTGTCACCTGAGGTAGACTCTATGGTTATCTGAGCTTAGCACAGAAAAACAAACTCAGTGACATGCTGAACATTCAAATTCAAATTCCACTGTATAAGATGTTCTACATTTGTATCCATATATTGAAGTGCTAATTACTTTTTTCTACTGCAGAGCATTTTCCCAGCCTACATTAGTATACATTTAAGTTATTTTTCTTTTTAACTGCGGCAAATCAGAAAAATATAAAAGAATAACTAGCCAAAATGTCTGTGTGGCTACAATGACTTTCTATGCAGTAGAAGGAGGTGGGAAGGGAGTGGAGATCATGTGAAACTCAAGACAGTAAGTATTCTTGATCTGAAATTTTTATATACTTTCATAAGTAATTAAATCAGTTTACATTTTTAAGCAGCTTTATTGAGGCATAATTGATATACTAGAAACTGGGCATATTTATTGTATACAATTTGATGAGTTTGGATGTATGCATGTAACCATGAAACCATCACCACAATTAAGGTATCAGCCAAGGTATCAATCAACCGTATACATTACCTCCTAAAGTCTCCTTGTGTTCCATTGTCATTGTTGTTGTCTGTGGTAAGAACACTTAATGAGATCTACCATACTAATAAATTTTTTAAATGCAATAGGCACTATATACCACAAATATCTAGAACTAATTCATCTTACATAACTGAAACTTTATATCAATTGAAAAACAATTCCTCATTCTCCTCTCCCCACCCATTCCTAGTAACACAATTCTATTCCCAGCTTTTATAACTGTTTTAGGTACCTCAAATAAGTGGAATCATAAAATGTTTGTCTTTCTGTGATTTACTTATTTCACTTGGCATAATGTCCTCCAGGTTCATCCATGTTGTTGCAAAAGAATTTCCTTCTCTGTTAAGACTGAGTAATACTTGATCATATGTATATTTCCCATTTTCTTTATCCATTCATCTATTGATGGATATTATGTTGGTTTAGACTGACAAAAATTTACCACTTTGACTTTGATTTGACAAAATAAGAAATAATGCTACACAGGTAAATCATAGGAAGTGAAAGCAAAACTGAGTCTAGAACCAGATTTTTTGATTCCTAAGTCAAAGTTTGACCTGTTACACAGTGCCTGGTTAACCTGAACATTTTGCTTAATGTGAACATTTGAAATTGCATACCACCTAATTAACTTGCTTGTTTCAACAGGAAAAGATTAAAAGATATATTTTAGTAATAGACTATACAGGAATAAAATTTTATTTTTATGTGTTAACATCAGATTTAGCCAAGTGTATAGCTTTATAAAATAGGTATGGCCCCCAAATTTTGGAGAATTTACATCAATTATATTTTGGATAATTTACATTTATCTTATTTTGTTTGACCAACTGCAAACTTAAGAAATATTTTATTGGGGCGCCTGGGTGGTGCAGTCGGTTAAGCGTCCGACTTCAGCCAGGTCACGATCTCGCGGTCCGGGAGTTCGAGCCCCGCGTCGGGCTCTGGGCTGATGGCTCAGAGCCTGGAGCCTGTTTCCGATTCTGTGTCTCCCTCTCTCTCTCTGCCCCTCCCCCGTTCATGCTCTGTCTCTCTCTGTCCCAAAAATAAATAAAAACGTTGAAAAAAAAATTAAAAAAAAATCATTTTATTTTGAAAGTTAACTTTTACCCTTTATGTAGTGGTTTATTCAGATACTGATTAGGTTACTACATTTATCAAATAAAAATTTGCTTAATAATTTTGTACACCCTTCAAAATTTAAGTTCTTGGCTTAGTACAATAAATAGCTTTTGCCAACCCTAGGCCCCAAATCATTCTGCTAGAATGTATGTCTAATATGAACTGGGGATTTGTCTGTCTGATTCAATGCTGGATTCCAGCCTTAAATTCCTGACTGTCATACAAGAACCTCTCAAGAAGTATTTGTTGAATGAATGAATCATTCACTGTTGCTTTTCCATAGAACTTGTTTTTTTGTTGTTTTTTTTTTAAGTGGCTAATGATGTTGGTAGAGTTTCAGAATATTTCCAAGCACTTCTGAATTGCTTAGAGAGAGAGAAAAAAAATTGGGACTTATGATTGCTGAGGCAAAGGATTCTATACTCATAGGGTGAAATTGTCTCTATGTTTGGAATCCTGAGAGTGTGCGAATAAAAATATGATGTGCAAGCAGTCTAGTTTGACTGATGCTTCACATGAAAAGTCTTACTGATATTGAACTATATTTTTTCTTCTGCAAATATTCATTCAGTTCAAGATGTTAGAGTGTGTTATTTTTTGCTCAGGAAACCATTTTTCTTAGTTTAATTTCATATTATCAAGAATCAAATTTTGAAGAGAAAATTAAACCCTCACACTATTCTTTCTTTGACTTCTTGAATCAGATGGCTACTTCTTTTTTCTTTTAACAGATTAGGATACAAGCCAGTAAATTACTTCACCTTTAGTTTATATGAATAGGGAAAAAAAATCCATCAACCTTTTCTTAATTCATTAAACTTAAGTCATATAAGATAATAGTCACTGCCCTGTTTGTCATTTCATTACTTGTTTTTATTTTTTTCAAGTCTCAAGTCAATTTAGAACATTTGCATGCATATAAAATTGTCATCTTCTGACACAATGAGATTTCACCTGGTAATGATCTAGGCCAAGTCATCAGCATGACAAGGCCCTGAAGACCCTTTGAGAGGCTTTAAAAACCAGTGTGTTTTGTTTGTTTGTTTGTTTGTTTGTTTGTTTTTCAGTAAAAACATTTAACATGGTATCTACCCTCTTAACAAAATCCTAGGTTTAAGGATGTGTGGATAATGTTTAAATCATCCAAACATTAGTGACAATCAGAAAGGAGAAAATTTAAATGGACTGAAAAACCAGTGCATCACTTCAAGAAATGTATTATTACAGCTATAGCTACTGGCCCTACTATTATTTCCCCTCACCTAACTGATAAGGCAACTGAGGCACAGAAAAATAAAGGTAACTTGAAATATTCATTTTGCTAGTAAATGGTCAATGTGGACATTTGAGCCCAGAGACAACTTGAGACAAATTCCAGCCTAACTACCATGCTGTTTTACAAATTAAAACCTAGGTTAGGGCATCTCTTATACTCACGTTGACAGACAAATTGATATTGGAAATCTAGTGACAGTTTTTGAAGCAAAAAGATATGCCTGGACTGCTATTAAGAAAATAATGGTAGATAATAACTAGGTACATAATGGTGGGCGATGATGAAGAGAATATGAGGTTCCTGCAAAGAAAGGTAGGAGGGTTGCACTAAGAATGTGAGCATGAAAAGGAGGGGTTTTGTCATTTGTGAAAGACATTACAGGACATCTCAAGAATAGATGGAGGAAGGAGGAGCCAAAGATGAAACTGTTTTTTTGATAAGCACAACCCAGTTTTTAATATTCTCACAACTTGACTTCAACTTACCTATATAACCTCATTTCTTTCAGGATCCCTATGAGTATCATAGATGTCACCCCATGCTAAGAATTATAATAATGCAGACAATTTCACACTGTGAACATAAAAGGTATTAGGTTTATAATTATTATTCCCCACTTTTTTGAGTGTCTAAGCAATTCTAAAGTTCTTAGAAATATTTGAAACCTTGACCAATTTAGCTATATCTGTATCTCCCAAATCAAATACCAATCAATTGTGATAACTTCATGGTGGTCTATAAATTGCTTACTGTAATACTATAAGGGGATCATTATTTGCATTCCTTTTGAATGGGGGTATATTTGTCCATTAAGTCATCTTTGGGAGTTTTGAATTTAGCATGTGACATAGATGGAATTAAGATTGTCTTGGCATTTATGAACTATGTAGGACAGAAGGAGGTTGTTCCAGGGAGATGAAGGAGGAGTTCAGTCATTAACATGTTTGCCGATTTAAGTTTATAATGAGATAGTGAGGTGGAGATGCCAAAAAAACAAAAACAAAAACAAAAACAAAAACAAAACAAAACAAAACAAAACAAAACAAAATTAAAAAAAACCCACCACTGATCTATAGTTCTTGGAGGAGCTATTGAATTGAAGATGTACATGGGGATAGCATCCATGGAGAGCATACCTGAATTCCTGGGTGCAAGTGAAATTACTGAAGGCAAAATATTGGAGAACAAAAGTGGAAACTTTGGAAACACTATAGACATAGAGGGAATCTCAGCAAAAAAGATGGATCAGCATAAGTGAAAAGAAACAACAGTGAACGGATAGCCAGAAGTTGAAATACAGTGAAAAGGAGGCATCAGTTTCTTTTTAAAAGATGATTTCTTTTTTAGAAAATCCATCTTTTCTAAATTCCAAATTTTTTAATTCTCCACGTAAAGTTCTATCCAGTGTTACCAAGTAAAGCCTCATTGCACAGAAAAGCCACTATGTTAGGTTCTGTGGCCTAGCAGGGTGCACTCTCAGCAGATAGTGGATGACTGAGGGCTCAGTGCTTTCCAATAAGGTAACTCTGGTATTTCAGGGACATTTCTGAGGGGTGCATCCCCAAGTAATTTAGAATAGGAGTTAAAAACAGATTATAGGGATTAGCTGGAGTGTCAGGGATCAGGGAAGATGGAAGGAACATACAATGGACTCAAGCCTAGGAATATTCATTAAGATCCCACCAAACTTGCAAGTTTCTTAATTCTCTTGATGCTCCATCCAGAACTCTGACCTGGAGAGATGGGGAATCTGACTTCACTGTATGCCATCCTCTCCCATTTCTATGAATTTTCTGAACCATAGAGCATCCTATTGGGGAGAGACTGATGTTATTTTACTTTATTGAGGAGGAAATTGAGACATGGGAAGATGAAATCATTTGCTCAAGGGTAAAATGAGTTAAGTGTGCTCAGAGTTCTACACCAATCTGACACTCCACTTTCCAGGTGTTAGTATCACTGACCTCATACAAATACATTCCTCGGTCCTCTATGTGCTATTAAATTAAATGGGAACTTTTCTCTTTGGTAGCCGTCTTCATAGTGGGTAAACATTGTCCTTATGTCTAAAGGAATCTAAGAACCACTGTAGTAAATATCTCCCTGAAGTATCAATAATTTAAAAATTTTAAAGGCTTCCTTTGGTTAATATTTTTTTCTTTCCTACCGTACTATGTGTACATAAAAAAGGAAAGTGTTAAATTGTCCATGCTGCTTAATAACATTCCACAGTGGTTGTCTTAAAAAATATATGAAAGGTGCCTCTCTTACATGTCTTCCTTTATCTGATTAAATGTTTAGAGAACAACTGTTTGAAAAGATGAACTTGCAAAAGACAGTTAAATATGTTCTTGCTTAAAAAATACTGCAATGAGAAGGTTGTTTAAAGATATCTTGGGATTGCATTCTAAAATGACAACTGATGAATAGCTTTGTTTTGCTCTTTTTTTTTTTTTGCCAGAAAGACTGTTCATACATTACTTAGATCTCTCAATGCATTTTTCTCACATCTTAAAGATGGTAAGGTTTTTATATTACTTACCAAATGCAAATTAAACACAAAGGGAAAACAGACTTTTTGATCAAGTCTTCAATTCTTCAAATAAATGTTTCCCACAATGACTGCTACCAGCTATATTATAAATGTTGTCTCTAAAGAGAGTCATTTATTCCAATGAGAATGTTTTTTTTAGGTTATATTATTGTTTTATTTTAGGCATTCCTAAAAAGCATATTCATTATAAAATTGTATTATAAGTATGTAGAGAAAAAGGTAAAACTTCCTGATATTATGAAATTTATTCCACTTTCACCTTTTCTTAACCTACATTTCTCTAAAATTCATCCTTGGCTATATGGGTACATTTTTAGAAATGGCAATAAAGGTAACTATACCAATTATTCCCTTACAAATAAATGTTATTTTCTTTCAACCAATAAGAATAATAGGAGAAAAACTTACATGCAATGCTATTTACTTGTATAATTAAAGCATATACGGAGGATTTGAAACAGGTTAAGTGAATATAATGTCAAAGAAATAACAGTCATTCAATAAACAAAAGTTTTCTGTTCACAGTGAGCTCACAGTCTAATGAAGGAAGTTAGTAACAAACATGTATATTAGTTTCCCTTCTACTGAAAATTTACTCAATGCCATCTATCTTGTTAATGGAAGAACATGATTTCCTGAGCTGTTATCACCTGGATTCAGATTATAGATTCTCCAGTTACTAGCTGTGAGACCTTGAACATGATACTTAATCCCACTTTCCTTTTCTGTAAAATAGTGATCATTGTAATATCTAATGTAGTTATGACAATTTAATAAAATGATGAGGCTAAAGATCCTAGAAGAGTGGTAAGCACACAGTAAGCATGAAATCAATATTAGCTATTAATTACTCGAATCCTCATCCACATCTATGAGGTAAGTGTCATAATCTCTGACAGAGAACTTTAGAGAAGTCAAATCATTCTCTCAAGGTTGTATTCTAGAGAAGGGAAAATAATTCAGCCCCATGTCACTCACCAGGCTCCCAAATCCACTGGTCTTTACACTCGTTTTCAAAGGAATTTTAATATTTAGAAATCTTCCAGTCATTTATCTCACAAGACAGTAATAATATCAAATTATATTGGGTTTTTCCCCCTACTGCAAATGTCATCTTTGTGAATGCTAAAATGTCTTATTCTTCCATTGCTTTTAGCATTAAAAATAACAACAGCAACAACAACAACAATAACAACAAAATGCCATTTTCCCCTGAACTGCTAAGAAAGAGAAGATTTGAAATAACCAATAGGCTTTTTAGAATATTGGCCTGTATTTATTGAAGTATAAGCAATCATCTTCCAGTCTGGAATACAGTGTTGATTTTGTCAGATATTTTTGTTCTATTTTTAATAGATATTTTATTTAATCTTTTCTTAATGTTTATTTATTTTTGAGGGAGGGAGAGAGAGCGGGGGAGGGCAGAGAGAGAGGGTGACAGTGGATCCTAAGCAGGCTCTGCTCCATGCTGACAGCATTGAGTTCAGTGAGAACTGTGAGATCATGACCTGAGCCAAAGTCCAACTCTCAACTGACTGAGCCACCCAGGCACCACTATATTTTATTTATTTATTATCTTTATGTGGATTGTTTTACCTCCTATTGAGTTTTAATGAGATGTAACTATTTTATTTTCTAGCTGTTATAAAGTTTAAAAGTGTTTATTGATATTTAAATTAGTCATAATTACCTGCAATAGATTTCTTTTTAAACAAAACTCATAAAGAATTGAAAAGCATTTTCTAGGCATAAGGTGTGTGTTGTGGGGGTGGCCTGTGGGGGAAAGGAGAATTGCATAGGAGATAAGAAACTAGTTGAAGAGTCCATGATTTTATATACAATTTATCATTAATTCTCCTTGAATGATAGATAATTTTTAAAAAATATTATATAAGCTTTATAGCAACCACCATACAGTGAAGAGAGACCTTTTTTTTTTTTTTTTTTTTGCATTTGGGGAAGTATTATATTTTTTTCCTTCAAAGTGATAGATACTCCTTTTTGAATTTGAATGACTTTGTATGTGGTACCAGGTAGATTGGCACTTAATTTTAATTCATATTGGTTAGTCACTTCTGTAAGTTCTGCTGAAGTTCATAGACATTAAGGCATAAAATGTTTGACAAACTCGAGTTACCTTCCCAAGAAACCAGACCTCTCTGTGTGACACTTAATCATCTGAAATGTCAAGACAAATCAGGCGAAGCAAGAGACTGCAGAGTGGCAGTGGGTCCTTCATCTGAATGTGTTTGAACAACTACCAACATTAGTAGGGGTCACATGTTACTAGAAGTTTGTTTGAAAATTCATACCATTTTATTAACACAAAATCTGTGCTATGCAAAATGTGAAGTTATTTTTAGGATTAGTAATTCAGCATTAAAATACTGCTTTAGCCATTGCTAATTACCTGTCCCTAGTCCAGCACTATGGAGCAGTGTGGGAACTTGGAAGGAAAACTGTGTGATATAGTGAAAATGGCACCAATTTAGAAATTATCTTTGTTCTGGCTTTAGCCTCTAGTGTGGATTAAGGCAACTCATGTCAACTGCCTGACGTTCTTTCTTCATATATAAAATTATGACAGTTAAACCAGATAACTTCTATGTTCCTCTACTGTGACAGAATTCTCAGATCCTAAGGACGCCTGGGTGGCTCAGTTGGTTAAGCGTCCGACTTTGCTCAGGTCATGATCTTGCGGTTGGTGAGTCTGAGCCCCGCCTCAGGCTCTGTATCAACAGCTCAGAGCCTGGAGCCTGCTTCGGATTCTGTGTCTCCCTCTCTCTCTGCCCCTCCCCTGCTCACACTGTCTCTCTCTCTCTCTCTCTCTCAAAAATAAATTTACATTAAAATTAAAAAAAAAGAATTCTCAGATCCTATGACCATGAAAAATCTCCACGTAATAGATGTGTTCTTTCAGAAGTGTGATTCATTGATACCACCAAGTTATTTGAGTTCAAATGTAATAGAGTATATATACTACTAAAATGAAATATATTTATATGAGCTTAATATTTTCTCTATATTAATGTATTTGCTTTAATTACATACATCACATATTTCTTCATGTAACTGTAATACTTGATGTAGAAAATTCAAATAACACAGGAAAAAATATAATCAAGAGTATTAAGATCCCAGAAGTCTCATTTTATATTTAGTTGGCTCTCTTTCTAGATTATCTTTTCTGTTCTGTGTATCTTTTAAACTTTTATATTGCTTATACCATGGTATTATTATTTAGCTTTATATTATGCTTTAATATCTGGTGAGTCAAGACCACTTCACACACATGTCCATTATTTTTGTTCATCATCTTCCTATGTTATTTTTTCTGACAAGTCTCAGAACATTTCATCAGATCCAATCTCCTAATGTTCATAATAGGACTGTCATTAATCCTGTAGTGACTGTGTACCTTAAGTTAATGAAGATAAACAATTTTAGAATGTCCAGTCATTCATCTCTAAGAATAAGGTCTCTCCTATTTTCGAGTCTTTGATGTTTATTTCAATAGACACAAATATCTAGGTCGTATAAATTTGTGTTTGTATTTATTCCTTGACTTTCAGGCTTTTGGTTCCAGGCATATTTGAGACTATTGTTTAAATTATATGATCCAAATAGTTCCTTTTCTAAAGTGATTTATAACCAGCCACGTTAAAGAATCATCTTATAATTTCTGATAACTTTTCTAATAACTTAAATTTCCCATGTAAACAACCAAGACATTTGAAAATATTACTAATGTTATCCTTGTCTTTCGCTGCTTATGTTAACTCTATGAGGACCAGATCCAGGTCTGTTTGTTAACAATATTATCACTTCATCAACAATGCCAGTTACCTGGAAGATGCTCAAAAAGCATCTGTGAATATATTAAGGACTTGGATCTCATGGTACTACTTAGGATTTGAACAAAAGGGGGATCAACCCTTTGTTGTGCCTAATTTCAAGAACGCTTCAAGAGTCCTATGGTTAAGTCAGACTCCATCTTTGGGTCAGCTAATAACACACTCATGTCAAAAAGTTTAAGAATCAAGCACCCATTTCTTCCATGCTCAGAGTCATTAAAAATAAATTTAAAATTTTATCAGATGCAATTTGATATCGTTTAGCACTCCCCCCCTTTTTATCTATTATTATGGTAAATTAGAGTGTTTCTCATTTTTGGCGATCCAAAGCTTACATACTGAAGGGCTTGAAAGTAAGTAGTTATTTAGGATGGAAGAAGAGCTGCAGTGGGAGGGCCCCTCAGGAGTAAAAGATCCCGAATCTAAAGCCTCATCACTTTCCTAGTGAGTCTGCATCTTGTGGAGAATTATTGAGAATTCTAATATTTAACAAACCTTGTATTTCTGAAACGAATCTTACTGCTCATGAGATACTGTTTGTGGGGCCACCGCGTTTGGGTAGAGGCCAGTGGTGTGGATAGTGAAAGAATTCACCTGAGGCAGAACAAGGGAGATTGAAGTTTATTGAATACACAGCAAAGGAGCAGCAGTCAGGACAGCAAAGGAGAGACAGCCAGGAGCAGGTGGGAGGGAGGGGGGTTGCTGTAGGTAGGGGAGGAGGGTGAGGAGGTATGGGAAGGTATGGAATTTTCCGCTTTTGGAGCCTGTGCCTGGAGCCCATTGGTCGGCCAAGGCTTATGGCTATTTCGAGTTGGGTCACCCAATCGGCCTGTTTACATTCAGCCTGGTGGTGGCAGTGAGCCCTTTTACCTTATTCAGGTTTCCACTGTTCAAGCATGTTGCCTAAAAGCGGCCTCTACACTATTCATTAAATATCTTGTTTACTTCTATTTATTATTAAAGCGTTTATAGCTTTTGTATCACTATTCATGTAAAATTGTTTTACAGAATCATTTCTTTATAAGATACATTTGTGAAGTTGTGAAGTTTTTAATTCCATGATAGGTTGGTTTTGTAAAAACAAATAAATTGCTTTTCCTTTCTCTGTATTTTCTATATTCCAGCAGAGCTGAATGTTCTTGCTTAAAGTTATGTCTTTTATATTCTTGAAATTATCAATAACAACCTGTCTAGATCTATTAAGGGATTTTTGTTAATAAGAACAATATCATTTTACTTTGAAAAAAGTCATTAAAGTTTTTTCTCAAATGTTTTTCTTTATTTTTGAGAGAGAGAGAGCAGGGGAGAGGCAGAGAGAGAGAGAGGGACAGGGAAACTGAAGCAGGCTCTGTGTTGTCAGCAGAGAGCCAGGAGTGGAGCTCGAACCCATGAACTGTGAGATCATGACCTGAGCCAAAGTCGGATGTTCAACTGACTGAGCCACCCAGGAGCCCTTTAAAAAAAGTCATGTTTTGGGGGCGCCTGGTTGGCTCAGTCGGTTGAGCGTCTGACTTCGGGTCAGGTCATGACCTCACGGTTCGTGAGTTCCAGCCCCGCGTTGGGCTCTCTGCTGACAGCTCAGAGCCTGGAGCCTGCTTCTCATTCTGTGTCTCCCCCTCTCTCTGCCCCTCCCTGCTCATACTCTGTCTCTCTCTGTTTCTCAATAATAAATAAACGTTAAAAAAAAAAAGTCATGTTTTTAATCTCATCATGCTGATGCAGATAAATCATAAGGATAAAGATGTTTCCAGTAGTCTCAAGTGAGTTTATTTGTGTTCTTCCAAATGGCCTATATTATTGCTATTTCAATATGATTGCTGAGAACAGATTTGGGAGAAATGTACCAACTCTTCTACATATTTATACCCATATCTTCTTCACTTTGCACACTATTCTACTTTTAAGACACTACCCTAATCACATGCAACCTGTCTCATTAGTCAATGCCCTAGACTTCTTCCCAGATTTTAGCTGTAGGTTGTCAGCATGGTGGTCCATCCCAGACAGGATAGCAACAAATGATACTTTATAAGTTTGGCAGGTAGCAAATTATCTGTAGAGTGGAGAAATATTCCTCTTTCATATACTCCTAATGCTTCCATTGCTGATGCTTATGGGGCTTAAAGAGAAGAATTGAGTTTAATTATTAACTTCATATAAAATAGTTTCAATACATCTGAAAAGTCAGGAAACCTAGTATGACCTGATTTTTGTACAGTGGTAAATACATTTTTAAATAGCCTTAATAACTTTCTCTTCCAAATCCAATTGCCTTTTCAGAAGGTGTACTTTTGTATTTAAAGTAATAGTTCTAACATTAGATGCAATATAAAAATAAATACAACAAATACACAATAGAGTGTCCAAAAAGTCTAACATGGGGGAAATTATGTATTTACACTGCAGCATGATGAGTAGTTGAAGTGCATAAATGGATGGAATTAGAGTGGCACAATTCTTGTATGTATTTATTACTAAGTGCATTTTTACTGTCTTTTACCTTGGACCGAATATATGTTTTTTGACAAACTACTCTAATCTTAAAAACTTTCATTACTTAAAAAGACAGACTGTATATAAGCTTCATGCTTTCTGCAGATTTTTAGTGCCTTTATAAATACCATGATCTTTTTTTCTAAAGTTTATTTATTTATTTTAAGAGATTTTGAGAGAGAGAGAGAGAGAGAGAGAGAGAGAACAGGTGAGGGGCAGAGAGAGAGGGAGAGAGAATCCCAAGCAGACTCTGCACTGTCAGTGCACAGCCTGACTTGTGGCTCAATCCCATGAACATCAAATCATGATCTGAGCTGAAACCAAGAGTTGGATGCTTTACTGACTAAGCCACCCAGGCACCCCTAGAAATATTATGATTTTAAATATTAAAATAATCAATCCAGTTGTGATAGGAACTCAGGGTCAGCAGTAATGATGATACCTTTTTAGAATTTTAAATTTAATGAAATAATCATTTTATAATTTAGTTATCAAAATGTGTGTACTTTTGATGGCGATGTATCGTTTTATATAGTTGATGTATTACACCCCAAATATTTTTACTCAATATGTAAAATATTATATCTTTAACGTACCTGTGAAAGTTAATTATAAACATCCTTATCAAATATTTAAGCAATGTAAAAAACAAAGGAAGTAAACTTTACCATTCAAATATCCAAATTCTCATTTTATCTCGTTTATGCTTTAGAATATTATGTTAGGTTTTTAAAAGTAAAGTACGCTTTTAATATGGAAAAAAACCTGCATCCATAATTCAAATATCCATTTTCTTTTGCAAAATACATCAGTATAGCTTTTAAAAATGATAGTTACTTAGGAACTCATTTTAATTAAAGCAATCAAATTATGTTTGCTACCTAAATTAAATGTCCTATAACCACTCTGCCATTTCAATATATAAAAAGCAAAACAGTGCAAGAATGCCAACTGTAAGCTTTATTTTTTGGCTTCTCCCAGGAAGACCATTTCCTTAAGCACATATGAAAATAGTGAAAATTATAAAGAAAGAAGGGTGGGTTATGTGAGTATGAATCTGTTCTAACTTTCTGTGTCTATATAATAGTCACAAATATCATAACCAGAGCTAATTTCTTATCTACAAGATAATGAATAACTCATTTAACTTTTTTAAAATCAATGTGTGCATTCATTATTTCATTATCTCAATGATAGCCAAAGGAGAGCTTGCATAGGAAATTCAACATTATTGACTGATTTTTAAAAATATATGGAAGTTCAGGGGTAGATTACCATTGAAGGTGATATCCTTTGGGGAAAACATAGGAGAAATTGATTCCTAATCTGGGTCCCAAAGAATATATAGCTTTAAAATAGAAGGAAACACAGATTAAGGCATTGTTACCATTTTGCCAAGATGAGGCTCAGGAAGATTAAGTTACCTCCCTAGTTATATCTAGTGTTTAGAAGAGTCAAAAAAAAAAAAAAAAAAAAAAAAACAACTCGGATCCCCATCAGGCTATTTTTTTTCCTTCTATACCATAAGTATAAGATCACAAATCTGAACAAAAGGGACTAAATATTTTATTCAAATCCATGGAGTTTTTTTTTTTTTTTTTTTTGGTAGAGCAGAGTGTATCACTCCTTGCCTGTTACATATTAATGCAATATTCCACATTTTTCACAGTTTGAAAGAAGGACTAAAAGTCTGTCACTTTAGATTGTTTAACAACAGAATTTGCCAAACTGTGGGTGATTTTTGTAAGCCAATTATTATTAATGATTGATGATAGTGTTTATAAGTGTGGTGATATTAAAAATTTATATTTTGGGGCGCCTGGGTGGCGCAGTCGGTTAAGCGTCCGACTTCAGCCAGGTCACGATCTCGCGGTCTGTGAGTTCGAGCCCCGCGTCGGGCTCTGGGCTGATGGCTCAGAGCCTGGAGCCTGTTTCCGATTCTGTGTCTCCCTCTCTCTCTGCCCCTCGCCCATTCATGCTCTGTCTCTCTCTGTCCCAAAAATAAATAAACGTTGAAAAAAAAATTAAAAAAAAAAATTTATATTTTAAAATTTAGTCTTATCTGCATGTGATACCAAGTTAGTGACTAAAGCTGACCCTTTTGTTTTTTGTTTTTTGTTTTTTGTTTTTTTTTTATTTATATATGAAATTTATTGTCAAATTGGTTTCCATACAACACCCAGTGCTCATCCCAAAAGGTGCCCTCCTCAATACCCATCACCCACCCTCTCCTCCCTCCCACCCCCCCATCAACCCTCAGTTTGTTCTCAGTTCTCAACAGTCTCTTATGCTTTGGCTCTCTCCCACTCTAAACTCTTTTTTTTTTTTTTTTCCTTCCCCTCCCCCATGGGTTCCTGTTAAGTTTCTCAGGATCCACATAAGAGTGAAACCATATGGTATCTGTCTTTCTCTGTATGGCTTATTTCACTTAGCATCACACTCTCCAGTTCCATCCACGTTGCTACAAAAGGCCATATTTCATTTTTTCTCATTGCCACGTAGTATTCCATTGTGTATATAAACCACAATTTCTTTATCCATTCATCAGTTGATGGACATTTAGGCTCTTTCCATAATTTGGCTATTGTTGAGAGTGCTGCTATGAACATTGGGGTACAAGTGCCCCTATGCATCAGTACTCCTGTGTCCCTTGGATAAATTCCTAGCAGTGCTATTGCTGGGTCATAGGGTAGGTCTATTTTTAATTTTCTGAGGAACCTCCACACTGCTTTCCAGAGCGGCTGCACCAATTTGCATTCCCACCAACAGTGCAAGAGGGTTCCCGTTTCTCCACATCCTCTCCAGCATCTATAGTCTCCTGATTTGTTCATTTTGGCCACTCTGACTGGCGTGAGGTGATACCTGAGTGTGGTTTTGATTTGTATTTCCCTGAATAGGAGCGATGCTGAACATCTTTTCATGTGCCTGTTGGCCATCCGGATGTCTTCTTTAGAGAAGTGTCTATTCATGTTTTCTGCCCATTTCTTCACTGGGTTATTTGCTTTTCGGGTGTGGAGTTTGGTGAGCTCTTTATAGATTTTGGATACTAGCCCTTTGTCCGATATGTCATTTGCAAATATCTTTTCCCATTCCGTTGGTTGCCTTTTAGTTTTGTTGGTTGTTTCCTTTGCTGTGCAGAAGCTTTTTATCTTCATAAGGTCCCAGTAATTCACTTTTGCTTTTAATTCCCTTGCCTTTGGGGATGTGTCGAGTAAGAGATTGCTACGGCTGAGGTCAGAGAGGTCTTTTCCTGCTTTCTCCTCTAAGGTTTTGATGGTTTCCTGTCTCACATTCAGGTCCTTTATCCATTTTGAGTTTATTTTTGTGAATGGTGTGAGAAAGTGGTCTAGTTTCAACCTTCTGCATGTTGCTGTCCAGTTCTCCCAGCACCATTTGTTAAAGAGACTGTCTTTTTTCCATTGGATGTTCTTTCCTGCTTTGTCAAAGATGAGTTGGCCATACGATTGTGGGTCTAGTTCTGGGGTTTCTATTCTATTCCATTGGTCTATGTGTCTGTTTTTGTGCCAATACCATGCTGTCTTGATGATGACAGCTTTGTAGTAGAGGCTAAAGTCTGGGATTGTGATGCCTCCTGCTTTGGTCTTCTTCTTCAAAATTACTTTGGCTATTCGGGGCCTTTTGTGGTTCCATATGAATTTTAGGATTGCTTGTTCTAGTTTCGAGAAGAATGCTGGTGCAATTTTGATTGGGATTGCATTGAATGTGTAGATAGCTTTGGGTAGTATTGACATTTTGACAATATTTATTCTTCCAATCCATGAGCAGGGAATGTCTTTCCATTTCTTTAAATCTTCTTCAATTACCTTCATAAGCTTTCTATAGTTTTCAGCATACAGATCCTTTACATCTTTGGTTAGATTTATTCCTAGGTATTTTATGCTTCTTGGTGCAATTGTGAATGGGATCCGTTTCTTTATTTGTCTTTCTGTTGCTTCATTGTTAGTGTATAAGAATGCAACTGATTTCTGTACATTGATTTTGTATCCTGCAACTTTGCTGAATTCATGTATCAGTTCTAGCAGACTTTTGGTGGAGTCTATTGGATTTTCCACGTATAATATCATGAAGCTGACCCTTTTGAAGGAAAATTACAATACATCAAATGTGAAAACGTTTTCAGTGCTCAAGTTATTTTTCTCAGGATGTTTATATATTGTCACTGAAGTGTGTGTGTCCAAATAAAATAAAATTATAAGTTAAAATAACATGAAAATATTTAAATTTTTACAAATAACTGTACTCTCTTGCCTTATAAATGTTAATTTTGGTACATTAAGTAGAAGGCAACTAATAACAAAATATTCTTGATTTTTTAAAATTGAGAATATGTACTTGGCAAAGGAGTTTTATGCACTAAGCCCTACATATTTGAAACATTAATTTTAGATGCCTCTATGGCAACATAATGTATTCTTGTAGTCTTCCAAGATGTGCCATAATTTGGAATCTTTCCTAAGAGTCACAAACCAAGAGACATGTCACAAACAAAGTAAAGGATGACCACGGCTGTTTAGAGAATTGCCAACACTAGCACTTTTAATAAACTTCTATTATTTGACATGCATAATTTGAATGTCAAGCAATACTGTAACTAATTTTAGCATGAAATTCTAAATAATTCTAAGTATTGCCAGTTTGCTCCCAGTAGAGACAAGGCAATGTCCTAATTCAACTCTATAAATAAATATGCCAAATATTTTCTAATTTATATCATTAATGGTGGCCAGGCTGTAGATTGGGACCATATACTACTACACCTTTATCATTTAAGAAGCCACTTCATTTCAGATTCCCCCATCACATTAGTTGCTTTTTGATGAAAGAATGGTACTGTTGAGAATCTTTCCTCCCCCTGAATCTTCATTACCAGGTCTTATTTATCCACTAAGAGCAAAAAGCCAAGAATTTATTTCTGTCTATTCCTCAGTGGTGTGCAGTATGGGGATCTGGAAGCATTCCTCTTGAGGTACGTTGTCAAATATATGTCTTCTTGCTTTAGTATGGATAGAAAACAAAAGTTGCTTTCTGAGGGTTAGAGAGACTTTGCCTCTAGGGAGTGTTGTTGCAACAGACTCAGGCTATCACAGTAGTAGTTACAGTAACATCACTAATAAGGAATTAGTAGCATTTTGTAGCCCTTTTGCTACACATTATCTACTGTACCCTGCATTTGGCTCAGGCTATCTCATTTAATCCTTAAGACTACCTGTGGTATAGGTGGAGTTATTCCTATTTTGCAACTGAGCATAATTGAACTTTGAAAAGGCTTAAAAACTTTATGTAAGTCCTATAGTGGAAATGGGAATATAAGACAGATTTCTCTAGGGTAAAAACTACCTGACCATATACAGATCTCAAACTCAATATTTAGTAAGTGTGTTTACCATCAGGAACTCCCTTTGTAGCTAGAAGATATTGTCCAGCAAAAGCAAGAGTGATATTATATATTGCAGGTGTGACAGCTTGGTTCAAGCTGGGATTCAAAACCAGCTCTGCAAAAACTAAGAGGTTGATGATCTTTCCTGGAGTCTATTTGCATAAATCCATATGCATGGAGACTGTTCTAAGGAGAGTCTGAATAAAATGAGAGTTGTTTTGTACATGGAGGTCAAGAGAGTGGTAGAAGACTAGAGTGTGAAACAAATGGCATGAATATCACCTGAAAGCCAGAACTTGACAAATACAATTTCATGATAGGCTTTGTGAAACTCACGATAAGATGAACTTAGGGGCCCAAGTTGACAGAGAAGTACAAACTGCAGGGGGTGGAGTCACTGTTCTTCCACACAGAACCTGACAGGACCTTGGCTCCTGGAACGCTGGGGACTTGGGAATCTAGAAAAGATTCTTTGGGCATTTTCCGAGAGCATTAGTGGGGGAAAGAAAAGAAAAGAAAGAAACAATATTCTTCATGCAGCTTATGTTCTTATTTAGGACTCCCTCTTGAGCACAAAAGGAATTTCATGTTAGAATTACCGGCAAACATTCTAGAAACATGTAAGAATAACTACCAAAGGCTTTGAAGAGAGCCTTGGGTGAGGGTCCATAGGTCAAACAGATGGAAACTAAGAGCCATGCTAATTTGGACACAAATTTTATTGTTGATAAAATTTGAACCCACTGACTTTTGATATCTGGGATGTTGAGACTCCCACACTATTTGTGATCAATATCCTAAGAGACGAGACAACTTGATGTCTAAACAATCCCCAGTTTCATGATTTGTAGAAAGTCTTCTCAACCTAAAACTCCCTCTATGTCTGTCTTTGAGATTTTATCACTTATTTTTCAAAACCCAAGTCTATGTTCCCATTTTCCTGACTGACCTAACTGATCTTCTAACTCTCCCACTTCCCCATCGTACAAAGTGGACACAAAATAAATACTTTTGGAATTGGCAATAACAATATTAAAGAAGCTTTGAAAAGCGACACGCCAGTACAAAAAAATCATGGGGATATCGTATTGCCATCTTGGAAGGGAAAAAGAGAGAGAAAATGGTTAAAGACTGGGGCCTCTGAAATAGATTTTGTTTATTGAGCTATATATATCTTCAGGATGTTACTATTTTCTTATTTTACTATCCAAGAACTTTAGAATCCCTTTATTCCCTATCCCAAGCACATTTTTAAAAATTAAATCAACAATGATTCCTAATAGGAAAAATATGAAAAAAAAGGTTAAATCTCAGTATTATTCTGCATGCAAAAACATGTCTATTTGTGATTTTTTTCTTTTTTTTTACATCTTGCTATTTCAATGACCTCATTTTGCAATTTCCTCTTTGTTAGTATCTCCACATGCACAGTGAGCCTGGAAAGAGATTTTCAACCTCTTCTCTTCCATTTTGAATTCCCAGGGGACAATACTGTGCTGGATTTTAAAAGATGCATGAGTGAAGAAAAATGAGCTCTGTCAGATTTCTCTGCTTTGGACAGAGTCATATATTTTCCCTATATCCATACACCAGACAAAACAGAAGGATAGAATGATTTGTCATTTCCTGTTCTGGAATGTTTAATTTCAGATACCTTTTTCAAGGACTGGAAAAACAGTTACCTTCTGTTTTAAAATTATATTCTGGTAATCAAGCCTATGTAAGGCCTTGGTAAAATGCTAAGATTTGATTTATTTCAAGGAGCACTGCCATTTGAATAGGCTTCCAATTTCTGAACACTCTTATTTATCATAGTGGTTGATTAAAATGGGTCATGATTTCTAACATTGGTTATCCCATTGTAAACACACAACTTTAATATCAAAAGGAGTCGGTGTAGATGGTTCCCTCGATGATTCCTAACTCATACATTATTAGATTTTATTCATTTGGAATCCCAGTTTCAAACCTTTAAGTACTGAGCCCAAATGAAATTTTTATATGAGACTCCTTATTCATCATTAGAACTAAATTGCATGTATAGTTCATACAGGTAGCTCTGGATTTTTCATTACTACAGCATCTCTGCAAAATACTTATTCTAGGTCTAAAAATGATCTTCAAATCATTTATTCATGTCTTCACAACCATAGAAACCACACTAGTAATGTCAGTGGTTAATTGAAATCGTGGATCATGTCTTAGTTTGAAAATGTCTGTGCAGCTTTTGTCTGCAGTAAAACTGTCTACAGTTTTAGATTGGAGAAAAAAATCATAGTATATATTAAGGCTGTTTCACTTATTATTAAAATATGTATATTTGATATTCCATTTCAGTATTTTTTTAGTTTACCTTTATCGTTGCTCTTGTCTTGCTTTGCTTTGCACAGCAATGAAGTCTGAAATACTTTAGGGAAAGAATGAAAGAAAGAAAGAAGAAAAAAAAAGAAAGAAAAAGAAGGAAGGAAGGAAGGAAGGAAGGAAGGAAGGAAGGGAATAAAACCTTCTCAATTCAAGGGATTTTGTATTTTATCTAGTTTGACAGTAAAATATTGGGTATTTTGAGTATCTTCCACATAACTAACACTGTGAAAACTATATATAGCTCTCAAAGAGCTTACTATCTAGTACTTCCCTTAAAAAGTCACTGTCTTCCTGTTTGTATTCTAAGAAGTTTGCCTTTGAGCCTCCTTTATTTTTTTGATCTCCCAAGCATACCTAACTGTGACCAAGCAAAGTTGTTCTCCTTTTTCTGTTAGTCTATTTCTTTGCACCAATAGCAGGCCACACCCATTGTATTCAGAGACACCTGCTTGCAAGTGGGAGTCATGGAAAACATCAGTAAGGGCTCTGTTTGACTCTTTAGGAAGCTATGCTGTCATGTGATATAAACTAGGGAGATAACAATAAAAGAGGTACTTGATAATATTTTTTAATCCATTGATATAGTAAGTAGAACCAGCTAATTTAGCAGCTTTTTCCCCATTGATTTTCTCATCTGTATATTTAGGCCGTTGAAACAAATAATGTATAGATCTGGTCTCCTAGTTTACATACATGAAATTTTTGTTCAATATATCATACAGAACACATACACTAAACTTCATCCATTTCATTCAAATTTTTAAATTTTGGGCATAAAGTTGTTCACAGTTTTCTCATTATTTCCAAATCTCAGTTGTACCAATAGTTACATCACTTTTACTCCTTCTTATTCCTAATCTTTAAAAATTTTTGCTTCTCCTTTATTTTCTTAATCAATCCTGCTAGAAGGTTATTTTATAAATCGTTCAAACATTTTTCTAATGTTTATTTATTCTTGAGTGAAAGAGAGACACAGCCTGAGCAGGGGAGGGGCAGAGAGAGAGGGAGACACAGGATCTGAAGCGGGCTCTAGGCTCTGAGCTGTCAACACAGAGCCCAACCCAGAGCTCAAACCCACGAAGCATGAGATCATAACCTGAGCTGAAGTCTGATGTTTAACCAACTGAGCCACCCAGGCGCCCCTATTTTATAAATTTTTCAAAGACTCAACTCTTGGTGTAATTAAGCCTCACTCTTTTGTTTCTTTGTTTTCCTTATCATTAGTTATATTTTATGTTTACTTTTTGTTTATTTTTATTGTTTGGGGTTTATTTTGTTATATTTTATCATATTTTTAGAACCTTTAATTCATTAGTTTTACTTCTTCTTTCTTATTATGTATTTACCATTAGTAAATACTTTATTAATTATTTAATAGTAACCTTTAGATGTATCCCAAATATTTTTATAGGTAATATTTGATTGTTATTCAGTTCAGATATTTAGAAATATCCATTATGATATCTTCTTTGATCCATGCATTATTAGATGTGTTTTTTGAGTATCTAAATTTCTAAGAATTTTTGGCTGCTTTTTACATTTCCAATTTGATTAGTCTTTCTAATTGCAGTTTATAAGCTATCAACTATTTTGTATCTGTTCAAATGTCCTTTTGTCATCCAGTGTAGTTATGAAAAGACTATTTCATTCTAGAATCAAAAATATTTTCTAAAATTAATAAATCAAGGTACAGATGCAAATATAGCACAGAAGTAAAAGTGAGTGTCATTAATAGAGTAGTTAAAATTCACTTAAAAGGGCAAAGAAACTGCCCTTGTAAGCAATGTGATTAGGTTGATTCATTAAAAATTCCAAAAGGCAGGGATATTTGTACTCAACCTTTTCTATTCTCTTACAAAGAGAACTGCTCTCTAGGGAGATGAAATGTAAATAATTTTAATTAATTATAACCTTGTTCTTAAAGAAGGATCTTCCCTAATGTCTGCCTGCCTGTTCTGCTCTGTATTAAAATATGAAGGAGAGCTTGCCCATTGATATGACCTAAATATACACATATCTAAGTAGGAGGGCGCATTTAAGGGACAGGCCTGTGGGATAGAAGCTTATAGGCCTGTCAAAGAAATCCATGTTAGTTGCCTGTATTGGTCAAAATAAACATAAATAGACAGCCAAGTAGTGTTAGACATCTTCTTTGAGTGGACAAAGTTTTTATAATATAAGCTTATATTTCTTTCTGTATAGATCAATCATAGCATATGATTCATACATTAATGCCATTGATCTGTTTTTATTTTTTTTAGTATTCAAGGACACTCTTTTTAAGTTTATTTTTGAGAGAGAGAGTGCATGCTCAAGGGCACAAGCAGGGGAGGGGCAGAGAGAGAGCACAGAGACTGAGAAATCCAAGCAGGCTCCAAGCTGTCAGTGCAGAGCTCAATGTGAGGGGGTTCAAACTCACAAACCTTGAGATCGTGACCTGTGCCGAAATCAAGAGTCAGATGCTTAACTGACTGATTAACCCATGAACCCCTGTTTGATTAGTCTATTGTAAAGGCTAATTGAAAACTTTATCATATCTCAAACTTTAAAACATATGCTTAAACCTTGACAATATAAAAATCATAATAATTATAAAGTAACACAAATTCGATGGTATAAAAAGGAGAGTTTGAAAGAAAAGTATTTCCTCTTGTCTTCCACAATATAAAGTCAATAGATGTATTATTTAGACAAATCAAGAAAAGTTAGTGAAGGAATAAAAATCTCAAAGTCCTTATGGCAACCACTACAGATTTAAAAAGAAATTATAATGATAAAAGAAATAACAGAATCTAGAATTGAGAGATACAGAGGAGAGGAGAGATAGTGTTTAGTTTCCTGAATTCCTTATTTTTCATAATGCCTAGTTAATGAATAGATACTGTTAGGAGTTGGTAAGTCAAGTGATTGTCATGTATGTGTGTATAAGTTGTAGAGATACTATAATAATTTAACTATACAACAACAATTATACAACCATAAGTATAATATTTAACAAATAATACAAATTTGATTGCCAACAGAACAATTGAAAATAGAAACTTTAGGATAGCGGAGATGACAGACTAGAGTGTGTGTGTGTGTGTGTGTGTGTGTGTGTGTGTGTGTTACCAAACTTTTAATTTTACACCCTTCCAGGTGGTTGAAAATATTTAATTATGGGCATGACTTATAATACTTTATTTAATATCCTATAGTCAATCAAAGAAACACTGTTCAGTTAAATAATTAGCCACATCTATATGTATTGATAAGGAAAGAGAAGTACAATATATTTATGAGTAAAATAAAAATATAATACATATAATTGTATGTATCCTGAGCATTTAAAAATGGTAACGATGCATATGTTTATATTAATCAATGCATGAAAAATATCCAGAAATAAACACATTAAATAATAACAATGACTACTTGTGTAGTGTTTTGTTTTGTATTCCATATATTATTTATATAAATTTTTCACTACTGCAATGCATTGATTATATAATAAAATTTTAATAGTAAAAATAATTGAGATCCTAGATAACTTTGTCGGTAGGATATCCAACTTAACCTCATTAGTCTGGGCCTCTAATTCAGGTTTTAAGGTCTATGGGTACAGAAATTCTCTGTGCCTTGCTCACTGCTCTAATCCCTGCAGCTAGCCCAAGTTAGTCCCTACCCATAATATAAACCCTTTCAATATTTCTGGAATAAATTAATAAATATAAACTGAGTGCTTAATATAATATGCAACATATAGTAGGTATGCAATAGATGAAAGCTCTTTTTGTCAGTCTATATGAGCCACTAAGAATTGATAGATTTTAGTAATTAAAATTAAAAATCATTCAGATAGCAATGTAAGTGAAGCGTGATGGAAAACATGTCTTCTATTATTTTCCTGCCTGTTGATTTTCACTTATCTATTTGGACACATCCCATTTTTTACATTAAAAAGCTATGAAAAAGCTAATGCCAGATTGTTTCAGCTCAAGATTAAAAACCAAACATTCTCATCTGTGCCTTTATGTTTTTCTCAATGGCATATACCTGTCTTTCTTTGTGGTTCATATTTAATCCAGATTTCTCCAAAATGGATAATACATTTCCTAAAGCTTCTTCATTATCATCTTTCATATCAGCAAAGCAGCAGCAAATCTTTGCTTACTTTTAGGTTTCAGAATTCTAATAAACAGAGTAATGCTTCTTTTTTCTAAGTCCTATCTACAATAAAATCCTGTTGAGTACAAGAGTATATAATGGCATTTCCTTCCTCAATTAATTTCATTGTGAATGTGCTAGAACTTGTGTCAATGAAGGCATTCTGAATATCTCCAATAGACAATAAACCTCAGTCATGACCAGAGTGAGGAAGAGGGAAAATATGCACATGGGCTAATTTGATGGCTATGGCTTCGGATGAGTTTCCATTTCCCTTCAGGGTTTGGACTCAAGCTGAAAGCTAAAGTAAAATTCAAGATGCTGGAGACACCCCTCTCTGACTTCACTTTAAGCAATCTGCTGTGTTACTGGCAGAACTGGCCCTTCACAGAATGGCGGTGACCATATTACTAAAACTACAAGGTGAGGCCTGGAAGTCTTTGGGCACAAGAGAACTTGATCGGCTGTCACTGAGCCTTCATCTTATATTAATGAAGGGAAAGTGATCAGTCTATTGCAAAGGACATAGATAATTCTCCCTTCAAACCCAAAGTACAACCTGACAGAGCTTCTGATATTTGGATGACGGTGATGAGAGGAAAACTGGAGGAGTAATGATCTGTCTCAAATGGAAAAATTATGATTAGAAAGGAAAAATTTAACCATTTGCTTTGGTATAAATAAAGTTGTCAATCCAATAATAGACCATTGAATGGCTTGTTTAAATGCAAGAATTTAGTATTGAATTCATGAAATACTATATTGTACTCCTTAGTTTCATAAGCATTAAATATGACAGGAAAAATAACCTCTTGTCTCCATTTTAGAAATGAGGTATAAGTAACATATTATAAATTTGTCCTAGTTCATGGATGTGACAGCTAATAGATGCAAATATTGGCAATTTGCTTAGTAGATTATCATTTACTGTCACTTTTTTAATTAGAATGTGATCTTCCATTGTCTTTAATCTATTTACATCATGGATGACAAATTTCTTTCCCTTAAGCAAAATCTTTATTTATCATAAAGCAATTTCACCAAAACTGTTACATGAAGGAGAAACCATTATAGGAATCATTTAACTTTTGAATTTTCAGACTACTTTGTGTCTTAAAAAAAAGAATAGAAAATATTTTATTTTTAATGACTGGTATTTGCACACTTGCCTCTTCAAGAACGTCCATATTTTTTTCTGTTTATCTTAAAATTATAAAGATATAATTACTTTACCATTAATTTTGTAATCATGCCATGAAAAATCTGAGTAGACTTAGGCTTTGTTTATGTAAACAATGAAAACTTAAATGCAGGTGTAATTAAATATTGCTGGTCAGCTCTGAGGGCAGGAATCATCTACGTGTGTTTAGCACTGGCACGTAACATCTCTTTAGCCCATCAAGGGACTTTTAAAGCAAACAATTCTACTGGTAAGGAGTTATTTGTAGAGGAACTTGGGAATATGGGTGGTGGAGGAGGGAAATGGAAAAAGGAGTCAGATGGTCTGAATTGTCTTTTGGGAGAAAAAAAAATGACATGGTTTTGACTGGATGTGATTTGATATCTATCAGCTTCTGTTGCAAGTATAACAGAAAGCATGTATATAGATGATGTTTAACTAATGAAACTTGTTTAGATTATTTTTGATTGGATTGTCAATTTAATGGTATAATTGGCTGGCACTAATTCCAGAGTAAGATTGTGAGTTCAGTATGGTATTTGTCAAAACTGAGAGCTACTCCATATTAAGTGACATCTTTAAGTCTATTTAAAATAAATAATGAGGGGCGCCTGGGTGGCTCAGTCGGTTAAGCGTCCGACTTTGGCTCAGGTCACGATCTCACGGTCTGTGAGTTCGAGCCCCGCGTTGGGCTCTGTGCTGACTGCTCAGAGCCTGGAGCCTGTTTCGGATTCTGTGTCTCCCTCTCTTTCTGACCCTCCCTCGTTCATGCTCTGTCTCTGTCTCAAAAATAAGTAAACGTTAAAAAAAATTAAAAAATAAATAAATAATGAAATAAATATAACCTCATATAACCTCAATTATGTTAATTCTTCACTTTTATACCTCATGATAAATATGAGGAATATAATAAATATGGGGAATAAAAATGAATTAACACAATTGAGGTTATATTTAATTATTTATTTAAAATAAACATGGGGCGCCTGGGTGGCGCAGTCGGTTAAGCGTCCGACTTCAGCCAGGTCACGATCTCGCGGTCTGTGAGTTCGAGCCCCGCGTCGGGCTCTGGGCTGATGGCTCAGAGCCTGGAGCCTGTTTCCGATTCTGTGTCTCCCTCTCTCTCTGCCCCGCCCCCGCTCATGCTCTGTCTCTCTCTGTCCCAAAAATAAATAAACGTTGAAAAAAAAAAAAATTAAAAAAAAAAAATAAAAAAATAAAAAAAAAATAAAATAAACTTAAAGATGTTGCTTGACATAGTCCAATTTGTAAAAAAAAAAAAAAAAAGTCCTCAATTTTGAACTTACCTTCAGCTCTTTAATTTCCCAAGGTCCTAAAATCCAGGTGTATTATGTGATCATGTATGTATTGTTATTTCAGTGTCTTTAGGAAAGACACTTCCTCACCTCCAAAACGCTCTAGCCTCAACAACTGTGGTTAGTTCTTATGCATACATCATAATAGCTAACATGTATTGGACATATGTGCCAAGAACCATTCTAAGTGCTTTATGTATTTATTATTATTGTTATTATCAGTATTATTATAAGTATTATAATAATAATAATTACTATTATTATTCTTGAGTGCATCCCTGTGAGAGAGGTACTCTTATATTTGCAAGCTTACAGATAAAAACCTGAGATACAGAAAGATGAAGAAACGTGATCAAGGTAGCCCAGCTAAGAAGTGGAAAAGTAGAAAAATTGGGGTCTAAATCCAGTTAGTTTGACTCTAGAAACATTGTCATGAATCTTAAACATGGAGCTTTGATATTTGAAATACCCCTTTAATGTGGTTACTAGACATTATTTATGCACCTCGGTGAATGACAAGGAAGAAGCCTTTGATGATCATACGTTTAACACTGGATGAGAGATGGCTTTGGGGGAAGATATATGACAAGAAACTAAATGCTAAAATTTTAGGAAGCAAAACCCTTACTTCACAATTGTGATTAGAAAAATGTGTAAGAGTTGTCTTGTGCTGTTAGCCATGTGGTCCTGGGTCTGAGAAGTAAGGGGTGGCAGGCTTCCTCTTCAGCTGACTAGTCTAACAGCATTGGTATTAGTCTAAAGGCACAGTAGAGAGAGCCCCCTAGAGGAACCAGACACCTCTGACTACATATCCTTTTTTTCCCTTGGGCCTGACATCTTTTCTTTCATCAAGGTAATTTTACAGTTTGAGAGGGTGATTGCAAGAATATCTTTGTGAAATAATAAAGCAGCTCATTTGTAAATAATAAGGCAGATCATTACTTTGACAATTTCTTTTTTTCTTAAGTAGGCTCCATGCCCAACATGGGGCTTGAACTCACAACTCTGAGATCAAGAGTCTCATGCTCTACTGACTGAGCCAGCCAAATGCTCCAATGTTGACAATTTCTGATAATGCAAGCAGGCAGCTGAAAATGGTAATGACAGTAATTAGATAATGATTATTTTTTTACATTATATAACTGATATGAGCTAATATATGTTGCTCTATATATGAATGAGTGAATGAGTAATGAGAGAGGGAAAGAGAGGGAGCATAATGATGTTTTGATGAGAAATTGGTCATATGTTTACTATCATCTATTATGAGTAAAACTCTATTAGAAATTGAATTTTTGGCAACTGATTTACATAGCTGATTTTATGTTCTTAACTAACTTTCAGTCAATATCAAATTTGAAACCTCAGCAGAATCCAATTCATTTGTTGGTTTTAGGTAAAAAGGAATCTCGTAGAAGATGTAGTGCCTGTTTTAACACATAGCCACTGAAGAGACCCCTTTTTCAATAAAGCCAGTGATTTCTGACTTGAGAATATCCATTAGGTTGGCAGTAGAGATTTATGTAGTGGTGGTGTTAGTTAAATGGCACCTTTCTGGAGATAGTCGTCCTCCTGGAGCTAGACACCATAGGGTTTAACTCATTCCAGAAAGATGTGCAGCATTTTTGGAAGAGAGAGGTAAAAACAGAGAAGAGCTAAAACTTAGGAAATTACACCATTCATAATTGTAAGTTTCAAACTGTAATTCTTGAATGTTTATAGATAGTTTAGGCACAGTACTATCTTCCAACAGTACAGTCTGTCTGCACTACTAGGAAGATCTGAGCAGGACTTTAAGGATCATTTATTTGGTGATCAATTAAGCTGTCTTAAAACCGATTTATATAGAAACTATCAAATAAAATTTAAAATGTAACCCTCTCCTGACCCAAATCTAGGGAGATGTTATCAGATTTCAGAATAACAATCAGTCATTTGTCTCCCTTAAATTTAGTTTCAACCTACCAACAAATGTATTCCCTGTATTTAGCCACAAAGTAGAGGCAATCATGGCCAATAGCTTGAGTTCATACATCTACTAAACAGGTTGTATGAGATGAAAAAAAATAGTATATTTTTCTGTATTTGCCAACTTAAAATTCGTTGCACAAGATTACCGACCTTGCCCACTATGTGTCACTTATAGGATGTTTCTGACTTCTGTCTTCAATAGGTAATTGATTTTTATGGTAATTTACTCTATGAATAATTCTTTTTAAAATATAAATATGACTTTACTTTCCAGAAATTAAACAGACTATATGAGCTATTAAACAAATATACAATGTAGGTATATTTTCTAACCTCATGACTTGTTAGTAAATTAAAATATTAGTTCATATTGATTATCAGACAACTACTTATAATGAACATTGTGAACAAAGGTGGTTTATCATTATTATGTAATGGTGGCTGGGAGGATACTTAAATTACTTTTTCAATTGTAATAATATAGAAACATTTGGCCCCATAAAAAAATCACCTGAAGAGACAGAGTGATAGGGATATATGATAGGTTGAGAAGTTTCAAATTCACTTACTAAAAATACATAAATGAGTGTGTGTTTGTGTGTTTCAAAGTGAGGTGGACTATTGATTCATTTGTTTGAACTGAGAGTTGCACTTGCTTTGACTATACCAACTGTACCCCTAGAGAATATTCTTATGTGGCTATTGCCATTAAGAACAAGTTACTTACTGTCCAGAAGCCTGGATCTTCACATGGACAGTAGTTCAGATCTTGTACATATCTTAGGTTTCCTGTGTGCATTATGAAACTGTAGCTTTCTAATATTTTCCAATTACATTTGTAAATGCCATCCAATTCATGTTTGTGGTTTCTATTCACATCAGTAATTGATAAATGGTTGGTAAAAGTACAACAGTTGGAAAGTCGTGAACTTGTCATCAGTTACAGAGCTCTATTGGTATGATTACTAAGTGTAGGGAGAAGTAAGTGAAGTGGGTCAATATAGGCAGTAGATAAGGTGATTGGAGAATCTATAGGAGTTGGATAACTAAGAGGTTAAGGGAAGATATTGAAGTCAGTAATATGTTAATTGTGTATATACGTTCAATCAACAGCTGTATCTATATCAGTACTATTCAGAGGCTAGGAAATACTGTGTTTTAGCTACCCAGAGATTCTGGTATATATTGCATCATATAGACTTTATTTGGATTGTTGTTTTCAAGTCATTAGAATACCGTAAATCACAGAGTAAAGTTACACCAACTGTCATTCACTCATTAGTGAATGAAAATGCACTTGGGCATCTTGTGTCCCTTGTAGTTGTGGTTTTCACACCTTTGAGTGAGAACAAAATGATTCCAGTTGTGGTGAAAGACAGATTCAACCAGATATTAGTCAGGTCTAGAAGTTCTACATAAATTCTGGAGCTGTGGCTGTCAGACTTCACCAGGCATATCAAACATTGTAACAATGTGGATTTACTGGAACCCTATCTCAAAACAAAAACAAAAACAAAAACAAAAACACCCTGATTCAGTAGTTCTTTTCAGACATGACTCTTGCATTTTAACAAGCAGCTCAGGTAATCTAAGACAGGTGTCCCACAGGAGTGGGAAAGAGAGAGCAAGAGAGAGCATGTGAGAGAGTGAGAGAGAGAGAGGGAGGAAGAGAGAACAAAGAAAGCAAAGAGAGAAATAAAAGAAAAACCTTGGAACACCCACAGTTTAACTGAAAGGCAAAAGTTCTCATTATATTCTCAAAGAGCACATGATACTGGCTTCTACACTTAAATGTCATTTTTCATATTTTTAACATATTTTTACTGACTGATATTTCAAACTTTTAAGGAACGTAACAATAGATCAGAAAAGTTAATGCCAACTGCTTAGGATATCACTTGGCTACACCATTATTTCTTTTAAGTGCAGATAAATGGTGAATAATATTCAATATGAACTTTGTAGTTTAAATGGCAGCATCATGCACTACTATTAAAATTGCAATCAGATTTGGGAAGAAATAAAAGTAATTCCTTTCAATTAGTAATTGCTCATAATTGATGAAAATGAGCTATTGTCTCAACACAGATATGAATATATGCCTTTAAAACTAGTTCTACATATAAAAATGGTACTAAAAATCCATAAATTTAATAAAAATTATAAGCAATTCTTAACTTTGTGACATAATCATATTTAGGATTTTATATGTATACTAACTAATGGCCTATGGAAAACGTTGTTTAGTTTTATTCCCTGGACATCAGAAACCTATAATCCTTTATTATAAGGAAAAGTGAAGGTTCACTTTAAATCCATACCAAGAGGGGCGCCTGGGTGGCTCAGTCGGTTAAGCGTCTGATTTTGGCTCAGGTCACGATCTCGCGGTCCATGAGTTCGAGCCCCGCATCAGGCTCTGTGCTGACTGCTCAGAGCCTGGAGTCTGTTTCGGATTCTGTGTCTCCCTCTCTCTCTGACCCTCCCCCGTTCATGCTCTGTCTCTCTCTGTCTCAAAAATAAATAAACGTTAAAAAAAAAATAAATAAATCCATACCAAGAATCTACACTTAAGAGGGCACTCTATTTTCTATTTGTTAAATAGGAAATGGATGAAAATATTTGTCTGTAGGAAGCCACATTTGTTGGTGGTTATTAACCTCATCTGATCATGTCAGTGAAAACACATGCCTCTTGGTGTGGGAAAAGAACCCTTCAAATCAGCACAAGAGAGAAAAACTTCCTTCTATTTCTATTCCCCATTTTTTTTTTTTACTGATCCTTATGGAATTAAATATATACACTAATTATATCATATATTCTTATATTAAATATAATTTATATTATCATTTATAACATATATATCACAAACAAGGCTCTAATTCATTGTCTTTTTGACTGGTGTTTTTGTTGCTGTTTGCATCAGATGCTCAACAGAGAACAAATTACAATTTCAGTCTGTATCGAGAATTCCAGCAGCCAGAGGCATTTGATTCAGATAAATTGAGCACACATTTGAAAGAAAGTCTTTTATTCTAGACACGGCTGACTTCATTGCTAGCTGTGATGTTCGGCAATAGATCCAGAGGCTGGAAGAGAGGAAATGCTGACCAGTACAAATACATTTCAGTGTGTGAAGCATGCCAGATTATCATAAAGTCTGTTCAGAGCAAGGGGTCCTAGGTTTTAGTAGAGATCCTTATTTTTGTAGAAACGATTATACACGTTACCATGTGTCTCTTCAGACCTGTTACTAAGTTGCTGTTTATACTTTGCCATTATTTTAATCTTATTTTAAATCTGAGCTTTTGAAGAAATTTTGTAGATATCTCATGATAGCGGTGACTACATGTTGAAGGAATGAATCCTTACTTAGTCTGAGGCAGTTTGAGAAATTGAACTAGAAAAACAAAGATTTAGAAGCTGATTTTTAATGATAAAATTTAGTACTTAATTTAGTTCAGAGTTTCTGATAGTTCCAGCAAAATGGAAACTGGTTTGATTTTGCTCTGTTTAAAAAAGAGCACTCAGGATGAGATATTTACCTGGTTCTGAATTTCAAGAATGTATCAACCTGGAATACAGTTGAAAACATATCGTTTTTCAAAAGGGACAGAAACAGTCTTCAGGCTTCTTATGTTAGCCTTCAATGAAAAAGGACAGTGTGAAATTTTATGTTTACTCAGTGAGGATTTTACATTGAAAAGCCACCAGAGGCAAGAAGATCTTTTTGATCTTTGTTTCCCTAGGATTTAGCAAAATACATGGTACATAAGAGGTTCTCAGTAAATGTTGCTTGAATTGACATATCTCAATCTCAATTAAAAATCAAGTTGATGGGGCACCTGGGTGGCTTGGTCGGTTAAGCGTCTGACTTCAGCTCAGGTCATGAGCTCACGGTCCGTGAGTTTGAGCCCCGCGTTGGGCTCTGTGCTGACCGCTCAGAGCCTGGAGCCTGTTTCAGATTCTGTGTCTCCCTCTCTCTCTGCCCCTCCCCTGTTCATGCTCTGTCTCTCTCTGTCTCAAAAATAAATAAACGTTAAAAAAAAATTAAAAAAAAATCAAGTTGGAAATAGATCACTCTTTTTAGTTCTCCAAAGGATAGTATAGCCCTACTAGGAGCTATATGATACCTGAAACCCAGAAGTGATACCATAGGACCATGTCTGGACCACAGTCTTAATGATGTATCCAGAGAAGCTCCTGACCGGGTAAAGCCTGCATATTACTGCTTTTGTTACTTTTCATCTGGTAGAATGGTCTAGAGGCCATAGGTGCATGCATGCCTCTCTGCTTCAGGTAAAGTACTAATGTATGAAATGCACAATCATTGTCTTGATGCAGCCAGAAACCTTAGGACATTGTTTAGGATGTAAAATATTTTAAACTTCGGAGACATTCAAATAAACTTTGAAATATTAATTATTTATAGGACCTTTCATTTTCAAACACTTGTAGCAGTTAACTAGAATTCATTAGAAGCACATTCCTGAATACCACCTGTGGTCTGTAATTTAAATAGATGAAGACCGTTTGGATGACCCACCAACAGGAGGTGAGGTGGAGCTAGCCTCCAAAGGGTGGCTGGGTAATGAGACAGGAAGGCATGCACAAGGGCATTGGCAGTCTCCTCCCTCTATTGGAGTGAGAGAGGGTGGGGTAGCCAAGGCAGTCCCCTTGTCTACCCAAACAGGCAGGAGGAGAATTTGATTTGACTGACTCGCTATTTAAATTGCTCTAAATTGAGCATGTGGACAATGGAAGGGTCTCTAATGTGTTTCCAGTGTGGGCCTGTGCTGGTGATTTGAGTGATCATGATTTAGATGGCAGTGTAGTTGAACGAAAAGGAAGTGAAAAATCTGGAGTTACAAATCACTTCTGTACTATCTCTGCCATCTTTCCTTTATCTCTGCAGGCAGACAGAGCCTCTGGAAAAATGCCTAAATGACCCCTGGATTTGTCCAATGGTGTCTGATGTCTTAACAAAACAAAGTTGTTATTGTTGGGTTCTTTCTGCCCACCCCCCCCCCCAAACCAGGGAATTTGTTTTTCTGCTACTTTTACTGTAGAGATGTCTTTCACCTGGGGTGTGTGTGTGTGTGTGTGTGTGTGTGTGTGCGCGCGCACCTCCAGAAGCTCCTTAGTTTCCTGAGGCTAAACAGAAACCCCACTGCATAGGAATCTTCAGTGTTTGGGGTGAGCCCAAGTGGCTTCAGGGCTATCAGAATGACTGCTTTTCTTTCCCACTGAGGCCCTGAAGCTTGCTTCAAGGATTTTAGTGTTTTCTTTCTATTTGGCTTCTCTAAATGTAAAGTTTGAATGTCAGTTTGAAGCTTATAATCTCACTAAGTATCTGTAGTTTATATCTCTGCACAAAGGGCTTTCATTTGAATAACATCTGGAACTTCCCTTCATCCTCTGGCAGCTTTGTCTTTTGTTCTTTATTGCAGAGCGAGACAGAGGCGATATAGGAAAGTAGGTGAAAGAAGAAGTGAGTCAGTTCTTAGAGTTTGATGACATGATGTCACCCACGTCATGCTACTGTGGAATGTCCCTAAACCCCAGGCCAAAAATGCCTAGCACATGAAGGAACTCAGTAACAACTTGGTAAATACAGGAATGCGTGTGTTATGAATCTTAAAATATTGTACTTTTAATCTAAAAACGTGCATTAAAAACTTCTTTCTACTGGGGCAGCTGGATGGCTCAGTTGGTTAAGTGTCCGACTCTTGGTTTTGTCTCAGGTCACAATCTCATGGTTTCATGGGTTTGAGCCCCATGTCCGGCTTTGTGCTGACTGACAGTGGAGCCTGCTTGGGATTCTCTCTTCCTTTCTCTCTGCCCCTCCCCCACTCATGTTGTCTTTGTCTCTTTCAAAATATAGAAACTTAAAAAAAACCTTATTTCTATCAATATAATGAAAATTAACTTATAACTACTCAAAGTTTTACCTATAAACTATTTAAAAGAGCTATTTGTAAATCTAGATGTTTTTGCTCTATATTTATACAAGAACAAGAAACAAGAACAAGAAACTATTTAAAATTCTTGTTTTGTTTCATTGTGGAATTTTTTTCTTAGTAAAAGAGATGCATAAATTTTGCAAATGTTTTTGGAGTTGTCTTTCATTCGAGTCAGTATGGCCTGGTCATCTATAGAAGTCTAATCTTTTAAAATTACCATCACCTGAGTACAAGCCGGGGTATCCCAAGATGCTCAGGGCAGGGGGGGCGGTGCCCTGGCTGGGCAACATGAAAAGATGCTCAACATCACTAATCATTAGGGGAATAAAAATCAAAGCCACAATGAGCTATTACCTCACACTTGTCAGAATGGCTAAACTAAAAAAGGTAAGAAATAAAAAGTATTGGCGAGAATGTGGAGAAAAGGGGACTCTCGTGCACTGTCAGTGGGAATGTGGATTGGTGCAGCCACTGTAGAAATAGCATGGGAGGTTTCTTAAAAATTAAAAATAGAAATACCATATGGCCGAGTAATTCCACTGCTGGATAGCTGCCCAAAGAAAACAAAAACAATAATTCAGAAAGATAGATGCATTGCTATGTTTATTGCAACATTATTTACAACAGCCAAGATATGGAATGAACCTAAGTGTCCATAGATAGATGAATGGATAAAGAAAGATGTGGTATACACACAGACTCACATATGCACGTGAATACACACAGGAATATTACACAGCCATAAAAAATGAGATCTTGCCATGCACAAGATCTTGTGACAACATGGATACACCCAGAGGGTATTATGATAAGTGAAATAAGTCAGACTGAGAAAGAAAAACACTGTATTATTTCACTCAATTGTGAAATCTAAAAAACAAAACAAATAAGCAAACAAAAAGAATCTATAACTACAGAGATATAATAGACCTATAAATACAGAGAACAAAATGATGGTTGCCAGAGGGAAGGGGGTGGAGGGATGGCTAAAATGAGTGAAGGGGAGTAGGAGATACGGGCTTCCAGTTATGGAAGGAATTAGTCATGGGAACGAAAGGCACAGCATGGGCAATATAGTGAGTGACATTCTAGTAGCGTTATATGCTGACAGATGGTAGCATAATGTATAGAGGAGTTGAATCACTATTTTGTACATTATATTGAAACGAATATAAAATCGTATGTTAACTATACTCAAAATAGTAATAATAATAATAATAATAATAATAATAACAATAAAATTGTTATCATCTGGTTTCAGACATAGTATTTTCTTCTTTCAGGTACACACCCTACTTCTTTGATTGCAGACTTTAGAATCATAAATTTTGCAAAGGGGGGGTGTTTTATTTTGTATGATGATTTGTTTTGTTTCCTTATTTTTCTTTATGTTTCCTGTCCTTGCTCTAGATTTTTGTCTTGTGATTGCTGTGATGAGAATTGTATAAACGGCCTTATAGATAAAATAGTTCTTTTTCTGCCAATAGCAACTTAACTTCATTGGCCTATACAGGTTCCATCGTTTTCCTCCTTCACTTTTATATTTTTGTTGTCACAAATTATCCCTTTTTATGCTATGAGATTGTTACCAAAGTGCATTAGCTATAGTTATTTTAATACTTTTTTCTTTAACCTTTATGCTGTAGAGTTTAACATCCTATTCCATTTTTTTAAATTTTATTTATTTTGAGAGAGAGAGGGAGTGTGCAAGTGCATGCATATAGAAGAGGGGCAGAGAGGGAGAGAGAGAGAGAGAGAGAGAGAGAGAGAGAGAGAGAAAGAGAAAGAGAGAGAGAATCCGAAGCAGACTCTGAACTGCTGGTGCAAAGCCAAACATGGGGCTTGATCTCACTAACTGCGAGATCATTACCTGAGATGAGATCAAGAGCTGGATGCTTAACCCACTGAGCCACCCAGGTGCCCAACACCCTATTCTAAAATACAGTTACAATTTTCTGATTCTAATACCTTACTCAAAAGCTTTGGTAGTTTTGCTTTTTGTTTCTTTGTTTCAGGTAGAAGAGCTCCTTTAAACATTTCTTGTAAGGCAGGTCTAGTGGGTGGTAAACTCAGCTTTTGTCTTTATTTCACCTTTATTTCTGAAGGATAATTTTGCTGGACAAATTATTTTTGACTGGCAAGTTTTATCTCTCAGTACTTTGAATACATAATTCCACTCTCCTGGCCTATAGAGTTTCTACTGAGAACTCTGCTGATAGTCTAATGGGGTTCCTTTGTAGATTACTGGGTGTTTCCCCCCACCCCCGACTCCTTTTAGGATTCTTTCTTAATCATTGACTTTTGATAGCTTAATTATAATATGTCTTGGACACAGTCTTTTTGCATTATTATAGGAAGGGGATCTATTAGTTTCAGAGATTTGTATGTCTGGTTATTTCCCCAGGTGTGAGAAGTTCTCAGCTATTATTTCTTTAAATAACCTCTCTCTTCCCTCCTTCTTCTCTTCTCCTTCTGGTATACCCATTATTCTTGTGTTGGCTTTCCTAATGGAGTCTGATAACCCTCGTAGGGTTTCTTCACTTTTAAAAAATCTTAATACTCTCTTCTCTTCCACCTGAATCATTTCTAGATCCCTATCTAACAGACCTTGTATTGTCCCTTCCATCTGATCTGCTCTATTCCTGTGCTTTCTAATGCATTCTTCATCTCATTATTGGGTTCTTCATCTTCAGAATTTTTGTTTTGTTCTTTTTTAGAATTTCAGTCTCTTTGGCAGAGTACTCCTCTTCATTAATTTTATTCCTCAGTTTATTGAACTGCCTTTCTGAGTTTTCTTGTAGCCCATCAAATTTCCTCAAAACAGCGAGTTTGAATTTTCTCACTTAAATCCCAATCTTCCATGACTTTGAGTTTGGTTGCTGGAGGATTGTCATTTTCTTTTCTTTTTCTGATACTGTATTGCCGTGATTTTTCATGATGTTTGATGAGATGTGCCTTTTTCCATGCATTTGAATAGCAAAGACCTTTCTTATTTAGGTAAACTTTTGCTTACTTTAATTTTAACAGTTCAACAGGTTGGCAATTAGAGGCCTTTCTTCTTCCTTCCAGCAGGTGGCACTATAGCACAAGTTTTTGGTTTCTCTTAACAGAGCTGCCTTGTGGCTATTTGGGAACCTGCACTTCCCACCCCCCGCCCCATCTGCCAGGTTGGGGGTGGGCATTGCTAAGGTCGTGGGGTCTCTGGCATCGTGCAGAGAGGTAAGCGTGTCACAGGTGCTGCCACCACTGCCAGGGTCATCAGGTATCGCAGTCAGTCCCAGTTGCTGAGGTTGACAAGGTCACTGATGTGTCCCCTGCTCCCAGAGCTGGCACTGCCACTGCTATCCTGGTTCCACCACCTCTATTACATCCAATCCACCTACTTTAAGATGTATAGATGTAAGAGTCTCTCAGGCGTCCTGGTGTTCTGTGCAGAGGGTTCTTTGCAGGACTATGGATGTCCTATGGGTTGTAACTTAAAGGGGAGAGACAAAGGGAATGACTCATTCTGTCATGATGCTGATGTCACTCTTAAAAAAGGTAAGGATTTGAGACTACCTAATTAGATGCACTTTTTGAGTAATGAATTTGCAGGTTTATCTCATCTCTCTTGGTCATTCCCCTTTGTCACTAGTGGTATGTTTTTGACAGGTAATGGAAAGGAGGGAGCAATCTGATTACAGATGGAAAAAAAACCCTGAATCCTAAGAAAGTTGCCTTTCTAAATTAATAGGTTCTGAAGTGTTTAGGGAGTATGTGTACTACAGACAATATGACTACTTATGTCTAATAACTTCAGCAGGTCTTAGGGCATTTGGTTTTCAAAGACAATGTACTATTGAGGCTATAAACCATTCCCCCTCATTTATTCCTGTGGCAAAGCAAGAAATTTTTTCATACACTTCCTCACATCCTGTCAGACTTTGACATCCAGGACTCGAGCATTGCAAAGAATAACACAGAAGGTGTTTGGCAACTACTGGAATGTATGCTTTGGTGGGGCAGTACTCTGTCTGAATGTTTGCGTTTCCTCAAACCCCTGCTAAATTCACATACTGATATCCTAATTCCCGAACGTGATGGTAATATTAATAGATGGGGACTTGGGTGGGTGATTAGATCATGAGGGTGGAGCTCTCATGAATGGGGTCAGTGCTTTTATAAAAGAGATCCATCAGGGCTCCCTAGCCCCTTTCTCCATGTGAGAACACAAGAGGTCTGCAACCTTGAAGAGGGCTCTCTCTCAACTGTATTGGTATCCTGAGCTCAGGATTCCAGTCCCCAGCACTGTAACAAATAAATGTATCATTTTATAAGATACCCAGTCTATGCTATTTTGTTATAGCAGCCCAAAGGCACTAAGACAGGTAACACAGAAATTGCCCATGGCAATTGTTAGTTGTACATGTGACCATGACTTTCAGCTCCTTCTTACTTCCATCCAAACCTCACTTGCCACAGGTAGAATCTGTGTCTGGAGCCTCAATTCCTAGGGTCTGTATTCAAGTCCTGACTCTCAACTGTGCACTGAATTTCTCTCACTAAGCGAGACATGCACATAATAAAAATATCTGTTTTGCTTTCTAAAAAGATTTGTTTGAAGCATCAGATGTAATAATACATGCAAAATCCATTTATCATAAGTTGTGTAATTCAATGCAAATACAAGGTAATAATATGATAATAAAAATAAATATACTGAATGTTGTACTGGGAAATGAAAATTAATGTAGCAAGGTTTTTTATTTATCCAAAACAATTTTAAACAAAAAAGGCACCACTATTTTTTAAATGAGAATGCACTTTAATTTTAGCTCTTTTACCCAAATATATTCCTAATAATGGCCTATATTTTTGTAGAGTTATGTTTTTAATAAGTTTTATAATATTAAACAGGATAGAGTCCCTAAATGTAAGAAAACTTCTGACTCTATAAAATTATAAGAAGAGTTCATCATTTCAATTCAATTTCTAATCAAATGACAGACTTTTATTGTCATATGATTAGCAGGTAGTGTGTCAGATATGTCTTTGTAAATGAAATCTAACTACCCAGTAAGAACCGAGGCAACACGTACAAAGAGTTTAATGCAGGTCAGGCTGTGGTAGATAAGAATTTTTAAGCTTACCACATGCCTTAAAAGTCTGAGAAAATTTTGAAACTGAAGATACTGATTGATGACTGTGATAACATTGTAAGTATAGTAACAGTGATAAAGAGCTGAAAAATCAAATTGATTCCCTGGAAGGCAGGGACATATTAAGAAATGTCAAGTTGGTAGGGGTTCTTAGAGGAAACAAGATGCATAATTTTTGAACAGTAGGTTATGAGGACTGTGGCAGTGGGTAATTTTGACAATGCATTTGTGGTGGTTATGCATCAGAACAGGTTAAATCACTTTTACAAAACACTTTTTCCTCCTTATAACCCAACCTTTGAATATTTATATCTTATAGTTTAAAATATTTGGGGAGTTTCATTTAATTTTAAAAATTAGCAAGCTTTGATTATTTCTAATTAATTAAAATAATGTTCAGGGGTTTGTCTACATGCATCAAATAATGAGGCAACTAAAATTCAATAGTAATTAGAGAATTTTAGAGGGATACTGTTGGCTTACATTGTTGTGAAAAAAATGTATAGGCATTGCTAAAAATAGTGTGATTTAAAAGCTATTATACAATCCTAGAGCTGGGGCAGGAAAACTTAAGATGAGCCTGGGGCATCTTGTGTTAACAGAAAATAAGAATACTTTAAAAAGGGGGTGGTATCCAAAAGGCTTACTAGCTAAATGGAAAGAGCTCCTGGTGACCAAAGCTGAAGCAATGAAAGCAACAAGATAAATAACATAAGTAAATACATAAGTGAACAAATAAATAATTTTTTAGATTACGCCCCTGAACTAAAATAAATACCTATGAATCCATACTGACACAGATACATAAGTGGATCAATACATAAATGGAGTCGAAATGATAGCTCTTTCTACCTAAGAATTCCAGTGAATAAATGTAGAAGGAATAAGAGAAATAGAACATCCTCACTAGAACACCAAAGCCGTAATTGCTTTACTCAAGATCCACTGATGGATACTAAGACTGGTGAGTAAAGGTTGAAACAAAAACTGGATATTTGCAGTCTCAGAGTATCTCCCTCCCCAAATGTGTAATTACAAAGGGAAGATAATATCACAGTGAAGAATCCTGACAGACACTACATTAACGAAATGATCAAGGTTAATTTCACTGATAATATACATCAATATGATGTACCCCAATGTGATGCACTGAGAAGGGCACATCACCTCTCTGATATCTTTTCCAATAACATATAAATTCAATCTAATAATAAGGAAACATTAGATAGACCAAAATTATGGGACAGTATGTGGAATAACCGACCATCACGCTTCAAAAGTGTCAAGGTCAAAGAAGACAAGGAGGGGCACCTGGGTGGCTTAGTCGGTTAAGCGTTCTATTCTTGTTTTCAGCTCAGGTCATGATCTAATGGTTTGCAAAACCGAGTTCCTTGTGGGACTACAGGCTGCGTGCCGACAGGGAGGAGCCTACTTGAAATTCTCTCTCTTCCCTCCCCCGCTTGTGCTCATTTTCTCTCTCTCTCTCCCTCTCTCTCTCCCTCTCTCTCTCTCTCTCTCCCTCTCTCTCAAATAAATAAACATGAAAAAAAAATTAGAAAAAGATAGGGAAAAACTGAGGAACTGTCACATATTGGAGGAGACTAAGAACACACATAAGTACATAAAATTCAGGGTTCTGGAATGGATCCTTGAACAGGAAAAAAGTGCTGAGGAAAAAAATTGGAGAAACTTGAATAAGTTCTGTACTTTACTGAATATTATGCACCCAGGTTAATTTCTTAGTTTTCATAAATGGTATATGATTATGTAAGATGTTAACATAAGAGGAAACTGGGTGAAGGATATATGGTAATTATACTATTTTTGCAACTCTTCTATTAAGTCTAAATTTATCTCAACATAAAAAGTTAAAAAATAAAAACTATGATGACAAAACTTACATATGCAATTGTAAGATAATGACTAACACTTACATAGCAACATGTGCTAGGCACTGCTTTAAAAGCTTTACATATATTAACTCAAAATGTTTACAACATTACCTTGTAGCTGTTATTTTAAAGATGAGAAGACTATGAAAAGAGGATACATAAGGTCAGTTAATAGTGGAGCTGGGACCTTAGCCCAGATTTTAACTCTAAAGTAAATATTCTTTGTCCTTTGACAATGTGTTTGGTCTTTAAAAATCATTTAGTGCCAAATAAGTTAGGTAGCTTGAAATAAAAAAAAATAAATAAGGTGTGGTCATATAGGAATGACTCTAGTAGTCCTTTGTCTTATTATAGGTTCTATTTTTAAATTTTAAAGAAAAGGTTTTAATCATCTCAGTCTGTTAAACACATGACATATATATGCTGCATATATATGCAGCCTACTTTTTCAGTAAACATTAGATCATGGGTATTTTCCTTATCTATAAATACTCATCTGCCTCATTTTTAATATGAATGACATTTATTTCTGTGAATGTATTAGACTTCATACAATCAAATATCTGTCTTTGGGCATTCGGTTTTATTTTTTTAGAAACAATACTTCTATGAACATTCTTGTATATACATTCTTGTATCATTTTTATTTATACATGTATGTATTTATTCATCCTTTTTCTCATTCATTAATTCAATTATATTATTTTTCCTGCTATGTATCAGGCACTGTTCTAAGTGCTAGAGATACAGCAGAGAACAAAAGAATGTTTCTCTTGCCCTCAAGGACCTGATACTCATGGAATTGCTGAGTCAATAGTTACATGCATGTTTACATCTTTTTTTTTAATGTTTATTTATTTTTGAGACAGCATGAATGGGGGAGGGGCAGAGAGAGAGGGAGACACAGAATCTGAAGCAGGCTCCAGGTTCCAAGCTGCCAGCACAGAGCCCAACTGTGGGGCTCGAACTCACGGACTGTGAGATCATGACCTGAGCTGAGGTTGGATGCTCAACCGACTGAGCCACCCAGGCACCCCTCTGCATGTTTATATCTTTTGGCCCATTTGTCACATTATTGCCTAAGGAGTTATAGCAATGTGCAAGCCCCCCAGAAATGTTTCAGGATCCAGGTAAACTGATTCCTCAATATTTTCTCTGTCTATTCCTTAGATTGGATAATTTCTGTTTCTCTATCTTCAGGTTCACTTAATCTTTAGGTATCTTCAACCTATTGTTCACTCTATCTAGTGAAATTTTATTTCAGGTATTGCATTGTCCAGTTCCAAAGGTTCATTTTTTGACAGTTCCTGTTTTTTCAGCTGACATATTTGTTATTGCATTAATGCAGAACGTAGTTTTCTTACATCCTTGAACATTGTTGCAATGGCTGTTTGAAATCCTCATTTGCTTATTCCAACACCAGGGTCACTTCAGAATTGGTCTTTATTAGTTGTCTCTTTATTGAGTATGGATCTTGCTTTCTTATTTCTTTTAATGTAATTCATGAATAGCACAGTGTAGAGACTCTAGATTCTGTTATGTTCTTCCAAAGGTGTGTGTATATTCCTCTAGAATCTGCCTCTTTGTAGCTATTGTCCACTGTCTTCAGATTGTTGCGTCTTTTGCCCAGAATTCATAGTTGTTGTATTTGAGACTTCAACAGGAGCTACTTGGCCATGACCAAAAACATAATTCCATGTAAACTGATTCTTGAAAGTATTTCCCAAGTGTATTTTAAAATGCTTTGAGCGCCAGAGTATTATTTTGTAGATGGACCATTACTGGACATATAAATTATTTGGACTTTTTAAAATTTCACTACTTTGTGGCTATGTCCTATAAGTAGATATAATTTTTTTCTTGCTCACTTTTAAACCTATTAATGTGTTTGATTATCCGAAAAGGTTTTCTTTCTCATAAATTAGATCAAAATTAAAAAAAAAAATTACATTGCCTTTGCTAAGAATCGTCTATTCTGTAATTGGTACGAATTCTCTGTAGGAGATAGAACTACTTTTAATGTTAAAAATTAAAAATAAGGCAGAAAACTCAGGAGGGATCAACTGCTATTTATGACTATGTTTCCTAGCACCTAATTTCTATTTCTGGACATCTCAATCCACCCATCCTAGTCTTAAAGTTTTATCCTTACACACTATTTCTAATGAGGCACAGTAGAATATAGATGGTTTCAGATTTATGGCGTGCCCTACATCTGTTCATAGTGATCTTCATGTAAGAAGAATAAATATAACACTTTCTGTGCTACCTGCTAATACATTGTTAACAGTGAGAGATGGGAGGTATTGATTTAGGTTATTTAATAACGACCTACATATTTGGAAATGAGTTGAAATTTTTACACCCATCCATACCCATATTACAAAAAAAAGTCCCCTGCATATGCATATACATAGGACCTTCTATCTATATCTGTATATATATTTTTATCTTGTGTGAATTAAAATCATATTAACACATATATGATCTACCAATACCATAGTATTCAGGTAAATTGTCACAATGTTAGTGGATTCTGAGGATCTTCCCTGAGGAATCTAGCAAGTATTAATGTTTCACTGTGAAATTGTGTTGTACATCTTCCCCTGCCCTCATTTATATTATTTAATTAAATTTTTGTAATCATCCCCCCACATAATTTTTTAATTTTTTTTTAACATTTATTTATTATTGAGAGACAAAGAGACACAGAGCATGAGCAGGGGAGGGGTAGAGAGAGGGGGAGACACAGAATCCGAAGCAGGCTCCAGGCTCTGAGCTGTCAGCACAGAGCTTGATGTGGGGCTCGAACTCACAAACTGCGAGATCATGACCTGAGCTGAAGTCGGTCGCTTAACCAACTGAGCCACCCAGGCGACCCATCTTAGAAAAATAAGCATACTCTCTATTTTGTTATTTTTTTGTAAATACATTATGTCTATCCAGCTCACTTGAAGTACTTTACATAAATGAAACTCAAAGTACTTGTACTAGATACAGTAGATGATTCAGAGTTGAAAAGAATGACTAAGTCATATATTGTCACTACCATATTAGAGCTTAAAGACAAGGGAAACACTAAAATACTAGTTGTATTTTAGTTGTAAAACTAAAATTGTACTAGTTGTATTTTAGTTGTAAAACTAAAATACTTAACATAGTGTTATTAGTCTAGAAATAGATCCTGTTATATATAAGAATTTACTATCTTATATGTACTGTGTTAAATATATGATAAATAGCATTGTAAATCACTAATAGAAAAGTAGGCCATTCAATAAATGGTTAAGGGATAAATATCTAAAGGAAATAAAATTTATAATTTCATCATTATCAGTTCACTAAATATTCAATTAAACACTAGAATATTTTTAAACTGCTGAATGGGAAAGCTAAGGAAACAGAATAAACACAAGGAAGAAATAAACTGTAGGGAAGAAAACATTTTAATTATCTGAAACGTCATTTTCAGCAAACATTAAAAACAATACAAATATTTATTTGCTAAAGGATTCATAAATACTAAAAATATTTTAGCATTCAGCAGATAAATGGACAAAGACAGGAATTGATCGTGACAAAACATGTAATTAATAAATCTATTAAAAACTAATTAACCCTACTTGTATTTAAGGAATTATAAATTGAAATGACATTAAAGATCTATTTCCAATCCCCAAATTAGCAATTAATAAACAATAATACTATCTTCCATATTCTCAGTTGTATTTTGACTGGTAAAAATTTTTTAGAAAGTAATTGGAAGTTTGTGTCAGAAACCATATACATGATAACGTTATTTGTTATTATTTCCTTGACAAAGAATGAATTAATTGGAAAGAATCCAAAATGTGAAAAAAATACACCTACATGGGGATGTTTGTTTCAATATTTTTTAAGACAGAGTATTTCACACTTCCTAGAGGCTCATCAATGGAAAAATACTTAGGTAAATTATGGTACATCCACACAGACACTTAGACTGGCATTACAATAATGGTCACTCAAAACCTATAAGGTCATAGCAATATGTTTATTATATACTATTAAATTAAAGATTAGCATATAAAATTATAAAAACATTTTGAGTATAGCTATAAGCTAAAAGAAGCTATAGCTAAAAGAAGGACACTTACAAAAAGAAAATGAAAGTAAATACTTCATTATTGTAAGAGTATGTGCATTATGAAAGAAACACCATGAATAATTTTTGTCCTCCTTCGTCTAGTCCTCAAATTTGCTATTATATGAATATTACTTTTTTAAACGCAAAAACAAATGTTAAGGTATAAAAAGAAAAAAAGAAAAAAATGTGTATCTTTAATACTAGAGATACCCTACTGTGAATTCTACATGTTTAATAGTTTCATCATTTTACTAATCACTATTTTTCTTATAAAGACGAGTTTTCAACAGGTGGCAAGTACAAGAATCTCTCTGGTTCTCAAGATTTCTATAGCTCTTAAATTATAAACTGAGTCTTTAAACTGTATATAAAGCAAAATACTTTAAAAGCAAAAATTTTTAACAATACACTTTACCAATACAATCTAAAATATGGATGAGTGTAAAAATCAAAATGATGGATGAAATACCTCAGTTGTATCACCTTGGTGTTTCAACTGAGGAAATTCCTGGGGAAAAAAGTAGCCTCCTGACTCCATGGGAAATATATGTGCATGACCATAGACCACCGAAACCAATAAAAATAACCATCAACCCACCACATGCCTTTGCAATGACACCACATTATGATTCCTCTTATACTACAGACTAGATATAGGAGAATTCAAGAAGAAAATTGATTTTAAAAAATATGGCTCTTTTATCTGATTAGATTTTATAGTTTGTCAGCGGCAAAATATTTCTACACTTCCTTATCATCAGAATCAGTCTTGAGATTTTCAGCTTTCAGCATGTAAATCAAAATTCATTGTTATCATTAATTTTTTTAAGGCATAGCTTTTTCATCTCATTTGAGACAAAGTGCGTTAATCCTTAAATTACAGTTTTGGGGAACAGGTTGTAGACACCATTTACAGTAGAGATATGTACCTTTCTTATTCTTAGGATTTGATCACATATAAGAAACTTTAATTGGGTTGAGGGCAGACCTCCAGTTTCGTTCTTGGATCGTAATGGCTCTGGAATCTTAAATAGTTCAGAATTCAGATTTCAGACATCTGTTATCAATTTTGTCTCCTTTGATTTCTTGCACTGTTATCACTAAACACTTGATGTAAAGACAAAATCTTGTTGAACTTATGAACTTAACATTTTTAGCATAGTGATTATAATCAAGAATATTTGATAAATTTTGTCTGAAGCATCAAATAAATATTTTTTTTTTAATTTTTTTTTTCAACGTTTATTTATTTTTGGGACAGAGAGAGACAGAGCATGAACAGGGGAGGGGCAGAGAGAGAGGGAGACACAGAATCGGAAACAGGCTCCAGGCTCTGAGCCATCAGCCCAGAGCCCGACGCGGGGCTCGAACTCACAGACCGTGAGATCGTGACCTGGCTGAAGTCGGACGCTCAACCGACTGCGCCACCCAGGCGCCCCTCAAATAAATATTTTATATTTAGAGGGGAAGAAGTCTTGAAACCTGTCCTCCAATTGCACTCCATCTCACTAAAATTGAAAACTTTAACTTGCTTTAGGGGAACAGCTAATTAGAGGTAGAGTTCTGACAGAAAGCCTATCTCTCAACTCCTGTTCGGTACTCTATCCAATACATTATGTTGCTACTGAGGATAACTTTAATTCGGATGTTCTTTAGTTAGTATTAAAATACAATCATTTCCTAAATATACTAGTGAAAAATAGTTTTTGCTTTCTAAATATAACCAGCTCTGAAAGGGATTGTTCCAAGTTTTATCGTTATTTTAATAACTGGTTTTTAAAATTACCAATCTGTATTTTAAAAATTTTACTCAGAAGATTCAAAACAACAAACATGACATAAAAAAACAAAAACAGGGGCGCCTGGGTGGCGCAGTCGGTTAAGCGTCCGATTTCAGCCAGGTCACGATCTCGCGGTCCGTGAGTTCGAGCCCCGCGTCAGGCTCTGGGCTGATGGCTCAGAGCCTGGAGCCTGTTTCCGATTCTGTGTCTCCCTCTCTCTCTGCCCCTCCCCCGTTCATGCTCTGTCTCTCTTTGTCCCAAAAATAAATAAATGTTGAAAAAAAATTAAAAAAAAAAATGAAAACAAAAAGCCACTTTCACCAACACCACCATTGCCAAAATATGTATTATTGTATTTAAAAAAATGTTTATTTACTTATTTTGAGAGAGACAGAAACAGCGAGCAAGCAGGGGAGGGGTAGAAAGAGAGGGAGACAGAGAATCCCCAGCAGGTTCCATGATGTCAGCACAGAGCCCAGCTCATGGCTGGAACCCACGAACCGTGAGATCATGACCTGAGTTGAAATCAAGAGTCAGACACTTAGCCGACAGAGCCACCCAGGCACCCCCATATAAGGGTTATTTTTAAAGAAATAATTTATGAACTTCAGTTAGAACTTTCTAAGTGACCTTTTGCTAATATTCTAACTATATCTCACTTGAAATAATGCAGATGTTTAGCGTAATAGAAAATGCATATTGCAAGTGACAGTGAAATGCATTGGCATATATGATCCACAAACATAAGGCAAGGAATAACATTTTTTGTGAATCACAATACCCTCTTTATTGTATTCCCAAAACTCTCAATTAAAAGCATATCTAGACCTTTCAGTCCAATAATAATTGATTTAATAATAGATATCCTAAAGCAAAATAAGATACTGAAGTGCTTCTGAACACCAGAGATAAACTAAATAGTATTGAAAATATTTTTATACTATGCTCATTTCAATATATGTGAATATTTTGAATGCATAATGAATGTATATTATTATATTATGACATTTTATTAATATGGATATTTGAGTCCTCAAAAATTCTATCTAAAATAATAGATTGGAGAACATTTATCATGAAGTGTTTTTTTTTCCCCTCCATTATATACCTACATGATTTTTTTTTTAGATGCTGAAGGGCATTAAGATTTTTAGTATTTCAACTCAACAGCATCCCAATAAAAATCAAGGCTCAAAGGTCTTCCTTTTGTTACCTTTTTTGTCATTTTCATATGGACTATTCACAGGTCACCATTTATAAGACATGTACAAAGACAGGCTTATCATGATTTAGTTGTTAATTAACTGTTTTGGCTGGAAACTTTCAGTTGTTAGGATAGAATACTACATTTCAACCCGGCTATAGAAATTTTTTGTTTGTATTCACTATTTGCATGCAGAATGATTTTGAAACTAAAATTGAAGGCTTCTAATTTTATGCAGAATGACAGCTATGTATTTCCATAAATGTAGGAGCATTTTGATATGAAACTGTTATTTCTCATCTGAAGTCATAATTGTTCAGTCTGAAAGTAGGTCATGGGAATGAATAATAATAATAATTTGCCTTTTTGAGATCATGGCAATAATAAGCATAATTTTCGGAGCTGCATATAAGCAAAAGGAGCTTTGCCTGTAGGCAGCATGACATGATGGTTATGAGGGGAGGAGGATTGTGAATCGCTGACAGGTGGATTACCCATCTTTGCAGCCATCTTGTTTCTCTGCCCTTTCTTTCTGCATAACTGTAGCCTCTAGCCAGCTCCCTGCCATTGCTTTACTGGAGACTGTGACAAAGAGAGCAAAATAGAGGTCAGTGTAGGAATCCCAAGGGGTTAATACGTTATATTATAAAGCTCGGTGGCACGACTATTTAGTTGTGACATGTCGTTTTTAAAGCAATCTGTTTCCTTTTAGAAGAATCCATTTCTCTGGGTTGTCAAGAAGTAAAAAGGTTTTTTGTTGTTGTTAAATGATGTTTTAAAATCCCGTCCAATTTATGTTAAAGAAGGTAGCTAGGATGGTTGAGACTGAAAGACAGTGATACGTGAAGAGGAATAAAAGAACACAGCAAACATAAGGTCTGGCAACAACCATGATGGTTGTTCAGCTGCCAACAGCAGTAATAAGAACTAGTTGTACTGGGTGAGAAAGCTGTTTAATTCAGATGCATCCAATAAAATACACATCCTTCCAAAGAGATATGGTGTATAAATTTATACTGTAAAGGAACCATCTCCAGTTCCAATGCTGAATGACTCGCAAAAAAACACTTAAATTCTTTAAGCTCATAGACATGGGAAAGAATGTGTCAAATTGTGGAAGTCAGTAGAGGTTTTGCCTGAAATAAAGGGCTTTGTGTATGTGTGTGTGTGTGTGTGTGTGTGTGTGTGTGTGTGCGCGCGCGCGCGCGCGCGCGCGCGTGCACGCATGTGTGTTTGCTTAGGTAAAATCACATGAGTTCATTTGGGCTCTGTAGCATATTCTGGTGATCCAGTAATCATTTTCAGTTACCCCACTTAGCTGTATGGTGTAGGTATCTGCAATCAAAAGCTGTTCTATTTAAGACTATACATGTACTAACCTGGACTGGAAAAGGAAATTCCCTTATAAAAGTGATGGTGTTATCTTTTGCACAGGGGACTGTCTCTCATGTGTTCGGACCATAATACTAACACTCATTTCAAAGACCTACCCCTCAGTTGTTTTTCAGATAATGGTGAGAGTTTTGTTCAGAACCACCCACACACGTTTGTCTAATTCCTGGGTGATCAACAGAAGGCATTTCTGAAAAGGCTGCCTGGATTGGAGATAAAGCCTATGCCTTTGGTACAGACATTCTTCTCAGCGCAAAATCTAACTGGCCTTTTTGGATATTGCATTAGTATCATGCACAAAATGTTCACCTGCCTTACTCTTGAACCCTTTTTCCTGACCCTAAACGAATGCTTTTTGGAGATATAAATGTGTGAAAGGTAGTCATTTATATAAACCTGGAGAAATACAAGGAGATAGCATTGGAAGAAAATTGTTATTGCACTCTGATCTTGAAGGAAAATTGATTTATTATTATGAAATAACAAAGTACTCTTAAGGCTAAAACCTTCTTGCCCTCCCTCAACCTGACAAAAAGGTTTACTTCCAAGTTATAAACCCGTCCAAAGCATGGCCTCTAATGGGAAATCTGAGAGCTCCTTCACACATGGCAATAGAAGCCACTCTGCTAATAAAAGCCTTCATTAAAATATGGTCAGAAATCTGTGTGCTATGGCAGTTTTCGGCTACAAATTAAAAAAGAATTGGTTGCGCCTGTAATGAGAGTTCAATGACATGATCTTGGAAAAAACTAGAAGGAAATTAAATATTGAATCTTTCATCATTCAGTGTCCATCTTGAAGGGAATAATGTATGGACTGGAGAGGAGAATAGTGAGGATTAACAGACATGGCCTGCCCTCTGTTTATTTTTTACGGCTAAGTAGCTGTTTTGCAACCAACCGTTTCTCCCTCCATGTTTAGTTCTGCGATGAAATAGGATGATGCACGGCCACTTGTTCCACACAACACAGAGATGTTGGGAAGGTTGACAGGTAAAGCCAACAAAGAACTGTGAACTCTCTGGACACATTAGTAATATTGTACGCTGCTCATTCTCTGAACTATTGATCAGGTGCAATGGCCTAAATAATGGAAGCAGCAAATACATACCTTGATCTCTCAGTCCCCAGCTGGGAGCATTGCGGGCTAATAACAATACCTCCCTAGATTCTCTTTAACTTGATGTGGTATTTTGTTGGATTTTCAAGTTATCTGAATAATCAGAAAATCATTTCAGATATTTATAGAGCAAAGGGTTTTCAAATCCCTTCAGAGTATTTCATTTGATCAAAGCCCAACCCTAAAATAGTTTCTCTTTCTCAGGTGTTCTATGCCCTTTGCCCAGCACATCCTTCTTCCCCTGTATACCTAGCTTGACCTTTATTTTTGCCTCTAAAATTTCCAAATCCAATTTTGCCTGGCTGAAATGTCCACAAACCTTGAACAGTGAGGATGATTTACTTCTGGCCAGTGTCCAGGGCCATTTGTCAACCTCCCCAACACAGTCTCAGAACTTACCAGGACAGTGGGTGTGAGTGGCCCCCACAGAGGGTCCTGGGGACTCCTCAAATCCAACACATTCAGATTTAGAAAGGTTGAGTTTTTCTAATACCTCACGCTCAAATGAAACCTGATTATACTATCCCTAAATAAACTCTCCAGCTCTGTCCTAATCAAGTCACAATAATGCCCATCATGCAGAAAAGACAAAATTGCTTCTAGCACACTGCCTCACACCTTGCAGTGAGTAATAAATACTTGATGAATGAATATGCAGTAAAGTGCACTAAATGGCAGAATGCATATTCTACGGCCAAGGTCAAAGCAATTACTTTTTTGGAAGCAGGCTTCGAGGGGAAGTAACAGTTACTTAAATCACTGTTCTACTTAAATACATAAATGAAATGGTTTTATTTATCATGGAAGCTTTATATTTGAGAGAAGTCATCCATTTTTAGTTTATTAGTATTTATCTCTTTTAATTATATTCTGCATCAAGACAATATTTAAATAAATATTTTTGCAATTCCACAATTTTTATGTATATTCACATTAGTTTCCTTTTCCTGTTGGGCCTGACTCTCTATGTCATATCCTCCAATAGTTCCTTCATCTCTGTTCTCTGCTTTCATTTTATGCAGCTTTTTTCCCCAGACATGTTGTATCCTTTCAAAATGTGGGTTGGTAAGATGAAAGGTGGGAGGAACAAAATATTATTGAGTTTTTCCTATACATATTTGGTGTACCTCATTTTCTTTGAACCTTCAGAATAGCACTGTTGGGTAAACATTAGCTGCCCCAGCTTACAGATGTGAAAAATAAGTATCAACAAGTGTTATAACTTCCCACAGATTAATAAGTGTCAGCAACAGGAAAAGACAAAGCAAGCAAAAAAAATGACAGTTAAGAAATGAAAAATAAGAGATAATATTAAAGTAGTCTATTTAGCACTACAAATTGGGACATTTGCTATGATTTCCAATTGCTGGAAACTTGAAGGTTTCCTCCCTAGCTCTGTATCCCAGTTATGTTTCAGGAGCCACAGGGCAGGAAAACAGGAGGCAACACAGGAAGGTGACTGCACCAGTAAAGGGAAAGAAGAAGTGAAGCGTGCCTATAATGTACAGCCATAACCCCCCAGATAGGTTTTACAATGACTCAAGATATGTTGTCCTTGATAGCCATCATGGTAGGTGGTGATATTATACTGTCTTGGAGATTTGGTGAAGCTTTGTTTTTGTTTTTGCTTTTGTTTTTATTTAATTTAAAAAAATTTTTAATGTTTATTTATTTTTGAGAGAGAGAGAAAGAGTGAGAGACAGAGGGGATGAGTGGCTGGGGGGGGGGGGGTGGCAAAGAGACAGAGAGAGAGGATCTGAAGCAGGCTCCATCCTGACAGCACCAAGCCCAACGCAGGGCTCAAATTCAACGAACCAGGAGATCGTGACCTGAGCCACTCAGGCACTTAACTGACTGAGCCACCCAGGTGCCCCTGGTTTTCAATATCTGAGGTTAATCTGTAGTATAGCTGTGTATTTCCTGGGTTCCTCCCTCTTGCATACCTGCTAGTTACATTAATTTTTGACCCATCGTGAGAATCAGACAGGAAATAGGTATCTGAGAAATCAGATCCAGAAATCCAAAAGCCCTTTGTCTCTCCACCTAGATGTCTCTTATACTTCAAACACAGCATGCTCCAAACTGAATATATTCTGACCTTTGGCTATTCATCTTTCATTTTTAACTTTTTAAATGAGTGTTACCCCATCTACACAGTCACCCAAGCTGGTAACCTGGGTGTAAGCCTTTAGAGACATAGTAGTTAAGAATGCAGCTTTTTTAGTAGGTGGTTTCTAAGGTCAATGGTTGGAGTTTGGAATTTGGCTCTCATGCTAACAGTGTAACTTTGAAAGAGTGACTTACTTCTTTAAATCTCATTTTTTTCATAAATAAAATGGATGTAACAATCACACCTTCTTCTTATTTTTATTGTTCAGGTCACATGATATAATCTAAGTAAAGTGCTTAACACAGTGACAGGCATCTATTAAGACCCAGAAAAAATTAATTATGGTTATGACCATTTTGATTAATGATGATCTTTGACTTTTTCCTCAACCTACCCTTCAGGAAAAAGTCACCAAATCCTGCACATTCTAAGTACTTCAGATCTTCACTTCTTTTTTTAATCCTTTTTTTTTAATGTTTACTATATTTGAGAGAAAGAGACAGAGAACAAATAGGGAAGGGGCAGAGAGAGAGAGGGAGACACAGAATCCAAAGCAGGCTCCAGGCTCCAAGGTGTCAGCACAGAGCCCGATGCAGGGCTCGAACTCACAGACCGTGAGATCATGACCTGAGCTGTAGTCAGCCGCCCAACTGACTGAGCCACCCAGGCGCCCCCAGATCTTCACTTTATGTCTATCACTTTACCTCAAGCTCTAATTATTTTTTGCATAATCATTATTGTAAGGGCTCCTCCCATGTGTCTTTATTTCTTGCTTAACCTACCACCATTCGTCCTTCATGCTGCCCCAGAAGCATAAATATAATTTTGTTTTCCTCTGCTTAGAATTCTGAAGTAGCTTGCCTAGTGTTTATAAATCCCAAACTCCTTTTTATGTCATAGCAAGTCTTGCATGATATGGACCCTGAATATTTATCTAACCACATCTTTGGCCTCCTGCCACTCACACCCTTTACTCCCGTTTATGCAAAATGTGAATGAGAAGGAACCAAAGTCATTTCACTTCTTCACGTCTTCACTTGTACCCTTACTTCTGCCCGAAATGTCCTGCCAATTTATCCAACTTTCAAATTCCTACTCACTAAATTCCCATAAAGCACCTCCACTTCTTCCTTCCTTCCATTCCCAATCCCTGAAAGGAAGCTGGTTGCTTTCTCTTGTAGGACATGCTATATTTAGTATAGATTTCCACTACAACACTCTCACAGGGTGGTGCAATAGTAACCATTCAACAACAACAATAATAACAATTATACAGCTAGTCTGGTCCTACTGGACGTCAATATCTAGCACACCACTTACCGGAAACCTGAGTGGAAGCCTTGGGTCGGAACTAATGGAGGATACTGGCTTACCAAGAGGAAAAAGGAAGGCATTCAAACTAGTTAGCTTTCAAGTGTAATTCATTTCCAGAGACTCAAGTTTATAGGGATGGAAAAGTCTTCTGTCTCCTGCAAGTTTTGGGGGTCAGAGGAGGAGTCCCTAACTCATTCATTGTCCTGGAAGGTTATATATATTGATTCTCATTCTTCTTTGATGTTCATTAAAGATACAGTCTCATAGATACTTCAGAGTCATATAGTATATTAGCTTGCCATTGTTGCCATTCAAATTACCACAGATTTACTAGCTTAAAATAATTCACATTTATTATCTTAAATTTAAGTCTGACGAGGGTCTCACTGGGCTAAAATCAGGTGCCAGGAGGATTGCATTCCTTCCTGCAGTCTCTAGGGTAAAATCTGTTTCCTTGTTTTTTTTCAGGTTGTTGACAGAGTTCAGTTTCTTGCAGTTGTAGGGCTGGTGTTTAGTTTCTCAGTTGGACATCAGCTGAATGCCATCCCTAGCTTCTAGAATCTCTCACTTTGAGTCACTCCTGCTTATGCTTTCCTGTTGTATCTCTCTGACCAAGGTCTTTTAAATAACTATATGTGGGTGCCTGGGTGGCCCAGCCAGTTAAGCATCCAACTTCAGCTCAGGTCATAATCTCCCAGTTCACGAGTTCGAGCCCCATGTCAGGCTCTGTACAGACAGCTGAGTCTAGAGCCTGCTTCGGATTCAGTCTCTCTCTCTCTCTCTCTCTCTCTCTCTCTCTCTCTGCCCTCCCCAGCTCATGTTCTGTCTTTTTCTCTCTCTCAAAAATAAATAAACATTAAAAGCATTTTTTAAATGAAGAACTAATAAGATTAGACTGAGCCCATCTCGTTGTCACACCTGTGAAGTTCCTTTTGCCATGCCGGTAACATATTCACGGGTTCTTGGGATTTGGGCATGGTCCACTTTGGGGGAGCTGTTTGGCCCACTATATATAGAACCCAATAATTACTGTCAGGCTGATCCTTCTGAAAGCTAGGAGGCTTCTGATATGAATAAAATCTCCCTGGTTCTGAGAAATAGGATAATTGAGTCCTCTGAACATCTTGTTGTGAGGTATCTGAAAGAACCAGAGGTAGACTTCCATCTCTAGTGTAGCAAGGTTTTGGGATCGCCTGAGTAAGTTTCTCATGCCCTGGGAAGGCCTTTTACTTCCCTAGTATTTAGGATTGTATTTGGCATGTGTTAGTTAGGTTTACAAAATGCAGGCCTGTGGGACAAAGTTGGTATGTCTCTATTAGGCATTCTCTGACATTACCTCTACTTTTTCATTCTCCTTTCCATTCCAGTCTTTGGTTTCAGTTCCCAACCACTCAGTGCACATTGCATTCTTCATTATAAGGTGCTACTCGGCCCTAAAATCTCCAGCTCTCTCAATCCAGCCTTCTGATCTAACGTAATTTTCAATCCCTCTTCTCACCTAGCCACCCTCTCCCTCAGCTAGAGACTGTGACTCTCAATTCCCATTTCACCCAAATAAATACTTCCTTCCCTGTCACACTCCTTTTTCCTCTTCCTTGAACTGGACTGTCACTTGGTGTTCCCAAACCTATAGCTTGATTCTCAAACCTATAGCTGAATATATCCCATCAAATCTTCACAATAAAGTATTGTGATGTCTTATTCTGATGCTGTTTCCAAGGTCTTCAAAGATCTCCTTGGTCAGAATCAGGGTTCTTTCATCCAGAAGCATGTACCTTACTTCTCTTCTGCATTTGGCTACTTCCTTCTTGAGACGCTATTCACTGACCCTGTATGTTTTTACTCTTCCAGTTTTCACATATTTTTAAATTCCTTACCATCTATATTGACTTTTTTGCCTCATAATAAGATCCCTCAAGATTCAGTTCTACTGCTTTACCTTCTGGCAGCCCTGGTAGAGGTCATAGAGGTCATCACCTGAGTAGCACCTCGATGCCTTTATAAGAAAATCTTCAAGCACCCACTATCTTCCTAAATAACCATCACATTAAATTGAGGTAGTAAGATTTGGAATCTCCCCTCAACGGGTACTTTTCCATATTGCTCCTGCCTTCCTATAAGTCTATCGTTTAACAAACACCCTTGCTGATGCCCACTGCAGCTTTGTAGAATCTTGAAATTAGAATTCGAATATGAATATCTAAGATTGGATAAGTTGGTTAGTGACCAAGTATCATCTCCGTCACCACCAGGCATGGCTCGTCCAAATAAGAAATTTTGCTTTTAGAATGTGCACCTTAAATTAAGTGGCAATTTACATTTCTATCTCATTATGTCTAGGTTAGGTATAATATACAGATACCCTCATTTAAATGTAAAACAAGTAAAGCATTCTTGCTGTAATAGAGAAGGCAAGATAAACAATAGATTATCTTACAAGAGGAAAGCCTTGTTCACTGAACTGGATAAGCTTTAGGGACTCAGTTCTATAAGGAAACCATAGATTTTTTTCTCTCCTTGCCATGAACATCTACCGCTCATGTTACAAATCAATATTAATAGAATAGCATGGTATTCTTGCCCCCTTTAGACTACATGAGTCATGGCAATCAATCAGATTTGCATTCATAAAAGCCATGGTATACTGTAAAAAGCTAATATTGGGGAGAAAAAAGAATTTAAAAGTCATACATAAGAGAAATGCATTTTGAGATTATACTTGAATTGCCATGAATATAGAAAGGAAAAATATCTAACAAAAGGTTATATCTTAAAAAAGAAGCTTCTGCTGACATTTATCCATGATCATTTCTCTGTTAAATTTTTCTCTCATTATACATAACAATTTTAAAAGATGCAAACTGTCAAAACCTTTATTTGTAAGTTATCTTGAAGATGTGTTTTAAGTCCAGTATTTGGCCACAGTTTAATCATTTAGAGGATTTTATTTTTATCATACATTTTGTACAATTATATTTCACCATACATTTTTACCTTACATTTTGCTTAAGTGAACATTGGAAGGACTTTTACTTTTCAGTTTCTCTTTTAGACATGAGCAGAAAAATTACCACAATCTCTTAGTACAGCACCTGACAGTGCTGTGCTGTAACTAGTCTTTCCATAGCGTGCAACTCTTTCTGGTCCTGCATTCAGAGATGTTACATTGTTGCTTAAAACGGGCCATGGTTTGGAGCATTCACACAATGGAAATCAGCAAATGTTACAAATCAAAGCTGTTCTCCCCAGAAAGGTAGGTATAAGCTTAGCCAGCATACCATTGATATTAGTGTGTATACACCTCCTCTAACAATATAGTTAGCTGCTAAATCTAGGGAGACACTTGTACTGGTTCCTTATTTCTCTTATTGCTGTTGCTGTCATGGTGTCATTTTTGTTTGTTTTGGGTTGTTGCTTATTTTTGTTTGTTTTGCAGTTAGCTGGGGACTTACTCATTTCTGCTGTAAAACTGCCACTATGCACTGTGGATCCTTTTTTAGTAGTAGGTTGTATACTCTTCTGACAAGTCACCAACTACAAATAATCAGTGTAATAAACATACTATCAGCCACACTATCAACATAATTTCAGAGTTATCCAAGGACATTAAGCATACTGAACCTAAAGGAGAAATGAAATTGTCCTGTGGGTCATTCAGATAGAGCTTTAAGAGAACATTAAAAGTGACTGTAGCAATAAAAGTCAAGTTTGATCAGTGAGGTAAGAAGTCAGTTGTTTCCCAAAATAATAGAATTATTTGAAAATGTCAACTCTTAAAATAATTAAGCATAGAGAGGGAATGATAAAACACACATCTCTGAATTTTTTAACCAAATAATATTGACATGGAGCCAATTCCATTCCTTCTACTTTTCCTTCACTTGCCTCATTCCAATCTCCATCAAATTGTGGATTTCGGTTAGTTTAGCAGAAGCAGAAAGCTTGAGAGGTTGGGAGGCTCATAGCTTAAATAACCTAAAGGACAGCCTCAGACAACAAAATTTTGCTGAACTTGCTACAGTGTGAGAATAGAGTCTGCATTTGTCATTTTTGCCATTTGAAATGAACACACTGGAAGTTTTCAAACTAATTGGTTAAAAAAATTTCAGAGTGATGTGCATTAGTAGAATAATTTAATGGTTTTTTTTCAAAAACATTTGGAATAAACCTAAAATGTTTCTTCTATGAAACTTTTAATTAGAAACATAGCTGAACTTTGTCCACTAGTTTGCAATTCCTAGCAAAACTAGACTAGCCAGGGTAAGCCAGGGCCTGACGAACTATGACTGGTAGACCAAATCTGGCTTACCATGTGATTTATATTTCTCCCGAGATAAGCATGATTTTTACATTTTTAAGTGAGAAAAATCAAAAGAGAATATTTTCTAACATGTGAGGATTATATGAATTTTCAATTTCCATAAACTTTTATTGGAACGTAGCCATGCCCATTCTCTTACATGTCTTTATGACTGCTTCTAGACCAGAATGGCAAAGTTTAGTAGTTGCAACAGAAATTACATGGCTTTCAAAGCCTAAAATATTTACTAAATGTCACTTGACTGAAATTTGCTTAAGCATGGAGTAAAATACACTTATTTTTTATTTGGTGTTTGATTCCATTCTTTTGACTTGAATCAAATTAACAAGATCAACAATTTTCTTAAGGATATCAAATAACTACATAAGTTAATTATGAAACATATAAACAAGGAAATAAGATGATGTATAGTCAGTCCACTGAGTTCATAACAAATCATCTGTTCCATTTCCTCTCAATAGTTTCCAGTCAAAGGCTTTTAAGCAGCTGGTGGATCTTCTACTCATGTTCCTTCCACAAAAAAGCATAGAGGATAAAAGGGCAAAGGTTTTTGGAAGTCTTTTTAAAAATGTCAGTAAAGATAATGCTCAAGGCAGAGATAATAAAGAGATCTTGTAACTATATTGTGTGCTATTTTTCTGTATATTGTAAGCATTAATTTGTCAAACGTATACTTTTAAAATATGCCCAAGTTTTATAAATTCTATTGTGGTATTATTTCATTTTTTAACACCAACAGCCTCAAATGATTGGAATCATCTGGACCTTCTGAGAGCCTGGCCACAGCTTTGAGTGTATCTGTTACAACATAGGTGTGAATATAGCCTAATGTCATTTGTCCTGACTTATTTGCAAAATGCAGCTAACCAGTCAGAAGAAGAAAACTAATTATCTCCAGATTAAAGCTAGCCAAATATAGACAAAAGTGGATTTTGAAAAATCATGAATTTCTCCCCATGAATCCCTTTTTATTACTTTCCTTATATTACTAAATGTGATTTTGAATAATTCTATCTCTGTCTCTATTCCGTGTAGTTTTCATAAATATGGGTAGAAGAGAGGGAATCTAAGTTCTCATCTTTAAGAGGCAAAATTTACTTAGGATTATCTATCCAAATCTCAAGCTATCTTGAGATCTTCAGAGTTTCAGGGGAAGACAAACACGCAAAGTACAAAGATTCAGGGATAGAATTGACACTGAGACAGGGCAACATTCATTTTGGCCAATAAAGTAATCCTGGTATATCAGTAAAACAATTCAGGTTTAATTATCATTTGCTTAGCATTTATCCTGATAGGAGAGTATGAGATATATTCCCCATATTGTGGCTGAGAGAACTGGGTAATTACAAAGTGACTATTTTAAGGTCACAAAAGCAATAACTAACGTAAGTCTGTCTTCTGATTCCAAATTCATATCTTTTGCAATTGCTTTTCAACTCTATGGTGCCAAGTTCAAGAAAAGCACCTTAGAAATTCTCTCTTAGGACTTTTGACCATCTGATTAAAATATTCAGTTAATGTCATTTGGCCTACCAGAATCTAGAATATAGATTTATTTCCCCCCGCTTCCCAGGAAACCTTTCTTCAGGGTTTAGCATGACACTGTGACCAAGAACACATTAGGAATTCACATGTGTGTGCTCCCTTTAACATGTACATGTATTGTGTGTGGCCCACCATGGTGTGTGTGACTGGGAAGGGAGAAGCAGTTAATATATAGACCCCCTTCTGAAATCAGTAACGAAAACAGAAATAGAAACAAAATACTTGGAAGCTAGTTACCATATTTTTGTTGTCGTTTGTGCGAATTTTTTAAAAGAATGTATTTTCTTTCAGGGGCTTGGCATTTCTTGCTATTGCATATTAGATTTGAATAATATGAAATTCCATTTAAATCTGCTTGCAATCTCATTTTGGAGTTTATTCTATTTGTTAGCTGCCCCCTAAAGAATATTTCTTATTTTTCTTATTCAAGATTTGCATATTCTGTATATAAAATTTAGGTAAATGAGATCCTTATTTCTAAGATTCCCTGCAAAACGATAAAGGATTCTATTTTGCAAAACTGAAGTTTGAAAGAATGAAATCTCTCTTCGTGGTGCTCAAGACATTTTGAATTGATCACTTCATTTTGGAAACTGTATTGGGAAATGATCTGAATTTACACAGGGGCTTAATTTCTTTTTGAAGACTCGGCCTTCAAATGCTGTGGAGTTTTATTGATTTACTTTGAGAATCACTGCACTGTCCTTCAAGAAATCTGAGCTGAATCAGAAGGACGTATTGCAGTTGCTGTGTCAGAGATGGAGCCATTTGTCTCACAACATTACACAGTATATATTGAAACTTCAGATACATTTTGCTTGTCTAAAATACAACTTTTATATTTAAGTCATTTTAATGACGAGCTAGAATAAAAACTAATGAGCAGATCCTCTGGTATAGATCTTATTCTGACAAGTTTGCACTTTGCTTGGCATCCAAAATTTGGTTCCTTACTCAGATGGCCCTTGACTGAATATTATTTGAGTATCCTAATCCATGTTCATACTTTTTAAAAAAGACTTCCCATGTTTCCCATTCTTCCATATCCCATACTTTCACTTCTTATAGCCTGGATGCTTTTTCTTTAACTTTTCCAAATTTTAGTTTTTCTCCTCCTCTTGTTTAGGACCGATGACACACTTCGTTTAGGGATTTCAGCTTCTGTCTGTGGTGTTAACCTTCGCACAGGGATGGACACACGACTTGCCCATGTCTTCATCTCCCTCCTTGGTGGGTGAGGATTTCAGGACTGACATAGAAAGACTTGACCCTTGGCTCAAAAAATTGTGGCTTTTAAGAGAGTTTGTATGAGGGTAAAGAAAAATACGATATTTCAAAGTTATAGGTCAACTTGAGTCCTAGGAGTTACCTGTGTATTGACTAGATTTTCAAAAGATAGAAACATTCAAGGTTGTATTTATTCTTATGAATGACCTTTCAGTAACCAATGGCTATTCGGTTTTTAAGCTGGCAAGCCTCTGGCAGCTATATTTTCATATTTGATCATTAGTTATTTCAACAGACTAGATAGCTTTACTTTTTGTTTGTTTCCATTGAGGTAAGCATAGGGCAGACATGGAATAGTACCTTCTGGCTTTTTTCTAGGCCAGCTGAAAATCTAGAACATGATTTTAATTGCATTCTACTATAACTATTTTGTGAACCCATAACATCAAGTCTAAAGATGCTATCAGGAGCAGCCATTTAATAAATGTGTGTTTTGCGACTACTGTGTGCCAGGCACTATTCTGGTGTTAAAAACAAAACACAAGTCTGTGTACTTGTATTAAAGGGCTTTCATGGGTAAGGCCATGGGTAAAAACAAATACAGGACTATGGTTAGTGCTATAATAAATATACTATGAGAATTCTTGGGTTTATCACCTAACTGATCTTTAGTGGATCAGGACATTCTATGCAGAGTGAATGTCATGTGTAAAGGTCTGGACAAGTTTAGCACAGAGAAGAGACTTGTGGAATAGTGACCAGGTCAGGAAGGGCATCTTATGTTCTATTAGGAGGTTTATCCTGGGGACAAAGGGGCACCGTTGATGGGCTTTTAGGAGGGCTATGGCCTTATTAGATCAGATCTGCAATAATCAGCAAGATTGGTGATCAGATCTAAGGAAAAGAGATTGCTATGGAGAGAAGAGGATGGTTCAGAGAGAGAACAGACCAGAATTGACTTGGCTATCGATGGGATGAGAAATAGTGAGGGAATAGGAGGAGTCAAAGTTAATCATGGCCTGGATGGATGAGGATCTTACTGTAGGAATGTGTGTGCCAATATTTAAAAACTTTTGCATGATAGATGATGTAAACTTTGTAATTTGACTATGTTGTATATTTCACTATTTGACTATTTATATGTATAAAACATAAACAGGTTTATTTATACTCTTTAACAAGCAAAGCTCTCTATTACTTCATTTTCATATTTCCTTGCTAGAAGGGACAGATGGCAGCTGCAGATTGGGAAAAGGTGATTAAAAGGTGAGAGTTCTCTATTGGTAAAGTCAGGCCTACCTCATCAAGGCAGCTGTACTGGAGGTAAAGGATATGGAAGAAGAGAAGGTAGGAAACTCTACCTGTGGGTATACACCTCCTGAAACAACGAAGCGGTTGCTGAAAGCTGGGACAGTTTGTCTTCTATTTTAAAGTCTCAGATGAGAGCCAGTGTCAGTCTCAGCCAGATTCCTTGAAATACTGTCATATATTTCAGGGAGCTGTAAGGAGATCTTTTATTACATCCTTTCAAATCCTGATGTGCCCTCTAGAAGTTGGCTTTAAAATACTTGTAGTCTTTCTTTTTTTCTCCAATGCAGACTCAGAATCCTTTTTTTTTTTTCATTTTCAAGGAGCTACAAAGTTTACTTTTGAAGTAGAGATTTACTTTTCTAAGAAATGTTGAAGGTCTTCTATATGACAGTCCAATTTGAACTTTAAGAACTTTGTAATATATTCAACTTCTGTGGCTTTAGGCTGCCAATTTTATTTTTTGAAAAGTCAAACTAAGGTTTTTAGTCTGATATAAATTCTTGTGGGTTCCTTTAGGGGCCACCCATTATTTGTTATTGCAAGGCCTTTTTAAATAAAAGAAGTATGATGTAAACATCTCCTTCTCATTTTTTTTCTGTTTCCTTTCTTCTTATCCCTCCCTTTCTTCTATTCATTTTCAGTCCAACAAATATTTATTTTTGAGTTTGGCATTGTTTTACCCTAGAAACTCGAAGAGAGTAAAAAGCTATTCCTACTGCCACATGATTAGAATCGCACCTGCTTCTCTCTTTTTAACTTTCACCTTTTTTGTTTTGTACCTTGCTTAATTTATTTTCTGCCTTTTTTCCTCATCAATGGACCATTGTTTATATGTGAATATAATTTTTTAAAAATGTTTTATTTGTTTATTTTGAGGGTGAGAGATTATGTGCGGGGGAGGGGCAGAGAGAGAGGGAGAGAAAATCCCACACAGGCTCCACACTGTCAGTGCAGAGCCCTGTGTGGGTTCCATCCCATGAACTGTGAGATCATGACCTGAGCCGAAATCAAAAGTCAGACACTCAACTGAATGAGCCACCCAGACACCCCTATAGCTTTTTTTTTTTTCATTTAATTTTCAAGTAGGCAAGCACAAATGGGTGACATGGGGTCCAGTGAATGTTTTCCTCTTCAACATGGCAGATAGAAGAAGATGTGGATGGCACATCCTTCCATTTCTTTTTCTGGATCACTTCTCCTTCCAGAAGGGAATGCCTTGGACCAGATCTGACCATATACAGACACATTTATTTGCATTTGTGGCTTTGCTTAGTAGTCACCAAAATGATGGTGATAACACTTGATAGAAAAATACCAACAGATGCAGAACAAGAGTGACCTCTTCTTCAGGTAGGTAAAGGATAATTTACTAACACAGACTGCATAAAGCTGGAGACACCACAGTGTTCCCAGTGAGGAGGCCAGGCCGCCCCTGCTTTCCAGTCCCCATAAAGTCCCTGATACTGCTGCTTCTGCCATTTTCTTGTGATGAAAATTCCATAAGAACTTTGGAAAAGCTCCCTTTTCTGGTCTCATGAGGTTTTGAACCTCCTTGGCTCCTCCTTGCAATAAAGGCGAGTTCTGGCTGCTGCCTGATACAAGCGATTGGTAACAATTCCAGAATCTCCCTACATGCTTGCCCACGCTCTCTTTCCCAAGTGGACCATTGCCATAGCAGAATTAGGCCTCAGGCCTGCTGAGGTCTATTCCTACAGGTTTCAAACACTGTTCATTTTTTACAGATGAATAACACTGCCAATTTCTTGGTTATTTTTTGTTGTTGTTCCTATTGTGTACAGTTTGAATTTGCAACTTCAGCTCAATTGTTAAAACAACTCTAAAGTGAGGGGAGCCAAACATTTCTTGTTAACTTCCAACCCCAATTTGTACTGCCTGTTTAGAGCAATATGTTAAGGAGAATTCTAACGCTTCACTCTGGTTCAGTGAAAAAGGGCTCTGGTCCATCAGGGATACATTCCATAGGCAAAGGAGGGGAATAATGACACGTGTTCCTGATGTTTCCCATCCCTGGCCTCGCCCCATCCTAAATCTTTGAAAGAGAGGAAGACATACCTCTTGTGTGGCCTTCACTGGGGCATTCATTGGCCTGTTGGATGTTGGCTGTGACTTTACATTTCTAGATCTGCCAGTGACAATGGATGTGATATGAAATACAACACTTGAGGCATTTCAAGCAAGCACAGAAATGTCGGGTAAAAATAACAGAACACATGGATACAGCCACACTTTCTCTAGCAGGTTTGTCTCTATGATTACAAGGAAGTCTCCGTGCATAGCCTTTCCTTGAGGCAAAATTATGTCATTGACATGGTAGGATTTGTGGGGTTCTGAAAATTCTTGCCATGACAAAAATAAAAATTTATTCCATTGGTTTGTGCGAGGTCCTTGAAATTTAATCACAGGGAATGTATCCCTGTGGTACACCAAGGAAATTGAACTCTCCTATGTAAATAGATTATAGAATTAAAGAACTCTTGAAGGGAGAAGGGATGCTAGGGTCACTGACTCCACTGCTATTGTTTTCTAGTTGAGGAAACAGAGGCACCCTAACCAATTGGGTCTCTTTAATTTCAAGGGAAAAGAAAACTAGTATTTATCCACTAGTTATTACTGACTGTGTTATAGATTAGGAAACTTAGAAGTAGAGAGTTTGACTAATGTGTTTAAGAGCACACAGCTAGTCTTATAGCACACTTGAATCCAACTTTGGCCCCTAAACCTATATGGTCTATGCACAAGATCATATTGCTCTCCATTTTATTATCATAAAATGGATCACTGTCCATTTTCTTCAGTATCCAGTTCACTTATGTGTATCTTACTCAACAGAAATCTGATCTCTGCTACTTTTGATTTCACAAGCAGATGATAAACTAATTTATGTCTCGTGTTAATTGTTAATAAGACTCAATGCTTTATAATACTTATTGTACACCTACTTTGTGAATGGTCTCTAGAGATATAAAAGAGATATCACTACTGCCCTGAAAAGTTCCAGAACATTACTGCATTGCCATCATTCTAGACAACCTATCACTTTTTGTGAACAAATTTGCGATAAATTATAACCATATTTTCCATCATTCCCAACACAGAGTCACTGTGGTCTTTGGGCTATTTCAAATCTGCTGCCTCTGTAGCACTGTATTTCTTTCCTTTTTTTTTTCTTCTCTTTATGAAATATAAAAAATGTCCACCTAACCAAGGCTCTCTTTGATTAATTAATAACTTCTTGAAAATGTCTTTGAGGGGCGCCTGGGTGGCTCAGTTGGTTAAGCAACCGACTTCGGCTCAGGTCATGATCTTGCGGTCTGGGAGTTCGAGCCCCGCCTCAGGCTCTGTGCTCACAGCTCAGAGCCTGGAGCCTGTTTCAAATTCTGTGTCTCCCTGTCTCTCTGACCCTCCCCCATTCATGCTGTGTCTCTGTCTCAAAAATAAATAAATGTTAAAAAAAGAAAGAAAGAAAATGTCTTTGAAAGCCTGAAATACTAAGCAAATTGTAAACTATTTTCTCCTATAGCTTTTGGCATTTTTCCTCCCTGGGAACACTTGAAGGTCTTTCCCATTGTCTGGGCGTCATCATCATTTAAAATTAAAGAAGTGGGATTGGTGGTATGAATTATCCACTTATTATTACCCCTGGTCAGGCTCAGCAAGCAGGAAATATTGAAAACCCAGAAAGCCTAGAGCTGTGCTTCACCACCAGCATCTCTCACATCACTTTCGGAGAGGATATTTAAGTGTAAGAGGTTTTGTTGTTGTTGTTATTTTGGTTTTTTGTTTGTTTTCCCCAGGAAGTCCTTGTTATTTCACATTGAAACATAATGTCAGGTGATACCCTCTGACTCTGAGGTACCATTTAAAATATGTATTTCCCTTCCAGTTGTTGGAGAACAGACCTGCATGGCATTTCCAGAGTCCAGATTCCACAGATTTCTTTAGTGTCAAGGACAAACACTATTCCCCCCCCACCCCACGTCCCTACATTTCTATCCTCAAGCTAAGTCATTTTCTCTCTTCTTTTTCATATAAAGAGCTGAGAGTGGCAGTAAAAGAAGAGTATCCTAGAGCAGGTGTAACTTACAGTTGCTTCAATTATTTTTCACCTTTCCACCAACTACAGAGCTAAGAGGAGAAAACAAGGAACATTTGATAGAAATGATAAATATGTGTCAGTTAAAGCTCTTAAAACAAGGAAATAAAGGCATATTTATATTGACTAAATTAGAACAAAAACAACATTTAAATGTTAATACCCAGACTAGTTTGCAGTAAAAACATGACACTCTGTAGTTGCTCTCAAATTAGGGCTGCACATTAGAACCCAGTCGGCAGTTTTTGTGACTTACCAATGCCAGCCCTCTATCTCCACCCCCGATCCTCAGGGATGGAGCAAAACATGCTTCTGGAAAGTAATTTTCATAATATTTAAAAGACTCCAAAAATGTTCACATCTCCAAACCTCATAATCCCACTTATGGTAAATTATCCTAAAGAAATAATTCATAATAAGGGGAGGGTACGTGAGAAGAGTTCACAGTTATTTATTATACATCAAAATTTAAACAGCCTAAATATTTAATGGACAATAGTAATTTCTCTCCCCATCACCACACACCCACCAGTATAACACCACCTGCCTGTGTGGGGTGGGAAGCCTGTGTAATGCAGAGTTGGCTCTGGGACCAGGCCGAATGCAGCCTAATGGTAGCAGATTAGGGCTGGAAAAGTCAGGGACAATTGGTATTGATGTCATTACTGAAATTATATTTAAAAAAAAATAGACACTTAATGTAAATGACCAGAAGGAAATAAAAAAAAAAAAAATGAATGATTTGGTTTGTAGGAATAGTAGAATTGTGCAATAATTATTTTTCTTTCATTTTTAATTCTGTTAACATAATTTTAATGTCTGTACAAACATTTTTAATGGGAACTATTGGCAGGCTAAAGAGATTTTTTTTAGCTTTATTAATTAATCTGAAGATTAAAATGCAATAAAATCAACTGGCCAGACTCAAGTACCTTAAGCCCGGTGCCTTAAGAATCACATTTGTCTCCACTGTCACAAAGAATCTCTTCCTATCAGTGGAAGAGGAAAATGGATCATTCTTTCATTACTGGCACACATTTGGATTAAGACATTGTCTCCCAAGATTAATATTATTCATTTTTAGGAAATGACTGGCATATGCATTTTATTATATTAGCTAATTTCTAAGTCAGGAAGTCCTTATGGAATTATTCAAGGCAAGAAAGATTTGATTGAGGGGAGTAAGGGAGGCTTAGTTAAGACAAAGAAGAACCCCAGGCTTTGGCATCTGGCACTTAGAAAGAAAAACAATGCAGAACTGCAAACCCTGGACTTGACTAGCTAACAAGGCTAACAGTCTGTTGGTCTTCTTTTCCCTTTCAGATACTTTTGTTGATAAATTGCTCCCGGGGGCCTGCATTACAGATCATCCTTTATCATAGACTTTCCCAAACAAAAGCATTGCATGCTTTGGGACTTTCCCTTAACAGAATTCAATTCAAAAGGGATTGTGTATGTGTGTGTGCGTCTGTGTATTTTGTGCTAGGTACAGTCCCTGGCATCCGAGACTTTACAATTTCATATCAAGATTCACTTGTTCAGTCTGCACTATTGAGCAACCAATTCACTTGAAGATACCAATTATTGCTATGGATTATATTGTTGTCTCATCTGTCAGGTCAGTGTGTGAGAGAGTTATTAGCTTTAAACCCTAATGTCAATGTAGTCTTCATCCAGGCACTTGAGACACTGGCATTGGTGTTCTGTATTTTTCTTCTTTTCCTTCCTGATTACTGGTAGAGATTCCAGCAAATGCAGTGCTTGTCAAACATTGGAATGCACATGAATCACCTGAGATCCTGCTAAAATGCAGATCATATTTCAGTAGATCGGGAGTGGTGCTTCAGATTCTGCAGTTCCAGCATGCCCTCCAATGATATAGGTTGTGTTGCTTATCCATGGAATATACTTTGAAAAGCATGGACTAAGGAATGAGACAAACCCTGAGGGACATAGAAAGAGAAATGCAGTCTTTTCCTACAACAATGTGAATATCAGCCTTCATTCCCCACTTCCAGTAATTCAAGTGATCATTCTAAGTCTAAAATTTGAAATTTGCTACTATTTTACTCTGCTCTACTGAGGTTTTCTTTTTTCTTCTTTTCTTACCTCATACAGGAAAGAATATGGAAATAATGATGTAGATACTTCCTTAAATAGTTTGTATTTCTTTAACATTCTTTTATTTTGGTTCTATGTATGGTATACAGATTTACATGCAACTCAAGCATATATATTTAACTGGATTTAAGATTTTAAAATTACTGAATTTTTATAAATAATACATAATGCTTTCAGCTAATGTATATATTATGTACATATAATGTGCTTGTTTGGAAAAAAGAGAAGCAATTATTTTGGTAGTGATGTAGCATAAAGAGTCTATATTTGGAGTCAGATACTTGATTTTAAGTTTGGGCTGTTTTAATTTCATTATAACTTTGGGAAATTTCTTATCTTCTCTAATTGTTCTTAATCATCTGTAAAATGGGTGTGATAATAAAGTGAGGGGTGTTGAAGATGAAAAGAGAAAATTTATGTGAAACACTTTGAAAACTGAAAGCATTTCACATAGTTGCTAAATATTAATTATTATTAAATTTTCATGTACATTGTCTGAAATCACATTATATTTTAGTACATTTCACATGCCAATATCAATGAACTGTATTACATTTAAGCATAAGAAATGGAGTAAAAGAAAAAAGAAACACCTGCTAAACTCATCGTACCTCTGGAAAGAAAATAAACTGTTGATTTGTATCCACACAGAATTTATTAAGAAAGTAATCCCCTAAACAATAAAAATGTGCTAATTTTTGAGAAATAATTATTTAAACTATTACAAACTCCAGTGCTTTTATAGCTCACAGTTTTTCCTCTAGTTTTACTATATCTAGTAGTTTATCTCAATTATTCAGTGACAGTAATACGTAAGTATCCAAGAGGTGAAATAAATCCCTATTAACCTTGCATAGAATGGCTTCTGAAAGAATGATCAAACTTCGTCAGAATGCAAAAATACTCCTTAAATATGATAATTCTTCAGATACAGTGACACAATGTATCTAATGAGTGAAAAATATTAATTTCCTTTAACTCTCCCCCAATATATGTAAATGTTAGCAAGCCTGCTGAAAAGGTTGAATCAGAGATGAGCTCAAAACTGTCAAGGAGAATATCAAAACGGCACCTTCTAGGGCATGTAGGCAAACCAAATACTTAGTGGCGACAGGCTAATTTATCATAGTGCAGTTGCGATGGCAACAACAGTTCTTGGTACCACGTGCCCCAAAGCAGTTTCTGTTGACTGGCTCTAACTGACTGTCAGTTCAGCAAAGGTTCCACTGTTTCCAGTGAAAGGGAAGAGAGAGCATTGATACTTGTTGAAAAGGCATAATAATAATAGTGTATCTCAAACCATGAAAGCGTCCCTTTGTCTCCTTGACGTTTATTTTTATTCTGGTTAAAGGGACCCCTCTAATTTTTGTTACACAAAGGCCCCTTATTTAGTCACAGATTAAATATGTGTTTCTCTGTTTACTAAGAATTCCATCCATGCTAAATAGAGTTGCAAGCAAATATTTAAATCTTCTATGGTAATAATATTTTATTTACAACGTGCTAAATTTTGAACAGCATTTTTTCCAAGATTTTTCATAAAATCACAAGAAATCTGCTTGCATGAAATATGAACTAATAACTAAATTTCCCTGCATATAATTTTCTCACATGTAAAAAATGAAGCCTGACAGCATTCCCCTCTGATCAGAAAGAGCGTGAGATCTTTGGGAAAGGTAGACAATAAGTTTGCACATGATTTTTCTTGTCTCCTTTTCACTGTTATTTTCAGTGATGGGTAAGTAACAAGGCCCACAGAGATAGTCACACTCTTTGGTTCGACAATTCCACTCTTGGGATTCTATCTTGGGGAAATTCCGCTAAATAAAGAGTTCTATGACATAGAGGAGAAAGAATGAGATTTGGAGCCAGATAGATATGAATTTCAAATCCTGGTTCTGCCACATGCTCACTGAATACCCTTGGGGAAGTATTTTACCTCTATAAGACTCCAGTTCCCTCATTTGTAAAACAGACTTGAGAGTATCCACCCTGAACGGTGATTGGGAGCCTTATAAATCATATGTGTTAAGTGTCTGGTCTATGCCTCGTGTATCTATCAGGGCTCTCAGTATGTGGTTCTTCTCAATGCAGCACATTTATAAAGCAAAACCTCAAAAACAATCCATAGGTACTAAATTAGAAATAAAAGTTAGTAAATTCTATATTACTAAATTAGATATATCAACAGAATTAAATATAATGTAATCATAAAAGATTTGAATTTTAAAACTGACTGATGGAGGAACATTTATGATATAAAAATAACAATATTACATGGGGCGCCTGGGTGGTTCAGTAGGTTAAGTGTCCGACTCTTGGTTTCAGCTCAGGTCATGATCTCATGGTTCATGTCCGGCTCTGCACTGACAGCACTGAGCTTGCTTGGGATTCTCTCTCTCCCTCTCTCTCTGTCCCTCCCCCGCTCACCCTCTCAAAAATAAATAAATAAACTTAATAAAAAAATAATAGTATTAGAAATAGCAGAAGAAGAATTATGGGCTTTGTAATACACTATCATTATATACAATATACATGCATGAGGAAGGTAATTTGCTAAATGAAACTAGTATGGGTTATATGATTATAAGTGATTTCTGTATTTGTACAGAAGACCTCCTTTAAGGCACATTACTATCTCTTCAATTGAAAAAGATAATGAAAGAAAAGCATGTAGAGGTTGGAGTGGTGAGGTGAGCCCCTTCAGGAGTCTACAGCAACTAGAATGCATCCTTACTTTCCTCTTTCTCTTTTATTTAAGAAAACTCATTCACCCAAGCTATGGCAGACACTAAAATGTAGTTCTGCCAACACTTTTGAATATTTCCTTTATGTCCCCAGAGCAGTGCTGCTTCAAGTGAGAAACAGAAAAGAATTTATAAGAAAGAATCCATGTGTGAAAGAATTCCAGTTTATGTACCAAGGAAATAGAGTTAGTAGAAGAGAAGTGGAAGAGTGAAAGCAATTTGCAAGGTTGCTTAAAAGGTGTGGTTTGCATTTGGAATGCGTTTTCTTTCAAATTTAGAATTTAGACAGTAGATATCCTGGCATACGGGAAGAACAGCTGTAAGTCCACATTCTAGAGTTTTCCATAGGACTAAAAGTTCATTATAACCGCAAACTAATGATCACAGGAACTAAGAGCCACATGATTTTCTAGCTGAATTTTTTTAAGTAGCAGTAGAGCAGTTCATTGAATGCCAGGTTCAGTGCTGACAGCCCAGGAAGGAGTGAGGAAGACAGATAAGAAGGCATTGACAGAGGCAGCTGGGTAAGGCTCACAGTGAATGCTGACATGTTCTCCTCTCTCAACATTCTAACTAAATTGGCTAGAGTCCAGGTACTATTATCTACTCTGGCAAGGACAGGCCACATTTCACTTCATGCAAAAAGTATGTCAAACAGAAGAACTCAGTAATAGCTAAAGAAAAGTGCTTGATGCCATATATATATACATATATATATATATATATATATGTATATATATATATATATGTTTTACTCTTTTTTTTTTAAACTGAATTCTTACCAAGACTGCTCTGCTTCTAACCATGAGGTGATTCTTAATTTACCTGAGGAGTCTCTGTTAACTTGTTGTTGTTGCTGCTGTTTTAAAACAGAAGAATATATACTGAAGAAGGTTAAAACTATAGACTGAAACACACTCTCCTGTTGGTTAGTGAAAACTCCATCTCATTCATTGTTAGGGTCCTCTCCCCAGACCAGAATCACATCACACTCCAGTGGACTTACATGATATAATCGAAACAAGGATATGGTACTAAACCTCAGTCAAGTGTGGTTACCACTGGCATTCTCATTGACAAGCCAATGTGGTCTTTTGAAATTGGGGGGCCCTGTTCTTCCTTACGGTAATGGTCGTGTCATATCTTTAAGCTGTGGTTCTGCCTTCCTAGTTCACCCCAAGATTCACCTCTGAGATCTCATCACTCTCTGACATGTGGCTAATTCCCACAGACTTCTCCCCTTCCCCAAATCCTGGGACAAATGACTTTCGAGTCAGAGGGAACTTCTGCTCCACTTCAACCTTTCCCAATCCCTTTGCCTTTTCTTCAAAGGAATTAGGCTTTTGTAAAACAGAGGCCAGTAGGACTTACAGACTGCCTCGTGGTCAGCCTTATATATCTCTAGAAGCAATGAAACATGGAGGCTACTAGAATAGAGAAAAGAAAAAAAAGGAGAAAATACAGAGTGAGAGAGAAAAAATAGTATTATCCATAAGGTGCATACTTTCATGGCCCAAGACAAAGTACAAAGTAAAGAAGTTGTGTATGTGTGTGAGTGTGTGTGTGCATGTGTGTGTGGTTGTTATTGCTGTGTGAAAGTGAAAGCATGGAGGTGTGGGGTCTTTGAGACAGGGAGAGACTGAAGCAAACATAAATCAATAACTGCAAGATCACCAGGTTGAGTGGAGTAACGATTTGAGTTCCCTGATACAGGCCCTGCACACTAATGCTGGGTCAGCTCTAGAGATCACTGTTTCATAAATCAATAAGTGTTTCAAGTTGATTTGTTTGGACTTTTTTTTAAGCTAAAAGAATGCCATACCTTGTTTGTGGTGATGTTCATTAGATGACTTGCCTATATTTGGATGTGACATGGGATTTTATTTTGAATGACATATAATCTTTGTGCATTTAAAAATAATCAATGAAATTATTAATAGCATTAATTGTAACTTTTTAAAATCATGTACACTTTTAATTTGACTTTGGCCCTTTAGATTAGCTGGTTTGGGGGACATATTAACAGGGTCCAGATCACGGGCATGAATTTCTTGGGGCCTGGCTAACCTGACCCTGTTCCATAATTATAGATTATACTTCTAACCCCAACCTACCAGTTATAAATGCATTTTTCTGGTCTCAAGGATTATTTTGTAAGAGTATGTGAACAAATCAATGGAAATTGATTTCCTATTGGGAAAAAACTCAAACTTCATGACCTATATCTCATGAATAACCAACACCTTTGCATATGGAAGACACAATTCATTCATTCATTTTCAAGTGCAACTGTCTACATGGATGTCAAGATTGAACACATTTACATTAAAAGCATTGTTTACTCTGGGCAGATGAGTGGACTGAAGTCTATATCTGTAGGCAGGAAATTTATTGATCTTGAATGAAATCCAATTAAGCTTTTCAACATTTTCCAAGAGCATTCCAGAAAGAAAAAAATATATGTATATATTCTCCTGCTAATAACCAGGTAACTTCTAGAATTATTTAGACCATTGGTAATACATTCTATTTAAAGTAATAAAGTAAAAAAGACCCATTTTGTCTGTTAAATCATGCAGATACTATTGTAAATTGAAATAAATGTGTCAGAAATAGCAATGGGGAACCACAGTTTTAGAGGCTCCAGTCATGTAACTTGTAATCTGCTTCTCCTTTATTCTGGCCCTTGACTAGCCTTTTAATTTTTTTTTTTTTTTGAGAATCATAATGTCTTATTTTGCATCCAATGTCCATGTAGATTTTATTTCCAGATTAATGCTCATATTTGACACTTATTCTAATCTTTCTTATTTTTTTCTGATGTCATTTTTGAATTATAATATCATTTTAGGCTAAATCAAGATTGTGTGGGAAGGCAACACATGAAAGTAACTCTTCTGAGCCTGTTTTCATATCTATAAAATTTAGATTATTTAGATATTTACATTTAGATATCTTAGGTTTCTTGTACGAATGAGATCAGATCAGCGCATTATATAAACTAATGCCGTGTAAGCATGTAGCACATAGTGAAAATACGTGCGGTTGTGATTACTTATTTTGATCATCACTCATTGAGAGGTCTGCATCCAATTGCCTTTCAGCCACCTCACTTTTACTGAGTTTGATGAGCAAGCTATTCAGAACTGTAATGATACCTGACAGCTACGTCATTTCATGTTGCAACACATCATGAAGCAATAAATAAGTGCAGTTAAGATGCCATATGAAATTAATTAAAAAGATTATAAATCCCCTACTTTGAAAGATATTAACATTGTACCGCAGGTATCATATCTGTTGTATTATGGAACTCTAAACACAACTGGTAAAACACACCTGTGGCATCCTAGAAATATGCTGTCCATCCATTGACTCATTCACCTGTTGATCACCCCAAGTGGAGAGACATTGGGAATAAGGAAATAATAAGTTCTGGCTTAAGGAAGTACATAGGAGAAGCACATAATTACAATGCAGTCTAATTACAGTTGACCCTTGAACAGCATGAGTTTGAGCTACGTGGGTCCACTTATACACAAATATTGTTTTTATAAATACAGTAGAGTACTGTAAATGTATTTTCTCCTCATTATTTTCTTAGTAACATTTTCTTTTCTCTCTATAAGAATATAGTATATAATATGTATGACATAAAAATATGTGTTAATCTACTGTTCATGTTATATAGGTAAGTCTTCCAGTCAACAGTGGACTATTCGTGGTTAAGTTTTGGGGGAATCAAAAATTCTATGTGGATTTTCGACTGTGTGGGAGGTCAGCACCTTTAACCCCTGTATTGTTTAAGGGTCAACTGTATTGTATTTACTATGAAATGATTGGATACATGTAAAATTTCTTTGTATGTGTTGTTATAATAGTGACAATAAAGAATTACATGAAAGCCATTAGATATGATGACCAGTTAATCACTGGTGACTTTCAAGACAGCAATTTCAGTAGAATGGCTCTTTTAATGCTATTTTTTTATTATTGTAAAGCCTAAAGAGATACATACTTTAGTGAGAATTACACAAAATATATGGAAAATGGAGATGAGGCTGGTTTTTCACAAATGTGCTTGAATTTGATCAGATTATAAAAAGAGGGAATGTTTCATTTTATCCATAAAGGATATCCTGGTCTTGTGAGGTTGAGGCCTCATTGCCTCCTGGAGAATACTGAGAACAAATCTGAAATGCTTTAATCAGCATAAATTTTTTGAATATAAGAACAAATGAATGTTCTGGATGGTTTCAATGATTGGACCAAACTGTCAAAGGAAGCAGAGGGCAGGACAGCAGACTTATTTTGTGACAATCTGGATGTAGTTTTCCCCCCAACCGCAGACTGTAATTGCAGAATAAGCTGATTTCTGGCATGCCGCTTAATTAAATGAGAGTAACTTAGAAATGGAAGAAGATACACATTGCTGAAAAACCAGTTCTAGCAAAGAAATCTGAGTAAGTGTACTCCAAAGGGAGAATCCACATGACAGAAGCTAGAGCCAAATTTCGAGATGAAAGATCTGATTTGCAGAATCAAATACTGCCTCCCTATATAAGGAGGAAGTTCATGGATTTTATCATAAAGGAAGATTATTAGGAGAGAATAATCTTTTGGATTACTTTATATCTTCCTAGTTGATACTCTATCATGACTATGAGAATCTGTCCCACCTGGGATTCAATTAACTGTGTAATTATGGACAAACTTTGTGAGGCTTGGGTTCCTCTTTTGTAAAAATAGGAACATTAAAATACATAAAATATTATATGTGATGATGACTGGCATAAGACTAGGCACAAAATCAGTATTCATTTAATTTTAGTTTAATTTTACTTTTATTTCTTATACAGAGCTGCATCACCTCTTAAGAAAATAGCAAGAGCTAGAACATAAGTTGAATAAAAAAGCAGATTTTATGTAAAATTTGAAAGAAGTAAATACACCTTTTTTTTTTTTTTTTTTTAACCTGTGTATTTTTCTAAGCCCTGACCTAAAATGCCAGTCCTGAGTTCTCTAGTGATGGGTAGGTCAATTGCTCCCTATTAAAAAAAAGATGTTCAGAGCAAAAGTAAGGCAGAAATGGTGGGGTGCCTGATGGCCTTCACCTTGTTCAAGAAACCTCATTTCTATGACAAGTTGAAATATTATCATCTGAAGTCAGGAGGGAAGTGCTCGAAAATTCTCACAGAGCAATCTTTTGTTTTTGTTCTTTTTTGTTTTGGTCTCTTAATTTATCTTTGGTGAATAACATGCGATTTTAAATCAACAGACTATGGTTCAAATCCTTTCCCTTTCTTTTTGTTTGTCTTTTTGCAAGTTAAACAAAAATTTAGTCCCTTGTTTATAAAACCATAGTATGAATACTTCTCTCTAAGGTTTTTTCCAGAATTAAATGAAATATTGTATGTAAAATGCTTACATTTTGCTTACACTAGCACATAGTAAATATACAGTAAATATACAGTGAATTATAGTGAATTGAAGTTGTTTATTAATATAAATAATACATTATTACATATCAAATGTGGGATTTGTAACTTTTAAAACATATATATATATTACTTTTAAAATATGTTTTTATGGGACTGTAACTGTACTTATTTACTGCTTCATGATGTATTACAACATGAAATGACTTACTTACCAGATATCACAGTTCTCTGTAGCTTGCTCTCTATCTCCAAAAATATTAGACACCAGAATTTTTAAAATTTATAGAATGAGAGCTTCTTTTAATTCATGTCTAGTCTTCACTGATTGTATCAGCTTTCGATTGCTGCTGTAGCAAATCACCACAAACTTAGAGGCTCAAAACAATGTAAGTAATTATCGTACAGTTTGGAGATGAGAAGTCCAAATCTCAAGGTGTTGGCAAGGTTGCACGACTTTCGCAAGCTCTAGTAAAGGATGTATTTCCTTGCCTTTTCCATCTTCTAAGGGCTACTTTCGTCCCTTGGCTTTTGACCCCTTCTTGCATCTTCAAAACCAGTGGCCTAGCATCTTCAAATTGCATTTCCTCTCTCTGACTTTTGCCTCCTTCATCACATCTCTTCCAATTCCCATTCTCCCGCTTCCATCTTTCCCTGACAAGAACCCCTGTGATTTTACTTTATCCATTCACAGGATCCAGGATAATCTCCCCATCTCAACATCTTTAATTTAATCAAATCTGCAAGATCTTCTTTGTCAGTTAAGGTTATCTATTCAAGATTCTGGGGATTAGCACTTGGATATCTTAGGGAAGCCATTATTTTGTTTACTGCGGTGAATTTAAAAGAAAGTCTATTTATTCCTTAAGGTCGTAAAAGGCATATTATGAAAAAGATTCAAGTTTAATGTTCATATTCTCCTTTCCAAGTGTAAATCAAGAAGGATAGAGCCAAAGCATAAGAGACTCTTAAAAACTGAGAACAAACTGAGGGTTGATGGGGGGTGGGAGGGAGGAGAGGGTGGGTGATGGGTATTGAAGAGGGCATCTTTTGGGATGAGCACTGGGTGTTGTATGGAAACCAATTTGACAGTAAGTTTCATATATTAAAAAAAAAGGATATAACAGAAGAAACTTTTATTGGATTTTTATCCTGTGACAGAATTGTGCAAGATAATTTACATAATTTCATAAAATTATCTAAGCCACACTCACTTTGTTAGTTGGCTTTACTCTATTTCACAGAAGAGGAAACAGGACTTGTAGGACAGTTTGTCCAAAGTCACCCAAGTGGTGGTGGAATCAAGAATTTAGAACAAGCCTAGCCATATTTAAATTTGCATTCTTAGCATAGATCATGCTCTGCATATAACTCATCACATCTTCACCAGAATGGTTTAAGAGGATTCCTAAAATATAAATAAAATCTTCAAGGATTCCTATAATATTTTACATGACTAATTGCTTAACCATTTCACCTGTGAGTTTATTCTCTACTAAACTAAAAATGGAAAACATGCAAACAGAAAATATTACTCTATTACATATGAAGCTATTAAATATTTAGCAAAAGAGTCTTTTTGCTAAAAAGATTATTTTTTCTTTCATAATGGATAATTGATACTTTTTTCTAAGGTTTGCATAAATCTTAGAAGATATTCAATCCAAATTTAAAATGTTAATGTGGTTGCTGAAGAGCTTTGCAACTTTATTTAGTCAAACAAGTATACTGAAATGCTATTTATTTTTTAAGGTTTTGTAGAGGAACCCTAGATTGTAAACTGCCCAGAGTAGGGATGAGACATTGAGAAAAGAGGAGAAAACTTTATAACTTATGAATCTAGCAGTTTTAATGTTGATCTTCCAGTCTGAAAAGAGAGGTTAAATACAAATACTTTAAGGGAAGTGGAAATAAAATAAAATATTGAATTATTACTAATGATTTTCAATGTTCTACTCCACCTATATGGGCGACTAGTCTAATATATATATATTTTAAGTGCCAAAATGCATGACCCTTTGAATTGAATGACTCATTACTTCCTAAAGTAGGTGTATTAGAAAGGTAGTGGAAATGAAATATAAATATTATTTCGTCATTGAGACTACTCATGTAATAAATGAAAAGTGTGATTAGTTAAGTTAGAGCTGAAAACTCTAACCCTTCATTCTTTTCAAATTTGGGCAAAATCATGTATCATTTGATACAAGAAAACTAGAAGGCCCAGTCTGGTAGAAGGGCTACCCAATGTAACTGGTGCAGATTGTTCCTGGTTAAAGGAACAGCTCTACCATAAAGGCAACAATTTACTCATTGGTTACTGTTATCCTCAGCCATCCTCAAACTTGTAAGAATGTATATCTGACATCTCATTTGTTATAACTCCCTCCTACACTCAAAATATGAACCATTATTTCATTTCACTTTCTTGAAGATTCAATTTCTAGCCCAAGTGATAGGTTTTAAACTGTTCATGAATTCATTTATGAATCACCTAAATGAAGGAGGAAAGGTTACTGAGAAAAGGAAGGATTAAGTGTCCCAAGCCTTCCTTCCTTTTTAGTTCTTAGTTTTGAACGAGAGAGAGAGAGAGAGAGAGAGAGAGAGAGATGGAGGGAGAGAGAAATCCCTGAAAATCGTTGTTCTAGCACTTTATACCTGGTTGACAAATGTATAAACATGTTTAAAATGAGAAGCTTATAGTTTCAGGGGCACCTGCATGGCTCAATTGGTTAAGCATCCAACTTCGGTTCAGGTCATGATCTCACAGTTCATGGGTTTGAGCCCCACATCAGGGCTCAACTGTGCTGACAGCTCAGAGCCTGGGGCCTGCTTCAGATTCTGTGTCTTCCTCTCTGCCCCTTCCCCACTTGTGCTCTGTCCCTCTATCTCTCTCTTTCTCAAAAATAAATGAACATTAAAAAATTTAAAAATAAAAGAAGCTTGTAGTTTCAAATACTAAATTATAAATTCTAGGAACATAATATAAAAGTGAATTGGATTTCAGCTTATGTGTTTCAATTTCAAGATTTATTGTTGACTTGTTTTTCAACTAAGATGCTTTCAACGTTTGAGAATTTAAATGAGTTCAACCTTAAAAATCCCCCCAAACAACTTGGAATTCATATGGAGCTCATAGCAACAGATTTCTTTTCAATTTGATGCTTAATGTACATACAGTGGAAAATAATGCAGTTGACTTTAGTAATCTATTGTTTTGTTTGTAGTGATTTATTTTTTCTGTGTTCAAGTTCAGTTGATACTGGGATTGCATTTAGAGACCTTCAAAATGGTTTTCTTTCATCAGTCTAAATGCTAAGTTTCTTTTGTTTTGATTGTGATCAAATCTTATTTATTTTACTCTAGGAAATAATCATTGCTCAGCAACTCAAATTTAATTGAATGTATAAATATGAATTTCCAGTTCACTTAAGAGATTATCAAGGTGTTTTTCCAATAGGAAAGTACAATCGTCATTCAAGGAAGCAATTAAAGTGTGTATGAATTTTATGATGTGCCCCAAATCACACAGTGACTGTCAAAATGAAAAAAGGAACTGGAGACTCTTAACAACTAGTATGTATTTTCACCACGGTGTTCCTTCTTCTGTACATAAAAACTTTGACAATACAAGTATCAGAAATTGACATCATGAAGAATTAAGTGCTGTTGATCATTACTAATTGTAGCAGTTGGATTATTTGAATCACTTGATTGACTGAAACAAACCCCTAGGGCATTACTATTCTTTCTTGATGCCCATTTCCTATCCTAAGCAGAATATTTTTCCCTATGCCATTCCAAATGCATTATACCAACAAACACAGCAAGGCAAAGTTCAGGGCCTCTGCAACCAAGGTGGTTCTACACACTTCTTGGACTTACTGAAAGTGTCTTGTAATGGTGTTCCTTCATTAGTTGCTAAATTTATCACTTACAAAATAATATTTTAAGGAAACAGCCACATTGATCCAAGTAAGTACAACTAGAAATCTTTAGGGAAAAATATAGAAATGGATTTTCTTTCTGACTTGGAATATAAACCAAGCTGTATGAAGAACTAAATATTTATGTTTTTTATATTTTTGATCAATTTTCATTAAGAAACTCTCTTTGGTCTTCAAATGGAAAGGATCAAGCAACCCTAGGCTATTTGCCAAGCATGATAGAGGAACAAAATATATAAATACAGTTCAGGCACTGTGCCTCCAGTTGCATGTTTACTAAAATAAATTCAGAGAGAATTATTTAATCATTTGTTTGCAAGGCATCTTCAAATGAGTGATTTAAGGTACATGGCCTAAAGGTTTTGAGGAATTGTCTCATGGAAAAATACAATAATTTTAGATTTTAGGGGGAAATTGGGCACTCAGGGGAGAATTTGATGGCTTGTTAGACATGTTTGTGAAAGGTAGATTTGGAATGCTGAATAATGAGGCAATTATATCAATTCAAGTTGTCTTCAGATAAAAACAAAAACACATTGAATTGGCAACGTGCTAATCAAATATATATCAAGTGACTAGCAAATTATAGTAAGCATTTTTAATGATTTAATTCATATTGTAATTTTTGATCTAATATCAGTTCAAATGATAAGATAGCTCAATACGAAGAAAAGAAAAATAAGGGTGCCTGGGTGGCTCAGTCAGTTAAGCATCTGACTTCGGCTCAGGTCATGATCTCATGGTTAGTGAGTTTGAGCCCCGCTTTGGGCTCGCTGCTGTCCACACAGAGCCTGCTTCAGATCCTCTGTCCCCTTTCTCTCTGCCCCTCCGTGGCTCTCTCTCTCAAAAATAAAAAAATAAAACATTAAAAAAAAAAGAAAAGAAAAATAAAACCTATTTCCTGAACTCTTACTTTAAACAATATAATCAAGATAATAAAAGAATTTAAAACACTCAAATAAAATTATATTTTGATAAAAATGTCTTGATAGGGGCGCCTGGGTGGCGCAGTCGGTTAAGCGTCCGACTTCAGCCAGGTCACGATCTCGCGGTCCGGGAGTTCGAGCCCCGCTTCAGGCTCTGGGCTGATGGCTCAGAGCCTGGAGCCTGTTTCCGATTCTGTGTCTCCCTCTCTCTCTGCCCCTCCCCCGTTCATGCTCTGTCTCTCTCTGTCCCAAAAATAAATATACGTTGAAAAAAAAAAAAAAAATTAAAAAAAAAAAAAAAATGTCTTGATAGCTGATCAGCCCTGGAGGTCAATGGGCTACAGGCCAAGTAGATCAGAGGTCACAAAGTTGAGGCTCACTGTAGGCTAATTAAACATTGTGGCTATTCTGATTATTGATTGCTGCATCTCAACCCAACCCAGAACGTAGTGGCTTACAGAACAATTTATTTTTGAGCTGTCTCATGGGTCTGTGATTGACTGGTTTGACTTGAGGAGGATTAACATCTAAAATGGCTTCTTCACTCATGAGAGATGCCTCTGTGATCATTTCTGAGGCCCCTCTGCAGCAGAGCAGCTTGGACTTCTTTCCAGGAGCCAGCCCAGAAGGCAGAGATTACAAACCTTATTTAGGTCCTGCTATGTAATTTGTGAAGCCAAGTGCAAAATAAAATGTGGGCTTCATATTCCACCATCATTATAAATTTCAAGATGATGAGAGCACACCATTAAGCCAAACATGAGGCCCTTTGAAGCATAAGATCCTGTGTGGCTGTAAGCAGTCACATGCCCATGAAGCTGGCCTTGGCTCTACTAAAAGATATGTATGCTGGGGCGCATGGGTGGGTCAGTCAGTTAAGCGTCCTACTTGACTCTTGATTTGAGCTCAGGTCGTGATCTCACAGTTGTGAGATCGAGCCCCGCATGAGCCTGCACGCTGGGCAAGGTACCAGTTTAGGGTCCTCTTTCTCCCACTTCCTCTGCTCCTCCCCAGCTTGCATGGGAGCGTGCTCTCTCTCTCAAAAAACAAAAAAATCTGCAGCTGACACAGTGTCACTTGTACCAACTCTCTGTGGGGGAATTCCTTGTGCACATCGGGCATAAAGAATTTATAGTGGCCATTTTGGAGGTAAGATAACATGGTAATTTAAAAAGAAATGGAGTCAATGACTGATATTGAAAAGCAGACAATTTTACATTTTTTAAAAATCCATATTTAAAAATCCATGTGTAATGTCTTCCATTACACAATGGGAAACTCTGGGAACAATGATATATAACTGAGAAATGGCTACCTCTTTCAGGCATATCATGAAAGCTCCATCCCCCACACTCTGTACCTGATGCACTTCATACTTAGCTATGGCCTGGCCACCACAGGCATTTGGGTTTTAGACCTTTTGTGTTACCAGCATAAAGTATTGTTTTACTTTTTTTTAATGATGTAAATATATATTCTAATAGCCATTGTATAAAATTATACGTGTACTATTCTATATTTAAAATTTTGATTTTGTACATCTATCTTTTCCCCTTCTGATTTCACATTGTTTTCCTTTTAAAATAAACTATGGATTTAATTCACTAAAAATACAATATGATTTACTTTGACAAAACATGAATAAATTACAAAGCCTTGTATTATCCGGCAAGGGCTCATTTATACTTAATTTCATATAATAAATTTTATCACAGTAGCAGATTTTATCTAATTATTTTAATCATTGCTGGTTTTGTTTATGGATATTAACCATAATAACATAAACAAAGAAACAAGTGAGCAAGAAAAAAAGTTTTGACCAATAAACATCTTGCAGACCATATTCTACAGATCTTTCAGAACTATTTGCTGTGTTAAAATAAAATAAATCAGGATTTGGATACATTAAAATTAATATTGCTATATTAAATAGTCTTTGTTACTGCTAATAGTGACTTATGAAGATTTCATATCATAATTAATTGAGCAATTATATTCACTACATTTTTAATATATTAATAGTACCTTCAAAATATAAATATTAAGAAGCTGCATATATTTCTTTGAGCATTTAACAATATGAAAACACAATACTTTTCTTTTGTAACTTTCAACTAATTGTAATTCCCATGTGAATACTAAAATTGAAAATGTAGTCCAATTAAAACTGATAAGAAAATTTAACATCTTACAAATACTCCATCACTCACTTTAAAACCAATCAACTCACAATTTAGCTGGCATGGCTAATTATTTCATAAATAATGTTGACCTTATTAAGAAATAAAGCACAAATTTAAAAAAGCTATTTCTCTTCATGCATCCATATTTGTTCACATTCTAAAATTGAAAAGTTATTCTAGAAATAAAGATGTTAAACATTATGCCTTATAAAAGCTGTTATATGTTCATAGAATTATTTAAAATTTCATCCAAAGTGGGCATTGGCTGAATTTTTCCACACTGGTTCATTTATGTCACTTTTGCACACTTCATCAAGACCTATAGAATTTCAAAAAAAAAAAAAAAAAAAAACCAATGGAATTTCTTTTTCAAATAGAGGAGATGGGAGATTTGGGATAAAGTAATTAGACAACAAACAAACAAACAAAAAAGATGCCAGAGGTTCTTTACTGGAAATAACTAACCACATTTTGCCTTATTTTGTTTTTTGGTTTGTTTTTTTTTTTTTCATTTTGCCTTATTTTGTAAAGCTATGTATCTTCACTGGGGATTCATTGCATTGACCAATAAATGGTTTTGTTATGGGATGGTGGTAGGTGTACAGTCACAGGAGACAGACCACTTGGGGTTAAATACCATGAGCAAGTCACTTCATTCCTCAGTTCCCACGTCAGTAAAATGGAGAGTGTAATGGTGACTACCTCAGAAGATTTTAATCAAGCCAATGAAATTTGAGGAAGTTAATGTGTGAAAAGCTTTAGTTACAATGACGGGTGCATAATAAGTGTTACATAACTGTTTGCTATCATCATCTTTGTCATTATTGTGGTTTCACATACATTTTGTTATTGTTTTCCAATAGAGTCTTACTTAAAACGCTAACAGGCAAGATTGATGTCCTAATGCAGTATTTTCAAATCTTATCTCACTATAATTTAAACATTTAACTATATGAATCTTAGAAATGAAGAGGAAAAGAAAGTTGGAGATGGAAAAAAGTCGATTCAAAGCCATCGTTGCTAAGGTCTACGAGAGAGGGCAGAGGAAAGATTGGCAGTAGAGATTGGACCCTTTAGTAGAGGGTCCTGTTGGATGGTAACTTTGTTCTTCAAACTAAACTGGCAAACCTCTGGAATTTCAAGATTCCTCAAAGGTTTCAGAATCAACACTACTAAAAGAATCAATATCCTTCTGCATCCCAAATGGTCACATATGATGCTAAGATGAATTGGCTTGGGAATATGCTTGCTACAGAGCTATTGTACAGTGCTCCTTTTTTTTTCTCCTTTAGTGCGTGCGCTTCATAAACGGTGGCATCCTTCTCTCGCTTCCTAAAGTTTACTGATCCCTGTGATTTAAAAATCTCAGGGACAGATTAAACATCTTCCAAGATGAAGCAATCTTGAGGAAATATCTGGTTTTCTGAGTGAGATATGATATAACCTCCCTTTTCTAGCTCCTGAAATCTTCAGTATAAATCTGATAAATGGATTAAAACAAAAATATCTTCAGTCGTAAAACAAAGAAAATTTAGGATATTGGTAACTGTATTGGGAAAGAAAATGGCTGGGTAAAAATTATTTTATAAGTTAATTTCCAGTTCTTTCTTTTCAAAAAAATTGAAGGTGATGTTAATTGAGTTGTCAGCTGAGAGTATTTTTTTATTATACATTACAATGTGATTTCTGGCACATAATTTGGAAGAAGTTCAAAGCACTAAATGATATTTTATAAGAAAACTCTTTAGATTCTCATTTTATTATATATGTGAATTAATTTTCTCAGGGCTGACATATATAAAAATAAAAACTAACAAATTTATGTTGAATATTTTCTTACTATAGCAATAAAAAAATTCAGATATGAATATAAGGACTAATTGAGAAATAAAGGTCATTTATCTCATTAAGAAATGAATTTCCAATATATTTTTATTTTTATGTTTCATAACTATCAAGCATATTTATTTGTTTAATATGTATTAAGATACTAGCATATATAATTAATAGTATATAATATACATATTTATATACTAAAAATATATACTATTAATAGTATATTATTAAAATAATACTAAAGGCTAAATCTTGAAGAAAAATATTAACACTTAGTTTCTCATGATCACAGAATTTTTTAAAAGTTTCTATTTATATACTTTTTTTGGCAGAAAATTATAAGAGGATGATCAATACAGATCTTCCAATGTAAAAAACAAATTATTCCACTAAAATGTAATGGTGTAGGACAGGTAAAATAAAAATTCAAAGAGAAAAAGAAACAATGAAACATATTTTAACTACTTAAGCAGAGTTTGTTGATGTATTTTACTTTGTAATATATGATGGTGCTTATTAAGTTGATGTGACATTTAGAATCAATTAAAAACAAATAAAAGTTAAAAACAATTATTTTCACCTACCAATATTTATGTTACATTGTGAATTAAATATTTTCAAATGTTAAATTTATGAGAAAATATCTTAGATGTGAAATGTATGAAAGTACATAGTTTTTAAGATATTTTTTTAGATGGCATATGGGCAACAATGCTTAAGAACCACTGGCTGGTGAAAACTTTCAAGGAATCATCTGTTTCAAAGATGATATCATTATTTTGAAAATGAAACACTAACTTCATGTATTTCATAAACTTTTATTTGGAATCTCATCCAGAATTGCTTTAGAAATATTTAGTGTTATGATCTTTAAAAGACCTAGTTTTTATTTTATTTTTTTTGCTCTGTGGAAATTCTCTTTGGAAATTTGATGTTCTTCCTAAAAATTGAAAAGGAAATAAGCACAGGCAGAAACACACAAAAGGCCAGACCTGTGAAAGTTTTTGTGGGAGGGTGGTAGGGGGAAGAGGAGGAAGCCAGGGATATTACAATACTATTTGATGTACTACAAAATTCCCTTTTATAAATGTTAATAATATAATCCATTTTAAGTACTTAATTAGAAAGTGACATTTCAGAAAGCCGTACGTGGCTGATGAAAGTAAGCCATTGAGGTTCTTTTGGGGATGTTGGTATTTTGATGCAAGTTTTGCGCTAACAATATTTTGAAGAAAAAAATAGTTCATTTAAAAAATTCAGAGTAGGAACTCCATGACTGACAAACTAGCTCAGTGCCTTCAAGAATGAGGAGAGAAATTTCCAAGGCAGCTGCTTTTTATTTCACTAATTCAGAACAATTGAAAAGGCATCTACCTGGACCAAATGTCTAGTAGTAAGAACTATTATGCCCACATGTTTTCTTTAACTATCTACCTCCAGAACCAAATGCGGTTTGCTGCTAACTAAAGAGCTGGAGGGCATACAGTCCTGCCTGATGGGGAACAAATGATAACGAGAGACTGCTTCCAGGGCAAAGCCCATCTCTATACAATAGGGAGAGATAATATTAGATTCCCACCCCCCATGGATCCATTATCTATTCTAAAAAGACAAATTTGAAACATTTCTATCTTTAAAATTATTATTTAAAAATATACCACAGATATGGAAGGGTGAAAAATACATACTCATAGTTTACCTAATAGTCAATAAGCGTCCAGATTAAGAAACAGAACATTACAGTACCTTTAAAAAATGTATTTCTCTTTTAAAAATAGCATCTATGTCATTGTTCTCATTTTTCCCTTTCCATTTAGGATGCAAAAATTTTCAAAAATTTTAAGTGTCATTCAAAACTTCTTTAGCTGTCATTCATTCTTATTTTAGTGCTGCCATTTTCATTAGAATCACGCTGTACTAAAACCGTTAAGATCTTACTATAATCTAATTCCATTTAAGAAAAACTTTAAGTGATTATGCAATGAAATACTTCTAAATCTTCAGTTCTAAAGATTTTTTTAAATATAATTTCATTCTTTTAATGGTGTGGGGTTTTTTGTTTGTTTTCATGTTATCATTGAAAAAACAAAGAACTGTCTCATAAAAGACAACTATTTTGTCTACAAAAGAGTTATCTCTGCATTCTGGAAAAGATATCTTAATTTCACTAATTGTAATTTAAGTATACTGTGAAACCTCAAAAAAAAAGGCTATGCTCCCAACTCTAGTTGCCCTAGATAATGCTACTTTATTTCATCATTTTCTTTTCTAATCATAAAATCAAAAAACAATTTGTAGGCTCTCAGATAATGAAGATCACCTGAGTCTGTTTTGATTCCTACAGTCTGGTCCTACAGTGTCTCCCCACCTTATCTTCCACTAAATTCTGAGACTAATCTGCTTAAAAAAAAACTACTTGTTTTATATATTCACACATCCATCATTCTCTACCACCCATCTAGATTCTGTCCACATTAAAACAGTTCTCTTTTGGGATGTCTGGGTGACTCAGTCGGTTAAGCACCTGGCTCTTGATACCAGCTCAGGGCATAATCTCATGGTTCTTGAGTTAGAACCCTGTGTTGGGCTCTGCACTGACAGCAGAGAAGCCTGCTTGGAATTCTCCTTCTCCCTCTCTCTGCTCCTCCCCTGCTTGTTCTCTCTCTCTCTCTCTCTCTCTCAAAATAAACAAATATTAAATTTTTTTAATTAAAAAAAGTAACACATTTCTCTTTCTAGACTAGTATGTAGTGAATTTCATTTCTTTGCTCACATGAGGGTTTTATTAGCCATACCATCTTTAGTACCTACTGTGTGTTGTCCCTTGTAATATTCTTTTACCTTACAAATGTATATGTGGCTACTTGCTCCATGAAATTTAGAAATTTTAGGAAACTGTTTGGAAGGTGGGTAGATGCAGGGCGGGATACATTATCAATCCTGACTTTAATATAGGCCTTAACTTAGTGTTTATTAAACCTTAAAGCAACCCAGTACCATCTTCAAAATGTCATTATAGCTGTATTACTGTTTTACTGACTGGGTTGATTTCGGATGGGGATAAGCAAAAAGCCAATTAAATCTTTCTTACCACTTCCCTCTTAAAAAAAAGTTTATTTATTTTGAAATAGACAGAGACAGCATGACTAGGGGATGGGAAGAGAGGGGAGAGAGAGAGAGAGAGAGAGAGAGAGAGAGAGAGAGAGAGAGAGAATCCCAAACAGGCTCTGTGCCATCAGCCCAGAGCCCAACTTGGGGCTTGAACCCATGAAACCTGAGATCATAAGAGCCAAAACCCAAAGCCTGCAATTTAATGGGCTGAGCCACCCAGACGCCCCTTACCACTTCCCCTTTTAATAAGCTCTGACGACTAAATGCTTTCTCCCCATAATTAAAAAACTTCTCATAGCTTTTCCAGACATTCTGTGAATTAATGAATTTTCTCAATTTTAGTATTTAAAGTCTAGTATAATCTGCTGTCAAAACTGGAATATCTCATCAAATTTGAATTCTCTCTTCTCTGTCTCTGAGCCTGACTGAGGCTCAGAAACTTCTAGGGGGGATGGGAACACAGTCACTTACTACTGTACATCTCTGTCCATTTGCTGCTTCCTCTTCCCAAGCTGGGAAAGGAGAGGAAGAGGAAGAACAGGAGAGGGCATGGAGTTAGAAATACCTCCTTTGGAACTTATACATTTTTCAAGAATGGCTTCATTTTCAAGTTGGCGGAGACAATGGGGACCATTGAGGGGACCTTGGCCTCCCATTCTCATACACATAGGCACACATGTGTAAAGACACACATGTAACATATGAAAATAAACACAGAGACATGCATGTTCACATGTAGTCGTTCCGGTATGCCACCAAGAAGAACAAAGCCTTTCTTCATTCTGAGCCAGGGAGCATCTGCTGAGGGAAACTACCCCTTGTGTCCCTGTACCCTGCTTTTAGAGTGATAGGAAGAGGGGTTGCCAAGAGTTTCATACTTCTCTGTAGATCTGGTTATGTCCAGCACAGTGCCTTATTCATTAGGACTATAAACCTTTTCTTGAATCATTGAAATTGCCAATATCCAGGGTCACACCCAGATTTCCCAGAATACATCAAGTGTAGATAGATTTCCATTATTTATTTTTATTACTGTGACCAAGGAGAAGTTATTCTAAACAATTTTAATGTAAAAGCAGATTTGATATCCTTAGTTACAAGTTACCTGCTGTTAACCTTAAGAATTGGATAGTGTCCTTATTCTCTTATATGTGGAAACTGAGACTCAGGTTAATTAATTTGCCCAGTGTCACACGCTTGTGACAGAGCCTTCTGATCCTTTTTTCTTTGGGGTCACCTCATAGCCTGTTTCAGTAAGGCAGTTAAACTTTGATAACTTCCCATTTTGCCTTGTGAAGAATGCTGTGATCCCCTACTGAGTGGTACATCAACCTCTGTGATCATGGACAAGCCACTTGAACTTTTTGAATCTCAATGATCTCATCTGTTAAAATAAAATAATCTTAATAATACCTATCTCTGAGACTTATTGGAATAATTAAGCCCTACAATACCCAAGGGCAGGGACTATATTACATAGTGCATGACACATGAAAGACACTTAACATTGGTTGTATTGAATTAATTCTCACAGATAATAAGACTTTTGCCTTAATTTTCAACTTCATATTTGTTTTCTTTTGTGTTTCTCTTTCTCTACTATCAATGAAGTGGCATTTAGAGGTACTCAAAATAAATAATGTATAGTAATTTTTGAGGGGGATTTTAAAAGAAGAGGTCAATTATTATTATAAATCTCATCCTTATAGAATTCTGTATGAAAAAACTTCTAGTTTTTCTTGTGAAAGTCAAATCCTATATACCAAAACCAGGTTTTATATCAACGGGCAAATTAGATACATTCCATTTATTCTATGCTTCATACACAAAAGTTACATGAAGTGCTTACTTTTTTCTGATTTGAAAGGAGCAAAATGCTCCTTGCATAATTCAATGGCTCACAATGGCTTCAGATGGAAGAAAAACTTGTAACAGTTGCAAGATGATCAGCTATCTTCTTGTCATCAAGGGTTTCCAAACTGAGCGCCATATGGTTGGTGTCATTTATTTTACACTCCTGCATATTCTTTCTTTTTGCAAATTACCAGCTAAGTTGTATGTTCACCTTAAAGGAATTCAAAGTATATGGCAGGTTGTCAGATTTGCCCACACAGTATCAGATGTCAGACCACCCACTGAGAGTCTTAATTGGAGTTACCTTTTGCTGAGTGGATGGGAATTATGTGACTTTTGATTCTGTAGTTATAATGGGATATTTTATAGATGATCACTGTCGTTTACACAAAGAGAAGAAAAAAAAAAAATAAAAGAGCAGCTTAAAGTCTCCCAAATCTTTTCTGGGAGGAAAAATCTCCTTATCAAAGTGTGTGTGTGTATCCAGTAAGCTCTTTCAAGTTACTCCCTCCCTAGACTTCCCTCTGATGACACCTGATGGCAAAAGAACTAGTAGGTGCTTTCATGGTGAGAAGAGAATATCTATCCCAGCGTCTGCACTTGATGTTTTTAGAAATGATGAATGTTTTAGCTAGGAAACTCTGCACCTCCTGGGAGATTTATACTTTCATGTCATCTATCAAAAATGTAAATTGCATATTACTTCAGGTTGGGCCTGATTATTCTAATTATTATTATTTATTATTTTTTGAGCACCATCAGTGCAGCACTGGGCAACTCTGGTGGAAATGTTCCAGTTAGAGGAGGAACTGTTATTTTCATATTTCCTAAGCGACATCGATTTGTATGGCTAACATTTTAGCAATAAAAAGCAAAATGTAAAACCGCAGCCTGCTGTGAAGGGAAGTCTACACATTGAATGAACACTGCAGGGACATACTCATAAATATTCATTAAACAGGGTTTCATTGAAAATGAAATTTAAGTACTTAAGGTAATGCAGTGCAAGTCAGTGAAAAGCTCTTACACCTCAGCTAAGGAAACAGGATAGAATGAGATAATCTAAGAAAGGAAGATTGAGTTTAGACCACTCCTTTTGTACTCCAAACTCTGAATTAAGAAAATGGAGAGTTAATTCAATTGTCATATTTATCCTGGGGCTTCTGATGTCCAGTCTTCATAATAGAAAGTAACAGTGTTTTTAAACATACTATCATCATATGACTTGAGGAGATGGTTTGGAGGTCTAGAGAGTTTCTATAGAAGAGGTAAAAAAAAAAAAACAAAAAAAAACAAAAAACAGGATGCTGGAAATAGCATTTTTCAAGCACTCAAGGTAGCCTCCTTCTTAAAATATGTGTGGCCTCTAGTAAGTCACTAAGGTCTATGGTGCTGTTTCCTACCTGTCAAATGAAAATAATGCTACTCCTCACTCACATGGTTTTGTTAAGGAGAGTGTATGTTTGCAGAAGTTTTATAAATGATAATGCACCATGGAATTATCCATTGTTATAATTCCCTAGTATTCATTTCAGTGTACTTGTGGAACTTAGTTCCAATCTCTGTGATTGCTTATTTATACTGAGATTTTTACATTCATTGCCTCTATTCTTTTCTCTCATAATAGATGAATTAATAAATGAATTCAAATACTTGATCAATAAATATGAAATGGAAGCCGATTACATCTCAAGCATCATTTTAGAGGCTCAAGATAAAACAACAAATAAAACAAATAAAATATTCCACTTGCATAGAGCCTATGTTTTATTTAGAGAATGTCAACAAGATACTAACATAATAACTCCATAGCAGATAAAATTTGTTACAGATGAGAAGTGCTTTGGAGGAAAATAGAGCATGGAAGTGTGATAGGGAGTATGCACGGTGGCAGAGATGGAGGGGAAGTGGGTACAGTATTTTCAAAATAGATAGGCAATGGAAAACATCAATATGGAAATATTTAAGGACACACTTTGAAGTGAGCAAGTAAGTCCTGTGGATATCTAGGAAAGAGTATTCCAGGCATAGAAAACAGCACATGCAAAGGCCCTGTGGCAGAAGTACGTCCCTGGTGTTTGAGGAACATCACGAACTCCTGAGGGATTGGAAAGAAGTGAATAAGGAAAAGAGTGGGTAGAAATATAGTGTTGGAGAGTAGGAGGCCAAATATCATAGGGACTTTTAGGTCATTGAGGAATTTTATCTTTTGCTGTGCATGAGTAGAAGAAATAGAGAGTTTTGAAAGGACATATGACAAAACCAGACTTACATTCTAACAGAATCAGTGTGCCTTCTTTGTGGAGGACTTAGATGTCCAGTTAAGAAGTTATTCTAATAATTCAAGTAGGAAACGGTGGTAAAATGGAGAAGGATAGTAATACAGAGAATAGGGAGAAGTGCTAAGATTCTAGATGTCTTTGAAAGTACTGCCAAAATAATTCGTTCACAGTTCGGATGAACGATGTGACAGAAAATAATTTAAAAAAAAAAAAAAGAAGAAGAAGAAGTCAGGATAACTCCAAGCTTCTTCACCTGAGCAAATGGAAGAATTGGTTTTTGTTACAGGAAAGCAGGGTTTGTTTTTGCTTTGTTTCATTTTGTTTTTTTAGTGTGTTTGTGTTTGGGTGCACATGTGGGTACCTGGGGTCAATATTAGACAAGTTACTTGCTTATATTTTCCAGTTATTTGTAATGAGTTTTTGTATTCCTGCTGTTATCAAGCAAAAAGTGGTAGTATTTCAAATTGATTTATGTTGTTGTGGCAATAGTTTAGTCCTTAATTTTGTTTTGAAGTTGATTCATAAGAAACAAATTGGGCTATAACTCCTCTTTCTATATCATGTTTGTTATTTATTACTAAACTACGGGTATATGGGGAAAATATGTTTGTATGTTTTGATTCATTCCAATATACTGGAGAGCAATGAGTTATATTCAGTTAGAAAATGAACTCATCCTCAACTAGGCAATCTGTGAGAGAAAAGTGCTTATTATTTAAAAAGTGTGATCACATTTAAGTCTGGTAGAAGAATAGGAACAAAAAAAAATAACTGTGATATTATTGTTTGGTAAAAGTGTTAAGATAGGAGCATTACCCGTGGTGACTGTAGTTTGTGTGTGAACAGATTCTTTGGGGATGTGGTGATGGTGGGTAGGGGACTAAGCCACGAAGCTGATGGAAATCCTAAAATGTGTTTTCTTTGTTAACTTTGATTAGAATGCTGGTTCCATCACATTTCTTCCAGGCTAAAGAGAATGGATGAGGTTAGCACTCTTGAAGGCTGTCTGTCTGGGTAACTGGCTGAGGACCAGGGAATGACTGATGTGCATGCAGGGTGAGTCAGGTAAATGTGACTCATCCCAGACACCAGCTGCCTCAGGGAGCTGCTGTGTTATAACTTTAGCTTATGTGTAAGCGTGGGAGTATTTGCTAAGGTTCTTTTGGTAGAAGCCACCTGAAAGCAAGCAAATTCAACTCAAGCATAAAGGTGGCTGGTGTGATGGGTGAGGGTGGAATATATTTGAAGGATGCTCAGAGAATCACAGAAGTCCTAAACAACAAAAGCTTGAGAAACACAGTGGCAGGGAAGCTCAGAGAGCCTTAGGGACCAGTAAGAGAGGTACCAGGTCTGAGCAAAAATATGGTATCTTGGGAGTCATTGAATGATTGAATGGAACATATAGAAATCAATGGTCAAAGATATGAGAAGGAACAAATTAAACATTCAGAAGGACATTGGAATCATCCAGGGAATTGTAGCACTTAGATTAGAAATGACCACAAATCAGATGTGAATTCTTTAGAAGTTAAGTAAATGGTGGGCGCCTGGGTGGCTCAGTCAGTTGGGCGTCCAACTTTGGCTCAGGTCATGTTCTCACGGTTCGTGGTTCGAGCCCCGCGTCAGTCTCTGTGCTGACAGCTCAGAGCCTGGAGCCTGCTTCTGATTCTGTGTCTCCCTCTCTCTGGCCCTCCCCTCTGCCCCCCACTCACACTCTGTCTCACTCTCTCTCTCTCTCTCAAAAATAAATAAACATTTAAAAAAATTTTAAAAATAAGTTAAGTAAATGGCAAGAGAAGGGGGCCAAACCACCACTGTGGTGGTTTGGAAGCCACATTGTGAAGAGAAGGGACATGTTTTCCACCAGTGGACTCACAAATAAGATAAAAATGAGCCTCACTAGCAGAACCCTTTATAATAAAACACATTTCAGGTAAGACAAGAAGTTAAAAGGAATTGTGGATTAAGGGAGCTTGATGACTACAGATGGGGTTCTAGAGAGAGGGCATTGGAAAGGAAGTGATAAGAAGGGGTGGAAAAATAGCTGTCTTGGATGATCAATAAAGAGAGCAGGCATTTGAGGGGTGCCTGGGTGGCTCAGTCGGTTGAGCGTCCGACTTGGGCTCAGGTCATGATCTCACAGTTCGTGGGTTCAAGCCTCGCATCAGGCTCTGTGCTGACCGCTTGCTCAGAGCCTGGAGCCTGCTTCAGATTCTGTGTCTCCTCTCTCTGCCCCTCCCCTGCTCACACTTTGTCTTACTCTGTCAAAGTAAAATAAAAATGTAAAAAAAAAAAATTAAAGATAACAGGTGTTTGAGACAGTTTATTTAACTTGCCACAAAATTACAAGTGACTCAGACCTACTGGTGCTTGGGAGAACCCCAAGCACTTTAGGAGGAGTTAGATTTGATATAATTAGTTATTGCTCCTTCTGGCCTTTTCTATTTCCTCTTTCAGAAACATATGATGAGATGATAATGACTATCAGATAAATCAACTGAGCTTTCTTGTGATATATTATTTACTTTCCCTTAATGTAGACACAAATCCCATTAGGTAGTGAGTAGGTTATTTCTGTGTTCTGAATAACATCAAGCAGACTCTCACTGCACTCCATAAATGTTAATCTCATATATTTCAACAAATCTCAAAGGCTCAGTTTGCTTTTGATAGATTTTCTTTCTCTTAAGATATTTGTCAGATCACAGTCCTTGTAATAAATATATATTATAATTGAATAAGTATATTTTGCTAAGAATGGTATAATAAACAAATATTTCATTCACTGATGAAGAAATGTTTAACACCTGAATAATGCACAACACTGTTCTCAGTATTAGGGGACACTGGGTCACTCTCTAAGACTTTATAATATCCTTAGAGAAAAAAGCACATACATAAGTAAAGTAAAGCAACTATATATAAATGGACAATTTTAAGTAACAATTTACCAGAAAAAAAATAACAATTTACCAGAATCTTGAAAGAAAAAGTTGAGATGTTTTACATTCTGTGGAAGATAAATAAAACAATGAATATCTAAGTTCCTCATTCTACTTTGTTGTTTTATGAAAGGGTTGAAAGAAAAATTGAATAGCAATATGAATAGTAGATTTGCATTTAAATTATAAGCACATATTTTTATTGATTACATGCTAACTATAAGTTATAATTAATATTATGATAAAACTCAAAAAGTTTATTTTTTTAATGAAGGATAAGAATTACTTTGAAAAACTGTTCACTTCTCATTGGCTACTTAGCTTTTTGACTCCTTTCTTCAGTAGAAATCACATTGTGCTCTTTATCTTTATCCCCGGAAATTAAGATTTTTCCCCTTATCTTTTATACCCTGGAAAAGCACTCTATAAATAAGCTACAATTTTCTTGTTTTTAATCAGTATTCTCAAACTGCTTTTTTGTTTGTTTGTTTGTTTGTTTGTTTGTTTCAGAAAAGCTCTTGATGTATCAGTCTTGATCACAAAATTAACCTTTAGGTAAATATCCAATCACAGGGAGGGTTGAGGTCATAGCTTTGCCACCAACATGTCACTAATTATCTGATGAGTATGATTTAAAAACTCAGGAATATCTCTTTAAAGAGATAAGAGATTGTGCATGCTTGTGGTAAAGTGTCTAATAAAAAAGCCAAAATTAAGCAAAGGCTTATTGTCAGTCCCTGTCCTAGGTAAGTTTTACTTTCATGATTTCATTGCTCATAGCAACCTTGTGAGGTAAGTATTGTTACTGCCACTAAATGGATGAAGAAGTGATGCTTAGTGGGTATTCACAAGCAAAGCTAATTTTTCAGACTAGCCATTGTTCTTAAATTCTGCTCTCTAAATTCCCTCCTTCTAAGAGCTCTGGAGTCTTTTCCTTTTTAATCCCACTACCTCATCATTTTGCATCAAATCCAAACTAGTTATCTAGCACATGTCTTTCATCTTGCCTATGTCAGCTAAATTACAGTTAAACTATCTGAGGCTTATAAAAGTTAAGAGACTCACCTAAAGTTATACAGCTAAAAAAATATCAGACATGGGATTTAGCTGCAATAGGGAATGAGAGATACAATTCTTAGTTAAATCTTGGGACAAGAATCAATAGTAAAAGTCTAATCTAAAACTTTTCTTTTATGCAGTCCAACATGAAAATATGGATTTTTGTACCTGCCCTAAAGGTCAATAGATGCTAGGTTCATTGGAACCTAGGAGAAACAAAAAATCCAATAATGCCACACCTCCACAAAGTCAGCCAAGTTCTTTCTAGTCCCTTGAAGTTCAAAGTGGCAGGTTCCATTTGTTATGAGAATATGGAATCTACATAGTACTCACAAATGCACACACACATACACACACACACAAACACACTTTCCATTAAATTGATTCAGACAAAAATAAATAACAAATAAACAACAACAACAACAAAAAAACCCACCTGTTAAACCAGAAACTAAGTTTTGGATAGCCCAATTAGTTTATTTGAGATTTTGTTTTAGGTATATGTGTATGTGTTTTTAAGTCTTTTAACCAACTGTTAGTGTTCAAAGCGATGTATTTTTGAAGTAACCAAGACACAAAAAGTTATTAGAATTCATAGACTAAAAGAAAATATTGAATTATACCATGCGGGAAGGTTATGACTAATGTAGATTTTTAGACTCCAAAGACTTATCAATCCCCATGGACAGTGTAAAGCCTTCAGCAAGTGTTGTTCTGAGCAAGTTAAAATTTCTTAAGCATATTTTTAAGAGTAATACCTCAGGGAAAACATTGAACTAGTTGCCAAAACTTCTCACAGACATGGAATCTGTTGTGCAAAACTGTCATTTACTTCATAACAATGTTTGAATTCCCACATTAATATTAACCCTGTGAAGAGAATAGTTTCCTCTTTTTTATCTAATGTTTTTTTTCAAATGTTTATTATTTTCACCTGCAACTAGCAGAGGATTGTTTTTTAATAGTAGGACATCTAAGATAAGGATCAACAAACTACAGCCCATAGGTCAAGTCTAGAATGCTGCCTACTTTTGTATGGCCCACAAACTAAGAATGCTTTTTACATGTTTATACGGTTGAAAAAAAAAATCAAAGAAAAGAATATTTTAGAACATGTAAAAATTACCTGAAATTCAAATTTCAGTGTTCATAAAGTAACTTCTATTGGAATATAGCCCCATTTGTTCATTTAAGTATTGCTTATGGCTGGTTTTGTGCCTTTAATGGCAGCACTGAGTAGTTGGAAAAAGACCCTATGGCCCTCAAAGCCAACAACATTTAGTATCTGGACTTTTACAGTAAAATGTACCAAATCCTAATCTAAGACAATGATTTTTCAATTGTCAAATTTACTTTCAATGTGAAAGGCATTTGTTTCCCTTTTTTCCAAAATGTGAACCCTTTTTCATTTGCTTTTATCAGGCCTCTCTCAAGGCCTAGAATATTTGTTACATCGATAATGTTGGCAACTTCAGTTACAAAGATAATTAAATACTTAAAATAAGAACATTTTCTCTCAAGTAAATTTTCTAAACAGAAGCCTCTATTGAAAGGAAGATTCTGGAAGTCTCATTTTTAAAGAAAAAAAATTGCTTTTCCTCAGACTATATGTTATAATCAAAAAAATATGAACTTTGATTCAAATTCTTATGTAGGATATTTAATCTTGTGTAGGATATTTAATATGTATACCAACTTCATAGCCTTGTTGTGTAGTACAAATGTATTAATGACTCAAGTTTCAAAGATGAAAACTTGTAATATTTCAACTTTGTAGTAGATATTCAATGCATGTTAATCCTCCTTCTCTGTGTCTACTCAAATGCTGGGTGGGCTTTCTGACATCTTAAGGCAGAAAGTAGATCTACAATCATATATAACTGCTATCACAAAATAAGCTAGGAGTGAGTGATCAGGTTTTGTATTGCTTTTATACGTTTCATTCATTTATTCTGCATTTGTAGTTTATTAATCCAGTCTCTACATTTGCTTTCTCCTTAAGGGCACCATTTTTCATCTTAAGCATGGCCGTATAGGTGTCTACCTCCCACACTTCCTGATAAGTACCATGCATTTCATGTTTATTACAGTGTGTTTAATTTGCATTATTTCTGGTCCCTACACCATGAGTTTAGAAATTTCAGGTTAATAAACACTATAAAAATTATTTCTCTCATTTATTCTGGCATTATAAGGGTAATTACATCTAAGCACAGTGACACTATTGTGACTCTGTGTAGATGACCAGAATTATAATGGCAGATGGCAAACCATGGGCATTGTTATTGCAGTTCATTGCAGCATTTTCACAAATTTTAAATTGAAATTCTCAGCTGAAAGCGTATCACAAGATCGAAGAAAGAATCTCAAAGCAAGATTTGCCTAAGATTTCATGAATTAGCATTTTGATTCTATTATTCTTTATATGCCTTGTTTTGTTGTACCACAATGGTTATAACATGGCAGACTCTTGCCTCAGGTTTTCATTCTAACATTGGTACTTTTGCTTCAACATTGACCATCATATGTTAGGCAGTGAGTAAATTAAGAAATTGGAGGATTTGGAAGTGACTCTAGTTTTGCGAGATCTGTCTTGGATTACTACATTTAATTGCTTAAAATGTAATAGAAAATAATTTTTTTCTTAATTACAGTAGCATGTGAAATCATATAAAATCCAACTCATGTGAACACAGGGACATACACAGAAACATAATGCAAGTTTTTTGAATTAACTTGTAAAATAAGCTTTCAGATTATAGAACTAATAACTTTCTTTTTTCCCTTTCCATCTGCTTCCTCTAATTCTGTAATGCAGTTCCCAGACAATATAATGAGCACAAGACCATCGAGATTGTTAGAAATAAGAGCAAATTTAGGATACATTGACTGTAAGTAAGGGCATACGCGATTAGTTATGAATGCATAATCTTCAGTTAATGGACTGTGACTACATTAGCAACTCAGGTGCCTTTTTTTTTGTTTATTAATTATAAACTGAGTTCCTTACTAGTGAGTTTATGAAATAATTCACCCACCAATGAGGGGTGTTGAGATATGTACAATAAAACAAAGATTCTAGCTCACAGGACAAAATCAATAGACTTTATGAACTTTATAGTGTCTTAGATTGGGAGATGTGATTTATCAGAATCCACAAGCACTCAATAATGGTACTACAAACAGCAGGTGTACCTTGATAAGATCTTTAAATTGCAACTGATTTATTACTACTGAGAATTAACTATCCAAGGTTAGTAAGGTTGTTTTTTTAATTAATTAGAATGCAAAGAAAGAGATAGGGCTAATATACGGGAGAAAGCAATGACTTCTGTGACTTCTCTTATCTATGCTATATCCCTTAGTAAGCAATTGTTAGAGATAAATCACTAATAGCCACTATACCCTTGATAAGTGATTTTATATCATCTGTAGCTATTTGTTTATATCTCTCTAAAATGTTGGGGTATTCTCAAAATGTGGTTAGCCCAAGATAGGGTAGTAGGGGCAAATGTCTTTCATCACATAATGTGAAGCAATTAAGTAAGAAGATATATGTCAGTGTTTACATTTTACAAAGTTACTACTAAATGCCCTGTTAACATTTAAAAATTTGAAATGTATTTGTAGATGTGATCCAATAATATAGTTACTCTGATGTTAAAAATAACCCTTCTAATGCTAATGTTAGGTAAATATAACACTTAAAACAATTAAACATAAATCAGTCATTATGTTATCAAATATTTATTGAGCACCTATTATTTGTCAAACAGTGGGATACAATGATGATTAAGAGAAGGTGCTTGTCCTCAAGAACCTCACTTTCTAGCATGGGAAACAAACAAACAAAAAATTGCATCCAGTTCTGAATGTAATCTGGTTCTCTTTGTAAGTTCAGAGTAGAATTACACTCCACAGTCCCATGAAGTTATGTACACTTGACTAGTTTTAGCAGATTAAATGTAACCAAAAGTGTCTCCCCAGCAAGTGTCTCCTCCCCATCGCATAAAATGTATAAGCCAGAATGAGTCACCACAGTCCTTCCGCTCCCATGTCAGGCTGAGCACTGAAGCATGTGTTCCTCATAGGACTTTAGCCACCATGGCCAAGTTACCAGAATGAGAAGGCTTTGGTGATCTGCACTGGACATGTACAAAGAGCAAAAAATACTTATTTGTTTTGTTAAGCCACTGAGACTTCAGCGTTCTTTTCTACTGCAGTGGAACTTAGCCATCTAGGCTGAAACTACTGTTTTGTATGAAATGTCAAGTAAGCACAAAGGAAGTTCTGATCATACTATTCCAACTTGTAAGAAATAGAATAAAATGAATAATTAGTCATTGGCTTGGTTTCTCCAATGCTGTTGTTTGACAGGAGGACTAGAAGAAACACTTTCCAGACTGGGGAAGTCTCCGACCTCTCCTTTTCTATTCTGCATCCCATCTGATCGGCTCCTACAAAGAGAGAGGTGCTGAGAAGAAGTGTGCCCTCAAAAGCTCCCAGAGTCAATGATTTATGACAGATGTCTTTGGTGGCAAGAGTAGAATGTAGGGATGGTGATCTATGCCCCCACACAACTTTTACCTTTCAGCTGAGTCAGGGATAATATTTGGGGGTGAAATGAGTGTATCAGTGTTTCCCAAAACTAATTGGTCAATTCAGTGGCCTGAGGAAAAAATTTTAAAAGTTGAATTTTCTTTTTTAAACAATACCAAACAAGCCAAACCAAAAGATTTAATAAGATAAATCTCTTCCCTCACTAGACTGTGAATCTTACTCCAAGAAAGAATTAGTATAAATAGTTTTTTTAGGCATCCAGAAACATGCAATGTATTTATGTATTTGTGTAGCACATGGAAAGTCTTTTATTATTATTATTATTTATTATTATTAATGTTTTATTTTTGCTAAGGTAGGTTTATTTTTCATTCTATTTTTACTTGTTGCTTTTTCATCTTAATATATCTCCATCTGAAGACCTTTTGAAAATTCAGATTACCAGACCTCCATAGGCTCTGATTGAATATATATGAAAGAAAACTCCAGAAATATTTATATTTAAAAAGCTGACCAGGTAAATGCAGGAGTCAGTTATTTTGGAAACTCCTGCAGTTGGTGAGCTATAAGATTCCTTTCAGTTATAAGAGTTGTAGATTCTAAGATATGTCCATAAAAACTATAAAATTGTGACATTGTCACTGGTTCTTCATATAACTACCATCTATTTAACCTTGATGATTAAATAACTTTGATCTTGAATCTTCTCCGCACCTTACTTCACTGTTTTTTACACTAGAGTAGCATTGTGTGTATTGTGCACAATGGGCTTATATAAATGCATTGTTAGCATATTTTGTAAAAGCATACCCCAAAATGCCAAATATGCACATACTAGAAAAATTACTGCCCGCAATATAGCTTAAAATTTCAGCCAGAAATGTTTATCTAACAGTTCTTTTGAGCAGAGCTCAACTGTGTTGGCCTCAACCAGCAACATTGATTTTCCATGTTCTTCTCCCTTCAGCTGAAAAGAATCAAGTTAAATCTGTAGGGAATGAAAACTAAACAGCCCTTAACATGAAGGTCCATGTTCTATTCCATTTATCTCGTAGGTTAAAATCATTCATTGATCGCTGATCACCTGTGGTTGTTTACACACAACAGGTTCCCTGGATAGCACACAACCACGAGGAGGATTATACATACCACAGGAAGCAATCAATAAAAAAGGCTCATAATGATCTTCCTGAGAGGAAACTGAAAGATTTTCCCTTTGTGACAGTCTGTATATGTGTGATAGGATTGTCAAAACAGACATAAGGGTTTCCAGCTGGCAGAAAAATGTTTTTAACATTTTGCTTTCATATCCACTTTTCTTGTCTAACTATAATGATATTAAAAATGAAAAAAATCCTTAGAAAATTTATTTTAATAGAGAATTCAATTCTTGTTTTGAATTTTTGCCCAAATAATCGTGACACATGACTTTTGTCACCTTTGGAATGTTACTGGGTTGTTTTGATTTTTGTTTTTTACCTTGCTGTTGCCTATAGCATCTGATCAAGTCACTTTTATCATCTAAAAGAAGTTGGATGATATTTATCTTAGGGCTTTAAAAGTGGTTCAGTGTATCTTCAACTTAAAAATGATTAGTTGGTCTTAAACATAAAGCACATTGTGTGAAATCGACTAAAATATATTAAAACTGATGTTTCAAGCACTGGTCTAGGAACAAAAAATAAATCCATGAATAAATTAAAACTCAGTTTTTAAAATTTCACATTCTAATAGTTTCATCTTGTAAATTCTGGTCTATAGTATATACTATACCTAGTTCTTCTTGGAGGAAATGATGAAAACCATTAACTCAGTCAACATGAGTTTATCTTTCCTGAGTTTTGTCCTAAAACTGTTGGCATTTATTTAAAAGTGTAGATTTGATATGTTCCATTTTGAAAAGTCGATTTGAACAAATTAAATTTTAAAATAAAGTGTTCCCTCCAACTCCCAACAACAAGGATGAAGAAAATTGACCCATCTGAGAACACCTGTGCCTTGGGAGACAGAATATCTCATCTGAAATTCCTTGAGATCTTCCAATAATATCCTGTTATTTTCTTATTTCATAAAGTAGTCTCATAGTTTCTCCCCAGATGATATTTGATAGCCACATAATTCTCATAAACAGTTTAACATTATCGAGTTTCTATGTGTATTTGTCAGCTAGGTGTTCTTGAAGCCACTCAGCTGCTTATTATTATACATTTATAAGAAGATCAACTTATACTATATTGTATGAATACTATCTAGTTTTAATAGTCACCTTTTACTTCCACTGCTTCTGAAACTTCACAACTCTCCCTACATTTTCCATAATTATAGAAAATTTTTAAAGTTTTAATGTTACATTTGGTATAGTTTGATAAAGGGGCTTTTGAGGATCTGTCAGGGTGTAATTATGGGGAGAAAACAGTGGAGGTTCTCTAACTGTATAAATGCATATAGACTCTGAGAGTGAATGTCAATATCGGCATGCCAGAAAGTTTTGCTTGCTGTTCCAATTACTCTAAGATCACAGTATGGAATCATAATTTGCTCCCCAAACTTACCCAGGCCTTCCAGAACACTGCCTAAAATTAAATCTTCTGCTTGTGCATGGCTTATGAAAAATTGAATGGCAGTTCATTTTCACAACACATGACAAACATAAAAGAAATTATGAATTAATTTTAAACCCTGCTTAGCAGAGTTTTATCAAATTGATGGCACCCTTTGTCTCACTGAAGTCAAGCATCAGAGTTGATATGCTTAATTAGAATCAGGCATCTCTAAATGTTTTAGAATGACAGCTCAGATCATCCTATTGGACCCCCTCCTTCTGATGGTTTGAAGCCTAAAACAAAACAATTGGCTTAAAAGGTGACTTTCACTTCACGCTCTACATTAAGCATATCAAAATGTATTATTGTGCAAGATGTTCAAATAAACAAAATCCAAAGGCTTTTGAGAGCTTATTTAGACAGATGGATGGATAGAGATTAGGTAGATAGATAATAGATGGATGGATGGATAGATAGATAGATAGATAGATAGATAGATGAGATAAAAATCTGTATGGGCTTGTGTGTCCTTGGCTCTCAATTTTTCTTTTGTTTATTTCAAGAGAAAACAAGATGGAGTTAGAACTAACTGTCCTTCTGCAATAATCTTTGGCTCCTTCACAAGCTAACTATGCCCTCAATGAATTATTTAGACTTTGCCTCTCCCATTTTGATTATTTCACTATTCATTCGATGCCATTGTCAGCTTCTAACTGACACCTTGCCATGAATAATACATGTGTATTATGTATCATAAAAGCATCCTACTTATAAACAACAGACACCCACAGATGCCATGGGACACTAGCTTATTATATACATACGTGTGTGTGTGTGTGTAATATATAATATATAGTAAAGTAATGTGTGTATTTTTGGCAGCCTGTAATGGCTGCTCTACTGTTTTAAAGCTAAGAGCTATGATCGGTCAAGTTTAGTCACATCTGCTTAATTAACTCATTAAAGTTACCCAGAAAGAGAAACTCACTCTCATGGTGTTGGTTTGAAACAAAAAACAAAATGTAAACCCGAAGTGTATTAGTCAGTGGGGACTACCTTAGTGGCCATTATAGTATGAGGGGGAGAGACCTCAGGTTGACTCAGGTGATTATCATGTGGTTCAGATTTTACTGTATTTCCAGCATTTTCTGGTCTCAGAATATCACCAACAATTACTGAAAGAAAGTGTGGCATAAGCTTTATAGTTCAAGGGTTAGTTTCATAGCTTTTTTATTTTTCCCAATTTGGAGGGGGAAAAATGTTTTCATCTGCTAAGAGCAAAATGCAGTCCAAAGGGATATGAAACTCTTATGCCTATGAGATCAGTGTTGTATCTGTTTCCCTTGTTTCTCCCCATATTTTATTACAGCGTCTAATATTACCTTGCATGAATGACTTAATCTTCCACAAAAATAGTCATATTCATGACAACCATGAAAGACGCAGATATAGGAGTTAGTGGTAAAACTAAATTTTCATATGTTAATTTAATTAAAAAGGACAGTTTTGTTGTTGTTTGTTTTGTTTTTACTCTTTTTCTATTTTTGGACTGACAGTTTAGCATACTGGTAGCCATGAAGGTAATAAAAGACATAAAATACACATTTTTCCTTTAGAAGCATTTCCTTATTACTTTTTTGAAGGAACCTTATACATTTCTGTACTTCTTATAACTGAAACACACTCCGTGCTGAGCCACTCATTCTTTCTTTGGATTTCAGAACTTAACAGGTCTTTGGGTATCACTTGCACCAGAAAAACCAGCCATCTCAGGAAGACACCTAAGGCTAGAAGTTAGCTTCAGTGGAAGGCCATTCACAGTCAATTACATTTGAGTTCTTTTTCCTTTCTTAGTTACTTAGAGTATTTACTCCCCTTTGAGTTAGTTGGGTAACATTTTGTGTCTTGTGCTTTGTAAGGGAACTCTAAGAATTTGAAAATGAACCAATTATTGAAGCTTTTGGAGGAATTCAACTTTTTAGTTTGGGGGGTGGGGTTGTGCTTTTGTGTTTTACAGACAAATTTCCTTCCCTGCCATCTGATTTTTTCACATCTCCTACTATTATTGCCTATAAAAGTGAGAACAGCATTTAGAGAGCCCAACAAAGCTTTCCAAGTGTGAAGCTGTGACATTTTGTTATTCCAGAACCACTTCAGAAATCAATGTTGTATTTCTACTTAACATTTAATGTTTTGCAGCTGCTAAAGAATTATTCACTAAGTAGTAAAACAGAGGAAAATCAATCTCTTTCTAACATTATTAGTAATAAGTATGTTTGCTTATATTTTCCAAAAGAAGTGACAGGAAACGGAGATATTAAGCAACTCTTTGACAGACATATGTAACTGTGCCAGCTAATATTAGAAAAAACGAAATACAAAATAAGGAACCAAAACATTTTATCATTTCTTACTTAAAAACCTCATTTCAAGTGTCCAGTAACATATTATAGAAATTTGTTGGTCTCTGTGCAAGGAGAATTCAAATAAATATCCCAGGAAGGAAATATTGTATGCCTTAGAAGCAATTAGGTCCTATTTTATTTTTGATATTTCCAAACTAAGCCCAATGGAAACGAATTGTGAATGAGCACATGGAAGATGTGCTTAAAATACCATGTTAAAAAAGTACAAAAATTGAACTTTTGTCTGAAGTGTTGTTTACACGGGCAGTGAGAAGTCGATGGAGACCTTCCCTGAAGCACCTCCTGATGCTCTCTGTGCTGGACTGCACAGAGACACTGGGAGGGGCAGCCTTCTCTGGTCCTGGGAAAGTTGACTGGGATGACCTGTTAGCAGTCAATTATCCCCCTCTGAAACCCAGAGTGTTCACTGTCAAGGGTAGAGTTGGCTGGCAAGGCTAAGGTGGATGTGGGATGTGATTCAAGCTAGAACGGAGGATGCCCCCATCAAGTCTCACTGGCTTTTCCTGTTATCAATTTAGATTAACTGGAAAGTTGTGAAACTCCCTTGCAAGGTAGTCCCCCTGCTATCCCACTGTACCTTGTTCCTTTCCGGTGCTTTCTAGCTTGACAACTTGATGCACAATGTTTTAGCCATTTGTTTTGTATTGTTGTTTACCCTCCTAGATTGTTAGTTAGCTTCCTGAAAGAAATGGCCATGCCAAATTCTTATTTGTTGTCCAGAGTTGTCATTCAGTAACCATCATTTGTACAAATGAATATATAATAAAGACAAGAGTTTTAACCAAAGCTTTTTCGTTGCTCTAACAGTTCTCTGGGTAACTTTATATTGACAAACTTTGATGGTAAAGTAAAAATGAGACAGAGGCCACTTTCTGAATAATTTAGATCCTTAAGCCTCCTTTACCTGGACTTAAATGAAAATTTGATTGGATTGCTTTCATCCAATCTGGGCTTCATTTGACCTGATTTGAAAGTCTATAATGTGATCTGATAGAAGGACTCTAATCTATGGCTCATCTGCTTGATTTCAGGAGTCCTTTGGAAATTCTGCAATAGATGGGTATTTTCCATCCACTCTCTGCTCCCTTCGGAGGGGTGGTGGGAACAGGAACCAGAAATCTCTCTCTGGTTACATTGCTTGCATCTGTGCAGCCAGCAGCATCTCCTCCCACACCTCTATCCCAACAAATACATTTTCTGATGTGGGTGTAAACCTAATTTCCCTGTGCATAATGTTAGTGCCTCTGGAGTATACAGAGCTGGCTGGAATCTGCACTAAGTGGTTTGAGAATAAAGGCTTTCCTTGTCATTATTTGCACAGTCTGTAGTATTCAGCTGCCAGCCCATGCCATATTATTTGTGTGATGCTTGGTGACAGTCTGTGTTGAGTTTCAGCTATGATTCTTGACATAATTTAATGAGCTGGAATGCCATTTTCCCCGGTAAGAAATATGCACATATTTTCAATGCCAATGAAAAGTTGTTTATTTTACACATATATTATGTGTCTGAATCCAGGATTTCGACTCTTAACACATATTAACATGATACATTCAGTATATAAATGTACTTTTCTCCCACTTGCATTTATGAGAGGTTTAGTCTTCAGCATAATTGAGGGAGAAAAATGTACCCACTTGGTTGCGCAAGGCTTGCTTCTTTCCTTCTCTTCCTAATTAGCTTTTAACAAGCTGTCAGTCTTCCACTCTACATGTTGCATTTGTAAGGAAAGGACGAGTTGCAGTTGCCCTGTGAAAGTAGACTGTGCTTCTTAAGGGAAGCATCTCTGGGCTGTCAGGGTGGGTCTTGGCATGACAACTTTGAGTCAAATACAGTATGATTTTTGCCTGGTGCCATAAACCAATGCTGAGTACATATTTATGTGTCTGTGTCATCTGTCCCTTTCCTGAGAGATGTCATCAGCCTCTTCCGCACAGACCCACTTTCACAGAATAGGAAAGAACCAACTCAATGTTTTTCCTCTTGTTAAATTAGATTTTCAAAATAACATTTATTTTTTTTCTTTCTGTCTAATAACAGCAGTAATGTTCATTCAATCTAAAGAGAGGTTGGAGTTAAAAAAATTATAGCCAATAAACCAAAATAACTTGTTATTCCACCAGACAGATAACCAATTTAATATTTTGATGCATTCCTTTTGACAACTGTGTAAGGGCTTTTGTATGCTTGTGTGTGTATTTATGTGTGTATCTACATACAGGCATTTAGTATTTTCTTCACAGAAAAGGTAGCATTTCATATAATATTTTTGTAGCATATATTTTTTTTAAATTTTTTTAATGTTTACTCATATTTAAGAGAAAGACAGGGTATGAGTGGGGGAGGGGCAGAGAGAGAAGGAAACAGAATCTGAAGCAGGCTCCAGGCTCTGAGCTGTCAGCACAGAGCCCCCACATGGGTCCTAACTCACCAGCCATGAGATCATGACCTGAGTCGAAGTCAGACGCTTAACTGACTGAGCCACCCAGGCACCCCTGTAGCATGTATTTTTATTTAACAATAGTTTATGAACATTTCCCATGTCAATAAGTATTGTTACAGTAGGATTTTTATGATACTCTTTCATGTGGCAGTGTGATAATTTACATAACCTACCTCCCTATTAACGGTTATTTAATTTATTTCTCAATGTTTGTTATGCATAAATTACGTCTGTGCATTTCCTGAATCTTGTCTTTTAGGGCAGATTCCTAGACATGGAATTACTGGATAAAAAGACTATTTACATGCTAGATCTATCTATCACAAATTGCCCTACAGAAGGATTAACTCTTCATATACTTCCACTCGCGGAGGACAAAAGACTCTTCCTGTACACTAGCTTCTGCTTACTAAGACTCACATTGTAACTTTAATCATTGCCAACATGACAGGTGAAATATGGATACTTTTCAAAATTTACATTGGTGAGGGGCGCCTCGGTGGCTCAGTTGGTTGGGCGTCCGTCTTCGGCTCAGGTCATGATCTCACAGTTTGCAAGTTTGAGCCCCGTGTCAGGTTCTGTGCTGACAGCTCAGAACCTGGAGCCTGCTTCAGATTCTGCTTAACTGACTGAGCCACCCAGGGACCCCTTCTCCTTCGGATTCTGTGTTTCTCTCTCTCTCTCTGCCCCTTCCCCACTCACACTCTGTCTCTCTCTGTCTCAAAAATAAATAAATGTTAAAAAAATTTTTTTTGGTTAAATTACATTGGCAGGCTGAAACGGTTATCACATGTTTAATGGTGATTTCAATTTAGACAGGAAACTCAACATAGATAGCAGCTCAGTGTTGTGTTTGGGAGAGCAGTCCCTAAAACCAGGTGTCCTGGTGCTCCATAACAGTGCACCCAAGTCATGTGGCCTGTGTCAATTGCCTTAGCTTATCTATATGATGTGGACAACAGTAGTAACCATCTCATGGATTAGTTGTTAAGATTCATATATTCCCTTATATAATAATAGTAAGAATGGTAATAATATAAACATCTCTGTAGTCCTTACAATGTGCCAGGCACTGTCCTTAGCGCTTTATATATGTTAACTCTTTTAGTATACATGAAGGTGTATATAAAGCATTTAACACAATGCTTAGTACATAGTTAACTCTCATAGGAAACCCTCATGACTGCTATTATTTAATTATTATGCTTTTCTCATAGTGCGTACTGCACATGGACTAATGTTATGGATGAAATTAATTTTATCAAGCCATCTTCAGATTATCCACATAAAATTGCTTTACAATATCAAATATAGACATTAAATATTGTGAGTGGCAATTTAAGATTGTTTCAGTGTAGCATAAGACAAACTTATGAGAAGAATGGATGTTTAAAAAATAGGGGCGCCTGGGTGGCGCAGTCGGTTAAGCGTCCGACTTCAGCCAGGTCACGATCTCGCGCTCTGTGAGTTCGAGCCCCGCGTCAGGCTCTGGGCTGATGGCTCAGAGCCTGGAGCCTGTTTCCGATTCTGTGTCTCCCTCTCTCTCTGCCCCTCCCCCGTTCATGCTCTGTCTCTCTCTGTCCCAAAAATAAATAAAAACGTTGAAAAAAAAATTAAAAAAAAAAATAGGTTAATAAGAAATAGAATTATTGTTGACTTATCAAGTGCCAGTATTCGATGTTCATACTCATTGCTACATTTGGAATATACGGATTAAATAAAGTAGAATCAAGCACATATCTAGCGAACCGGAATAGTGGATGCAATCTATCTAGACAGTTAAAAAAAAAAAACAACCGCGTCACCATTTTACTCAATTGTAGTGTCTGTTACTATAAGAAATACAAGCAGCTGAGAGTTTAAACACTTAACTATGTTCATTTGCTTCTCAACATCTGACGAGTGGCTTCAAGTGGACATGAGTGACTTTCAAAGTTATCATCAACAGATATGCTTCTGTGAGACAATGGGGAGGCAGCATAGAGGTTGCTGAGGGGCACATATTGTGTTTCAGTAAAACCGATCTTAAATCTCAGGTCCGCCACTTAGAGTTGGTTGGCACTGGACATGTTGCTTACATTCTCCAGGCTCTCATTACATTTACAAAATGAGAATGTTTACCTGAGAGGTTGATGTGAAAATTAAGTGAGATAAAGAATATCAAACTCATCACACAGGCACATAAGTCAACTAAATGTTAGGTGTTGATTTTAATTACTGTATGGACAATGATAGGTTATCCAACAAATGTTCTGTTGATGTGTCAAGATGTGACTTTGAGGCATCTGCAGAACATCATTGTGGAGAAGATGGGAAGACACGGCATTGTGCTTGCCTGTAACTTAGAAGAAAGATCTAAGTTTGGAAATCAATCTGTTTGTCATGAGTATATGGGTGGTAAATGCACAGACGTAAAAGTTCCAGGAGAAAGCCCCTGAAAAGTTGGGAGGGAATAGGGCCAGAAGATAGGACCATAGGCAGGAAGAGGGATGGGCAGTTATGCGGTGTGACATGAGGGAAGGCAAAAGGTGGCTGCAGACAGATGCATGAATATTTATATATTTGTGTTAAACTGCTCTGAAACTCAAGTACCTATTTTTATGAATGTTAACAATTAATACTTTCCATCCTGATTCTTCCTAAAGTTTTATTTTAAAGTGATCCTGTATCTAGAAGTTTTAGTCAATTACAATAAACTGAAATGGAGTGGCAATCCAGAAAGACACTTGGTAAAATAAAGGGATTTGGAAAAATTTATAATTAATGCATTTAAAAAAATTTTTTTTTAAAATGGAAGATAGTTTGTTAAATTTTTTAAATCATAGTTTTATACCCTAGGGAAAATTTGCCTTATGTGTAGACACCTCTCTTCACTCTTTTCACTGTAGTCAACACATGTAAAAAATGCTACTTACTCAGGAGCGCCTGGGTCTCTCAGTTGGTTAAGCATCTGACTCTCGGTTTCAGGTCAGGCCTAGGACATGATCTCACAGTGGTTTGTGAGCTCGGGCCCCTCGCTGCCAGTGCAATGCCTGATTTGAATTCTCTCTCTCTCCCTCTCTCTGCCCCTCCCCATCTTGTGCTCTCTCTCTCTCTCTCTCTCTCTCTCTGTCAAAGTAAATAAACTTTGAAAAAAAAATGGTATTTAGAAAGAAAAAGAGCTAAATAATTAGATAATCAGTAGAAGTTTGCATTTGGAAAAACAGCTCCTAGCACATTCTCTCCAGACATACAGTTCCTTTTACATAAGGGTAGCATGTCTTTAAATGTCTTTTACAGTAGTTGTAAATCTTCAAGATACACATATTCTTTCTGAGTATATTCTTAATTATTTAAATAATTGGCTGCCAAAAGGGAAGTGCTTTAATTATGATACAACTTTTAGTCATTTTCCTCTCCTAACAGAAATAATACATTGAAGAAATATAAGACTTCCTAATCTGCACGGTAGAAAAGAGCAAAATTATACATAAAACATAATTAGAAAGATTTATTTTCCTATATAACTTGGGGCATTTTGTAAGTCCTACCCTGCTTATTTATATTTTCAGAAAAATCCTTGTAATAGCCAATGCCATAAATGTCAATTTATATACTCTGAGGCAAAAGAGGCGTCTGAAATGTGCTTTTGAAACCTTGTCTTTACTATTTTCAGGCTAAATATGATGAATTGTGAAATAGTCTTCAGTTGGTAAAACCAAGTCTTAAAAAATGAAGGCATCCTATAAACATTCAGGTTAAAAATACTAAAGAATATCTGTATAATATTATGTCAGAAAGTGAAGCACAACAGTGCAATAATCTTAAAATGAAAATTATATCAAGCTAGAATTTATAAAAATTTATTATAGTAGATTTGCCAGAGTGTTACTAGACTGGAAGGTGTCAGGAGGAAATCATTCTGTCTTGCAGTTCTGGATCAATTACTTATGTGGCTTCTAATAAATTTTGTCCTCTGATTTTGATGGATGTTTAACCATCTGCTTCTGGAGTGATTTCTGTTTATAGACCTGGAAAATGCTTCAATGCAGTGCTTGTTAAGTATTAGCAATCATAAGATACAAATAGTTGTTGGGTCGTTACTGTGGCTAAAACAACTGTTAGTACCATATGACCACTTTATATTGAGACTTGGTATCCTTTTGTTACTAAAAAAATTAAGGGAATTTGGTAAAATTATTGTTTTTCTTTATTATCTATAAAATGCTCCAAAGAATAGTTAATAGAATAATTTATGCTAAACTTTTAAACTGCATTGAACAAATGGAACAAATTGGTAAATACTTTGAAATTTTGCCTCTGTGAATGTAAGACTTTTATGTAGCCAAGTTTGTTTGGTCTCATTTATAAATATTTAGGTAAACATTTGCTGGCATAAAAATATAATTACTGGGAACTGTAAAACATTTTTTCATGGTTAAAAACATTGTCTGGAATTGAAATGTTAAGTGTATGTTGTAAATTTAATTTCATTAAATACACATATTTTAGGCAAAGGAGAATTTAAACAAATATACTCATGTTCAAACTTCTTAAGAGATCACAAATAATAAAAAATAAACATGGTATTATTTCTATAACTAGATTTTAAAAGAAACTATGTTTCCACCTAACTGGAAAAAATAAATACTAAGAAAATTTTCTTTGGAAAATTTGTGGTAGTTTTTCAGTTTATTCAAATTAGTATAATACGTGTATATGTTATTTGAGAAGGCATTTGCCATAGAGAAGGCATTTGCAAACTTTTTCAGCAAATGGCCAGATGATAAATGTAGGTTTTATGGGTCAGATGATCTGGGCTGCAACTATTTGACTCCGCCGTTGTAGCACAAAAGCAGCCATAGCTAAAATGTTAACAATGAATGTGGCTATATTTTAATAAAACTTTATTCATGGGACACTGAGATTTGATTTTTATATAATTCTCACAAATCATGAAATAAAATTCTTCTTTTGAATTGTTTCAACCATTTAGAATATAAAAACCATTCTTAACTCATAGGCCACAGAAAAACGGTCAATGGGCCGAATTTGGCCTGGAACCATAGTTTGCTGACCTCTGTCATAGAACATTAACGCTGTGTCCGATCCAGAATTTAAAAACAAAAAAAATGGTAGAGAATTGTATGTGGCCTTCAACAAACTTCTCCAAATGTGCCTCAAGGTATATGTAATATGTCTAAAAAGTGGTGCTAAATTTTTTTCTTCCTTTAAAAAGTACAGATTGTTATAGCACTGGGAAAAGTCTATAAAAACAATAGCTTCTGATTGGTTTTTAGATAGAGTCCATGACAAATACGCTGTCAAAAGAATGCTTTGTCATGCAGGGATATGATGTCAGTTTCATGTGTAACCAGCTTTCTTGCCAATCAAATGATGCTATAGATGGGTGTGACATCATGTCTGGGCATAATCACAGTTTGACTGATAGGTTGGAATATGGAATATAAACAGGAAACTGGAGAATAATTGCTTGACTTAAGGTTTCAGGTAAAAATAGTTGAAGAAAAATATTACTAACATATCAATGTACTAGGAATTACTCTAAAATTGTTTCTTTTGTAACTGTCAAGATATGATCTAATGATGAGAGAAACGACCTTGGAAATGTTTGATATCATTTAATTTATGTTTAGTCAAATAATTCATTTGAATACATTTCTATTACATATATCAGTACTATTAATAAAATTAGAGACCATTCCGAACACTCAAGAATAAATATGGTTTATCATACGAAAGAGCAAATTTAATCTGATGTCAATTATTAGTAAAAAACAGAATTAATGTTATACTTTTACTAGTGAAGTTAATTCTCTTTTTAACTTAAAACTACATAGATGGGGCACCTGGTGGCTCAGTTGGTTAAGCATCGGACTTCAGCTTAGGTCATGATCTCACAGTTTGTGAGTTCAAGCCCCACGTTGGGCTCTTTGCTGAGAGCCCAGAGCCTGGAGCCTGCTTCAGAATCTGTGTCTCCCTCCTTCTCTGCCCCTCCCTGCTTATGCTCTGTCTCTGTCTCTGTCTGTCTGTCTCTCTCTCTCAAAAATAAATAAACATTAAAAAATATTTTTTTAAACTACAAAGAAAATGCTTTTCTAGAGCTTATAGAAGTCTTAATGACATTAAAATAAAATCACTCAAATTTGATTAGGTAGAGTTTTCTTTAAAACTGTTACAATACTATTATCCAATCTACAGATCTTATTCATATTTAATCAATTATCCCAAGACATATTTTTATCTATTTTTAAATGTATTATCTAATATTTCATATGTAAGAATACTTGAAAATTATGAAACAAAATAATAAAATGATCATCTGTCAACCATCATTCAACTAAGATCACGAGTCAACAAACTGTGTGCTTTATTTACACAGCAGGTCAAATCCAGTCCACTGCCCATTTGGTAAATAAGGATTTAATAGAACAGTCATTTGATGGGGCAGTGACTTGCTTTGTTACGTCATGTGGTTTGTCCAAGCCCTGCTTAGAACAAGGAGATTAAGTACAGAAATGCAAAAGGACTTACTTACAGTCACACAGCAAATTAGTGGTAAATAGAGACAAGAATCCAGTTTTTTCTCTAACAATATTCTACAATTAAAGGAAACAAAATGAAACCAGCTTATGAACTGAGGAAAGAAAATAACAGTATCTGAAATTGGCCAAAAGGTCCTTCATCATTGCCATCCTCTCCTTCTTCCCCTTCCTCCTCGTCTTCCTCCTCCTCCTTCTTTTTTAATTAGCTAGTTGTAAGTTATTAATGTTATCATTTAAAGTAAAGTAAATATTATTTGTAATTATTGCTATCCTACAAAAATATATTTTATGTATTCTCAATTAAATTGTATTTTATGAAACATTAATTCCTACAAGGTGGTCCTGTATATTTGAATATTTCCAAATATTTGTGATATACTAAATACACTTAAAGAGTTGTATTGCGTTGCATTTGTTTTATTCCAAACAAAACATGATGATACTGTTCATGACTAAAACTTCTTATTGATAAATAACATTAAGTGTAATCCTCACTTATGAATCCTAAGGAACATTAGTAAAACCTTGCATAGTAAATAGCTTACATTTTTGTATGGGGATGGGAAAATTCATTTTCCCCACCGATTTGAGCATATGGCAGATTTTCTTTTCTTCAGAGAATTCACTCTTTTCAACAGAGCTTTATATATTTTTTAATGAGTTGGTAATATGGTGAGCATCATGAAATGGTGATTTTAGGCATCTGTATGAAAGGCTATCAATAACAAAAAATATTAGAGATACAGATATAAAACTATGATTAATGCCATAAAATTACCAAAAAATAACCATTTGGAGGGTAAAGTGATTTAATGAGGATCAAATACTATGTAATACAAATTTTAAAGTATCTGAGCATTAAAAGTATATGTCTTTCTGAGAGAAGCAAATGTGTTATTTATTTGTATGGGTAAATTGTTTAGGTTAAACCAATACCAATTAATCATTGTCTGCATTAAGGCAAAAAAGACAATATTATGAAAATTTTCTCCCCCAACAGATGCTCAAAGCCTTCAGATCATAATGTATATATAAATATCAAAGCTCATTATATTTTAGATAGCTGTTAGTATATTGGGAACTTTTGAAATATTATTCTTTTGCACTCATGGCTTAAAATCAAATACTGACAAATAAAAGACATGTGATCTGAAGCATATATTGCTATGTTTCCCTATTATGCGTGCTTCTTTTCTTGGAAAACACCTGATTCTTAGCCCAGAATAAAGGCTGTACTACTTAAATTCCTAGATAATCCCATTTAAATGGGGCATGTGCATAATTTCTCTCTAATGGGACATAAATAGAAGTTTCTTTCTGTCTCCCTTCTGTGGTCCTAGATAGACATTTAGTAGTGAACCATCTTTGTCAGATCAGAGGCAGGAAACACTGAACAGCAGAGTAACAAGAGAGAAGGAATCTGGGTTTTCGGTGCTTAGAGCCACCGAACAAGCCTTGGACTGACCATGCTTACACACTGATACAAAAGAAATACACTCTTATTTTTTATACCTTAATTTGTAAATTTTTGTTATCTATCAAGATGATCATGTAGTTTTTTTCTTTATCTAAAGGTAAGAGGAACTACATAAATATTGAATCCCAATATTCAATGAGCAAACATTTTGCATTCTTGAAACAAACTCTACACGTTCCAATCTGCAATAAATTCAGTTTGGTGCTATTTTATTTAGGCTATTTACATCAACATAAAAAAAAGTGATATTGGCCTAGAAATTTTTCTTTCTTAATGTTTTGATGACAAAATTATGCTAGATTTGTACAACAATTTTCAGAATCTTCCATAATTTCTATGCTCCTTCATTATTAATATGTAAAAAGAATGTTGGTTTCTTGAAAGTTTGAAAGAATTTGCTTTTGAACCTCTTTGGTCCTCAACATTTTTGCCAACTTTTCTGGTTTCTTCCATAATTATTGATATTCCAATGTGTTCTTGTTGTTATTGTTTGTGGTTGATTTTGGCTAACGACATATATCTAGAAAATCATCTTTACTTTGAGATTTGTATGTTAGATTGCACAGATTTGTATATCACATTTTTAAGCTTTTTCTCAGATTTTGGACATTCTTTTCTGAAATTATACACTTAGTTTTTTTTTTTTCTTTCTCTTCTTTTTCTCAGTAGTACATAAGGCCAGAAGTTTGTCTATTTTATTACTTTGTCAAATAATTTTCACTGATTTTTTCAGCTTTATGATTCATTAACTTATTTACCAAAACATGTCTCTGCCTGTTTTCCTTGTTTTTATTTCCTTTTATATATTTAATTTGTCAATTTATTTTTAGTTTTTCTTGCTTACTAATAAAACATTTGCAGATAAAAGTTTGATTTTTGGTTAAACCTTTGACCATGCCTCAAATTTTTTTTTTTTTTGACCATGCCTCAAATTTTTAATGTGTAGTATTTTCACTGTGATTTCTTTACTAATATCTAAATGAAATTTTTATCTGTTTGGCCACAGCAGTGATTTTATGGTGTTTTTTGTTTCTTTGTTTCTTTGTTTTAATTTCAGGTGATTTAGGAAAGGTTGAAATTTTATAACTAATTTTAACTTTTACCATGTTGAGTTTTAGAGAATGTGGCCTATGAGCTATCTACCATTAGAGATTTATTTAGATTTTTTGGTACTTATACATGATCACTTAAATACATTTGCATGAAGTTTTAAAAGAAAGAAATAGGTTATACCTTTAATTATAAATTATATAAAGAGAAATATATTATATATGTATTAATTTTTTTCACATCCTTTGCATCCTTATCTGTTCAAACTTAAAATAGACAGTAAGGCAAGTTATGTTTTTCCTTCTATTCTAATGTTTCTGTACATTTTCTCTTGAAGTTATAAAATTTGTTTTTCTTTGTATAGGTAAATAAAATATTATTTTGTAAATTCTCATGTATGGCCTATCTTTAATATATATTTACACGTCATCAATTTTGCAATATCAATGTCTGAAATACCACTTAAATTTATAGTATTGCATTCCTTATCTGTTCATTGAATTTGGATGAGTTATCCTTATCTGTCTTTTCATTTTTAATCTTCTTTTTTTTTTTTTTTTTTCCAACGTTTATTTATTTTTGGGACAGAGAGAGACAGAGCATGAACGGGGGAGGGGCAGAGAGAGGGAGACACAGAATCGGAAACAGGCTCCAGGCTCTGAGCCATCAGCCCAGAGCCTGACGCGGGGCTCAAACTCACAGACCGCGAGATCCTGACCTGGCTGAAGTCGGACGCTTAACCGACTGCGCCACCCAGGCGCCCCTCATTTTTAATCTTCTTATGGCACATTCTTTAGATGTGGCTTTATGGATAGCATTTGGATTTGGCTTTTAAACAAATTTGATAACCAAATTTCTATTTTTGTGATTCTTTGTTGTTTCATATACATGGTTTACTTATATGAACTAGAATGCAAATTCTATCAATGAATCAATCTGTCAGTCTATAGGTCTGTACTTTTTCCAACCGATCTTCTGTCCCATTCCTTCTTGTTTTTATTTTTATTTTTGATACATTTTAGCTCTGAATGAAAATAGAAATATGACCTGCTGGAAATAATTAAAGGGGAACCTCAAAGTGTTGGTACCCAAAACATAAACCAAAGATATGTAGCAGATCTTGGATTTGGGGAAACTTTTTTTTTTTTTTTTAATTTTTTTTTTTTTCAACGTTTATTTATTTTTGGGACAGAGAGAGACAGAGCATGAACGGGGGAGGGGCAGAGAGAGAGGGAGACACAGAATCGGAAACAGGCTCCAGGCTCTGAGCCATCAGCCCAGAGCCTGACGCGGGGCTCGAACTCACGGACCGCGAGATCGTGACCTGGCTGAAGTCGGACGCTTAACCGACTGCGCCACCCAGGCGCCCCTGGGGAAACTTTTAATATACTCACAACTTTACCAGTCACCACATATTGTGATTTGATTCCCCTTCCATCTCAGGGCCAATTTAGGGGTTCTATGAAATTATTGTTTGTACATATAGACTATTTTTGAAAAGATTACAAAGTAGACAAGTCATTTGTAATAGTTGGAATATATACACATATGACTAATTCCCTTAAGATGATTACAAAAAAAGGCCATTAGATCTAGAAGTTAGATATAGATACAGATGTTAAGGTGGGTACAATTTTTATAAACCTAAGGAAAACCTATGACAAGACAGAGGTCTCATAGTTCAGCAGAAATGGGGATGGCATTCTGTATGCAGACAGAGAAGGCTATATTCCATGTTGAATGGAAGGCCTGAGGATTCAGGCTTATGATGATTCTTCTTCTCCTTTGAGAGAATTGAGAAAATAGATTCACACAAGCCACCCAAGTTAGAGAAGCTTCACCAACCACTTCTACCTTAAATCTTGCGAGGGCTGACCCTAGTGTTTACTCAGCTATTTGGAGCCCCAAAAGTGACTCCCAGCTGCTCTGTCACATATGGAAATCTTCCTTAAGCTATCTCTTCTGCTTCTTGCTTCTTAACTTTCTGCTTGTCTGAGTAGAAAGTGACTCAAAGACAGAAAAACAATAAGCTATTTTGAAGAGACTTGAACATTTGTACTCAGTTCATAAACAGTTTTAACTGGGAAGAGACTTTTTTAAAATGAGGTTGAACTTTGAAAACCAAACAAAAGACACTGGGTTTACAACAAGATGAAGTTCAGAATTAATATATATTTATCTCTATATCTATATTATTTATATTTATATTTAATTTACATCAATTAAAAGTTAGCAGGAGTTCCTCCCATAGTCAGGCAATTGGTATGTCAGGAGCAGATTGAATGTTAGATGAGTTTTGTTTTCTGTGTCTTTGGAGGCATTTTGGAGGTCATTGTAAGTAGGTCACTAAGTTTCTTAGTCAAGTACAATCTTCCATTGGAAGCCCAATGAAAAGAGCATTTTGCTCCCTCTTTTACAATACAGTATGTTAAGTCAAACATACTTTTCAGACTGAGCTTACCCCAAATGTGTGCTTGGGGTAGAGCTCTACCATGGGCTGTCACATTGTATTCAAAGCTTTCAGACTGGACGTTTTATTGCTCTATTTTACCTGAACACACTTGAAAATGGTTTTGAATTCTGAAAGGCATGCTAGAGTGGCTCAAATATTTCCTAGTCATTTCTTATTTCAGGTGGAAATTTAGTCCCAAAGATTAGAGTTCTGAAATGGTAAAGAATTTACTCTGCAATAAACTAGGAAACTTTCTATTAATACCAAGGCATGTGTTAGTTTCATTAACTAACAAACAAATTCTTGGATTTGACTCATTAACTACAAAGTTATCTTTCTGATATAGAATAGCCTAAGGGTGCTTTCTAATTAAAATTTTGAAAGCTGATGCTCAGTATACCATATCTGTCTCCAATTCTAAATTAAGCTGGGATCTCTTATGTTGAGTTAGTCTATAATCTTTCTTTTCACTGCTATGAAGCAGTTGAAAAATGCTAATTTAGTAAATCAGATCAAGTTCAACCCTAAACTATTATTACTATAGCAAATAAAGTTAATGGTAGTTATGGTCGAGTTACAATTTATGGAACCTCATAATCCTACTAGTAATAAAAATAATAATTCCAGCAATAATAATATTCTACCATTTATTGCACTCCTGCTGTGTTCCAAGCCTTTTAAATGCATTATCTCATCTGACTCATGCCACAACTATGTGAGAGAGTAATCATTTCAATTCTACAGTTACAGCAGCTGAGGTGAAAAAAGAAGATAGTTTTAACTAACACAGGGATTGGAGTCAAGGAGTTGAATGGTGGGCTAAAAGGGGCAGTTAGAAGAGGGGGTTCATTAAAGAACTTTAAGATCCTACAAGAACATTTTTGTAGTTTTATAAATTGCTTTAGTAATGTAGGTACATCTTAGATAGTGTGGAACGGTAAAGGAAAACATTGAAGAAAATAAAAATGACCAATTCCATTTCATATATGTTATGCTTAACATGATAGATTTCCAGAAGGGGTTGCCTATTAGTTAGATGTGGAGGTTTGGAGTTCAAGAAAGGGGTCTGAATGTTAGCTTTGAGATCATCAGTAGATAATAGAAGTTGAAGTTTTGGGTATGGATAAAGTATTTTTAAAAAGTTTTGTAGACTGAGAAGAAGAAAAAAGATAGGATCTGGTGAACAGTAATATTTAAAGAGCAGTAAAAATTAGAGATAATATGAGAATTAGCACAGGGTATTATCACCAAAGCTAATAGAAGACAGGTTTTATAATATAGAAAATGGTCAAAATATTAAATTCTGGGATCAAGTAAGATAAGGCTTGAAATTTGTCTAGAGGGTTTGCCTATTAGTTTGAAATGAGCAGAGTAGAGGTAGGCAGGCTTGAGCACTCAGTGCTCTGGAGTATTCAGGAATGTATGGTAGGTGATGAGGTGAGAAAGTAAATGGAAATTTTATAGAAGCCAGGGTGTTCAGAGAAGCAGATTAAGAGGTCAGCAGCTAGAAATCAAGAGAAGAGTTTTATTAGACTTAAACACATTTATCTGGAGAGAGAGAGAGAAAATTAAGATATAGAACAGAGAGATGATACCAAAATGAGGTCTTGATAAGTCAACATGATGTCCTGAGAGGACTGACCCAGATGGGTATGTAGGGCCCTGAGTGGAGAGGAGACTGGATGCTGAAATCCAGCCTGAGTCTTGCTTGGTGAGCCATGGCTGATGGAGAAAGGGTGCTTTTTTGTTAATAGTCCCAATAAATGTGGCTTCTTTTTCTGTTTAGTTTTCTCAGAAAGGAAGCCTTTTACAATGTACCCTCCCAGAAGAGATATCTTTTTTTTTCTAATTTGAAAAAAATTAGTATTTGCTAGTAACAGCCCAGACTTTAGCATTCACTGGCATTACTTTATGTATTCTGAATAGTGAGTGACAACACAGAGTCTTGCAGTTCATCTCGTTACCATACTGAAATCGTAAAATGGTGAGAGGACCCCAAGGTTATCTGCTGCAACGTAGACATGTTACATATGAGCACATTCAGGGGGTTGTGGAACTTGCCTAAGGTCAGGTAACTAGGTAGGGGCAGAGCCAAGACCAGGATTCACTTCTGATTTCCAATTCAATGTTCTTTTCACTGTAGCAGGAAACAAAGACTAAACCTTGCACTTTGGGTGATAGAATGTCAAAGCACGTTTTGACAGCATCCTGAGTATTGAATTCACCTGATATGAGGTGGAAGCTTGAAATACATTGCTCTTACTTTCTGAATTTGCCCTACTTGAGAAAGCTGTATGAATCAGCTATAATTCTGACTTTTAATTTTTAATAATTGTTCTTTCTAAATGCATTTTTTAAAAGGGCATGGTAAAAATGGGGCGCCTGGGTGGCGCAGTCGGTTAAGCGTCCGACTTCAGCCAGGTCACGATCTCGCGGTCCGTGAGTTCGAGCCCCGCGTCGGGCTCTGGGCTGATGGCTCAGAGCCTGGAGCCTGTTTCCGATTCTGTGTCTCCCTCTCTCTCTGCCCCTCCCCCGTTCATGCTCTGTCTCTCTCTGTCCCAAAAATAAATAAACGTTGAAAAAAAAATTTTAAAAGGGCATGGTAAAAATTTTTTTAAAAGGTCATGGTAAAAAAAAAAAAAGGGCATTGTAAAACCAAAAAAGTTTGGTTTTTATGGTGGTCTTATACATTTGTGTCCTTGAATCCAAATAATTATGCTTTTGGAATTTTATGCTAAGTTTTTTAAAAATAAGACTATTGTTTGAGTTACAATAAACATTTTTAGGTTGTACATGAGAAGGGGATTGGTAACTGCATGGATCAAATTTAGAGAAAATTTTGGATTTTGTGATAATTGTTTAATATGAAATCTGCATGGCCATTCTGAGTAAGAACATACCCTGAAGAGTGGCATGCTGGTATCTTGGTTTATATTTTCAGCTATTGTCTTCCAAATGTGTTTCTTAAGTTACTGATATGTAGTCTCTGAATAAATAAGTCTATGATTAAATGGTGCCACACTTTTAGTATACACTCCCTCATCCCCTATGTGAAATGTATAATGTGGAATTAAAGGCCTAAACAGTCTTGCAGTAAAGAACCCCTATTAGGTTTGTTGAATAACATTTTCCAAACTTGTTTGACCACAGCTTGTTTTGTTTCCTGGAACATCTGCTAGCATCCCAAGATAGAAGTGTTCCTTAGTTGGTAGAAAATTTTCTTAAGTTAGATTTTTTTTTTCAGGATCTTTCATTATGTAGCCAAGTTTTTAAGACATCTTTGGACACAAATGTGTATATTTCCCTGAAGTAAAGGTGCACTTAATGCCCTAAAAAACTGCTAAGCTAAACAACAAAAGGGAAAACATATTTCGTTGTACATGTAAATACTATCAATACTGACATTGTAAAAAAATAATAATTTATACATTTTATTTATTTATTTATTTATTTATTTATCTATTTTAAGTAAGCTTTACATCCAATGTGGGGCTTGAAATTAAGACTCTGAACTTAAGATTTGCATGCTCTACCAACTGAACCAACAAGGCACCTCTAAGTATACATACTTTATATAATTCACATGTGCATATGTGTATGTAGATTTTGGGGAAAGGGGGAGATCAGTATAATTATTGATCTTTACCTGGGCTTACAATCTTGCAAACACTTCAATTTTATACAATTGAGTAATACTTACCTTATCTTCTTTATGAGAATGAAATATTTTAGCTTTGGATGGCATCGACATTTGAGATAAGTATTATTTCCAGTGGAATTTTGTTTCTTGTCCCTTTCTGTAACAATAGAGCGAATGACCTCTTGCCTGAAATCTCTCCTTCCCATACTTACCATCTGATCAAGTAAAAAGTCCAGAGCTCACTTTAGTACATTCACCTTATAGGTGATAACATGGTTTTCTAAATATAAAAGTGTATGACATGTAGTTAATCTGAAGATGCCAAGATATATATATATATATATATGTATATATATATATATATACATATATATATATATGTATATACATATATATATATACATATATATATATGTATATATATATATATATACATATATATATATATGTATATATATATATATATATATATTTGTTTTGATTTGAAATACTATTGTGAAGTAGAAGGGTAGTCCAAAGGGGCTAGCATCAGAAACAGATATTTTTGTGTTATCAAGTAAAGGACATAAAAATAATTAAATAATAAACTAAGACAGTATGTGAATTATTTGTACCACCTGTTTTTTGCATTATGTAAAAGAACATGGAAACCTGTTGTTATTAATTTAAGAATGTTAAGATGCCTCAGCTGGTTGCTGAAAGGATACGTACATCCCATACATTGACTCCATCTGCTATATATCAGGCTTAGTCATAAGCAGACTTTATGAGTTGTATTACTTGCTTGCTTAGCAGAATCAGCCTTGATAGTCTGATAGATTTAAAAAGACAAAAGTTGAAAAGAACACTATATAAAAATAGATGAAATATTCCTTTAAAATAGTGTCACTATTGCAGTATTGGTAGTAAACATGGATAAACCCCCAAATTGAAAGTGGCTGGATGAACTAGAATGCATTTTGCAAGGTAAGTATATGGGACTATGATGTAATCCAAACATTTAGGTTCATTCAAAGAGAAAAGTCTAGGACTAAATGATGACAATGCCAAAATTTCTCCAGCACATGAATTGAAAACTAAAATCTTAAAAAAAAAATCATACAGTTTCTGGAATAGTTTCATCAACTTTGCCTACAAGTCATACTTAACATCTAATGGCAAGACAAGGTCAACAACAGCAGGATCCTCGGACATCAGGGTAGAAGTCAAGCTCACTGAAATTCAGATATACTGGGTTGGACATGTGTGGAAGATGGATAACAGCAGGGTGGCGAAACAGCTGATAGACTAGCCGAAATGGAGTAATTGTAAGCACAGTAGGCAAAAGAAGTTCTCTAAGGCCTTTAAGCAATGTGGCATAACTCCTGACCGCTGGACGGTGATAGCAGCAAACAGACCATGCTGGCGCACAGCAGTCAGAACCTGTGTGGCTTCCTTCTAGTGACTGCTCTGCAAGCCCTAGGACTCTTGCCTGAACTGTAATAAGGTGACTCTATAGAGGTGTGTAATGGCATGCTTTCTCTTAGAAATAGTTTAAATATAGATCAGTCTTCATTGTATTATTGATCTGGATGCAACTAACATTTGCACTGAAAAAGAGTCCTTGTCAAAATCTGACCTTTGTCACCCAAGGAAAAAAGTGCCTTATTTCACTCTGCAGTCACCCCAAACTTCCCTATAACCTCTGTTTAAGTTTTCATAATACTTACTACATAGTTCAGTTTCTGAGAAATTTTTACGGGCTTTCTGTTCCCTTTGGTATGTACTTTATAATGTTTATATCTTGCTATATATATCTTGCTATGTCTATTATGATTCTCAATCCTTCTGAAAAATATTTCATCCCATTTCCCTCTGTCTTATCCTGTCTATAAACTTGGCAGTCCCATGAACACTTACTTTCACGGGAGCTGAGAAGAAAATCAAGAGGTCCAGTAAATACATATCATCTTATTTCATCCTTGTTTCCATTTCTCTAAGCACTTATTTTTACTTTTTTAGAAACTTGACATAAAGTCTAAGCCCTAGGATTAAGTATTCCAAAAATAGCAAAGTTGATTGGAACGTACTCGAGTTTATTCCATTAATGAGGGCTGGGTTGAGGGCCCTGCAAGCCTCGCTGGTATGTGACATGTGCCCGGTAATATACAACTCAAATGTGATGACATGAGACTTGCTGTGGTTTTCAACCTTAACTTTCAACATTAAAACTTGAGTGGTTCAAGGGGCGCCTGAGTGGCTCAGTCGGTTAAGCATCCGACTTCGGCTCAGGTCATGATCTCATTGTTGGTGAGTTCGAGCCCCGCATTGGCTCTGGGCTGACAGCTCAGAACCTGGAGCCCACTTCAGATTCTGTGTCTGCCTCTGTCTTCCCCTCTGCTGCTTGCACTCTGTCTCTCGTATTATCTCAAAAATAGATAAACATTAACAAAATTAAAAAAAAAAAAAAAACTTGAGTGGTTCACGCTTGTGGTGGTTCACGATAAATGAATGAATAAACAAACAAATAAGTAAATAAATAAAATGTAAAATTACATTTTAAAAATTCCACAGTCTTTGAAAACACCTTGGAGACTTTCAGTTGCATGATTTTAGAATAGGTCATATAACTTACAACATTCATTTAACAAGTCCACCATATCTAAAATCTAGCTTGGGAACTATCCAGGACATCATTTCCCCTTAGAGAAAATGAATCTTTTAAATACTGACTGAACTTTGAATTGCCATTTTACCTGTTACACAAGCTATATGGTTACTGGACTTTTGCCTTTCAAATATAATTAAACCTAATTTCTTTTAACAATGAGGTATAGAATATATCTATATATCTATTTCTGTAGCTATATGTATCTCTCAAACAGTTATAGTTCTTTAGATAATTTCAGTAGTTTTAAAAAATGAGTCAGTGACAATTTTTATTTCTTTGACACAATATTTCCTGATACTCGTAATAAAGTGTGTTAACCACACACACACACACACACACACACACACACACACACACCTCTTTATATCCAGAAGGTAGTCAATGAATGTTTTATTGAATATGAAGCTTTCTGAAAAATTATTATGATTTGTTAACTTCTCTAATACTCTATAATCATTTAAAAATAATTTTTGACATGATCAGATTGTCAGCTGGATAAGGCAAAAAAAAATAAGGAGATTAAAAAATGTCTTGTTACTGTCAACTTGTTGATATATATTTTTTATTTTATTTATTTTTATATCCCACTTATTATCTAAACAAAAATAAGATTGAGGATATATCAACATTACAGTGTGACCATACAAAGAGAACCAAAAATAAAATAAATTATAAGACATATTGGTTTTCTCGTAGTCAAAGACACAGGACATTATGCTGTACAATATGATGTTAAATATTTGATAAATGAACACATACCAGCTCATCTGGAAGACAGATTATTTCCTAGTATTGAATTTTATATGGAGTTTAACCTATAAAGCCTTACAATGGGTTTTTAAGTAACATAATTGGCAGATGTATTTTGCAGAAGAAGGGGGGAATTTCTTCAAATATTCTTATATCAGTCATTTATAGAAGCCAAGAATTAAATACCACTAGTAAATATATTTGGTATTTTCTAAAATTTAGACAGTTTAGATTCTAAATTAATACATGGATAATAGAAAACTAGAGCAAGAATTAGCCTGTCTCTTGAGCAGTCTGTCTCAAAAATCCTTAATTTAAGTGAGCCTGTTTTAGAATTAGGCTATATTCAATTCAGGCCTGGATTTGTGATGAGTCTCTGAAATACCGATATTCTATGATGTTCATTCAATAGCAATCATTTTTCTTTAAACGTGGTATATCAGTAGAGAACTAACAGTTGTTAGGAAAATTTGGGAACTTGATTTGTGTTCTTAACTCTTTTGCACAGAAAGGTGCCTATGGGTAAAATACGAATTGTTTCAAAAAAGAGTTTTTACTCATCCCAAGTAATTGCCCAATAGTTTATTAGAAATCTCAGAGTTCTGCTTCAGGAAGCATGATGAGGATATTTGTACTAAAAAAATTTAATTATAAAATAAAACCTTTTAATGCCCTATTTTATTATATCACTATAATATTTTACATGAGCTGCATACAATCATTGAAATGCATTGAATAAATGCCTATCATTTGTTTCATTTCTGACTGTTAGAGTTTCTCTTTTAACTCTTTTTTTTATAGATTTTGATACCTAAAAAAGTAGGTGCAATTAAGTTTGGCTTTTCTTACACATCTCTAAATAATATACTCTGGTCTATTGAGCAACTATGATAAGGTAAACACAGTCCTTTTTGCTAAAGACCAACAGAGCAATTGTGTTTAGTGGCAGACCAGACAAATTAAATGTAATATTCTGTGGTAAGTTCTATAAGAAGAGATGTTCAGGGTGCTTTGTGAGAACAGAAGAAAATCATCTGTTAGATGATGAGCACTTGAGATAGAAAGAACCACATTTTAATGAGAATCAAACCCAAATGCAAGACATTCAATGTGGCTACAGTCCAGATGTTTTATGGGTAAGTAGGAAGATATTAAGTAGGAAGGGATAGAAAATCCAGATAATGAAGGACTTTGCTTAAAATGGAAAGAAAGTTGGATTTTATCTGAGGCTTATAAGGCATGAATTAAACTTGAGGATTTATAGAAAAGATAAGTCCAGATCTATCAGAGAATACAACATAACATAGTGACTGAGAGGACCCATCTAGATCTGGGTTCAAATCTTGGCCTTGCCACCTAAGAGTTCTGTGGTTTGGGCCCGTTACTCAGCTTCTGAACCTAAGTGACCTTTTTTGCTGCTGATGCTAGCTGCAACTTCTTTTTTAAAAAGTGGGAAGAAAGACTGAATACTAGAGGTAATGGAGGAATTGAGTGCTACTGGAGAACTGACTGAAAATACAGGAAGAACAATGTGTTTGGAGTTTGGTGTTTTAGACATGTTGAATTTGAGCTGGCAAGTTGAGAGCTTCTGGAAATTGGTTCATGAGTTATTGGCAATGATGTGGTGAATGGTGAAATTGCCTAGGAAGAGAATATAGACAAGAAGATTCAAATATGAAAACCTGGGTACATGCTCTAATATTTGAGGAATGGTCCGGGGGGGAAATGAAGCCTTTGAATGAGAAAGAGGAAACCATAAAGGGAACTAGGAGAATGTGATGCCACAATAGTCAAAGAAAGATTCCAGAAAGGCAATTATGTATACTGCAGATTGCCAATGGAAGTCAGCCTTGATAAAGGCTGAAAAGATACCCATAAAAAAGAGAAACTAGGAAATCACTGGCCACTTTCAGGGAGGGAGAGGGGCTAAAATCAAATTTCAGTGGGACGGGGAGTGATTGAAACATGAATAAATGGAGAAATAGTACAGAGATTTGACTGAAAAGGGAGAGAGAGAGAGGCATGATGCTGATAGAGGAGGTGAAAGATGTGTTTTATTTCACTTTAATTTGAGTGCATTATCATACCACAAGGAAAGAGCTGATTAAGGAGTGTAAGTGCACAAGAAAGTGGTGAATAATTTTGTAACATAATTCTCTTTAAAATTTCCCCCAGGACACTTGGTTGCTCAGTCAGTTGAGCATCTGACTTTGGCCCAGGTCATGATCTCATAGTTCATGAGTTCGAGACTGCATCAGGCTCTTTGCTGTCAGCATAGAGCCTGCTTTGGATCATCTATCCCTCCCTCTCTGCCCCTCCCCTGTGTGTGCTTGCTCTCTCTATCTCTCAAAAATAATTAAAATTTTTTTTAATAAATAAAAAAAAAGAAAAATTCGGTCAAATCACTGAGAAACAGTAGATGTAAAATCCTACAGTGAGGCAGTGGATTGCTTTGTAGAAAGGCCGGTTTAGGTTTCTTGGGCTTCCCAGGGGACATGATATGGGTGCCTGCCAGTCGCAGGGCACAGAGGACTGGTACTCAACTCACACCAAGAAAGTTAAGACCTCCCTGTGCATATCTATATTTCCAGGGCTAAGGATGTGTAAGGATTACCTCTGAGACAGAGAACTGGCATACTGTCATTTTGACCCTTGCTCAAATGGACTATCTGGGGTGGTAATGAGATAGGTCTGTAGGGAGTGGTCTTCCAGGAAACCAGAAGCCAAAAAGGGAGCAAGTCATTAGCCACATCATGAGAGTTACAATGGAAAGTGCTCAGCTGAGGAGCTTCTGAAGAACCTACAAGTGTCCCCATGAAGAAAGAAAAATCAGCTTTAAACATATAAACAGGATTAGAGAGGATAAAGCATCTTACAACAGCATTAATCAAGTAAGAATGTTGCACCTTCCCTTTCCTAGTGAGAGAGGAGACAGTAAGAAATACATATGCCTTTCCTTGATGACAGGAGATCTGCCTGCCTGCAGTAAGAAAAACTTCTACTTGGCTATGAGTTCAGAGTTTTGATTATTATTTAGAGCTGGATTGCTAGGTCTAGTTAGTGATATTCTGTTTGTTATTTAAAGTGCTCTGCCCTCTTTACTGCCTAGACATGACCAGAAAATTCATGGAACTGTTTGGATTTTTATAGTGGTGGTGGTGGAGGGGAGAGACCCCTCCACTGAATAAATGTGAAGGGGCATGAGAGTATACAAATAAATTGTGTTTTAATTGTGTATAAGTCAAGTTCATTTGACATGCTGTTACATGTGGTCCCAAGGGAGCGTGAGTGATGGAGTCCACATGTGGGAAAATGGACCTTAAACAGCAAATTTTCACAAATGTGGAAGAGAGATAAATGAAAGAAGATAAGACTGAATTGGAAGAGGCAGTGAGAAATAAGAGAAAGTGAAAATAAGAGAAATTTGACTTACTGAGCCTCATTTTCCCTGAGAAGGCGTCGGTTTCTCTTCTGAGAATTAAGAGTAGTGGTAAGATGGTGGGCAGATAGGAGACTTGAAGAGACTGAGAGGTTTGGAATATAGTAGAGCAGTGGTTCTCAAAGTGTGATCTGTGGACGGGGAGCATCAGCATCTCCTGGGAACTTGCTAGAAATGCAAATTCTCAGGCCCCAGCCAGACCTCCTGAATCAGAAACTCTAAGGACAAATATATGCATTAACAATAAGTGTTTTACCAAACCCACCTGTGCATGGTGATTCTCATGCACACTGTAACATTTGAGAACCACTGGAGAAGACTGGTTTAAAAGTACAAGCTCTATGCTTATGTCACAGAACTGTCACTTATTAATTGAGTGCCTTTTTTTTTTGCAAATTATTCAACCTCTCAGTGCCTCAGTTTCTTCATCTGTAAAATGAGGATATCTAATAACAACCAACTCATAGTATTCTTGTAAAGTCTATATGAATCAGTGCATCTTAAGTCTTTAGAACAGTCTCTGGTATATTGCAAATGCTCAAAAACTGTCAATAATTGTTATTATAGGAAAATAGAATAAAGTGCTAATTACCTCTGTAAGAATTGATAGTTCTGATTAGTCCGATGTGCTTTGTGACATTTGCCTCTTAGTGGTACAGGCTCATTTTTTCGGTCTCTTGCCACAAACTCTGAGCCCAAGATTTGCACCTTTTTCTTTTTGTGCAATGTCTTTAATGGCATGAGGTATGTGCTCAGGGATTGCTTGATGAAAAAAATGGAGGAAGTAATGTAGGAAAGAGTGAAATAATGCATGCAGAGCAATGCATATAGAAGTAGTCAAACTCTATAGAGGTTTTGAAAAACTATATGATAACTAATTTTTGAGGAATAAATTGTGTTTTGATTTTTTTGACACATTTTAAGTATTTCTTTGAAGAAATATTGCTGGGAGACCATCAATTATAGTGGTATGGTGAAGGACAATTTCTGTGTTAACTAGAAAAGCCCAGTTTCCAGTGTATTTGAAAAGAGATGTCAGTTTGCACTGATTATTTTTCCATTTACTTAGATCTACATGGCTTCATTTTTCAAAGGTTTAATAATGTTTTCCAAGATCCATATCCTTTGATCATAATGTTAGCCACATAGATGAGTGCCTGGTAGTTCTGTACTTAGTAGCAGTGATAAAACTGCATTTGAAAATCTCCTATTTGTCTTTTTCTGGTTACCCTCTAATAGGCTGGAAATGTGTAATAAAATACCCTAATGACTACACCTTGAGAACTAAACCCCATTCTAATTGTTTTGATGCTTGGGCTGGCAGGATAATTGATTGACACTAAGACCACTCAGTAAACAGACAGCTAACAGAATTAGATTAATGAAAACATATGGTAATTACAACTGTGCAAAACAACTTAGACTCTACAATGTGGCCCCAGGGTAAATAATCAAAAGTCTGATCAAAGAGCAATTAGAGTTAATAAAAGTCTTATTGTGCGATTAGGATTAAGAGAGGCTGAAAGATAAAATTGTAAAGTTTTAGGAGGGTATTTGATGAAAGATTTACTTCATTCCTGAAAGGAAGTTTTGGTGATCATTGAACTTTTAAAGGAGTGAATTACCGTGTATGTTTTTCTTTCAACTTTGCTTGGGAAGCATTGAAGACTTTTCGTACTGAATTGATACTTTTTTATAAAATACATGTATTTTTATTTAAATGAGTCCTCAAACTGACTCATTCATTCACCTGACAAACAATTACTAAGCATTTACTATATGCAAGGATCTAAATAAAACACTGTTGAGAAGAGGTAAAACGGCCACAAATCCTGACCTTTGAAAACAGAGCTCAGTGAAGAACTAAAATGTGTTTTAAAATTTTATGGTTCAATGTGGACGGAGTAGAAAATTCTTTAAGAAAGGTACAAGTAAATTACTTACAAAGTTTAAAAGAAGTGATTGCTTTTGTGGGGACTTCAGAGAAAGCTAAGGATTGCTCCCTAATTCTTATAAGTTTGAAGAATCTGTTACACGTAGTGGTAAAGATAGGGATGTTTTACAGTAGTCCACAGAGCGGGCCCTACTTTATGTTTTGTTGGTCGATGTGTATTCTTTTATAACTGCAAGCATACATATTTGATTTTATAGTCTCATCTTACTTCCTAGATAAGTGAAACTAGAAATAAAGCCATAGATCATAAATCATAAATATTAGGCTTTCCTTTGTTAGTTTCATTCGGGAACCAATAATGCTCTTCTCACAGGCCACCCTGAATATTTAATATTCGGTTCAATGAGCTCAAAAAATAGTGGTGACCCAAGCTCACACTTCTCTAGAAAAATAAAGAACATTGGCTAATTGGATTTATGCATTGCCAGGGCTGGGTTAGCATCGTATTGTACCAATTTCTGAAGATGAGTGTGTTTATAGCTTCAACTTTCTTTAGATACAGCCATTGCTTCTTCCTACATACCTTGGGCTAAAAATAATCTAGACTTTGTCTCATTAATTTGGGGATTCAGGGAAAGTAAGGAGTGAGTTTACATGGATATTTGATGGATGGGAATCTCCTCCAAATCTCTCCCTCTTTTCTCCTCCACTCCTATATGCCCCCTCCCTTTCCAATCAGTAAAGAGTGGTTAGCTAGGGAAAGAGGCTGTGGGAGGGAAAGAATGACAAGACGGGAATTATTGATCAGAAGAAAGTGACAGTTTGCTGCTATGTAAACCATGGGATAATATTGGTTGCATATGGAAATGTTACTGATTTCCAAGGAAGGTGAATATCCTAATACAACAACCTAAAAGGGTAATAGTTCTTTGATGTATGAAAAATAAATATAGGATACCTTTTTAAAGGTACAAGAAAATGAAGATTCAGACAGGATACCTGACCTACTGAAGGTTGTACAACTAATAGAAGCTATTATCTAGAGATAGTATCTTATGAATCCTATTCCAGTGCCCTTTTTACTCTGAAATTGAATTTTCAGCTCTTCCCTGCCCACTCTAACAACTCCCTCCCCCCACAATAATTGTCCATCACATTATCCTGTATCCTGCTTTTTGTGATATTTTATATTCATGTCATTGATTTATTTTCTTATATTTGGGTATTTATTCACTGTTTCTCTCCACTGGAAACTAAGTCTCCTAAGGACAGGAATATGCCTTATTCATTGTTGTTTCTAAATCTGATTGTCACCGCTGTATCCCCAGCTCCTGGTACACTATTGGTAAATAAAAAAGAAATATTTATTAAGTGACTATTTACTATAGAAAGTGGGGTAGATGGTGATAAATCAGGGTGATCCCAACTGAGTAATATACATTGAATATAAAAAGAGCTATGGAAATGACATAAACATTTAATCACTCTACACTTGGGGGCTTTATTCCCTTATTTAACTATATTATACAAGCTTCTGCTCTTCTCCCCCCAGGAAAAAATGCACCTCCAACCTACACATAAATTTTTGCATATATTTTAATAAGAGATTTATTGATTTAAGATATTCTCAAGTGTATGCTATAGAACAAACAATTCAACTGGGTTAACATCACAGATCCCTAGGCACAATATCCCATGCCAGAGCCTGGGGAGTACAGCAATGAGTAAGATGTGATCCTTCCTTTGAGTAGTTGATAGTCTCATTTCATGTAAAACTCTTCTGGAATTACAGAATCGGAATTTTAGAACTATTACTGATGAAGAAGTCACAGTCAGTATATTTAAGTGATTGAGCCAGGCAAGCTGAGAGAGAATAGCAGAGCCAGAACTAGAACACAGATTTCCTGATTCTCAGTCAGTATTTTTTCCACTTTAAATGGTTATGAACTTTAGCTATTCTCTTACTGCTTCTCTATCATGGATAAATATGCTTCATTATGATACAATTTCTCTAATCTTCTTCATTTCAGTTAGTTTTTCTGGGCTACACTGAAGAATGGGATTCTCTAAACCAATGATTCTTTCCCTGACATGTGCCCTTAAGGGATCTATGACCTTTTATGTTTCTTAACTGTCATTTTCTCAAGCAAACATCAGCAGTTCTTTTCATCTTTCCTAATAAATACTTTTTCAACCTCTTACTAATTTGATTTTTTAGGCACTTGCTAATTTATTAAGTGTATATATTTTCATTTTACTGATTTGTATCCAGGTTCAACCACAGTGGTCTAAAAGTCTTCTGAGCACTACAGCAAAGAAATTCACTCACTCATTCATTCTCTCATGCATTCTTTCATTTAACAAATTTATATTGAATATCTACCGTGTGCCAGGCGCTATGCCAAGTACTATGGATATAACAGTGAGAAAATATAGTCAATTTCCCACCTTTATAGAGTTTCCAGGCGAGCAGAGCGGAGGAGAGACATTCAAACACCCACCCACCCACCTGCACTCATACACGTATTTACATCTGTGATGAACACTAAAATAGAAAGATATCCAAACTATGTGAACCTATGAGAGTGCTGTATGACATTGCAAAGTACATCAGGGAAGGCTTCTCTGAGAAAATAACACTTCAGCTGAAATCTGAAGCATGACCAGATGGTAATTAGACAAATAAGGGAAGAATGCTTTCCTATGGGGGTACTGGAGATGGAGGAGGGGGGTGGTACATGTGAAAAGATTCAGTGATGGGAGGAATCATGGCAAAGGATAGGCGAAAGAGCAGTGTAATAGTGTAACCGCAGTGCAAAGGGTGAAGGGGAGCTTTATCTGAGTTGACAACGTGGGTGGAGATTGGATCATGCAGGATCGTGTACGACAAATTAAGAAGTTTCTTAATTATAAATGAAATAGGCAGCTACCAAAGTTTTGAAGCGTGAATTAAATTTTTTCATATTAGAAGATGAAGGTATTAAAGATGACTTTAGTGATTTGGTTTGTGCTCCTGGAAGACTAGTGGTGCTATTTACTGAGACTGGAAACAATAGACAGAATCCAGACTTTGGGAAAGTGAGGAAAGGAAAATCGTGTATATCGATTTTTGGTCATGTTGAGTTGGAGATGTCTTTGAAATGCCGAGGGGCAATGTAAAGTAGGCAGTTGGCTATACAAATATGGAACTCAGAAGAGTGTTATTGCCTAGAGATATAATTGTATGAATCAGTTGTGACTGGAAGATAATTGAATCTGTGAGGATAGATGAGATCACACAGGGAGAAAATACCAAACAAAAAAAAGGAGATAGAGCTAAGGCGCAATCTTAGTGGAATGTCAACACCTTGTGGCTTGAAGGAGGATGAGCATGCCAAAAGAGTAGAAAGAAGGAGAAAAAAAGAGGAAAACAAAGTGAGAATTGTGTTGAAACCAGGGGAGAGAAAATACCAACAATATCAGTGTTTATGATAGACTAAGCAAGGGATAAAAGGTCATGAGTCGAGTAATGAAGTGGTATTTATTACTTCTGGTAATCATATGTCTGGCACTGATCAGGCTTTATTCAAGCCTTGATCAGACAATTTCACTAAGAACCACATGTCTCCTCATGCCTTCTTTGACATTCGCTTTATCTTCATCCTCGATTGATTAGATGGAAGGATGAGTGATAAAGGAATATTGCGCATGGATCCCAGGCTCCAGCTGTGCAACTGATCATATACTGGCATTATTAAGATGAGTAACACATAGGAAGAATAGTTTGGGAAGGAAACTTTTAGTTTAGTTATAAGCATGTTGAGTTTGGGAGATATGTGAGACATCCAAGTGCAGGTGTTGCATAAGCAGTTAAAATTAAAAGAAGGTGCTAAGTAAAGTCATGAAAATGCATGGGATTACCTATAAAGACAGAAAGAAACTGAAGAGTGCCTAGCACCTCGCACCTCGCACCTAGCAATGTGGGACTCTAGAATTTAAGGGTTAGGTGCAGATAAAAGAGCCATCAAATAAGAACAAAAAGTAGCAGTTAGGAAGAGGAAATATGAAAAGAATATGGTGTCACCAATGCCAAAGGAATAGAAACGTTCAAGAAAAAGGAAATAAATGGCCAACCTTGCAAATATTCCCAAGAATCAAGTAAAATGGGGATGAGTAAAATGAAAACCAAAAGCAACCATTTTAATTAGCAATGAAATACACTGGTGATATCAGGAGCTGTTTCATTGATAAACTAGGAGCAAAGGCAGGTGGAGAGGGGAGGGTTAAGTTAGACTGGAGTGAATTAAAAACTGAATGGAGAAACAAGAACTAAGGAAGGATGTTAGACTATAAAAGCAGATAAGTCTTGCAGAATAATTAATTGTATAGAGGAAGAGATAAAGCAGTAGCTAAAGGAGAAAGAGGGATCAGAGAGGTATTATGTTTGATTAGAGAGACACCTAGGCATGTTCAATGTGGATAGGATTAATCCAACAGAAAGGAAGAAACTAAAGGTCTATAAAATAAAAGGGATATCAACAGATGGGAAAGGATGAAATTCATAGTGCAGATTTGACAAGGCAGGTACCAAGCACAAGGTCAGAGGATTATTAAACATAAGAGTTTATTAAAATGATGGCTCCTAGAATCCAGGTTGAATAGAGGTGTGAAGATAAGATAAAGAGTAAGAAATAAGAAGTACCAATGATGTGAAGACTCCAATGAGACAAACAACAGCAGTGGTTAGTGTAACTGAATACCAATATCTCAAAGGTGTTCTGTTACAGCATAATTCATGCTAAGCCTTATATGAAATGCAGAATTTTTCAAGATAAGCACGGGACTGGAACTCTGCCCAAGATTACTGGAGGAACACGTTATTCTCCTATACAAACATGGTACTTTTTTTATGTCCCTGTTCTAGTCCTTTCACCGTATCCTTTCATTGACTGCTTGTGTATCTGTCGAGATGAGTCTAGTTTATGAGGCCCTAGATTATTCCTTTCTTTACTCACTTCAAGCATACCAAATATTTTTGACTGTGAGAATACTCTATAGTGGGTTCAATGGATTGAAATGAGATTTCCCATTGGACATCTTAATGACTACTATATTTGTACCTCTGAAGTTGATCTTCAGCTCTCAAGTAGCAGCAGTAGCATGAATTTACTTCCATCCCATCTTCTGGGTTGAACCATGGTATCTTAATGATATAGAGACTTAGAGGTAGTGTTGCCCCTCATCCAAACACACCTACTCAATACAAATACAGTGAGTTGTATCACCTGTTATGCCTCTTGGCCAAATTTAAATTATTGGAAAGTGAATTTGAAAAATTATTATATAGCTTTAACATATAAATCCCTCATTTCAAATATCTGTTAAACAAGAAGTAACAAGACTACATTGAACAAAATAACAGTATTTTAGAACATGCATTCTTCTTAAGTTTCTTTCATGTTATTTTTACCTTTAATTCTTATTTTCTATTATTCAATCATAAATGTTATATCTCATTTCACTTTCCATTGTATCATAAAAGTATTCAATGTTGCTATTTAGTCTTCATATTTATCATTTTTAATAACTGCACAAAATGCCACTGGGTTGGTGCATTATAATTTACTCAGCTATTCCCCTTTTGTTTGACATTTAGTTTATTTCTATTTTTTCCTCATTATACCTTAATGAACATCTTTGGGAATATAGTTCATTCTTATTGGATTGTTTCCCTAGGATATGTACCTATGAGTGAGATTACTAGATCAAAAGATAAAGACATTCAAGCAAATGCTGATGTGCTTTCAGAAAAAAGGTTGTATAAATTCCATACTGGTCTAGACTCATCTTATCTTTGCCAACATCAAGTATAAATTTTTTCTTAATTATATGTAAAATGGCACCTCTGCCTTAATTTGCTTGGGGTGGGAGTTATTTCATATTAGTGTGAATATTTCTCCAATATTTGCATACTATGATTGTCCCATTTACATTTTGAGGAAAATCAGTTATTCCTTATCGATGTATTTGAGTTTTTTTTTTTTTTTGGAGAAATCATTCCTTATAATTTGATCCACATATTCTTTCTAGTCCACACTTTCCCAGTTATTAAAGTACAGTTAAGTTTGTTATATGCAACTCTACATAAAATATTTAATTAAATACTTATATCAAATTTCTACTTAAAGCCTACATTAAAGAAGATATTATTGGCTGAGGCTCTAGGGATTGTAGTCATGTAAAACTTTAAGTAAACCCCACCTCTGAATCTCTGGTTGTCCTGCTGATGACTTACCTCAGAGTTTCCTCATCCGAGGATAATACTGCAGTATAACAGTTGAGGATTAAATATCAAGTACTTAAGAATTATGTTTAATGGCTTGGCTACTCAGTGACTTAGATTATCAACCAAGCAAGTTAAGATAACTGCTTTTCTTTTAGTTTATTTTACTTTTATCGTTCTGTTGTAGATTCACCAAGAATTTCATGTGGTAGTGTTTGGATGGTTTTATGGCATGAATAAAAATATAGAATGGTAAAATCTTTAGTGGGAATGCTGACCAAATATATTTCCATTTGAAGTTGTTTTAGCTCAAACTGCTAAAGAGTTTAGGTCATTGTTTACAGGTATCACTGATACACCATATAATTCCAATTCTTTCAATATTACATTAAAGCAAGGATCTCATTTAATTCAATGGATTACATCTGCTGTTCAATGGTATTGGCTGAATAATGTCTTCTGTTTCTTATAGTGTTTTCTAAGATCATGGTTTGATGTGCTATTTATTTTAACATTCTTGGGTTTGTCCTTTTTTCGATATAGAATTAACATATCTATGTAATAGTGTCTGCTCTTTGCATTATCTACCTCTTCATATTCATCATGATACCAAGCATAATTCTTACATATAATCACATTCTAGCAATAACACACATATTCATATAGCATTTTATAGTTTTCAAAGCATTTTACAAATATTCATTTTCTCTTTGATTAATAAATGTTGTTTGACTAAAGTCAGACACATATGAGTGTCATGATACAGAAATCAATTAAATGCCATGTTGCTTTTTTTTTTTTTGCTTTAAGTAAAATGATTTAAATTTTTTTAATGTTTATTTATTTTTTAATGAGAGAGACACAGAGTGTGAGTGGGGGAGGGGCAGAGAGAGAGGGAGACACAGAATCTGAAGCAGGCTCCAGGCTCTGAGCTGTCAGCACAGAGCCAGACACAGGGCTCAAAGTCATGATCTGTGAGATCATGACCTGAGCCCAAGTCGGACACTCAACCGACTGAGCCACCCAGGCGCTCCAAGAAAAATGATTTTAATAGCTGACACTCTGTACCACATTTATGATTTTTGTAACACACTCACACTCACATTAAAATTTTTTTGTTTGATATTTACTGCAAACATGTGAAAGATAGAGAACAGATATTAGTGTCCTTAATTTATGGATGGGAAAACTAAGACTTCAAGACATAAATGACATGTTGTATAATCATATGAAAATGAGGTAAAATAACTAGGACTAGAGCTCAGCTCCCTAACCATTAGCTATATCCTAACCATTCATGCATGCCATTCTTTGGTTTGATATAAATGTAATTGCCCAGAGACACTCAGGTTTCTGAGCATCAAAGGAAAATAAGTATTTTTTTCCAAGACACATACTAAGAAGTCTTATCTAAAATAATAAAGAAATAACAAGAAATTGAATAATTATATATTTAATAATTAATTATTACACGTATCCTTTTTTTTGAAGGAGAAAGAATATGCTAATGGAAAAATGCTTTTAGAGAAAAAAACAGAAATCCAGTAGCCTCTCTATCATTCTAATTCTGCCATGTATCTTTATTTTTTTTTTTTATTTTTTTTTTAAAATTTTTTTTTTCAACGTTTATTTATTTTTGGGACAGAGAGAGACAGAGCATGAACGGGGGAGGGGCAGAGAGAGAGGGAGACACAGAATCGGAAACAGGCTCCAGGCTCTGAGCCATCAGCCCAGAGCCCGACGCGGGGCTCGAACTCACAGAGCGCGAGATCGTGACCTGGCTGAAGTCGGACGCTTAACGGACTGCGCCACCCAGGCGCCCCTGCCATGTATCTTTAAATGCTTGATCCATAGAGCTAAGGAAGACCCCACAGGTAAAGAGCCAGAGAATGTCATGGGTAGTAAATTTAGAGTAAGGGCAGTTAATTCTATCAGGTGAAGAATTATTGATCATTCTAGAGAATAAGTTTAGGAATGATAAGCAGTGAATGAATTGATTGATGGTCACAGTCAGACATACCGTATCTGTATCAATTTCTGAGTCAAACTGCTACCTGTCATATTGGTAAGGTTGGTCCAGTTTTCATCTCTAGTGCTGCTGTGAGTTTCAGTGAGAACCGTGCTGACATGTACCTAGAACATTTAAGTAGTTCAGAAATATCAGACTCTGTTTTTTTTTTTTTTATTTTTTTTTTCAACGTTTATTTATTTTTGGGACAGAGAGAGACAGAGCATGAACGGGGGAGGGGCAGAGAGAGAGGGAGACACAGAATCGGAAACAGGCTCCAGGCTCTGAGCCATCAGCCCAGAGCCCGACGCGGGGCTCGAACTCACGGACCGCGAGATCGTGACCTGGCTGAAGTCGGACGCTTAACCGACTGCGCCACCCAGGCGCCCCAGACTCTGTTTTTTTAAGTTAAGTTTGATTGTAGTTTATTCGATAAAATATATTCGCAAGTTTGGGATGATGCGTTGCGTTTCCTTGACACCATCAGACTTTTCTTTGTTGTATGGCAACATGATGGCACTCCATACCCAGGCACCCATCTTAAAAAAGGTACTGGTCACTAGCCAAATGAGTAATATATGTACAGTCATCTAGAGATACTGGATAGAGTTAGAATGATCGACTATTGGAGTTTTACTTTTTTCCTTATAAAAACATTTTTGTTTCTATTATACCTGTTCTTTCTGAAGAAAAAAAGAAACCAAATACAGGATAATTAAGTTTAAAAGCATATGTAGTTGATTTCTTCTGGGTTTTTTTCTTTATTATTTTGGGTGAGTGTCTTGGCATGCCTTCCATAAGAATTGTCAATTTTCTTTTATTTCCCCTTCATATTTGAAGGACAACTAACCTTACAGATTTCCCCTGCTATCTGAAAGTAGAACATTCCTATGAAAACTTTCATAAACCAAAACAGCATAAAGCAAGGAAGCAATTACCATTAATTTATATGGAAAATTTTTTTAGCATTCCCAAACCCAAAAAGAATCTCTCTTAGGCTTTTCTGATAACTTAGGGACACACCTTACTAATGGATGCAGAAAATAAATTGAGATAAAGCCCAGATGCTCATGGTCACGATTCAAAGCTACAGTAGCTTGATGCTGAGTGTAATACCTGGCGAAAGAGCTGGGAGGCACCACTCTGTCTGCATACTTCCTCTGTAATGGCTTGCTGCAAAACGGATGTCAGACATTATTTTTACTTTTTGCCTTTTTTCCATAAAAGCATAAGTTCCTTGGAAATTCTTTGGTTAGTTGAAACAGGTACAAAAGTGGTCTTTTATGAAAGCAAAGTGACATAATTTGAACTTTCACAAAGTAGGAGGGATACCTGTGTTTGGTCTTACATGGGCATGACAGGATGCATTGCCAATAGGCACGTACTACACTAACTAGTCAGTTACTTTATATAAAGCATGACTATAGAGCACCCTTTCTTTAAATTTCCCTAAATTAGTTGATTTGTTCCTAAGTTGCCCTTAACATAGGGCTGTGAGTGGAGAGTAGTGATTCCTCTTTACTCAGCAAATGTTTCTGTATTTCGGTTTTGAGTCCAGTGTACGTCCAAAGGATTAGTACAAAATTTCATTAGGTTATTGCATGGACCTCCTGATTCAGAAACACTTGGATCTTTGTTTGAAAGGCAGATCCCTAGGTCTATCCCAGACCTAAGAAATCAAAATCTTCCCTGGATCCCAGGAATATGATCTCAATGCCCATTTCTTTTCCTATCCCTTGGTCCTTATGCTCCAGCTTCTTTTAGTCTCTGACTCATGGCAAGTATGTCTCCACCAGAGGCCATGCACAGCTCTGCTTCTGCTTGAGTCTCTCATTTCCCACTTTCCATCAATGGTTACTTTTCCTCATTCAAGTCGTAGTTCAACGAGTTTCACTGTCACCTCCATAGAGCAGAGTTCAATGACTATCCAAAGTCAGCTACTACGCTCACAGACTTTTCTACTCATTAGTATGCTTTATCTGTGTCAAAGTGTTTAGCAGTGTCACATATTATTTATTTCTTTACTTATTTTTAACATCCAGCATCTGTTTCTGCTAAAATTGAAATTCCACTAACACAGGATTGTTTCTCTGCTTTGTTCACTGCTATATTTGCAGAAGGTGCTCCAACAAATACTTGTAAACTAAATGACTGAATTCTTTAACAAGCTCCCCAGGTTACTGTCACAGATCTTAAGATTTGACAGCATGGGACTAGAGGATGTCTTAGGACTAGGATATTTCTCAATTAAAAACAAAACAATGTGATGATTCCAGTTCTTCTGGGTAAGCAAATATTCTCAGAGGCAAATCAAGTCTAACTGAAACCCCCAAGAGTACTCAGGTATATGGAGTACTGCCCTGTGGCAGTGTAGAAGTTCACTGGCTGGGGTCAAGACGTTGGCTTTAGGTCCTGGTTCTGCTGATTTATTATGTATTTATTCAGCCAAATAACCAGAGATTTTAGACTCTAGGACTTCTCTCTTTAGGACTTTATCTCAGAGTCCATATTTCTGCATATGTAAAACAAGGGAATGAGACCACATTAGTAACCCATGCTGCAAAATTCTAATGCTAGTGAGCTAAATATTGGCTAATCTAATATAACTGGTGTCCTTATAAAAAGGAGAAATTTGGACACATGCACAGAGGGAAGGTGATGTGAAGGGATATGGGGATAAGGTGGCCATTTAAATCCAGGAGAGTTCTAGAATAGATGCTGCCCTGACAGTCCCTCAGAAGGAACCAACGGTACCAACACCTTGATTTCAGACTTAATAGCCTCCAAACAGGTGAAGCAATAAATGTCTGTTCTTCAGCCCACTCAATTTGTGGTACTTTGTTTCAATAGCCCTAGCAAAGTAATACAGGATGTAACTGTTGGAATCAGGTCTCTTGGTCCTGTGTGGACACATCCTATTGCCAGACAAATTCCTCCCTCCAGAATACCAAATGTCTGAGTGGTCCTAGGGCATGACAGAGCCACTCAGTGAGCAATCTTCCTCAGATCACGTTCTTTAGTTCTTGTGCTTAGAACTGCTGGTATAGCTCAAGTCTTGGAGTAGATCCCTTAATGACATTTCGGTAAAGCCTTCCTTTACTGTTCTAGTGTATTTTGCTTCAGTCAAAATAAGCCAAGATTGGCAGAAATTACAAATATTTGGAAAGATAAAAGGCAATGAAATTACTTTGAAACCCACTTTGTACAGCTCCGTAAGGTTGAGCAAACAACATTTTGGGCAAAACTGCCTAGATTTTGAAAGTGGATGTTAGAAGCAGGTAATACAGAAAATTGAAGCGAATCTTCCTGAAATTACTGCTACCACTGCCAACGTTCTTTGGGGATTGGTCTAATGCAATTCCTACCTCTTCAGCCTAACAGAGAGAGGTCAGAGCTTTAACATGGCACTTGTAACAAAGGAAAGAGTCCAATTGTTCTTGTCATTAATTAGTTCAAATGTTATTTCAAATTGACTTTGGCCCTGTCATTGACTGAAGAAATCCAAGTTGGAGGGAATCAACTATGAAAATGCTACCAATTGGGAAAATGAGATCACCATTTGTAATTTGCAGTTGGAAAAGAGAATTTAATGCCCTCGCTTGATTTCTATTTAGCACTAATCTCAACGTAAGAGGGTTGACGAAAATATGGAAAGAATTATATGAAAAATACCAAGGCTTGAATCCAAAAGTCTGTAAAAATTGCCATGACTTCTCCTGTGTTTTGTTTCTGTGTTTATAGTTCCTTTCCATATCTGTTAACCCGGCTTACCTTAGTATAATAATTCCATCTACAACACTACCATATCACCTTTACCTTTATTTTCACCAATAAAACAACTATTCAGCTGTGCAAAGGGCAATGTGCAGACCCAGCTCTGCCCTGTAGTTATTTATAATTATATGGTTGCATTGAGAATATGCCATACTGTGATTCAGTTGGACTTAACAATTGACTTAATAATTCTTTTTGGTTTTATCAGTAAAGGAAGGTCTTACTTCCTAATTCTCACTTGCTTTGAGAATTAATGAGATTGTCAATTAGTCATGGCTTTACTGTCAAATATCCCAAATGCCTTTCCTTATCAATGTCAGTGATTTAGAGTATATTTTCATTTTATTAAAGCTAGTAGTTTCTACTCAGTTAATGTGACTAGAGCAATGATAAAGATGTACAGCTTCATTTTGAGAAAGTTCACTTTTTTCTACTACCTCGAGTAAAAAGATACCCAATTACTGAATAGGCCCACTTTTGAAATATAGTTTCATAGACTCTTAGTAAGGCTTCTCATAGCCATTATTTTCAGCCAGTTCTAGGATAGATGAAGAAAAAAAGCAGGTTGCTTTGACTTTAACTGGGAGAACCAAGGTGGAATTACTTTACCTTCTTATTAGCACAAGTCTACCTATCACAACTTCCAAGGAATATTAATATTTGCTCCAGTAATTATTAATGCTTTCTCAAGCACAGCGTCCAGGCAGGAATTAACCTTTTCTTCTCTACCTTCTTTGTTCCCTGGTCAAATTTTCTGAATTCCATATACCAATAGTGCTGTTTTGAAAATTTATTAATCCCTAAATAATATTTATCTCTTACTTTCTAATTTAATTGAACAACCCTACTTTAACGTCCTCTTTTCTTCTTCTTGTCCTTCAGTACCATTACTCTCTCCTAAGCATCTTATTAACCTCCCTGACATTTCCATCCACCGTCCCCATCATCTCACTTCATCACCTCTCAACCTTGTTCTCTGGTTCCATCTCTGTTGTCCAATCCACTTTTGTTTTCTCCCACTTAAAATGCTGAAGGCTAGATAAGGCAGGAGAGACTAGCCAGCTGATTGGCAAGAATCTTCATGAAGTGACACTTAATTTGGTGAAGTCACCAGGCTTGGGTTCAGCTAACTTCATTCTGTCATGGCTTTCTCAGGTTGCTACTTATTAACGAGGCCTGCAGGGCATGAGGTATAAGACAGTTGGTATCCTAGAATGAGAACCCCAACAGTCACATCGACTGCTGTAACAGCATCAGCATGACTTACACATTCCTTACCTTTAGGCAAATCTACGTGGGAAGTCACATGCTGTACTCAAAACAGTCTGAGTCCATTTTTCTTAAGAAATTATCTTCAGCTAAGAAAGTTTGAAAAACCCCTGTTATAAAGATAACTTTGACAACAGGATCATAATACTTCAAGTCTATTGCCAAAATTCTCTCTCCCATGTGAAGTACTTGAATAAGGGTCAGGGTTTATGTTTTTCTCTGTTTCTTTTTCTATACCTCCATGCCTGAGCAGCCTCCTTTATAATTGATATATCCTTTTTTAAATTAGATTGACTTGAGTCAAGTTATAGTCTAATTTAGGAGTCTTTTTAACTTTAATATTACTTTGCATACCTTTACTCTCACCCGCTGTAACAGTTAGAATATGTTTAGCCAAAAGTAACCAAAAATTCCATTCACCTTAGCTTAAACTAGAAAGACATTTAAAAAGAAACATGAGGGACGCCTGGGTGGCTCAGTCAGTTGAGCGTCCGACTTCAGCTCAGGTCATGATCTCACAGCTCGTGGGTTCGAGCCCCGCATCGGGCTCTGTGCTGACAGCGTGGAGCCTGCTTTGGATTCTGTCTTCCTCTCTCTCTGCCCCTAAGCCACTTGCATTCTGTCTCTGTCTCTCTCAAAAATAAATAAACATTAAACAAAATTTTTTTAATAAAAAATAAAAAAAAATAAAAAGAAACGCGAGAATTTGTAGTCTCAGGGCAAGTGTAACAAGCAGTTCAACTAACTCATCGAAGACCTTCTTCTCCCACCCTTCCTTTCCTCCAGGCTCAGTGTTTTGGTTTTGCATCTCACGATCCTCACAGCTACAAGTGCTTGTAGAACATCACACAAACCAAGAAAGGAAGGAAAGGGCAACAAGGCTCTTTAATCTTAGAGCACTGTCTTATCAGAAACATTCTGGCACCCCACCTCATCCAAGCTACCCGTCACACTTTACTTCTCTGTGGGCAGACCTGGATCACCAGCTCAATTCTAGCTAGACAAATTACTGGCATAGAAAAATAGGATTGGCATAACTGGTTTAGAATAATCATGATCCATTCTCAGTGGCTGGGCACATTGCCCAGGATGAGAGTGGAGGATGCTTAACAAGCAAGAAGTAAAAATGGCTGTTAAATAGGCCACCAACAATGAGCCGCACCAAACTCCATTGGATGATTATATAGTTATACTTGAGGAAAATGTGACTTCCTTTATTTCCTAGTTTTTAAGGTGCTAGGAAACCTAACAATTTTCTCCATTTACTTATTGCTTACATTACTTTCTCTCTCATTTAGACTCTACTTGTTGACTATTTTCTTTACTTCCCTATCATGAGTGAACACATTTTAAAAGGGATAGGTCAACAATACATTTATAAAGAAATACATTTTGTTTGATACATACTTAAGATTGCAACTGGTTTGAAAATTTTTGCAAATGAGTATGCAAATCTTTATGACTTGCATAACAATTTCAATTTACAATATTCCATTGCTTTGAAGTTTTATTTTTCAGAGGGTCTTAATCTATTTTGAATATTATTTGATGCGCAGCTAGTATCATGAAAGTTGTTTACTCTATTGGCAACTTGATTATAATAGCAGTTCAAGCAGTATGTGCCTTCTTGAGACAATAATTTAAAGGGAAAATTAGTAAACAACTCACAGCTGTTTGATATGAAATGTGTGTATCGTTATGAATATTCATAAATATTGTATTCTAATCAAATATATTTTGTTTTTTTATTTAAAATGGTATATGATATTAGAATATAAAGAACGCTTTTTGACTCTGTTTTATTTTTTTATTAAAATATGTTTTCTGGGGCACCTGCATGGCTTAGTTGGTTAAGTGTCCAACTTCAGCTCAGGTCATGATCTCACGGTTCATGGGTTCGAGCCCCACATCTGGCTCTGTGCTGACAGCTCGGAGGCTTGTGCCTGCTTCAGATTCTGTGTCTCCCTCTCTCTCTCTCTCTTTCTGCCCCTCCCCCACTTGTGCACACACTCTCTCTCTCTCTTCAAAACAAATAAATAAATAAACATTAAAAAATATTTTTTCTAAGCATATATTCTTTTTTTAATAGACTTGATTTTTAAGAGCAGTTTTAGGTTCACAGCAAAACCGAGCAGGAGGTATAAAGGTTTTCCATGATCTTCCAGCTCCCACACACATATAGCTTTCTCGGTTATCTACATACTCCACCAGAGTGACACATCTGTTACAACTGATGAGCTTATATTGGCACATCATTATCATCCAAAGTCCAAAGTTTACATTAGGGTTTATTCTTGGTATGGTACATTTGTGGGTTTGGACAAATGTACAATGACATATGTGCACCATTGTAGTATTATACAGAATAGTTTCACTCCTTAAAAATCCTCTATACTCTATTTATCCCTCCTTTGCCTACCTGTTGTTTTTGAAATGTTAAAAAATCTTAATAATTGATATAATCCAACAGAAAATATTTTAATATCAATAAAAATATATCATCCCTGTGACTTATATACGTTTTAGAAACTGTATGTGATTCAATATCCCAGATTTGTATGAATGTATTCAGTGTCAAAACGTGGTGTACCAAATTCCATAATTCATTGTAAACCTCTAGAGCAGAGCTGTCCAATCGAACTTTCTGTGATGATAAAAAATATTCCATATCTTCACTACCCAATAAAGTAGCCACTAGGCATATGCGTCTTGAGCACTTGGTATGTGATTAGTGTCACTTGGGAAATGATTCCTCAACTTTATTACATGTTAATTAATTTAAATTTAAATAGCTGTATGTAGCCAATAGTTACTGTATTGGACATCACAGATCTAGAATGAAGTAGAGTGTAGAGAAGATAATAATTCCTCTGTACATATTGAAGGCTCTAGACACCCCCCTCAGTGTGGAGATGGTCTCTAGAATAATAAACCAAAAGTGTTGGGACACAGAAGAATTAACTGGAGAACCAGTTTTGCATGAACAGGCTCAACACCAGAGGTACTTGATCAGGAGGCTTTCAGTGGAGCCTAGGGCCAGGTGATTCTGATACAAATAGTCTAAGAATCACACTTTGAGAAACACTGTCGTAGGGTCTTCCTTTCCTGGCTATCAGTAGCTGCTCTCACTTGAATGGTGACTTTCAAACATTTTTGACTTTTTTGTCAACAATTTCAATAGTATGAAATTAGTTTAGCATTTCCCAGAACACACACACACACAATATACATATGTATATTCATGTTTGTTTATATATTATGTTTATACATATGCATGTGTATATATATATATATATGTGTGTGTGTGTGTGTGTGTGTGTTTGTATACTACTCATAAATATATATAATACATATGTATGAATACAAAATATATAAATGTTATAAAGCCATATTTACTTTTATTAGTGCAAGAAACTCTAGTCTTTTAAGTTATGTTTCTCTATTTGATTTTTTAAAAATCTGGTGGTGACCCATTAAAATGAGTTATGACTCAATAATGTGTCAGTACTCAAATGGAAAAGCATTGTGCTGGATAGTCATGATTCTGGCCCTGAAGCTGTGCATAGAACCTCAGGGCAGAAGTATAGAGACAGGAAGTGGAGAAAGCTTTTTTTGTTCCACCCTGCACTAAGCTGTGGGCACACCTGCACAGCTAAGAAATTTCTAATTCAACAAATGCACCGGTGGCTCTATTTATTTATTTATTTATTTATTTGTTTGTTTGTTTATTTAATTTTAAGTGGTTCAAGAATAAGATACATATTTATGGTCTAACTGCCAGAAACATCAAACATTAATGTCCCATGTAGAAAGTATTTTCGTAAGTAAAGTAGGTTTATCTTTTTTGGGGGGCGCCTGGGTGTCTCATCTGGTTAAGTGTCTGACTTTGGTTCAGGTCATGATCTCATGGTTTGTGGGTTCAAGCCCTGCATCGGGCTCTGTGCCCAAAGCATGGAGCCTACTTCAGATTATGTGTCTCCCTCTCTCAGCCCTTCCCCTGCTCGCACTTTCTCTCTCTCTCTCTCTCTCTCTCTCTCTCTTTCGCTCTCTCTCAAGAATGAATAAACTTAAAAATTTTTTGAAAAGAAATAGGTTTATCTTTTTAAAATATGATGATGAATTTGTCCAGAAATAGATATTGTGGTGACCTTTTATGCTGAACAGTAAATGTGTAGCTTTAACACACTCTTAGAGTATGTTGTGTTAGATTTTAACATATTCTTTCATTTTCATAGATGCAAAGAGACAAGAATATATTAATGGCATGAATATCATCTAAAATTCTGTTTATCATAAGAACCCAAATATTTATCTTAGATCCTTAAGCCAAATAATTCAGCATTACTTGTGCTTATTTGTTAAAAAATAGCCTGGAAGTTATTTCTATTTACAGCAGTCTTAGTCTATTTTTCTCACCTGTTGGAATGGATTTAATTTTATCCATGTGGGTTACAAATCTGAAGCAATTAAAATGATTGTGTAGTATAATAGGAGAAGAAGCTATTCAATTCCTGGGGGATAAATTGTTCTTCGCTATCATTTATTATTCCTCCTGTTTCTGGTTAAAATGTGTAAATAAATAGAAAAGGGACACCTTACAGGCATTTTCATTATTTTGATGTCACTGGGACACAGTTTAATACTCTCATAATGAGTGGTATATACATGGTTGGATCCTATATTCAGTGATAAAACATTTTCATTAAAACATGTTAAATTTGTTGTGGAGCATGTAAACCATCTTAAAGATCAGTTCTCCATGGGTTCACCTGTATGTGGCCAAGGCAATTCACTCATTTAGTTATTTATATTGCTACTTGTGGTTTATAAAGGATATGCCAGGTGTGTAGTAAAAGGTCCATTCTGTGCTCTCTTTGCAGCATAACGTCAGATCAAATTTGAACATATGATTCATGCCACTTGCTGCAGAGCAGACACAAGTTATCATAGCATGAAATGAAAAGAGCTACTAGTAGTTAGGTCAAACGTTAGTGAGAGAGAGTGGGGTGCCTGGGTAGCACAGTCGGTTAAGCCTTCCACTCTTGATTTCAGCTCCGGTCATGATCTCACAGTCATGATCTCACAGTGGTGAGATGGACCCCACGTCGCGCCCCACACTGGGTGTGGAGTCTGCTTAAGATTCTCTCTGCCCCAATCCCTCTACCCCCCTCCCTCTCTCCCTCTCTCTCTCTCCTTCTCCCTCTCCCTCTCTCTCTCACGAGAGAGCATTTCCCACGAGAGAGAGAGGGAGAGAGAGAGAGAGAGAGAGAGAGAGAGAGAGAGAGAGAGAGAAGGACTATATGTGCGTGTGCTCGCGCGCATGCACGTCTGTGTGTGTCTGGAGAATGCTATAGTAACTTTTGGTCAGTAGATGGAGTTGCAGGTCCCAAAGAGTTTTGTTTTGTTTTGTTTTGTTTTGTTTTGTTTTGCTTTGCTTTTTTTTTTTTTTTTTAATGCTTTGACCTTATTCAAAGCAGAATATCCATAGATGTATATAGTGCAGGGGACAACTAAGAGTAGCTCAGCTTTTTCATTCAGTAATTTAATAGTAAAATGTGTGTGTGTGTGTGTGTGCGCGCGCGCGCGCGCGCGCGCGCGCGCGCACACACACACACATAAATGCCTACAAATCAAGTTAAGAGAAACACAGTTTTTTTTGCCTCATATTATTGTAGGTAAATATTTCACCTCAATCCATGTAAGTAGATTGCCATAAAGGATTTTGGAGGTTTAACTTTTATGAAAAAAGTAAAATAAATTAAAAACATAAGTTTCATACTTCACTTAAAACTGCAAAACACATAAATTGATATATTGGCAGGTATTACTTAGTGCGAGTTTCTTTGGTGTGAAAATTTCTATATTTAACCTTGAGAAAAAGCAAAAAAAAACCTAATTAGTAATGCATTGACTCTGTTTTAAAACCTGTTAAAATTTAGTTCTCTATCTTATATCTGATGGCAAAATGTTGAGCTATGTGTGATTCATACCTCTTTTACAGTGAAACATTTTGTTTGGCAAAGACAGAGGCAAAATTAAGTGACAGCATAAATCCTTCATTTCTCTCTAACAGCATCTAAGTCCTTGGCTTTAGGTTATAATTGGGGACAAGTGCTTTTTTTAAAGGGTACTGAAATTTTTGTTTTTAAAATTCTGAACAGTTTTTGGAACAACATGAATACCTCACAAATGTCAAATAACTGTAATAATACAAAGCAGAAGGCTAGACCAACATCAACAGCTTTCCAGAGGAAATGTCTGAAACTTTACCCTTGTGAAGAGGAAACAGAAGGTGAGAGATTAAAGCTAGCAGAATTGGGCACCAAACCTTCAAATACTATTAGATATTTTAAAAGTATAATACTGACTTTGAGTGAAAGTCTCTAATGTTTGTGTTTATCTCACATTCATTACATGTGAACTTCTGTGGATTTTCATGCACCAGAAAATTCATCTTTCCTCTTCCTAGTTTGTTAAAAATTATCGTGCCAAACAGGCTATGTTTTGAGGGTTTGGTTTCATATGAGAGAAACTAACCAGAGCTGGCTTTAGCTGAAAGGAGGTTTTATTAGAAGATTATTCAGGAGTCATGAACCCAAAGGCCAGAATTTCAAGATTCTCAAGGAAGGAGCTGCAACCAATGACTTAGAGCCTCAGGGAACTTTCTGCTCCTCTTGGTGCCTTTCCCCATTCTTTCTGTAGACCAGATTTCTCTCTTTCAAAGGCACATGGGAAAAAAACTTAGCCTCCCCTTAGTTCCTGAATTTATATATTTCAAGTCTAGCTGCATAAAGATGGAATGAGTAAATCTCCATGAAGCCCAAGCCCAAATTCCTGAAATGGAGGATCTGAGCTGGAATAAGTCAGGTGCTCCTCCTGATCGAATCAAATGTGCCCAGGTGGCATCCCACTGTACAAAATGGCTGCAGAGAACCTTCTACCATGAATGAAGTGGGGATTAAGAAAAAGATTACTGTGAATTGATCAGACTTCCAAAATGCTCCTGATTAACGGTAGACTGTTTTGTGTTTTGTTTTTAATCACAACAGACTTTAATAAGTTCCAAAACACCAACAAATATGTATTGAATGCCCAAGAGCATAGAGTATCAGTCTAAGCATTAGTGTATCTTTATTGTCATTTTTTAAAGTAAAATTTAGAATCACAAATGGTGTCAAATAGAAAAATTCTAATTCCTGCTTTTATTCAATGGTTGTGGCTCAGCCTCTACAATTTACATAGCACTTTCTTTCCATTCCACATGTCTTAAATTATTTCTACTTCTATTTTGAGATCCTTATTGCATATGTAACAGCAAAGAAATGCTACTTTCTTGAATTGGTTCTCCTCAAACTTTCTAGTGCATCAGAATCACCTGGAATGTTTGTTAAAACACAGACTGCTCAGTCTTACACCCAGAGTTTCTGATTCAGTTAAGTCTGGAATGGGTTCCTAAGAATTCCTTCCAGGAATTTCCTCAGAAAAAAAAAAAAAAAACCCTAACAAGGTATAATATAAGCCCCAAATTTATGCAAGGCAATGTTTTTTCCCAATAGTGGCTTGTGATATGTCAGTGAGTGGTGAAATCAATTTAGAAGGTTATATCCATGTTTGGGGGATGGAACAGGATGGCATATATATACATATATAGTTTTTTAATTTTTTAATATTTATTTATTTTTGAGAGAGAGAGACAGAGCACAAAAGGGGTAGGGGCGGAGAGAGAGAGGGAGACACAGAATCCGAAGCGGGCTCCAGGCTCTGAGCTGTCAGCACAGAGCCTGACGTGGGGCTGGAACTCATGGACTATGAGATCATGACCTGAGCCAAAGTCGGTCGCCCAACCGACTGAGCCACTCAGGTGCCCCAAGGATGGAATATATTTTATACACAGGTAATTATACTGTGAAACTTGTTTCACAAGACAAGTTCTCGTCATAAAAATGCACAATAAACTGCATTAAATCATTTTTAGAAGGGGGTGAGATATAAATGAAAACAAAACTGAATTATCTTACAATGAGGCTTTAGGGTACTTTTGTGCAAAATTATAATGGAAAAGCAACCTATCCATAGCGAACATAGAGATGAGTTATCTAACAGAGTAGACATGGTAGACCCCTGTTAATTGATTAAGATTCTGCATCTCTGAAGAGTTTCAAAAGTCATAGCACTTTTATGCTGGATAGAACATCCAGAATCATCTATTACAGTGACTTTTAAACTATGTTTATAGACTCTTAAGAGTGCCTTAGAGTTTCATTGGCTGCTGAGAGTTGTCAAATGGAGGCCAAGAGTGTGGGGCTTTTGATCTCTAATCCTACCTCTAGTAAGCTCTCTATCAAATGGATTCTAGAGTTAACTGTATTTCTTGAATTCTTACTATGTTTCTAGCACTGTTCTAAGCATTCTTCTTCTTCATAACTATCCTATGAGGATGGTAATATTATATTCAGCCCCATTTTTTAAAAAAATTTATTTATTTTTGAGAGAGAGAGAGAGAGAGAGAGAGCACTCTCAGGGAGGGGCAGAGAGAGAGGGTGAGGCACAGAATCCAAAGCAGACTCCAGGCTTTGAGCTGTCATCACAGAGTCCAACACAAGGCTCAAACTCAGGAACCATGAGATCATGACCTGAGCTGAAGTCAGTCGCTTAACTGACTGAGCCACACAGATGCCCCACCCGCATTTTTCAATTGAAGAAACTGAGGCAGGGTAAATTTAACTTGCCCAGATTTCCAGATTGTGTTCTTAATCATTATACCATAAATACCTCTCATATAGTAAGTACCCCAGAGCACAAATGAAAAAGAGTTTGTTTTGGAAAATATTTCCCAAAGTTAACCCTTAATCCAAAAGAGTCAAGATCAAAGTAGTAAAACAGAGAGTGTATACAAAGTAAAGAGAGGAATACTGCAAATGAACACAAAGTAAACAGAATAATAATAGATATGGTATATAAAAGGTTTACATAAGCAAGGCACTATGTTAAAGATCTTTACACATATTATCTCAATTTTTGTGACAACCCTCTGGAGGAGCGTGGCAGAGTCAGCTAGCTCTCCTATTCCCACCTCCATAGTGAAGGGTTTCTGCCAAGTAGCCATCCAATGGTGGCTTCAGTTTCTACCCCACCCCTTTGCAGTTAAATAAAGTAATGTGATTAATTCCTATAGTAGATTGAATAATGGCTCCCAAAGTTACCTACTTCATAGCCTATGGAACTAATGAACGTTAATTTCACATGGCAAAAGGGACTTTGCAGATAGGAGAAAAATAAGGGCCTTAAAAACAACAAAAAAAAGTGTGTGGGGGGGTACTAATAAATCATTTTTAAAAGACCCTGATCTAATTCAAACACCTAATTTAAAAAGGAGACTTTTACATTGCAGTGAAGTAAAATACTGGAACCAGGCTCCACAGCTGCAGGAGATCCAGAGCTAGAATTGAGATGCACGGTTTGTTCAGTGCTATTCTCACTAAATAACGATTCAGCCAGGATCTTGCCCATTTAAAGTATACTTTGACAAGTTATGTCCTGGTGGGCAACATAATACCATCAGTACAAATTTCTCTAGGAATTGAGCTACACTTGAGATTAGTTGAGAGGATCTGTAAAACCTCCTGGTAGGTACTCTTTCTATACTCATTTTATGAAGGAGGAAAGTGAAGTACAACAAGGATACATAGTTTTCCCTGTGTTACTTTTTTAGTAAGAAGCACAAGCAGGCTTTCCACTCAGGACAGCCTACCTCCAGAGCATTTATCTCTTTTATCTTATCCATTGATATTTCACTTGCCAGGTACTCTATGGTCATGTTACTTTGGTTGGAATATTCCTAGTTCACAGACAGCTTTCCCATTCATATGTAATTTATCTAAGTTTAAGGCACACTCTTACATCTTTAGAAAAAACTTCTGCGTGCCTTAAGTGTTTAAGTGGAAGAAATAATAGTGTTATGATTTCTCTTTAGCAGGTGGCTAAAATACCTTAAGAAGAAATGGTTAAGTGTAATCTCAAAGTCAGGCTTCACTTGATTATGTGTGAAATAAAAATATAACTTTTATTAGAACCCAAATTATGACAATTTCATCCCTTCCCTGCCCACCAGGGATTAGCTACCTATAGTCCAATTATTTCATAGAGTCCCCAGAGCACTGACATGTGTTTAGGATTAATTCTACCTATGTTGTTTCATTCTCATCAGAGAATCGCTTCATGTGGTACCACAGATCCCCTAAGAGCACCAACGATCCTGCTGATTTAAGTTCTTCCAGTGAAGTCACCCCCTGAGATATTGGTCTGATTCTGGGCTCTGGACAAAGATAAAGAGAACATCATTCACAGACACGCACCCTCTAACCTCACTCTAAATGCTATCACCTGAGTCTGAAAATGGTATTACTCATTATACAGCCTGTGAAAGGTCCCTTGCAAATAGTTCCTTCTGCTGCTGATCTTCAGCCTCTAAATTCCTATCAGGAGTTGTACACACCAGTAAAGGAAATACAATTACTTCTCTACGGGTCAGCAACAGTCTTTAGACATAAAGCATGCTTTCTCCATACTTACAAACCTGTCTCTATAGGTGTCATTATTTCCAGAGTGCAGTGCAACTCTGGGTGCCCCATAAAATAACTTGATGGAATAGTTGAACTCCTTAGAGATACAACTGACTAGTTATATCCATTTTAGCAGAGCGTGGCTGTTTGATATTCTCATAATAGAAAGTCTAGTTGGTAGTTTTCCCAGAACACAAGAACAATCTGCCCCAAAAGGGATTTCATGGAGTTTTGAAAAAAAAACTTTTAGATGACATTTTTTTTCCAAACTTCTACCCAGCAAAGTTTTAAAAATTCTAGGACTGCATTTCATTTGAAGTACTTGGTCATAGATAACATTAGAGGGATTCTAAGAGATGATCTTACCTTCGATATGTCTGAATCTGTGTTGTAAATAGCCAGAAATAGAATTTCCACTATTAATGGAAAAAATTACTAAGAGTTAGATCATGCAAATACAAGTTTTATAGAACATAACATTTGAATTTTTTTTTAAACTCACTGATTAAAAGAATATAAAATTTTCTAAGAGTTATAGCTAATGGGTATCTTTATTCGCCTACTACCACTTTATATTTTAAGATCCGAATAACATTTTGGGAACTTACCTCTTCAGTTGCCTTCTGAGCCAATTTATAAGACAAAGAGATCAATTTCCTTTCTAGTTATACTTCCTTTTTGCCCGAAGCTGGTATTACCCAGCATGATCACTATTTTATTCGCAAAAGTAGTTTCAGTTGGCATTTAACTAATTCCAAAGAATTGAATCCACCCTTGAATAATGAAAACATATCACTAATAAGTACACAGGGCAAAGCATTTTGAAATACAATCACATCTCCAAAAGAAGAGTAAAACTTACTTTAAATAATGTGATAATTACAAGGCTTTCTAGAGTTACTAATTTGAAGGAGTAACAGATGTTTTCTTTAATAATATGACTAAGTCTTCAAAAGCCCATTAACACAGGGGATCATAATAAAGAATTGCATGAATACTCTAAATATTTTATCCCTAAACATGTAAATACACATTACTGTGCCAGTCTTTTGATGTAGGAACAACAACTTGCATTTGTGTCCTGGTCCACTGATGGGAATTCTTTTCATTCTTTCTCATCTATGATACCCTGACTGCAAATGCCCAGCTTTCACTTCCTTAAACAGAGTAAATCTTCAAGAAAGTTGTTCATCAATATGAGCAGCTATTTTGAACTGTTATGCTGCCACACCTAATTCACAACAAGTCACCTGAATTTTTTTCAAAGCATCTAAGTTAGTTTTCATAGAGTGACTCTTTATATTGACATTCATTTTCATTGTTAAGAGAAAGAATTTACGTATACACCTACACAAATTCAACTGGCATAAACAATGTATGAAATAATTTTGCTAAGCAAACAACTCCACTTGTGAAAGCAAAAGTAAGTGGATGAGTCAGAGAAAATCCTACAGCCTCTCAGATTCTGCAAGTGCTAGAGAGCAATCAATAGGTTTCACAAAGGTAACAGAGAGTTTGCTTAATCCATGGAGTTGGCTAAATGATTGTTAAGAAAATTCTAGTGTATTGATTAAGAAATTGCCTTTGTGTTTCATATAAGTTAAAATATGTTAAGCACCCAATATGAGAGTTGCACAATGAGAGTAAGAATGCAAAGAAGAGAGAGATCTCATTGGGTGGAAGTGACTAGAGAATAATTCACGAATTTAGTGGAACTTAAATGACAGTAAACTTAAATGCTCTAGGTGAAGAAGGGAAAAGGCAAAACTGACCTGAGCGGGGCAATGTGGCAACATGTGCAAATCCAGACATGTGTCAGATCAGATGTGTTCATTGGTAGACCGGAATTAAATTACTCTGTGAGTGGTGGGGGATGAGAGCGAGGGGTGAATGGGGTGGTCACTGGTCTTCCCTTGGGCTCTTCCAAACCCCAGGAGATCCAGGGAGCCCGGACAAGGACTGGCTCTGTAGTGTTTATTGCATGGTACTTAAGCCTACTGTACACCATCCCCCACCCCTGCCACACACACAGCTCAATTATACTTTGTCAGGCTTAAATGCAAGATTTAATTGTACTGAGGATTCATCAACAAAAGGTGTTTGTAAAGCACACTAATCCAATATCTTTCATGGAAGATAAAGTTAGAAAAGCAGATGGAGGCAAAATTAAAATGTGCTTTCAAACTACCAGCCTAAAATCTTCAGGTTTACCTTTAAAGGTTAGAATAGAATGATTTGAACTGGCTAGGTAATGAGTTAAAAATCCAGGTTTTAAAAAGATTTATCTTTTTTTTTTTTTTTAAAGCTGTACCAATTTGCATTGGAATCATTAGTAAGTGCACATGCTGTACTTGATTTTGGAACGCTTTTAATTTTCTTTTCTGATACATTATTATTCAATATAATTAAATTTTAAAAAGGTCATCATTTTTCTTCACCCCTACCCCCAACCTCTGGTAATCACCGATCTGTTTTCTGCACCTATGAGTGTGTGTGTGTGTGTGTGTGTGTGTGTGTGTGTGTGTTTTAGAATACACATATAAGTGAAATCATATGGCATTTGTCTTTTTCTGACTTATTTTACTTAGCATACTGCCTTTAAGGCCCAACCATGTTGCTGCAAATAACAAAACTTTATTCTTTTTTATTCTTTTTAATGAAATAATATTCCATTATATTATATATTGGTGGATATACCAATATATTTATCTGTTCATTTATCCATGGACACTTATGTTGTTTCCATGTCTTGGTTAGTATAAATAATGCTGCAGTGAACATAGGGGTGCATATATCTTTTTGAATTAGTATTTTTGCTTTCTCCAGATGAATACCAGAAGTAGAATTGCTGGATCATATGTTAGTTCTATTTTTAATTTTCTGAGGAACCTCCACAACATAGCTTCACAACAAAGACTTATCCAGTCCCAAATGTCCATACTGCTGAGGTTGAAAAACCCTTTTGAAGAAGAAATGCTTAACATGAGTAAAAAAGATGTCTTAGAAACAAAAATGAGAGAGTTTGGAATGAAAGTGAGGTAAGTTAAGTTAATAAAATCACCGAAACATATTTCTTAAAATACCAATGCTCAGGCTCCTCCCAATGGAATGGGACTCTGGAATGGAATTGGGGTCCAGGAATCAATATTTTTTAATGCTTCCCAAGTGATTCCAATAGCATTGCAAGTTAAGAACGGCTGGCCTAGATGAAATCACTAATAGGTGGAAGGTTGTATGAAACTGGACCTTGAGTTTTTTTTTTCCTCAGAAGCAGACAAGTGTTAAAGGCCACAGTAAGTTTTACATTAAGTTTTCTGCCTCTAAGGAAGTCATTCTGCACCACCTACTGGGAAGAAGTTTAGAGGAGCAGAGAAGGCATGTGAAAGGAGTTGGTGCTGTCCCAACTTTCCTCATTCATGGTCCTGTATGGGTCAGAAGCATGACTACTCATAGCAAGAAGTTTTGTTTTTTGTTTTTTTATATAGGTCAGGATTTTAAGTTGGGTTGGGATAAAGATTTTTGAGTAATTCGTATAGCCACAAAATGTCAATACTTTGTGAAAAGGAAATTAGAGAAGTATATAGAAGACCCCTGTCTTAACTCAGGCTGCTTTAACAAAATGCCATAAACTAGGTGGTATCTAAATAACAGAAACTTATTTTTTGGAGTCTAGAAGTCCAACATCAGGGTGCCGGCAAAGTGAAGTCCCTCTTCCAGTTGCAAACTCATATAATGGAGGGCAGAGCAGAGAAAGCAAGCTCTATCAAAACTCTTAGAGCAGTACTAACCCTACTCATGAAGGTTCCACCCATGTCACCTCCCCAAACACCCCTCCTCCTAACACATCACATTTGGGGTAAGATTTCAACATATGAATTGAATTGAATATGGGTAGGACACAAACTTTCAGTCCATAACAACCTCAAAGCCCTATGGGAAAGAGTACAGCATAAAACCAAAAGGAGTAGCAGGGAATTGAGGAGGAGTGAGGCTGAAATGGCAACCACTGAATGAGAGGCAAGTTGGTGAGCCCTCATGTAAAGGAAGGGCCTCACCTTTGAGGTGGAGGAGGTAGGAAGAAGGCCTTGATGTTTCAAAGGAAAAAGAGTGACATTATTCAGTAGAATCATATCAGAAGTGCTAAGAACTTTCAAGGAACAGAAAATTGCAAAGGTTCTTTTCCCTTTTTGAAGATAACTTCTTTAATTTTACATGATATACTTAGCAGGAATTATTTCAGAATAGTTGGTAATATTAGAAGAGCACAGTTCTTTAAATCCTTGCTAGTCAATGAGTGGTCAGTGGACCAGAAGCATATCACCTGGGAACTAGCTAGAAATGCATAATTTGAGGTTTTATGCTAGATCTGCAGGTGTATTATATGCACATTAAAATTTGAGAAGCACTGCTTTGAATTGTGAAGTAGATATATATTAAAACAAAATGATTTGGGGAAACTATTTTATATTCCAATTCATGCTTAGCCTAAACACAATTTTAAAAGATTTTCTTGTCTAATAGATACCTTTTCCTACAAAAATACACATAGAGTATTTTTTAACTCTAATGTATCTCTTTATGTAAATTTCAGTGTAAAAATAGAGTTTGTTACAAAAGAAGCTGGATGAAAAATAAGACTCTTGAAGAAAAAAACCATATTTGCCTATCTTATCTATAAAGCCTAAATGATTAGATGCCTTCCCCTGAGTTAATATGATGAGAGCTGGTATTGTTTTACAGTGGGATTTATCAAGGTAATAATTTTGATGCAAACTCAGATTTTAGAAGTACTGGTATATAAGAAGTACTGGATTATATGTACAGTATTTAATGGGATTTGTTTGATACAAACATGGTCTGCAACAGTTTACACTTTGCATGGAATCATAGCACTTTAATGCTAGAATGGATCTTATAAATGACCTAAAATAATTCACATTCAATTCTGTAATTTCTTCCTCTGTGGATGAGGTTTTGATTATCAGTGTCACTTAAATTATGTTTCTCAGAATTGAATCAGGCACCAGATCCACAAAGCAATGATCACTTTTCTATTATTATATGGAACCTATAGTTTGATTTGGGTGGCCTGCAGATTCCTGTTAGCTTTGTTATTATTATTTCTGTATTAACACTGTTCAGGGCCATTTGTCTAAAAACTATGGCTAATCACACTCTTGAAAGCAGTATGGAGGTTCCTCAAAAAATTAAAAATAGAACTACCCTATGACCCAGCAATGGCACTAAGGTATTTATCCCAAGGATATAAAAATGCTGATTCAAAGGGGCACATGCACCCTAATGTTTATAGCAGCACTATCGACAATGGCCAAAGTATGGAAAGAGCCCAATGTCCATTGACTGATGAATGGATAAAGAAGGTGTGGTGTTACTTGGTGATCAAAGAGAAAGAAATCTTGACATTTGCAACCACATGGATGGAACTAGAGTGTATTATGCTAAGTGAAATAAGTCAGTGAAAAAAGGACAGATTTCATATGATTTTACTCATATGTGGAATTTAAGAAACAAAACAGATGAACATAGAGGAAGGAAAGGAGAAATAAGATAAAAACAGAGAGAGAGAGAGAAACCATAAGAGACTTAAATACAGAGAACAAACTGAGGGTTGCTGGTGGGTGTTGGGTGGGGATATGGGCTAAATGGATGATGGGTATTAAGGAGGGCACTTGTTGGGATGAGGCACTGGGTGTTGTATGTAAGTGATGAATCACTAAATTCTACTCCTGAAACCATTATTACATTATATGTTAACTAACTTGGATTTAAATTAAAAAATAATAATAATAAATTTTAAAAAATAAAATTATGGTTAATCTAAACTATTAGAACACTTTCCCATAAATTCTTGGCAAGAAAGTTCTCTACCAAGCTAGGCTTGTACAGTTGATTGTGTGAAAACCTAATTGCTGCCTCACCAGTAGTTTGGGTTTAGGATTACCTTGTTAGTATTTGTGAAGTATTTTACCTATTTGTGAAGGTAAATTTCAACCTTGATTCTGTTACTTCTCGTAACAGCTAGCCTTCTGTGTTTGGTGTCATCTATACATTTTATACACTTTTTTATTTCCTTATTTAATTACTGACCAAAATGTTCACATCTAAGGGAGTGCTCTACTAAAGTCAAGATATCCTGTTCCCTGATTTACCAATAGTAACTATATTAAAATTAAATGAGTTGGACATGCCTAGGTGGCTTAGTCGGTTAGGCATCCCACTCGATTTCAGTTCAGATCATGATTTCCTAGTTCATGGAATGAAGATCAGGCTCTATGCTGACAGCACAGAAACTGCTAGGGATTCTCTCTTTCCCTCTCTCTCTCTGCCCCTCCTCTGTGCTCTCTCTCTCTCTCTGTCTCTCTCTCTTTCTCTCTCTCTCTTTTTCTCAAAATAAATAAATAAACTTAAAAAAATGAAAGCCTTTAAAAAATTAAATGAATTTAGAAGAAAGTTCTATGAGATCTATGCTGGCTTCTTCTGTTCAGTTTGCTACTTTCCACATGCAGATACTAATTTATAAGCAATAAGAAAAAATATTTCTACTATACCTTTAAAGTGGAAAAATACTCCTCGAGATTTCAAAATGCAAATACTTTAATGTTTTTGGTCAGACAACAACTCAGTCCAACTCTTAGCGTCTATTATTTAAATAGAGTAAAAGGCTACATAGAGAGAGGGCGAAGTATGGTTACTGGAGGAGTCATAACAATGTCTTAAATTATGTTCATGTTAAATCTCAATCATAACATAATTTTACTGTAAGATTTTTTCATTTAATTAACTTCTGATTTTATAAATTATAGCTTTATTACTTCTGGAGAAAACCATAAAAGCCTCTAAAGATTATTGAAATAACAAGCCTGCCTGGGTCAAATCCAATAATTAATATTTCCCTAATGAAAATAAAATGAAGATTTCTTATTATTAAACAGTATTATATGCTGTCTTCATTTATTAATATTGCTTCACCTCTCCAATGTACCTTTTATTCAAAGATATAAAAGTCTGTTATAATTTTATCTCTGTTTCATTGATGGACAAACTGGGATATCAAAGGTATAACGACTTTCCTTGAATTGTATGTCCTGACAATGGTGAAGGTAGTTTATTATAATCTATGACCTCTGATATCAAATAGCTAGCTCCATTCTTTATCAAATTGCTGATGGTCTCTGTAAGCATTACTAGCTGAAAAATCTATAAGTCCTGGGACCAGTTCTGTGGGGTTTTTTTCCATCATATCTTTAGATTCTGGTGTTAAGTGCCTGGAATGTAGTAGATATTCAACAAATATTTGTTGAATAAATGTACCAATGAAGCGTAATATATATGACTCTTTCACTTAGGAAATGACTCATACTGCAACGTCCAAATACATAAAATTTACCTATTTCCTCAACTTGCTCCCATTTTATTGCTTATGACGAGTACTCACATAAGCCCTCTGCTGTGTAACAAACTTGTGAAATGAATTTCTTTTCACCATCAAGCAAATTTATGTAGAGAAACAAAATAACAATAGTGAAATATATGTATTATGAAGTTAGATGCCTAAGGTCAGATCTAGCTCTTTGATTTACTAGCTATATAACATTAAATATGATATTTTACCTATATGTCTTATCTTCTCCATCTGCTTATTGGGGATGATGATAGTTTTTACTCCATGAGGTGTTGTAAAATTAAATGACCAAATAGTTAACAAAGTTAACGTTATGATATTTTCTACTATATTTAAGACCTTGTTTTTATACTCCCTTGTGCTGTGCAATCAAGCTTCTATCCAGCCTCCACTTCCATCTCCTCTGTAACTCATCCCTGCTCTCTTCTAGACTGATAAGGTTGCCAATATTTCCCTAGTTACCAAATCTAACACCCTTTCTCAGAATGTGCTTTTGTTTGCCCCATACACAGTTTTAAAGACTCTACTGATATTGTAAAATTACCTCCTCTAACTTCATAGCTCATTTCAGAATCTCCTTCTACTTCTCTAGACTATATTTCTTTCTCTTTTTTTAGTTTATTTATTTATTTTTGAGAGAGAGATTGTGAGAGGGGCAAAGAGAGAGAATCTTAAGCAGGCTCTCTGCTGTCAGCACAGAGCCCAATGCAGGCCTTGAACCTATGAACTGTGAGATTATGACCTGAGCCAAAACCAAGAGTTGGACATTCAATCAGTTGAGCCATCTAGGCAACCCTCTGGACTCTAGCTCTGTTTTTAAGACTTACATTTCTATTCTCTTCAAGACTCTTACCTTTTTGTGGCCATAAGTGTATAAACATCTGGTCACCAAAATAAAATCAGTTATAGTTTTGTTGTCATTATTTATTCTGTCTCACATTTCCTCCCATATGTATGCCTTTTCTTCCACACCCAGTGATATTATCTTTAACCAGGTTATTGGCTGCCTATATTTGAAAACATCTGTGCAATCTGTGCTGGTCCTACAAACCTCACATGAACTATCTAAATCACCATTCTAATTGTGTGTCCTTATCTTGATCACAAATTTTCAGTTCTTCCCAGTTGCCAATCAGCCTCTACTTTATTCAGTCTACTCACCTTGTTATGGACTGAATTATGTCTTCCCAAAATTCATATGTTGAAGCCCTAACTCCCAGTATCTGAGAATGTGAATGTATTTGGAGCTAAGTCTTTCAAAGAGGTGATTAAATTAATTAAGATGAAGTCATTAGGATGGGACCTCAATCTGATAGAACTGGTGGCCTTATAAGAAAAGGACATTCAGGGGTGCCTGGGTGGCGCAGTCGGTTGAGCGTCCGACTTCAGCCAAGTCACAATCTCGCGGTCCGTGAGTTCGAGCCCTGCGTCAGGGTCTGGGCTGATGGCTCGGAGCCTGGAGCCTGTTTCCGATTCTGTGTCTCCCTCTCTCTCTGCCCCTCCCCCGTTCATGCTCTGTCTCTCTCTGTCCCAAAGATAAATAAACGTTGGAAAAAAAAAAAAGAAAGAAAAGGACATTCAAAGAGATATCATGGATGCACTTGTACACAAGAAAGATCAAATGAAGACAAAGTGAGGTGGCCATGGCAAGCCCAAAAGGGCGGCCTTAGGAACAACCAAACCTGTTGAAACCTTCATCTTGGACTTCTAGAGCCCAGAACTGTGGGAAAATGTTGTTTAAACCACCAATTGGTGATATTTGTTATGGCAGCCCTAGAAAACTAATATACATCTCTTAAGTCATTCTGAGTCCCATGCTTTAACCACAATGAGTTATTATTTCCCATTCTGTGCTTTTAATCACAGCATACACTCATTCTCAAATGCTGTGACTCTCCTCCCATCAATCAACAATTTCAAAAGCTACTTCATCATGGAACATTTCTCAAATCTTTCCTGAGTATGACCTCCCATAGCACTTTGTTTCACCCTCCTTTATGGTATATATTACTTTATATCTTAAGATAGTTTCTAGCTGATCATGTGCATATTTATACCCTCTATGCTAAGGTATAAATATGCTATATTTGGTGTATATATATATATATATATATATGCCATATATATGGTATATAATTGCTAGGAGGCAATCTCCTTGATAACAGAAACCACATCTAGAAAGATGTTATGTGTATGCATCATCCTCTATACTTAGCACACTAACTGTGTGGGACAAACCAGTGTTTGATGTAATGAAATAACTACTTGTTCATGTTCCCAGGGTTTCATATGTGAAGTTCCATCAATATTGTAAGTCCTAGAAAGCAGGAGTCAGGTCTTCTCATAATGCATATCTAGGGATCCAGTCAGTTATAAAATCAATGTGTACACATACATATGCACATATACTTGTTAATGTTTGAACATGCACAAACAAAATGATGCAGTATAAGTGTGTAGCAGTTGTTAACTACTGAGTTTTCCAGAGTGAATAGAAAGTATAGTGAGTACCTTGATTTTGCTGGCCCAGACTAGTCTTGGCTAATTTTGGTGTGTGTGTGTGTGTGTGTGACAAGGGCAGAGGAAGCTCCTGAGGGGTTTTGCAGGAGGATTTAATTGCTCTAAGAATGAATCCCAGATGAGTTCTATATCTGTTGTAGTTTGTTGGTTTATGGTGTGGTAATAATTCCCCAAATCTCCATTCTTGCAACTGGTTGCACTGGTCTGGGAATTATATTCCCCCCATAGGGAATCCCTTTATCAATGGGGCTTATAAATACTCAGTTTTGAAGAAAATATATGAGGCGTGTCTGACTGGCTCAGTCAGTAGAACATGCAACTCTTGACCTTGGGGTTGTGGTTCGAAGTATAAAGCTAACTTCAAAAAATGTGAAAATTAAGGGAGGTACAGAAGAATCCTAAATTCCCATTGCTTCCAACATATTCCTTCCCATATTTTTTTCTATTTTTTCCTCATTTATGCTCTTTCTCTAACATCAGAGCAAAAGTGATTCACTCTTAGCTCTTTAGCCAGGCACTCAGGTTTGCTTATACAGGCATGATGGGCATGCCTGTATAAGGGGAGCAGGGATATAGCTTCCCTATATAATCACCTTCCCAACAAGGAAACAAATTTCTCCATAAAACTTAGGATCCTTTCACAGTTTTAGATGTTCAGACAGTGTTTCTTAGGAAGAGTTGATAAACTCTTTATAAATTAAAGACTTTTCTTCCTCTTTATTGACTTAATTTTGTTCATTTATTCAGTTATTCATCCAGGAGTATTGAGCATCTGCCTTGTGTTACTGTGTTCAACTATGAAAGATACTAAATAATCAGTAATTAAAATATCTAACAGCTATTGAGAATTTATTATATGTCAGTCACCAAGATACATGCATTATAAGTTGCATGATTTCTTTAAATCTTAACAAAATCCTAAGAGATACATACTATAGTTTCATAGTAGACAAGAAAAAAAGCTTAGAGCAAACTTTGCCATATTTGCTCCCCAAAAATTGGTGGAATTAGAGCATGAATCATGGTCTCTGACTTCTTAGCCCAAACTCCTAACCACTGAATATACACAGTTTACTTTCTTAGGAATCTTATTATCTAGTTGGTAATGAGTAGAATCAGGAATTTCTAAATATCTAGGTTAAATAAAAAGTAGAAAACTAAATGTAGCATTTGTAAGCTAAGTTCCATAGAAGAATAGAGAAAGGTAGGAGTGATTAATTCTAACAGGCAACAGAAGGGAGACATAAGAGTTCTTCATCAAGAAGGCACTGGTTCAGCTGAGTATGGATGATGAGTAGGCATTCCCTACATAGAGGTCTTTTGTGACTCAAGCAAGGTCAGAGGGATGTGGCCATGTGGATAGGACAGAGTACATATCTGGGTGATGCTACATGAAGAGGGTACCTAGTGGGTCAGAGGAAGCTGGGATCACAAAGGACCTTAGTGACTACACTAAAGGAATGTGAACATGTCTATGGAAGTCAATGGGAACTACTTCCCCACTAAATCAATGTTTTTATGGGTATTATAGGAAATATGGTATGACAGCTTTAAAGATGGCTTAAAAACAGGACTTCAAAAAATTTTGTAATCAAAACATAATACCTTGAAAACAAACTCTGTGATGCTTAAGGCCAATTCAGTCTTCAAGTGAGCATGAATTCAATTAGCTATTCACTTTTTTAAAATGAGGATAGATCTGTCTAATGTGGCTTGTAATTTACCAATTGTATGTAAATCATGTTCTGAAAATCACAGAAGTTATATAAAGGGACAGTCCTTTCAACATGTTCAACCCACATACACTGTTTTTTTAAATATTATTTGATTTTTAAAATTTATAACATAGTAATACAAAGGCATAAAGCTCTTCAATTAAATTAAATATTGTTTAAATGCTTTAGGAATAATTCTATCAAGGCATTTAAACATAGTATTATCTATTTCATATACCACATTTCTTCCCACATGTAGTCACAATCTTTCTTATATCAGATTTTGCGTAATCTTTAAACTGCTTATTGTTAATTTTTTTATAGCAGATAAAATGTTAAATGAAAAACTTGGATTTGTGAATCAAGTTGGGCTTCCTCAAAATTTTGTGTTTATGTATGCAGGTGGATGAATTTGTTGATGATTCATGCATTTTCCATTCGAGGGCATTTTATTTAGTACCATTAGGTTACTGTAAAAAAATATATAAAAAAACTAGAAAAATTAATACCACGTCTCCCTCGAATTTGATGATGGGACAAGTACGTAAAATCTGAATCTCAGACTTCAAGGTCAAAAAGGGATTTCTTGCCTGATTCAATTACTGCTCAATTTGATAGCAATAAAGGAGTTAAGAGCATCTCCTATAATTTGGCTAGACTTTCATTATAAAAATAGAACACATTAACAGGAAACCATTAAACACAATTTACGTGTGAATAGCCCCCTCAGTGGAAGCTTTGTGTCTGCCATTTACAGGATAAAGTAAAGGTAACTGTTTCACATCAATTACCAGTGACTGCAGACAACATACTTTTATTAACTCTATGGTAAAAGCATTCATATTTATATTTTAAGAATGACACAAATCCATTCTTTTCAGTATTAATCCACATCCCACACAATTACTGCCCTGACATTAATTGAAGTAATAAATTGGCTTTAGTGTTTGTTGGCTTTTCTCCTCCTTTGGCCATCCTGTTTTGCTGTATGGTATAATGGGCCTTCATTTTTTAACTGACTAGAGGGAAAATGTTTTCAATTTCACATTAGTGAATGTGGCCCATTTATTTTAATTTCCTTGGTACCCCTAAGAGAAAAAAAAAAGTATCTGTATTCAGTTTCAATTCAGAACAGTAGCTATAAACACAAAATGCAAACTAGCTTTGCAAGTTTAAAGCTTCTATTTATTGTTAAAGTTTTAGCTTATGTTTCTTGGATCCACAACTATGCTGAAATAGCTGTGTGCAATGAAAAGACCCAGGTTCAAGTCTAGATTGTGCTTCTCTCTCTCCACGAAACTGTAGGGTGCTGGCAGTTCTGTTATCTTCTCCAGGTCTTATTTCCCCATCTGTACAATTGGGATTCTAAAACTTCCTTTCAGAGTTATTGTAAGGGTGAAATAAAATAACACATATTCAACAGTATTCCCTGAAGCCCATATTGTGCCAGACACTGGCGTAAGTACAAATCACATCAGTGAACAAAACCTAGAAAAATCTCTTCTCCCCTGGAACTTTATATTTTACCATATAAGAAAAACTGCCATTTTATGGTGTAGAGTAGGTGCTAATGATTTCCAGACCTTTTCAGACTATGAGTATAAAATGAGATGGCATTTCCTTTAAATGCCAAATTTTGATAGATGTAGGACCAGAGCTTCTCTTCAAAGTATCATTCAGCACTTCTCTGAGCCCCCAAAGAGCCATCTGGTGTAAGCTCTAAGAACTTGCTCAAATTGCCTCCTTTCTCTCCCTCCTCAGGTCACTAAGTCAGCTTGTGCTGCTGAACTTGTGCTTGGTACAGCCCTGTACCCCCAAGGTGCCCCTCACCTCCTCCCTCTCTTACCTACATCCCAGCCTCAGGGAATACCAAGTCCACATTGCCCTACTCCCCAGTAGACAGAAAAGAATTTACCCCAACTCCATTTCTCTGATTGTTATTTTCAATCCCTTAATTCAATCTCTCACTTTCTTTTTTCTCCAGTATGAATGTCTGGGAAATCTCATGGGTTTCAAAGGAAGTACCTTTTCCTACACAAAGGACACATGCTTTTACTCTCAGTTTCTGGCAGGGTATTTAGCAGAACATAACAAAGTATCCTGTCACTCATTCCTGACTAACACTACCAGGTGTCTATTGTCCAGTTCACATCCTCTTTACCACTTCTCCTCCAGTGAAGGAGTTCTACGAGTTCTTCCCACCATCCTTGCCCCAGCTTCTTAGCTTCAAAGCCAACTACTTAAAGATTTGCAATTCTATCTTCATTCTCATAGTTTCAGAGAAACTAGAGTTTGGTCATAGCTCATACCTGAGATAAGAACAACAGATGGTCTACTCCCTTTTATTGACCCCTTTAAATAAGTGTTCAATAATTTTTTTGTTTTGGTAATGAGGTTGAAATTGTAGATACCAGTGTCAAGGTATGTAGTAGAGATGCTAGATTTAGATATAACAATTAATGATTAACAAAGGTCTCTTCTTCAGTCCTTTAAGGATTTTTGATGTGCTGTTGTAGAGGAGGAAATAATTTCCTCTCTACCATTCTGAGTTCTTAGTTGAAACCCCTGTAAAACAAGACAGATTAACAAGAGAAAAACAAGTTGATTAACAAGTATACGTGAAAACATTGGAAATACCTGGGGAAATGACGGTCTTAGGTGACTTAGAATTCCACTGTATACAGCATCTTCAACAAACAGCCAAAGAATGGTAAATCTGTAGATAAATGACAGCACAAAACAAAGCAGTTTTAAGCAGAGATAAAGCAGAGGTAAAGGCTAGTTAGTAAAGTTTGTTATGTAGATTCCTCTGGTTCCTTCTCTAAGCTGAGATTTCTCTGGGGACTAATTTTTGTCCTTCTTGGTAGAAAGGGGAAGAGAGACACCTGTTTTTAGGTGTAAATGTATGTCCTACTTCTGGACAAATGGAGGAAGGCGGAAAACTATTTCTTTTGCATCTGTTTCTTCTCAGTTGCTTTCAATTCAAAATAATCCATATGCCAAAGTGGCATATTTTGGGTAGCACAATCTTCAGTGTAAACTACCAAACAGAGCACAAAGTTTAGATTAGATCAGTAAAAGTGAATCAGATAGTGAATTGGAAAAGCGGGTACTGTATTGATACTCATACATAGGCAATAAATGCATCAAAATTGTCATCTTCAAATGTAAAGAGCAGCTTTTGCAAAAATGTGAGAGGATACTAAATTCAGAAATGAGAATAACTTTAAATTGTGATGCACATGACAGGTGAAGTCTTTCAAATAGCACCTCCAGATTTTCCACAAAGCAGTGCATATTGAATAAGGCCAATTCTTGTTTAAGGGTATTTAACCAGTTCAAGGGTATGATAACAGACACTTGGGATTTTGAGTCTTCTTCAATAAACTATTTCCAGCAGACCTTTGCACTGTTAATATCTTATTATGAAGAATTTGAATATTTCTAATGCTCTATGATTTACAAATACCTCTTTTCCCTCAAAATAACAGCACAATTGAGTTTAACACCCATATGCTCAAAATTAACCAAAACCATTTTTAAAGATGCTAAAATAATAGTATTTTAGTAACCCAGAAGCAATTAAATTAGTGAGTGAGAATTTATCTTTAGGAAGATCAAATTCAATACAATGATGTCAACTGCTAATTAGCTACAAGGTCATCTAGCGGTTGTTTAACATTTTTGGTAATTGAAATAGAACTTAAAATTCCACACTAAAAGACAGAATTCAAGAAATGTGTGATGCCTCAAATACATTCTTTAAGCCAGAGAAATTATCCATTTTTCTATTTTCATCTTGAACTGGTGTGTTCTAAAGATATGGTTGATACTGCTACATGTATCGAAGAATCTCCAAGTGTTGAAAAAATATCAAGATAGTTAACAGAGTTTCTCAAAATTGAAAGCAACCCAAGCCCCATTGGAAATGTAAAAAAATAAAAAAAATAATAACATTAAAATATCTCAGAATAGGGAAACCACATTGTTCTATGTAAATGCATAAACATATGATTTATTCTTTTTTGGGGGCCTACGTAATAAACACCAATCTTATTAATATATTAAACTTTTTACTCTATCATCCTCACCTACCTTTTCAGATTATACCAGGTATTGCTTAGGTTTAAGCTACATCTGGCAATTGCTTGTCCTTGAGCCCATCTGTATTGTTTCTCCCTTTTTACCACCTGTCAATATTCTACTTACAGTTCAAGGCCTTATTTAAATGTTACCACTTTGAGAAGAAATAATCACCTCCCCCTCACCTGATGCACTTGGTGCATTCTTTTATTAAATATTTATTACCATCTCGCCTTATGATTGCATTTTGCTCTTTTCCTTCACTCATTAAATTGCTGGTTTCCAAAGAGAGAGCATGCTTTATCCTCTCCTTAATCTCCAATAGCATGTGATAAAAGATAGAGTCTTTGGAGCCAGACAAACAAGGTAAGATTTTGAATCCCAGTTCACAAGTGTTATGCTCCAGAGCAAGACCCTCTGTTTGCTCATCTATAAAATGAAGGTATTAACCTACCTCTTAAGCTTGTTATGGCAATCAAGTGAGATACCATGTAAAGCACTTAGCACAGTACCTAACCCTGAGTACAGGCTTAATAAATGGTGATCACTATTCTTGAGGAAAGAGTAGAAGAAGGGAGTTCATTTTCAAGTCTATCTAAGCAATGGTGAAAGTGGAAATGGTGAACAGGGGCAGCGCTGGGGAGCAAATTGAGTAGCTGGATAAAATTTCTACCAACTCACGTATTTGAGTAATTCTCACAAGGACAAAAGCATGGTCTTATTTAGTCTGTGTCTCAAAGTGGTGGTTTCATGGTTGTAAACTACGTGTTTGCTCTTTATTCCTGTAGTTCTTTGGATGAAAATATGTTAAGCCATTATTTTAATTTTATGGCCATCAGTTTAGAAATAACACAATATATTCTTACAGAATCTATTATCAAAGTATATTCTGTATTTAAAAACATTCGAGTATTTAATCATAACTCAATACAACTATAGATTTTAAAGGGACTTACTTTTTATCTATCCAACATCTCATACAAGTGAGAAAACAAAAGATAGGTTAGGTATCTTATCCAAAGTCTTTACACCAAATAACAGATAAAAAAAACAACAACTAGAACTCAGGTTCTTTGAGTCTTCATCTAGTATTTTTAGTGTATAAGTAGCACATAAGTGACACATTCACAAACCACGAAGAAAGCACATGCAGAGTGAAAATAAAAAAAATAAAAGAGAACAGAAAAATTTGGAAAAGGAAGAAGAAAGATGACTGAGAATGAACATCAAAGGGGTGACAAGAGATCATAAAACAGGAGAGAATAATGTCTGGAATGCCTAAAGCAACCTTGAAAGAATAGCATATGTGACCATGAGACAGTATTCTATAGAAAGCAGCAGCATCCCTGACCTCCCAGGAATTAGAATACAGTATTGGGCTGCAATAATATGTATGTCCCCAAGAGTTCTGAATAATGACCAACAACTGTATAAGTAGTAGATGCTCCAATTTGAACCAAAATGTGTTTATGCTAAGATTGAGACATACTTGGAAACCTAGAAATATAGGTTTGTCAGAGGACCTTTAGAGTGAGAGTCAGAGAAACTGCTGGGTTATAACTTATCCTAAAGTAAAAGAGCTTAGAAGTATATGGGACAGAGTCCAAGGGTACAAGTCCAAGTACAACTGAGATTGTGTTATAACCAGTTCCCCATGGAGTCATGGTTTGCTCACATAGCACTATAATGAAAGGGTAAGTAAGTCCCAGAAAGAGCTTTCTCATTAAAATGACCATGGGATATTGAGTGTACAAGACATTAGCAGCCCTGGGGCTGGCAACTGTGACTAGAGCTGGTTCTGTTGGCACAGACAGCAGCACCCTCAATATTGGGCATAAGCAGACAGAGAAGATGCCAGAAAAAAAATGGCAGCACTCTCTGTGTATACTAATAATTGACTTGCTCCTTTGGATGAGCTACAAAGCTACAAAGCTACAAAGAATATCCTCCACTTTAGATCTCAGCAAGAAAGAAGGAAATACACCTGAAGCTACATAGCAGCCAAGACGATTACCTCACAAAGAACAGTAGAAATTCCCAGGCCACTAAAGAAGAATATCATTTGGAGTCTTATTTTACCAGGAGCATTAGACAGGGTTGGGAAGGAGATGGGGCTAGGAAAATATTATTGAATGACTTATTTTAGTATGAAGGACAGGGAAATGTTTGATATGATCTGGAGAACAGAGGATGCAGTTCTTGGGGTACCTGGGGGTGGCTCAGTTGGTTGAACATCCTACTCTCGATTTTGGCTTGGTTCACAATCTCACAGTTTGTGGGTTTGAGTCCCATGTCCCCTGCTTGGGATTCTCTGTCTCTCTTCCTCTGCCCTTCTGCCCCCCTTGCTCAAAACTAAATAAATGGACTTTTTTTTTTTTAAAGAAGCAGCTCTTGACAACAGAATGCTAACATTTGAGAAAGAAGACCATATGTACGAAACAAAATTTAATGAATAAGTAACTAACTCTATCAAGGCTGTATAAGGGAGGAAAATACCATTTCCCTCCACTCTACTAAGCTCTTGGCACAGGGTCCTGTAACACAAGAAAGACAAACAAGAGAAAAACATACGTTTTTTAATATGTTTTTCATGACATGGGAGCCTTCATAAGGAAATGGAGACCCGAAGAAGTTGTTGACCTGAGTGTTTCTGTGCTAGTTTTGATGAAGAGTGGAGATTCAGAAAAGGGTAAAAAGGCTAACTGTATTAAACAGGATAAAAGAGCAAGGCCTGTTTGTTCATATTCCTCTTCATGTCTTAGAGATAAGGATGCCCCTTTTCCTCTAGCAGAGAGAGGGCACTGCTCACATGAGGGTTTTATGACCCATTTCAGGGAAAAGTCAGAAAACCCCTTCTTCACATGCCATTTCTCAATTTCCTTCAGCTTAAAATATTCAATGTGCCACGTTGCCAGATTTGGGAGTAGCATGTCTTGAACCCCATCATCTGCTACTGTATTGTTAGGGGCCTTCACAACTGTATGTATTATTTGGAGGTATTCATTATTTGAAGGATGAATTTAGTTGAATAGAGGAAAACTCTAATGCATGGGCTCAGAGCGTTAATACATTATTTAGCTTGTTTTTCCACCCTTCTTTTGGCTAATGTTGGGTCTAGAGCTGTTCATTTTATTTAATTTTTTGAAAAAGTGTTCATTTTTCATTGCTGTCTAGGACTTTAACAGAAGTCTATGCTTGCTCTGTGAACATTTTATTCAAAGCCAGGTTTATGATGCATATATGTATATTTAATCTCTGGAATGTGTATAATGAATCATTTCTTTGACAGCCTGTCAAAGTATCCTAGTTGGTTGAGATCCATTCATATCAGTTGTCTCTTTGGTAGAATCATAGATAGTGGTACAGTTTGTAGTCATTTCATAATGGATTTATTTAGAAGGTTCTACATGATGTCTCAAGAAGTGAGAGTCCATAGATACATCTAGAAACATTCCTAAAACAAAATTAAAATTGCCTTTAAAGCATATTATATATAGGGTTCTCCATTTAAGTCTATGAAAGCGTTAAGTGATGTTGATTTGATTCAAATACTGAGTATAATTTAGATCCAATACAATGTGCATTGCATGTGTGTGTATATGTGTGTGTTAACTTTAACACATTTTTTTAAAGATAGGACTAAATCAGTAAAGATGTATATGAAACAGAAGAACTGAAAATTAACTCCCAAAAAACAAATATTAGCTAAAAGGTTGATGGCCATAATGCTATTTATAGTATCCAAAAAGGGAACTTCAAAATATCATAAAACTGGAGTATTAATGAATTGACATACTCAGATATACCATATACAAGCAGTACTAATATATATACATATATGTGTGTGTGTGGGTATACACACACACACATATATGTATATATGCATATATAGTTGTATATATGCATATATATGCATATATATATGCAACTATATATATGTATATATAGTTGAATTTAAGCAAGAAAATGTGTTACCAATGCATCTATATGTTATGCAAGTAGATTATAAAATTATATGTACAGTATGATACTATTTTGTTGAAAGTAAACACTTTCAAATATGCAAATACAACTAGAGATAAGTAGACAGAAAGGCACCAACATTTTTACAGTGAGTATCCCTGGATGGTAGAATTATCAGTGATTGTTGTTTTTCTTCTTACTCATTTAGGTTTTCTACAATGAGTATGTATCACTTCATACTAGGAGAATGGGAAAACTTAGTTTTCACAAAGGAAAAAATCTCCAAAGAGCTCTATTTTCTTTTGGTATTTGGTTTAAACAGTTTATATGATTATGCAGTAGAACAAATGATTGACTGCTACCATAATAATAACAGGTAAACAGAAAGCATGATAGAAACCATTTGAACGATAAACCTTGATTCACACTGTAACTCAGCCCTCAGGGTCTGTGTCACTAGATTGTATAGGTTGAGTTTAACAATGTTCAATGGCTTGCTTCTAAAACTTGAAGTAATAAAGCTTCTAGGCTGGAGACTTCCTGTTACTGAATTTTGTACTGGAATATATTGCATTATGGTAGCTTGTGCTCCTCTGGTATTTTAATGCGTGTGTCTTTTTGAAATTTTTGTTAAAAAGACAAATATCTTGGATAACATAAGTTTGTAGGTCACATATCCATCCGAACTTGTCATTTACCCAAATTGCAAAGCCATCATGTATAATTTGTCTCAATTAGCAATTTTATAGTTTGTAATTAACTTTACTGTTAATTGATTCTCTCTGTAATAAATGTTTGAGGAAGTAAAATGAATATGATGTGATTTTTTTTTGTCAAAGAGAAAAAAATATAACTCGAGGTTTGAATGAAAGCTACATTGCCTTGGAAGGACAAAAAAAAAAAATTTTCCCTGCCAAAAATGACTCCAAGTGATTGATGGGAATTGATACCAGCTCTTTTTAAAGATTGGAGATTATGTAAATAATTTTAGTATTGTTTTATTTTTTACTTTTATTTTTTTCTCATTAGAAATGCAATTTTACCTAATTTTTTAAACATTGATGTCTAGGTCTTGATGTACTACTCTTCCTAAAAGATGTAATTAAATGTGCTTTCATAAGGAAATCTATTACAGTAACAATTTGAGGAAGCCTGTATAAATTTGTAAAGGATTAATTTTATATTATATCAGAGTCATTCACTAATGCAAATGCTAATTTGAAAGCTTGGCTGGTTGTTGAATGACTGAATATATTTCAGTACAGCAGTTTGGGTTATGCTCTTTAGCAGAGGAGAAAAACTTTCAGTTTAAAGACCTCATTATGCTTCTGGATATATGGAGGGATGGGTAGAATGCAATTATAAAACAATACCAGCAAATTAGCATACTGTATTCTTACATGAATATTTGGAATTCAAAAGCAATTTTGTATTCTTTAATTGGTGCTAAAAGCAAAGATTTAGGGGTGTGGTCTATGTTTTTATATTGTGTAGCAGAATCAAAGAGAGGAAAGGATTTAAAAGCATATACTCCAAAAAGGGAAGAAGAGTTTGTAGGGAGGAATACCTTTTCTTCTTATGGTCCCAGGCTGGGTTTGAAAATTAAACTGAGAAAGACAGATTAACAGGAGAAAAGCATACACATTTATTTAATGTAAGTTTTATGTGACACAGGAGTCTTCATGAGGAAATTAAGACCTGAAGAAATGGTTAACCTGAGCATTTTTATTCCAGATTTGTTGAGGAGTGCAAAGTCCTGGAAAACCGTGGTAGGACAGAAGATAGGAGCTAAGGGTGGTAAACCAGGGTAAACAGCAAGGCTTATTCATTCAGATTCCTCTGGATTTCTTTCATCTTTGGAAATATGGGGCTAGGGAAGACACCTCTCCCATGAGGGTCTTTTGACCTGCTTCAGGGGAAAAGAGGAGGTCAGACAGACCTCTCAGCACCTACCATTTCTATGACCTGCTTCAGGGCAAGGGATTTATGACAATTGAGTTCTTTTGGGAGGCTCTGCTTTTAGGCAGATAAGTGATTTCAGGAACTCAAATATTTTCAGCTCAAAATAAAACTGATGTTAAAGTGGTTTCTTTTGGGGTGTCATAGCCTGATCTCTTTCAAGCTCCATATCTTTCCCATAACTGATTTTACCGCCCGAGGTGTCTCTTTACCCAATTGTTGCCCCTCTCTTGTTCTTTTCCCTTGATTTCTTGCTTTTGATGAATCTCTTTTGGCTCTGGTTTCTGGGTACTAATGAATTGAGAGCACTGGGCAATAGCGAAGACAAGAAACTTAAAGCAAGACTGTGTGGAGAGAGAAATACATCAACCCTGCAGGTCCCCGTGACAGTAGTCTGTATCTCCTGGTATCTCTGAACAGTGATTTACAAGGACTAATGCTGGTCAGTGACGATGCATTCATGGGTGAAATGGCAAAAAAAAAAATAAGGACACTGTAATAAATTTTTCATAACACTAAATATATTCCATTTAAAGAACTGTCCTTTATTTTGAGATTATAAAACTCTCCCCACCCCCCCCTTTTTTTTTGAGTTAAAAATGTCCTTTTGTTTAATGAAATGATAGTGTTAATAGAAGAAAGTTCATTCTGTTTTGTTTTTTTCTTTTCTGGGGAAAGCAACAAAATGGACATTCTGCCTTGGTTTTCTAGAAGTGTGTATGTGTATATCTTAACTTTAACTTGACTATTTTGCAAAATACAATAATCTTGGAAGCAATGTAATAGAAGCTAAGAGAAGAAAGACAGTTCCTCTCAGCATTCAGGTGAAAATTCACACGTGGGAAATGCCAGCAGTGATGGTTCTAGCTTTGTGGAAAAAGCAGATCTGAGAGAATAAATCTGTATGCAGAGAAAAGCAGGGAGAGAGAGAGTGCACGCAAGAGGGGCTGACAGAGAGCTTAGGAAAAAGATAGAGGGATCCAGTGGTCACCACATTTCTGGTTCCTTATCTCTGAGTCCAGCTCTTCTGTTGATTTTAGTTACCTGAAATAGTATACACATATTCCCTTTTTTGAATGCGGTAGTTTGAGTTGGGTTTCAGTCACCTGCAAACAAGAATGTCCAGGTGAAGGAGATTCTGGAAAGGGCAATTTCCAGCTCTATGTGAGCGGTCTTTGAACATTTTCTTTCAAGAGCATGCCTTCAGGCAGATATGGGAATGAGAATCTAGACCTGGGTTAGGTGGCACAAGTCTGAGGGGGGCCTGCCATGCTGCCTACCTCTCCCCTCCCTCTACAGGCTCCATTGCGTGGTGTTCTGAAAATAGCTAGTAGGTGGTGGGCACCTCCTACAACTTTGGCAAATTTTTGATGCTCCATTTTCTCTCTAGGTTTCTTCATGGATGCTTGGTTGATTTTCACTCAGAATGGATCTCCTTTTAATGTCAAGCATAACGTGGGCAGCCCTAGGGTCTCTCCTCAATCCTAATCAAGCATCTCCTTTGTATATTCAGTTTGCTTTATACAGCATTTTTCTCTGGAACTGAGTTAAAATTTAACATATGTTGGGATGCCTGGATGGCTCAGTCGTTTAAGCAACCGACATTGGCTCAGGTCATGATCACACAGTTCGTGGGTTTCAGCCCTGCGTCTGGGCTCTGGGCTGACAGCTCAGAGCCTGGAGCCTGCTTCAGATTCTGTGTCTCCCTCTCTCTCTGCCCCTCCCCTTCTTGTGCTCTGTCTCTTTCTCTCACTCTCAAAAGCAATTAAACATTAAAAAAATTTAACGTGTATTTATTACCGTGACATAAAATAATCTAGAAGATTCCACATTTGCAAGGTGAGAAGGAATACATGAACATGTAATTTTTCAAAAGCTATAAATACAAAAACAAGGCGATTCGAGCTTACATGATGATTTTCAACACAGTATTTTCCTTTACTTCTCTGAGATCATATCTTGGAAATCTTTATTGAAATATGTCTGGAATTACTTCCATTTTTTTCTGCCTTCCCTTCTAATGATATGTAGTTCTCATATTTCTCTCATTTTAAGGTCAATTAAATAATAAATCCTCCTTAATTCAGATTCTAGTAATATATAATTTGCATAAGTCAGATAAGGAATTTTTTGTAAATTGATGTATCTTTACCATCATAAAGTGGAAAATGTTTTTTTTAATTTTTTTTAATGTTTATTTATTATTGAGAGACAGAGAGACACAGAGACACAGAGTGTGATCAGGGGAGGGGTAGAGAGAGGGGCGAGACACAGAATCCGAAGTAGGCTCCAGGCTCTGAGCTGGCAGCACAGAGCCCAACGCGGGGCTCGAACTCACAAACTGCGAGATCATGACCTGAGTTGAAGTCGGTCACCCAACGGACTGAGCCACCCAGGTGCCCCTGGAAAATGTTTTTTACAGAGAAAACCAATATTGTAAGCATGACTATTAAGGTAATATCTAATTTTTGAATCACTTTAAATTTGCATATACTTGCAAATAATTGATATGCTATTTTTAGAACATTCAAACTTATCTCATGAAGTACCTTTACTTGATAAGACTGTTAATTATGTATGCCTTGTAGTAACAATTAAAATTTGAATTTTCAGTTACTCTTATGGAGTATACCTTGACTAGAACTGAGTTACTAGGGCTGCACCACAAGTTTACACCACATAAAAATCTTAGAGTTGTTTTTAGACTAAATCCTGATGTTAGGGATTTTTACATCTTTTTCTAAATTTTTTAACAGTGTCACATCAGAATGCATATCAAGTGAATGCCATTAAGCCAACATTTTTGGCCAGCAGTGGATTATCTTGCCTCTTGAAGGCTGAATTTCTCATCACTAAGATACCATTTATGGAATTGCTTGTAGGAAGATGAAAGAGAGTCATCTTTTAAAAACAGCTAAGAATATGGACTCTGGACAAGTCAGGAAAGAAATCTCTGGAGTGGAAGTCCTGGGTCAATTACTGAAACACTGCTGACCAAGAGTACTGAGGCAGAGTGAGACACAGATTGGGAAAATTGTGGCTCCAGAGTTTCTTCTGGAAGAACATTCATTTGGTGTATGATACATTATTTATCCCTGGTACAAAATTTCCCAAGATCCTTTGTATCTGCTAAGTATTATTATTGAAAGACATGGGTTTAGGGGTGCCTGGGTGGCTCAGTCGGTTGAGCACTGACTTCAGCTCAGGTCACAGTCTCACAGTTCGTGGGTTTGAGGCCCACATCGGGCTCTGTGCTGACCGCTTGCTCAGAGCCTGGAGCCTGCTTCAGATTCTGTGTCTCCTTCTCTCTCTGCCCCTCCCCCACTCACGCTTTGTCTCACTCTGTTTCTTAAAAAATAAATAAATGTAAAAAAAATTAAAAAAAAAAGAAAGACATGGGTTTAGAGTCATTGTGATATCTGTAGGTGTCATGCTTGTAGTGATGTCTCTGGTACTTTGTGTTCCTTGAAACATTTCACTCACAGAATCCCCCTTAGGATCTCTTGTAGGGCTGGTTTAGTGGTGATGAATTCCTTAAGTTTTTATTTGTTTGGGAAAACCTTTATCTCTCCTCCTATTCTGAATGACAGACTTGCTGAATAAAGGATTCTTGACTGCATTTTTTTTTTTCTGTTCATCACATTGAAGATTTTCTGCCATTCCTTTCTGGCCTGCCAAGTTTCAGTAGATAGGTCTGCCACTACTCTTATGTGTCTACCTTTGTAAGTTAGAGCCTGTTTATCCCTAGCTGCTTTCAGAATTTTCTCTTTATCCTTGTATTTTGCCAGTTTCACTATGATATGTTTTGCAGAAGATCGATTCGAGTTACGTCTGAGGGGAGTTTTCTGTGCCTCTTGGATTTCAATGCCTTTTTCCTTCCCCAGATCAGGGAAGTTCTCAGCTATGATTTGTTCAAGTACACCTTCAGCCCCTTTCTCTCTTCTTCTTCTGGAATTCTTATGATACGGATATTGTTCCATTTGATTGCATCACTTAATTATCTAATTCTCCCCTCATACTCCTGGATTTTTTTTATCTCTCTTTTTCTCAGCTTCCTCTTTTTCCATAATTTTATCTCCTAATTCACCTAGTCTCTCTTCTGCCTCTGCAATCTGAGCTGTGGTCACCTCCATTTTATTTTGCACCTCATTTATAGTATTTTTTAGCTCCTCATGACTATTTCTTAGTCCCTTGATCTCTGTAGCAATAGATTCTCTGCTGTCCTCTATGCTTTCTTCAAGCCCAGTGATTAATTTTATGACTATTATTCCAAATTCTTGTTCAGTTATATTGCTTAAATCGTTTTTGATCAATTCATTAACTGTCGCTACTTCCTGGAGTTTCTTTTGAGGAGAATTCTTCCATTTTGTCATTTTGGGTAGTCCCTGCAGTGGCTCCAAACTGCAGGACACTTTCTCTGTGCTGTCCGGAGTGACTTGTGTTGGTGGGCAGGGCCTCGGTCAGACCAGATGTCTGCCCCCAAACCACCACTGGGGCCACAGTCAGACTGGTGTGTACCTTATCTTCCCCTCTCCCAGGGGCAGGACTCCCTGTGGAGTGGTGTGGCCCCTGTCTGGGCTACTTGCACACTGCCAGGCTTGTGGTGCTGCTTCGATGGGATCTGGCATATTAGCCGGGGTGGATCTGCAAAGTGTCCACAGGGCAGGAGGGGCAGGCTTAGCTTGCTTTGCCATCAGCGGTCCCCTGCTGGAAGTCAAAAGAAAGCTGGAGTAGCCATACTTATATCAGACAAACTAGACTTTAAATTAAAGGCTGTAACAAGAGATGAAGAAGGGCATTATATAATAATTACAGGGTCTATCCATCAGGAAGAGCTAACAATTATAAATGTCTATGTGCCAAATACGGGAGCCCCCAAATATATAAAACAAGTACTCACAAACATAAGCAACCTTATTGATAAGAATGTGGCAATTGCAGGGACTTTAACACCCCACTTACAACAATGGATAGATCACCTATACACAGGATCAATAAAGAAACAAGGGCCTTGAATGATACATTGGATCAGATGGACTTGACAGATATACTTAGAACTCTGCATCCCAAAGCAACAGATTATACTTTCTTCTCGAGTGCACATGGAACATTCTCCAAGATAGATCACATACTGGGTCACAAAACATCCCTTAATAAGTATAAAAGAATTGAGATCATACCCTGCACACTTTCAGACCACAATGCTATGAAACTTGAAATCAACCACGGGGAAAAATTCTGGAAAACCTCCAAAAGCATGGAGGTTAAAGAACACCCTACTAAAGAATGAATGGGTCAACTAGGCAATTAGAGAAGAAATTTAAAAAATATATGGTAACAAATGAAAATACAACAATCCAAATGCTTTGGGATGCAGCGAAGGCAGTCCTGAGAGGAAAATACATTGCAATCCAGGCCTATCTCAAGAAACAAGAAAAATCCCAAATACAAAATCTAACAGAACACCTACAGGAAATAGAAGCAGAACAGCAAAGACACCCCAAACCCAGCAGAAGAAGAGAAATAATAAAGAGCGGAGCAGAAATAAACAATATAGAATATAAAAAAAACTGTATCTGCTAAGTATATTCCTGCTCATTATTCCCCTTCAGAGGTTTATAGGACCTGGAAGGGGGCAAAAAGGGCCTTCTGGAGGTGCTGCTAGTGGTCTGTTTTGGATCTGGGTGTTGGTTACACAAGTGTGTTCACTTTGTGAAAGTTCATTAGGCTATAACTTAGAATTTGGGTGCTTTTTATGTATGTAGTGTATTAAGTGCAATTTCACTTAAAAATGAAAAATATCTAAAAGGAAGCTCTAATTGATATATAAAAATTACACACATAAAATACTGCGAGAGGGAGTCACTGATAAATAAGGAGGAAAAGGAAAAAAAAAGATGTAAGAGAGACAACATGCCATTGCCCCAGTGTGGTTCCCTGCTGTAGCTCACGTTTACTAAGCATCTACTGAGTGCCAGGAATCTGCTCTGTGCAAGATGTTATATAGCTATTCAGTTATCCCCAAAATTTGGTGGGTCAAATTTATTATCTCCATTTTACAGGTGAAAAAAAAAAGGAGTTCAGCAAAGTTATATGACTCTAGGATCACAAACCTGGTATCTGCAGGAGCTAAGGGTCTGCTCAGAGACAAACTCCTTCTCCCAGGATATATATAATGCTTTTTGGTAATCTTAGGAGCTCCTGCTTTTCAGGCGTCCAAAATGCTGGCATCTGCTTGCTGTTTGCATGGGTGAGGAATGGGATATGGGTAAAACAACATAGAATGAGTATCATGAAATCTCAAGGGGATTAATGCCCATTACTTCCTTTGAGGTGGAAATTCATCATCGCAGTGTGGAGAGGCACTGCTGTTAAATTCTCTGCCCTCTGCAAACAGCCATCTGTCTGAGATCTCCCTGAAGTGGCTGCCGTCCAGGATGACTGTGTTGCTGCAGTCTTTGAGTGGTTGGAGCACTGTAATGTCTATGTTAATAGCTGGGAAATAGCAGCAGCAGCAGCCAGACCACTCCAATGGAACAATCTGAATCGGGGTAAGTTTGATTGAGCAAGAAAGTCCTGCTGACTGTGTGATGAAGAGGCAGAACTGGTAACGGTGACAGTCCCTGCAGTCAGCAGCTGCAGATTTTATGCGAAGGGCAGACTGATCCGGAAAATGGGAAGAGCCAACTGCCAATAACACCTTGGGGGTTTGGTTCAGTGAGTCTCTCCACTCCTTGTATACCACCCATCACATGTAGAAGCTTGGGAAATAAAACACGCTCTTAACACCACAAGGTGCAGGTTAGTACATGTGGATACTAATGTAGAGAGGAGAGAAAACTAGTTTTTATTGCAAAAATCCAAACAGGGCACCAGGATTTTTTTGTTGTTGTTGTTCACTACATGCAGAAGTTCATCACTCTCTGGTATTCCTAGCATCTCTATAATAGTAACACGGGCTTGACCACAGTAAACTGCTACAGTAGAGCATAGATCATTGATAAGTCAGCACATATTTTTTTAAGTATCTAGTGGGTATAAGGATTGGAGTGGTAGGTACTTGGGGGAATAGAGAGAGATCCCATGATTCCTGCCAGTAAATGTTAACCCATAAATGAGTAATACAAGCACTGAGCATTATAAGTAGCATGTCTCTCTTCAGGAAAATAGGTTAATCTGCTGGGCAGAATTAATTATATTTTCAGGAATGAGAGAGAGGCTAGGATTGGGAATTCTTGAAGTTTATGGTGCGTATATAACAACTCACAGATTTACACTTTCTATATCCCACTGAGAAAAATTTTCTGTTTGTACACAAGACACTCATTTGTATTTGGCCCTCCGTAGACCACCCCAGGGTATTTCTGGCAAAAATAAAATAAAATAAAATTTTAGTTATCATTCAGAGCCATGGAAGACTCTGAAGTCTTCTATCACACAGTGAAAAGGCTGGTGAAAGTCAGATTGCCTACCAAAGAGTCACCATGAATCAAGTCTTCCATAAACACCAATGGTTCCTGGAATTTTTTCAATCTGTTTATTGACAATATAAGATAACCACTCTGCTGTTAATCTAGCTGTCATTAAATAGGTTGCTCTGTAGAGATGCCATTTAGGTTTTGTGGCATCTTTCACTAAGAAATCTTTAAAACAGAAAATAAATGCATTTCATCAGCATTTAATTGCACAAGGTAAACAAATAAAAATTAAATCCCCATCTTTAAATCACACCCATCATTTTTCATGAGACCACATGTTTTTTTCTCTGTTTTTTTCTGGCCAATAATACCTCTTCTAATAGTAATAATGGTAAATGCTACTTAGTATAATGCCTCCTATGGGCCAGAAATTGGAGATGCTTGACCCGTATTATTTCATTTAGCTACATTCTGAGTTCTGACTAATAACAAAATTCTGTAGATTTTTCTAGAAACTTAACTTTGACAAACTGATTAACAAGTACATAGGCCAAACTTAGATTTTCCAAATGAGGGCACCATTACTGAGAATCATTAAGCACTAAGTTTATAATCTTTTGATTTAGAGTTACATAAGTATGACTTATACATGACTCAAAAAGCATAACCAAAAATACAAAGCATACACAAGAAAATTAAGATATTCTGTTTAATGAAAGATATTATACTATACACAAAGCTAAAGTAAAGATGGCAGCTTAAGGTGGTAGAAGATATACTCAGCATTTAAAACTAGTGAAAGGGATTGTTATCTAGAATATACTAGGAACTCCTTCAAATCAGTAACAATGCCAGGGACTCCAAGAGTAAATGCGCCAAGTATTTAGGAAAGGGAAATGCAGAAAGAGAAGCACAAACACATAATAAACATGCAAAAAGACGTTTACATTTGCTAACAACTAGAAAAAAGTGCAAATTAAAACAGTGAATGATTATTTTATATCAATCAGTTTGGCAAAAACTGGAAAGGTGAGTAACTGTCAGGATTGCTAAGGATGTAGGTAGCTGGGCACATGTTTGGGCACTGTTATTAGGAGTGTAAACATGATTGGCCTTTCTGGAGAAAAGGTTATCACTGGAGAGAAGCCTTTACAAGGCTGCCATATGACTGGCTACACAGGAGAATTTAGCTACGTAAAACTCCTTTATTTAAAAAGTCATAAAGAGACAGCAACTTGTATTTTGTGGGACATGTTTTCTTATAAGAGAGAAATTTTATCAGTGGTTTCAAACCCTTTACTAGAAATTGAAACCAATAAAAAAATTGAAATATTTTTTCAGATATAGTTACATATTTAGTCCTGTCTTCCCAGAGGCCAAAGACTATGTCCATTATTATGCCCTGAATGTATTTGATACTAATAAATAGCTTCAGATGAATAAGTGAATAAAAAAATACACAGAAATAATTTTCCAACCCTAATACCCCAGTGTACATTCAACCACATAGCTAATCTTAAAAATAATAAGTTAAGAAAAAAACAAAAAATCAACTAAAATGTAGACTACATCATAAGCACTACCCATGTAAATACAGAACAGATGAACATACAACACTATTACATACTTTGCAAGCATAACTCAGGTCATATTTCAGGCATAATAGAGTATGAGATAGGAGAAGTTGGATGAAAGAGATGGTCAGGGACAAAAGGAAAGAATAAATAAATAAATAGCTTTAGAGTACTTGTCATGAACTATCAGTAATAGTTAACCCAATTCTCTGCACTTGAGATTCAATAATCAAACAAAATTCACTCCATTATATATCTTATTAACAGCAAAGGCAGAACTTGAAGCTAGGTTGCGAGACTTTCTGTCCCTAATCTTACCCTCTTTCTATACTGCATACTCCTTTTATACTAAATATTCCCCACACTACGTAGATTCATGCAATAAGGGTTATTAAATAAACTTCAAAAGCACTTTTAAGCAATATGTGTGTGCAAGAAATTGATTGAGTGAGTCCTAGATGCTCAAGAAGAATACAGCTAGAAGGGTAAGCCATATAAAACTTGGCTAAGTTAGGTCCAGGTCCATTTTTAAAATGGAAGAAAAAGAACCCCCTATAAACAGAAATTGATTTTCACTAAACCTCTAAAGCAACACAAGCCTATACTAAAGTTTCTGCATAGTAGAACACCCAGAAGGAATTCCTAAAAATGCCATTTATCCAGTTGTCTGCCCAACAACTATTCATCCTGACAATTACTCCCTCCAAAATTTATCTTCTTGGACTGTTTGAACAGTTCCAATCTTTCTCTCTCACACCCTCTTCTCCAACTTTTGGATTTGTTTTAGTTTTTCCTCTTCCTATTATAGCTACTTCCATTTCTCATTTTGAGCTCTTCAGCTGTACTCATAACCCTAATCAACAAAACACAAAGCTAACAGGTAAGCTTTAGAGGGAAAGGTTATAAATACTTACACAGGGCCACAATCCCTTTGGAGCCAGAAATGTTTCAGAATTTCAGATTTTTCAGGTTTTTAAAAGAAATATGGTACATAAAAAATACCACTAAGGAGACAGGGATGCACTAATGTATGACAATTACATTATTTTTAAAGGATTTTTTTAATGTTTATTTATTTTTGAGAGAGAGAGAGAAAGAGAGAGAGAGAGTGAGTGTGTGACTGGGGAAGGGGCAGAGAGAGAGGGAGACACAGAATCCAAAGCAGGCTGCAGGCTCTGAGCTGTCAGCAGAGCCCAAGGCGGGGCTCAAACTCACAAACCATGAGATGATGACCTGAGCCGAAGTTGGACACTTAACCCACTGAGCCACCCAGGTGCCCCCACATTATTTTTTCTCTAACAAGACCTATGAATATTCACACTATATGGGATAGAGATATCAGTTCAGGTCAAGTTTTGCCCCCAAATAAACTCAAATTGAGTGAAGTTTACTGTAAAATGAGTTTTTAAAAGCTTGATTTTTATAGCTTTTTGGAATTATGAAATTGAGGATAAGGGAAATGCTTTTGTATATTGATGAGTTAATTTGTATAAAACAAGCATCCAAATGCTTGCTTAAAACCAGAGAAGGCACAAAAAAGAAGGGGGGAAGTGGGCAGAGAGCTACAAAAAATAAATATAACAAATAGAAAAGATAGGTAGACATTAATCTAACAGTAATAATTACTTCAGTTGTGAATAGTCTAAACAGAGCAATTAAAAGACAGATTCTGAGAGTGGATAGAAAGACAAGATTCTAATATAAGTGTCTATAAGAAAACTACTTCAGGGGCACCTGGGTGGCTCAGTCAGTTAAGCGTCCTACTTCAGCTTAGGTTATGATCTCATGGTTCATGGGCTCAAGCCCCACATGGGGCTCTGTGCTGAGAGCTCAGAGCCTGGGGCCTGTTTCGGATTCTGTGTCTCCCTCTCTCTCTGCCCCTCCCCTGCTTGCACTCTGTCTCTCTCTCTCACTCTCTCAAAAATAAATAAAGATTAAAACAATAAAAAAAAAGAAAACTACTTCAAGTGTAAAGACTTAAGTAGGTCAAAAGTTAAGGGATGGAGGAAAATATACCATGCTCATAATCAAAAGAATGCTAGAGTAGCAATGTTAATTTCAGAAGTAGGCAATTTCAGAACAAGGAGATTGTCAAAGTTTAAGAGGAATATTACATATAAAGCACCTGCTGTGTGTCTTAACATTATGACAGATTTTTTTTCACTTACATTACCTCATTCATTACTCATGAAAATCCAATTGGTAGATAGCATCTGTTTGAATGTAAAGATAATAAAGATGCAAGAAAATAGCATTGCCTCAATTTCCTTATATTAATACATTGAAACAGCAAATGTGAAATCAGCATTTGAAAACTGCAAACAGGTACTCAACACACCATTATGTTTGTTAGTCTTGTATTACATTAATAATTGTCATGGGAACCTATTCAAAACTGCTCACAGTAGTACTGCTCCCAGGTAGGCAAGAGACCTAGGATGAGTGGTCAGCAGAACTTTCACACCGGCCTGTTGTCATATATGATATGTGATCATCTTGACTCATAGGCTACTCTTTCTGCTGGCAATTTCCACTGTTTCCTGGGAGCTTGATGTTGTTTTTGGTATGTGTTTGGTACATTTCATCTGCCTGCCAAGTTTGAGTTTGCTCCACTTACAGCAGCTCCTGTGTTGGTGTCCTGCTACCATTTATCATCCACAAGCACCTCACCCTGCAGAGAGAGCAGAGCCAGAAGGAGTGTGCCTCCAGCCTGGCTGGGCTGGCTGGAATCCAGGGTCTCGTTGCCAGAGATCTGCAATTCTACTCAATAAAAAGGGCTGATGGGGTCGCCTGGGTGGCTCAGTCGGTTGGGCGTCCCACTTCGGCTCAGGTCATCATCTCACGGTTTGTGAGTTCGAGCCCTGCATCGGGCTCTGTGCTGGCAGCTCGGAGCCTGGAGCCTGCTTCAGATTCTGTGTCTCCCTCTCTCTCTGCCCCTCCCCCACTCACACTCTGTCTCTCTCTCCTTCAAAAATAAATAAACATTAAAAAAAAAAGGGCTGATGATGTTGTTGGTGAAACTGCCTTAGAACGTCATGTGATGGCAATTCTACATCTGATTATCACTGCCCTGTACATCAGTATTACTAACTTCATTCATGGTTACATGACCCTTTGGATCACCAATCTTACATACTCTCCATTACAAAGCAGACAACATATGATTTGGTGATGTGGGAAATGGCATGGTTTAGGATATCTTTATAATAATGAGATGGTCGGTGTCTTTTGGCTATTAAGTGTCCTTGGCAGTTCAGCAACTTATGCAAGAAACCAAACATTAATGCTATATTACAAATATTATTCTTTTCAAAAGTTGTCAATCAAGTAGAGAGCCTTGGCAAATAAAACTGAGATCAGACTTCAAAAACAAAATGAAACAAATAAGCAAGTAGTTTAACCTGGATGTTAATGCTGCAGGCCTCCTCTCCACTTGTGGTTTGGTTTTTTAAATACATATTAGTTTTCTTCAACACTCTCTTATATAATGCTTATTATATTCCAGGTACTCTTTTAAGTACTTGACAAGTATGAACTCATTTAATGCTTGTAACAACTGTATGAATTAGGTACGATTGTCATTCCCATATTGACAGAGGCACAGACGAAGAAGTAACACACCAAAGTCACACAGTTAGAAAGGGGCAGAGTGAGATTCCATGAGGCAGAGGTGCTGCACAATCTGAGATCACAACCATCTCTGTGTTATAGCCTCAGACACACAGTAGTGTATCCCCAGTGGTGAGTTTTATGGAAACATTTTATTACTCCCTCTAAGAAATCATGATAAGGACACCCTAGATGTTTCCTGATTGCAGCAGAACTAGACAAGGCATAAAGGAGCTCAATTTTGACCCCAAACTAACAATTAAGCAGGACAGTAAAGTTTAGTGAGTTGTGCATAGAAGATAAATGAGATTTACAGTGTTGAGAGGAAAAATCTGACAAAAATTATATTTCCCAGAGTCACACTGACTGGCCCCCCTTGGATAAACTTAAAACAACAGTGTCAAATGAGTGAGGCAGCCTGGTGTAGGCAAAAGACCACAGGCTGGGGATCACAAGCCTAAAGTTCTAGTCTGTCTTGTATCCTGGAATAATTGTATTACTTGGGGAGTCAGTATATAACTATATAACTCTATAGTTTCTGGAATCAGATGAACCTAGTCCCTAACCTGGCTTTTCCATTTCCTTCCCATGCATCTTTAAGGGGGTAAGTACCTACCTAGCTCCTTACTTCCTTTTCTTTTCATGGCAGACATGTGTTTCCACTTTTTTTTTAATTGCCTCACAACATCTAGCTGGATGAAACAAGCTTTACTTAAATATATTTCTTTATCCTGGAAGCCAATGAAATTATGAATAGCTACATACTAAGTACTAGCTATGTAACTAGGTCCAAGGCTGTCTTCTGGGAATACAAAGTGAAGGAGACCTGTCTTCAAAAACTCGGTCTAGTGGGGAAGATAGGTGTTTAAGTGTGCTAAGGTGGAGATAAGTCAAAATTTTTAGAGGCTTAGAAAGAAAAGTAGCACAGAGAAAGCTTCACAGGGGAGATGATGTTTCAACTGGGCTTGAGAATGAGTGAACTGGGTGCCCCAATAGGGAGATGAATAGGATCTGAAGATACATGGCCCGTAGGAGGAACCTGTGAGAGCAGAAAGCCTGTGGTGAGAAGGGTAATGAGAGAGTAATCCCATGGATTAAGAAGGTGGCAGGTAAGGGAAAGATGAGCATATCAATGGTCCTCAAGGTATGGTCTTGGCGGCCTCAACATCACCTGGGAACTTGTCAGAAACACATTTTTCATGATCCACATCAGACCTGCTGAATCAGAAACCTTGGGGATGAGATCCAGAAATACATGATTTCACAAATTCTCCAAGTGGTTTTGATGCAGGCTAACCCACTGACAAGAAGTAAAAACCAAAGCTCCTAGAGACTCCCTTTTGTATGAGTCTTCTTCCCTCACCTTTCAGCTGGCTTTTTCAACATGTTCTTTTTATGCAAATAAAGACTAATAGGATAATCCCACCTCTGATTAAGCATGAGGAAGTTTGAATCAAATTGTAAATCTGGAAGCTGAGAATTCCGAGGAAGAAAAATTAGGGAGCAACACCAAAACAAATTCTGTCTGGTGACTTAGTATTTATGGAAAGAGGTTTTAGGCTATAGCCTACATTGTATAGGCACAACTTTCATCCACCTCTGTTATGTTTCAACACTGAGCATTGTTGGTGATATTTTCTTTGTACGCTCAATTCGGAAACAAGTGTGCCACCTTTCTGTCAAGTGGAATGATCTCCACCAGTGTGATGGAGTTTGAGAAAACTCTCTTGACGTTAGCATTCACCATGTTGATTAAAGCATTAACAATGCAATGTTCCTCTGAGCCAAAGGCACAATAACATAGAGGTCCATGGAACAAGACATTTAGAAAGTTCCATCCACAGAATTCTCTGTATTGATAAGCACTGGGAGGAAATAGGAAGCAAAACTGGTTAGATATTAGCTAAGGTTGTTAGTTAAGGATGAACTTGATTTTAGTGTGTTAATTTAAAGCAATTATTTTTTTTTAGGGGCAAATATGTCACTAATGCTATTTTTTGTGTTTCTGTACCTTTGGCTTCCTCTGGGGTGACACATGAAAAGGGTAATTAATAGCGATAGATGAAGGTTGAGAGAGTGGTTTTGAGCACGTTAATTGGGTAGTAATTTCAACAATAACAATGTACAATTGACAGTGTGATGAAACATTATTGAAGAAGGGTGTTATGAGAACAGTGGTTTAAACAGATTGAAGGAGGAATTATTGATGTGAAAAGTAAGGGCAGAGATGATGCCTGATATTAATGCCTCCAGTAATGATAAAACTATATTGAATGAATTTTATGACACAAATACATTTGCAAATGTGGAAAATTGTTTATTATTCAAAGAATGTTATGAGGCATGAAGCCTCCTGAAGAATATTAACTAAAATAAGGTAATAAAGAGAGAATTTAGTAGTCAGTGTGAATCTGGACAATGTAATTCTCATCTGGTTTTAACTCTGTAAATCTCATTTGGCTCCTGTGAACAAGTCATGGAACTTCACTACCCCACTGGATTGTTAGGTTTGAGCCAAAATTGACATTTTTTTAAATACAACGTCTAATTGCCCTGTTGCTAGTGGACAGGTTTTTTGTTTTTGTTCTGTGGGGTGTGTGTGTGTGTGTGTGTGTGTGTGTGTGTGCGCGCGCGCGTTTACTCAGTGTACTAAGCTGATTCATTGAGATGTCAGCTGTTTTGTCTCTCCCTTAGTTTTCAACTCATTCACTATATCAACAAGGAATTAAACTATATCCTTTGCCCTTCTTGTGATACGGGAAACAGACTCTTCCTGAAACACTTCTTCAGAAAAGATTCTCAGCAGTAGGCCACTTCTGTAACTTGTCCTAAGGATGGTCTTTGCATCATATAGTGCATACTAATAATGAAGTTCAATGCCAAACTTCTTTTATCTTTCTTCTACAAGTACTGTTGCAATTGCTCCTGCGTGTGTCATATCTTATGGAGCATTTCCTCTAAGGATACGTAGTGAATCTATTGTTGGTTAATTTAAGGAAATCCTTTTCTAAAAAAGAAAAAAAAAACGAAAAAAAACCCTAAAAATAGCTACTACCAAGAGTTAAAAACTTGTTTTGGAAAAAGAAAAATTATGTTCTGGTTCTGCAGCAGTCCTAAATCTCTTATGTTTCTTTTCCTGAGCATTCGGGTTACCTTTCATAAACCCTACACATTCTTAAAGAGGTTTTTCCTCTCCTTTTCTAGAAAGCTTGAAGAACTAAGGAAATATACCCCAGCTCCCTTAATCTTTCTCTGTGCATATATACACAGTACCCCGTGATGCCTTATTGTTTCACATTTTGAATTGTTCTTTAATTGTTTCATGTACATAAGTCTTGAGGAAAAGGACATGTGGCATTTTTCTTCTATAGGCTTCAAACAACCCACATAGACTTGAGTATCAGAAAATGCTTGTTGAATGTAAATGCAATTATCTTAGCTAGCTCTAGTTTCAACTGAACTTGTTGCATATGGTAGATGACTCCTCGTGTACCAGAAAACAAGAGAGGAACCCTTAGGAGTAGATCATTTAGGAAGGAGACATCCAGCCTCCAGTACAATTCACCTCATGGTTTTTAACCTAAAGATCTGGAAGATGTTTTGTACCACAAAAAAGGTGACCATGTAGGAAGGACTGTCTAAGATCCTTAGGTTGATATTTGTATTTTCAAAGTCTTTTCATTGGCTCCAAGTGACTTATTTTCCCTTGAGGATGAAGCATTAAAATGCATTAGATAAGAAAGATAAACCTGAGTAGCTGGTGAAACTTTGGACAAAATATATACACCCGAAAAATGAAAACAGCAATAGAGTGCTTTCCAGAACTAACAAACATAGCTGGGGTTCCTGGCAGTGAGCATGCCATACGCTTGAAATCATTTGTGTTCATGGTGCCTTTGTAAGCCTGTGACTGCCTGTGCTTAGGAAGATAAGGAACATTGAGAGGTAACAATTTTCTGCTTAAGAATGTGGGAAACTAACGTAAAATAGTCAGGACCTTTATCCTAAAGCAAGGGTAGCTGGAAAGTTTGTTGAATTTGAGCTATTGATAAGCCCAGAATAGAAATAAGGCCAATCCTCTGATGTTCCAGCCACTTTCCTGAAAATGATCCTTCTGAGGTCAGTATTCACAGTCCTCACAATTCAAAGGCATCTTCTTCTGTCCTAATTCTCCCTGACCTTCCATAGCATTTGACACTGGCTCCCAACCAGTCATGAGACCCTCATTTGACATCCTAGCTGCTGAATTCTTCAGTTCTGTTTGTTTTTGTCCATTCTTCTCTCTTTTGAGAGAAAAGGGGCTGGGGGCCAAAAACGCCTGAATGTCTACATGGATCTATTGAGGAGCTCTGTGTGTTGTGAGGGAAGGGAGGGAAAGGAAGTCTGTCACTAGGAGATACCCTTCAGAAGATATCCTGTCGAGGATACTCTTCAGAAGGAACTCAGCAAGTGACTGCCAACCATGTGCAGGAGGATGAGGAGTTGAAAGTAAGGTTGAGGAATCTGAGTGGAATCTAGACTCGTAAAGGAGGAGTTTGCAGTTTGAGGCTATTATGGATAAAACTTGCTGTGACCCTGAAAGGGAATGCAGGTGAAGTAAGGGATGAAAGAACCAACACTTATCGGAGATCAACTTTGTGTGGGCCACCTCATCCATTCATTCTAAAGGAGAAATTGATAAATTACATCAAAATGTAAAACTTCTGCTCATCAAAGGACACCGATAAGGAAATGAATTGATATCACAGAGTAGGAAAAGATATTTACAAAACATATCTCTAAAATGTCATTGTCTCATTTTATCTCTGAAGAACTTTTTAGGTAGTAATTATAATTCACCCTTTCCAGAAGATGAAAGAACATCAGAAAGCTTTAATTTTTTCAACATTAAAAAAATTAATGTTTATTTATTATTGAGAGAGAGAGAGAGAAAGAGAGCATGAGTGGGGATGGGGCAGAGAGAGAGGGAGACACAGAATCTGAAGCAGGCTCCAGGCTCCGAGCTGTCAGCCCAGAGCCCGATGCAGGGCTTGAACCCACGAACTGTGAGATCATGACCTGAGCTGAAGTCCGGCGCTTAACCGACTGAGCCACCTAGGCACTCCTTTTCAACAATTTTTTTTATGGAAAATTTCAAACATCAATAAAGTTGAAAGAATTTTGGAATAAACACTCAGATATCTATCACCTAAATTCTGTCATTAACATTTTATTTTATTTTATTTATTTTACTATATATTTATCCATCTATTCATCCCTCTATGTAGCCTTAAGTCCATCTTATCTTTTAATGCAATTCAAAGTAAATCACAGACATCAACACATTTTTGCCAAAATACCTCAGCATGCATAGCTCTAACTAGAATTCAGTATTTGTTTATAGAGTTTTTTAATATAATATACATGCACACACACACATAAATGTAATGAAACAAAATGCAAAAATCTTGAGTATTTATTCACTGAGTTTTGACAAATGAAAACACAACTGTGCGAGTAAACTGTGCTCAAGGTACAGAACAGTGGCATCATCCTCATGCTCCGTCTAAGTCATTCCGCATATGAGTCTTCCAGGAGGTAACCACTGTTCTGATATTTTTCCACAACAGTTTAATTTTACCTGTTTAAAAGTTCTTATAATGGAATCAAAGAGTATGTACTTTTCCCTGTAAGGCTTCTTCTTTTCAGCATAATTATTTTGAGATCTATTCATGTTGTTGGTTTATTACTATTTTTCCCTTTTTATTGTTGAGTAGTATTTTATCCCATTATACAGCAGTGTATTTATTCATTCTCCTGTTTTTGTTTTTGAAGTAGGCTCCACGCCCAGAGTGGGGCTTGAACTCATAACCTTGAGATTTAGAGTCGCATGTGGTACTGACTGAACCAGCCAGGTGCCCCTCATTTTCCTGTTAATGGACACCTAGGCTGTTTGCAGTTTGAGGCTATTAAGAATAAAGCTTCTGTGAACATTATTGTACAAATCTTTATATAAATATATATTCTTGTGGCACTTGGGTGGCTCAATCAGTTAACGGTCCACCTTTGGCTCAGGTCATGATCTCAGGGTTTGTGAGTTTGAGCCCTGCATCAGGCTCTCTGCTGACAGCTCAGAGCCTGGAGCCTGCTTCAGATTCTGTGTCTCCTCCTGTCTCTCTTCCTCTCCCCTGCTCATGCTCTATCTCTGTCTCTCAAAAATAAACATTAAAAAAAAGTTTAAACATATATTCTTATTTTTCTTGTGTGAATACCTAGGAATGAAATTGCTATGAGGTATTATTCCAAAGTGACTATACCATTTCAAGTTCTTACAAACAATATGTGAGTTGAAATTGTTCCACATCTTTCCCAAAATTGGTGTGGTCAGTTTTTTAATATTAGTCACTCTGGTAGGTATTTGTAGTAGTATTTATCATGGTTTTAATTTTCATTTCCTGGTGACTAATGATTTTGAGCACTTTTTCATGTACTGTTTGCCATTCCTATATCTTCTCTTATTGAAAGTCTGTTCAAATATTTTGCTTATTTAAAAAATTAGGTTATTGGACTTTTATTATTAAATTATAGAATTATTTATAACCTGGATACCTGTTCTTTCTCAGATACATGTTTCATAGACATTTTCTCCCACTCTGTAACTTACCTATATATTTTCTTAATGGCATATTTTGAAGAGCAAAAGTTTTTAATTTTGATGTATTTTAATTTGTCACTTTTTATTTTATAATTATTGTTTTCTATGATCTAAGAAACTTTTGTCTAGCTGCAAGTCATATGTATAGTCTCCTGCATTTTTTCTCTAAAAGCTTTAGAATTTTAGATTTTACACTTAGGTCAATGTTCAAAATTAATTTTTATATTATGGCGTGAAGTAGGTGTTGAAATTTATTTTTTCCATATGGATATCTGGTTTTACATTACCCTTTGCTGAAAAGACCTTTCTTTTTCTATTGTATTTCTTTGGTATTTCTCAGAGACTTTTAAATAAATTACCCAAGATTTCATAGGTAGTAAACCAAGAAACAACGGTCAACACTCACATTTGACTGAAAAAGATAATTTAGGTTATTTCCCCCAAAATTGTGGCTAATGAAAAAAAAATGCTAATATAAATAGTAAAAAATTATTGGTCAAGTTTCTTAGCATAGGTTATCTCATTTAGTTTTCATATCAACTCCATTAAATAAATTTTTATATGACGTCCACTTAGAAATAAAGAAACAAACTTGGTGTGGTAAAATAATTTGCCAAAGTCGCACAGCTTATAAGTGACAAAACTGAAACTTGCCCCTAGGTCTGTTTAAATCTTTAAACTGCTCTCTTAACCAACGTATTATATTGCCCCTTAATGAAGAACAGTGTGCCAATCATATATTAAACCTGCTAGGAAGAGATTTAGTATCAGCACTGTTTCTACTATTTAGAAAGCAGGCATATTTGAATCCACACACTACCTTGAGAAAACTGTAATTCAGACCAGCATTATTTATATGGTATCTTGATGTGTTTAATGACTTGTTTTTATCCTTTCGTTATGTCTTATCCTATATTTTACTGGCAGTGTTTGAATGAATTTATTTGCAAATGTGATTAAAAATTGTGTAGCAGAGAGTAAGTATGGAAAGCTGAGCTTTTAAAATCAGTTTTTCTGGAGCGCGGTTAAGCATCCTACTTCAGCTAAGGTCATGATCTCACAGCTCATGAGTTCGAGCCCCGCATCAGGCTCTGTACTGACAGCTCAGAGCCTGGAGCCTGCTTCAGATTCTGTGTCTCCCTCTCTCTCTGCTCCCTCCCCTCCCCAGTTGCGCTCTGTCTCATTCTCTCTCTCTCTCTCAACATGAAGTAAACATTAAAAAATTTTTTTAAAAATCAGTTTTTCTTATCAGCTGAAACAAAGCAAGTTTTTCAATCCTCTAAAATGATCTATCAAACAAGAGTTCTTTTTTTAAAAAAGGATTTTTGTTTATTTTAATTTGAGAGGTGGGGAATAGGGAGAGAGAGAGAGAGAGAGAGAGAGAGAGAATCTGAAGCAGACTGCACACTCAGCATGGAGTACGACATGGGGCTCAATCCCATGACCCTGGGATCATGACCTGAGAGAAATCAAGAATTGGTCACTCAACCAACTGACTCAACCAACTGAGCCACGCAGGCGCCCCTCTAATAAGAGTTCTGATATTAAGTCATATTTTCTTAGTTTCAGGAAGTCTAAAAAAATACATTATGATTTAGAGAACTACTAGGGTAAAAACTGAATCCTATTTGTTTGGAGAATATTTGGCCATTATACTCTCAGTGTTTCAACAATGACCTAAAGAAAAAGGTGCTGTCTCAATATGTGTGACATTTATTGCAAGCACATTAGTAAGAACTGCGCCTACTGTTTTGCAAAAGCATGTGAAAAATTGAGGCTCCATACTATATTTTCTTAAATATAATTTAGCAGTGAGTTGAAATTGCTTTTATACATAAAAATATGACAATAGTATTTCCTCAAATGGACTCTAATAGAAGAGTTTTGTGGTTTAAATAGTAACGGAAAATTGAACATTGGTGGAATAACATATTTTGTCTTGCTTTAATAAGAGTAGGTGCTATAGGCTCTAATAGAAGCACAAAGTTTTTTTAATTGTTTTCCTTTGTTTGTTTATGCCTCCTGTAGCTCTGCACTAGTTCATGGGAAATGAGGCTGTGCAGAAGCTCTGGGATTTGCTTGTAATCTTACAGGTGCAGTGCCCCTAGTGTGACACTTCTTGGACTCCAGTTACCTCCTGTTTCTGTGTTTGAGCCCGTATTACTAGGTTGAACAAACACATACTTCTTTGTGCTTACATGGAATAAAGAAAACAATTTCAATGCAACTTTGTAAGTATTTGTTTCATAAGGATTATGTCTTAGGAAATATAGACTTCTAGTTTATTTCATAAGGGGCTCCCTACACTAATGTTGCCTTCTTTATAATATTGAGGTGAAAATCAAACAAAATTTCTGAATCAATGTATTTCTGCAAAGTACCAGGGTGTGGATTCCACTGCTCAATAAGATACTGTTTTTTTTATTTTTTAATTTTATTTAGTGCTGTCATCATCCACCCAGCAAATTTTAAGGAGCTAATAGTAAGTATATATGAAATTTGTGCATTATATTTGAAAGAATTTCTTTTAAGTTTTTGGAAAGTTAAAAGCAAATCTGCCTTGCATTTAAAAATATAATTGTTAAGAGAGTTATTGATGATAAATAAGTGGGATTTCTAGATTTTTACATTTTTCTACCTTCACAGAGAAAGAAATATTAAAGAAAGAATAAAATAGATGCCATTGGATCAGAGATTCTCTTTGTCTTTCTACTTAGTATGTTTTCAATATTTAGCCTACATTAAATACAAAACAATAATGTTAATATTCTGAATACTAACATGCATTTAAACATTATCATCATGCTCTAATTTTAAATACTGGCTACCATATGTAAGTATATCTTTATGAAGTGCACATTTTTCCATTTCCTCCATGTTAGTGAGAAGACACAATTCCATTAACAGAATATTATTTTACAGTAAACCCTTAGATTACATATCTATTCTGTCAAGTAAAGTATTAGACTTTTAGCCAAGGTCAGACATACAATTCTATATATAAGTGAGATGGTGACTGAGAATTGAGATATGAGTTAGGATTTAGCAAGATTGAGAGTCATCCAAATCCACTTACTGAGTTGCTACCATATGCACATACTATTATATTTGCTGGAGAAGGTTGAAAAAAAGGTTTTTTTTGAGACAGTTTCTGTCCTTGGGGATTTTACAATCTGATCAGATATAAAAACACAAATAAATCTTAAACACACATGCATACACACAGAGATACACAGCAATATGTATCAAAAAATATAAAGAACAGCCAGAAAAGACATGGTGTGCTACTAGGAGTCTAGGGACCTTGTACTTAGTTCAATCTCTCTATTTTACTATTTTATCTGTCTACTTATCACAATTTTCCTTACATAATTAAATATTTTCATTCTGTTCTATTCACCCAAAATACTCAACATAGTCCAAAAATAGATATAATTTACAAGTTGTTTCTTTAAGATGACTGAATGGTAATTGATGAAATTTATGCAAAGGGAAAATATTGGTAGGAAAAAGTAATTTGAAATCAAAAGGGACACTAAGGTTCAAACCAGATGCTCTGAGGTCTTACACACTTGCTATATGTGGGCAAAAACTGGAATATGAACTTTCTAGAAGGTAATAGGAAGATCTGTTCAAGTTTGTCGCAGAAAGCCTAGCTAAAGCCATTGCAGAGGAAGCAACCTATCTATTATCAGAACTCAGAAAGGGAAGAAAGGATTTTTATCTATCTTAAAGAAGAGAACATTGTGGCAGAGTCAACATCCTCAACATATTGTTATAAACACAAGTTCCATAGGATTGTTTTAAGACATCCCCTCAGTTAGGCTCCTGGTTTAATATTAACTTTATCTGAAGAACAGTTGTGTTGTGTAATTTTGGACCAGTGACTTGCCCTTTTTAAGTTTTAGTTTAGTTTCCCCATGTGCACACTGAGGATTAGATGATTTAGAGAAGGAATTTCAGCTTAGTGTGCCAAAAAGAAGTGAAGTCATTTGTGGCAATGATGGAAAGGAGGCTTGGAGGAGGAGGTGTTAAGTTGGGTCACATACAAGTAGACACCCCAGCAGAAACTTTAAGGAATCCTTTGGAAACAAGGCAACAGAGGGGGCTGGAAAAAAAAGACAAAACATCTTACAGGTTAGTGTCACAAGTTAGAGTTATGAGAAAAAGAATTTCTCCTGGAGGGTGTATATAGGTAAGAGTCAAGAACCAATCCATGGGATGCATGTATTAATCCATAAGGAATGCCAGAATTAAGAGAAAAAACAGGAGCCAACAATAGGGATACAGAAAAAGAGAGTTCAGGAAAATGATGATTCATGATGTAATGAAAAACCATACTTGAGGCTAAGATATATTAAGTATGATGAAATACAATTAATGAATTCAAGTTAAATACACAGAAGAATTTTTATTAGATAAGTAATTGTAGATGATAGGTAACACAGAAGGTTTTATAAAATATAAGGCAAACAGTTATTGCTTTAAAATATTTTATATTCCATGAAAAGTGATAAAATAAATTTTAAAAAACCCACAGAAAGTAAGTTAGACTATCATAAATGCCAAAAGACAAGTACAATTTTCTGAATCTTTGAAAAAGATAGGTTACATATGGCTAGCAGATCCAGGATGGAATTTATGGAAGTAAAATATTCAAAATGATTCCCAAAAAGAACAAAGCAACAGGATTAGCAGAGACGAGGAGACAAGTGTTTCTGAGCATTAGAAGTGGCACGGGCAGGAGCACCTGGGTGGCTCAGTCAGTTGAGTGTATGACTCTTGATTCCAGCGCAGGTCATGATCCCTAGGTTGTGGGATTGAGCCCTATGTTCAACTCTGTGCTGACCATAGGGACTGCTTAAGATTCTCTCTCTCTCTCTCTCTCTCTCTCTCTCTCTCTCTCAATCTCTCTCTTGCTCTCTCACTCTCTCTCTCTCCCTTTGCTCCTCTCCTTGACTTGCACTCTCTCTGTCTCTGTCTCAAAGGAAAAAATAAGTGGCATGGGCAAAGACTTGGAAGTGGGAAAGTTTGGGGCTTGCAGGGAAGAGCTCATAACTGTATTGGTCAAGTAGCAAGTAAGAATATATGTAAGGCAGTCATTGATATATTTGAAAAAGGTTGACATCCTCAAATGCTGATATAAGAAAAGTTTAATTTAATTTGGTGAGTGATAAGTAGCTATTGAAGGTTTATGAACCAGTAAGTGGTATGATCTGAGAAGTTCTTCAGGAAGACACATCAGGTGGTAATGGATATGACAAAGTAGAATAGAGTTTGAGCAGATAGAGTCTGGGATGGGAGATCTTAGTAGGAAGTCCAGTTATGGCAGTAGTGTAGATGTCCCAAACTAGGACAGTCACGGAAGGAATGGCAAGAAGAGGACTGAGAGAAGTAGCAAACTTGGCCAGCGATTGAATGTCAGTTTGTAACTACTAGAAAATGACAGTGTGACCTAAGCTAATTCCCTATCTCCAGTGCCATCTTTCTTACTTAGTAAAAATGGATTACGGTATTTTGCTTCTACCTGTCTCAGAGATGCTGTCAGAATTGATTATACATATTTCCCCAAAGTAATCTAAAGTCCTTTAATTCTTTGGAACTGGACACTATGTAAATACAATTATTCATTATGTATAAAAGGGGCCACAGAATGATAGATGTGCCAAGCCAACACGAGAGAACTGTTTAAGAATATAGAGAGGAAAAGAAGCTAGAAAATCAATACAGTGCTGAATTTGGAGGGCTAGAGACGTTGATGGAAGGATACGGAGTAAAAGGGAAATGAAGAGGATGATGTGTTTGGGAGTTAGGAACGATGGAAGAGGACCATGTTACCTTAAATAATTTCAAGAGGGGGCGCTTGGCCGGCTTAGTCAGTTAAGCATAGGACTCCTGGTTTCAGCTCAAGTCATGATCTTGTGGGTTTGAGCCCCACATCAGGCTCTGTGCTGGCAGTGCAGTGCCTGCTTGGGATTCTCTCTCCCCCAGTCTTGCTGCCCCTCCCTGACTCACGCTATCTCTGTCTCTCAAAATAAATAAATAAACTTAAAAATTTTTTTAAAATAATTTCAAAAGAAAAAGTGAGTATTTTAGGGTTCAGTGTTAAGAAGTAATAAGAGGGGCATGTGGGTGGCTCAGTCAGTTAAGCATCTGACTCTTGACCTTGGCTCATGTCATGATCTCATGATTTGTGAGTTTGAGCCTTGCATCCATCTCACTGCTGTCATGCAGAACCCCTTTGGATCCTCTGTCTCCCTCTCTCCTTTCCCTCCCCTGCTCATGCTCTCTTGAAAATAAATTTTAAAAAAGGAGTTATAAGAAAAAAGTTAAAAATATAAAATTGAGGCCATTTGTAGCATTTATGAAAAGGGATCAGAAAAATTATGTATCTACGTGTACCTTTTGAATTTTATACCAAAAATGATCACTACTTCTATGCACAGCTGCATTGCAGAGTAGCATTGTATTTTAAAGACAATTGCTAGAGCTCTAGAGGTCAGTGACTAGAATTGAAAAGAATGGGCTATTATGTTCTCAATATTAGGGAATAGACACTTAGAGAGCCCACAAAAATCACTCTTGGATCACAGTTTTAGCTGATACCTGTATTGATGACCATGAAGAGAAAGAACTTCCATTGAGTAAAACTTGGATTTTGAAACGTTTTTTTTGCTTTATCCTAGCATGATTATGGATCAGATTGACCTACTACTTATCATAGCTTGAAAGTCTATGATAAACCATTAGAAAACACTGCATAATTGAGCATAAAATAAGCTGTACCTCAATTGGACAACTAATGTTGTAGCTTGGTGCAGAGAGGAGGCTCTGCTTTGGGTTGAAAGATGAAACTGGTCTCTTGGGCCTTCCCTCACCTTTATTGGACCAGCTGTTTGGTCTTTTCCTCACCAAAAGTTTGTTTAAAACTTTTTCTTCTCTCGGCTCATGATATGTTTAAAGTCAACTAATGAATGTTGAAGAACGTTCTAGAATCACAGGAGGGAAGCTATACTGGTGAAATGGGGACTAGAGCTATGTATTGCTCTAAGGGTTAGAGGTGTTACTTCTGTCTGTTTGTCTGAGTTGATCATGAGGACTCTAGCCACAGAGAAGAGAGCTCTGGGCTGAGAGGTCAGATATTGGGAGAGGTTGGCTGCTTAGAATTCTACAGCCAGTGAAACATTGTCAAAGGTTGCCTTCAGGAGTGCTTGTAAGAACATTGTCAGTACAATTACTAGCAACTGCAGGGACATTTCACAGGAGGTTAGAATTTGGTGAGTGTGTGAAATCACCGAGTCCACAGTTTTCAGAGTTCTGTGAGAGTCTAATATTCTTAGACTTCCCTCATGGCCAAGTGCAGGAGGTAAGAAATCAGGTAGGAGGGCCTCCAGTTCCCACCTTCTGATTCTACCACAACAACTCTGCTTGTACCTGTTTCATGTAATGGGGTTCCAGGTGTTAGGAAACAAGAGATTCTAAAAAGTGTTTTATCAGATAAAGTAACTGGGATTTAGGGAGTCAAAGTGATTCACCTAAAGTTGCTTTCCAGTTCCAGGTGCCATCCACAATGTCATTGTGCTGATTTGTAGAGTCCCAAGTGGATTCAATTTCCATGGCCCCCATTTAAGAGACAGACTAAATGAAGGTTTGGCATGTCACCTCTCAAGGGTTGCCAAGTCTGGGGTTTCACTGATGAGACATTCCATTCTCTCCTCTGTGTGCTGGTCAGCCGCCATCTACACCAAAGCTCCCATTTGCTTTTTGTGAATTGGTTTTTGCTGTAGCAGAACAAACTAGCTGAGAGGCAGATTTCTTACAATCAATTTGGAATGGCTCTGACTTTCTCCTACCCTTATGCATGGCAATCAACTCTACATGGATGCCTGAAGGATGCTTCAGGGATTGGAGGATATGAATGGAACTGAAAAGCTTACAAACCAGGGCATGTTACAAAAACTGAAGAAAGAGGGTAATTATAGAACTCGGGGCTATGGGGAGAACTAATGGGATCAAACTAATAAAACATGTTCCTCGAGAGTAAGTGACATTAACTTGCGTGACAGCTTCAGAAATACTGTGGAATTATGCTTCGTATCATTAAAATTTTTACCCACCCACCCACAGGTGGAATGTACACCCGTGGCAGACAGATGAGCTTCATATGTTTTGGTTCTATCTAATCTTCTGTTTGTGTGAATAAAGATACAACGCGATACTATTGAGAAGAGATGTAGATGTATGTGCTTGACAGTAATAGCTCTAGACACTCGAATCCTCTGCCTTTCCAGGGCCAATAAAAATCCTCTTCCTCTCTGTGGGGAAATTTAGTTTTCCATGTAACATAATCTGTTTTAACACTTAGCTCAAGGCTCACAAACTCCAAGCAATTTTTCAGTAAGATGTTAATTTCTTCTTTTACTTGCAGCCTCACACTCATATTGAGATGTCACTGGGATTTTTCTCTTCCTGTGAACCAGTTTATGAATGTGCCAGGTGGGAAATGTAAAATGAGATTGTCATTTTAAGCTGGGGCAAAGGGAGGGCATGTGTTGGGTAGGGGCAAAATTATTCAGTGCATTAATTTGTAATACATGTGTAAGACTTACTCTGACATAATTTTGGGCTCTTTTGATAGCATGTTCTACATGTTCTGTTCTTCCTTTTTCTCAAAAAGAATATTAATTATTTTCTCTGGAAACTTTATTGAAGAGTTAACAAGAGAACTGATGAGTTTTTCTTTTAATTAAGCAAGGGATATATTTTAGAATGCATAATTTATAATAAATAAGCATCAACATTTTAAAGAACCATGAAGCAAAGTTCTTTGGGACCTCTTTTTTAGCTGGAATACATGTTACTGAATAGCTATATTTTTATAGCATATATTTCAATGCATTAAATAGGGTGATATACAGGTATATTTTAATACGGTGATAAAAGTCAAATGGAACTAACCAAATTTGTGTGATGGGGCGCCTTGGGGCTAATATTTTACTATCCCATTTGTTTAAATTTTCATCTTATTTGTTTTTAATAGGACAAAGGTGAGGTAATTGAGTGCTTCTATTAGAGGGTGTACAGTTTTAGCATCTGTGTCACTGATATTCATGCAGAGATCTGTGAGACTGTCAGTAGTGTGGACTTGAACAACAAAATTCACAATCAATAGACTTCTAAGAAAATCCCCAATTTTGTTAATCAGTTGAGATGATTACATCACAGTGCCAGTGCTCTGTATGAGTAGCAGCAATGCTCTATCAAATATGCTTCTAACAAAATGGATATAGCAGTAATATTTTATAGCTAACTAATTGCTACCTTATCCAGGGAGAACCATTATGGAATGGGGCTATTTGGACTCCATGTCTATCTTCGTGCAATTCCCAAAGCACATGTATAGGACTTTTAGAGTTACTGCATTCTGTCAGAGAAATATTGTCTTTTTAGAAGGATGGTGGAGTATTGAAGAAAGTGCTCTGAAACTGGCATTTAAAAAGTTGGGGGGAGCCTAGGTGGCTCAGTCAGTTAAGTGTCCAACTCTTGATTTCAGCTCAGTGCAGAGCCTGCTTGGGATTCTCTCTCTTCCTTGTCTGTCTGCCTCTCCCCACTTGTGCTTTCTCTTTCTCAAAATAAATAAACTTAAAAAAAAAAAGTTGGGTGAGTCTCTTGTCTTCAAGATTTAAGATCATGTAATTAGGGAGGGACCACTTCCTCAATATCTCTGAGTGTCAGTGTGCCCATCAACAACATAGGAGTAAAATTCCTTGTTATACTCAGATCTGTGTTGTTATGATAATAAAATATGATGAAAGTTATTTTGTAAACTGTGAGGCCAGAGACAAATGATCATTGTTATATTTTTTGAAAAATCTATGCTTCTATTGATCTTAACACAATTTTATTAACTATAAATATGGCATTTAAAATTGACTCCATTATTTACATATAGTTTTGACATCTCACTTAATTGATTGTACTTTTTTCAGCTAGCTTTACTGGGCTTCTATTAGTTTGAAACCATTCCAAGTAAATCTTTGTACACTTTTGAAGTCACGTTTTGATGAGTTCATGTACGGAAAAGGACCAATAGGGAGTGGGTAAAGCCAAATGATCATTGAGTTCCAGGTGCTAACATTTAACAATTACTTCCCGTTGGGCTTTGGCCTTTGCTTCTTCTTCTTCTTCTTTTTTCCCCCCTAGAGCCATCTGTCTATATTCTCCTTTCCTGTTTCTTAATCCTTGTCTTTCTTTCCCAACTTTTACTCTTCAATTCCTCCTTTGTTTCATTTCACTATTTTCTCCCTGGTATCTAGTGTCTAGAGAAGAAAATTTACAACATTGACTAAAACTGATTACTTTAAAAGTTTTGCCTTTCTTTAGTCTAATTGAAAATTCTGAAATGTTCAATATAGGGGACATATTTATGCCATGCTTCTTAAATATTTCTTTATGCTTAATACAAATCTGAACGGCTTTCTAACATTTAAGAAGCCTTGAAAAGATCGCTGGAACTTTTAAAACCATATAACTTGCCAAACTTTTACTTGTTCAATATATGGCTTCATTGTGAATGACAGGTTTGGCTCCTTCATGTATGTCCACTGACACAACTAGACAGTAGGGTCTATTCATGTCTATTCAGGTCTATTCATGTCTAGATCCACAGTGCCTAGCTTGGAGTTCTGAGTCACTAAACAAAATGGAAAATTGACAGATTAGTTGTAAATCTATGCCAGTGTTTCACAACACTAATGCATCAGGAAAATTTCAAATGCTACATGGAACCTAACTAGCCTCTTGCTATGAAGGAAATCACACGCATACACAAATAATTTTATTCAAAAAGTACTTGACAGCACAAACCTGGGCAGTTGTGAGGAATACAGAGATGTCTAAATTCAAATCAGTCATTGATAAAAACTTTATAATCTTAAAGGGACAGACTAAATGAGTTGTGTAATAAACTTATTATGTTGATCCACATAACCCTTTAGGATCTGACCCACCCTGTCCCCTCTTAGTTTCTCGCCATCCCTCCTTCCTATGCTTCAGATGTTCTAAATCAGTATTCCTCAAACTGGGTTGAAGGATCTGTCACTCTTGTTTGTTTTATTTCTAATCCAAGTGGACGTGTACACGGTCCTACAACAAGTGAGTAGGACGCTGTTCATGCCACATGTGACTCCTTATGCTAGTTCAACAGTACAAGATGGGATGTATACCATATTCAAGGCAAGTATGGGTCCACTGAGGCTTTCATGTCACAGCAGGGTCAACTTTCTATAAATGTTTCTACACGCTTCCTCTCAATCTCTGACTTTATCTCTTGCACAATCTGCCAGTGAGGTGGTGGATCACAGTTTTAAGTAACACTCTTTTAAATTAGTTGCAATTTGCAAACTGTGTGGCACCCGCTGCCATTCCACTTGTGGTTTCTCCTTCCTGGAATGAGCCTGACTTCCCCTGACTAATCCCCGACTTGCCTGTCAAAACTCAGACTGTCAAGTTACCTCTTCCAGAAAGCCTTCCAAGACTCTGATTCAAAGCCCCATTACTATGCTTATTCTCTGCATGTATCGCATGCATTTGGGCAAGTAGGTTCACATTTCTGAGTATGAACTTCTTAAAGGCCTGTCTTTTCTTTCCAGTGTGAGAGTGCCTGGTGGTCATCACTGACATTTAATATGCAGTTTGTGAATAAATGAACACCAAATGAACCAAAGAGCATGTAAATAGCTCTGGCAACACAGAATAGGGAAGTATTAATTCTGGTTGAAGGAAGTAGAGAAGATTTCACTAAAGAAGCAGTATTCGAACTAGCCCTAGAAAGAAGAATAAGATGGTAGGCATTTGAAGGAGCAGAATATTTCAGGCTACAGAAATGGCAAGGGCAAAAAAAAAAGAAAGAAAGAAAATAAGCATTGATCATGAATTTATGATCTGACCAAGAAACTGTGACTTGTCTTGTGTAGCTAGAATTGTGGGCCTCTGGCAGATTAATCTGGAGAGAAATCTGGAGAAGGAAACATTTGGACTTAACTTGTAGGAAGTGTGAAAACATTAAAGATTTGGGGCATTTTAGAAAGATTCATTCATGTGTTCAGTTCACAGCTCTTAAGCAACAACTGAATGGCATGTTCTATGTTCTGTCCTGCTCCTAAAACATAATTCGCATTTTCAAACAGTTAGTGGAGTGGTCAGACAAGCAACAATGGAAACTATCTCAAGATTTTTGGTGAGAATTAAGTGATTTAACATGTGTGAAACAGTTAAAACATCACTTGGCGTATTATAAGCATTCCATAAATTATCAATGATTAATTGTTCCCATTCTTGACTTTTCCCTTAATTTTATCAATAAATTCACAGTATCCTTAATGTTAGGTATCTACTCACTGACACTGGACACTGAACTTGCTTTGTTTGCCTCTTTTAGAAATAGGTTACAACCAACTGTATCTGTCCCAATAGAATTTAAGTATAAATTATGTTTTTAAGTAAGTGCTAATATGTATTGAGAGCAGATTATATGCCAAATATTGTGCTCAAAGCTTTATATGTGTTACCTCTACTATTCAATCCTCACAACCCTATGAAGCAAATACTATTATTACCCTCTTTTCAAAGATGAGGAGGCTAGAGTTCAAATGATTTAAGTAATTTGCCCAAGAGAATTTGAGCACAGGTCTATCTCCAGAAATCAAGCCCTTAACCATGACATCTTACAGCCTATTTGTCCAGAGATGCATTTAGATATTTTGCAGTAATAATGACGTATATTAAGTGATTCTTCATGTCTGTGTTTTCCCCATACTTCATGCTTAGTTCTCTTTCTAATGTATTTTTTTTATTAAGAGCAGAACAGGTTTGCTCTCTCTCTTTTTCAGATTTAGGTTCTGGGGATTCCGAAGGCAGTTCATATGGATGGGAGGAACGTTGAGCTGGAAGATATTTTTTCATCTTTTCCTTCTAGGAGTAACTTTTTTCTCTTTATTGAATTGTATGTAATATAAAATTGTTATCAGTCACATGTCATTTAAACAAATTGTCTATTTGACTTCTCTTTCCTACTAACTCAGGATTATAATTTTCTTAAAAGATAAGTAAACCTTAAATCTTTCATTGGAGGAGGTTTTACTTCCAGCACAAAAAAGAATTCAAAACTCTCACCAGAGAAGTTCTCTAAGACCAGTACATATAATGGGATTTTTATAGTCACTCCTCAAAGATAAATGGCCATTTCTGTTTTTATTTTCCTGTAATGAACCATTTAATAAAACATTAAATTTCTGTATGGCATTTGCAAATAAGCTCAAGTGCTATATTTCAGACTTAAGAAAACCATTCTCCTTTCAGGCGGTTTTAATAAATTTAGAAGACTTGTCATTTATTACGGTAAACATGAACTTGATCAAATTAATAATATAGAGCTTCTAATTCATCTTGGATGCTTTCATTTCCCTGGGGAATACAGTTTATATAAAATGACTTTTAAGCCATATATATATATATATATATATATATATATTCCATTTTTCTACCTTAAGATTAATTACTTGCTGATTGACATCTTGAGTTGGGTCCTATTTCCCTCCCGCCTAATTACATCCAATCATTTCCTTATTCTTCCGTAATTTCATGACAATTCTACTGAAAGTATTGTGACTGTAGATTGATGTTCCACAGCTTCTTATATTCTTGTAATTTAGGGCCTATTAATGGCAGACTGGGGAAAAAACTAAGAACTTAATTGGTTTTAAATTGCCCTTAGATTGTAATTAGTGGAGAAGAAGAGAAGTAAGTCATAACTTACGTATTTTTTATCACAACAAAATTTAGAGGTGTTGATCTGTCAGGGCACTGTTTTTGGTAGGGGAGAGGGAACCTCCTGACAATTAGACATGTGTTAATACTCCAATGCTTAGCAGACAAAAAAAAAAAAGTCAGCACCTGTGGACATGCTGATGAGCCTCAGACAAGTAACAGTGGGACTCTTGGCCATCCCATGCTAGCAGTCCAGCCCCAGGTCTTGGAGTGGCCAGGGAGAAAGGTGAAACTATAATTGTATATATATGTGAAAACTTTTACAAAGCCACGGGCATAGAAATGCGTTGCTTGGCAATTAGATTTGAGATTTGGCTGAAAGTAACATTGATCCTGCCATGGTCTTTGTGTGGATGTCGATGGGAGGGCATTCTGGCTACCACATCTATTACCCGTGTATTTTCCAGAGATGGTTCTGCTACTCTGACTTGCTAAGTGGGGTCCCTTTTTTTACCTTCAACTCTCTATCTGCATCCCTCCCACAACTCAGTTGAAAAGGATGACCTTCCCATATAGAGAAGAAATCATTTTCAAGCAAGGGAATCGAAGTTCTTGAATTCCCTGAGTGTAATTATGAAACTAGCTCTGTTTGTGGAGGGTAAACAGTTTCCTTTAATTTGCTAAGTCCTTCTACCTCTTTTACAATAGAAGGAGATAGTGTTAGATGTTGAAAAGAAGTCTTTGTGAAGTCAGATGTGGAAAGAAGAGTAAAAGATTTGGATTGGCATTATCCCAGGGCATTGATTGTGATTTTGAGGGAAGAGAGAGTTGTAGCTAAGATGATTTCTTTACATTTGCAGTGAAGTGACTGTAGAATGCAGTAACAATACAGATGGCAAGTGGTAACAAGGCAGGTAAGAATATATTTACCAGTATTTTTTATGCCTCCTTTGTCAAGTGAACGAGTTCAGAGTCTTTTGTATTATTATTCATGTATAAGCAGTCTGTGCATGGGGAATTAGCCAGAGAGGCAGTTTTTATTTTCACAGCTGACTTTTTAGAATTATGAAAATTTAACTTCTTTAACTCCATTTTCTTGTACACCATTTTGACACCATCTGTAATGAAATTTTATGGCAAAGTAAAGCATTTATACTGAAGAGTGCCTGTCTCAGTTAAATTAGATAAAAGTATATGAATTGGACATACTTCCCATCTCATTGCAGATGAATCTCTCACTTTTACAGATTTTGGAAAAGAGCATTAGGAGTGCCATGTTATAGTACTAATGGAGAGATTCATGTATATCATCCTGCTTCTTCCTTGCCCAGGGCCCATCAAATTGCTTAAACCACAGAAAGTAGATACCCATATATTTGTTTAAGAATTCATGGGTGAATAGATGAATACTAATCAAAAAATACTTAAAGATTTTGTCATAAATCAACTTGCATATGTATTTTAAATATTAATAAAAATCTTAATACATCTCTTATTCTTAATTTTACCTCACCTACCTCTGCTGGAATATGTAAAAATAGTTTAGAAGTAGGCATGTGCTTTGTACGGTTATTGTGAAAAAACTTATTACTTACAGTAATCAATACCATTTTCTTAAGATTTTAAAGCAGCAAGTGTCTATGCAGAAATACCTAAAGAATGAATATGTTGATACCTCCTTTTCTATAGATAATTTCTATTGCCAAAGGTTCAGCATTTTCTTGGGCAAGATATTGAGAACTCTTAAAGCAAATGCCAGATCTTTCCCATTTAATGCTGACGACTTGGGGATGAAATGTGAATAATCTGACCTACAAATATATTCACAAATGTGTATAACAGCTGTATGAAGAGAGAATGTGAACAGTTTCCCCTTGCTGTATAGTACTTTCCTGAGCTTTCGCAATGTGCCTGGTGCTCACCGGGCACTTCAATTAATCCCCGTCTGTGCTCACTAGCAAAGCTGCCAGCCGTCATACTGCTTAGGACCCAGAGCCTATGGCAGAGAGCCTGATAGGGTAAATGGTGCCATCTAGTATTTCTTCCCAGGCTGGACTTAGTTAATCCAGTCAAAGGATCACTTTTTTCCCAGCATCGACTTAGACTATGAAAGAAAGTCATGGGTTATTATGGCCTCAAAGGCAACTCTTCATGGAAAAGATAGTACATTATAATTCCATATAACAGTATTTTCAGTGCCAATAGGAAGGAATGGCTAAGAGTGAAACTACAGTAAAAGAAAGGTTTTGGGGGAGCATTGGAGAAACTTAAGTAATCAAATTCTGGGGTTGTATATAAAATACATTAGCTTCTATTCCCAATTTTACCCCCTATCAAACAGTTTGCAAAACTGAATCAGATGGCCTTTTCTGCAAAAACTTTGGGAAAATTATTCTTACTCTTTAAGCTGATAGCAGTTTTTTACAGTTACTGAGGCTTTTGGTGAAAATGAACATCCATGAGTTCTTGCAATATTTGGATCAAGTCATATACTCTATGATGATCGCCATTACCATTTAAAGGGAATCCATTAAGTAGCAAGCTATGTGCAAGAAGTTCTATATGGATTAGCTCTATATGCTATTACAAATTGACAGGAAGGAACTGAGACACAGAGAAGTTATGTAGTTGGGCTGAATTCACAGGGTTACAAGTGCCTGAGCTGCAGATTTGAACCTGGCTGTGTTTGGAGGCATAACCTACATCCTTATTTCAGTGTACACACGGCGTCTAGCACTCAAGGCCCCAGTGGGTTTAGAACCAGTTTCTGTGGCTTCTGAATTCTCATCTTTGTCCTCCATAAAGCTGATGGTTAATGTGTGAATTGAAGGAGAGGCACCCATAGAAATTATTTAGCATTTTAAAGGCATTTGAGGATGGTCATCATGGTACCACCGATATTGGACTTGAGGTCTTCAATTAAGAGACTTTCTTGTTTTTCATTTGTGTTTTCACATGGCTCTCAGTATATACTCTATAATAAAAATTTGAGTTAAGGGATGAAAGGAGGAGGAGGAGCAGTGAATTGGAATGTTTCCCCTTTTCCAATTAAACCTGGACAGGCATCTCTCCATCTCATGTTAGCAGATCACACAGCCTCAGCCATGAATTGTATAACTTGGGCTTCTTGCATTGATGTGAAAAATAGAGAAAGAAGAAGAAGAGGTAAGATAGGGAAGGACAAAATGGAAACCAACCCTGGAAGTGATTTAAAATTGCAAAAAGAAGAACCAGATCACATGTTCTCCTTCACTCTCTGAGCAATAAGGTTCAAAGCAAGTGGAACTAAACTTTTTTTTGAGGCTCTTTCCCTTAACTCTCTTCTTCCTCAAGCAAATACTCATTCTTCTTGAAGGAGATTGCTGATCAGAATAAAACTCTCTCTTCTTCTTTCTTGCCACATCCTGTCCTGCCTTAAATTCAACTTGCTTGCTCCTAGGCCTTCAAGATTCTTCTACTTTCAATCAATCATGCAAAGAGCTATGCTGTAATTTTGTACTTTTCACATTCTTAACTTATTTTACAATGGGATTTTGAGGTGCTTTTTTTCTGGCTCAAACTGATGAGAAAAAATATATAGAAGTGTTGGCTTCTTGAGCTTGCATCAGTGTTGTGAATTACATAATGAAACCTGTCTGGGTTGGAATTCTAAAGCTATTATCCTTCCAGTACTGAGATAGGACACCAAAGGAACCATTTAGTATCCCTTAGCCTTTTATGGCTTGAGAATTGAGATTCTTTTCCCCTAAAAAAAGGTTTGTTGAAGGTATTCAACTTACCACATTGTCAATATTTTGCATTATAAGCCCTTGGGAGACATACTGAATCCTAAGATATGATTTCTCCATAAGGTTATTCTGCCTCTTAAATGAGTTCTCAATAACTATTCTCGTGGTGTTTGAAAAGTTTTCACTTGGGATCTTCTGTGACCTTGGTGTTGTGTGCCATTTGTGCATCATTAAAAGGTTGTAATGAAGTTCTGCTGCACACAGATTGTAAAAGGTCAAGCAGAAAGTTGGGAGCCAATGAGGTTGGGAAGAAAAATTGTGCTTGCTGCAGAATTTGAGGGATTCATTATATTGATGCTGTGGGGTTTTCAGCAGAGTAATAACTGGGTTAGCAATAGAATGTAAATCTTCTCAGCCACTTAGTCTGAATCTGCTTCTTCTTGATTTGTGGGGATATATTTTTAACAGAGTACAAGGAAAGTCATTACACTCAGAGGAAAGCCAGTGGAATTGGTAAATGCATTGTAGATGGGCCAGCCAAAAAGAGGAGTAGAACCAGAGGGATAAAGCATATCAGCTTTCCTGGTTGCCAGTATAAGAAGTATTGTCAACCCATATGAAACAATTGCCTCAGAAGAACTTTGCATAAGTGATTACTTTAATTCTTTAAAGGGATATACAGAATTGTTTTTAGCTTCAGTGGTTCAGAGTTGCAAGTATAGCTAATTAAAATGCTTAAAATAGCTATTGACAGAATTAATTAAAAGAATTTAAGATAAAAGTAGCATCAAAATAGCAGCAGCTTCAAGCCAATTTGTTTAGTAAGGACCAGCAAGGTAAGCTAATGAGGTCTTGACTACTCCTAAAAGGGAAAGAAACTCTAAAATTACTGGTTCTCCATTGAATGTTCTGTGGATCCATTTTCTTAAAATGGAGTTCTAGAAATTATGTGCAAAAGTGCAGCAGTTGATTGCACATCTCACAAGTGTACATATGGAGTGATATAATTTCTTCTTTAAACAAGCCCCAAACCATCTGTTGACTTAAGTCAACTCTGAATCTTACTTGGAAATAATTAGAAGCCTAGATATTCCATAAGACTAGTTCAATGTGTTTCTTTAATTTATGCATGGACTTTTAGGAGTACATGTGAAAGGGGAGGGATAAGAAAGGTTTTTCTAGAGAAGGATAAAGAGTCATTAAGATATGTTTATAAAATTAACACTAGTTTTAGGAGTTTCAACTTAAGACCCATCGACCTAAATTCAATGATTAAAATTTTTAGAAAAAAATGAGAATGTGGGACAATGAGAAATTACTGATGATTTTATCCAAAAGCTTATTTTGTAAGTATCAAGTGTTAAGGTATCAAGGCCTATAATATAACGTAGAAGAACTTCCCATAGCTCTATTTTCAATAAGTAGCACCTATTTTATATAGAAATTGATATTTTTCTTTATCAACATTTGTTAAATGACCTCCTTGGGCCAAGTGGAGTTTGAGTACCTCTTACTGTTGTTCACATATAACAATCCCAACATTTCTCAAATTCTTGTTTTCCAGAAATTAAATATCATCTAAGAAGACAATATAATTTGGTGTATTGAAAGTATTTCCTGAGAGGAAATAAATAATTGTGTGAACTGGAATTATATAGCACAGGCCTTTGAAACTAGAATGATCTCTATATGTCATATGTATCATTCATTCAAATGGTCTCATTGTTCAGAGAAGAAAACTATTTTTCTATCTAATTTTTTTTTCTCCGAAATATAAGTATCATTGAAATCACTGCCTTTATTTGGGGCACCTGGGTGGCTCAGTTGGCTAAGCATCTGACTTTGGCTCAAGTCATGATCTCATGGTCATGATGGGATCAAGCCCCACATCAGCACTGTCAGTGCAGAGCCTGCTTGGGATTTTGTCTTTCTCCTTCTCTCTCTGCCCCTCCCCCACTCATGATTTCTCTCTCTCTCAAAATACATAAAATTTTTTAGAAAAAATGACTGCCTTTATCATGACAGAAACATAATCATTTATTAATGTTATTTCTTTATCACTTTAGAAACTGCCTTTTCTATTAAAATGTATATACTGAAAACATGCTAGCTACTAATCATATGATTTGTTTGATAATTATGAATAATAACTATTATATTTATTTTGTTTTCTCCTAAGTATGACATTACATTACATACTGATGATAACAACCAAAGTCTTTGTCTTGGCAATAGTGCCTATCTTATTAATTAATTAATTCATTCATTCATCCAACAATTTCTTAGTCATTGTTGTACACTAGGCTATAGAAAGTTGCCTCTGTGAGAAGAGCCTAGCTAAGAAGGAGATATCTAGGAAAATTACAGACCAACGTGGTAATGTATATAGTGGAAATGTGTAGTTATAAGTATAGCAAGTAGACTAGTTATCAAAGGTTTCTTTGTTATATAGAATAAATCAGGGTGATTGTGAGGAATAAATGTGATAATCTGAGGGTATGGCATTCAGAAAACACTCAGGGGTTTTAGAATTAATTGGTTCACCATATACCAAATATTTATTGAGCCTCTTCTATGTGCCACCCACTTTGTGAGACTCTTGAGATGTAAAAGCAAAGAAGACAAGCTTCTCACCTTCACAGAGTTTACTGCTAAGTAGAGGAGGTGATAGACTAGTAGAGGAAATAAAATCATTACAATCCAGTATGATAAGTGCTTAAGTAAAACAATGTATGATGCTTTGGGCAACCTGGAGGGCAGGGACTAATTACCTCTTTAGTGGATTGGGAAGACTTCACTGAAGGAAGAAAGTAAACAAAGAAGCAGCTGGTATAGAGAAGAGGGTTTCCTGCGCAATGGAAGTTGATCTAAGGAACAGGAATAAAAAATATACCAATAAGGTGGTCTGAAAAGCCATGCCAAGGTAGTCTAGTATTAGAATATGAATTTCAGGGAGAGTGAGTTAAGGGATAGGCAAGGTTGATCATACCATGAAATTCCTTAACATATGGGCATCCAAACCCTTCTGAAGGGTATAGCTCTTTCATTTAACTTATAATGTTGTAGATTTAAAATAGTATGACAAATATTTGCAGAACATAGATGGACCTAGAGGGTATTATGCTGAGTGAAAGAAGTCAGACTGGGAAAGACAAATACCATATGATTTCATTCATATGGAATCTTAAAAAAAAAAAAAAAAAAGAATACATGAATAAACAAACAGAAAGCAGGACCAGACCTATAAGTACAGAGAAGAAACTGATGGTTATCAGTGGGAAAGGGGATAGGGGATAGGGAACAGGTGAAATGGGAGAAGGGAGAGAGGGAGGTATAGGCTCCCAGTTATAAATGAATAAGTCATGAGAATAAAAGGCACATTGTAGGAAATAGTCAATGATTTAATAGCATTGTATGGTGACAGATGGTAGCTACACTTGTGAGTGTAACAACCTATAGAGAAGCTGAATCACTATGTAGTACATTTGAAACTAATGTAACATTGTGTGTCGACTATACTCAAATAAATAAAACTTCTAAGTAAATAAATAAAATGGCATGGCAAAGTAAAAGAAGACTTTAACATTAATCAGTCTTACTCTAAGGACAAATGAAATAGAAATAGAAGAACTGAATACATAATCAGGTAGATATTGTAAATAGATAGTAAAATTTACATCATGATAGTAGATCATATACATTCTTCTCAGGTTCTCTTGGAACATTAATAAAAATTGACCATTTGTTAGGCTATAAAGAAAATTTTAGTGTGCTATACAAAATTTTAATAACATCAACATTTTATCAATACATAGGAAAACTAGAAAATAATTTTAAAAGGCTTCGTTCTACTTGGAAATATTAGAATTCTCTGTTAAACAACTCTTGAGAAAAACAGGAAATACAAACCCTGATTTCAGAATTTTCAAAGATTAATACTAATATTCCACATATTCAAACCTGTGTGATATAAAAAAGGTAGTGAACAGAGGAAAATTTATAACCTTAAATATTTGTATCAATAAAGATGAAAGAATCCTATAAATTAATTAATTTTTCAACCCAGAAAGGTAAAAGCACAACAACAAATCAAGCTGGGAAAAAATAAAGAAAGAGACTGAAGTTAATTAAGTAGAAAAGGGAAGAAGGGTAGATATAATAAACCCATCATAAAGTTGGCATTTTGAAACATCAACAAATTAACTAAATCACTAACTATCTTGATCAAGAAAAAGGAGGAGAATAAAAAATTAAAGGAAGTAAGTATATTCAAACAGAAGAAATTAAAAATCATGAGACTACTTTGCCTAACTCTGCAAATAGATTAGAAAAGTAAAGCAGCATGGATAATCTCCTAGGAAACACAGTGTGCATGAACTCTAATACATTCATATAATGGAGTACTATAAAACCATGGAAAATAGTAAGAAATATCTCAATATAAAGGTACAGAATTGTTTCTAGGATACACAGTGGATTGAAAAGCAAAATTTTAAATTGGGCTTTTAATACTGTATTTTAAAGCAAATTTGAATAACTAGATAGCATAATGACAAAAATAGATAGACATAATACTAATTATTCACGAACTCCCTAATAGAAATTTGCAGAGGCAGTTGATTCTTTGTTTTTTTCCTTCTGTTCCCCTCATTAGGAATACATAATCTAGTAACTAAAGTAACTTAAAAATTATGGACAGTTTTTTTCAATTTATTTTAATTCCAGAATCGTCTGGCTCAAAGAAAAAAATGAAGGTATATCAAGATAGAGTATTTGACATCCAATTTATTTTAAATATGTTTAAGTAACCTGTCAATTTATTCCATACTTTTAAAATATTTCTTTTCTAGTTTAGTTTTTGTTATTGACTCTGACGTCAACTCCATCTAAATACAGCTTTTACTTATTTGTTTTTAATTTTTTTAATGTTTACTTATTTTTGAGAGAGAGGGAGAGAGAGAGAGAGAGAGACAGAGTGTCAGTGGGGGAGGGACAGACAGAGAAGGAGACACAGAATCTGGAGCAGGTTACAGGCTCCGAGCTGTCAGCACAGAGCCGGACGTGGGGCTTGAACTCATGGACCACAAGATCACGACCTGAGACAAAGTCGGACACTCAACTAAGTCAGCCACCCAGGCGGCTCTTTATTTATATTTAAGAGAATGACAGCAGGAGCAGGGAAAGGGCAGAGAGAGAGGGAGACACAGAATCCGAAGCAGGCTCCAGGCTCTGAGCTGTCAGAACAGAGGCCCACACGGGGCTCCAACTCCAGAACCCCGAGATCATGATCTGCGCCAAAGTTGGATGCTTAACCAACTGAGCCACGCAGGCAACCCTAAAGGCAGCTTTTAAATGGCTTATGGAGAAAATCTGTTTGTGTCTCTCTCTTTCTCTCTCTCTCTCTCTATGTACCCCATAATATTGGCTGTTTTAGGTTATGGTTAATTCTAACGTAGTGAAAACACTAGTGTCTTGTCAGCGAAGATGTATTACATGATCTGAAGGTAAAATCACGTCTCTGTGACATACTTTATCTTTAGGTGATAAACTTAAATTGGTCCTTGCTAGGGGCAAGGTGTGTTTAGCAGGACTTCATACCTGAATGATTTGTTTATGTTGGAAATTATGACCTATACACAAAGGATCAGAGCCAGCAATTTGTTCAAATGACTGTTGGGTGTTTGACTGAGGAGAGATTTGATAGGAAGTAAATTTTTCAAATATCCTCACTGACACTAATGTGTTTTTCTCAGATTGTGGTGCTCTTGGCCATAAAATAATAACACAAAGAAACTTATTTGACACACTTAATCTAAAATCCTTTTATTCTCTGTATTTCTGACTTCTTCACTTAATAAATATTATAACTATTTCACTGTTTCACTGAAAGAAGTTGCCTTAACTGACTCCTTCAGATAAAGGAAAAAAAAAAAAAAAACAACACAGTCACAAAGGAAATTAGGTAAATAATGATGCTATGTTTAAAGTTGTCAAGTTGGCAAATCTTGATCTTTTTTCTTCTTTTGCTGAGACAATAAAATACATTTGATAGATCTACCTTTCTAACTCCCAAGCCCTATTAAATTAATCATAGTGCAAATGGGATTTAGTAAAAGTAACATATTTTGAGGGCATATCATTTACTGACTATCAAGGCAATCTGAACTATAGTAACTTTTACTTGTACTGAGCATTTTGAAATAGCAGATCAATAATTGTACATTCAATATCTAGAATTGATTTTCTTCTGTCTTATATTAGAAGTTTACAATGGTGTTTGTTTAGGAAATGTGACTTAAAAGTCTATGTGAAGAGTCAGTCTTCCTTTTCTTCTCAGTAACATTACTGAGTTTGATCAAGTTTTAATTCGGTTAAGGTAGGCAAATCTAAATAGATTTCCATGAAAATAATTGTTCTCAGGTCTCCTCTGTTCTAATGGGCACACAATGTTCTACCAAGGGAATTTCATTTGGCAAAGTTGTTATCAATCTGTGCAGACCAGCTCCATTGCTGGTTTCAGTCATCTGTTACTCTCTATATCACCTCCCCCCACACTCCACACCCCCATCCCCGCCCCAACCCAGTGTCTACACACAGACACGCTTTTAGAAATGGGATCATCAAATTCATCTATTCGAAGAAAATAGTTTGGGGCATTTGGGGAAAAACTCAAAAGGACGTAAATTTTAAAGAAAGTTCATGTGGAATGTTCAAATACAGAATATTGTCTTGAGAATCAGGACACAAAAGTCCTGAATAACACACCCTAGTTCTTTACTTTGAAGCTCCATTGGATTTCCTCTCAGCAGGCTGGCTTGAGGCAGAACAGGGAAGTAGGTGAGATTTGAGTATTTTTCCCCTTTGTGTCATTCCTTCTAGTTAGGTATGTGCATTTGCATTTTAACTGGGCTCTTGCTTTAAGTACTGGAAACTTGTTATTTCTGACACTGAAAATAGCTGAGAGGAAAAGCATTTCTGAGTAGGATGGACTTTGAAAACTCCTCTAAGTTCACTATACAGTGTCTGGTTGCTGTAAGTACTCGAGGGCCTTATCTTGACGATAGGTAGGTAGCATAGCAAAAAAAAAAAAAAAAAAAAAAAAAAAAAGTTGAATGAGGGGCGGTTGGGTGGCTCAGTCAGTTAAGCAGCAAACTTCGGCTGAGGTCATGATCTCAAAGTTTTTGAGTTCAAGCCCCGCGTTGGGCTCTGTGCTAACAGCTCAGAGCCTGGAGCCTGCTTCAGATTCTGTGTCTCCTCTCTGTCCCTCCCCCGCTTGCACTCTGTCTGTCTGTCTGTATCTCTCTCTCTCTCAAAAATAAATAAACATTAGGAAAAAATTGGTTAAATTTGTATGAAATGCAAACATTGTATGAAATACAAAGGCATCTGTTGGCAAGCTTTGTCTGTCCCAAGCTGCTACCATGTGCCTGGTGTGCTAGCTACTCTGACCTCTACAAAAGCACGTGTGCTTGATTTGAACTGAAGTCATTTTGCACTTAGAATTAGCAAAACATTATTTGCTCATCACAAATGTTTATCTTACACTCACTTTACTTGTAGGCTTTCTTTGTTTTTTTTGTTTTTTTGCTTTTAATTTTATGGATTTAGAAAATGATGTACCTGGAGTTATATTTGATATAGAAATGATCCAAACCACAACTTTACTTTGATGGATCTTAATTCTGATTCATTTAAACTTTTTAATATGATATTTATCTAAGATGATAGATTGAGTAAAAACACATCTTTAATTTTTAATGTGAAATAGCAAACTAAAATCTTTTTGTTGAATGGCAAGTATATTCTAAATTAAGGTGTGAAGAGATAGGTTGGTGTGATACTAGGCATTTACTTACACTTATAGCATGCCGGCTATGGAGAAAAAATGAGTTGGTGGGGAGAAAACAGGTCTTGCCATACATATGTATGCATATGTATATAATTCTGTGCTAAACTATGGGATGGGGTCAAGGAGGATGTGGAGTTTCGAAGGTCCCATTGGAAGACAGGAGACTTGTACAACCTTTGGAGAAGTAGAAAGAATGGGGTTTAATGTTTCTGAAAAATTAAGGAGAAGTCCCATGATATAAAATTAAGAATAAGTGTGGGGCGCCTGGGTGGCTTGTCGGTTAAGCATCCGACTTCGGGTCAGGTCATGATCTCACAGCTCGTGGGTTTGAGCCCCACATCGGGCTCTGTGCTGACCACTCAGAGCCTGGAGCCTGCTTCAGATTCTGTGTCTTCCTCTCTCTCGGCCCTTCTTCACACTCACACTCTGTCTTTTTAAAAAATAAGTAAATATTAAAAAAAATTTTTTTAAGTAAGAATAAGTGCAACTTTGCATAAGGTATAGAATAAGTAATATGTTATCTGTAGCAGAGTCTCATGGGGAAGTAAGGTTAAATACTTAAGAAGAACTTAATTGCCTTGGATACGAGGCTAAATAATTGAAAGTATGTCCTGAAGGTTGTGAACCTGGGTGTAATATGATCAAAGTAGTGTCTTGGAAATGTAGCTCTGACAGATGTGCATAAGCAGATTAGAAAAGAAGGGACGAAGAAGAAGAAGAAGAAGAAGAAGAAGAAGAAGAAGATAAGGGACCAGATGAGATAGACAAATAAGAAGGCTATTGTAGTGACCAGACTGGTGGTGATAGTGGGAATGAAAAAGAAGGGAATACCCTGGGAGACATTTTGAAGAATTAATTAATAAGACTTCATGTTTCTACATGAAAAATTTGGAGGAAGGCTATGATATCCCTAGGGTAACCACCCACGTGTGCATCATACATTTTCTTCCCATATATGGTAAAAATAAAACCTTTGCTATCTAAACATATATCTTCTGAAGCAAGTGAGTGTTTTAAGGTTGGATTGGAGGAGAAACCCAACCAATCAGTTGATAGTAGTGTGTGGAAATGTGACACTGGGCCACACAAGGGACAGTGTAGAGAGCTCACTGATGGTGCAGCTCTCTAGATAGCTTTTGGACTGTAGATTGAGAGAAGATAAAGAAACCATCTTAGTGTTCCAGGTAAGTGACAGGAAAGTTGTTTGAACCTCAGTCTTGTTATTTCTGAAAAAGGTATGGAATAGAGTGGTTATTAACAGAGGATTTGGAGGCTGAAAGACCAGATTTTGAGCTCCAGCTCTAAAACTTACTACTTATATGACCTGGGCTGAATGACTTAAACATCACTGAATCTCAGTATCCTTGTCTATAAAATGGAAACAGTAGAGTAATCCTGTAGGGTGATTAAGAGAATGAAATAAGACACTAATGTACAATATTGACTGTAAAGTTTGGCATATAGTAATTGATCATTACATAAATATTAGTTCTTATTGTGGTATTGCTATAATATGGACAAATGAGCAAACCGGTGACTTGGGAGATGGTAAGAAGCGAGTGGAAATCTGACTTTTTCTGCAACTCTCAAAGAAAACAAAGACTGTGCAAGGCTGAATTAAAGAGAACCTAGATAGAATACTCTGCCTAAGATTTTTTTTTATTACATACAGGACAAAGCACTGTAACTATGCATTGTAGTTAGTTATTATTTGCCGGATAATTTATAACATGCACCTCACAATCCCTGACATTTTAATATAAAAGTTTGTATATTAAATATCAGAACATTAATTTAAAACTATTTTTCTTAGAGTGTCAGGAATGGCTAAGTATATAAACTGATAAATTACTGTGAAGTTGTACTCATTAAGACTAAAGGACATGGCTAAGATACGAAATTTTTTAAAAAATGAAAGTTTAAATAGGAAAATGTTTTAATTTATTTGTGACCACAGGAATCTGAGGCATCTTCCAGTTTTCTGTTACTGTAGTATTTGATCAGAATTTATTTTTAAGATAACTGAATTTTTTTAAATGTTTATTTATTTTTGAGAGAGAGCCAGAAAGACAGAGGGCGAGTGGGGTGCAGGGAGCAGAGAGAGAGAGACACACACACACACAGAATATGAATCAGGCTCCAGGCTCTGAGCTGTCAGCACAGAGCCAGTTGCAGGGCTCAACCCCGGGAGCTGTGAGATCACGACCTGAGCCGAAGTCTGATGCTTAACCAACTGAGCCACCCAAGCTCCTCAAGATAACTGAATTTTTGATCATGGAAGACAAAGATATGTTCATAGAATATGGAAGGATTTAGTAATGTAGGGAAATAGAATCAATTAAGGAGGAGGTGATGAGACTTTAGTTTTGTTGCATGGAATTTAGGACAAGAATAAGCTATTCCACCTAGGGAGGTGTCAGGTGGGCATATGGAAATATAAGTCTGGCAAGCAGGTAAGAAATATTCTCAGTTCATTCAGTTATTTATTAAGCACATGCGTCCTTTGAAAAACAATGTGAAGTATTTCCAAGGATATAGAAATAATTTTCTGCTTTTCAGTAACTTACATACAGGTTAGATGTAGTTACAGAATCCGGAAAGCCTTCTGAAGGAACTGGAAAGGAAATAACTTCAGGAAAGACTTTGGTTGGCAGAACATAGAGAGCATTCTATGTGGAAGTGACCTGAATGAATAAAAGGGTAGAAGAGCTACATAGTTGTGAACAGAGAAGTAAAAATAATTATGCTATTTGGCTGCGGAAGAGGACAATTATAGTATCTTTGGAAAGTTAAGTCTAGGGTAAGAAAAATGCTTTCATATTATTGTATTTAATCTTCACAGTTCCACTGAATAATAGTTGCTTGCTCTTTGCATTCTACAAATGGGAAATTTGAGAACCAAAAAAATCTTTGATTTGTCTAAAATCACTTAAGCAAAAAGTGTGATATGAGGACTCCCAATCCTGAAGAGAGACTTTATGTCCTTGTGGAAAGGAGGAAAGGAGAAGGAGGTTTTGATCTTGGGTGAACTAAAAGGTGGTATTGTTATACACAGACCAGAGAGCCAGCCGAAAACTAACTTTGGAACGATGACGAAGAGTTTATTCTGAGATTGTTATGTAACAGATGACACGACGACATCCACACCAAGATTGGAAAGTGTAGACTCAGGAGTTATAGTTGACAACTTAGAATAATAAAACTATGAAAATAGTGGGCACATCAAGGGCACTGATGGCAAAATAGAAGACTGGGTTACAAAGGTGAGGTCTGAGCTGAAACTGGGCAACAGCAGTGTGAATACTGCCAGATTGGTAAAGCTCCCCACAGTGTTTGTAGTCCAGGATAGGAACAAAGAAGACATTTTGGGTGACGGAAGGGTATTGGTGTGGCTGCTTTGGCATAAAGAGTCGAGAATTGGTTTGAAAACCTCACAGAAGGAACTGACAATGGAGTCAGTCCAAAATGAGTTCATGACCAGAGTAGCTATGAGGAAGCTACTGGGATATGAGCAATTGGGGAACAGAGGAGTGAATCATTGTTGTTATTCAGTGTGGATTCTGGTGAAGTGTATTTGAAACATAAATGACTCAAACTGAAGATGACATTAAGACACATTGCTGCTCCCAAAGTAATGGGTGTTATTAATAAAGTGAGTGGGTGAATAAAATTTGCCTTCTTGTGTGGGACTTTATCCAAGTATCAAATGACTTCATTACCTAAATAATTCCTTAAGTTATGTTTATATAATATTAATATAAAATATATAACTCAGCTATTTAATCAGATTCTCAAGAGAATTACAAGTAAATAAAAACTAAAATTTTTAGATTTAATGCAGTCAAGAAGCATAGATTGCCAGAGCTGAACCTAGAAAAAAATTAATCCACTCCTTTGGGGTTTTTTTTTCCAAATGAAACAAACAAACAAACAAATGAAGTTATACTAGAGGTAGCGAGGACATTCCTTTAATACCAAACGATGTTCTAATAAATTACATAGTTTATATACAACTTTTACATATTTTAGCATTTTATTTCATTAAGATTGACTAAGTTTATGCTGCAAATAACTTCAATAACTTTCAATAACTTTCAAAATGCTTTCAATAACTTTTAAAAGAGAATTTCAGAATTCTTAGATGTGAAGGCCACTTTAGAATACCTGAATACTGTCAGGATAAATGTTTAAGAGCATATCTTGTGAGCATAGAGTTGATGAGAGTTACCTAAAAGCATTTCCCCTACTGGTAGAAAATTCTAGACCTTGAAATCACTCCTTTGGATTAAGACCCTTATTCTCTGCTTCAGTTCTCTTCCTTCTAGATGTCTGCATAGGTAGCAGTGAAGCCTAAAAGATTATTTTCAATATTTTGGAAATCCTCATGAAAACATAATTTACTCCTTCACATTTGGTTGAAAGTATAGCAGCCCTAATTTCATGCTAATCAGCAGCTCAGATTAACTTCAGTGATAGCACACGAACCTCTGGGATGTGACTGGTGGAGCCGACACACTTAACTGCATCGCATGTCTGGTCATCACAGCGCCGATTTTGATCACTTCTTTCCACAAAAATTTAAAGTGATAGTCAAAATCTTTCCAAACATAAGATCTACAGCTGAAAGAATAAAGCAATTGAAGAAAAATAAGAACCACTATTTTTACAGTCTTCATAACATCCTGACTTAAAATGTAAACGTTGCCTAGAATGAAGTAATAGTAAAGTGTTGGCCCCACCTAATATAAAATCAAAGGCTGGTTTACCAAACAAACTAGAGAAAGCAGAGATGGATACAATATGCAGAAAAAGTGTCAATCAAATTGAAAACAGTGGAAAGGTCAGGAACAGGATTCTCCTGGGAATGTTTATAACATAAGCTTGAGTCCAGTGTAGAAGGAGCATCTCAAAATCAGACTTGATGCCAAATGGAAGATTGAGGGTACAAAAGATAACTCTCACATGCGTCTGCTTAAGACTAGCTCTGTTTAAATACCTGGAAAAATAAAGAGAATTAAGCAGATCTTACAAGTCATAGTTACTGCCCATGTCCTATTGGCAAAGATGATGACGTGATAATATTTATGGTTAAGCTTCCATGGTTTGGGTGTTGCTCATGATTATAATTTTCACACTACTTAAGTAGTGAAAAATTGTAGTAGAAAAGTAAGACATGAAAAGAGAAATATTTAATTCAAAGCTGTCTCTCTGGGTGATAACCAATGAAAAGATTAAAAGTGAGTTTAATTTCTGGAGTATTACTTGTTTTCTTTGGAGAACATATTGAAAATATGGAACAAAATGCAAGTCAAAGTTTAGGATCAGACCTGGATTTCACTCCATGCTTTAACTTTTAGCAAATGATACAAAGTTTGCTTTTCTAAGGAATAGAAAGCAAGGTCAGCACAGTCAATGTTGACAGCAGATAATCAGCAATGTTATCCTATGACAAACGTTGATGTAAGCTCCTGGGCTTCCCCAATGCGGCATCACTAGTGGAAACAGTTGTGGGTGATTCTCAGTGAGTAAGGGTCACATCACACTTTCTGAAAACTCAATCTTTTCTGTAAGTCCACCCTGAAAAACACCAGTTAAAGCAGGCTGAGATGTAGCCTTGCCCTTGACCATCTACTCCTAAACCGGGAGCTTCTGATCAACCTTAGGATTGTACAATGCACATTATTATTGAAGTGCATAAAATTACCTTGTTCACTTAGTTCTGAAAAAACTTCTCCTTCAGCACTCTTGGCCTTCCCAAGATTAGCACGCTTGAACCAAGTACGTTCCTGAATATAGTGCTAAAGAACCAGAACAAAATTTAGCTATCCAGATATCTCTTGGAGTGAAGCTAATAGACCTTGCATGAGCTCTAGGACCTATTTGACCGAAGAGTATCTACCATGAATCTACCATGAATATTCATCCCAAATGGGAGTGGCATTTAAAGGGTGTTTTTACAGTAGTCTAACTTAATTTTTAACTTGTCTGAAAAGTTTCCACTAATATTTGAAATATATATATATATATATTTCCATGTCCTAGGATCTGAGGAAATTGAAGATATAATCAATAATTTATTTAAGGATGCATACTGTCAATATAAGTTATTATGTGATGACAGTGATTTAAAACCACATAATATTGGCTGATTATGTTCCTTAATCAATCAATAAACAGCAAATCAATTTAAAATATAATCAGAACCCCCAGAGTAGACACAATTTTGATTAAGTGATCCTTTAAAGTAAATGCCAGACATGATTGAAAATGTCAGAAATTTTATTTCTGATATTCATGTTAGCAGTATAACCTGCCCAGGAATTACACATTCTAATTGAGGGCAGAATGGAACCACATAGGAATAGACATTTCTGTAAATTAATATGACTTTTCCTTCAGTTTTTACCACTAGGCCTAGAAAGCATTTGTGTATTAAAGAATATCATAAGGGTAAATAAAGTTCACTTCAAGATATTTATTTTTTACCATTAGAGCTGAAAAGGAAAATAAAGAGGACATAGAAATAATCTATATGTGGATTATTGATTCTTGTGGATATCAATATTTAGATATACGCCTCCATGGAACTGAAAATAAGCTATTAGCATCTTAATGTCATTGCTTTAGTTAACTTGATCAGTATCAAATCATGCATAGAAATAGCTAATTTATACTAAGAATGTATACTTTACATTGTTGTATGAAGAATCACTGTGGGTGTAACAGCATCTGAGATAGTAATTAAACTAAGAAACAGCACTTTATTTTATATATCTCTGCCCACACTGTATCACTGAACTAGCTTATAATTGTTAACTCAATTAAATTATAATTTATATTATATATAGCTATTATACATTATGTTATTTGTCTACCATATATATCTTGTGTCCAAACTTGACTAGCAATTTTGAAGCAGGATGCTTTGTAAGTTTAAGAATAATTTATTTTCAACTGAATATTGTTTTTAGAAATGATACAGGAAATGTTATTCTAAGTTTTAGAATATAAGATGTAATCTTTAATCTTTAGACTCAATTTTCTTTTATTCATTTAGCTGCTGTGTGGGCATATAAATATAAAGCTTTAGTCTTCTTCCTGTCACTCTATTTGAACATCAGTGAGATTTTCTGAAAGCTCAGAATGGCTAGATCTGTACCAAATTACAGTCATTCAGAAGGGGTCAGAGAAGACCCAGGCATATTCCACCGTGTTCAACCAAAGCTTTCATCTCAACTGGAAATAGTTCTCTATGTTTCCTTTGCTTAACAAGTTCTTATACAACTTTTGCAGTCCATTTAAATTGTCCTGTCCTGGCTGTTCTTGAAACTGCCAAGGAGAGTCAGGAGTTAATTCTTCCACGCCCCCCGCCCCTCCCCAGGCCAGAAAGTATGAGAATGTGTGTTTCTGTTCATGCTCGCATGTGTCTGTGTTTCTAAAACTATTGGTGGTTGTGGATTTAAGTTTTGTTACCAGGAATAACTTGCAGTCATAGTGAAGTCCATTTGAATCATCCACACTCAAAGTAATTTACATGATGCTAAAGAAGCTTCATATTCAGGACCTCTTATTTGCACAGGCCCCTTGGCATACTGGGAGTTACTGGAAGGTATATAATGTTCTAGGTTGAGAGGGCCAATTGAGTCCATAAATGATTTGCTTATATAAATTGTTGATAGAGATCTCAAGTAAAGATATTGAATTCCAAGATTTAAATATGTTGTGTGTTTTATCTTCCTATTTTTTTTAAGTTTTTTTTTATTTATTTGAGTACTCTCTACAGCCAATGTGAGACTCAAACTCACGATCCCGAGATCAAGAATCTCATGCTTTTCCAACTGAGCCAGCCAGGAGCCCCTTATTTTCCTATTCCAAATAGATATTATTTTGTACCTAAATTAGTGTTTGATTTTTGTTCTTTTTCTTAAGGGAAGCACCCCAAATAATATAAGCTTCAGGCACCACAGAACTTCCTCTTTTGAAACTGCAAGGTAGACGCAGGGGAGTCCAGCCCTGGACTAGTGAGCAAGTTTGGCATTTGTTTGCAGTAATCACTACATTCAATAGGGTAGCAGTGGGTCCTGCTGAGGCCCCATATTAGAACTATAAAAGTCTTTGGTTTTATTCTTGTTTTCTGTTCATATGTAATTTTTGCAAGGTGCAGTTTCTAAAGACTAAAAAATAAAGACATTGTAGTAGGGAAGAAACAAACATGTTAAAGCCAGTGAGATCAAAATTCAAAGTCCAAGTCCCACACCTAGCCTTCACTATAGGGTATACTCGTAACTATAATCAATTTAAAATTTCTAATCTTTTATATCTATATGTGTGAAATTCAAATAATGGTATCTCTCTGGCAGAGTTTGGGGAAGATTAGCGATAATATATTTAAAATATGTCATATATTGGGATGTCTGGGTGGTTCAGTCGGTTAAGTATCCAGCTTTGGCTCTGGTCATAATCTCGCAGCTCTGATTTCAAGCCCCGCACCGAGCTCTGTGCTCTAAGCTGCTTCAGATTCTGTGTCTCCCTTTTTCTCTGCTCTTCCCCTGCTCATGCTCTCTCTCCTCAAAAATGAATAAACATTAAAAAAATTAAAATATTTTGTATATCTAAGCAATCAAACCAAGTAATCAAAAAATAATGTAACTGCCATTAGGAATATTTATCCTATTAGCAAAACGTTTTAGGAAAAGATTCTGCCTGTTTCTCTCTTATAATTCTAAGTGTAGCTATGAAAGACTCTCAATTTAGTGCTAATATACCTTTAACAGCTCTCTTTATAGCAGGTAGCTTCTGATCTTACCCAATAAGGAAGAACCACTAGGTTCTATTTTGATGAGAAAGACCTTTCGTAGCATAAGATATTTACCTTACCCACTGAGAAAATACCAGGGAGAAGGCTGGCGGAGGGCAAAGAATATTTTAAACCAAAACAATCAAACATGTGAGTCAAGAAGATTTCTTGTTTAATAACATTTCCTCTGCCTACATGGCTGTACATTTTGGATACAGGAATAGACTATGTGTACTCCCTCTTGCTTTTAAAGAGCACCACCATTTGGCTGAGGAGGCTATGAGATTGTTGGAACCCTTGGAAATCACAGACAATGATACCTAAATTAATTCAAATTTCTCTTATCCAAAGCAGCTCCAGGTATGCCAGCTTATGAACAAAATTAGTCTACAGAATTTTCTGCAGGTATTAATAAAAGCTAATTTGTTCAAACAATGACATTTTAAACTGATTTCCAGGAGAGAGTTTACTTTATGTATTTTGTGTGCTATTTTGCTGCTAAATCAGCACTATGATGGGCACATCAAGTGACAAGTTACAGAAAAAAAATAGATTTCTTTTCCAATTGAAAATATCTATCCCCATTCTTAAAATGAGATCATGTAGGAAATATTGTGGGATGAAATGAAGCATTATACACTTACAAAATGTTACTCCATGAAGACTGGAAGGCATCAACCTAGATACCCTGACTAACCTTACAAGAGTCAAATGCACTACTAGAACACTGAAATCTGTGAAAAAGTTTCAACTAGCTTAGTTTTAAAGTGGAATCTGTTTAAGGGAAGCACTTTACTTTCTACACTTGTGATAATAGAGCGGGGAAAACTGATTGTATAGACAGTTGAAAATGTTGGGAAAATATTCACATAACAAAACGAAAGTTGGTATGTTTAGACTTGTATCTTTATTGCTCAGTTTCCTTGTTAACAATATTCATTCAAGGAAGGCATATTTTGTATGGCTCAAAATATCAGGCATTTGGTCTATAGAGGGAACGAAAGCCAGAAAAATCTCACAAATGTGCCACTACTCTCCAGTGAATTACAAGGCTGTTTCCTAAAGCTGATGTAGTGAGGTAGGGAACGGAGGAACAAAACCTAACAGGTAAACATTCATGCCTTATACGATTTCTATACATACGTATGCTGTATATGCTGTATAAGCTTTGTGTACAGAGGGAAAAACTTAGATTGTTAAAACTTAAGTACAATATTTTAAAAAGTCTATATGATGACTTCATTGTATTTTTAGAAAAGGAGCTACTATTCAGTGAGGTTTTCAAAGGAGAGCAACATATGGAAAACAGATTATTTTACTGATTGCATATGCTAGATTCATCCCTTTGGAGAAAAGAGTGAAAACCCATTTTGTTAATGGGTTGTCCTGAATGAGCACAATTTGCTCATTGAGGAAAGAGAGGTATTCCATAGCATTTATTAAAAGAATTAATAGTGATCAATTGTCCATTGGAAGAGTTTTGGTGGAAATTAGACTATATGGTTTCTGAAGGCCCTTACGACTCTAAAATTCTGTTGTCTTAATTTTGTTTTTCTATTCATGTATATATAGGATTCTTTCTCACAAGAATGCTTGATATTTCACACAAACAAAAATGTAATAACCTGATGGAAAGAAGTTACCTTCTGGGGTCAAAAGAAAGACCAAAACTTAAATCCTGATCCTCAGTTCAAACCTTTGTAACAGGACTCTGGTTCTTGTTTTACAAGGTGATCTTAAGGATGCAAATTACTTTCCCTGTTCTGCATCACAGTATCTGAAAAAGAAAGGGGCCAGCAATTTGACTACTGCTGTTTTACATTACAAGTGATATTGGTTGTGTTAATTCAAGAAAAATTTTATCTCATTCTTCCCAACTACTCTGTGAGTATCTTGCATAACCCTTTCCCACCTACAAATCTAAAGAACATCTATTTCTAATGTTCGCTGGATTTCTGAAAATGCAGATCATATTACCTTAGTGAAACAAAATGCCGTGGTATAAACTATGTGTGTACATGTGTGTACAGGTAAATATATTGCTCTTCCTTCTGTCATATTGCAATGTTAGTGCATGTGGCTTTAGACTGCATGCTCTCCATATATTACCTCTGATTCTTTCCACTTTATTGGAATAATTTCTGTCATAACAACTATTTTGCCACTGCCTGCATCCAAAATATATAGCCAATAAGACAGAGATGCTGAATCATAACAGACAATAAATTAACCCTTGCCTATAGTTCTTATAGAAATTAAATGCCAGAAATCTGGTTGCTGTGTTGGGTAGGCTGCTGAGTTTGAAGATCATTTTCATCAGTTGGTAGGCTGCAACTTTCTGCTACATACCTCAACTATGAGTTGTAAACTGGATGAGAAAAAGTCTGCATTGCTCCATATTGGTGTCAGAGGGAAAAAAAAACACACGTAATATGTTTTTATGACTTGGGGGAAAGGGGGACACTGACATTATAAAAGCTTACCTTGAATTATTTAATCAAATTTAAGGGCACATCTACGTCCCAGTTTAGCTCATACCAGAGAGCAATTGAGGGTTCTAATTTGAACCATCTAGGTTACAAGACTGTTATTGAAAAATGTACAATGGCTACAGTATTATTATTATTATTATTATTATTATTATTATTTTTAATTCAAATTAGTTAACACACACCCAGTGATTCATTTCTTACATATGACACCAGGTGCTCATCCCAAAATGCGCCCTTCTTAATGCCCATCACCCATTTAACCCATCCCCCCCCCACCCACCTCCCCTCCAGCAACCTTCAGTTTGTTCTCTGTATTTAGTAGTGTCTTATGGTTTGCCTTTCTTTCTGTCTTTATCTTCTTTTTCCTTCCCTTCCCCCATGTTGTCTGTTGTGTTTCTCAGATTCCACGGAGTGAAATCTTATATCTGTCTTTCTCTGACTGACTTATTTTGCTTAGCATAATACCCTCTAGTTCCATCCATGTGGTTGCAAATGACAAGATTTCATTATTTTTGACAGCTGAATAGTATTTCAATGTGTATATGTATACACCACATCTTCTTTATGCATTTTTCAGTTGATGGACATTTGCTCCCTTTCCATAATTTGGTTATTGTTAATAGTGCTGCTATAAACATTGGGGTGCATGTGCCCCTTCAAATCAACATTTTTATATCCTTTGAATAAATAAATGCCATTGCTGGGTTGTAGGGTTGTTCTATTTTTAATTTTTTGAGGACTCTTCATATTGTTTTCCAGAGTAGCTACACCAGTTTCCATTCCCATCAACAGTGCACAAGGGTTCCCCTTTCTCCGCATCCCCACCAACAACTGTTGTTTCCTGAGTTGTTAGTTTTAGCCATTCTGACAGGTGTGAGGTGGTATCTCATTGTGGTTTTGATTTGTATGTCCCTGATGATAAGCAATGTTGAAAATCTTTTCATGTGTCCGTTAGCCATCTGGATGTCTTCTTTGGAAAAGTGTCTATTCATGTCTTCTCCCCATTTCTTCACTGGATTATTTGTTTTTGGGGTGTTGAGTTTGGTAAGTTCTTTATAGGTTTTGGACACTAACCCTTTATATGATATGTCATTTGCAAATATCTTCTCCTATTCCATTGGTTGCCTTTTAGTTTTGTTGATTGTTTCCTTTGCTATGTAAAAGGTTTTTATCTTGATGAAGTCCCAATAGTTCATTTTTGCTTTTATTTCCCTTGCCTTCAGAGACATGTCTAGTAAGAAGTTGTTGCTGCCAAGGTAAAAGGGATTGCTGCCTGCTTTCTCCTTTCTCCAAAACCATTAGGATTTTGATGGTTTCCTGTCTCACATTTAGGTTTTTCATCCATTTTGATTTTATTTTCGTGTATGGTGTAAGAAAGTGGTCTAGTTTCATTCTCCTGCATGTTGCTGTCTAGTTCTCCCTGCACTGTTTGCTGAAGAGACTGTCTTTTTTCCATTAGATGTTCTTTCCTGCTCTGTCAAAGATTAGTTGCCCATATATTAGTGGGTCCAATTCTGGGTTCTCTATTCTATTTCAGTGGTCTATGTGTCTGTTTTTGCGCCAATCTGTCTTGATGATTACAGCTTTGTAATAGAGGCTAAAGTCTGGGATTGTGATGCCTCCTGCTTTGGTTTTCTTCTTCAATATTACTTGGGCTATTCAGGGTCTTTTGTGGTTCCATACACATTTTAGGATTGTTTGTTCTAGCTCTGTGAGGAATGCTGGTGTCATTTTGATAGGGATTGCACTGAATGTGTAGACTACTTTGGGTAGTATTGACATTTTAACAATATTTATTCTTCCAATCCATGAGCATGGAATTTTTTTCATTTCTTTGTGTCATCTTCAATTTCTTTCATAAGCTTCTATAGTTTTCAGATTATAGATCTTTTACCTCTTTGGTTACATGTATTCCTAGGTATCATATGGTTTTTGGTGCAATTGTAAATGAGATCAATTCCTTGATATCTCTTTCTGCTGCTTCATTATTGGAGTATAGAAATGCAACTGATTTCTGTACATTGATTTTATATCCTGTGACTTTGCAGAACTCATGTATCAGCTCTAGCAGTTTTTTGGTGGACTCTTTCTGGTTTTCCATGTACAGTCATGTAATCTGTAAAGAGTGAAAGTTTGACTTCTCTCCTGCTGATCTGGATGCCTTTTATTTCTCTTTGTTGTCTGCTTACTAAAGCTAGGACTTCCACTACTGTGTTGAACAACAGTGGTGAGAGTGAACATCCCTGTCCTGTTCCTGATCATAGGGGGAAAGCTCTCAGTCTCTCCCCATTAAGGACATTAGCTCTGGGCCTTTCATATATGGCTTTTACTTAAATATTATTATTGTTATTATTATTTGACTAGTGGTGTGTGTTAAAATGAGAATCTAAAAAAATGGATTTTATCATTCAAATTATACTTATGTACCTGTTTCTCCATATATTACCAATATTTTCCTGATATGACTACCCATCCCTCCCTCTTTATATATCCAAATATTCTTTTCTTTTTTTTTTTTTTTTTTTTAAATTTTTTTTTTTTCAACGTTTATTTATTTTTGGGACAGAGAGAGACAGAGCATGAACAGGGGAGGGGCAGAGAGAGAGGGAGACACAGAATCGGAAACAGGCTCCAGGCTCCGAGCCATCAGCCCAGAGCCCGACGCGGGGCTCGAACTCACAGACCGTGAGATCGTGACCTGGCTGAAGTCGGACGCTTAACCGACTGCGCCACCCAGGCGCCCCCCAAATATTCTTTTCAAAGTATAAATATTCATTTACCTAAGACCTTGTTTAGATCAGATAGATCATTGGGCCAATGAGACATTCATTTGATTAAAAAAGTAGCAATTTAAAGAGAGATGGTAGATATTTTATCCACTTTGTTGATACTACCTTTAGCAATAATTTTTCTATGACTTTTGGTTTAAAATTAAACCAGTATTAAAGTAGTTGCTGGCATGTTATTCCATCATTTAAAATAATGATCAAAAGGACTACATAATAGATTGGGGAAGAGTTTATGATACAGCAGTAAATTGAATCAAAGGATATACAATATATACCAACAATGATTGGAGCTTTGTTTTAAAGTGCTATGAAATTTTTTAAAAATAAGGAAGTGTACCAAAATATTAATAGTTTTTCTTCATGTGTGTGGCAGAATTTCTGGTCATTTTGTTTTACATTGTTTTTTATTTATTTATTTATAGTTTTCCTTAATGAATATAAATTATGTTCTTAAAACAAAGTAACAAATCTAGATAAACTTATGTTAATGTGAACTTGCATAGGATAGCCAAGTGGTTAAGCATGTAGATCCTGGACCAAGACAGATTGAGCTTAAGTGGTGATTCCTCCTCAGCAAGTTGTCTCAACTCTCTCTATCCCCACCTCTTAATTTATAAAATGTGCATACTTAGACTTTTAACCCCTGTGTCTTGTTGTGATAACAAATTTGTTACTGTATATAAAGCAATTAAGATAATGCCTGGTACATAGGTTGGTAGTCAATGGTATTAGCTATTATGATTAAATTTGTAATTAAAATTACATTTCAAATTGAGGACAACCTAACATGCGATGTTCTCTGAAAACAACATAGTTAAAATTTAGAATTTGATTTATAATATTCGGTAACACCCACATTTTGAGGTTATTTACTTAAAATCTTTAACTATTTGGAACATAATTAAAAATATGCATTTTAAGGGTTTGAATATTTAAAAAATTCAATATCAGAAAGTTTATATTCTGATGCTAATGTAATTCATTCTTTAAAAATTCTCAAGCCTTCAGAGGATCTGTTCTTATTTTCAACCCAGTGCTAATACTGGGTCACAGTTTTCCCCTTATAACCATAGCAAATAAGAAACCGATGAAAAGATGGTGGCCATTCATAACAGGCTTTCCAACAGGAAAACACAGAGAGAGCCAAGAGCCACATAGGGAGGACAGAGATATACCAGCTGTACATTATGAAACAAAACAAAACGAAAGTAAAACAAAAAGCCTGAGAACCATTCATTCTGTGGACAAACAGCTTCTGAAAGAAAAATATAATTTTGTATTTTCCAATACAGTGAATACAAAAAGGAGATGCTTCTGCTCAGTTGTTATCATTAAGGTGCAATTAGAATTCACTATTTCATAAAGCATGAACTTTTTTCACACATTTTAGAAAATTTTTTTAATTTAATACTTTTGTGTGGCATGGGATGTGGGAAGAAATAATTACATGAAATCGCAGATTCCTTAACAATTTCGGATAATTGAGTACTAATACAAAAATTCCAAATCACAGGTTTTTAAAAGTTTTCTCCTTTTGAATTTCTCAGATATATTTCTAAGATTGTTCAGGCACGTATATTATAGCTATAGTCAATTAATTTAACTAACGGTAGTCCTTGAAGATTTATTAATGAGAAGATGATAATAAAAATTTACATATCTTTTCATAGGCCTTTTCTCCAGCTTTTACTTATTTATTTTATTTTATTTTATTATTTTATTTTGTTTTATTTTATTTTATTATTTTTTCAGCATGCTTCTTTCTACTCTTGGAAAGATGACACAGAGTGCAAAATGAAGAGGGAGATCAACAGAGATTGAACATATAAATGATATTCTCATATTATTTGTTCTCTAAGAATTCAGAATAAAAGAACCCAGATAACCAAAATAACGGAGTTCTTATGGTTATGTTTATCAGCATTCAAAAGTTAAAAAATAATGAAAAGGATTCTCTGGCCTAAATACACAGATAGGGATGTCAACCTGTTAATAACTTCCCCGAGAAATACTGTACCTGACATTTAGTGCTCCAAATTCTTTGTTTCACTCTTTTATATGCCATAAAAGTCTATTCTGTAATTCAAACATGATTCATATTTTTAATACTGGAATGATGAGTTTCAGTCTTAAAATCTTGCTCAAGTTAACTCCAAATATTTAAAAAATGTGAAATACCTCTTTAAAAAACTTAATATGAAGACTGAATTACAATTTGTCTTTTTTTTTTGTCAAAACTAAGACTATATTTCCTCATTTACTAAGTATTATCAGAATCATCACTAAGTTAGAAACAATCCTTGAAAGAAAAACAACACTATCATATTTAATGTATATGTTGGTTGTGAAATGCAACTCAGTATCATGAAAATTGCAATTATAAAAATATAAAAATAATTTCTGAAAATTTGCTTCTTAGGAATGAGTAGATGGATACATATGTGATAAAGGAAGTATAATAAAATGTTAGGTGTAGTTGTTATATGAATGCTTACTGCATTCTGTGGACTTTGGTGTGGATTTGAAATTTTTCCAAACAAAATGTTGGGAAAAATATACTTCTTGGAATAGAGTAATTAAAAATACCTTATTCAAATGAAGAAAAATAACATTTATTAGACTTTCAATTGCTTCACTGAATTATCTATTATCGCTCATTTTTTAAAAAATTATTATTTATTTATTTATTTATTTATTTATTTATTTATTGAGAGTGCCAGAGATTGCATGTGCACAGGGGAGGGGCAGAGAGGGAGAGAGAATCTTAATTAAGCAGGCTCCTGCCCAGTATGGAGCCCAATGCAGGGCTTGATCTCATAACCATGATTGAGGTCATGACCTAGGCCAAAATCAAGAGTCAGACACTTAACTGACTGAGCCACCCCTCCCTCATTTATGAATCTGTTTTCATGAAGTTGTATCTCGTGAAGCTTGAGTATGACTCCAAGTCATTTCTTGAGCAATATAGACCCTATAAGTAATTTCTCTCTTATCCTTTGGGTCTTGTTCAAATTTCCTTCTTCCCTGATACTTAACACTTCATGTAGAATAATTTTCATAACGTTTCATACAACTCTTCCCCTGTTAAGGTCCCTCCCACATTCTACCTTGTATTGTGGTCATTGTGTCTGATTCTTAACATTTTGAGGGAAGATTCTTTGTATTTTGTCCTCAATAGCAGAATATTACAGAATAGGAAGAAAGGACAGCCTGAGGAGGAGAGGAAAAAGGTCATTTTTTGTTGCTTGAATTAAACATCTAATTGGTACAATTTTAATTTTGGTTTATTGTTAACAACTTATTGAAAAGTGAAATAGCTAGTATACCTGTTTGTTAGCAGAAAACCGATTTTAAAATATATCTGAATCTAAGTTCAATTTTTTCAAGTGAATTTCTTTATTCCATATTTTTAACATACATAAGTTGAGGTCCTACCAGAGTTGAGAACAATCTGCACTAGAACAGTCTTCTAATTTCCATTACAATAATAATTGTCAATTGTTTTTAGCAAAATGAATACACTTTTGGATAAAAATGTTAATATTGATGATTTTTAAAAAGTCAAATAGTATTAGAGCACCTGGGTGGCTCAGTTGGTTAAGCTACTGACTTCAGCTCAGGTCATGATCTCATAGTTTGTGAGTTTGAGCCGCACATCAGGCTTGTGCTGACAGCTCAGAGCCTGGAGCCTACTTCAGATTCTATGTCTCCCCCTCTCTCTACCCCTCCCCTGCTCAAGCTCTGTGTCTCTCTGTCTCTCAATAATAAATAAACGTTAAAAAAATTTTTTTAATAAAAAAAGTAAAATAGTACAAAAATATACATATAGTGAAGAGTTACTCTTTTCTGACCAAATGTACCAAATATTTCACCAATCTCCTATCTCAACGACAATCACTTTTTCCTTTCATTAATATTTGATGAAGCACGTATATGTATATGTCCATGTATAAGTATACATACATACAGTTTGGGATTAATATGTGACTGTTAAACAAGTGATGTTTAAGTTTTTACTGATCTTGATACATTAATTATTAATAGCTCGAATATGCGCTCTGAAAGAAAAGAAGTCATAAGTGTAAAAAATATTCATGACAGCCTTCAACACAATGGGAAAAAAGCCTCAGTAGAACTGTAGAGAAGTGAATGTAGCGTAATGCTAAATTCAGAAAGCAATACAAATTTTATAACTCTCTATGAACAACTATATAAACAGTACACTTACTTAAAATAACTGGATGGGGCGCCTGGGTGGCGCAGTCGGTTAAGCGTCCGACTTCAGCCAGGTCACGATCTCGCGGTCCGTGAGTTCGAGCCCCGCGTCGGGCTCTGGGCTGATGGCTCAGAGCCTGGAGCCTGTTTCCGATTCTGTGTCTCCCTCTCTCTCTGCCCCTCCCCCGTTCATGCTCTGTCTCTCTCTATCCCAAAAATAAATAAACGTTGAAAAAAAATTAAAAAAAAATAACTGGAAAGGAAAACTCAAAACTATTTTGTTTTATGTTTTTATTTTAATCACCTCAAGCTCATCATGACAAGTACATTCCTTAACCTCCATCACCTATTTCGTTCATCCTCCCATTCTCTTCCCCTCTGGTAACCATAAGTTTGTTCTCTATAGTTAGAAGTCTGTTTCTTGGCTTGCCTTTCTCTCTCTCTTTTGTTTCCCCTTTTGCTCTTTTATTTTGTTTCTTAAATTCCATATATGAGTGAAATTACATTGTATTTGTCTTTCTCTGACTGACTTATTTCACTTAACATTATACTTTCTAGCTCCATCCATGTAGTTGCAAATGGTAAGATTTCATTCTTTTGTGGCTAAATATCATTCCATTGTATATATACCACATCTTCTTTATCTATTCATCGATAGAGGAACACTTGGGCTGCCTCCATATCTTGGCTACCGTAAATAATGCTGCTATAAACATAGGGGTGCGTGTGTCCCTTGAGATAGTGTTTTGTATTCTTTGGGTAAATACCCAGTAGTGCAATTGCTGGATTATAGGGTAGCTTTGTTTTTAACTTTTTGAGGAACTTTAATACTGTTTTCCAGAGTGGCTGCACCAGTTTGCATTCCTACCAACAGTGGGAGGATTCCTTTTTCTCCACATCCTTGACAATACCTGTTGTTTCTTCTGTTTTTTATTTTAGCCATTTTGACACAGTGAGGTGATATCTTATTGTAGTTCTGACTTGCATTTCCCTGATGATAAGTGATGGTGAGCATCCTTTCATGTGTCTGTTAGCCATCTGAATGTCTTCTTTGGAGAAACGTCTGTTTAAGTCTTCTGCCCATTTTTAGTTGGATTATTTGTCTTTTATAAGCTCTTTATATATTTTGGATATTAACCCTTTATTAGATATATCATTTGCAAATATCTTCTTCAATTTGTTACGTCGCTCTTTAGTTTTGTTGATTGTTTTTTTTCACTGTGTAGAAGCTTTTTATTTTGATGTAATCCCAATAGTTCATTTTTGCTTTTGTTTCTCTGGCCTCCAGGGACCTATCTAGAAAAAGTTGCTACAGCTGATGTCAGAGAAGTTATTACCTGTTATACTGTTGCCAAGTTTTAGGTGATTTCACTACCTAATATGCCTTACTCTCCCACTCTCAAAATCCAAACCCAAATATGAGTTTTGGATCTTTTCATACATTCATTCTCTGGGATTTTTAATGAGAATATATCTTGACCTTTACATGTAATGTAGAGTTCTACGCCACTGCTATACCTACAGTCACTGCAAACTTGATGCCAGTATGTTCATATTTGCCCATATTCTTATAATTCTTATCATTCTTTCCATCATTGATAGTGAATCCATTGCCACATGCTTTACTCATTTGAATAGCTGTGAACGAGAATTGTGGTGATATATGGAATTCTCTTAATTCCAAGCTATGTAACAGGGAAAGAAAGCAAATGTGTTCTCCATCTCAGGAAGGATTTTTTACCGTCATCTTTACTTCTGTATTCCTGCAGTCCAGTACCATTTACCGCTCAGGGCAGAGACTTTTAAATCATTATGAATGCAAGCAGAGTTTTAATAGATTTTACTACATGATATATATTTAGCATTCATTACATTTTGTGTTTTTCCCTATAATGTCATGATGTAAAATAAAGTAATATCATCGAGTAATGGAAAAAGACACCCATTTTGTTTCGAGATTCATTTCATATTGACATTAATAACATAAGTTAATGTAAGGTTCAGTTGAAGAAGAGTAAGCAATTCATTCCAGGGGCCAACAAAGGTTCAGATACTTCTAGAGAGAAGGCAGTAAGATTCAGAGGTAAGTGAAAGTAAAAAAGGTGACTACAGGGAAAATAGATCACTTAGAGGCCTTGAGACAACATGAAAATGAAGGACACATTAAAAGTACCCATTTTGCAACTTTTATTATCACAATCCAGGACCTTGTTTATCAAATTGTCAAAAGAAAGGAGTGGGGAGGGGAAGGAGGAAAATCATTAACCAAAACAAGATTGTTTTATTCCTTAAAGTTAAACTCATACCCAAATCTTTCAGGACATATTAAAGAGGGTGCCTAAAATGCACCACCAAGTTGCAGACCCTCTGCACTGAATACCCATTTCATGACAAATTGGAAATAGGAGTTGAGGGTAACCCAGAATAAGACTACGATCTCTTTTTTAAAAATCAATAGCTTTTAAAATCCCAAGTGCTCTCACTGCTGAGATTAATAAAGACCGAGAATCCATCCTGAACACACACAATGACTTCTATTACAAAAGGAAAAATGAAAACGCTCCTATTACTGACACAGTCAATAGATCCCACCTCAGTATATACTGTACTTTCTATATTTTTAATTTAAATGCATATAGTTCCAGGGACTGGAGCATGATCAGCATTCATTCACTTCAGAGAATAACGGGAGATGTAGAAGTTTGTCCCATAAATAAACATATAACCTGCTTTCAGTACCATTTGCTTAAAATATTTTCCCTGGAAACTTATCTAGCCATTCTCAGTATGTGGTTCTTCCTCTAGCCTGTGCTTCATTACTGCTTTCCTTCTTTCAACTAGAACTTGATCAGAATATCATGAAATTTGGCCTCTGACTCAGGTTTGAGGACATGTCATCCAGAGTCCCTAGAAGCTGCAGCCTTGTTCAAAAATAAGAAAGGATTTAAGAAATTTGTAATCAGAGTTTCCTAAATTTAAAAAAATGTGCAATTTTATAAGCACATAGTCTTTCCCAACTACCTGAAAATATTTCTTATCCTTTGTGTTTATGAGCCCTTGGGGTAAAAGAAGCCTCTACTTAAAAAAATTAAAAAGTAATTAATATATATTAATCTAGAAGATCGTTTAGCAACACTTTTATTCTTGTTATAACAGAAGAGGCCACCAATAAATCATTCAAGAGAGCTCTGAAGTATTCATGTGGAGTGTGCAACAGATCCATTTAATCCAATTAAGTTCAAGTAATTCTCTCACTGATAGGCATCCAGGATTTCTATGGCAAATTCACAAATGCATTCAGGAAGCAAAATATGCTATGTAGTATTTGTCTTAGAGACTTATGAACAGACTTTTTTTTTTTTTTTCTTTCAAGATAATATGTGGTAGACCCAGGTTTTTGTGGTGGTGCATTCACTATATCTAGATTTATCGTTATTTTTATTTGACCTGTTATATTAACTCTTTATCACCCAAAAAGCAGTTCAATAGATAAAGATGTGCTTTTCATTAGGAATCAGCCATCATTTCTCTGTGCTCACAGTGCAGACCCTGCTTGGGATTCTCTCTCTCCTTCTTTCTCTGCCCCTCCCCTCCTCTCTCTCTCTCAAAAAATAAACTAAAAAAATAAAAAAGAATCAGCCATCATTTGTCTCATAAAATAGGCATCCACTCAATGCATTAATTTCTAAAGTGAGGAATAAAGAAAAAATTCTATGCATGTAAAATAGAACAGATGTAAAAGTAGGGAGAAATCAACCTGCCTGTTATAAAGAAAAGCACGCATTCCTATGTGTAATCATTTCATTTCTGTGTAAGAACCAACAAAGTGTTCCATATACTTAATGAAATTATTTTGTGTTAGAATTTTAAAGAGAAAAAAGAAAAAAATAGACAATTACTTAAGAAAATTGTTTATAGCTTTAGAAATGCTCACAAAAATATTTCAGGGGGAAAGAGCACTTGGATCAATTCCTACAGAATGGGAGTATCAGTCTTTTGCGAACCAAACTAAAAAGGAATTTTCTGTCATGAAACCAGTAGAATTCAGTTTGAATATATGGGCACATAAGGATAACTCAGAGGACTGGCAATATTTGAACATGATGCACAGGGAGATATAAGAGAGCAAAGATTTTTCTTTCCAGATTATCAGCCATCTTTGGCCCCTTTCTACTCAAAGTGTGGTCCTCAGATTGGCAGCATAGACTAGGGAGCTGGTTAGAAATGCCAATCTCAGGGTGCCTAGGTGGCTCAGTTGGTTGAACGTCTGACTTCAGCTCAGCTCATGATCTCGTGGTCTGTGAGTTTGAGCCCCACATCAGGCTCTGTACTGACAGCTCAGAGCCTGGAGCCTGCTTCCGATTCTGTGTGTGTGTGTGTCTCTCTCTCTGCCCCTCCCCCGCTTGTGCTCCCTCTCTCTCTCTCTCTCTCTCCCTCTCTCTCTGTCTCTCTCTCTCTCTCTGTCTCTCTCTCTCTCACAAGTAAGTGAACATTAAAAAAGAAAGAAAATGTTAATCTCTGCCCTAGTGTGACCCATCCAGGTGATTCTCACTCCCTTTAAAGCTAGAGTAGTAAGGTTTAGCCTTCAAAAATACTTGATTTTCCTCCTGATTCTCACTTGGTAAATAATGGTGCAACACTGTTAGACCATAAGCTGTTGTACCCTTATGGAAGTAGAGTGCTGAAGCTGTGGGGTAAACTTTCTCTTTTCCAGACAGCTCTGTCCTTCCCAGAGCAGTGATTGATCTTGGTTGACCTGGTACCTGAAGGAAATTAAACTGAAGGAAGTTGTGAAGCCAAGATGAACTTTGCGGTGATCTCTAATCAATCGGGCAAATGGATGATTCAGGGGATTTAGTTGTGGTCATCTCTAGTTAAACCTTTGAAAACAGCTTTTGGTTTTTATAGCTTTCTGTTTGGGTGACTGGTGCCTCTTGTGGTTTCTTTATTTATTTAACAATTATAGAATATCTTTCCTCTCTGTGAATTTTTAAAAATTTATTTAGGCGTATTATGTTTAATTACATCTGATGATAGAAAATACTTTCCAATTACTTGAAGGAAACTTCACATTAATAATAGGCTTGCCTTCAAACTTTGCCTATTGTAGAAATATTTTCTTAGCTGGTATAGTATACTATTCAGCCAGGGACCATACTAGATACAAAACTATTCTTTGATCTTTCACAGTGTTTTCTTCTTTAAAACTAGCAAAGAGATCATGCTGAGGTTACTATCATTTTTAATCCAGAAATATCATTCTTTAATATAGCTCGATGAATCATTTATTTTTTTCTTTCCTTAGGAACTGGAAAACGTAAAAATGTTACAGTTTGCCATTCTAAAAGGAATATGTTTGTGGGTTCTGGGGGGAGGTTCTTTTGCATTTAAGATATTATAAAACCTTATGAAGCCTGCCTGATTGCAGTTATACTTATGAAATAAATAAATAAATTAATTAATTAATGAGTGCAAGCAGGGAAGGGGCACAGAGAGAGGGAGACACAGAATCCAAAGCAGGTTCCAGGCTCCAAGCTGTCAGCCCAGAGCCCAAAGTGGGGCTCGAATTCACAAACTGCGAGATTATGACTTGAGCCAAAGTCGGACGCTTAACCGACTAAGCCACCCAGGCGCCCCTAGAATTATATTTCTTTTTTTTTTTTTTAATTTTTTTAATGTTTATTTATTTTTGAGACAGAGAGAGACAGAGAGAGAGAGAGCATGAATGAGGGAAGGTCAGAGAGAGAGGGAGACACAGAATCCGAAGCAGGCTCCAGTCTCTGAGCTGTCAGCACAGAGCCCGACGCGGGGCTCGAACTCACGGACCGCAAGATCATGACCTGAGCCGCAGTCGGCCGCTTAACCGACTGAGCCACCCAGGCGCCCCCAGAATGATATTTCTAATCCATTGATTACTAACCGGTGGTTCCTCTGCCTCCTTCTGCCATTTAGACTTTGATAATATCACTCCTATTATCAGCCTCCTCAAAAATGGCCAAGTCCCCCAAGTTCACTGAATCTAAGAATACTGTACTAAGAAGTCCCGAGATAATTAGCTGAAAAATAATTCTCCATCTCTGAGCTTATAAGGCTCTCATATAAAAGAACAAATTTACCTAAATTATAATTACGAATAAAAATATATGGAATATAAATAAGTATGAAGAAAGAAAAAAATTAATATGTTTTGTGCAAAGCACTCCTGAGGTACCTGGTAGCCACATGAATACTTGGTATAAAGTGCAGTTGTTCTGAGAAGAGGTCCAAAACAGATGACTTTTTTGAGCTCGTAAGAAGAGTGGGCTAGCAAATGAAATGCAGAAACTCTGATCTGGAAAAAGATACATGAGATAAACCAGAGGCAAGAGGGCCTGCAGAGGAAAATACACAAGTGCGAAAGAAAAGAGAGAAAGAAAATAAATTTACAAAAAATGGAAGACAGGTACCATGGTATAACAGATACAGTATGTTGTCTTTTTAGCAATTATAAAAGAAAGTTTTGTGGGAGGTTATGTGAGAATTTTAGTACATCAATACATTTCATTCTTCCATAGGTGCTCTAAGAGCTGTGCTTACCTCCCATTAAAAACTACTGAAATAGGTTGTCATTTGATAATTTAGAGAAACTAAATGAAACATACCAACAATAGGATCTGTGTTTCACATTTTTTAGACAAACCAAAAGGTGACATGATTTATAACATTTCTCTTATTTTTTTTTTCACTTCAGAGAGGAAAGTGGGTCTCTAGAGCCACGTCTGCTGCCACATAACCATAATTATGGTTATTCAAAAGTTATGGACAATTGCCAATTCAAATGTGGTCCATGGATTCTAACTTCAAATCTGTCATCTACTCCCTTCCCCCAAGTTTTAATCCATCAAGTCTTTAAATTTTCTAAGTCATTATCAAGATGAGCTGGATTTGTACCAGGATTCTAGAAGGGAGCAACCCCATAGCTCATTGTTATTCCCTTGAGCTAGCCAGTCCCAAGGACCATACCTAACAGTGAATGCAAAAATAAATCAAACTCTGGGATGGCTTTAAAAGGCTTACTTTTCTTATGAGAATGAAGCTTTAACCTTAGCACATCAGGGATCTAAAGGAATACAATCTTCCATTTATTTGCATTAACCAGAAAGGCACTGTACCAACACGAAGCCTTATTTTCAGCAAACAGGATTTTGCAGAAGAGAAGGAAAAGGAAGAATTGAAATACCTATATGAAATAAATTTAACCAGATACAAGAATTCAGTTATGGCTAAAAAGTGCAAGCAATAAAGATACATGTTTTCAGAATAGTGCTTTCTTTAATAAGTGACATCCCACATAGCCTGTTAGAAGATGAGAGTATTTTAGAGGTACAGCTTCCAACTAAATAGCTGCAATACATACCCCACCTGTACAGGACATAGTGGGTAGAGGAAGGAAATGAAGGTAGATCTCAGTATAGTTAAGAAAATAAATTAAAACAGCAGTTTGTGAAGCAAACTAATTAATAGTTACACACAAATTCATCAATAATGCTAATGCCTGGTAATAAGTTAATGCTGCACATTAGCTTATTTGATATAAATGAAACCATGGGAAACATTTATTCAAGGTGTGCATTTCATTGTGATGGCCTGCTTTGCAAGTTTGACTTTATGATTAAATTGTCCACACCGCAAATATAATGTTTTCTGCTAGTTGGTTTACATCTGACAATCCTTGTAGCCAATGTCAGAATAATTTAGTTAATATCCACTATTACAAATATAAAGATTGAGCATCTTTGTTTCTTCTCACCCCCAACATATACCCACTCACAAATGTCTCATAAATGTGTTTTTCTCTTTAATGGTCTTTATTGTCTGTATTCTCATATCTCTGAAGAGGATAATATAATTAAATTTGCTATTATGGTCTTGGTATTTAAGTAACGAAATTCTGTTTTCTATTGAAATTAACTTGAGGAAATTTGTCTTTATTATAGGAATGCATAAATATAAACATTATCCAAAGAAGTAAAAATCTATATCCTAGTGTTCTGTATCATATAGGCTAGATTCAAATTAGTAGCAACCCATACAGAACTAGAAGTAACAGGATTATTTTATATATTTTTAAAACATTTTAGATACTTGGAGCCACCCAAGTGTCTCAGTCAGTTCATCATCTGACTCTTGATTTAAGTTCAGATCATGATCTCACGGTTCATGAGTTCGAGCCCTGTGTCGGGCTCTGCACTGATGGCACAAGGACTGCTTGGGATTTTCTCTGCCTCACTCTTTGCCCCTACTCAAAGTAAATAAATAAACTTAAAAAAAAACATTTTAGGGGCACCTGGGTGGCTCAGTCGGTTGAGCGTCCGACTTCGGCTCAGGTCATGATCTAGTGGTTCTTGAGTTTGAGCCCCGCAATGGGCTCTGTGCTGACAGCTAAGAGCCTGGAGCCTGCTTCAGATTCTGTGTCTCCCTGTCTCTCTGCCCCTCCCCCACTCACACTCTGTCACTCTCTCTCAAAAATGAATAAATATAAAAAAATTAAAAAAACATTTTAGACACTTTATATTTCATCGATGTACCATTTGATTGTCTAAAAAGCAATTTATTAACTATATCCTCAAAATAGCATAATATCCTCAAAATAGCATAAAGTTTTCCATCTTTATGAAATATATATTTATATAATACTAATATAATAGATATATAATATAGATTTTATATAAATAGTATCTATTTCCTATATAAAATGTTTTCCATCTAAAATGTTTAAGGATTTGTATTGTAAGGACTCATTATCTCTTCCAGGGCCCTGTGGCTACAAAGTGAAGTGGCCATTTTTTAGCTGGTTGGAAGCATGTGTGGCTTGTGGTTCAAATCCCTCCATGTCACTTTGCCTTAGTTTTCCCATATGGTAATTGATGCTTACTATTATACCATTTTCCATTAAGATTTATCAGATATCCATTGGGTGTTGTTTTTGTTGGGTTCACATTTGAAGATTACACTTTCTGTTAATCCCCAATAAATCTCTGTGAGAAATTCTACTTGAAGCTTTCATTATGCAGCATAATTGTCTCATGGAATAAGACAGGTGGGATTTTAGTAATATCTGGGATTTATTCATCTGCAAGTATAATGTCCTAGGAAATTTTCTTCTCCAAGCCTCAGCTTCCTTTCTGATAAAATAAAAACTGTAATAGTAACATGTACCTCGCTGGATTAGTCTAAGAAATAAATGAATGTGTAGAGAGTGCTTCGTAAATTGTGAAGTTGTGCTGTATATGGCTATCAATAGCATCATTCTACAGATTGCTATTACCAGTTTTATTTTGTGTTATAAAGAGCAAAAAAAAAATTATGTTCACATTTGAAATGGCTTATCTTAAAAATATTCATTCCTTGTTGGGTAGGATTTCTAAATGTATGGCTTCCCTATTCTCACAACAAAATTCATGTGGACGTCACCTGCTTATCTGCTTATCTGCTGAAGGATTACTCTTGTGTCTTCTTCAGTGGACTCCTGTTCTGCTTCATTTAACTGAGATGCTTCAAAATGGGAGGAAGAGTGATGTCAGTTAAATGCAAATCAGAAAAATGTTTATATTTTCAAAGGAATCTTCGTTCTTAGTAAATTTCCCTCTTCTTTCTGGTCACTGGACAAAACTGGTTTCCTATTTGGCACACACTTTACATTTCCATTTAGTGGTCTCTGCCATTGCAAATTTAACAAATCCACCAATTTCATCTCATACCACATTGTTCTTGCATTCCTAAAATTGACAAGGTCTTGTGGCCCTCAAGATCTATCTATCTATCTATCATCTATATACTGTTCTTTTTGCCTAAAATAATCTTTGAATATCCAGGTCCTTCTTATCCTTTGGGTCTCAGATTAGATGTCATTTCATCAGAAAGAATGTCTCTGACTACAGAATCTAAAATACATCCCCTATTTTACCCTTTTCTTTTCCTTCAATACATTGATCTCATTTTGTAATTATAAACATTTCTATCTCCTTATTTGCTGTTGCCTCCTCCAGTTGACTGTAAACTCCATGAGAAAAGACTGCCATGACTCTTTTGTTCCTCTCCATATACCTAAAAGAGGGTCTGATTCCTAGAAGACACCCAATACTTACTGATTAAATGAGTAAATTAATAAAGAATAGAGCAGTGTCATTTTAAGCACATTTGTGAACATTCAGTTTGTTTAGAGACACCATCTCAGAAGATTGGATTGGATGGTTTTAATTGCTGACTGAGCATCTCCTTATGGAACTCTTGCTACAGTTCAGCTCAATATGCCTTAAGCTCAGCTTATTATTTCTCTCCTTCCTATAGGTTCCACCAAAGCATCTTATCCTTATGCACTGCCTATCTCTTGTAATGATTCCATTCACCTCCTAGTTTAAGAGTAAATTTGGGGATAATGTTTAGGTCTCTCATCTTCTCACTCTGTACATCCAAGTAGATCTTCCCATTTGAAAGTCTCTCAGATTCATTCTTATTTCATGTTCATTTGTCTCTTATCTGAAAATCTGCATTATCAGGCCCATGTCCATGTCTCCTGTTCCTCTATCCTTATTTACATGTTAACATCTCCTATTAAATTATAAAAATATAGGGGCGCCTGGGTGGTGCAGTTGGTTAAGCGTCCGACTGCAGCCAGGTCGCGATCTCGCGGTCCGTGAGTTCGAGCCCCGCGTCAGGCTCTGGGCTGATGGCTCAGAGCCTGGAGCCTGTTTCCGATTCTGTGTCTCCCTCTCTCTCTGCCCCTCCCCCGTTCATGCTCTGTCTCTCTCTGTCCCAAAAATAAATAAACGTTGAAAAAAAAATTATAAAAATATTAAGAGCAGGTATTCTCTTAGTTATTGTAGTTGCAAACATAGTGACATACACATGGTCAATTCCTACTCAGTTCACTTCGTTATCCTAAGATTCAGTAATTTACACATGTCTTTGTAAAACCAAGTTATAATTTCTAATAATTATGACTTATATTGGTAAAGTTACTTTAAAAAATATCTTCAAATCCTTTGTCTCATAATTTAGCTCTAATTTGGTAATCGTTCAAATATCATCATTACAAAACCTGTAAAGCCTGATTCTTCCCTCTCTTTCAGGCAATCTGCCCTGAGGGTATAAACAATAGTATCTATTATTTATTCTTTAGGACTCCCTTGTTATACCCTATTAAACATCTATAAATATTCTCCTTCTGTGTTTATAGGGAAAATGAATTGCTTCCCTGCTCAACATTCCTTGGCCCCATGCAAAAAAAAAAAAAAAAAAAAAAAAAAAGAGTTGAGCATGTATTTTCAGCTAATAAAGGGAAACTTGGTAAGCCAGTCACAAAGCCTATAACTTAAAATCTCAGCAGTTTTGGGGACTTGGTGAGCAATAGTCCTTCCTTTTGAAAAGTAATCAGAGTGGAAATTCAGGGCTGAGGTTGATCAAAGATTGGCGTCCAACACCTAGCCATTTCTCTCTGCCCCAGAAAAGGGCAAAGAGAGTTAATCAGGTACACAGCCATTGTATCAAATGTTCTGGACACTTCTTTGGGTCATGTGTGTATTTATAACCAGACAGGCCCTTCTTGCCTCAGCACCCTTGTCAGGGTGTTTCTTCCCAGTCACCATGGCAGACATAAGAAAATGTATAAGGCTCACTTGACAGGGTCTGAAAATGGACAAATAGATCCTGAACCTGATGAGAAAGTTTCAAAAGTAAAAGTTATAAAGGTGCTCTGTCAAAAATAAATTACATGGGTATGGAGCTCGATTAAGGTTAAGAAGAAAAACCTAATTTTAGTAACAAACAGGTAGTCAATGAAAATCAAATAAGGGCAGTCCTCACCCATCTTATAGATTACTTTCCTGGAAAGTCACTAGGAATTGCAATGATCAATGCAAAAGCAGACTGTATACACATGATAGGGGAGTCACTGTCTTATATAAGAGTCTACACACACACACACACACACACACACACACACACACACACACAGTTACCATGATTCTTAGTAAACTTCATATGAAACATTATATATGTTATATATATATATATATATATAATGTTTTATAGACAGTACCATAAGCACCAAATCCAAAGAGTGAGTTTTCAAGCATTTTTAGCAGTAGAATAGTTTTTTCATATGCCAGTTTTAATGGACCTTGAATGTATAAAACCGATAAAAATAGAATGACTGTGATTAAAACACTTATGGAAAAGAATTGGGAACCCCACACACTTGGTCTTTCTCCCATCTCCCATCATGGCCCCCGAATGGTCTTTCATGCAACTTGGTCTGATTTAATCAATGACAGGTAATATCGCCGATATACTTTAATAGTGTAAACTTTCTAAAACACACTTAATGTAACCTAGGAAATATTATTTCATAGAGCATTAATTATCTGTATATTTCTTACCTTATTTTTGCAGCAGCAAATCAGAGATGAAATAAATATTTTCACAAAAGCTATTGAGTTCAGGAAGGGTTTGAGGGAAGTTTGGCACACGTTTTGAAGAAAACGAGGCTCGTAGTGACTTTATTGTCATAAATTTTCCTAGGAGGGCATGGGCATTAAAAATCAAGTGGTTCCTCCGCATTTGACATTAGAATTCCATCACCTGGAACTTGGATAGCAAACATATCAATCTATGTGCTGCTCATCATAAGGGTCACAAAGAATATCACAAGTGTTATGACAGATTTCAGTACATTCACAATAACTTTAGATTAGAATAGTCTCAAATTAGAAGACCAAAGAAGACCAAATCATACAAGTAGGGAATCCTATTTTTTTTACAAGTTTCTCAGTGCATTTAGCTCTATTAATTTGTAAATACCTAAGGGTGCAGTTCTTTGGAAATTTTGCAAAGTGAACTTCTATTAATATTTAAAGGTCTAAATGGCAAAGCTGGTCACACACACTCTCGAGGGTGGTCAGAATTCATTCTCATCACCTCCACTCCCACAGAGAAAGAATGAAATGAGTGGTTTTCTGGGGTCCCCAGTGAACTACAAATACTTGAAGGCAGAAACCATGTAATATTGTTACTGTAGCCATTTTGCACAACCCCTGGTTCATTGGGGGCTCTCAATTTTACATTAATATAGAAACATTACTTTTATGAATGGGTAAACTCAAATTGTGCCAACAAATAGCACTCCTCATAAATAAGCCTCTCAATAAAATTTTTGTAACCAAGTGACAGCAGTCTTTTATGCATCTCCTTTAAATGATACTGCACCCTCAAATACTGATGGCAGAATGGGTATATGGATGTTACAGTTCCCCCAGTCTGTGCTAAGAACCACTCCTGAGAAAGTCATTTCTTCTATCATTAATACCTCTTACAATCACACTCATTTATCCAGATTTACTTTTTTTCTTTTAGAATCCAGATGACAACCAACTCATCTGATAGACTAATACATAATGATTAATAAGTAGGTGTTAATAGCAACAGAATAGCTTAATACCTAGGTCTCTTTCATTCTTAGAATACATGCATTTAAAAATTACCTGTAAGGGGGCTCCTGTGTGACTTAGCCAGTTAAGCACAGGACTCTTGATTTCTGCTTAGGTCATGATCCCAGGGTCATTGCACCAAGCCCTGTGGCTTGGTGGAGCCTGCTTAAGATTCTTTCTCTCCATCTCCCTCTGCCCCTCTACCCTGCTCACACACTCTTTCTCTCTCTAAAATAAAATAAAATAAAATAAAATAAAATAAAATAAAATAAAATAAAAATCACCTGTAAGGCTTAATCAAGAGTAATCCTACCTGGAATGTTAGAGACCATGGAAAACAATAGCAAGAGATTATGACTATATGTCTACTTTACAAAAATAGATACGAGGTCAGTTTGAAAGTGGATAAATTATAAATGTAGAAACTTCTAGGTAGAAACCTAGACTATGAAAAATGAACACTTGACTAAGACAGGGTTTCTAGTAATACTTTATGACTTTTTGAATAACAGAATTTATAACAATGGAAAACCACCTGATCTTCTGTATATTATTTACGTTTTTGTTAGGAGTGATCATTTTTGAGAAAGCTTATTGAACTCTATTATTTTGGTGGGCACTCTCAACGTTATTCTTAATTAATATTTGTTTGAATTTTTAAAAAGTGTAACTGTATTTCTAGAAACCTCAATGACAGTGGTATTTAGAAACTCTGAGACTTTCATAAGTGACCTTAAAAAGCAAATCGCATCTTTTTGGAAGTAATAACCTGGAGTGAATTAAGTAAGTAAATAATTAAATTGTGCACATGTTTGTGTATGTGTGTGTAATTTTTGAACCAATGGCTTTGCCACCACATATTTTAAGGGATTCCATTTCTCCACTCTGGGAATGATTTGAGGGTTAATGAGACAGTGGGTCTATGAGCCCCACTGTAGAAAGATGCTAGCTTCATATAAATGATTATAATTATCCAATTTTCTCAATGTTTTCTTAATAAGCAGATGGGAAATTTCCATTCATGGCAAGGAATTTCAAAGGCTTAATCATTTCATTTTTGTAACTATTCAGAATTTCAAGTCTAGCTCTGCTTAGAACTCAAAGCACTTTTAGAAATCATTCATATTTATTCCTCGGAGCAAAAATCAGTGAATGGATGTGAATCACTTTGGATGGTCTCCGCACCAAACACCAAAGTGAAAACTTGGCAGTTGTTCAATTTATTTGATCAGTGTAGATTGTCAAATAGAATATTCATTGCCCAAATGGGAGCTTTTAAAAATGTTTGGATTTGGATCTGCAAAGAATTGTTTTTATGTATTAATACAAAGTTCGTGAGTCATTTCTATCAAGTCTGTGTTAAAAACAGATAATTCTGCCAGTCACTCACTCAACCTTTTGAATAGTCAATCATTAAATCCCAAATTATTTCAACTGATATGAATATAGGGCACAATTATGTAGTGTTTTGGAGTCAGTGTATCCAGCTGTGAAGAAAAACATAGTATATAATGGAGAAAATCTTTGCTCTGAGAATACAAAGAAAGCAGTTACAAAGAGTCACTGAAATAACTCATGGAGTTTCATGGAAAGATCAAGTGCTGATGGAAGTGGTCAGGGATGGCACAGCTCTAATTAGCGACAAGGACACCCACTTATTATCACTCCACACCAGTTTGCCCTAATAAGGTGGTGAGTCATTGTCAGTGGGTGAGTGGTGCAGTTACCGGCAAAACTGCCCACCGTTTAAAGTAGCTCTAAGCATGTGTCTGAATTAGCTGTTTTATCTGTCTCTCCTCCAAGTACTTTCTCTGCAGCATATCACTGAAGGGGTATTAACATTCATCTGATAAAATCAAAGCATTTCCCATAAATGTTGGACCAAAGCAAACACATTCGCAGGAAAAATAAAAAGGGAATTTAAATACAAATCGCCTTCATAATGTTGCTAATTTGTTGCTACTTGCAGTAAAGCTCTTAATGAGATTATCTAGGATTGAGCCCTGTTTCCACTGAGAGTTTCATTAACCTCCCCAAACATTTTTCCTTCATTTATGGCTATGTACTTAGTATGTTTGATTATCTATGTTTCACATCTTGTAATTCAGTTTCTGCAAATCTGCAAAATTTGTTTTTATAATAAAATGAGAAAACTCAGAGTAATTATGTGCATGATAAAAATTTTCTTTATGTACTATACTTACGTCCATGACCATTTGTCTCTATACCCACCTAGCAGATTATTTGGTGAAGGTAAAAGGAAGAGCAGTAGCAAACATTTTTATCAAATTCAGGGAACGTGCTACCTCAAATGCTTTTTCAAGTATGGTAGACAATAAGAAAATACGTAAATGTTGGATGTCTGGTAGTCTCTGCTTTCTGCAATCCTATTCAGCAGTGATACACTATTTAAATAGAGTACAGAATAGTATTTCTCAGACTTTCCTGTGTATCCAGATCACCTGAGCATCTTATTAAAATTCAGATTCTGATTTAGTCAGTCCAGTGTGACGCCTGAGTCTCTGCATTTCTAACCAAATCCCACAAAGGCTGTTGGTCCATAAATCAATCGTACTCTGAGTAGCAAAAGTATAGTATATTAAACTATTAATAGGTAGAATCACATCTAGTTTAAAGAACTGGACATAAAGCAAATGAGTATTATAACCAAGACCCAAAAAATTGAGTAACCCCCCCAAATACATAAGTTATTAGAAAATTCAATAGGAGCCTACTTACGCATGTATCAGAAATATTAGCTTTGTTAACATAAATAAGACCTCTTTACACGAATGAAAATGCCACAGAATGAAAGTATCAGCTAAGTCTGGTTCCCTGCTCTGAAATTCTGATAGTCGTATTAAAGATAAATTGCTTTATTAAAACTGGACATTTCTATTAACACCGGAAGCAGTCCTTACAAACAACTATATAAATCAAAAAGTGATGTCCAAAGGAAAACAGTAGGAGTTATGAAGCAGACATTTTATCCCAGCTCTGCCATGGAAACAGCTTTCTTTATCTGTAAATTGAAGATGATAAACATCTGGCTCAAATCTCATAAATATGTAGTGAGATGTGAATATGGTCATTCACATGTATGCATTTGGAAATAACTTATAACATACTTAATACACGTTTTAAGTTGTAGATATTATTTTCTGATGTAGACAACAGACCATGATATAGGCCATGCTAGAGCATATGCTAATTTGTAGTGTTTAAGTTTGTTTATAATCTCCAGGTTTTAATATATGTGAAGGAAAGGGTGGTCATTTTTATTTGGTAGTGTACTTTTTTTAAATGCCCTGATTTCACCTGAAAAAAAATATGCTTAGAGTTTCCTTAACCTCAGATTTCATTCATTCATTCATTCAGATTGTTTCTTTCAGTTTATTGAGAAATAATTGACATGTGGCACTGTAAAAGTTTAAGGTGCACAGCATAATAACTTGACTTATATATATTTTGAAGTGATTACCATGGTAAGTTTAGTTAACCACCATCATCTCATATAGAAAGAAAAAAAATGTTTTCTTTATGATGAGAACTTTAAGAATTTACTCTCCTAGCAACTTTCAAATATATCATACAGCATTGCTAACTATAGTCATCATGTTGTAACTTACAGCCCAGTATTTATTTATTGGAAATGTGTACCTTTGACCACCTTCACCCAATTTCTCCTCACATTCCCACCCCTGGTAATCACAAATCTGATTTCCCTCTCGCGCACGCACGCACAGATTCTACATACATATAAATTAGGTCATACAATATTTGTCTTTCTCTGACTTTCACTTACCATGATACTCTTAAGGGCCATCCATGTTGTTACAAATGGCAGAATTCCCTTCTTTTTTATGACTGGATAGTATTCCATTGTGTATATATACCACCTCTGCTTTATCCGGTTTTCTGTCAATGGACATGTAGGCTGTTTGCATATCTTGTTGTTGTTTTTTTTTTTTATTTTTTTTAACATTTATTTATTTTTGAGATAGAGAGAGACAGAGCATGAACGGGGGGAGGGCCAGAGAGAGAGGGAGACACAGAATCTGAAGCAGGCTCCAGGCTCTGAGCTGTCAGCACAGAGCCCGACACAGGGCTCGAACTCAGAACCATGAGATCATGACCTGAGCTAAAGTTGGATGTTTAACCAACTGAGCCACCCAGGTGCCCCATGTCTTGTTTATTTTAAATAATGCTGCAATGAATATGGCCATATATCTTCGAAATAGCAAGTTTGTTTCATATATACATATGAATATAGATATATGTATATATATGAATATATGTGTGTATATATATATGAATGTTTATATATATGTGTGTGTGTATATATATATATATATATATATGAGTATGTATACATACACACACAGAATTGACATCACTGGACGTATATTTGTTCTCCTTTAATTTAATTTTTTTAGGAACCTCCGTAACGTTTTGCTTAGTGATTGCCACTTTATAATCCACTCCTGCCCACCAACAGTACCGAGGGGAGCTTTTTGCTCCACATTATCACCAGCATTAGTTATCTCTTGACTTTTTGAAATTAGCCATTCTAACAGGCATGAAGTGATGTCTCATTGTAGTTTTGATCTGCATTTCCCTAATGACCTACTGACTAGTGACTTGGAACACCTTTTCATGTACCTGTTGGCCGTCTGAATATCTTTGGGAAAGTGTAAATTCAGGTCCTCTGCCCATTTTTATGGGATTATTTATTTATTTATTTATTTATTTATGTTTTGCTACTGAATTTATGAGTTCATCATATATTTTGGTTATTAATCTCTTATCAGATATATGACTTGCAAATATTTTCACCTATTTGTAGTTTGCCTTTTTATTCTGCTGGTGGTTTTTTTTGTTGTACAGAAGATTTTTAGTTTGATGTAGCCCCACTTACTTATTTTTTTATTCCATTGCTTCTGTTCTAGATGTCATAACAAAAAAAAACTATTTCCAGGACAAAAAGAATTTTTCTATGTTTTCTTCTGGGAGTTTATTTTCAATCTTACTTTTAAGTCTTTAATCCATTTCCAGTTAATTTTTGTGTGTGGTGTATAAGATAGAGCTTTACTTTCACCCATTAAATATGAATATCCAATCTTTCCAACACCAGTTATTGAAGAGACTGTCTGTCTTTGTTTCATTGAGTATTCTTGGCTCCTTGACAAATATTTGTTGACCATATAGTCTGGGGTTTATTTCTGGACTCTTAATTCTGCTTCATTGGTCTGTGTGTCTGTTTTTGTTTTTGTTTTTGTTTTTGCCAATTCTATACTGTTTTTATTACTCTAGCTTTATAATACAGCTTGAAATCAAGAAATGGATACCTTCCTGCCCCTGCCACCATTTTCTTTTCCCTCAGGATTGCTTTGGCTATTTGGGGTCTTTTGTGGTTCCATAAAAATTTTAGAATTATTTTTCTACTTCTGTAAAAAATGCCATTGGACTCTTCATAAGAATTGCATCTATAGATGGTTTTGGGTAGTATGGGCATGTTTTACACAATTAATTATTCCAATCCATGAACATTGCATATTTTTCTATTCGTTTCTTCCATTTCTTTCATCAGTGTCTTACAGTTTTTAATGTAGTGATCTTTCATCTCCTCTGTTAAATTTACTCCTACTTTATTGTTTTTGATGCTGTTGTAAATGGGATAATTTCTTTTACTTATTTTTCTTTACGCTTCTGTTCTTACACTTCTGTTGTTAGTGTATAGAAGTGCTGATTTTTTTAATTTAAATTTCTTTCTTATTTTTCTAAATTAACTTATTTTATTTTTTATTATCATTCTTTTTTGCTTAAAACAATAGAAATTTATTATATCACAGCTCTGGAGACTTAGAACTTGGTTATATCTTTTAGAGGACAAAATTCAACCAATAACAGCTTCTAATAAAGAACAATTACTCTACCTTACCTTGTATTCCAACCTCTCCCTTCCCTGGCTCTTAGATCATATTACAAGTGGAATCATAGGTAGTAAAGGTCATTATAAAAATTTTAATTTAAATATTACCTGTTAAATACTGTCCCTTACACCGTATATATCAATAGCTATAACCCAGTTAGAACCTCTTATCCTCACCAAAATTTTTAGAAACATTTCTTTATGTTGATCTGTCTCTACTTCAGCACCTCCTATTCTGTCATCATTTCTGCAGACTAAATATTTTTCTCAAACATTGTGCCAAAACCACTCTTGTTGAGGTTGCTAATATGTTGCACTATGTAAAAAAATCAATTGTTATCTTTAAAACAACTTACATATTTTTAAACTCTCCAACTACTTTTTTTACTTGAATGAATAGGACATAAGAAGTGCTACTGATTTTTTAATGTTACTTTGATATTTTGCAACTTCACTGAATTTGTTGATTAGATCTAACATCAGATTCCATTTAAATGTGTGGTAACATTATTAGCTCTTCTTAAAGGTTATATTTAACATACTACTGTTAAGTTTTGTTCCCCTGACGGAATCATCTTCCAAAAGTGCATAGCTAATCCTGTCTCTCAGTTTAAGTCCTGCAGTGGCTCTGCTTCACAAAGTTGTTGAATAAAGTCATAACCTCTTTAGCGTAGCATACAAGGTTCCTTAGGATCTGGCCTCACCTACCTGATTTACAGTCCAACTTCTTTACTCTCACATCCTCGATTCCAATCATACTGAATTCTAAGAGTGTTTCCCCCATCAAACCACCAGGCCTTTACTGAGGCTGTAGTTTATATCTGAACTTTGTTTATATATATATATATATATATATATATATATATATATATATATATGAAAGAACTTTGTGTTCTTTCTCCAGAATCTCCCAATTTCAGTTCAGAGGTCATCTCCTGCCAAAAGCATTATAAAATCCTTCTAAAGGGTAAGAAAGATGCCCCTTCTGGATGGAGCAACCATTGTCCTGGTTGACTAGGAAACCTAACTATGTCTGTTTTCTCAGCATTCCATTTGGGTAGCACCCCCTTTGCTTGGCAATATAGTGATTTCTGGGTTTGGGTAATATATTACAAGGCTATCACACTTCTACAGATTGTGTAGAAGTGCACTTAATTGTGCAGCAAGTAAGAGGTCAAGAGCATGACTATTTTGAAGCCAACCAGGTCTGATTTCAAACCCCACTTTCACCTTCTATCAACTATAGGATATGAACGCAGGTATTGACTAAGCTCTGTTTGGCCTTGATTTCCTTATCCATAAAATTGGAACAATGATAGCTTACTTCTAATGGTTTGTGATTTTAAATTCAATTGTGCATATAAAAATCACAGTTTAGTTCTTGTGCATTGTAGGCTTTCAATAAATTACAGCCTTTTTTGTAAAGTTAATAATGGGCCTGTGTAGTAATTACATGTTACTTCCTTCACTGGACTATGAACTTCTTTTTTTTAAGCTTTTATTATTGATTTTGAGAGAGAGGCTGTGAGTGGAGGAAGGGTAGAGAGAGAGGAGAGAGAATATCAAACAGGCTCTGCACTGTCAGCACAGAGCCCGACATGGGTTTCAATCCCACGAACCATGAGATCATGACGTGACCTGAGCTGAAATCAAGAGACAGATGCTTAACCAACTGAGCCTCCTAGGTGCCCCTGGACTATGAACTTCTTTTTTTTCATTTATTTAATAAAAATATTTTCCTTACTTTCATTTAAGCAAAATTACAAAATATGTTTTACGAACAATTTTTCACATAATTTTTGCTCTTTTGACATTGATAAATTAGATAAGCTTTCTTGAATCATTATAGTTGTGAGATTTATTTTTATCAATCAAACCTTGCCCTGCTGAGGCGATAGCAATTGGTATTAAAATTATTTTTTAAGTTTATTTATTTTTTATAACTATAATTTGTTGTCAAACTGGTTTGCATACAACACCCAGTGCACATCCCAACAAGTGCCCTCCTCAATGCCCATCACCCATTTTCCCTCTCCCCCCCACCCCCATCCACCCTCAGTTTGTTCTCTGTATTTAAGTCTCTTGAGATTTGCCTCCCTCACTCTCTGCTTGTAACTATTTTTTCCCCTTCCCTTCCCCCATGGCCTTCTGTTAAGTTTCTCGTGATCCACATATGAGTGAAAACATATGGTATCTGTCCTTCTCTGACTGACTTATTTCACTCAGCATAATACCTTCCAGTTCCATCCACATTGCTGCAAATGGCATGATTTCATTCTTTCTCATTTCCAAGTAGTATTCCATTGTATAAATAAACCACATCTTTTTTATCCATTCGATGAACATTTAGGCTCTTTCCATAATTTGGCTATTGTTGAGAGCACTGCTATAAACACTGGGGTACATGTGCCCCTATACATCAGCACTCCTGTATCCCTTGGGTAAATTCCTAGTAGTGCTATTCCTGGGTCATAGTGTAGTTCTATTTTTAATTTTTTTGAGGAATCTCTGTACTGTTTTCCAGAGAGGCTGCACCAGTTTGCATTCCCAGCAACAGTGCAAGAGGGTTCCCATTTCCCCACATCCTTGCCAGCATCTGTAGTTTCCTGATTTGCTCATTTTAGCCACTCTGACCGGTGTGAGGTGGTATCTCAGTGTGGTTTTGATTTGTATTTCCCTGATGATGAGTGACGTTGAGCATCTTTTCATGTATCTGTTGGCCATCTGGATGTCTTCTTTGGAAGAGTATCTATTCGTTGGACTGTGAACTTCTTAAAGACAGATTTGTGTTTGTCTTTTATCCATTTTTTCCTTGAGACCTAGCACAGTAGCTGCCACATTATAGATTTATAATTAATGTTTATGAAATGGAAAAATGACTAAAAGAATGATTGACTTACTGAATGAATGAATGAATGAATGAGTGAATGAATGGAGTAGATTACCTGCCCTCCAGGGAAGAAAGGTGCTTTTACAGAAGCCATAGTACACGTCAGAAGTGCTCTAAGAAATAAAAGATAATGTAAGTAGTGAAGAAATTGCACTTGTGTCCACTGGGGTGATTAAGGAGTATTCACAGAGAGAATGGTACTTGAATAAACTTCAACATGTAGAAAGATGTGAGAAGAAATGGCATTTTAGACAGAGGCCCTGAGCACCATTATTTTCATTGTACAATAAAAATCTTAGTAAATAACATGTACTATAACTTTAAAAAACAACGAAGAGTAGTTTTAAATCTGAATGCAAAAGTTCAGACTTTCTACCCTCTGAAGGCATTTATGGTTGCCATTCTTTTCAATGACAGAGGTGTTGCTAGCTGTGATTTCTCCTATGTCAATATGCAATTTTTAAAAAAAATCACAAAAGTCAGGCTCTTTTCCTCTTGGTTTTACTGTTGAATGTTCATGTGTTTGAGTGGTGGGGCTAAGTGAAATGTTCATCCCCCCACCCTTTGCTTTTTAATATGATAATCAGCTCCTAAAACCACAGTAGAAATTAATAAAGATCTTTTTTCTAAAATTAGAAGGATCTATTTGCTTTGACAAGTTCTAACTGTTTATAGTGTCAGATTATTTTCAAAATATTACACATGTGGAAAAGGGGTAGAATTAGTTTTGAGTAAAATTATGGCTTGTCGGCAGATAACACAATCAACCTTTCAAAAGCAAACACCTCTTTCCAAGTAGTATAGTTGTTAGGAAATGAAAGCCTTATTCAAATGCTAAATAAGAAAAATGAGGATAGGAATAGAAACTCCTCTAAAGAAAAAAATAAAGACCAGCATTTTAGGCCTGGTTTTTAAAGAGATCCCCACTTGCAGGTGCTACCCAGTTGTTGATTGGTTGATTGGGTGGCCTTGGTGGTGTTGACAGCCCATCAGAGTGGGGCATTCCAGCTAATGGACAGCTAATATCATGATTGAATGGTGCCTGATCTATTTAAGGATGGAAAATCAATAGTCTATTAGATTCACCGTATTTGCCTTCATCGTCACGGCTGCACTAATTAAGCACCGCCTTAAGATGAAGAGGAGCCTGGAGAATTGAACTGGTAATGAGATTCAGGCTTGAAGTAAATGAAGCAACTTCACCATAAGGCACACTGACAGACAATTAAACCTCTTTATCAATGCAGCTTTCATCCAGAAATAAAATCTCATATGGCAGCTATAAAATAAATGGGGGACTGAGAAGAACTGTAAATCTTTTTCGCAGCTTGCTGTTGTACTTATAATTTCAACATTGTTTTGACATTTGGTTTATTTGCATTAGAAGTTAGTCATAGTGAGTAACATTTCATTTTTCTACATAGAAATTCCTAGTGTGTCACTTTGTTGAAATGTTTCAAGAAAGGTTTTGATTAAGCATAAAACTGGTTAGAGATAAAAAGCAATTTCCTCAAAAATTTTTGGACTTGAGAGGGAATATTCTACAGAGTAATAATTGCTATTAACATTTTTAAAATGCTTTCAAAAATATTTCAAAGTAGTTAATTTTACAGATAAAGGCTCATTCCTGCTTATCCAAATACCACCTTTTCCTCAAATTAAGAATTTACTGTTGGAAAGGACTATCACAAATAGCCAGATAATCTTCTCATCTTACTATTTGGAACTGGAGAAGATATTATTTTAAAATACAATGGGGGCGCCTGGGTGGCGCAGTCGGTTGAGTGTCCGACTTCAACCGGGTCACGATCTCGCGGTCCGTGAGTTCGAGCCCCGCATCGGGCTCTGGGCTGATGGCTCAGAGCCTGGAGCCTGTTTCCCATTCTGTGTCTCCCTCTCTCTCTGCCCCTCCCCCGTTCATGCTCTGTCTCTCTCTGTCCCAAAAATAAATAAACGTTGAGAAAAAAAAAAAAATTTAATGATGGGAGTTGACAATTAAATGCTCTGGTGAAGAGGTAATTATCAAATATGTTATTAGAATACATTCAAATAATATAACCTATCTGCATTTTATAAGAAAACATGCCTTTGAAAATAGGCTTTTTGTTATGCTGCAGTATATTAGTGGTATGGTGAACTGCTGTACATAACATAAAAGATACTATTACCTATTAGAATCACACCTAAATCCCCCACTACCAATGTTCTGGAATATAGTTTATACTATATGGCATAGCTGTACATTTATTTACCTGTCAAATTCTATACACATGTTCTACGATTTTGAGGGGAAATGGCCAGAATATAACATCTTTTTTTTTTTCATTTCCCATGATAACTAATGCTATGTACTTCACACAACTGATATTTATTATTTTGTTGTTCCTGCATGTAGGTTATTGGTAACATTTCCTAGTTTATGTTTTGAGTAAAGGCAGAAACATAAGAACACCTGGCTGTTTCTTCTCATCTTGTAGAGTGATGATATTTCACTTTATCTTTTGTTTACACATATATTTAATACAATTTTCCATTTCATAGTCTTTCACAATAGGTTCTCATTTCTTCTTTCAGCATTACATATCATCTTTTTTTAGCCTGTATTTCGTTATTTCTTCTATAGCGGTTTGGTTATTTCTCCTTCTATCCCTGTTCTATGGTTTGATTATTTGAGCTTTAAAAATATTATAGTAATACTTTAATCAAACTGGCTGTATGAATTTTAGGAATGTTATAATAATATTTCACTCAAAGCTATTTTACTCAGCTTTTACTGAGCACTTACTAGATATATTGCACTGGGGTATATTTGTAGAGAGATACAGATATGTGTAGTTATTCATTCATTTAATCAAAAAATATCTATGGAACATTTCGATGTGAGTACTCTGCATGTACCTAACACCAGGGAGGATACTAGAAATTCAAAGATAATCTTACTAGGCCTAGATTGTGTCTTTGAGTATTTGTAATATTTATTTTAAAAATTCAGTATCTTTGGCCAACTAATCTTTGACAAAGCAGGAAAGAATATCCAATGGAAAAAAGATAGTTCTGTAACAAATGGTGCTGGGAGAACTGGACAGCAACATGCAGAAGAATGAAACTAGACCACTTTCTTACACCATTCACAAAAAAATAAAGTCAAAATGGATGAACGACCTGAATGTGAGACAGGAAACCATCAAAACCCTAGAGGAGAAAGCAGGAAAAGACCTCTCTGATCTCAGCCACAGCAGTTTCTTACTTGACACATCTCCAAAGGCAAGGGAATTAAAAGCAAAAAATGAACTATTGGGACATAATGAAGATAAAAAAAAAAACTTCTGCACTGCAAAGGAAACAATCAACAAAACTAAAAGGCAACCGATGGAATGGGAAAAGATATTTGAAAATGACGTATCAGACAAAGGGCTAGTATCCAAAGTCTGTAAGGAACTCACCAAACTCCACACCCGAAAAACAAATAATTCAGTGAAGAAATGGGCAGAAGACACGAATAGACACTTTTCTAAAGAAGACATCCAGATGGCCAACAGTCACATGAAAGATGCTCAATGTCCCTCCTCATCAGGGAAATACAAATCAAAACCACATTGAGATATCACCTCACGCCAGAGTGGCTAAAATGAACAAATCAGGAGAGTATAGATGCTGGAGAGGACGTGGAGAAACGGGAACACTCTTGCACTGTTGTGGGAATGCAAACTGGTACAGCCTCTCTGGAAAACAGTGTGGAGGTTCCTCAAAAAAATTAAAAATAGAACTACACTAGGACCCAGCAATAGCACTACTAGGAATTTACCCAAGGGATACAGGAGTGCTGATGCATAGGGGCACTTGTACCCCAATGTTTATAACACATTCAACAATAGCCAAATTATGGAAAGATCCTAAATGTCCATCAACTGATGAATGGATAAAGTAGTTGTGGTTTATATATACAATGGAATACTACTTGGCAATGAGAAAGAATGAAATCTGGCCTTTTGTAGCAATGTGGATGGAACTGGAGAGTATTATGCTGAGTGAAATAAGTCAGTCAGAGAAGGATGGATACCATATATTTTCACTCATATGTGGATCCTGAGAAACTCAACAGAAGACCAGGGGGGAGGAGAAGGGAGAAAAAAAGTTACAGAGAGGGAATGAGGCAAACCATAAGAGACTCCTAAATACAGAGAGCAAACTGAGGGTTGATGGGGGGTGGGGGGGAAGGGAAAGTGGGTGATGGGCATTGAGGAGGGCACCTGTTGGGATGAACACTGGGTGTTGTATGGAAACCAATTTGACCATAAATTTCATATTAAAAAATAAATAAATAAAAATAAAAATAAAAATTCAATATATAACATGACATATAACTCAAGCTAGACACACAAAAATTAGGTATAATATAAATAAAAATAATAAAATAATAAATATATATCTTGTGGGCTGTAATATACATAAAAAGTTGCAGTTCTTTGGTTTTGTTTTTATTCTTACTCCGATTAAAAAGGGCTTCAGGGAGGAGTACAATCTTGCAAATGAATAGGATTTTTGTAAGTGATGAAGAAGTGGAGAGATATGCTCATATTTGTGAAGATATACAAATCAGCAGAGTTAAAGGTAATAGTTTATTTTGGCAGGATCATAGGTTGTGTTAAATGAGTAGCATGAAATTAGGGTTAGATCATATAGGGTATAAAGTGCCATGATGAGGAGTTCAGAAATTATTCTGGAGCCAGTGTACATCTACTAAAGATTTCTTCTGATCAGGAAATTACATGACTTGAAATGAGGTTATAGGGTATGGCTTGTGGCAAGAGTGGGCAATAATGAACAACATATGTACCTTCATATTGTAACCAGCAGCAAGAAAGGAAAAGAATGCAGATTCACAGATTTTGGTGAGGAGGCTACAGCATGAGTAAAAAATAACATATACTTATGTTTTGGAAAGTAGGGTAGAGCTGAGAAAAAGGAGAGACCAAAAAGTAGGTTAGAAAGTCTAATTTCTAAGACTTAAGTTTTGACTCATGTGGAAGGTGCCAGAGGGGGAGGAATTGAAACTGAGTTTCTAGCTTGATTGTTTCGATTAAAGGATTTTGCTGTTCACTTAAATCAGTGACACCAGGTAATTTTCACTTTGGGTAAGTGTCTTCACCATATTGAGGAGATTGTTTTTGTTTTGTTTTGTTTTGTTTTGTTTTGTTTTGTTTTGTTTTGTTTTGTTTTGTTTTTCCCTCGGAAATATATAACTCTCTGGCTTCTGTTGTTCCCACCTTTTTAATTTTCACCTGGTGAGTTGCTGCCACTTCTCCAATAAAAAAATAACAGTACAGAAGACACTAGGGACCCCATGAAAATGTATATTATCAGTGATGTTGGTTTTGGAGCATTGTATGAATGGGTACAGTATCCCATGGCCACAAAATGTGTCTGGGGCACATTGGTAATCTGCTGAAGAAGGTAGATTAGTCTTTACCTGGGATCTTGAATCCCTGAAATTAATGCATTAACTACCATTTATTGGGAATTATATTGTGTCTGACCTAGTGATGAGATCTTTACATAAAATATCTCATTCATCTGTTGATGGACAATTTGGCTGCTTCCATATCTTGGCTATTGTAAATAATGCTGCAATGAGAAACACAAATACCATATTATTTCTCTCATATGTGGAATCTAAAAGACTAAACAAATGAATAAACAAACAAAAAGCAGAACAGACCTATAAATACAAAGAAAAAACCAACAGTTGCCACAGGGAAGGGGGTTAGGGGGATGGACAAAATGGGTGAAGGGGAGTGGGCAATACAGGCTTCCAGTCATGGAATAAATAAATCACGGGAATGAAAGGCACAGCATAGGGAATGTAGTCAATGGTACCATTATAGCTTTGTGTGATGACAGGTGGGGACTACATGTGCGTTGAGCATAAGGTAACACATAGAGGAGTTTAATCACTATGTTGTACAACTGAAACTAATGTAACATTGTGTGTCCACTATGCTCAAATAAAATGATTTTTAAAAACCCAGATATATACAAGGCACCCGCACACATACACACATACAAATATCTCATTCAATCCTTGATAAGAATCATTAGTCTTCTTTTATAGATGAGTAAAAGGAAGTTCAAAAAGTTTAAACCATCTGGCCAAACTCTTACAACTAGAGTCATGGAAGAACAATTTTAACTGATGTTAAAATCTAAACCTAGTGTAAAGTTTGTAAACTGCCCTGATATCTTTTTGAGATTAAGGAGCTCTCTCATATATGCTTTCTTTCACCAAGAATTTAGTAGTATTCTTTGTATGTAGTATTTTCTCAAAAATTCAAGATTGGTTACATTTTTCCATTATAAATTAAAGCTAACATTTTTCTACCTTATCTTTTCTCTTAATATTCCTGGATCCAGAGCAAATGTACAAAAATCTTCCAGCCATCCATGCTCAGGCTTACTCAACAAAATATTCTTGTCTTTCATAAGGATTTTGAGAATTATTTTACTGCACTTCACTTACTCAAAGAAATTAATAGCCATGATTTCTGGAACACCATATTTCTTAATGAAACTTTCTTAATTTTACTTGAGATAATTGTAGATGCACATACAGTTGTGAGAAATTACACAGAGAGATCCCATGTTGCCTTTACCCAATTTCCTGCTGTGATAATATATTGTGAAACTACAGTAAAATATCATAACCAGGATCTTGATATTGATGGCAGCCAAGATAAAGAACAATTCCATGACCACAAGGAATTCTCATGTTGCCCTTTTTTAGCCACACCCAACTCCCTTCAGCTCCACCCACTCCTTGCTCCTTATCCCTTGGCAACCATTAATCTGTTCTTAGTCTATAATTTTGTCATTTCAAGAACATTATACAAATGGAATCATGTAGTAACTAAGGTTTGGGATTGGCATTTTTCACTCAGATTAATTCTCTAGAGATTCATCAGGGGGGTGTGTGTGTGTGTGTGTGTGTGTGTGTGTGTGTGTGCGTGTGTATGCGTGTGTGTGTATGTACACATGACTTTTTTTCTTTGCTAAGTTTTTAGAAAGAATGGGTCTATTTGGAAAGGGAGAAATGAAAAATGACTAATAGAATTGTATAATCTTAAAATAAGTATCTTCTAATGATCTTAAATTATCTTACTTTGGGGGTGACTTACCCTTCTGGAGTAATTTAAAAAATAATAACCCCCCAGGGCACCTGGGTGGCTCAGCTGTTAAGCGACAGACTCTTGATTTCAGCTCAGGTCATGATCTCACAGTTCATGAGTTTGACCCTCGCGTTGGGCTCTGTGCTGACAGCATGAAGCCTACTTGGGATGCGCTCTCTCTCTCTCTCTCTCTCTCTCTCTCCTGCTCTTCCCCTCCCCTGTGCATTCTCTCTCTCTCTCTCTCCCTCTAAATAAATAAATACATAAATACATAAATAAATAAACTCCCTTATTTAATCTTTCGAAAGTATTTTCCCCCATATCTATTTGCAGCCTCTCGTTGACTGTGCATTACTTCTTGTGCATCACTTTCTAGTTTGGATTTAACCAGCTTTGAAAAGTCACTGTTATGTGCTGCCAAATGGCCATTATAGCCTTTTGAAGTTGCTTCTCAATTTTTATTCTCCATTCCTAACTTATAAGAAGTCCATCCTCTTTTTTGACCATGCACATTTCATTAAGCCACCTAGTTTTCATAAACATTTTATTTGTCCTACACTGTCAAAGAGTTACCTCTCCTTTCCTTTGATGATATTTTTCTCCCTGCTGATCTTAAGACTCCATAAGAAACTAACACATTAAACATATTCTTTTATCCTTCTTTATTTTGGATTCTTTGAATTTTTATTCAGTGTGGAAAAAGTATTAGCCATTAATGGGTTGTACCTTATTAGAATATTTATGATAAGCAAAGATGTGAAGATATTTTAAGCCTCTAAAGATCCATTCCAGGGTTACATTTGGTGTTACTCTCTAGGAACAAATCCTTTGAAATTTAAATGTGGGTTCATGTCTGCTGATGCTGTAGTGTTCACGTCTGAGGTAAAATCAGAAGCTGTCCATGAGTTGCTAAACTATTTCTCACTTAGTTGAACAGGAAGAAAATGCAAAACCCTTTTTGTGAGTTAAAAACGTGTTAAAGAACTACAAAAACCTAAAACACTGCCTTCATTGAATTCTGTGGAGTGTTTCACATTTTTCGGTTTTCAGAGTGGTATGCACTCGATTTGTCATTTTTAGAACATTCTGCCAGTACATACTTCCCCAGACTTGTTAAAGCCTGAAACTACAGATGTTCACTTGGGTGGCTTCTCCTTAGCGAACATTTCCCTGATTTGTAGTTATTTAATTCTCTATTCCATCGAGTACAGTGCTACATTTCCCTGTAGATTTGTACTTTCTTTTCCACATATCTACCTCCCACATGGACTCATCACAGCATTCAGTTGGGTTGCTTGCATTTTTGCTGTATCCTGGTTTTATTTTTATCTTACTGTTTTAAAGGAATGTTTGTTTCCTTTCATTTTCTCAGATAAAGTTAAATATTATTTCTGTTGTTGTTTGGATCCAATATGTAGGGAAAAAAAGCATAAAAACCTGAGACTACTGGAAAACAAACTGTTTTATTCTTTACTAACTGGCTTTTCAAGTATTTTTCCTTTGGGTTTAAGTACCTTGTAAAAATGAATGAACATGGTCAAAAGAGAGTTAGCTATTGCAACACCAATCCCAAGGACAATGCCTACCACATAGTAAATACTCAAGAAATATCCAGGATAAGGAGCTTTCTCAAAAAATTTAAAACAGAACTACCCTATGATGCAGCAGTTGCACTACTAAGTATTTACCTAAAGAATACAAAAACACTATTTCAAAGGGATACATACACCCTGATGTTTATATCAGCATTATCTACAATAGCCAAACTAATAAAAATAGCCCAAATGTCTTCTCAGTCCACCAACTAATCAATGGATAAAGAAGATACTATACATATGTGTGTGTGTATACACAGTATATATAAATATAATACTCAATATATATACGTTTTCTAATATGTATAATATTCCATTGACATTTGCAATGGCATGGATAAAGCTAGAGAGTATTATGCTAGGTAAAATTAGTCAGAAAAAGAGAAAAAGAGAAATACTCTATGATTTCACTCATGTGGAATTTAAGAAACAAAACAAACAAGCATGGGGGACAAAAGAGAGAGAGAGAAGCAAACCAAGAAACAGACTTGAACTAGAGAAAACACACTGATGGTTATCAGAGGGATGGTGAGTCGGGATGGGTGAAATAGGTGATGGGGTTAAGGAGTGCACTTGTGATGAGCACTGGGTGATGTATAGAATCGTTGAATCACCAAATTGTCCACCTGAAACTAATATTATACTGTATGTTAACTAACTGGAATTTAAATAAAAACTTTAAAAAACCATAATTTTAAACAGGAAAAATATATCCAGTGTATGAACAAATGAATAATTGTAAGGGTTAAAATGTTTGGTTGATATGTTATTTTGACCAAAGAATTATTTTCTTAATATCATGACTCTTTGCTTAAATTATCTGGACAAATGCTTCAATTTTCAGTGTATTTTGACTATATAAACATAGCGCCTTGGAACATTTTCTTTTAACCAAGGGAGACCCAGGGTAAAATGTGGATAGGTTAAATAAATTTAAAGCACTAAACAAGAAATATATTATTCCAGAGAACAATCCTTTTCTGGCTTTTGGTAAACAGTTATCGCTATTTTTTTAAAGGTCACATTCAGCAACACCTAAGGCAAGTGTTGAGAAATATTTATTGTCAGTCTTTCTTATACACACTTGGGTACCACCTGGCACTAAGCAGCAGTAACTTTGTTCTTGTGGATCAACCAGAGCAGATTATTTTTTAAATTACCATTTTTTTAAAAAGAAAAAGTCACATTAGGGCTCAGTAAATTGACCTTCTGACTCCTGATTTCAGCTCAGATAATGACCCCAGGGTGGTGGAAATGAGTCCTGCCTCAGGCTCCACACTCAGCATGGAGCCTACTTAAAGTTCTCTCTCTCAGGGCGCCTGGGTGGCTCGGTCGGTTAAGCGTCCGACTTCAGCTCAGGTCATGATCTCACAGCCCTTGAGTTCGAGCTCCGTGTAGGGCTCTGTGCTGACCGCTCAGAGCCTGCAGCCTGTTTCAGATTCTGTGTCTCCCTCTCTCTCTGCCCCTCCCCTGTTCATGCTCTGTCTCTCTCTGTCTCAAAAATAAATAAACGTTGAAAAAAAAGTTTTTAATAAAATAAAATAAAGTTCTCTCTCTTTCTCTCTCTCTCTCTCACTGTCTCTCCCCCCCCCCCCCAAAAAAAAAGTCATTTTAAAGAGTTGAGATTCTGTGCTTTTCTGAACTATTAGGTATTACTTTTGTCAATTTCTGACCAGCCAGTCTAAGAAAGGAGGTACCAACTTATATCCCATAGTATGCCAGGTGAGGTGGTGAAATCAACAGGGGGTGGAATGTAGCATATGGTATGGTCTGGAAAGCACAGTCCAAAAGTAATGCTTCTTACCTCTGATCTATAATATGTAAAAATGGGGACAAAATATCTCCAGATCTTAAAATTGCTTAAGAGAACTTTGGATTTCTCCCAGTCTTTAAATAATGGTGGCAAATATTTCATGGGTTTTTTTAATTTATCTATTTTGAGGTGGGAGGGGTCAGAGAGAGAGAGAGAGAGAGAGAGAGAGAGAGAGAATCCCAAGCAGGCTCTCTGCATCATCAGAATGGAGCCTGACTCAGGGCTCAAACCCACGAACCATGAGATTATGACCTGAGCCAAAACCAAGAATGGGTCACTCAACTGACTGAGCCACTCAGGAGCTACTATTTCATGTGTTTTTAAACCCACTGTGACCAAAACAAATGAATTACAGGAATATGCAAAATAAAAATGAAGTTTAACAATATATTAAGTGACAAATAGAGTCCCCAAATGATTCACTTAGTCTTTTTACCTTTTTGTAAAGTTTACAGTTATAAAATCTGGGGCACCTGAATGGCTCCGTCTGTTAAACAAGTGATTCTTGATTTCAGCTCAGGTCATGATCTCACAGTTGTGAGATCTAGTCCTGTATTGGGCCTGTGCTGATAGTGTGGGTCCTACTTGGGATTCTCTCTCCCTCTCCTTGCCCCTCCACTGCTCACTCTCTCTCTCTCCATCCAAATAAATAAATAACCTTTAAAGTTCTAAAATCAGCCTTTCATAAATACATACATATGCAATAAAACCCTAGAAAAAGAAAGCAATGGAATGATGAACACAAGGGATACAGAATGTGGTACTTATATTTGGTGGAGGAAGGAAAAGAATGAATTATTGAATACAGGTTATCAGTAAGGTCCTGTCTTATGATTTAAGTGAAGGGTTCCTGAGAGCTATTACATTATTAAAAATAATCAATTAAATGAGAACTAAATAAATGAGTGCCACACATGAACCTACAAGGAAAGTATGTCATGAAAGAAAGGTCAAATTCTGTGCATATTTAGTCTAATTAAAAATATATTAGACCACATCAAATACATGTACTGTTAGATCTACCAGTGAACCTAGTCCTGGAATCACCAATTTTCAACTACTGTTCTAAAAGAAGGACCCAGCTAGCAAGATGATTATTATCCAGTTGAGAAGTTGATGTGTAAGAAAAACATAATTTAGTAGAATGACCCAAAAAATGTCACAAAGTAATATCTGAACATATGCCAAATTAATATATAAGCCATTGATACTAGATCATGAACTAGGGAAATTTCTAATGGCTTGGAAAGATTTCTAAATGAGGTATAAGAACTAAGTCTTTTGATGTATAAGTAGTTCATACTTAGGAACTTCACAAATTATCTAATTGAAAAATAAAGTCATCTGGAGATTGAAATAGATTGATATCAATTTAAACTTTCTTTTAATCTATTACCATATCTTAAGTTAAAAAAAACTCTATACTTAAGAAGACTGTTATGAATCTGAGAATTAATTCACAAAATAGAGTTTGAACTTTGTGCATATAGTCATTAAAATAAATGTGGGAGAAGTCAATATTATTATTATTATTAATCTGAACTTAACACTGCAATTCCAATTTCTCTTTTTTTGACTCAATGCCTTTTCAGTGATATTTGCTAATATCACTCTTGTCTTCTCACTGTTCAGTAGATCCATGACACTGATTAACAGCCCAAGTTGGATGCAGAACGTACTTTACATCTTCAGTTGTATTGAAAATTCATTCTAAAATGTCACTCATTACTCCTGCTTCTCTATTAAAATGATGAATTCAAACAGAAGACAAAAATAAATTGATTTAGAAGTGCTTATTTATAAGCCAATCATATCACATTTTTAAATATTTTGACTGAAATGCAAATATGATTTATTCTTTATTTAGGGCCTGTTACTGATTAATCATGAATATGGCACAGTGGTTAGCATATAGTAGGCACTCAATAAATAGTGAAAAAATGAATTGATGGTTTGACCTTTTTCTCCTTTAATTGATCCTCAAAACAACTTGATACAAATCACAAATCTTTTTGGCTAAACATAAGCATGTATGTATGTTTGTATTCTTTTTATAGAATATGCGTATAAACAAGTATGCCTACATGCACATAGTATTCTCTATAATTTCTGCATTCCCACTTTCAAGGAATATTCATGTGATCATAGGATAGAAGCATTAGTAAAGAAAGGAATATGAGAATAGTCAAAATAGAAATAATCCCACCCCTCAAACACTTTTAGTGTTTACTTTTTATGTTCTATACCATGAGTGAGAGCTTTGACATTTTTTTCCTCACTTGGATGCATAACTCTTAACAGCATTTGCTTCTCAACAATATGCAAGCTCCAAACATACATCTTCACGTGCCAGTAGATTAGGATATTAATTTCATATACTTTCAAACAATTGATCTTCCAAGAATCAATACCATACAGTGATTTTGAGCTTCAAATGTTTCTGAAGAAAAATCATAAAGTAAAAGCAATACAAAAAAGAAAGATAGGCTTTATTTTCAAAATGAGACAAAGTTTTAGGAGACATGATCTTTACTATTTAATTCCAATATATTCTACTGTAGTATTTATTAGGGGAAAGTATCAGTAAAAGGTAATTTAAAACTTTGTGGTAGTACAACTTTCTTATCGTTCTTGTATTCCTGAGCTAAAATAAATTTAAATACCCTTTTGTCCCAAGGGCTTTGTAATAATTATTGTCATAAGGACAGCAAATGGAGATGCTCTGTGTTGTTTCAGATCTGGTAATAAGAATTAATGAGCTTAACTTCTACATAAACAATTGCAGCTAAGAATCAACCAAGCTAGGTTTCTATCCTTGCTTTGCCATATATTAGCTGTGCGAACTTGGAATCATCACTGAACTACTCTGCACCTCAATTTAATTATTTAAAATGTGAATGCAAATAACAATTATAGTATAGAGCTGTTGTATAGATTTAATAAAATCACTTGTATAGATCTTACATGGCTAATATTTAGAAATATAACATATAAAATGATCCTTAAAATATTTGATGTTTTGATAAGCACACTGTTAAGTTTATATATCAGTAGCTGAACATGGATGAGTCAATTTAAATCTTAAGCGCTGAAAATTTGAAGGGGCTATATCAGCCCCTTTTATAGTCACACTATAAATCTTTGGAATTCAGGATTTATTGCATCGGCTCAGACAGAACTTAACTACAACCCAGCAATGGTAAGTGCCACTCTAATAGAGATAATTTTTCATTTTGCCAGCTTTCTTCTCCAACGTTATCTCCCTCTCCTTCTCTATTTTTAGATTAAGTGGTACAAATATTAGCTTGAAATATTCAACATATGTTAAATGGAACTACTCTTGTGTAACAGAAATATATTTCCGCATCATATTTATTTAGACTGAGGTGCTAGGTTTAATTTTTCAGTGTTGTGCATCCACAGGCTTTGATTTTTTATGCCACGCGATCCTAACTACTGTGTTTCCTATCTGTTTTTACCCACATGGCTTTTAGGGTACTGGAAGTATTTAGGCATTTGAGTTCCTAGCAACACAGCTTGCAGTACCAACCATATGTCATAAACATTAAGGGGGAGACTTTATGTAACTCATTAAAATACCAATCTACAAATATCAACATAAAGCCCCTAGTAATATGACTGAAGTTGTAAAAATGATCTCTTCTCTCATTTTGCATAATCTTCCATTTTAAAATGGCATATAAACAATTCCAAAACTCCCAGGAGTACTCTAAATATTGTAAAGTGGATGCTTCATGCCAGTTTATCTGATGCCTCACTCAATGAGGCTTTCAGTTTCAACCAGACCAAGCCACACAAATAATTAATCTGTCAAAAATGAAAGAAAACAAAATCCATGACTCCCTTCTTTCAAAATCTGTTTCCTCTTAAATTCTGAATTTGGGAAACATGATTTTGCTCACATAGCTTCTAGTTATGGTTGGCACATGCGTATTATGCTGCAGAGTCTCCATGTACTTCTATATAATCTGTAAGGTGCTGTTATCATTGTCCACCTCAACAGAAGTACCCAGCAAATGCATGGCTTTCCTTTAGGCTCATTTTTACCCAAACTGGAAGGTTTCCAGCAAAGCTTTTAGGTCTCCTCTCTCACCTGGTAGGGTTTCCTGACTCCCTATCATCTCTGACTCTCCAGATTGCTTAGTCTCAGAACTATTTTACAAAATCATAAGCATTATTATTCATCTTTTCAAGGCAAGGAAACTGAGATTCAGAGTGATTCATTCAAGATTAGAAAGCCAATAAAAAGCAAAATTTGGACCAGGACCTAGGTTTTCCAAACCTTGATGGGAACATCCATGCTGTCTGGTTAGCAAAGGACTATTAACTACACTGACATTTAAAGTGGTCCCAAGATTGTGGACTGTCTCTCTCAGCATTTCCTATGATTTGGGTTTTTCTTATTTGCAAATTAAAAATCAAAGTCAGCCAAGTGTGGTCAGCAGAGTAGTATACTGAAGTTAGATTTGGGTTCAAATCCTGTAACGCTGCTTGCTAGTTCTGGGACTATGGAGAGTAATTTAATCACCCTGAGTTTACTCATTTGCCAGTGAAAAGATTAAATGAGATAACTAAAGTACTCAGGCACAAAGACTGACATTTAAATTCCATAAACGATAGCCATTATTTTGTAAAAATTAAAGCTTATGGGAAAATAGGTTTAGATATCAGGCATTGTTTAGGCTTCAACCCTGGTTCTTCATGTCACAAACTGCTGCCTGACCTTGAACAAATCTTATCTTCTGGATATTGTTTTCCTCATCTGTTAAACAGATATATAAAACCATATTACAGAATCCAAATAAAGATAAATGATTCATAGAGAAGTCCTTGAAGCCAGAGAGCCTGGAGGTCATGGAGATAACTTTTGAATCCCTGATCCAAGAAATGAAAAGCATGAGAGTCTAGGACTAGGTGATGAGGGAAAGGATTGTCAGGGTTAACTTGGAGACTGGGCAGAGATAAAGGAAGCCTGGGGCTATTATTTCATTGCTTGATGTAATGAAAAGGACACAGCCCTAGATTGAGAAGTTTGGACTATAATTTCTCCTCTACCGCTAATTTGCTATGTAGCCCAGAAGATGTCATTTAAATTCTCTGATCTTCAAAGCCCCTTATGTTCAGTGAAGATGTGGGACTAGATGACATGAGACTGTGGTCATCTCTAGCACTAAGATTCTATGTATTTATTCATGAGATGAAAGCATCATAAAGTATATTCTACCAAATAGTTAATATTCCACTTGGTGTTTTGGAGTGAGGGAATGAAATGTTCCCATGGGGAATTCTGTATATGCCATCTACCCTCTGAAAATGTACAGTGAAAACCTGCAGGAAATATTAAACCTGTAGGAAGTGCAGTACAAAAGGAAAATTATTAACACCTCAGATTCAAAACTTAACAGCTTCTAAGGACTTTCTAAGATCACTTTTATAAATGCTGCACTAGATGACATAAGGGCTTTGGACAAAGGTTGAGTCAAAAGTAAGAGATTTTTACCGTCATCATCCTCATCCCCATCCTTACTACCACCGCTATCATCATCATCAAAACATTACTATCTTCTTACATTTATGAATACTGCACTTTGAATTGAGACGTGGTATTTTGGGAAAACACAGGCAAAAAAATAGAATTTGGAAACTGTACACTCACATGCCAAAAAGCTAAATGTTGATTTTGGATTTTGATATTAACTTGCTACAAGTGTAGAATTCAAATATTCATAGATGATGGCAATTGAAACAGAAGGCAACTGAACCTTATTCCAGTTAAATTTCATTTTAGTACTGAATGACTTTCACTTACAATATTTTTTCATTTCTTAGAAGAATTAACAAAATGATGTATGTTAAGTGATTTCTAGTCCATACGGGGGGGGGGGGGGGGGGAGTGTAAGCTGGCATTGACAGCCTTACAATTTAATAACACACAATGCTCAAAGCACTTTCACATCCATTATTTCATGTGATATTTGTAAAAGTCACGTGAAAATAGGTTTGGCAGATATTTTGTATGTTTCATGGATAAGCAAACTAAGGATAAAGAGGTTAGGTCACTTCTTTAAGGACACAGATAATTTTGACTTGTTAATGATCATCAATTTTTAAACTTTATATCCTATTTTGTTGTGCCGCCATTCCCTTCAATTATATTACCATCTGTAATAGGCATTTATCAAAAAGCTGGTTCACATGAAAGAATGAAGATTTCAAATGACAGTAAATCAATGTGTCTCAAGTTTTTTATATCATAGCACACAAAGAAAATCACTAGGACAAATGAGCCAGCCTGCTTATGGCTGGTGAGGAATGACCATGAGGGTTGCAGGAGGTCAACATCTAATACACCTGCAACCTCTGCCACACACCAGCTTGGAAGATCTGAAACCCGTACAAAAGATGTGATTGATTCAGCCAAAGATTGGAGGGAAACTCTATTACTTTCATTTCCATAGATTATTTTATTTTATTAGCCATTACAAATGCCCTTTATTTAACATATAATCTTAACACACATTCAAGTCCAACACTCTCTTTCAGGAATTGATTCTAATCTGGCTTCACAGAGAACAAAAAAAAAAAAATCCTACATGCAGGGAATAAATTTATTTCACAAGGAGTGGGTTTTTTTTTCTTTCTCTTTTTTCTGATAATTAAGGTCATGCCATTATTACTTATTTTTTTTTGTGGATTTTTCATCTCTTTTTATAACTGCTGATTTTCTTCTTTTAATTTATTTTTATTTTTAAAATTCATAAATTGTTTGAGCAATGACTATTTACCACTTTTCAGCAATGTTTTTAGGGGGGAGAACAGCAAGCAGTTTCTCTAAATTCTTCTCATGACCCTAATCACTTTCTTCTTAGTATCATACTTATTTGTATGCATTTCACTTATTTTCCTAGAGAAGCCTGCTTAAGCCTCAAGCCCTCAAAGAGCTCACTATACCATCTTACACATAGCATCCTAACTTCATGACCAAAGCCATCCATTTACTTTATTTCTTTTCTTTTCTTTTCTTTTCTTTTCTCTTCTTTTCTTTTCTCTTCTTTTCTTTTTTTTAGAGAGATACAGACAATGGGGGAGAGGGGCAGAGGCGAGGGATGGGGTGTGGGGGGAGATAGAGAATCCCAAGCAGGTTCCACACTCAGCACAGAGCCAGATGCAAAGTTCAATCCCATGACCCTCAGATCATGACCTGAGTCAAAATCAAGAGTCAGATGCTCAACTGACTGAGCCACCTAGGTGCACCAAGCCATCCATTTTGGGAATTGAAAACAAATACATACATACATACATACATACATACATACATACATATTTTAAAGTGTATATGATTTAGTGACAAGAGCTAAGGTTAGACAATAATTTCAATGCATTATAATAAATGGTAAATAAAAGCATCATTTATTCACTCCTGGTGGAGAAGGAGCTAAGTCAGGCAACATTTCATGAAAGAATAAAATTCTGAAGTTATTCCTGAAGGATTCTTAGAAGTCAACAAATACATGGGGGTGGGATGGGTAGTAGAACGAAGGATGTTTCTAGCATTTGCTGCCTATGTGGTCGAAAAGAAAAGAAAAGAAATCTGAACATTTGAAAGGATCTGGGAAGAAGTTTTATACGTGTGGAGTGCAAGTAAGGTACTGGGGCTTCAGTTCCATACTAAAAGCAACAGTATGGGCTTTCTCACTCACACCCTAGGCTTGCATAAGGTACATAGTTGCATGTGAGCAATGCCTGATGTTTTCCAGAGTCTATAGTAAATAACCCTATGTATTCCCAATATTCTTCTCTATAATCTTTTAAAAGGCATTAATAATTGATATTCCATCTGTAGACAAAGGAAAAGAAAATCACCAGAATATGGTTTTTTTCCTCATGCTTAGAATATGTATAATTCAATTAAAATAAAATTGTTACAAAATTAATGCATGCCAGCTATCGAAATCTCAAATAATACTAAGGTTATTAGAGTAAAACTGAATGTCTTCCTTCACCCACAACCCCTCACCCCAGAGTTCATCTTTTCAGCAGACACCATTCAGTGTTTTGTATGCATATTTCCAGACCTATTTCTATGTATTTCTAAATGTACATGTTTCTTAACATTATAAACATAATCATTATAGAATGTGCTTTCTTCAATTTGTTTCTTTCTCACTTAATAATATGCCATAGACAATTTCCCCTGAAGTACACCTAGGTCTACCTCACTGTATTTAACCACTTCATAGTACTACATAGACTGGATTTACCATAATTTTTTTTAAGTCCTCCTTGTGTTATAATTTTGTGCAATCCCATTAGATTGGACAATGTTCTAATTTCACATGGATCTATGAAAGCTTTTTTCAGGTACCAAATTATTCTGTGGACTTGCAGTAAGGTCCTCTGTTCTATAGGACAGCCCCTCTGGCTGGGGACTCGAAAACTGCTTCAGAACAAGCATTTCTTCTTAGAATGACTACAAGATTGCTGTATGACTTACTTAGAAGCCAAACCCTCAGGTGGTAGCAAGCTCTTTTTGACTTGGGAAGTGCTCTGGGTATATTTGCCAAGGACTCATAATTCTAGGATTGATTTATCTAGATTAGAATTTCTCCAACTGTGTTCTGTGGAGCACTAATAGAGTTCAATACGTGTTCAACCAAGAAGAATCCTTCGACATATAATACAATAGTATCCCAGTGCCCCTGGGACATTCATGGGGCACCAACTTTTATTAAAAGTCAGGAAATTCCTATAGTAAAGAAACTTATTTATCTTTGCTTCATCTAGCTTTTCTTAATATGGACACTAAACCTTTTTTAAAAAATATTTTTTGGAATGTTTATTTTTGAGAGAAAGAGAGAGAGAGAGAGAGAGAGAGAGAGAGAGAGACAGAGCATGAGTGGGGGAGGGGCAGAGAGAGAGAGGGAGACACAGAATACGAAGCAGGCTCCAGGCTCTGAGCTGTCAGCACAGAGCCCGATGCGGGGCTCGAACTCAGGAGCTGTGAGATCACGACCTGAGCCGAAGTTGGACGCTCAACCAACTGAGCCACCCAGGTACCCCTAAACCTTTTTTAATAATTATGATATCTCATGAAATACTGTAGTCACAGTTTGAGAACCATTGGTGTAGATGCCTAGGTATTTCACAAAATGTCCATTAACATTAAAAATAACAAACGTTAAGAAACTAGATTCCAAATATCACAAAATAATAGAGCTAGGGATATCATTAGAAGTTTGTGATTGTAAGGATCAAATAAATTGATTATATGATGCAACAGGACATCAGCACATAGCAGGTGTTCAAAAAAATGTTTTCATCATCCGTTCTACCTATCTGATCATCTCATTGGATCACTTATTAATTTGACTCTCTAGAAAATATTTACCAGTAACACACTTTCCTTCTTTAGGAACTTAACTTTGATCCCATGGCATTTAATAATTGGAGACTTTAAAGCAGGATATAACATGGTCATGTTCGAGTTTTAGAAAAATCTCTTCCTCCCTGTCTCTCTCTCTCTCCTTCTCTCTCTTCCTCCCTCCCTCCCTCTAGAGTGGAGTTTGAATTGATAGAGGAAAGTTAAACCCCCAAAAGGTAGAGTTTTAAGCCTCAAAATATAAAGCTTCTTGGCCAAGGTATCATAATTTAAAAGTGCTAGAACCAAGACTAGAACTCTGATCTACTTAACTCTGAATCTAGGCTTCACTTAATACCACTATGCTGCCTATGTTCCTGGCTTTTGCTAAAATAGGGCCCGACAGTCATTATCTGGCCTGAGATATATCTGAATCTGCACAGCAATAAGCCTTGTTATGTTAGCTCTTCACTTTGGTAATCTAAATTGTCTGAAGCTTTCAAATTCCTGTAACTTATGCACTAGGAAGTACCTCAGAGCCACAGATATTCAAGTTCAATTTGAATGATACCTTTAGAGTCAACTGGCTAGCCCTGTATGTGCCCTACAGTTGGTAAAACATCGAGGGTTCAGACCAAGCACATATACTCATTATTTTTGCTGTTTTGGAGCAGAGACTAGTGACAGCATTTGAAAGAACAAAAGCAGTGAGTTCTGTCTGAGAGCCACTTGACCTTTTCAACTCTACTTGGCCTCCATTCTGTCCATAGGTCCTAAGTGGAATGAGTGTGCCTGAGAGTGCTATTGTCTACAGCAGCATTTTATTTTGAGATCACTGACCAAACACATTTCCACCCAATAGGGTGACCTGTGCTTTGTGTGAAAATGCTGTGTGTAGAGCACAGGGCAACACTGCCACATTGATCCACATTTGTATTCCAGACAAGTTGGCAAGTGTATGAAATGAATGCAATCAGTGATTACGGCTTGAGCTTCCAGCAGCCCTAGAAATTAGTTCTAAGGTAGACCTTCAGCACAGTGAAGGAAGAAGAAGAAGAAAATAAAACTTTGCTCCTTAGCTGGGGGAATGAGATTTAGTTCTGAATAGATGCATTTCTGGATGCTCAATCTCCAATTCTCATCACTGAATTTTTCATCAAATATAAACAACTCCTACACCTCCAGGATTTTACACAATGAGAACTATACACTCATATATTAAAGCACCCAACATTTAAGGTACATAGGATTTTACAGGAACAAAAACTGGAATATACTACCCGAACATATGTTTCTAATTTCTTTACTTCATAGAGCTGAACTTATACGTGCATGTAAATATGAGAAACCAAACTCACTATTCTTACACTTGTCATTTTTTTCTCTACATCAAACAGACTTTCCTGCTTTTAAATGACACTCACACCCTCCTGCATCTATTCTTTTACCATATTTTATATCTAAATTTCCCATCTTTTATAAGCAAAGACTTCTCTTTCCCTTCTTTGGAATCACTTCACCTCTGGACTGGCTGTTGATCATGCTGCCTTGAAATGTCCTATGGAATTAAGAAACTAGGTGAAAGGAGAAGTGAGTAAACATATTTCCCAAGCCCAGTGAGTGATATTGCCCATTTTGAGTCTCCATGAAAACATTGTATGTTATTTAAAGCCACCTGCAACTGATTATTTTTCCTTTTTTAGGAGGTAACCTCCTTGAGAGCAAAATTTTTTCACTTAAAGTTTTAACCCATTTTTAAAACTGGCTTTCTGCATGTTCTATAAGAGTTTGAGCATGAAGGCTTAATAACCATAACATAAAAATAGCAGGGTCATACAATGGAAATGTAACCTTGCTGCGTTCTTTCTTGCTTTAACTGAAAGAAGGTTTGTGCCCTGTGTTAGCTGAAAATCCACCAGGATCCCTTAGTCTTTTATTATCTTCTACCTAGAGGCGAAGATTATTTTTTTCCACCTCTCTGATGACATTTTCAAAATAATTCTTGCTCTATAATAACCTCTTCAGGGAGAAGGAAAGAATGCAATTTACGACATCCCTGTGATTATCATGTGGTAAATTTGCCCTTCAGATTTAACAGTGACATTGTTTTTAAGCCAAAACCTAGAACTAGATCTCAGAAAGCAAAGATCACTTGCCCTGGCTTCTCCCTCACCTGGAAAATCATTCCTAGCCTTGCTTCTTTTGTGGCTTTTAAATAACAGAAGAGAGAAATTTCTTTCTTTTCTTTTTTTTTTAATAGCTGAATCTGTCATGCCTGTATACACTTGTAGCTTTCATAGTCAGAGATATACAAAGAAGATTGGTTTCAGCACCATGTTATTTTAAAACAAATAAATAAATAGATAAATAAACAAACAAATGCATGTCTCTTCCTTCAAAGGAGATAAGGAGAAAACTTTTTATGATAGTAAGCATATACAGTTGACTCTTAAACAACAGGGTTTGAACTGCACAGGTTAAATTATATATGAATTTTTTTTTAGAAATTCAGTATAATACTATAAATATATTTTCTCTTTTTTATGATTTTCTTAATAACATCTTCTTTTCTCTAGCTTATCTTTTGTATGAATATAGTATATAATACATAAACATGCAAAATATGGTAACCAACTGTTTATGTGATCAGTAAGGCTTCCCGTCAACAGTAGGCTATTAGAAATTAAATTTTAGGGGAGTGAAAAGTTATATGTGGATTTTTGGCACCCCTAACCCCCATGTTGTTTAAGGGTCAACTGTATTCAAATAACCACTAATATTTGAGCACAATTTAGAAACACCAAGAATGAGAATACCAAACACTACCAGTTACGCATTTAGGTAGTAGGCAAATGGCACTACAGATACCTAATCTAAGGTAAATTCACCTGACATGAGGCTCTTTAGTGTAGTCTCCAACTGGAAGGTAAAACTACTTTTCTCCTCTCTTCTTGATAATTCTGGTATTGGATATGTGGGGGTTTTCCTACACCAACCAGTTCTCCAATTTCTCAGCTGACAATGACCGGATGTCCTACTAATTGAACTTAATTCTGATACTATCTACCTGGAGATAGCTTCAGATCCCACTGGTTAGAGGCTCAGTCCCACAAGACTGTTCCCATTGCAGATGCCAATCACAAGTTTAGGTCCTCACCAATACTTCTGACCAACCAGCAACAAATTGGGATTCCCACAATCCCCTCCTCAGGTTTGATAATTTGCTAGAATGGCTCACAGAAGTCACAGAAACATTTAGTGATTTATTATAAAAGGATACAACTCAGAAACAGCTAGAGGGAAGAGATGCATAGGGCAAGGCTTAAGGAGAGAGGTATGGAGATTCCCTGCCCTCTCTGCATGCACCACATTCTCCCATTTCCATGACCTAGAAGCTCATCAAATCCCATGGTTCAATACTTTTTATAGAGCTTAATCTCCAGTTTTCTCTGCCTGCACCTCCTTCCCAAGGGTTGGTGGGTGGGGCTGAGAACTCTACCTTCTAAACACTGGGTCTTTCTGGTGACCAACCCCATCCCAAGTCACCTCATTAGCATAAACTCAGATGTGCTCAAAAGGAGTTCCTTACAAATAACAAAAGACACTGCTGTCATTCAGAAAATCCCAAAGGTTTTAAGAGTTCTGTCCCGTGAACCAGGGACAAAGACCAAATATATTTCTATACCATACCAACTCATCAGGATTCACAACTGGGAATCCCAAAGTAAAGATAGAGAACCATTTGTAAGTATGTTTTGGAAATGGAAACCAATAATAAAAGACAGAAAAAGTAATGGTCACCTGAGTAGGCAGAACAGTGGTATTTGTTGCTGGTGAATTAATAGGAGATAGATACCTAAGAGCCTATGTAGCCACTGTGGTGGTCAAAGATTTCTGCTGATGAGTAGTCAATGCTGAGTTTGCAGTCAAGTGGCTGTTTTCTTTTGTTTGCTACCATTTGTTGAACATAAAAAAATCTATCAACAAATATTTATTGACCACCTATTTTATACAAGGCACTCTACTAAGTAGTGGGGATATACTGGCACTGGTGAATAAAACTAACATAATTTTTGTTCTTTGGATCAATCTTCAGCAGAAAAAATGGAAAAGAAACAAATATATTATGAATATGCTGAGTTATAGGAAGTAGAAACACAGAGTTCTGTCAAAGCATCACACATACACACACACACACACACACACACACACACACACACGCACCAAGCTTAGTCTGGAGGTTCCTGGAGGTTTCTCTGAGAAAATTTAAACTAAAACTTGTAATTTTAATGAGGAATTTACCAGGCAAAGATGTAGAAGGGAGAGGAGGTACAAAAAACCTGACCCAGGAAAAGACTTAGAGCATTTGAAAAACTTGACAAAGGATAATCTAGCTGAAGATCATTGAACATGATGTGGAATAAATGATAGGAGGTGAAGCTGAAGAAATACTTAATTGGCAGATTACAATGTAGGCAAAGGTTAAGATTTTTTCTTTATTTCAAAAACAATGGAAAGCCATTAAAGTGTTTAAAGTAGAGGTACCGTATAAGTAGGTTTTCAGTTTTAAAAGAACTTTTTGATGACCGTGTGTAGGATGACGTGGATCAAAAAAAGAAAAAGTATATAAAATTCTATAGTTCAGTCTGGAGGTAAAGTTGGCTTGCACAAGGGTGCAATGAGGGCAGATAAAAAGTTGAAGTTTTGATTTAGAGTATATTTAAAATATATTGTGAAACACTTGACAATCAATTTGATATGGGGACAAGGAAATGAGGATTATCAAAGATGACACCTGACTGTCTGGTTTGAGCAACTAGGAGGTTAGTGGTGTCATTCTCTAAAACAGGAGTAGAGGAAGAGGTGGTTGAGTGTGGGAGTCAGTGTGATATAAGGAGCTCAAGGAATATGGACATATTCCTATTGGGATACTGGTCACATGGATAGTCAAGTGGAGGGTTTGGGGGGTATTTTTTTAGTTTTTATTTAAATTCTAGTTAGTTAACATATAGTGTAATACTCGTTTCAGGAATAGAATGTAGTGATTCATCATTGAGTGGAGGCATTCAATACACAGTGGCATAATCCAGTTTAAGACTCAAAAGAGAAGTCAAAGTCTGAAATGTCCTGTATGGATTTGTTGGAATGCATGTGTCTATGTATCTGTTGGTTGTACATGAGATTGTATAGAAAGAGAGTGTACAATGATAAAAGAAATAAGCAAAGGCCTAGCACTGAGCCCTAAATAAATAAATAAATAAATAAATAAATAAATAAATAAAAGCGTATCCAAAGAGATAGAAGAAAACCTTTAAGACTGGAATCTTAGGCCCTGAGGAATGAGGTTGTTTCAAGAGAATTAGCACCACTTACCTTGTCAAAAATTACTGTGGTCAAATAATATGAGGCAGCAAAGAAATGCCCATTGAATTGAGTAACACAGAGGTTCTTCTTTGTGGCATACACCATGCAGGGTGCCTCACATCTAACTGTAATTCTCATAGTGCAGTAGGTTTTATTGCCATGGGGCTGATGAGGAAATAACATCAGTGTTCAAGGTCACACATTAAGAAGTGGTGGGGGAAAACCTGAGGTTCAAACCTAAGTCTATAACACAGGAGAGATGGAGTCCTATGGTCATGCTCTGCACGACTTAGCCCTTTCCTGAATTAATTTTGCTGTTTCTCTTGTTGCTATTTGTTTGTTTGTTTGTTTGCTTGCTTTAGCATTAAAATCAAGGGCACAGAACTAGATTCTGTTTATTCTGTTATTGCTCTAGGTGGATGTAGTAGCCTTGCCTTTCCCACTAGATTTATGAGTTCGCTAAGGGCAAGCACCAGAGCATAGTGTAGGGGGGAAAGAAAATAGATTTTGCAACCTGACAGACCTGGGTCATAGTTTAAAAATTATAATGTCCATGAAGTGTCTAGTGGAGTGACAGGTACAGATGAGCCAAGTGTTGAATGGATGTGATTTTTATTATTTCTTTGTATCCCTCTTTGCCCGGTGTGCTTTACAGAACAAGATAAAATATATATCAGATTTAATTCTTAGGATACTGTTAAGTGATAATAAATTCTTCATCTGTTAATTGTACCCATCATAATTGCTAATATAGTTTAGGAGTCAATCAACTCCTAACAAAAACTTGCTTACCCTGGGACTGAGAAGAGAATAGAAAATGAGATACTCTGCTTTCCCTTAACCCTGTGCAAATGCCACATTGGAAAACTAGACCCCTGAAAATCATGAGCTCCTCAAGGACAAGTTCTGTGATGTCTCTAAGCTGCCATTTCCATTGTACTTAATCTAGCACCAGGCACATGGTATTTACACAGTACTTACGAAAATAAGGTAAATAAATTGGATGTTGATGAGGAAGAGATTTCTTGCCCTCTAAAGACATTAGAAGTTTTCTTTCCTGAACTACAAAATGTCATGTGCTAACATGGCATTCTAACTCCTTAACTACTGCTCTAAACTCTATTTGTAATATAGTTATATATCATTTATGTGCACATAAAATACACTACATCTTACCACCCTTTAATGTCATGGGACTTATATGATTTCAGAGGTTATGTTTGACCCATGAACAAGCTAAAACTATTTCCTAGACTGAAGCCGGGCTTAATCCATATTTTCATCCCGATGACTCATCAAGCTTAATATGTTGGAGTACTGTGTGAGAAAAGTTATTTAAATGGTTCAATCACGCCGAAGTATGTGGGATTTATGTGGGACCAAAGGTAGACATTTAAAAACTCAATTATCAGTTTTCCCCTTTTCAAAGCTTTACAAGTAGAGTAGCAACTGCATAATCCAAGTGTGTGCTCATGTTCCGTTATGCAGGCATTATAAGAATATAGTATTTTAAAGCTACTTGATTCTGTGTTATCCTTCTGTTCTTTTCTGGAGGATTTGTTTACCTGTAATAGCTAGTTCTTTGAACAGAGTGACGGTAGCACCGGCCCCTTCTGACTGTGCGGAGTGTTATGAAATATTGCTCCGCCTCTCCTTGTCCCATTCTCCTGCCACGCTGGTCTCTTCAGCACTTTTGAATAGTCCAGTTCTACCCCCTTCTCCAGACATATCACTTACCTCCTCACACACATTCTGCTGTGGAAATTCCACTCCTTTCAAGGCTCAACCTCCAGACCACCCTCTCAAAGAATATACATGTAGCAGGTACTCAATAGAGGCTTGAGTTGAGTTTAATAACAGCAATTTTCCTCCTAAACTAACCTCTCAGGTACTACTATTTGGAATGAATAAATTTTGTCCATTAAATAGCTTTTTCTAGAACATAGATATACGTATATGTGTAAAGTGCAAGTGCATTGCAGGCATCACAGACAGCAATGTTTACAGGAATCAAGTAGTTAAATGAATACAGTAGGCTTGGTACTCAGAATATGGATGGGGGTGTGCTGTGATAAAACTAGACAGCATGTGCTTATACATAGAAGCAGCCCCTGATATTTTTAGCTGCTTTTTGCAAGATTTTGTTCTGTCATTTTCTTAATGCTTAGAAATGTGCCTGGCACATAGTAGAACCTCAATAAATATTGTTGGATGAGTGACTGAATTAATGCTAAATGAGAACCCATTGCTTCCAGATATCCCAATTTCTCAATAAAGAAGAGAAAGCCAACATTTCTGTTGGAAGCATTCTGAATTTTTAATTCTACTGACAAAGTCCATTATGATGAAAAGCCTGTTCTGACCAAATACAACTACAAGCTTAATCTGAGAGCCAGTAATTTACTACCCATCCTATATTTGTTTTTTTTTTTAACAGGGCATTCATTTCTAATAAGTTTGTAAAGGGTAATAATTCAGATATTACTTCTAGCTTCTCTCCAGCTGGAGTCATGAAAAAAATACTAAAATAATAGAAAAGATAATGTGTAGGATAGATAGGAATTACGTTTAACATTTTCTGAAACATTTTTATTTGGATTCTCACTTGATCCTTACAACAGCTCAGTTAAATGGAAAGAAAGTAGCTTTCAACTCCATTTTACTGCTGTTGAATACATCCAGTCTTTCCACTGTTGCTCTGATTGAATGGTGATTATTTATTGACCCATTTTAAAAGCAGCCCCAAAGTTCGTGTAGTTCTCGTCTTTGTACATTTAGTCAAACTGACTGACCTCAGAGAACTCAGAGTGCAGTGCTTTTACCTGCTCAGTTGGTAGCTTGTAACTTGTCCATTTTGGGACGAGCTATTTCAGTGGGCTTCATAAAGGAGCCACCTGCCTGGACATTCAGGAAGGCTGGTTTCTTTAGATACGGTGCTGCATAAAGCAACCTGAAAAGAACATCATAAAGCATGTCCTGATTGTTGCTTTTCTCACGGCCTCATCTGGAAAACGTGTCTGCCTGCCAAATACAGCAGTCTCAGGAAATCAAAATAGAAACGGGAAACAAAGGAAATTAGAGACAAATTTATTTTCAGAGTGCGTCCTTGTCCTGTGAAGAGCAAAAGAATGCTGCATCTGTTTGAGGTCATTACCTAGACATTATAGGTAACAATCCTCAATTCAAACATGTCCAAGCATGTGTGGTTAGTCTGCTGTCAAATCTGGAATGAGAGACCTAATATCAGCAGATAGGCATCATATAAAAGTGGGTGACTTTTCGCTCCTTATTAAACCTTCATTTGGGCTGCCAGGGAAATCTTCTGTACCTTCAAGACTTAGAAGTACTAGGGCCCAAACAATCCATTTTTTGGTTTATAATATAAAGAGATAAGAATCCCAGACAGTTGGTATGGAATGGATGAATAAATGTGTTTCAATACACCACCTATTCCTCCTGTTCCCCCACCAGGTATACCACACACGCACGCGCACACACACACACACACACACACACAGAGACATTCATTAATTCCACTGTATCTAATAAAAAGTGTTCATTGGAGCTGAAAATGCATATAATCTTATGAAATAAGAATTTTCCTAAATTCACAAAGTTAAATTTAGCAATCAAGGTGCATATGACACTTGGATTAAGATGGGTTTATTAGGTTCTTTGACATTTTTAAAACTTGTGCGGGCTAGACATCATCTGTGCTGCTGGCTAGTTGGGGTATCCCAGCCAATGAAATAGTGTAACTTTATCTTTAAGCCTAGGACTGGGAACTATATCAGTCCATACCACTATATAGGTAAAGAAATATTTGTATTTAATAATAATTGCTTAAAATCATGCAAAAATAAAGTAGCTAATGTGCCTCATAAAATAAGACACCTAAATTTAAGTTAAATGGGTCATACATATAATTTTTCAGTGTCTGCTCCAATACATTTGCCACTGAAAACTCATGTGTAATTTTCAAATAAATAATGCCTTTACATTTATTACTGATCTTACTATGTTGGTCACTAAATCCACACTTCTCATGTAATCAGCCTCTGTTCAGGCCTGTCTATTGCTAAAATACAGAATTCAGCCACAGTGCACACAAGGAAAGAAATAGAACATCAGGATAAAGTGCAGATGATACTTCTCTGAGGTGTTGCAGACCCACCACATGCCTCTAAATCTTTTTCCAGTGTCCAAACCAAAATCTTTTCCTTTCCTGGCATCTGTAAGGCCTGGGAAATCCAAATCGATCAAGCAAAATGTAATAAATAAAAATGAATATACATTCATGCCTTTATTCATTCCACACCATCTTGAGGACCTGTGATATGTCTGATAATGTGGTATATGACAGACACAAGATAAAAAAAAAAAAAAGCTGGGAGATGGTGGCTAGGACACAGTATGGCGAAGGTGTGCCAGATGGAGCAGACAATAAGAATAAAGGCAAAGGGGCACGACAGAATGTTAACAGAGTTGTGGTCATTCATGAAGACAGAAAAAATGGGGTATAAAAAGAAGAGAAATGAGAAAAGACAATAAAAACTCAATTTAGGAATTTGATTTTTACACTGAAAGTTTAGAGCATGCAGAACATCCCTCGGTCAACAGCAGAGAATACTTATTCTGAAACTACTTGCTAGAAATTGTGTTTTGTAATGTCTGGCATTCAGTTCCTGCCAAATGCTTACTGGGACAATATTTTAAAAATTGTCATAGGGATGTAGGCATATATTGTGAAAGATCTTCATGAGATTCTTATTCACCATACCCTCTTCCCAAGAAGAGAAAAAAATAGTGAAATAGTATAATGGATATATTAATCATTCATTTGTTAAGCTTCATCTCTATATTAAGCCAGGTTACCAAGAAGCTTTTAAGCATCATCATGCATTTTAACTCCTCCTGTAGGTAGCATGATACCCTGGCCTTTCTCCAAGGCTAATATGGGAAATAATCATATATGGGAACATCTCTGCATTGTTCAAACTATTAACAACAGGTGTATTCTCTATTATATTGTCCAAAATGATTAATATCTATGTTTTCACACATATATGTGTTTTTTCTCCAAGTTCTTTGATTACCTGTGAAAATTACATAACTGCAGTGTTTACCTCTTTATTGTGGAAGATGAAAGCCCAGAGCTAAGTTTTGATTTACATGGACATAGAGTTGTTTCCATATTATTTGTATGATTTAGAGCAAACTCTGAGCATCAATTCTCTCATCTATAAAATGGGAATAATAATGATAATATTAATGACAAAAACAAGAAATAATAGCACCTGTTTTACTGCCTGAGATAACTTACTTTTTTTAAAATTCTGGTAAAACAGTGTAATATGTATCTATATGTGACTATTTAAATTAAATGTAAATTATTCCCTAGTATTTGAAAAGCTCTGATCAAGAATCCGTATTCCAAGGTAAACACTTCAAATATTATTAATGAAACTACACCAGAAAGTTTGCCAATAAGTATGAAGGATGTTAGAAATCTATGTAGTGAAATGACAGATGTTTAAAGTTCGCTGTTGCCTGGAAAGACGATAAGGACATCACTGCCCTTTCCTAAACAAGTATTAGAATACAAAAAGCCCAACAGCTCAATACTTTCAAAAATGTGTTTCAGGTCTGAACAACCATGTAATACTATGTCATTCCCATTTCATGGAATATTTTGTTGCCTGACCCAGCTCAAAAATTGGCTGGTCCTTCCATTGCAGCAAATGCCTAGAATGTAAAAGAAAAGGAAAATTCATTCACAGTTTTTCCCTAAAGATTCTCAGGACAGAGAGAAGCCTCCCTTGAACTTACAAGAAAAGGATGTATGATGTTTGTATCGCTTGCCAATCAATCCTTGTAAAAGAATTTGGTGTAAGATTTGCTGTTATTGTAATAAACACCTGGTAGCCTGGAGATCTATAGAACTCGACTTGCCTTAGATTACTAGGCTAAAGATATTTACGAAACAAGGACACAATTGAAGGTGATGTCATATCTAGCCTTATGGTAGACTTATAGAGCAATAGGTAGACTTTTTATTTTTATTTGTTTTTAATTTTTTTTTAATTTTTTTAAACATTTATTTATTTTTGAGACAGAGAGAGACAGAGCATGAACGGGGGGAGGGCCAGAGAGAGAGGGAGACACAGAATCTGAAGCAGGCTCCAGGCTCTGAGCTGTCAGCACAGAGCCTGATGTGGGGCTCGAACTCACAGAGCGCGAGATCATGACCCGAGCCGAAGTCGGACGCTCAACCAACTCAACCACCCAGGCGCCCCTAGATAGACTTTTTAAAGTAATATGTGATAAGAAAATGTTCTAAAACTAAATTTAGGCAAAATAAAATTAGTCAGATTTAAACAAAAAAAAAAATTAAGCAGGAAGCTAAATATGTAGCAACAAATAGATTTAAATGTATCACAAGTAGTTGTTTTTAAGTGTGTATCTTTTGATTTAGCAATTCTACTTCTAGAACTTTTATATGAGAAAATATTATGATAATATAAAAAAATGAAATACAGGAAAGATCACTGTTATAGTTTTCACAACAGGGAAATCTAGTAATGTCCTGTTACTTTCAACAGGTTATTATTTAGTAAACTATAGTACATCTATACAATGTAATAATTTCCACCATTACAATGATAATATAAAATTATATTATTGACACATAAAGATGTCTATAATATACATTAGATAAAAAAATATAAAAAACAGTGAAATAGCATCACTGTATTTTTTTAAAATATATATGTATAGAAAAAATCTTGAATGATGTACACTAAAATATTTGAAAAGGATATATCTAGAAAATGTAATTAGGGGATAACTTTATTATTCTTCTTATAATTTTGCATGTTTTACTAATGAGATGCCTAGAAATATATGTATATATATATATATATATATATATATATATATAAGCAGAAAAAAATAAAGGCAAACTTCTTATTTCTATCTCAGATCATAGTACTAGAAAACCACCTTGTGCAGTCAGGCTAACAAAACCACTTGGGTCACTTGGGTCACTCTCACTCACAAACTCAGGTTTGCTGATGAGCTGTGCTTCTTAATGACTCAAGGAACTTCCAGCCCTTTGTACTTATTCAATTTCTGATTTTGATAGTGCTGAAATGATCTGCACTAGAGAATTTAGAAATTCTTTCCATTCTTGAAGGTATCAGTTGGTCTTTCTAAGTTACTTTTACTGTCTTACTATTCAGGCTTCAAAAGTATTTACTGTTTATCCCCCACCTTTGTTTCTTGTTTCTTGTTAAGTTATTCTAACATGCTTATTATCAAACTGTTCCAGATTCTCTTAAAATAACCAACAACGGACGAAGACCTCCATAGTGTATATGACAAACGATAAAGGATATCTTCTTCAAACTTCCTTAAATCTTTGAACTAATTTTGAAGTATCTTTTGCACAGAAACAAACATGTTCTGCCATATATTCAACATATCCCAACTGCTATCTATTTATATGCTAATCTGGAGGCTCCCAGATGAGTTGAAGACAAAACATTTCTATTAATGGTTTGGCTTCCTCTTTGTATTTCCTCTAAGATATCACTTAACTTGTGTTTATGGTAATAATAAAAAGTGCTGAGAAATCCCCAGTAAAATGATTGATTCAGAAATGGATTACCAATGGATGCTGAAACCATTATATGAAAGTTTAGGTGGTTAACAGAGTAATAGTAAAGTTTCAAAATATTACCTTATAGATTACTTGTTAATTACAACTGGGAAAACTTACCTTTACTATAGAAAAATCTGGTGGAAACCACTAACCAAGACATCAAATTTAACTTCATTAGTAGTGGGAGAAGCTGATATTATGTGGATTCTGAAGTAATATGAAGTGCAAATTATTGCCTAGAGAGTATATTTGTCAACACTGTTTAATTTAAGGGGTGCCTGTGTGGCTCAGTTGGTTGGTTAAGCATCTGACTCTTGATTTTGGCTCAGGTCATAATCTTATGAGATCAAGCCCTGCATTGGGCTCAGGGCTGACAGCATGGAACCTGCTTGGGATTCTCTCTCTCTCTGTCTCTCTCTCTCTCTCTCTCTCTCTGCCCCTCCCCCACTCAAAATGAATAAATAAACTTAAAAAATATATATTGTTTAACATATCTAACCAAGCCTTTAGATCTAACTTTTCAATTCACAGGAAATGCAGAGGACGGAGAAACAGGTTACTTAACATCAGGAAGAAACAATATGAGAAATCCAGATTGTAGGCCATTCTACAAAACAACTACCCTGATGTTTTCAAAAAGTCAATGTAATGAGGGGAAAAAAAGTGGTGGGGAGAATGCTTTAGACATAACAAAACAAACAAAAGCAATATGGGAAGATTTATTGGATCTTGGTCTGAAAAAAAAATAGCTATAGTAGATATTTTAGGGACAATTGACAGTATTTGAATGTGAATCAGATATTGAATAATATTTCAGAATTGCTAAATTTTTAAATGTGATAATGATGTATTATGGCTACAAAGGAAAATATGCTTATATTTAGGAGACAAATACTGAATTACTCATGGGAAAGACATGTTCCTCCCAGAATGAGAAGAGAGCAAGAGAGAGCACGTAAATGTGGCAAAATATTAATACTTGTTGAATTTAGATGATAAACATATGAGTATTCTGTTTGACATTCTTCATAATCAAATGGGGGATAAGGGAAGGTTAAAACAACAAAAAAGGAGATAAGCCCTTTATATGAATATTTGGCATTCTGCTTGCACTTGCAAACACATGTCGTAAAGATAGGATATTTAGAATTGTCCTTGCATGGTTCTTTTCTTCTAAAACTGCTTCAGAGAAAATAGTTTGAATACTCTTGTAAGACTGGCCCTGGCTCGAGGGATTTATGGATTTTTTTCAGTCTGTTTATAACCTCCTGGAAAGCTTCTGGAACCTTTTGGATTAATCATCAATAAACATTTACTAAGCACTTCCCAGAGATCAAGGCACTCTACTAGTCACAGTGGGCTTAATAGTGTTCAGAGTGGACTCAGTCACTGTGCCGCAGGTGTCAGCAAAATGATTCTGTTCTTTATCTAGTAATGAGATTATTTTAAGTGATCTCAACTGGGAAATTCAATCTAACAAATGACTGAATATGTCCCAGGTATAAGACTCAGTGCCGTCTGCCAAGGGAATGGATGAGCTTGCTTAAATTTAGGACACGGAGGTTGAGAGAACTATAGGGAATGTTAACTAAGTGTGGGATTCAAAAATCTACTAGGAGCACTCTATCCTTTGGCAGATAAATTAGACTTAACCTTTACTCCATGATTTTTGGAAAGTCCAGGGCCCTCCCCAAGGTTGTTGTGAATTCCTGGGTACTGTAGATTCTCATGGTCATCTCAGACTCCGCTCATCTGATGGTGAATTATTTCGGTTCTTATTCTATCCATGGCAGCTCAGTCCCCACTCCTTGATTCCTTGATTCTCATATGAAAACAAGGATTTTATATACTTATTAGAATTTTCTCAGAGATCATGTGGTCAGATATGTTGCCAGGTAGATTGGGGAGACCCTTAGGCCCTGAGGCTTCCATCCAGCCCATCCCCAGGATGCAACCAAAGGCTCTTGGTCTCCTCTCAAGAAAGAATTCAAGGATAGACCAGACACAATGGTTGAGTGGTACAAATAGGAAAGTTTATTAAAATGAGATGTAAGAGTGAGTGAGCCCAAGGGAGACCTCAAACCCAAATCCAAGGGTTTGGGTCTCTCTCTTTTATTGACAATTGTTAACTAGGGGGTAGAGTATTTATTACTTGGGGGAGGGGATTTCTTTGAGACCAGGGTTTCATCCTTTTTCTTCCTTACTTGATCAGGGTCTCTGATCTTCTTTGTCTTGGGCCTGTCTAGTTTGATCTGGCTTCTAGTGGCTTTGCTTTTGGAGTGCTGCCAGGACAGGTCTCTAACTTCTCCCAATAGCTAGCCATGACCCTTTGCTGGCCTCCAGGAATCCTGTTAAAGTCAAGAAACTGCCTACTCTAACATTAATTTATGCAGGAAAGGGTCATATGTAAAACAAAGAAAAAGCAGCCAAGAAGTTAAAACCTGCACAGGTCATAAAAAATTGTAGATTCTATCCTGTTTCCTTACCTTCAAGTTGAGCCTCTCTGGGAAAATGTCTTTCTAACCTTTAACATCTAAATTTACAATGACCTTCTAGGAAAATCCATCCATTTAATCTCTCCTTCAGGACCCATCCCCCTTTCCCCAACAGTGAAAGTTCCAAGTCTAGGAAATTCAGTGTAAATCCATGCTATAGGTCACCTGGCAATCACTTTTTAGAGGGTTTTGTCCTTTGAATTAAAAACAATGTTTACTTTTTGGGGGAGACATGTGGAGAAGTGTTTTTCTAGGGTTCCTAGACCCAATTCCAAACTGGGAAACAGAGATTCCCCCACCCCACCAGACACACACCAGCAGGCATCAGATTCCACAGGTTAAGGGTTCAGTACTATGAGACTGCCTTCCCCACTCTCCATTTCAGATACCAATGAGGCAAGCTTCAGGCTGTTTCCTGTGCTTCTAACAGACCGGCTGTAGAACAGAGGTTCCCAGGACCTTCTCCTAAGGTTTGATCAATTTTCTAGAGCAGCTCACAGAACTTAGAGAAGCATTTACTTACTAGATCACCAGTTTATTGTGGAAGGATATAACTCAGGAACAGCCAGATGGAAAAAATGCATAGGGCAAGGTATGTAGTAAGGGCATTGGAGCTTCCATGTCCCCTTCAGGTACTCCAGTCTCCCTGTATCTCCACATGCTCATCAACCCCCAAGATTTCCAAATCCTGTCCTTTCAGGTTTTTATGGAAGCTTCATTATATGGGCGTGCTTGATTAAATCATTGGCCACTGGGGATAGATTCAACCTCCAGCCCTTCTCCCCCTCCTCAAAGGTAAGGACGGGTGTGGGACTGAAAGCTCCAACCCTCTAATCAAAAGTTTGGTTTTCCTGACAACCAGCCCCCCACACTTAGGTTACCCAAGAGCTAATTTATAAAAGCCACATCATTAACATAATAGAAGACACCTTTATTGCTCTTATGGCAGGAAATTCCAAGTGTGTTAGTAGCTGTGAGCCAGGAGCCTTGGCAAACCAAATGCATATGTGAAATAAAGTTTGGCCATCCGAATAACAAAATATATATTTCTTATACATCATAAAACTGCAGGCACCAAAGAGATAGGGAAAGAGGCCTTGGTACTCCCAATTAGGCCAAATAGTATCTGTTGAACAAGATCTCCTAGTCTAGTCCCCCTGAAACTCTTCCCTCCAGGGTAACCTGAAAACATTGTTAATTACTGTTCTGACCATGAGATCTAATTCACATAGTTCCCAAAGATAAACAAGTTTTTGGAGGCAGATTGTCAAGTCCCAAGAGAGAAAACCTTTCCCTGCCTGCCTCCTTCTTTTTTTTTTAAATTTTTTAATGTTTATTTATTTATTTTTTATTTTTTTTAATGTTTATTTATTTTTGACAGAGAGACAGAACATGAGCAGGGGAGGGGCAGAGAGAGAGAGGGAGACACAGAATACGAAGCAGGCTTCAGGCTCTGAGCTGTCAGCACAGAGCCCGAAGCGGGGCTCGAACTCACAGATTGCGAGACCATGACCTGAGCTGAAGTCAGGTCATGCTTAACCAACTGAGCCACCCAGGTGCCCCTCCCTGCCTGCCTTCTTAATTAGCAAGGCCATCTTTCTCACAATGGAATGAATGGATCTTGTTATCACACAAAACAGTGATATTTTTTTAAATCTCTGCCCCACGATACCAGTCATGTGTATGTGCATGTGCACGAACAACACGCGCATACACACACACACACCTCTTATTTGAGTCTTTTTAAGAATTCGAAACAGACCTGGTTCTTAGTAAGTTCTTAGGCAAGGCCTTCTTTCTCCTCAATTTTGATCTTGAAGGTGAAGGAAGAGGACAAACTATATTTTATTGTAACCATGAGACCAAGAAGGAATGGTTGTAGTTAAAAGAAATCAGAAATCAGAGAGTAACAGACGAAGCAGTCAACATACTAAGAAGAAAATTAAAAAGACCATTTTAGAAAATGGTGGATGGGAAAGCCAATTTGCAAAACATTAAGGAGTGAAGAGAACATGAGGAGTTGGTGAGATAAAAACCAACAGCATTTTTACAAAATCTAAGGGTAAATCCGAAAACAATGGGAAAGCAGCATGGCCCATGTTTGGTTATCCATTCAATGCTTTCATGTATACAAAGCAATGTACTTAGCCAAGTAAATAAATAGATCATTTGGGGAATCTTTATAATTTAAATTGTATCTGCATTTGAGGGTTTGAGGATGAAAAATCTATATTCCTTTGTAAACCTGAATGAAATATACTGTCCCCTTCCTGACCTGTACTGAGAGGCTGAGAAACCAGCCCTACCTACAGTGAATGCCCAACATGATATTACACAAAGAGACTGAGGCGTGTGAAGTACTAAGAGAAACCTGATTATCCTAATATTTCAACACGGCCCCCAAGGAGGCTGCAGTTTCTAAGTAAATGACTTGAAGCTACATGGTGTGGGCCCCAGCAATTCTGAGGAAACACTCTTATGCCACCAGGGGTGTGAACACTGGATCAATTTATCATACACAGTGAAAAGCTACCTGACCAGTTGTGATACAGCTGGGTACCCAGATGAAAGCAAAAGCCAGGGTCTGTCTGATCCTGCCTTCCCAACTATCAAGCAAATTCTCTGAAGGGTATCCAAGAGAGATCCAGGGCGGTGCCCTTCTACTGTTTTCCTGGAGTGGATGGCACCTTCCCTGCAAGAGCCTGCTATTTATTCTTTCTTTTTAGAAGCAATTGTACCTACTTCTGATACAGAAAAAGGCAATTTAGAGTTCTGCCAAAGTTCTGAGATTATTAAAATCATTTCCCTAATGTCTTTATTATAATAGCTATCATTCTGATCATCCCACATGTAACATTATTGTTTCTTAAGATTTCTAATGCATCTTAATCAGACATTGCATTTCCTAAGTTAACCATTTTTGAAGCAATTTCATACAGATTGTATTTCTCAGAACGTTTATTTTAAATCATTTATTAAATAAATGTCTGAAAATGCTGAGTGAATGAGGTAAAATTTTTATTTTTATTTTTTTTGACAAATAAAATTGTGAGCAGTTAGCTAGAACATGCAATAGGATTGTTTTCTGTTACATCCTAATGATAAGCAGGTGACATGGGGTGTTACATGTGTTTCAAGGTAAACAGTGTTAACCAAGCTTGGAGAAGGCTGGTGGTTGCCTAGAGACTATGTGGCTTACAGCAAATATTTTTCTCTCAGCAGGTTTTAATGATTTCCATTAATAACCCAATTTCATTATTTCACTCTAGTTCTAGGTACATGGGTTTAAAGTTCTAACAGTCTTGACTTTTAAAAGCATATTCTGTCACTTCCAGATCTTCTGTGGAATAGAATGATGTTCAAAATATGCACTCATCACTGTGGTCATTTGATGCTTTAGTTTTATTTAGAATAAAAATTAAAGTTTATCTAACTGCTAAGTACGTAGCCAAAAAATTACAGAACATAAACTATTTTGAGTAAATAGTTCTGAAGTATTTTAAGTTAATAGCTTCTGAAAAAGCCATTTCTAAGATTCAGCTCTAGATTAAATCTGGTGAAATAAATAAACTGTTAGTGTATCATTGAAAGTTGAAAGTCAATAAAGTGAAAAGTGACTATTATTTAAAAACCATTGTTTTTAAAATTTAAAATTCTACCCTCCTGTTTTCTTGCCACACATAGCTTAGCTTCTATTCTAATATGTTTGACACTATACACACATGTAGAGGGCTTTGATCTCTGCTAAATCTTGAATTCCAAAAATTGCAAGATTGGGACAGTCTTCAACTACTGAATATTTTGCAGCACACAGGATTATAGCAGATGTCTGTAAGCTACAAAAATATATGTCCAATGTTTTGGTGGGGTGGATGTTCACATTAATATTCAGAACAAGAAAACAAAGGCACATAGAAATACATATCGTATTATTGGTGTTTGTTACCTCCACTTTCCAGCTAGTTCAGGAAGGTACCAACTCAAATGAAGACTGAAGTCTGCCTTCATGAACCTGTTTTTATGTGTCTCCGTATTATAAAACTTGGTCGTAGAATTGTGACACCACAAAGCCAGATAAGATACAGGGAAATTTTTGCACGTTTTGGAAAACTTTGCAACATTATTCTGACAGTAAAAATTACCCCAATATAATAAAACACACCAAGAACAGACCATCTGGCTCAAAGGAAGTTGGGAGGGGATTCTACTAGAGGCAGAAAAGATACACGGACATTTTTCATTTGGTCCAGGAGAAACAACTCAGTTTACCATGAATAAACTAGCTCTCTTCCATTTAAAACAATGTCTGGTCCAGGCAGGTCTGCGTAGCAGCTTTGCATAAGACTTCAGGGCAAGGAGTTGGGATCCTGTGCTAGGCTGAGCTCTTTAGGCTTCTTAACTATCTCGAGAGCCAGATACTACCAAAGAGGGGCAATCATTCGTAATTGTAATAGCACCTAGCGGCCATTTTGGCCCTGGCTCAGACTTCCACTAGCATAGCTTACAGTGATCTATCCCTGCAATTATCTTACTGTGCAACTGCGTGCCTGAGAATTAAATTGAATACACATTATTGTGTATTAAGTCACTGCTTTTCGAGTCTTGGTGAGAGGTGTGTTTGTTTTTGTTTTTGTTTTTTTTTCAAACTTATTCAGTGCAAACAAACTATGAAAAGAAAATAGTAGGAGTTTTCACCTAAAAATACTCTTAACTTTCTGGCCCAATGAAAAATCTAGTTAAATTTTACTGGAAAGGGCCGGATCAATTGTACACTCATTCAGTGTTTGCCTTATGTCAGCTCTCAGTCAAGTTCCAGGTACTGTGTGGTAAAGGAAACAGTCTCGGCCTCATGAGGGTTAGAGTTTAGTCATACCATTCTGTGAATGGTGTTAAGAACATTATAATCAATGCTTGAAGATCCACTTGCTTTCTATCATGAAAGCACTCTTCAATCAATGCCCTGCCCCCAGTGCTATTATCCTCTGATTTCATCACACTTAAAAAGTGTGTGTGTGTGTGTGTGTGTGTGTGTGTGTGACTCTAGTTTATCTTATCAACAGTGGAACCATTTTCCCCTATTGAACCTGGGGGCTCACTGGGGAAATGTGCTTGTTTGCTCTTCTTCATTCCCTATCAGAATGGAATGCATTTGTATTCTCATATGAAAAGAAGAGACAAATCTCCAGGTTAGAGCTCTAATCTTTCCTCTTCATCATTGATTTACTCAATACTAGGAAAATTAGTACAAAGTGGTCATAAATTTGTTTTTACTCTTAATGTAATAGCATTTTATTCATAGTAACTTAATAAATGTCTGGTAATTGTATTCATATAAAGCTTACCATTATGTGTCCAGCAATTATTAGTTAGTAGGAGGTAAGAGGATGAGTAATGTATAGTCCCTGCCCTCTGAGTGCTTAAAGTTATGAAAATGTTGTCATTAACACTAGAGAGGATTCAAGGCCTTTACTAGAAAAAGTAAAATTAAAGAAAACTACAGTAATTTATGTTTCATTCCATTTTCTTTAAGGAAATATTTCAGAAACTGTTCCAAGGTCAATTATACATTAATACATTCCATGAGAAAAGGAGCTAATGATGAGTTGAATTTAGGTTATATTCCTATGTATACAACAGATATGCAGCAAACAGGTAACTTTACTGCAGGGCTTAGTACACTGACTGTTTAAAAGGGGCTAATGTGCTAGATTTCCCAACTAATTTAACTCTAGAACTTGTTTTTCTAGAATACTTATTAACTTTAGTCCCACAGAACACATGTGTTCCATTAAACACAGTTTGGAAAACACTGCTTTAAGTTTTATTTTTCGAATAACACCTCCTGGAATATATTTCTGTGTAATCTAAAAGAAAATGAAATATACCAACAAGCAAAACATAAAAATTTATAAACAAATATGAACTATACAATGTCCTAAGGCTATTTAAAAATAACACTTTAATATTAAGAATGAAAACATTATTTTGTAGTTAAGAAGATCAGTTTAGGAGTCTAGGTTTTCATCTAGACTCTACCTAACTTACTTGTCATATGACCTTGGGAAAGCAATATCGACTCTGAACCTTAGTTTTTTCATTGATTCTATGGGAATACTATCTATTTTGGCAACCTTGCTGGATCATTGGAATTCTCAAATGAGGTCATGGATATGAAGCAACTTTAAAAACTCTTACATGGAAGGACTATTTTTATGCTTTACCAGAAAAACTATGTGTCAGTTAATGCCCTAGGATAACAGAAGACTGTTACACATAACGAATCGTACAGACATGTTAATTTTGACATTTTGGGGTGTAAGAAAATACATATACTTCTGAATTATTTCAGCTATCTTACATCTGGGGGAACTTAAATGTTGAAAAGTAAATCATTCCCTCTGGTCTTCTTGGGCAGAAAGGGGTAATACCAGCTCCTGATTTCTGGAAAGACAAAAATAGGTTTTATTTGTACATAAGGTGTCCAAACTATTGTGGAAACCATTCATCTGGTCACATTTGGTCAAGTGTCATTCTACTTGTTAACACTGTTAGCATAGAAGAAATTGATCACTCCAGTTGCACTACTAATCCATTTGACTCACAGTTAGAATCGGCACTATGTTCTAACTATTCTATTAATCATCCTTGCAAACACTAGTAAGTTTTGGGTCCCCTAAAATCTAGCATAATGCTTAAGATAAGCTATAAATAACTTGGCATTTGGGTATATTAAATAGTCTAACAGCAAGTTTGGTCTCAGTAGAATGTATATATATGGCATTTATGTGAAATTTGGCATGAAACTTAGTCTCCAATGTTCTCTTGGTAAGTAAATTCAAGTTACTAGGAAAAAATGTTGATTGTCAAAATTCATGCAAACTTTTTTAATAAGGTTGCTTTTTGTCTTCTCAAGACGTAATTCTAGTTGTAATTTAAAATGAATGATATCATTGTTTTAAAGTTATAATTTATTCTACATTTACTACTATTACTACTTCCTACTACTCTTGAACTAAGATTTACTTCATTCTGCATATAATTCTAAATGTTTTTTCAAATAATGAGTATATTGCTTCAAATATCAATTTTTAGTTCCTTATTTTTGGCTGTTCACAAGAAGACAAATAGGGAGGGCGGGTGCTGAATGTAAAAAAAAAAAAAAAATTAAATCATCTGGTTGATCAGTTAATTCCAGGCAGTAAATTTGAAACAGACATTTTTGTTTGTTTATTTGAATTTAATTCTCTAGTTATTTTATAATTATGGCTAAAGAGTATGTAGGCTAAATATATTTTAATACCTAGTTTCAAATCTTTGTGCAGAAAACCCAGATTCTATGTTCTACTAATATTATTGTATATTGCTTGGTCAATATCTACATGCTAGATACTTTTTTTTAATTTAATTTTTTTTTAATTTACACCCAAATTAGTTAGCATATAGTGCAACAATGATTTCAGGAGTAGATTCCTTAATGCCCTTTACCCATTTAGCCCATCCCCCCTCCCATACCCCTCCAGTAACCCTCTGTTTGTTCTCCATATTTGAGTCTCTTATGTTTTGTCCCCCTCCCTGTTTTTGTATTATTTTTGTTTCCCTTCCCTTATGTTCATCTATTTTGTCTTTTAAAGTCCTCATATGAGTGAAGTCATATGATATTTGTCTTTCTCTGGCTGACTAATTTCACTTAGCATAATACCTTCCAGTTCCATCCATGTAGTTGCAAATAGCAAGATTTCATTCTTTTTGATTGCTGAGTAATACTCCATTGTGTGTGTGTGTGTGTGTGTGTGTGTGTGTGTGTGTGTGTGTACCACATCTTCTTTACCCATTCATCCATTGATTGACATTTGGGCTCTTTCCATACTTTGGCTATTGTTGATAGTGCTGCTACAAACATGGGGGTGCATATGTCCCTTTGAAACAGCACACCTGTATCCCTTGGATAAATACCTAGTAGTGCAATTACTGGGTCATAGGGTAATTCTATTTTTAGTGTTTTGAGGAACTTCCATACTGTTTTCCAGAGTGGCTGCACCAGCTTGTATTCCCACCAACAATGCAAAAGAGATATCTTTCTCTGCATCCTCACCAATATCTGTTGTTGCCTGAGTTGCTAATATTAGCCATTCTGACAGGTGTAAGGTGGTATCTCATTGTGGTTTTGATTTGTATTTCCCTGATGATGAGTGATGTTGTGCATTTTTCATGTGTCGGTTGGCCACCTGGATATTTTTTTAATTAATAAACTTTATTTTTTTAGAACAGTTTAAGATTCCCAACAAAATTCAACAGAAAGTACAGAGGGTGCCCATTAATCCTTGTCTCCACACATGTACAACCTCCCCACTATCAACAACCTGCACCAGAGTGGTACATTTGTTGCAATTGATGAACATACTTTGACACATCATTATTGTCCTAAGTCCATAGTTTACATTAAGGATAACTCTTGGTGTTGTGCTTTGTATGGTTTTGGACAAATGTATGGTGACATGTATCTACATTGTATTATCATATACAATAGTTTCACTGTCACCGAAGTATTCTGTGCTCTGCCTTCCTAATCCCTGGCAACCACTGTTTTACTGTGTCCATAATTTTGCCTTTTTCAGACTGTCACACAGTGAAAATTATAGGTGTGGAAAACTTTTCTTCCCTTCTAGATTCTTTGGCTGGTCTAGTAATTAAATGGACATAAAACAGGTTAACAGGAGAAGAAAAAATTTCATATGTATGAGAGCCTCAAAGAATGAGGTTCCAAGAAGTGACCAAAGCAGGCAGCTTTTATATCTTTTAGGCAAAGAAAAAAAAAAATGTGAAGAATTGACAAGACAAAGAGGTTTGGGCTTAAGACAGTATATTAGTGAGGAAGTAACAAAGTTTGTTTTTACAGCCTTCTCGGCCTTGAATTCCCTATCTCTGGCAGTAAGGATGCCTTTTCCTCTCCTGTTATAGGGAGGATACCTTCACATGGGAGATTTATTTTCTACTTTCAGGAGGGACAAAGGACAGTCAGAGTGTCCTTCTTGCACCAACTATTTCTCAATTATGAAAATAATCAGAGGTGCCTGGGTGGCTTAGTCCATTAAGCATCTGACTCAGCTCAGGTCATGATCTCACAGTTCACAAGTTCAAGCCCCACATCAGGCTCTGTGCTGACAGCTCAGAGCCTGGAGCTTGCTTCAGATTCTGTGTCTCCCTCTCTCTCTGCCCCTCCCTTGCTCTCTCTCTCTCTTAAAAATAAATATTTTTTAAAAAAATAAAAAAATATAATAAAATAATCAATATGCCAAAGTGGCATATTTGGGGTGGCATATTCTGCTCCCCTTCAGAATCATAAAGATATGTGGCCTTTTGAGATTGGCTTCTTTCATTTAGTAATATGCATTTAAGTTTCTTCCATGTCTTTTCATGTCACGGCTTGATAGCTCATTTCTTTTTAGCATTGTCTAATATTCCATTATCTGCATGCACCACAGTTTATTTATCTGTTCTCCTCTGAAAGACATCTTGGTTGCTTCCAAGCTTTGGCAATTATGAATAATGCTGCTATAAATACCTGTGTGCAGTATTTTTGTGGACATAAGTTTTCATTTGACTTTGGTAAATATGAAGGAGCACAATTAATGGATTGTATGAGAAGATTACTTTCATTTTGTAAGAAACTGTCACACTGTGCTCCAAAGTGGCTTACCATTTTGCATAAGCAATGAATGGTGTTGATCCACATCATTGCCAGCCTGTGGTGTTGTCAGTGTTTCAGATTTTGGCTATTCTAATGAGTGTATAATGGTATCTCATTGTTGTTGTAATGTACAAATCTCTGATCTTTTCATATGCTCACTTGTCATATATAGATCTTCTTTAGCTATTCAGAACTTTTGTCTGTTTTTTAGATTGTGTTGTTTGTTTTCTTACTGTTGAACTTTGTGTTCCTTTTTATATTTTGGATAACAGTCCTTTATCAGATATGTCTTTTACAAATATTTTCTCCTAGTCTCTGGTTTGTTTTCTTCTATTGACCAGATACTTTTCTTCTGTGGAAATATTAGCTATATCTCTAAGGTGATTTGTCATAAATTATTTATTTTATCCAGTTTTAAACAGATTTGATTTTGGACAGGCAAGATTTATTATAAGACTGTAAACATCAAATTGATCCATGTTTTTTTTTTTTTTTACCAGATGAATTTATATGTTACATTGACTATTCCTAACATATTTTCCAGATTTATTTTAGACATATTCATTGACTAGAGTTAGCTTTAAGTTAATATTTTGTAAGGGACCCATCATTTCTTTCACACAGAACTTAAGCATTAAATAAATTAATCTTTACACTTCAAGTTCCATGTTTTATATAGGAAGTAGTAAACTCATACTATATGCTGAGGTGTTCCAGATATTTTATAGCTATTATTTCATTCAACATTGAAAATCCTATGAGACAGGAACTATTATTATTATCCCCATTTTGTGGATGAGGAAACAAGGCAAAGAGAAGGTAACTCTCTGAAGGCTATATAACTTGTACATGGGTGATAGAAGTAGTATTCAAACCCAAGCAATCAATATAGTCCAACAACCTAGATTTGTCTATTACATTTCATTACTGTAGGTCATGTTCCTCTTCTCTGCAACATTAAAATTCATGATTGCTCTTGGTTAGTAGTATCTCCTTCCGTTTCCTATCTTGTAGATCGTTCTTTTTTTTACAGAGATTAAATTTTGACGAAAGAGCTGAGGAGGAACATATCCCCCCAGTTAGGTTATTTTTTTCTGTAAGTGTTCATAAATCATATAGCCAAAATTTTAATGATTTTGTATAACTCTGTGATTGGAAAAAAATTGTCTTAGCTAATGACTCAATTCTTGAAAATGATGTTAGGAATTTATTTTTAATCTCTACATTAAAGTGTTATCAATTATTATTTCTAAAATAATTAAACACCCAAATGGTACCATTTGAGTAAAAGCAAAATTTTAAAATACATATGTTAAGTGTTGTTTAATGGCTTCTCAGCTCATTTTATAATTGTTGTTACACTTCACTTAACATTTTTCTGGTCTTTCTTGGTAATTAAGTACTTCAGGATTTTCCGTGCCATTTAAGTAATAGTTTCTACACTGTTTTTCATTAAGAAATTAACAAGAAAAAGACATTCCTTTAATACAAGCACATTATTTTTCAGGCAGTTAACCGGAATAAGATTATATTCTTTAGGAAATTTGTGACTAATTTTCCTACCCAGTGATAGGATAGATGAGAGGAGGGTTGCCGAAGAACTTCCTGATCTTTCATCTTATCACATTAGGATTCATTAAATGCCAAAATTCATACGTCTGCTGTGAAGAAAATAAAATCACAAGTGTCAGTGGTCAGCTATCCAAGGAAGAGCAATGGGTACATGGACATAAAGTCAGTTTGATAGGAGAAAATGGTTTGATTCACTGAAGATATGTAATGTTGAACAAATCCAACTAAAGGGCATGATAAAAAATGTCCCCCTCACAATTCTCTGTAGTTAGTTTATTTGTAAAACAAATCTGCTAGGACTCCTTAAAATAAGAAATAAGTATATGTAGTGCTTACTGAGTATGAGGCATTCTCCCACCTTGAGCCTTGAACCAGGTATCAGCTTCTGTGAAGCCTGCAGTCTAGTAGGGAAACGGACAGAGACAGACTAGAAGCCTCAGCAATAAATGAATATAGTAACTTCAGATAGTGATACATTATGAGAAAATAAAACAGGACGACTTTAAAAAGGACTGATAGTCCATTGTTTTAATTTATAATATTAAATACATAAAGCTGTTATTATTTAAACTCTTATTTATATTATTTATTACATGTATATATCACATGTGTAAAACTAAAACACATAGGTTCTTAAAGTGTTCTTAAAGATTAAGAAATAAAACATTTGAAGCCTCTATGTGCCCTTCCTATCTCAACTTTTCCCTTAGCCCTTACATCCAGAATTTGCCACCATTTAAAATTTGTACTTGCCATTTGCTTAGTTTTCCTGATGATTTTACCACACTTACCTGAAAATATATTGTTTGGTTTTGTGTGTTTAAAATGTTATGAAAATGAAGGGCACCTGGGTGGCTTAGTCGGTTGAGCGTCCAACTTCGGCTCAGGTCATGATCTCACGGTCTGTGAGTTCAAGCCCCGCGTCAGGCTCTGTGCTGACAGCTCAGAGCCTGGAGCCTGCTTCGGATTCTGTGTCTCCCTCTCTCTCTGACCCTCCCCTGTAATATTCATTACAGAATATTTATCCATTCTGCTCTCTATTGATATTGGATTCTTTCCAGGATGTTTGTTTTCTTTGTTTGCTGTTACAGCAAACATAGCTCACATATCATTTTTTATGATACTTATAATCTGATACATATGTGTTTCTTTATGGATATGTGCCTAGATGTGGAATTTCTGAGTCACAGTGTATGCTAGTGTTCAAATTTTCTAGATACATTTTCTGGTTTGTTTTTCAAGTAGCAGTACTTGTGCACACTGGAAATGAGACTCTTTGGATGCAGAATATTCTACACAAAGAGAATATAAGCAAAAGCCCTAAAGTGGGATGAACTTTGTTGTTCAAAGAAGAGAAAGAAGGGCCAAGAAGCCCAAATATAGCAAAAGGTCTAAAACTTAGGAAAGGGCCAGATCAGATGAGGTCTTGTAAGACATTTGAAATAGTGATCAGGATGAGAAGCACATGATTTTTTGCACTAAACCAAATTGTTGGTAACTTTCAAATATAGATACATTTCTTTTATATCAATAATATATATTGATGATATATTAATATATAATAATATTAATGTGCAACATATATTGCTATATAATATGTTGATATAAAGTAATTTATAATCTATAACATAATACAATATTGTGTGTGTGTGCCTGTGCCTGTGTGTGTGTGTGTGTGTGTGTGTGTGTGTAATTTACAAATTGCTACAGACTTCATAGAGCAGGGAGAAAACCATAGCCACCATGAGCCACTGGGACATTTGTGTTTTATAAAATAAATCCAAGTTATGAAACCAAAAGGAAGAAAACCACGGAAAACAAAGGTACTATTATTGATGTTTGCCCCAAACCTTACAATTATTATTCTTCCAACATATGATGCAATCAATCCATCTACCTCAAGATGTCCCCTCTAATAATGTCTCTGCTCCAAACGGACGCCATTGTTGTGCAAATTGGCTATGAAGCAGCCAGCAGAAGAAAATGCTATTAGATTAAACTTACTTTATTTAGGGTCAACTTTGTGAGGTGCTATTGGAGATTATTGAGGTCTAACACCTGTCCCCACAAGGCACCCTTTGGTACAATCCCAGAGAAACAGCTTAAGTATAAAAATATGGTCAGTTATTTCAGGCTCCAATGTGTTTATTTTTCTCCATCAGACATGAGTTCAGGATTTGTTAACAAATTCTTCACAACAGAAATTAATTACTCATTAACAATATCTACAGAGCCGAATAAAGCAATGTTGCCTGATTAATGTGTCTACCTTGTGTTCACAGAAGAAATAAGGTGTTTAAAATAAAAGAGTTAGGGGCGCCTGGGTGGCGCAGTCGGTTAAGCGTCCGACTTCAGCCAGGTCATGATCTCGCGGTCCGTGAGTTCGAGCCCTGCGTCAGGCTCTGGGCTGATGGCTCAAGAGCCTGGATCCTGTTTCCGATTCTGTGTCTCCCTCTCTCTCTGCCCCTCCCCCGTTCATGCTCTGTCTCTCTCTGTCCCAAAAATAAATAAACGTTAAAAAAAATTAAAAAAAAAATAAATAAAAAATAAAAATAAAAATAAAATAAAATAAAAGAGACAAAATGGTTTAAAAAAAGCACTGGCAAAACATATATTGTACTTTTTTTTTGAGTCATCAGTCTTAAATCTCTGACATTGCTACTTGAATTTTATGGCACATTGATTCAATCCCAAAAACATTCTCCTTTTTACAAGACTAGTTAATGTCCTAAAAGACTAAGGTATAACGATTATTCTTAATTTGGAAAGTTGCAATACATTTTAGTAATTTTTTTGCACTGTAATGTTAAAGGAACATAATGTGTTTTTAAAAGATGTTTAAATCTAAACTCTATACCTAAAATATGAATATAATTTCATTAAATATTATAAGTTCTAATAGGAGAAGACATTGTAGTGTAGTGCCTTTAAACTTTTTTTTAATGTTTATTTATTTTTAAGAGAAAGAGACAGAATGTGAGTGGGGTAGGGCCAGAGAGAGAGGGAGACACAGAATCCGAAGCAGGCTCCAGGCTCTGAGCTGTCAGCACAGAGCCTGACATGGGGCTCAAACTCACGAACCGTAAAATCATGACCTGAGCTGAAGTTGGACGCTCAACCAACTGAGCCTCCCAGGTGCCCCACCTTTAAACTTTTTTGATCAGATTTCACATTAAGGAAAAATATACCACTTCTAGGATGTATGAACACATGAAAACATATACATACTCACACATGCACAAACTTTATAACTGCATGGAAAGTTTCAGAATCAAATTTACCAGTAATATATGCATGACCTAGATATAACCAATTCTATTAATCTATTCTATTCTATTCTATTCTACTCTCTTCTACTCTGTCATTTCTTCCCTGCTTCTTCTTTCCTTCTTCGTTACTTCCTTTTCTCACACTGCTGCAGTGGTTAAGAACATGACTCTGAAATCAAGCAAAACTGGCCTCAAGACTTAATTTCACCACTTTGAGACCTTGGGAAAGTTATTTAATCTCTAGTTATAAAATTATGATGATAATAACACATACTTCATATGGTTTTTGTGAGATTAAATAAAATAATGCATATAAAGCAATCAGTACAATTTTATAACAAATAGTAATTGCTCAAAAAATGATAGACATCAGTAAAAGTGTTGGTAGTTTTCATTTTAAATCAAAAGCAAATACTTTTGCATGTTTAAAGTTTCAAATAAAAATATCTATAAAATAGCTGACGTGTACCTGAATTACAAAGTGAGCCTTTAACAAACTAGTCCATAATCTGTAATCCACCCTTCTCTTTAGTAGGGTTTATATAAAACAGGTTTATGAGAAAAAGAAAATTCATGTCATGGAAACTGTCTTTTAACAAGGGTGAAAAACTGAAGAACTGAAAACTTTTCTCTTCAAGATGGCTTACAGATATAGATAACCAAGGTGCCCCTCTAATAGTAGAGATCAGCTTTACCATTCATCCGCATTTCCAGAAACAGTATTCTAGTTGCCACCAGTGTTTTTGATTCCTGCCAAACTATAGCTAAAGCCATAGATAATGAAATTGGATTGGGCTGTGTGCAAGGGCGTAGCACCCGTGTATGTTCCCAGTGTCTGCAGAAGTCCTCTTCAAGCCAAGAGAAGACAAGTTGCGTGCGGTGGGGCCTGCACGAAATCAGACTGTGGGGGCCCTACTCAGAGGCCTACTGAGCTAGGGCAGATTATTGCAAAAGGGGCTGAAAATCTGAATTTTTGTGGAATGCTTTCTATTTTTAGATTCTGGCAAATACTTAAAAAAAAAAATAAACACTGTATGAGCAAAACGCATGGCCAGCTTGATCTGGCCCATGAGGTGCCAGTTTATAGCCTGTGATATAATTCAGCCTGAAGATTCACACTTGCTGAAGCTAGAGGAAGGGAGGTGTGGGAATTAATTAGATTATTGTGAATAAGAGTTTCTTAATATATTTGGAAAGACCTCTACTTCTAACACTGCATATGAATAATACATGATAATGACATGAATATTATTGTACTTTAAACATAAATGTACCACCACATAAATTAAAATAGCTTCTAAATCCTCCTCTTGTTCCTAGTTGCAGAACAAATTTGCATGCCCCAATTGCCAACATTCTGGTGTGCTTTTAGCAGAACACTTCTACAAAAGAATGTGTGTCATTTTGTGAAGAACGTGACATAACAGGGTTTCAAGCTCTTAAACTGAACAATGAATTTTTAATTTTGTCAGTGACAAACATCAGCTATTCTCCAATCTGATTAAAGAGTATTGGTGTTTTCCCACTTGTAAATGTTACATCCTTTTTCTGGTTTAAAAAAAAAAAGGAAGGCCTTAGCAAAATGTGTCACTTATGAATATGTTGGTTTTCTATTCATTCTCACTAGTTTAGATTGCATTCAAAAGTGACATAATGTGTTCTGGATAATATGTTCTTAGAGAAGCCACACATTACCTGTGGAAGTAGAATATAACTAATTGTTCCAAAATGGTAGGTACTTCTTCTCCAGGTGCATAAATAAATAAATATAAATATGCAACGCTTTTCACCTTAATGATTTGGAAACATGCCAAATTGCCACAAGCTTATAGCTACATTTACATTTTTTTCTTTCCTTCCCACTCTCTTGCCTATGTTTCTTTAAATCCATTTTCAGTAACATGTAATTAATACTCAGCAGCATAACTGAATTTACTAGTGTTTAATTATGTCCTCCCACTTAAGTATATAGATCTGTTTGATACAGACACCATCCACACTTGTACGTGTATTCTAAGAAATTTTACATGTTATAAGTTCAAGTAGGATCATTAAACAGGGATAAAAGACAATAAGCTGTTGAGAATTGTTGAAGACTTAAAATAGCTATTTGTGTGGCTTCATTTATTCGTCAAATATTTACTTAGCACCTACTATGTGCCTGACCCTAGCATAAGTGTAAATAATACAGCAATAAAGTAAAGCATTTATCACTTGTATTACACATTTCCATAGTTACATTACTCTGTTTATAGACCTTCTGTAGATCTACCAAATGAAGTACAAATTGACACAATATATCATTGTACACCTGTCGCAACAGTATATAATCTCCTTCTGACATGATTCCCTACTTTTCTATGTGCGCCAATGATCCTATCACATCTGATCATATTATAAATTAGAATACTTTTATTTGCAAGGACTTAATGAACAAGGAAGTGCTAAAGGTATAACTTCACCCAGCAGTCATGACCTTGTCCAGCTCTCATACTTTTGTATTTAACAAGGAGGAAAAACCACCCCTCATGTTCCCCAAGTTTCCATTCGCTAGAATTGGGTCACATCATGCTCCAGCCAAAAGTATCCACCAAGAGCATCTGCCACAAACACTCATTGTAACCCGAACTTCACTATTTTCTCTTAAATATTCATCTTCTCACATCCTATTCCTTTGCAATATCTTCTTCCTCTGATATCTCCACTTGTGAAGAGCCTGCATTTTAATAGCCAGCCTTAACCTGAAACTTTCATACCCCTTCCCAAAAAGGAGTGACTCTTGTATTTTGAACATTTAGTCTATTCCTATCTCCCCCTTTACTTTTGCTGTTTTGCTTAATAGTTATTAGCATGCTTCTCTTCATTTACTTATCAAATTTTAAACATCCTTCAATGTAAGGAGTTTGGTTCTTATTTTTTATGCCTTCAAACCTTTTGGCGCATTTTTTAGAAGTTATTTATTTATTTATTTTGAGAGAGGGAGGGAGAGGGGTAATGGCAGAGAGAGAGAGGGAGACAGAGAATCCCAGGCAGGGTCTGCAATGTCAGCACAGAGCCCGGTGTGGGGCTCCATCTCACAAACTGTGAGATCATGACCTGACCGGAAATCAAGAATTTGACTTTTAACCTACTGAGCCACCCACGCGCCCCTTTTATCACTTTCTTAAAATAATACAGGCACTAAACAAATATTTGATAAACAATAAAATTCAAAATTTTTAACCCAAAGATCTCTGAAAATATTTGAAGTGATTTACAAGTGAAACTTAGAACAACGTATGATAGATAGTAGTAAAAGAGAATAGAGACTAAAGAAAACAAAATTGGGTACTACAAGAAACCTGGATAAGCAGATCACGGAGGGTGGGTAATAAATTTGTTTGAGAGCTTCTGAACAGCTAGGCAGAAAAAGGAAAGCATGCTGAATTACACAGATGTTGCCTGCTGTCAAAAGTGACTTACAACCTCATTTTTTCTTGTAAATAAACTCAAGATATGGCATTCCAATACATGGGTAGCTTTCAATCTTTATTGACGGATAATCGCTACTCTTTTACCAGGAAAACTTAAAAGCATTATTTTCCCCATCTTCTTAGACTCTATTACTGAGGATGAGCCAAATAGTCACAATGTAATCAACAGCGTAAAGGAAGGAATCAGCTAGTAACTTGGATTATATGTAGACTGGAAAATCCATTGATAGAAACTTAGTTATTCCTCTAAAATATCAGAAATCATGCCATGTGGTAGAAATTCTTATTATTTGAAGTATAAATGTTTACGAACACTTACAAAAACAAATTCTGCCCCCTTTTCTTTTTCATACTGAGATTCATGTGTTTCAGCAAAGTTGATTACAAAACAAATGCCCCTAGAGCAGAGTTTCTTCGCAATCTCAGCACTATTGACATCTTGTATCAAGTTAATTATTTGTTGTAGGGGGCTGTTCTATGCATTTCAGGATGTTTAATAGCATTCCTGACCTCTGCAGTCTCTCGCTTGTGGCAATCCAAAATGTCTCTTAACCTTGCCAAATATCTCCTGTAGGATAAAATCACTCCTGGTTAAGAACCACTGTTTTTTGTTTTGCTTTGCTTTTTTTAATGTTTTTTTTTTTTAAGAACCACTGGTCTAAAGCCAACCCTGTGTCCCAGGGTTATGTTGGGAGCACGGGCTACAAGTAAGCCAGAACCAGGAAAATCACACGACCTAACATAATGTGACACTATGTGAATCCTGAAGCTGTTATGCCCAGAATTCGTGATCCCCAAAGACCAGTAGGGAGCCGAGTCCGATGCAAAAGCAAAAGAGCCTTTATTCGAGCTAGCTCGAGCTCAATCCCCTACCTGCACCGACGCAGCTGTGAGATACCAGGGAGAGAGAGAGAGTTTCAAAAGCACAAAGGTTTTATAGGGGTCTAGGGGCAGTTGGTGAGGTAATGACTGTGGCCTCAACCGATTGGCTGGGGAAGGGTTGGAGTCCTGTTACGCAGGTCGCTGGGTGTGTTTTGATCAGGAAGTTTGAATGGGTGAGCGGGAGGTTACTCAAGGGGAGGAGGCGAGGTCTGAGGTTTCTGCAATTTTCCCGGAAAAGGGGTCATGTCGGGGACATAGTCACTCAAGGTGGAGGACACAGAACAAGATGGAGTCGGCCAGCGTAGGCCCGCCATTTCAAAGCCTCATATTAATTGCTATTGAAGCTACAGTTAAGGGATATGGCCAGGATCTACAGGGGTTGAGGAGACGTATACAAGTAGAGATGGCAGATCACTAGTTCTAATTGGAGTGGAAACTGTAGATGTGGAAAGAGATTAGGAAGTTCTAATACTGGAGAATGCAATGGCATAAGAAAAGATTAAATATTCAATCATTAAGTTCTTGCTAATAAAAATTCTAAATAAAAATTAATTCTTGGGACACCTGGGTGTCTCTGTTCGTTGAGCATCTGACTCTTGATTGTGGCTTAGGTCATGATTTCACAATTGTTGGATCGAGCCCTGCATCCAGCTCCACGCTGGCATAGATAGAGTATGTTTAAGATTCTCTCTTTCCGTCTCCCTCTGCCCCTACCCCACTCTACGCTCACCCTCTCTCTTTCTCAAAAAAATTTTTTTTAATTAATTCCCTCATATGTTACCATCATATCACATTACTTATGGCATCTAACATAGTCCTCTCAAACTAACAGGACTTGACCTAGCAGGTCATTTGTCTCTAATAGCATTTTTCCCATTGCAGTTACTCTCCTCTGTCTTAGAATTCCTTGGGCCATAGACATGTTTTTCTCCAAGTCTGGAAACATCTCTTTTGCTCACATAATTCCCTCTTTCATTTTGTCTAAATGTGTATGTCTGATAGAGCTAGGCTGCAGTTTTATATGCTGACAAATGATGACCTTTACATATAGAAAACAACAAAAACAATCTTCATTTTGAAATATTGAGTTATATAAAAGAAGTTAATTCCTCATTCTTATTTATGCAAGCTTTAAAAAAGCTGCTTTTGTATTATAGCTTAGAAAAAGGTGTTTATTAAACAGAAAAGTTATTAAATAGGTTGCTATCTGTTGGTTGATCACTCTATACTTGTCAATACTTTAAAATTTTATTTTCTACCTTCATCACCTTCTGACAACCTTTGCAGGCTTTTGAAATAGTTGCTATCATGTTGAATATGCTGGTGATGTGCATAATTAAAAATATTCCTCTGACATCTCTGTCATAGTATATGTTCATTTACATTTCTCTGAAAAGTTGAATTGTCCTCAGGCCTCTAAGTTAGAACATATTTATGTTCCCAAATAAATTTCTCATAAGAACTTATCACAGACAGATTACATTCCCATGAATCTCTAGAATGTCTGTTCTTTGTAAACCTTTACATAGCCTTCAGAAAACAAGCATAGCTTGGTAAGGATTTATTCAGATCATTGTGTTATGTTGATGGATTTCCTTTGTGAAACCTAGTTCTAAAAAGGTTTTGGCATTAAGGACTGATTGACTGATTTAGATAAAATATGCTGCCTGAATCATTTGTGTATTAAATGAGATCTAGATATCCCTACAGTGTTTGAACTGTCAAGAGTTCCTCTTCAGCTCTTTAACTGATCCTCACATTACAGATGGACAAAACACATATTTCAAAAATCCATTTCCAAGTTAAAAGTTGGCTAAGGAAAAATATCTCATGAAGCATTTTTTGGGACCTTATAATATGAATAGAAAAGAAAATGGCTCTGAGAGAAAGAATATAAGTCCCCAAACACCTCTGTGTATCAGTTTTCATATCAAAACATTGTGGAAAGGCTTTAACCACAAATCACATGAAAAAGCAGCCAACAAGAATAGGTCTCATTTTTGTATTCTTCTAAATTGCAAAATACAATGTTGGGAAATAAATAATATTAACTAAAATTCTAAAATGTTTAAAGGAAAATAGAACTAAGCTTTTCATCTATATTTATCCCAAATGTACCATATGTTATTCATATAACAAGATTTATATATAAAATGTACCTATCTATCTACCTGCCTGTCTGTCTGTATGCATAAATATACCATCAAATCACTTTTAGTGTATTTAGGATTCTTCACCAGAAGGAGAGGATGGATGTTCTCAATTTCAATAAAGCAAAATAATTTAAAGATGAATGGTATGTTACCTATCAAATCTATTAGCTTTAAAGGATACACCATTTAGGCCTGCACATGGTGTTCATTGCATCCAGTGAGTTCTGTCATATTGTGGGAAAACTGTTTTGTATTTCATACTCATCTAAGAAATCCAGATAATATAACTGAAGATCCTGAACCAGCTTAAGCCTGGATGATCGATCAGTTCTTAAAATTTATCAAATTACTTTACTCTTTTGCTTTTATGTCTGCACTGGCTTTTCATTCATTCAGAATAAAATGAAAATTCTGTTTCAGTCTCTGCTAAGCTCTGTATGGTCTAGCCCTAGCCTACCTTCCCAGCTTTACCTCGTTTCTCTCATCTCCCTCTCTCACTATGCACCAGACAGACTTTAAACACCTGCTTGGGTGCTCTTTATGGGTAACTAGACTCTTCTGTTAGCTGACTTCCTCATTGTCAAGTCTTAGTTTAAATGGCACTTCCTTGAAGACGTTTACCTTAATATGTCACTAACTTATTAGTCTTCCTCAGCACTTCATAGAACTTACCCCAATTTATCATTTTGACATATTGTGACAGTTGCATTTTATAGAACAATGGTCAGTGTGATGAGTGTAGCTAATGTAAGCAAGGTTACATTTCAAGGACAATTTTAACCTCTATTTCCTTCACGTTTGAAAAAAAAATGTGGAAGTAAACATGGTGATATTCACTTTCCCCCACACATTTAAAATACTCATAGGTATAGATATATGTAGCACTATTCAGCAAATAGTACCAAAAATAGCATATAGTTTGGCTAGAGGTCTTAACTTTTCTCTTCATCTTTAATGTCAACTCTACCATTTTATAACAACATTCATATTTATACTTAAGATTTAAAAAATATTTTAAATGCTTACGATTCCATTAAATTTAAATTGAGTTAAAGTTGGCATATCATCACAGAATAAAGCCACAATATGTTGTAGCATATTTTTAAAAACATCAGCTGCATTTTGAGCCTCCAGGATTTAAAATTTTACTTAAATCTTGTTTTATAATTTTTTATTGTTGCATTTTGATAATTGAATTTTAATTATCAAATAGTCATTTTCAAAGTTTTTTTTAATGTTTATTTATTTATTTGAGAAACAGAGAAAGTGAGAGCAAGCAAGGGAGGGGTAGAGAGAGGGAGCGAGAATCCCAAGCAGGCTCCCTGCTGTCAGTGCAGAGCCTGACATAGGCTGCATCTCACAACCACGAAATCATGACTTGAGCCAAAATCAAGAGTTGGCACTTAACTGACTAAGCCACCTAAGGTGCCTCTAAAGTTTTTGTTTTTTGTTTTTTGGTTTTTTTTTGGTTTTTTGTTTTTAAACAGTACTAGATTATAATGGCTTACAATGTTTGGATATAATCAAATATCAAAATAATTTGAATAAGAAACTATGAATGAATATGGTTTAACTACTGAATTTATATACAAATGATTTGAGTGAATTTTTTTCTCCTTAAAGCAGTCATTATTTTCAAATGCTAACCAATTCACAGTGGCTGCCTATTTTTTTTTCTATTAGTGTTTTCTGTTGTCTTTGACATTTACAAAAGTAGGTATAATATGTAATTGCAGGTGGTTAATGCCCATGGAAAATTTTGAAGACAACCCCTTTTCACTGAATCATATTAGGTTATTAGAGAATCAAGAAGAATCTAGAAGTATCTTTTTTACGATGTGCATTTTTTCCTCTCAAGGCAGAAGTCAGCAGAAAGCATCTTAGAATATGGATTACAAAAGAGATAGTTTGTGCTTCATTTTATAAAGAACTTCAATATTAAACCGATTTTAAATAAATCTCTTTATTGGGGTGATGGTATAAATACACCTTAAAATGCTATAATGGAAAAATGAAGTTCCTTTTCTGTGGAAGCAAGTGGCAATCTTTCCAATCTAATCAAGGGCTCTCTGTTCTCAAATAAATTGTTCTGTAGATGACATAAAGTAAGTGGTTTGGTCCTATCTACATAGGATTTTTCAGATCAAGCTTTTATGAAGGAATATTACTACAAGGAATTTTACTGAACCAGAAAGTGTAAATGAAGGATAATTGATGAAATGTGTTGAGAAGAGAGCAAAATGTGAAATGCTGCTGAACTAAAATGAACTTTGTTTTGTCTCCAGGGCAGCCATGACTTAATGAAATACAGCTATGAGTTCAATAAATCAAACTGCAGAAAAAATTGACGATGAAAGCAGTTAAAAAGAAACTGTAATGTCCCCCAAATAGAATAGATATGCATATATGTTTGGTATATGTGTTTGTGCATGTGTGTATACATATATATGTTTTATACATGTTTTATACATATGTGTGTGTGTATATATATAATATACATTTTTTTCATTTTTCTTTTCTAAATACATCTGATATATTTGGAATGTTTTTGTTCCTTGGTTATTGAGAGATCAAAAGTCCATCATTTTAACATCAAATAGCGTAACTTGGATTTTTTTTTATTAAAAAATCTTGCCCTTACTATGTCTTTTCTCAAAGACAAGACATTGGTACTCTAGGTGGAGGCCGTTTATGTTTCTTTCTTTCAAGAGAAGTTTGACAGCTGCTCCCTGGAGAGGAGCTCGGACTCTTTAAATTTTTATTAGGCTATGGTATTTGAAATTTGGAAAGTAGACATTAGCCTTTGAGGTGCAGTGTTTGATGGTATGAATCTTTTAAGCTGTAGTACTGCAAAAGAAGATTTTAGAGATTTGCTACAGACCATTTGTCAGGGGACAATGAAGCATTTGTGAATAATATACAGTGAAAATATGCTTGCAAACTTTTCATTAAACAATATAGGAATATCTTACTGGTATGTCTTTCAGGTTTCAATGATATGTCAAATAACATAGCTACTAAGGGTGTAATGGATTTTTTTTCCATTTAGTTCTCATTTTCAGACAAAAGAAACGTCTCCCTAGCTGGAGTTACTTTATATTGTAGAAGTTGTATATAGCATAAATTGTAATGAAAATAAGCAAGAGCATGCAAAGTGAATGAAGAAGTGTGAAAATGAATAAAGAAATAAGGATGGCAAGAACTGGAGGGTGTCTGTATGTGTGTGTGTGTGTGTGTGTGTGTGTTCACATTTTTTTTTAATTTTTCTTTTAATGTTTTTTTAGCTTTGAGACAGAGAGAGACAGTGCATGAGCAGGGGAGGGGGAGAAGAGAGGGAGGCACAGAAGCTGAAGCAGGCCCCAGGCTCTGAGCTGTCAGCACAGAGCCCGACGCGGGGCTCGAACTCACGAACTGTGAGATCATGACCTGAGCCGAAGTCGGACGCTTAACCGACTGAGCCACCCACGTGCCCCCACATTTTTTTTTTAAATGTAAAGAAAGCCTTGCAGGTTTTCCAGAGAGTAAAGTAGATCTTAGAGAAATCCCTTTTATAAGCCTTACAGAAAAGAAAGAAAGTTACTCCTTTAATTTTTTTGCCCTTACAAGTGTTTCTGTCTTCATTTATAATCTAGCTACAATACTTTGAAATACCTTTCCATGATAAGGTAAACTGGCAGGAGGCCAAATTTAGGATACATGTTGATTATTTGAAGAAGCGTGGTACGTTGGCTGTGAGAAGAAAATTTACCACCTTTAATCAGTCAGGGCATAAAGAGCGGTGGTAGAGTTTTGGTGTAAAAAGTTATTTTCCTTTAATAATTAACATCATGCTCTGCTTTTTTCTACTCTAAGGCCTTTATAGCATTATAGCAGCTGAAACTCATTGTTTCCTGGATATGACTTTAGGAATATCTTTTAAGCCAGTCAACTGCCTTAATACTGTAGTAAACCTTTTTAACAGCTATTCCCAGAACAGTTTATTTCTCTAGAAAATCTGTCTAGGAGATATTTCAATCAGGGTCAGTTGGGTTTCCAGAAATATGTTTATCCCTGTAGACTGATATCTTAGTCTGTTTAGACTGCCATAACCAAATAATCACATGTATTAAACAATGTGGGTTAAATAATAGACATGTATTCTTATAGTTCTGGAGGCAGGGAAGTCCAAGATCAAGTCAACAGCCAATTTAGTCCTCTGATGAGACCCTGTCATTGGCTTTCGGCTGGCCACCTTCTCACTCTGTTCTCACATGGCTGAGGTCTGGAGTGGTGAGCAGAGAGGAAAGAAAGGGAGAGAGGGAGAGAGAGAAACAGGGAGGGAAGGAAAAAGAGCTATCTGATATGTCTCCTTAAAAAACACTAATTCCATCATGAGAGCCCTACCCTGGTGACCTCATCTTAACCTAATTATCTCCCAAAGGCTCTCTCTCCAAATTCCGTCACACTGGTGGTTAGGGCTTCATCATATGAATTTGGAGAAATGACACAATTTAGTCCATAGCACCCAGGGTTTGTTTGTTTTTTTTTCAAACCTATTTTGTTGTTTTCGTTCTTTTAATGCTCCTAGTTTTCTGAATGAAAATAAGATGATCTAATTTGAATTGAATATTTAGAAACCTCCTTAAGTGCTCACTTCAGCAGCACATATACTGAAAATTAGAAACCCCTTTCATTCAGTGACTTTATATAATTACTCCTCTGTCAACAGAGTGAGGTTTGCCTACAAAATTATGGGTTACTTAAGTTTGATACCTATGTATCAAAGGTAATTGTCTTAAGAATGATGTTAATTAAGGCAGTCTAAATTTAAACACAAGGGGGTACATCTCACTTAAGGAGGTCCTCATATTTAAGAGGTAAATATAATTTCCAATTAACAAATTTGAAAAAGTGTGATATTGGTAATATTAACAAAATCTAGGTTTTATACAAAATAAAAATTTATGCCGAAATTTAAAATAAAAACATCAAAAATAACCAAATTTCAAAGCTAACTGACCAAGTGAATTATAAATATATATTACTATTCTGTTTCTATACTAGAGTACTACTTGAGATGGGAAATAGAAATATCTCATTATCATGTGTAAAGATTAATTTTAAACATACGATTTTAAAAATTAAACTCTATGCTCTTTAAATAAAATGGAAATGCCCTGTATTTTAATTACACATTCATTAACCCGAGAACTTCAAAAGCACTTGGTGAGAGGTAGACCTGGAGATGTGTTGGAGAGAACATGGTTATTTTACTCAAAAGCCAATTTGACCACAGTGCTCTGAAGAAGATTTTTAGATCAAAGATGTTTCTTAACAAGATGCTTGTTTAATTAATAACATAAACACAATGACAAGTGTAATCAGTAACCTCAAAACACTTTTTCTTTTCTCTTTCATATTTTTGTGCATTAACATATTAAGAATAAACAATGTAGCACATATTTATATAATATGCAGGCTTTTGTTTATTAAAAAGCATTACAAGTAATATTACTAAATATGATTAATGCAAGTTTCCTAAAAATTCCTTTCTTATCATTAATAGATTTAGATAATTCAGATATATTTTTAAATGTTTATTTATTTATTTTGTCTTTTTTTCCATTTCTTTTTATTTTTTATTTTTTTAATATATGAAATTTATTGTCAAATTGGTTTCCATACAGCACCCAGTGCTCACCCCAAAAGATGCCCTTTTCAATACCCATCACCTACCCTCAGTTTGTTATCATTTTTTAAGAGTCTCTTATGCTTTGGCTCTCTCCCACTCTAGCTTCTTTATTTTTTTCCTTCCCCTCCCCCCTCCCCCATGGGTTTCTGTTAAGTTTCTCAGGATCCACATAAGAGTGAAAGCATATGGTATCTGTCTTTCTCTGTATGGCTTATTTCACTTAGCATCACACTCTCCAGTTCCATCCACGTTGCTACAAAGGGCCATATTTCATTCTTTCTCATTGCCACGTAGTATTCCATTGTGTATATAAACCACAATTTCTTTATCCACTCATCACTTGATGGACATTTAGGCTCTTTCCACAATTTGGCTATTGTTGAGAGTGCTGCTATAAACATTGGGTTACAAGTGGCCCTATGCCTCAGTACTCCTGTATCCCTTGGGTAAATTCCTAGCAGTGCTACTCCTGGGTCATAGGGTATGTCTATTTTTAATTTTTTGAGGAACCTCCACACTGTTTTCCAGAGTGGCTGCACCAGTTTGCATTCCCACCAACAGTGCAAGAGGGTTCCCGTTTCTCCACATCCTCGCCAGCATCTGTAGTCTCCTGATTCGTTCATTTTGGCCACTCTGACTGGCGTGAGGTGATATCTGAGTGTGGTTTTGATTTGTATTTCCCAGATGAGGAGCGATGTTGAGCATCTTTTCATGTGCCTGTTGGCCATCTGGATGTCTTCTTTAGAGAAGTGTCTATTCATGTTTTCTGCCCATTTCTTCACTGGATTATTTGTTTTTCGAATGTGGAATATTTATTTATTTTGAAAGAGAGAGATAGAGCACAAGCAGAGGGAGAGGCAGAGAGCGAGGAGAGATAGGACCCGAAGCAGGCTCCATACTGTCAGCAGAGCCCAATGTGGGGCTTGATTCCAGGAACCATGAGATCATAACCTGAGCTCAAACCGAGAGTCAGATGCTTAACTGACTGAGACACTCAAGCACCCCAATTCAGATATACTTTCAAAATATATGCTTTGAATTTCCCCACAGACATTAGTTGATATAACCCCTCTCCCCACCCCTCAAAAAAGTAAATAAGAGACAAATGCTTAATACATTGGTGGTACTCAATAAAGTTTAGCTATTCATTATAAAAGTAGAGTAAGCTTTTTAAATGTTGCATTATATATATATATATATATATATATATATATATACACATTATATATTTGCATGGTATTTATATATATATATATATTTATATATATATATATATATATATATATATATATATATATAAAGTATTTATACTTGCACATTTATACATATTTCTACTTGCATATTTGGACTAGATAATTGCAAATACCTCTTACCTCTAAATGATCCTGAGAACTTTTACTTCTAACCCAAACCCCTCGACCTCCTGGAAATAGATTGCCGTGGTCATGATTTCTAGCCATCTCCTCAAGCACAGGGAAGAAGCAGACAGAATTCTGAAAGGATATTAAAAACAGAATGAGGGCAGGGAAGAAAAATATTTTTGAGGAAATGTTAATAGACACTTTTTTTTAGATACATCCTTTTTTTTCTCCTCTTCAGAACTCTCTTATTCATTACTACATAATTTTTCTTCACTACTCCTTAGTCTTAATCAACAATCTAAGATTGTAATGCCACTCATTAAAACTACTTCTTTGCCACTGTCCTAAGTAGAAAGCACTTTTCCAGTAGACTAGTCTATCTATTGTAGGCTTCTGGAGGGTTGTAAGTGAGAGAGAATATCTATAATAAATAAAGTGCTATGTCCCTATGGCATTAAGATTACACAAAGAACAGCAGTATGTTTTCTGTTTACTGACGTTGTTAAGTGTGTTTTTTTCTCTCCTCAAATCATGATAATTATTTTTCTACTTTATTTTGGAGTACTAACCAACAAAATTTCACCTATAAGTTTCCCCTGTGCAAAGAAGAAAATTTTTATTCAAAAATTAGATAAATTGATAAAATTTAAGGTGGAACTTACTTGAGAATGCATTCATTAAGTGCCTACTGTGCATCTGGAACTCGAGGTTATTAACCTTTGGAGAAAAAAAAGATTCAGCTATTTTGCCAGCAAAATGGGTTTATTTGGGAATAGCAGAGAATTGCAATTCAGGACAAGCAAAGTATGGTCAACATAGGCAAGTCAGGAGAACAGAAGAGAGGGGCTTGCTTTTATGGAGGAAAGGAGGAAGCCTGGAGGGTTCTTTCAAAAAGTTCAAGGTGGTGATGGCCTCTCATTGGCTAAGTGTGGCAGTTTCTCATTGGCTGAGCTGTTGCTGTACAAGGAGAAATTCTTTTTTCCTCCTTCTGGGATATGTAAAGTAAGCTTTTTCCTATTCGGAGTCTGAGCAATAGCATGTGAAAGCTCTCCCTTCGGGGCTTCCCAGCTCTATTTTTAATAAAGCTTCTTTTATTTTCACTGTATATATTATATGGTGATAAAATATAAGTAGAAACCAAATCCTAAATAGTTTATATATTTAAGGAGGGGGGAAGAATAACATAACATTTATAATCATATAAACATTACAGACAATATAAAGTAGAAAATCACCAGAAAGTCATTGAGATACAGATCCTTGCTGCTCTGTGGTGTATCCACTAGAAGCCCTAGGCCCTCTTAGATACTTGTTACAAATGCAAAATCTCAGACTCTGTCCCAGATCTACTGAGTCAGAATTTGCATTTTTGCAATAATTTATATGCACATCAATGTTTGAGAAACACTTACATAGAACAGTATTTTTCTTATGTGGGTGTGTACGTATTTTATAAGATGAGGGATCTGGGGAGGTGGAAAGAGGATGAGGGGAGCCAGGACAGGATATGTGAACTAGAGTTTGAAAAAGCCGTTAACCAAACTGTCAAGGATTGCTTAGTACAGACATCAGACTCATCTCTGAGCTTCTGAACACCACCTTATGAACCCACTTCCTTTATTCTTCAGGCATTTCCAATCAATTTCTATGTTAATCCAGGCTATGGTAACAGATGCTGACAGCTACTGGGTGTCCTCATCTTTTTTTAGATTCCCTTTCTAAAATCTTTCTTCTGAAGTCTTCACAATGTACGTGAAAGATATTAAAATTTTTTTCTGTAGGGTGCAGAATTCCTTACTGAATAACCACTGGGCCGATTCAGGAATAGCCAGGCTGATATTCATCCAGTATGCACTGGGTAGCATTGTATCTATTCTAAAAATAGCTTGACTGGCTCCCTAGGGAATATCTGCTACCATAAAAGCAAGACTTCTTCTTTATCCACAGTTCTCTGAACCCATGGTGTCTAAAGCCAAGTATGAAATAGGATATTTGAGACATTTTTACTCTTGGTATCTACCCCTATATGACTGCTGTTAAATTTTGATCCATTTTTAAAAACTAAATGTCACTCAACCAACAACCAACAACCACCCTCCCCCCAAAAAAGAAACCAATAAAGGACCAAATCCAAGGAAATAGCAATTTGAGGGCAGTTTAATTACAAGAAAAGTTTTAAAACTTCAGATCTAAGTATAAAATAGTAAGGCACACACTGTATTCATCAATTGCAACAACTCAATTTTATAAAGTCTTGTTTGTTCTGATTATAAAGACAGAAATGGATAAGAGGGAGACAAACAGGATCTAGTGAAAAGTAACGAGAGGGAAAGGAAAAAAGAAAGCCCAATAAAGAATAAGATTTTCTAAAAGAGGTGGAGAGACAAGAAAATTTATAAAGAGAAGATCACACAGAAGAGAAAAAAATTTAGAGAGGCAGCAAGAGACAAGTTCCCTAGGCTATGGGGTTGATGTGTTAATTAAGTTAGGCTGCTAGTCTGATTCCACAGTTTATTTGTAGAATAGTCATCAAAGTAAGTTATCACCTGTTATGCCTATCCTTTGAAATTCCAATGAGCTTTTCAGCAATTATCCACTAGCCACTACTATTCAACTATACTTATTATGCTTAACCTTCAGTAAGCATTTAACAAGATACCATGACAGCCTCCATGGGGGATTGATTTTATTCTTAGATGCAGCATTACAATCATAGCAGTATCATTTCATAAGTACTTGGAATGGGCCAGATGAAATCAGTTTCTTATGGGATTTTCTTTTTCATGCAAAACACATATTCATTTTGTTCCCTTATTTTTAGCATGGAACTTTTCCTTTCATCCAGCTCCAGAATCCCCAAATAGACACACACACACACACACACACACACACACTCATGCACACACACAGCCTCTACAAACAGAAGCCATTACTTTTTTTCCTTTTTTAACTTGTATTTTAAAATTATTTCAAGTTTAAAGAAGAGTTATAAGAATTATTCAAAAAATTATACTGAGATGTTTCAAACGTTAGTATTTTACCACTTTTGCTTTTTGTCTTTCTTATTATTTTTTGTCTGAGCCATTTGTGAGGAACTTGTAGACCTGTACATCCTGATTTCTCTTTCTCCTAAATACTTCTTTCCCTCCTCCCACCTCCTGGAAAAAGAAAAGAAATTCTTTTATATTTAACCATAGCAATCAGTTATTTTAAGACTATTTCTACTATTAAAATTGATCGGCACCCTCTACTACTGAATGTCTTATTTACAATAAAATCAGTGGTTAAAAAACATCTTTATTTTGGCTTTTCTTTCCACAAGAGCATTTTTCAGTTACTGACATCTCGTCTCTTCATATTCATTCTTATCCTTTTGTGAAGCGTTTTGGAGGAGATGGTTGCAAAGCATAAAACCTTGGACACTTTGTTTTTCCTCTAAATATTTATTCCCACCTCCTTCTGAAATTCCAGGCTTAACCCTACAAATATTTCAATCCTAAATAACTTTCAATCATACCAGTATAATATACTATACCGCTTTAACAATGGTGTTTTGAAGAACTGAAAATGGTTTATTTTGGTTAGCCAATGTAAAATTCTAGAACAACAATCTTTGCATTCCTAACTTCACTGAAACCATGTCAATGTGGATATCTACCATGTAAGGTTTTTGTGAGGATTAAACGTGTTAATCAATGTAAAGAACTTAAGAACAATGTTTGGTGGTATTATATAAGATCTACTATTATTATTTTTATATCAAAAAAATCTTCAAAACCATCTTTCCTTTCTGTTATTTTCCTACTGCTCTCCTTGGTTATATCATATTCTTAGCCACATACATTCAATTTCTTTTTTTAATATTTATTTACTTCAAGAGAGAGAGCGTGCATGCATGCACAGGGAGGGGAAATAGAAGCAGAGAAAGAGAGAGAAAGAAAGAGAGAGAGAGAGAGAGAAAGAATCCAAAGCAGGCTCCATACTGCCAACACAGAGGCAAATCTGGGACTCGATCTCATGATCACAAGATCACAACCTGAGCCTATATCAAGAGTTGGATGGTTTACTGACTGAGGCACCCAAGCATCCAGGTTCAATTTCTTAGAATGATAAGCAGCTTTCCTTTCAGTCCCTGCCACCTCATTCCTATTCCTATCCTTTAGCAAACACATCTGATTATTTTTGCTTTTGTAATGGCATGTGTTCCTGTCATTACTGCCACCAGCCCGGGCCAGGCCTCACCATATTATGTCTCCCGCATTTAGTCTTTCTAAATTACATTCCCAGGTTACCTCCTCCAAACACTGGAAACAAGGCCCTCCACACTCCAATACTCCTATTGACTGTAATCTATTTCTCTTATTATCTATCCATTAAATGAGAATATTTGTGAATGTACTTTGTAGACCATAAAGTTCCCTGTGGAATATTATGGTCATGTTACATTTTAACATCTCCAGTTTGTAATCAGGTAGGATAATATTCTATTTTTTATTACCTGTATAATTCTGTTTTGAACCAATGTGACAACAATGAAAATTACTGTGTCCTTAAGGAGTTAATTTAACTAAACATCAATTGTAACACTATATACAGTCACTTCCATTTTCATAAAGAAAATAGTGACCAATTTCTAAACACCTTGATAATGTAGATTTGTGTTTTCTTTATCTTTCCCTTTTTCTACTCAGTTGAGTAAAACATTGTGAAATCAACTCTGAATCTGTGATGGAAAACTATATGAATAATATTCAGTCAATGGATCATAGCTTAGAAATGCAATAACAACCAAAACAATTCACCTGAAAACCATAACTCACTGTCAGAGTTTCACATGTCAGAAAGCACAATATTTACTCAGAAAAGAAAAGAATATTTTGTTTGGACTTCACATAGGCTTAGTGTTTACAAGAAACTTCTGGAGGAATCAAGGAAGAAAAATATGTATAGAGTACCTACTGTGTGCTCAATATATATGTGTGCTTGTACATACTTGTATAAAAAGTTGTTTCAGTGTGATTCAAGATTTTCATCATTGTGAGCCTCAGTTTCCATCTGCTTTCACAAAACAGGAATTCTAGGGTTGGAAGGGCCTTAGCTGGCTGGTCCAAATCTCTATCCAACACAGGAATCTTCCATCATTTAATTTAACAATTACAGTTGACCCCTCATAAGTCATATAAAAAAGCAGACAAACCTACTTCTGGACAATTTAGTGTCTAAATTGAGGAACTGTCTGGTCTCCCAGGATCTTGTACACATGCGTACTCGCTATAACTTCTTGAGCAATATAAACATGACTACATTGCACCCCTCACCCACAAACAAAGACAAGACCTCTCATGTTCTTCTTGGGATTTTTGTCCCCCATTTGTTGGATTTATTTAGTCAGTTTTCTGTTTCTAACTAACATGAGATGGTTTCCAGACTCTAACATCATGCTTTAGTTTGTCGAAATGAAACATCCAGAGACATACCAAGTAATCCAGGTATGGATTGAATTTGATGTGAATAAAAACACTAATATAAACTGTTGCCATTCCTCTAATTCTAAAGCAGTCGCCTCCTAGTTTTTTCATTTATTACAAAAGTGATTGACAGGGTGGATGACCCTGTTAGTCTCAGTAAATGAATCCCACAAAAGGATAGGAGGAGGGCGAGGCCCAGGGTGAAGATACTGGGTTTAATAATACAGGAGGAAGGTGACATGACCACATTTTTACCCAAGCTGGAAAATATTAATATTATCTCCTCCCTGGGCAATAGGATTAGAAAAGGATTGTAATTTTGAAAAAAAAGAGATCAATAAAACCATTATTTTTTGTTCTGCTTTTTAAGATAAACTGTATCAACTGAATTATATCCCATTCTGTACTATACAAATGGTGTCTTGAATTTAGTCAAGATTTTTTTATTTGTTCCTGTAAATCTTACTTTGCTATTTTCTAAAGAAACAATTGGATTGCCCCCAACGAGAGAATGGGTATGGATACTGACTATGGATTTGAAGTAAGAAATGGGACAAATTTAAAGCATCCTTATGGCTATTCTACCATCTTGTGAAAATGCAAGCTCTCTGTGGGTTCAAATGTAGGATAATGTGAGAGCCTATAATTCAAGGAAGAAACATGTATTTAAATGAGGCTTAGGGAAAGGAAAGAAAAAAGATCACTTTACGGCTGTGTTTGCTCTGTCTGGCACAGAACTAAGTGTATGAATTATCAGTTTTTATTGACACCAAGAGGTAAATATAAACATATCTATTCTCTTTGTAGTCTGCCACACTGAATTTAAAATCCAGAGACAGGCTCACATTTTTTATCCACCACTTGAAAGCTATGCATTCCAAGCAAGTACCCTGAATCTATATCTTAAAGTGGAGAGCAGATGAGATTAAACTATACAGAGACTTTTCATTAATAAGTACTGTCCATATTGAGGTTATTACTAATTACAGGACATCTCTATCTGCTAGACTGTAATATTTTCTAGACTGGGAGAAAAAGCATCAACCTTCTCCTGGTTAGAAAGTTATTTTTTTTCTTTTTTTCTCCTTTTATGAAATCATATTCACTACCCATGGACATTTCTAAACCCAATCTCTCTAATCAAACTTGTGTTGCTTCTTTAAAATATGCAAAGTTGGGTCGCCTGGGTGGCTCAGTCCGTTGAGTGCCCAGCTTCGGCTCAGGTCATGATTTCACAGTTTGTGGGTTCGAGCCCCGCATCGGGCTCTGTGCTGACAGCTTAGAGCCTGGAGCCTGCTTTGAATTCTGTGTCTCCCTTTTTCTCTGCTCCTCCCCCGCTCATGCTCTGTCTGTCTCTCTCTCCTTCAAAATACATAAAAACATTAAAAATATTTTTAAACTATGCAGAGTATATTTCCATTTGGGTCAGAAACCTAGAAAAGTTTTTGTTTTTTCTTCTGTGTCACCTAAAAATGTGTTCAACTAGTCCATCAACATTTCTCACCTCTTTCCACCTTTCGTAATGTCTTTTAAAATGGAAAAAAATAGAGAGCTTTATCTGGAATTTTCAGTTCTTTCAAAGCTACTTTGGTTTTGTGCCCCAGTAAGAGTGTATTACAGAGCACATGGCACACGGATGATCCACTACTCTAATCCATCAGCAGGGCTCGCTGGCCCCATGATGGATTGTTGTATTACATCATCAGCCCAAGGGCTGACAGGAAGGAAAGTGCTTCAAACAGACCTCTTCCATAAATTGTTTTAGTCCTAATGAAAGAAAAAAGTTTGAAAGGATATGGATGAGTGGGAAAACTCACTATACCTTTCAGCTGTATATTGAATTATATACATGAGAAATCAGGCACCAGATTTTCTTGGTTCACAAGGTAGAATTTTCTTTTCATTTGAAACGTATGATATCAGTTAATGTTGGTTAACGGTGACCATGTGTTTGGCAACGTCCAAGGAACTTTGGATCAATTATCTGAGTTAAAGAAAAGATTTAAGTAATATCAGTATAAGTTTTTTTAATCTGCGCACTTGTGGTTCTTCAATCGTACTCTGGTGCTCTATTAACCCAAATTTTTAATTAATTACATGTACACTTGTACTCCTATCAGTTGACAGAATTATCTCTGGAGTCAAATGTACCTATTTACATGTTTGTTTACATATTTTTATACATGAAACAAAATGTGAAACAAAAATTTGCATTCTTATTTAGGAAGACCAATCATGAACCCTGTTATCCATTTACTCAATACTTGACATTTCATAGGGTTTTAATAAGTCTATTGAAGGAATAGATAGACAAATGCATGACTAAACCTCTAAGTTCACTTCTCTCCTTAAAAAAAAAAATTCAGGGTCCCCTGAGTGGCTCAGTCAGGTAAGCACCAAACTCTTGATTTTGGCTCAGGTCATAATCTCACGGGTCGTGGGTTCGAGCCCTGTGTTGGGCTCTGCGCTGACAGTGCAGAGCCTGTTTGGGATTCTCTCTCCCTTTCTCTCTGCCTCTCTGTTCCCCACGTGGCTCTCAAATAAATAAATAAACATTTTTTTTCTAAAGTTCAGTTTGAAATGTATAGCAATGTCATGTTTTTGAGAGTAACAAGTCAAATATTTTTGCAAGCAAATTAAATGAATATTTCATACAAATCTGAAAAATAATTTAAAATCAGGTGTCACTATTGGTAATCATTAAAAAGTGCAGAAAACATGGACTTTGAAAGACTTACTGTGTAACTGTTCTTCTTTGCTACTAAATTAAAAAGCATCATGAATAAAATGAATTTGACAATAGAACCTGTTATATCTATTATCCTGAGTATGCCCCTTCTGTATCATTTTTCAATGATAGGATTTGCCATTCAAAAATAAATAGTGGCACACTATTGGCAGAGAACCTGATCTAGAATATGAGCTTTAAAAACTAGTTTTTATCTTTTTCTAATAACTCATTTAGTGTTTTAGAGAGATCTTTTATGTTGAAAAATTAAATATTAAAGTCTTTAATTTCCTTCTGAGGCCACTAATAAAATTGGGTAAAATGAGTTCATAAGCATTTTCATGGATTTCTCATAATACCAGTACCACAAATCATATCATACTTCGGGAGTTTGAATTTTTAGGTATTACTTTACTCCCAAACTATGAAGCATTTAGTTATATCAGTTAACTTCTTCTTTAACAGTCCCAGGACTCTCTCCTTATCACCAATTGTTCTACCTCTCAATCCGAGTTTTGTGACCTTGAGATGCTTATGTTTCACATGTAATTCAAATTTTTTATTCTTCCCTCACGTTTTAATTCTTTCCCTCACGTTTCCCAATTTATTTGCTAAACCCCAAATTCCAATGTAATTCTTAGGTAGAGTTTAAGCTCACTCAGATCTTTGGATCTTTGGATTTCAAGAGTTTTTCCCAAAGCCTTCTCTATCATGCTAAATATCTCTTATGAAGTTCTCCTGACCTTTAAATACCCACCCCCTACTTTAATGGCATGGATTTTGCATGGAAAGTTATCATTAAAATTTCATTGCGAGAAACCTGTGGCATCTATTAACCCCTCCACCTCTCATGTGCAGATGGCTTTAGCATTTATAAAGCGTCCCAATATTTAATTATTTTAAAGGACCACAAGTGTTTTTCACCATTTTCAGAGTGAGGAAAACCAAGCTCAAAGGAGGGTAAAGATTTGCCCACCGTAATCCTGGTGTGGTGAAGAGAGCCACACCAATCCTGGGTGGCTGCATGCTAGAGATATCACAAATGCTTCCAACTCTGCTGTGCTTGCCACTGGTCAGATTGCCACTGAGACGTCTTTGGGATATTTCTCTTCTCCCACCCATGGTGAAAATGTTAGAGTTGTTTTTCCCATTCATCCACTGCACATATGCTTCCCATATTAAATCCACATCCACTAGCAGTTCAAAGCATATATTATTAGGAGGACTTCTGTACCCCGCATCCAGGAGTTCTGTTTTCAGGTCAGATTTCTGTCTCTGGTATCAGCTTTGTTGAATAATGTATTTTACTACATCGTTTACGAGTCACATTAGGAAATGGGAACACGCAATTATACATTTTTAGTGCAAAATACCCTTCACTTTTTACCTTAGAGTATCCAATGGAGCCTCATTCAATACATTTCTATCAAATATAGGAAGTGGCCAAATAAGAATCTCCGTAACTCCGTTACCTACACAAACATTCAGGATTTTTACAATAAAAATCTCCATATAAATGTTTAAAACTTTATTGTCTTTTGTTACCTCCAGCTATACATAGATATAAGTGAAATAAATCACCAGTGGCATTTTAAAAGTTCCTACCCTCATGTATAGAACAACGGAAATTTGCATTTAAAGTAAATAGCTTTTCTGCGAGCCATCAGATGTAAGATTCCTTTTTTCTACTGAGTAGTCTGCCTCCTTGGGAAGGAGAGAACCATTACAGCTTAGTGCTCTGAATTGTTTTTATTTTATTTTATATTATTTTTTTGCAGATTATAAGTTGTTTTGTGTGTTCAAGTGTAGAACAGTGAAGAAACAGTGAGTAATGGCTTTGTGATATAGATTGCTGTCTAAAGAGAACAGAACAGAGGCCAGTAATATCATTTTAATTAGACCTAAAGATCAAAACGTATATCTTTTTTTTTTTTTTTTTTAATTTATTTTTGGGACAGAGAGAGACAGAGCATGAACGGGGGAAGGGCAGAGAGAGAGGGAGACACAGAATCGGAAACAGGCTCCAGGCTCTGAGCCATCGGCCCAGAGCCCGACGCGGGGCTCGAACTCACGGACCGCGAGATCGTGACCTGGCTGAAGTCGGACGCTTAACCGACTGCGCCACCCAGGCGCCCCAAAACGTATATCTTTAAATGTAAGCGTGTGCACGTAATCATACAGGCACCCCCATATAGTCACAGCTAATATAATTTGGCCATAATTTAGATACATTACATTCTGACGGAAAAGAGAGCTACTAGTAATGTGTATGACTTGCCTCAACCCAACACTGCCTTAGTTTTGATAACTGAGAATTAATCCGTGCATGCTACTGATTGTGAGGTGCTAAATTTTATGTAATACATCAAATAGCTATCTGGTCAAGGCCTAGAGTAAGAGATTTTCATAATCTGACAAGCTATAAATATTTAACTTAAAATGATGCTATTGTAGAACATACAGTTAGTGTAGAAGATATGCGATTATAATTTTTTTACATTTATTTATTTTTGAGAGAGAGAGAGAGAGAGAGAGACAGAGTCTGAGCAAGGGAAGGGCAGAGAGAGGGGGAGACACAGAATCTGAAGCAGGCTCCAGGCTCTGAGCTGTCAGCACAGAGCCTGATGCGGAGTCGAATTCACAAACGTGAGATCATCACCTGAGCTGAAGTCCAACGCTTAACCAATTCAGCGGCCCAGGTGCCCCAATATGCTATTATAATTCAACTGTGCCCTTGTCTATGTAAGAAACTAAAAATTTAGAAACGATTTCAGAATTTTGGGCTGCATGCACATTTTGCTTCACTAACAATTCCTTATTAAAATATTCACGAAAATATTTTAGAAGGAAATAAATCAACCCATTATTTTTCTCCAACTGAGTGTATCACCTATAGGTGATTTTTCTCCTTCTTTTTCACAGTTTCTTTCTCCCAAGTTTCCTATGCTAAGTACATATCTTATATTTTTTTTGTTTTAAAAGCTACTGTAGGAAATTGTCGAGTATAAAATTTTAATATTTACTGAAAAATTTAACATTAATTAGTATTCTGATTTGAAGTTATGACCATATGATTGGTGATCATTGCTGCTCGATTCCTTTGTTTATAACCTCCATTCTTGGTTTTCCATATATATCATGTATGATAAATATGATGAAATAACAAATTAAAGTCAGTGTCTTCAGCAAGAGAGAACATTATTGAAATTTGTGCAACAAGTTTCTTCTCATTTTTAGGACACCAAATAAAAGACTATTCTTTGGTTGGTAAGTCTCAATAGAAAGAAAAATGTAAGACTTTTAAATTCAATTATACTTGCCTACAGTCAAAACATAGTCATTTACTGCTGACCTCTCATTGTGTTATATTCTCAAGAAATATGAGTAGTCTTGAGAATAGAAGTAAACGCATAGTCACAATTAATAAACCTTTGATTTATTCTCCATGTTGGAATCGGTCTTTAATCATGATGGAAAGACAACCCAGACAACGGTACTGCTGGTGACACATTTGTTTCACCACGGGAAGATAGGAGAGCCAAGTAGTGAGAGCTCAGTCTCCAGAGCCAGGCCCAGGATGGACTGTTTGTTCTGCCACTCGCTAGCTTTATGAATTTAATCTCCCCTTGCCCCAGTTTTCCCATCTGCAAAATGGGGGTAGGGAGGTAAAATGCTTAATAGTGCCTGACACGGTGGGACGTTCAGGATAAAGATGAACAGTTATTATAGTTATAATTAGTGATTTCTACCAATTATAGTTACTGATAAAGGAAACTCATTTATACCATGTGAAGTATTCAAATTATTTCTAAACAGGCAGTGCATTATTTGTTTTATATTTGTCACATAAAAGGCTGTCTCTGTACCCACCAGAACAAGTGGAAAGGAGAGCAAACTGGCTAATCTAGGGCAAAAAGCTTTATCCCTTGATTTATTCAGATAACTGACCCCCGAAGTATGCTTGAATTATAGTTATAATTTTCTCCATTCTCCACACAGTGTGTGTAGTCAGCCTAGGTGTTATTCAATAGACCTGTTCCAACATCTACCGTGATTGATTTATTTAGAAATACCTCCAGGCCAAAATGAGAATGAAAATAAATGGAACAGATGAAAGTGCCCTGCTGCAAGCAAGAGCTACAAATTGAGGTTAAGAGTAATTGCTTTGGCATAATTGTTATTTGTAATCTTAGAACAAATGCAAATCTCCCATTAGGAGCAGTAAATCTGGTGCTTAAAGTAGAAGATGAGTATTTCACTGCCTAGCAATGGGAAGCCGTAGCTGAATGCTAAATGCAACGACATATAAATTCCCCCAGGTCTTTCATTTTGACTAACAGTTCAGGGGATATGGTGGACACAGGAGTACCTCAGAAAATGACTATCAAGATGATTTATTCGCTCTATGTGTTTTCTTTTTCCAAGACGCTTTATATAAAACCTTTCTCTTTGCATTTAAAAACTCCTTGTGTGCTCTCTTTCATAAATACTTTATATTTATCCTGAGCCTGGCTTGCAGAAAGCCTGATGTACTTTTTATGGTTATTAGTCTTCACACCTTCATCACTGAACTAGGTAATAAGGCAAAGTCATTATCTTTATTTTAAAGAGATGAGAGTAGAAGTATAGAGAGGTTCAGTGACTTTCCCAAGGTTATAAAATCATTCTGTGATACATCTGGGAAGACTATAAAGAATATGTAATTCAAACTCATTTTAACTACCACATCATTGTTTTTCAGATTATTTTTTAAGTCACTAGGTTATTAATAGCAGTGGAGGTTATGATAATCATAGTGATAAACCAAAGGGTCTCGTTAGATTCCTCAAATATCCAACAATTTCTGGGCCAAGATTATGACATAAGAAACACCATGCTTATTTTAAATGAATCATGTGCCTCACAAGAGCATCTTAAACTTAAAGCCTAGATAGGATTAAATTGAGTTCTTGGTTAGTAGCAGGTTACCCTGTTTGTTTTTAATTGGGCAGACAAAATGAGATTCCAAGGTTCATGTGTACCTGCAAGAATATTAAGAAACATGAGAAGTTGCAGGGGAAAAATAGGTAAAATTGAATCTGTGTATTTGAGAAAGTGATGGGTGCAGTGGAAAAGAAATATATTGTAGTTTTTGCAATAGAATAATGAAAAACATCAGTATTCAGTTTCTGATGTATACATAGCCAGGGTCAAATACCAAGTAGATTTTTTTAGTGTCTCTGACTGAGATTATATTACCTTAAATATTATGTGTTAGATGTTGACAGGAAAAAAGTTTAGGATGGTAAAAATGTATTTTTCACTTACAACTTTTATTTTGTATATTTTTAAAGAACACCATGTCAGCCCTTGAGAGGAAGGAGGACAATGCATAGTTCATTGCAAAACCAGAGTATTATATCCTGCTTCAGAAAATGGGTATATTTGAACTCTAGAGAAATTAAACAGTTCTGGAGGTTACTACCCTAAAACTGCTATCCAAAGATGATCTCCGCTTTCTCACAAGGCCTTTCACAGTTTTTAAGAATAGAGTTTTAATTTGAAATTCATTTCTAAGAAGCAACATCCACAAAGCCATCCTCTACTACGTCGTTTTAACTTGTGACCTCCTTCCACAGAACCTATATAGCAACAGCTTTTGGTCTGTGCCCATAGTTAATCATTTATGGTGCCCTGGGTTGGGAGGGACGTTCTTTCCAAAACAGTGACAGAATTATAGCAATATAATCCCAAGCTGATTCAGTGAGGCCATCTATTTTTCTTTAATAAAATAAAATAAAAGAGCTGTCAAATACTATTTATGCTCCCTGCTACCATTTCTATAGCCAAAGAACGTAGCCCCTTCTTTCAATTTAGTAAGGAGGCAAAAGAGTCACAGAAGAGTTAGAGGTAAAGAAAAATTAAACACAATGCAAAAATGTGAGCGCATGTTAGCACACATTAGGGAGAGGAGAGTAAAACACCAAGGACATTGTATCACTGGCAAGCAAGTAGAAGACTCAGACCTCACGAAAGAAAAAGGGCAGTCCATGGATAATGAGCTAGAAAAACTTTGCAACTACAGAAAAGGGAGAGAGAATAGGGTTAGCTTCTTTAAAAATTAAAAAAAGAAGTATTTAAATGGATTCTGAAAGATCAGTGGGATTCTATCAACTGATTGGAGTGCAGAGAAAACAGATTTAAATTTGATTTACTTCATAGCAGACAAGGAACAAGGATAACACTAAATTGCTGTGTTTTCCTTATGAGAGACGTGGTTTGCAAGAAATTACTTTGTACTTTGATCTGCAATAACCAGATCAGTGACACTTTATTACATTATCTACCTATATTTTTCAGTATAGCAAACCTCCTCTTGGCCCTGCCGCCACGTAGAACAACATAAATTTACTGAATCAACCATCCACACTCTCTCTCCAGGGTCTTCCCTACATGATTTGCTTTGTGTGTGAAAGTCTACCCACCCTCTCTTCTTATCCACTGAATATATGCACATATGTCTGCCTGCTTATTGAGTTTGAGGGGTCTTGTGTGAGTCCCCTCTTCTGAGAAGCATTTTCTGAAACCACCCACCCCAAATCTAGATTCAGACTCCTCCCCAGGGCCATGTAGCCTGTTGGGGTTACCTGTGTCACAGCACGTACTTTATTCCATTCCAGTTGCCAGTTTGTTTTTCTCTCCCTTCCATTAGACTGTAAATTCCTTGAGGGCAGAGACCAAATAATATCAGATGAGCCTTTTTATCTATAACACCTGGAAGAGAGCCCACCTTCTGGAAGGCACCAACTCAATAAATATTTGTTAACTAGAGAGAAAAATAGAAAAATGTAGGGAAAATGTCTGAATAAAATTGGAATCACATCCAATCTTCAGTTGGCCGATAAAATCAGTAGGTGATGTTCTCACCTCACCCACACATCCTGTACTTTCTCTTACCCTCACTTTTTATATTTAATTATCAAGCCTACCAATCTTTCTTTCTAAATATTTCTTTTCTATTGCCACTTTTTTTTTTTACCTCTACTATCATTGCCTTAATGCAGTACTTCATTTTTCACCTAGACAATATTGCAATAACCTCTTAACTGGTCTCCCAGTTGCAATAAATGTCTATTAAATTGAAATGGTTGAACTGTTTGAAGTAACACTCTTATTTTGAAAATAAATCAACTAGGAAGTGCTTGCTGCCCACCTACCACATGCACTATTATGTGCTTTGGGGGAGCCAAAAGAAACAGAGCATAGAAACTACCACTCTAGACCCCCCTCCCCTCAAAAATACAATGTGGGCATAGAGCACCAGGAAATGTGCTTCTCATATGCATCACGCATACAAGTCACCTAGGAGCTTGCTAAAATATAGGTTCCACAGGTCTTAAGTGACGCCTGAGATTTTGCATTTCTAACAAGTTCCCAGGTGACGCAGGTGCTGCTGGACCATGAAACACCCTTTGAATAGAAAGATATTAAAACCCATTAAGTGCCTTAGAGTAGCTTCCTAGTGAAGATTTTAAAGACAGACAGGCTTCGTGGACGCAATAGGAAATATAATGATAACCTGTCCATGTTGAGGGAAGAATGTAAGCTGAGAAGATGACAGTTTATGTCCTAATCCTATAAGGCTTGACTCACTTTTCATGTTATCCCCAAAGACTTCCTGAAACTCCCTGGCACAGTCACACCGCTGCCCTTCTTCCTGACCCTCTTCTTCCCTACCCTCTAAAGTACACTCAGAAAGCTCTTTCTAAAATACAAATCTGACTGTGCCATGCCCGGGCCTAAAGCCCATTAGTGTCTATCCATCACCTGCTGTATACATTCCAGACTTGAAGGCCCTTCCCACACTGGCCCTGCCCAGTTCTGTCACTTCACCTGCCACCACTGCTAGTGCACGTAACCTGCATTCACCACATGCTTTCTTATTTTTTTTAATTTGTTCTGTTTATGTATTTATTTATTTATTTATTTAGAGAGAGAGCAAGAGAGCAAGTGGGAGAGGGACAGAGCGAGAAACCCAAGCAGGTCCTGAGCTGTCAGTGCAGAGCCCGATGTGGGGCTTGAACTCACAATCTGTGAGACCATGACCTGAGCTGAAACCAAGAGTCAGACGCTTAACTGACTGAGCCACCCAGATGCCCCTCACCCATCCTTTCTTTCCTCTGCTTTTTACAGGCTGCTGCCTTTGCCCGGAAAGCTCTGTCCCCATTGTCTATTAGGCAAAGTGTACTCATCCTTCGAGGTAATTTCCCTCCCCCTGAGGCCTGTCTTGACCTGGCCAGGAAGAGTTAAGTATTCAGTGTTCTTTTTAGTTCCATAGTACATAACACCTATTTATTTCCACTGATGTCAACACTTACATATAAGCCTCTATTTGGAAGCGTCCGAATCTCATCTTTCTTTGCAGCCTCTACCTATAAGGTTATGTTCAAAATATAGAAGGTGTTTCAATAACTGTTGCTTAAAAAATGACTGAATGAATAAATCCTAACTAATTACTTACTTAGGAAGTAAATGTTGGGGTGAAAGGGCAGAAGAGAGGGAAAATAGAGGAGGAAAATGCTAAGAAACACTGCAACGAGGGGAAAACATATTTCTAACTTACATGTTAAGTCTCTACTCCCCTGCACATGTGCACACATTCATAATTAAGTTGCCTTAAAAAAATCTAACCTAATTTTAGCCCATCTCTAGAAATCAGCAGAAAAGACAGAAAAGTGTGTGACTGCTCCTTCCTTTCAAAGTACTCCATTATTTGCTTAGGTCCTGTGAATTGTGTCTTGAATATTAGACTGAGCTGAAATGAAAAATCTCATGGCAAGAGGAGTCAATGTTCCTCCTACTTAGAGAGGGCATATCTGTGTGTATAGACACATCTGTGAACTATTATTTTTCGGTTGAAAACAAAGCTCAACCTTGAATATCAGGGAGCAATTCAAAGATGATCCTGAATGAAAAAAAAAAAATCATGTCCCATAGCAACTCATGAGAAAGCCACACAGATGATCATATTTGTAAGAAAAAAGGATATCTTTAGCATCTTTTCTAGACCAATTCTCCATATAAAAATATGAAAGTCAAAAAAACACTAGACAAAGTGATAAGCAAACAGAACGTTTGAAAGATTACCTGTCATTTACCCTGAACAAATTATATTATACGAATTGTTGTTACTCAGAAATCTTACATCATTAACATCAATAAAAGGAATTTGGCAGTGAATAAAATGATTTAAAATATTCATTATATCTCACCCCAAACAAAAACCACTACACCAAAAATTAATTTACATAGAAACATCAATGGATGATTGTTCACATTGTAAAGCATGGTGTCACATTACATGAGGATTAACCTCAGTAATCCTCTATATCCCATCATTCTTCTATAGCAGTCGTATATAATTTAGTCCCCCCTCCAAATTATTCTGGAACTTTTCCATATCTTCCTTAATTTTCATTTTTTTATCCCCACTATTTTAGAGTGCCTACGTGGGTTGTAAACTCTGTATGTATTGAAGTGGAATAAAAATGATTTATAATTAGTTACTGTATAAACCAATCTGAGCATCTACCTATATGCCAAGTACTGACCTGAGGAAAATAGAAGAAACAGAGGACATGGACTCTCTCTACTTTCCTGGGCATTAAAGTGTAGTCAGAAGACAATGCCTAACAGTGGGAACAGTGAGAAACTGTGAAAGCCAGTATATGGTGTCTACAATGTAGCTCAGAGTGAAATTGTTTTGGGGACTCAGTGTTGAGAAGTTCTACAGTTCAGGCATTGTCTTACGGTTGGGGATGGAAAGATCAAAAAGATGTCAAGAGGAACCAGACACGCAGTCCAGAGTGTAGAGATGTGAGGAGATGTAAATGTCTCCAGACTCAGGAAAGGGCATAATCATAGATCCAGAGACCAGAAGGAGTATGGCATACAGCTGGGCACCTGTAGTACAACTAAGATACAAATGGAACCCTTCAAAGTTGTGACATGCACAACCTACTTAACTGTATTCACAGGTCCTACTGAACAACTCTCTGAACACATGCTGTTTCAAGCCTCTTTGAGACCCAAACATTGATTCCATCCTTTGACACCCAAACATTATCACCTCTGGGAAGCCTTTCCAGACCTTCATATTTCCATCCTACTCTGTACATCTATTAATAATTCTTTCTATAGGTTATAATTTAAAACTAATCATACTACCAACTTCACTACTAACCCTCCCACACATATTCTAACCAGCACTGTCCAATAGAACTTTCTGTAATGATGAAAACACATCCTCACTGTCCAAGAGCCTCTACCCACATTGGCTACCAAGCATTTGAAATGTGGCAAATGTTATAAAGGAGCTAATTTTATTTTATTGAATTTCAAAGATTTGAATTAAAATTTAACTTGCCACATGTGGTTAGTGGCTACTGTATCAGACAGTGCATTTCCACCTTCTTAGGGGAAAGAATTATCATCCATATACCTCAGCATATTCAACTGTGGTATGTATCCAGTAAAATGAATGGTCCAATCTGAGTGGGTCCCAATGTGTATTTGACAAAGTAATGAATATAAATATTAGATCCCATGAAAATGTTACAAATTTTAAGGGCACTTAAAAATAACTATTGGGGCACCTGGGTGGCTCAGTCAGTTGAGTTGACTTCAGCTCAGGTCATGATCTCATGGTTTGTGAATTCGAGCCCCACATCAGACTCATTGCTCTCAGTGCAGAGCCTGCTTCAGATCCTCTGTCCCCTTCTCTCTCTACCTCTCCCCACTCTCTTTCTCTGTCTCTCTCTCTCAAAAGTGAATAAACATCTATTATAAAAATAAAGAAGGAAAAATAATGTGACATGAATAGAGTTTACATTAAAAAATTATTGGTAACGGTGGCCTAGAATGCAAACTAACTAAAAAATCTTCTGAAATACTGATGCTCTATATTATTTCTCTGTTTATGTTTTATAATACATTTATCTCCCTAAAGTGTACTCTCTTCATTATATCTAAGTCTTCACGCACTATGCTGTGACACCCTTGAGAACAGAAACTTCTAATCTCTACTGTATCTGCAGTTCCTAATATAAAGCCTAGAACACTGTAAGCACTCAATAAATATTTACTGGATAAGTGAAATGAATGAGAAAACAGAAAACAAATTATTTTAATAAAACTAGCAGAGTGGATGTTCAGAAAGAAAAGATAGTTACTACAAAGGCCATAAATAACGATCATCAGTAAACATTCTGCAACACCTGCTTTATACGTGCATTTACACCTTGTGCTTGAGAAACCTGTAAATGTTATTTCCAAAGACTTTTTCTAAAACAAAATCACAATTGCTGTTTTCTCCCTGTCCCTTACCTATTGTTCTATACAGTCCCATTGCTTTTAGTTTTACATTTAATTTCAACCACTTTGGCTCTTTCACTATTTTCTTTTAATATTTCATGACCTGTATGGAGTTTCTTTTACTTTCTTATAGTAAGAGGTTAACACTATGCAAGGGGAAAATGTCATCAAAGACTAATCGGGACAGATTGCAGTTTTGCCTGATGCTTCTGCTTCAGACCAAGCAGGCTGACTAGCATATTCAGTTTATCATTTCTGATAGATTGGAGTCTGGTTTATATTTGTCAACCAGTGCTGCATGCGTTAGGGTAAAGCCTCTAACTGAAGAGTTTCTTAGGAATCAGGAATGATGACATCAACTATTCTTAGCCTCACTTGACTTGATGGTCTCCTGGGAGAATCATTTCCTATCTCTAACTTCCACCGTGGCTTTCTCTTTGGGAGAAGTGATATTGTAGGTGTGCTGGGACAATGGGTTGCTTACATGCCAGGGACTGTGCTTCAGTTACCTTTGTATCCTCCACACTAAGCACAACTTCTACTGCATGGTAGATATGAATCAATCAATCAACATAGTATTGAATAACTATATTCTAGTATTTATCCAAGAGTAAAATTCACAGACTTGGAAAATATTCTTAAATAGCTATTTGAGTTCTATAACGTGTATGTTTAAATAGCATTTATCAAAGAGAACAAAATTTTAAAGCCAGAGCTAACAACAGCTAAATGATTTTAATAATGAAAGTAACATTCACGGTTACATCACCACGCGTTTGTATAGTTTATGCTTTTCTAAAATTCTTTTGGACATTTTCTATGGTTTTAGTTTTGTATTTTGTATATTTATGAAATAAGTATATTTGAATTTGTATAAAATAAGTATCTGTTTACCCAGAATGTTTGGAGAAATGAAAAGGTATAAAATAATAGCCAATAATAATAAAACTGGGAACAACAATAACATCAAAAATATGAGCTACCATTCATGCTATGTTTCAACTAATACGGTAAATACTTCTCATGTATCATCTTATTTAATCCCTGCAACAATTCTATGAAATAGAGACTATTGGAAGCTCCCTGCTATAGTGGGGGAAATTCAGAATTTGAAATCTTAAAAGAATGTCAAAGATCATACAACAAGGAAATAGCAAGACCAGGACAGAAGCCAAGTTTGTCTGCCCCCGAAGTCCTGACTCTTCACCACCCCCACTAAACGTTTCCCCAGGCCTAAACAACAAGAAGAACAACAACTAATAGTATTTGTAAACTCATCCTATGTTCTATGTGTTGCATCTTCATTGTATTACTTATCCTCAGAACAGAAATAGGGAGTTGTACGTGGTCATCCTATTTTCCAGATGAGAAAACTGAGTTTGGAAGAATCATGACTGCTCTCCCATGTTCACAAAGCTAGTCAATGTTAGAATGGAGAATGAACTCAAATGTTCTTCTAAGAGACAGCAATGTTCTTAATCACCACCATCTATTAATGGTAATCAAATATTCTGGGTAGGAGAAAATTATTATACTCAGAGTATGTGAGTTTTTACTATAGCTAGAACAAAATAACATACTTAACATTAAAGTCATACCAAATAGAATTTCCTCTTTCTACAGTGATTAGAAAGGTACTTCAGAATGTTGAAGTGCTTCATCATACACATAGTTAGCATATAATAATATTTTTAAAGTGTGGGTATTTGAACCTTTGGGCCATTTAGCTTCTGAATATGTGGGAGTTGGCTTTAAACATTTTCCTTTCCTGTACCAGTGTCTGGGTAAATTATTTTGAAGTCAACTCTGAACAGAAGACACAGAGCAAAGAGTGCTTTCAATCCAAGCCCTACACTCTCACGTGAGAGAAAAAATACCACTCTTCCTCAGAGAGATGGAAGCATTATGGGAGAAAGGGAGCGTAGCGATAGTGTTTCAACCTTTTAAATTACTCTTCAACACCTATTTCATTTCATTAACAGCACAATCAAGTACCACCCTATTTGAGTAATTGCTAATAACCAGAAAAAGTTTCCCCATCCTTCAGATCTGTTGCATGAAAGCGAAATTTTCTCTAGCACCATGACAAAGGGGAAAAAATCAAGTTCTGTAATGTGAACATACTTCCCATTTCATTTGAGGTGCTGAGATTTAAATTATGTATATGTCCATCATTCTTCAGCATGTTTCAAAATCTGCTGTGTATTGTCTTTTTTACAACTAATAGAACTCATTACACTAATAGTCTAGTATTATGTAAATGTATTTTATCCAAATATCTAGTATCCATAAGTAGTTTATTCTCTATATCCCTAATGTAATATATCAAACAATAACTCATTTGTCAAAAGAGACAGTTCATTAAAATTCAACAACCATTTGGCCAGGATAAAACAGCAACAGTATAAAAATTGATGTTGCGAAACTTAACAAATGAGGGAATAAGGAAAGTGCAAATCAGGAAATTGCAGGCCTGCCCTCTAGGGCCATTTTTGGGTCACTTGCCTGAATTTTAATATTACAATTGTTTTACAAAAAAAGTCTCCAAGTTATTAGGCCGGGAGGAAAGCCAATTTACAGCTAGGTGACTTGACTATCAGGGGTATTCAATAAATGAGAACATGATGCCACTTGAGACTTAAGAGTAGAAAGGTACAACACTTGAGCACTGTGCTACAACCCAGTTTTTAACAGTGCATTATTATTTGATTTAGAAAACACATTTCCTACTTGGTTGAGTTGTATTTAAGTAGCGTGGAGAATAAGAGTTTTAGACTCTTGTTTATGGTTTTAAATGCAACATTTTCTCCATGTTTTTTTTTTTTTTTAATTTTTTTTTTCAACGTTTATTTATTTTTGGGATAGAGAGAGACAGAGCATGAACGGGGAAGGGGCAGAGAGAGAGGGAGACACAGAATCGGAAACAGGCTCCAGGCTCCGAGCCATCAGCCAGAGCCTGACGCGGGGCTCGAACTCACGGACTGCGAGATCGTGACCTGGTTGAAGTCGGACGCTTAACCGACTGCGCCACCCAGGCGCCCCATCTCCATGTTTTTTAAAAGAAAGATAATTTCAAGTGCAGAATAGCACCTACCAGGATTTTGCACAATTTAAAAAGCAAAGAAAATGAACCTGCTGATTGGCCAAAACTCACCCTATTGTGAAACTCACAGTATTAGAAAACATCATCAAATGGTTAATTTTTAGTTTTAGAAAAAAATGAAAACATGTAACTTTTTAAGGTACTCAGAGAAAGGCATTTATTTTTGGTGATATACCTATGAAATCAGTTTAAAATTAACAATAAATTTTATTTTAATTTTTTCAATGTGTATTTATTTTTGAGAGAGAAAGAGAGACAGAGCATGACTGGGGGAGGGGCAGAGAGAGGGAGACACAGAATCTGAAGCAGGCTCCAGGCTCCCAGCTGCCAGCACAGAGCCCGATGCAGGACTCGAATTCATGAACCACAAGATCATGACCTCAGCCAAGTCAGATGCTTAACCGACTGAGCCACCCAGGTACCCCAACAATAACATGTTTTTAATTATAAAAACAGACATTTTTAGTATAGATTATGTTCACCAAGATCATTATATTCTAATCATTAAGATATTAATTTGTGCATGTGTACACACTTAAGAGTTTTCTTAATTGCTACACACAGCTGTTGGTTTGCACATGTGCACACAATTTATTAGTTAACTGCATATAATTATTATGTAAGTCCCCACCTCGGGTAGTCATCACCTCAGTGTTACCCACACAAATTGGAATCCCTTTGCTTGTGTCTAAACAGGCTCTGTTTACATACTCATCAGGGAATGTCATATTTGATGCTTCGTGTAGCCAAAGCAACTAATTATCCAGAAATCTGTCTTTCCAAAGGCAAATATTAGGGGTTTGATTGGCCGCAGGAATTTCTGATAACTGAAATTTTATTGTATTCTCTCCTCTTGATATATAAATGTATATTTATATTTATATACTTTATAAAGTATATAAAAAGTATATAAAGTATAAAAGTATACTTTATAAAGTATATAAATATAAATATATTTAAATTTAAAATATGAATATATTTATAAAATATGTAAATATATTTATATTTATAAACACATAAGGCTGTATACTGATATACATATTACTCATATAAAATTTATATACTATTTATATATCAATATATTTACATATTTTATATTTACATACTTTACGTAAATGCATATATTAAAATAATAAATATATGTCTTTTATTTTCCTGCATGTACCCAATACATTGCATTTTTACTTCTATGTAAGAGAAGATTTTGCATATAGTTAATATGGCATGCATTATGAAAGGAATCCAAAGTTGCCAGCCTTGTTTGGCTCATTCATGGATCTAGTCTTCCTTAGAAATCCATTTTCTGGTCTCCACCAGTTTATTGTAAGGAAATTTGCTTATGCAAATAAGCAAACCTGTATAGTGATCTCCCTAACATACTGTTGCTCTAGCTAAATTCCACCTGCTGTTAGAAAGTGAAAATGGTGGTGTCACAACCACTGCTCTATTATGCATGGGAAATGAAGTAATCAAAGTATATATTTTATTAGTACATAGTGGAGTGGTACAGCTATGCTTCCTTTTAAGCAGTTAGTCAAATCATACAGCTAATAAGCAAAAGACAAATAAACAAAGCTATTTTTGCTCCCCAGTTTTGCTCTTGACAGAGATCAAAAAGTGAGGCTGGCTTGCAACTCTATGACCTGTCATTATGTGAGAAGTGTGTCTGTTGCCAAAAATGAAACTACAAATCACATGTTGTTTGATAGTGTTCGTATGCTTGTTTGAGCAGGCCACCTTGTTCAAGCTATGAAGAAAGTGCTGACAGGTGTTGTCTGCTTAGCAAAATTATAATTGCAACAAAGCATAGAGAAACGGAATCATTAAGATTACTTAAATGCGGTATCCCAGGCTTTGAAGCTTGAACATACATTTTCAGATTTTTTTTTTCAGTTTCAAAGGTCTATCTTCAAATAAAATAATCTGAGTAAGCATTTTGTTTATCTATAAAATTTGCTTCAAGTGGGTGTCTGATATTCAGTTCTGCAAATGAAGTCCATTAGAATTTCTTCTCAATGCTGTTTGACAGAAGTATGTTAAAACAAACAAAAATGGCTGTGGTTTATTCAAAGTCAGTAACACTTATACTTCAGTTAGTCTCCCTTGAGCCTAAACCCCAGAAATGCTGTTGTGCATTGATCATACAGCAGGATACCCAGAGCAGACATATATGTTTTGTTTTTGACAGTGTCAGAGGGTGGAAAAAATTGCTTTATTTGAAAAAAAAATCTTGAAAGATATGCTATCATAGGATTTTTGAGACACATTAAGGAATTTTATCTTGAAAAATTCAAAATCTTAAACAGAAAACTTGTTTATGTGTTTAATCTAGTTTATTTTTGAAAAATGAATTCAATTACACAGGGTTTTTTGCTTACTTGATGACTAGTAATTTCTTGGAGTAACATTGCCTTTTCAAATAGTTGCTTGGTGTCCAATCGAAGATGCAATTAAGAGAATATTAAATTCTTATAGAAATAAGTGATACTGTGCAGATGTTGGAACTCAGGAATGTTGTTCTCAACAAGTTAACAGGGCAAATATATTTTTTATACATTTTTTAACGTTTATTTATTTTTGACAGAGGCAGAACGTGAGAGGGGAAGGGATAGAGAGAGAGAGAGAGAGAGACGTAGAATTCGAAGCAGGCTCCAGGCTCTGAGCTGTCAGCACAGAGCCAGATGTGGGGCCCAAACCCACGAACCGTGAGATCATGACCTGAACTGAAGTCGGACGCTTATCTGACTAAGCCTCCCAAGTGCCTCAAGCTAAATATGATTTTAAAGCAGTTTTCTCAATAGATTGTTTTAAACCACACTCTCCCCTACCAACACACACACACACAAACACACACACACAAGACAGTGGTAATTATTTTGAAGGTTACAACTATAGATATTTGTGGAATTTTGACTGCCCATATCTATTTCCATTTCCTAATAGTAAGCTCAATGGTCTTCAGGAAAGGCATATTGTCCTCACTGAACATAGTGTAGCTGGATTGTACTCTAGTCCCCTTCCTTTTCTAGCCAAGAAAGAATCATGTTATTGAAGTCCTCCTTTATTATAATTTGAATCTAGAATTTGAGTAGAGTAGCTAAACGAACCAAAAATATTTGGAATTCTGTCATCTTAGTATGATTCCCTCGACCACTCTACCTGATGTAAACTGAATCTATAGTTCTGCTTTCCTTCTCCACCAAGATCACGTGGTCCCTGTTAGTTTCCCAGCTTGGTTCTCCAGCCTTCCTGTGATTCCGTGGCCTCCCTCTATTGTTTGAATACATTTCCTTTTGCTTAAGGTAGCCAGAGTTGTCTTCTGCCGCTTGCAACCAGAGATCACTTCGCTTGTAATTGAATCCAGTCTTGAAGCAATGACTAAATAAAAACTCATTCACTTATTAGTTAATAACACTAATAAGTTGGTTTTAAGACATACAAAGAATTTTAGTTTATCATTAGAACACAATACGTACACTATGTTGTTGAAACTTATCCTTGCCTTTTCAATTCTATGCTCTATTTGTTAAAACTGGGTACATAAAATGTTCTCACCTTCTGTGGGCACAGCTTCCCCCATATTTCAGGAAAAGTCATGGTTAAACAGGAAAGTGATTTTTTTTTGCCATCTATGCATCCCTAGTAACAGGAAATGTTACAAAAGACTTCGTTCTAAATAGACAGAATGAAATATTCATTAAAACACAGACTCTGGGGCTTGACCACCTGGAATTAATTCCTACTTTTCCACCTGCAATCTGAATGACCTTGAGAAAGCTACTTAACCTTCAGTGTTCTTCATCTGCAAAAATTGAAATAATAACTGTTCCCTACTCATAGCCTTGTTATAAAGATTAATAATTCAACATATTTAAAGTACTTGGGGTAGAAGCTGTCATATACAAAGTTTACACACAAAGGGGCACAGAATGTGTCTCCCTCTCTCTCTGCCCCTCCCCCACTCATGCTCTGTCTCTGTCTCTCTCTCTCAAAAATGAGTAAACTTAAAAAAAAAAGAATAGTACACATCTCATAGGTTTGTTTGAGGATTAAATGAAATAAGACATAAGGGCTTAGGACAATATGTGACTCACTATGAGTTAACAAGTGTTAGTTACTATCAGTAGTAGTAGTAGGGGTAATAGTATGAACAGTGAAGGTGGATGTGTGGTCCAGGTTATCTTCTCTTAAAAGCAGTATTTTCTGATTCTCATTGATCTCAATAACTCGCAGAGAGCAAGTCTGGACAGGGTAGAAAGGTTGTCATAGAGCTCAAAATCTAGGAGATCTCCTCTCAGGATTGTCCTCTTGCTTGGCAGACACCTGTGTCAATGAATGAGAATGACAGCTAGATGAGATTTATTTGCCTTGGAGTTAGGGCTGGAGGTGGAGGAGTGTCAAATACGCACTCTGAACCATGAAAATATATTGAGGTGTGAACATCAATAATTGGTACACAGAGTAGAAAGTGGTAAATGCTTCGATAGGATAGACTTTGGAGAAAGTGCTACAAATGTTGGGGAAAGAGTTCCACAATTATCATTGTGGTACCACAAATGCCACCATTTTACTTCTGCAGAAACACAGATTCGAATGGCCTTCATTGACGTACCTACCATGTGCCAAGGTGCTGCTCTAGGAGAGTTTTTCAAGCATCTCATTTTAACCTAACACAAAAAAAATACTCAACAGCTGTTGAGGAAGTACTGTTATTTACAGAGTAATACTATTTGCAGAGGAGGAAACAAATGCCATAGGAGTTTAATATCTGCCCAAGCCCACAGTTATAGTTAAGTTTGTCTGGCATTTTTTTTTCCTTGCTTGTGACCTTTTTTAATCATCTATGCATGGAGAGCTCTCCACGCAGTCCGGATTTAGCAGGGTAACTTTTATAATTCCTGATCTGACCAATATGTGTCCAATATTAATGCACCAGCTGCCCTGAATTTGAATTCAGCCTCTCTGCCTCTGCCTTTTACTCATTACATCACCTTGGACAAATTAATTAATTCCCTGTTTCCTCATCTTCAAAATGAGGATAATAACAACTAGCTAGGAATGTTAATTCACGGAGGAAAGGTAACTGCTTTAAAGATCCTAGCACATAATAGCAATTGATAGTTATTATTAATAACTATGTTCTCAGCTCAATTTCCTCAAAATTAGCAACAAAATTAGAGATAAACTCAAAACTTAAGTCTTTATATGCTGTCCCAGAAACAGACCCCCTTCACTGCTTCTAAGATTCATGCACTGAGTGTTTCCTGTGCACAAGACACTATCCAGGGGCTGTGGAAGGCATTACGATTAAGCAGACAGATTCTGCACTGAAAGTCCTTACAGTCTAGCAAACAAGGTGAAGTGTGAACATCAATAATTGGTTCACATAGTAGAAAGGGGTAAATGCTTCACTAGGATAGATTTCTTTTTTTTTTTTTAATTTTTTTTTAACGTTTATTTATTTTTGAGACAGAGAGAGACAGAGCATGAATGGGGGGAGGGTCAGAGAGAGAGGGAGACACAGAATCGGAAGCAGGCTCCGAGCTGTCAGCACAGAGCCCGACGCGGGGCTCAAACTCGTGAACCACGAGATCATGACCTGAGCCGAGGTCGGACACTTAACCGACTGAGCCACCCAGGCACTCAATAGGATAGATTTCAAAGAAAGCCTTTTAAATGTTGAGGAAAGGTTAATTTCAACTAATAAAGGTCACAAGGTAGTAATAGTAACAACCCTTCCTTTTATATGAGCTTTTATCTGGGACTAAAATCTCACTCCATCCTCCCTCTCAGCCGTTAAATTGGGCAACTTTACCTTACTGGATCCTAAACAGACCACTTAGCCCTCCTCTCACTACTGATTCTACTTAGCCATCAAGCACACATATTCCAATCGCATGGGGTATAAAACACTGACAACCTTTTCTTCTCCCCTAAAGAAAGAAATAGCATCCTTAGAATCTACACGTGTGCATGTCCTGAGGGTAGAAATCGGCTGCAGTTTGTTCTTGCCTCTCCTAAAGTCTCTTTTTGTTAGTGGCAGTGCTGAGATTGATTCCGTGTCTCCTGACTCTCAGTTCTGCCTTCTCTTTACTGCAGCGTATCCTCTCCTCTGCGATGGCAGGTCGCTGACAGCTTGCTGTCCCTGGATAGGTGGGTTAAAAACTGCAGCCTGGATGTAAATTTAAAAATACATATATTAATTAATTTAAAAACAAAAACAAAAAACAAAACCCTGCAGCCTGGAGATCCAGGGACTGCACATTTGAATGGATGTATTCTAACCAGAAGTAGAGGGATCAAGATGTCAAATTCTTCTCAGAACTTAAATGTAAAAGGAGAAGACAACATCCAAAGAGGTTTCTCATTTAGAAAGGTCTCCCAACGGGACTGCCACTTGCTCCCAAGGAAAGCTTGTGCCTGGGGTGTGAAGGAAAGAAGCCTCATTCGGATGGACAAGATAATGAGTGTAGGATGATGGTAGCATTCCATTACTTGCTTCTTTCCATGGTCCCATTTTACCTAATTTGCCCAGATCTTTTGGGTGAAGTTTCTTGTTAAAGGTAGGAATTTTCCTATTGTGTTCTCTTTTTCATTCCGATTTCTTTCCAGTCATCTTTCTCTCTCTGCTTCTTACTCTTTGATCACTCTCTGTCTCTCTCTCTCTCTCTCTTTTATGCTTCTTTCACTTCCCTGTTCTCTCTTTATATTTCTTCCTTTCTCTTTTTTCTTCTCCTTTTCTGCTTAATACAGTCCATCAATTCCTTTTTTCTTGTTTCACTATCTTGACATGTCCCTATCTCTTGATGTCTCTCTGCCTTTTTTCTTATCTCTCCCCCTTGAAACATGTCTTCTATACACAATACCCATAGTACAGGAGGAATTTGAGATAAAATGACCTTGATCCAAATACAAATCTTCTTGTCCAAAAAGCTAAACACAGAGTGTTTGGTATTTCATTTTTGTTTCCTGCTCCTCTTAAAGAGCCATTTCTATTTCCAAACGAAAAGACTGTTAATGATGTAGCAGGTTCACATTGTAGATGGAATCCAATTATCTGCTGTTTGGGGTACAATGGCCTTTATGTCTACCAGCCCTGCACCAGGTGGTGAAAATAGCATGCTTACTTTATCCCTAAACATGAGGGTGTTTTCTACTAAAAAACAAACAAAACCTGCAAAATAGTTTTGAAACAAAGTATTTTATCTAAAAGATTACTTATCAGAGATTTAATGGAATTCTGTTTTCTTTTTCTTATTATTTAAGTTGGCACTTTTCTGTAATATTAGCTGTGGCATGTTTTCAACCTGCATTCTCTCTGTCCCCTACTATTAGACTTTGCCTTAAACTCATAATCCTGCCTGCTGATTTTCAGAATGTTCATTTTTCCATGGCAACAGAGATGCAAATGAAGAATTCTGGTGTTACTGTGGGGAAGAACTAGAGGAGAACTGAGTGTGACTCATCCAAAAATCTGTTATTCGAGAATAAATATCTGCAGCAGTAATAATAGAGGTCAGCACTCACAGAAGTCAATGAGTTGCACATGAGTTGTGGAGGGCAGGATTTTAGCCCTCAGTGAGTGCTGAAACATGTCAGTCAAGTAAATTGCCCTTACTTTCTGCTAGAAGTTCTGGATTTTTTTTTTCTTATAAAAAGGAAGCACTTCCTTTACAAGTTTTATGGGCTTTTTTTGACAGATTTGAACGTGTCACTGAACAGATCTATCTGTATAAAGTGCTTGCTTACTGAAGCACACACTTAAGATCTCTTCTCCTATGATTATTGGAGTTCTTGGCCATGTCTACCCACCATCTCACATCCCTGACTGGTAGAAATTTCCTCATGCTGCAGTGACCTAGACAAGAGGAGTAATTTTCTGCCCTTGTGCAGTCTGGCAAAGGTTACTATTCCAATTGCCACTAAGGATTTCTTTCACTGAGAGATGTTTAGAATTCTTGTTGGAAGGTCCTGGGGTGGGTAGAAAGTGAGGGCAGTATGTAGGCATTCACCCCTACAGATTAGTTAGTTGCACATTTGTTCTTGGACAGCTGGAGGCTGATGGATCTTAGGAGAAAAAGAAGCCATCATAAACATGCTTTCCTGTAGTGTTTTGTCTCAGGACTTTCTTCTCTTGCCCAAGGCACTGTTATTCCATCATCAGCCATGCTGCTTCAGCTGCAGAAGGCAGATATAGATCTGATACACCCAGGGTACCCAGATGTATGAAGGAAATGGATGAAAGACCAGAGAACACCCTCCTGTCACCTCTGCTCCAGCATCACAAACGTAACATGACCTGTTACATGCATATAGGCTAACAGTTGTGGAATTATACTTAATGGAATAGGATCTTCAAAGAGGCAGATTTTTAAAGAATATTTCTACAGAATTTCTAGATTCAAATGATAAAGCTGTGGCTATTCTATTATTATTAGACACTGAATCCAATCCTTGTTTATTAAAAAAACATTTCCACAGCAACACAGACACAAAATAGGTTTCTTAAATAGATATTATAATTTGATTCAGATAATATAGAACTTCTATTAGAACCATTTTAAAATTATAATGGTTGTACAGATATTTTTCTCAAAGCATTAATATTAACATTAATATTAACATTTTTAGGGAAAGAAACTCATTTTATAAAAGAATACATTTTTATATCTTTCTATTAGACATAAGAGACAACAGACTTGTATCTACATAAGTAAAATTAGATCAGTTAGTAATTATTAATTAGAGTTATTTTTCCAAATCTCCAATTTTTTCACAGCAGTGGGGGTTCTTGTTTTGTTTTTATAAAATTAGCATATCATTAGCTAAAGTCTTTAATAACCTCTAATGCCAGAGTAGTTTTCTTGTTCTTCAAGGACAGTGAATCAGAATATATTTTACCATTCCACAACACTCTTAGCATGTTTCCAAAAGGAGAAATATTCTTCACGTATCAAAAAAATTTTTAATTTAAAATTTAATTAAGCAAAAGCATAGATTAATTGTGTTTCCGCTGATGTAAAGAACTCTTTATTGAATGTTCCAGCTGATCAATCACTGGCTTAGTTCATAAGATAAATTCATCTGTGAATGGTAACTGAAGACCCTGTGGTCTCAGTGGAGTGTGCCAGATTCTGTTGGCATTTGCTCTACTAAGCATAGGATTTTTTTCTTTTTTTCCCCTAAAGAATGAAGTTTGGGGTGAAAGTTCTGAGAGAGCATAAGCTCATGAAGAAGCAAAAATGTAATCTGATTAGCAGGATTTGTATCTATGCATGGTAAATTATAGAAGATCGTGGTGTTTCCATGACTAATTCCCAGAAAAGCTTGAGAGATGAAGACTTCGGTTGTTAAGGTGGGCACTTCTTTATCTCTAAGACAGCTTAGCCTGTCATCTACCACAACTTTCCAACTTCTGAATTCGTAGGCATGAAAAACATTAAAGTGCATATTAACTAAACTTCAAACAGGTTTTTTTTTAGATGCCACCTGTAAATCCTTCTGGATTACCCACCTCCAGATATCATATTTTAGCCTGCTGTGGCTTATTAAAGAAGGATTTAAATGTGATAGCCAGCAATGAATCGACAGAAATGGAACTTAGCAAACTAGTCACGTGATCATGTGGTTGCAAAGTCTCCGGGACCAGAATGTATGTAACTGTGCTTAACACCAATAGTTAGTAAATTATTATGAGGCTTTTATTAATTTCAATATGACTCAAAATAAAAAAACCATTTTATATCTTCAACAAATATCTCAAGTGACATGAAAACATAGTTGTGGTAATTTTACCCTTAGGAATCCACTGAATTTCTCTCTTTAGAAAACTAAGATATTCAAAACAAAGCACTTGAAGATTTAACATTGATTCTGTCATATTCCCTTTTCAGAATACAATTAGCCTGAGGTTAAAGCTAAATATTATATCATTACATTTTTCAAAAGAAAATGGAGACGCTTAAATTCCATTGCTCACTATGACTTCAGTACTTCTTTCAAATTAGTCTCTATACCTCTCCAAATTTAATACTAAATGAAAATTTAAACTTCACTTAGCATAGAAAAGTCAAAGTAGCTGTATTTTGTTACTGAAAATAATATTTTAATGCTTATTATGGTAGTCATTTTTAAAGTTTTCAATTCTTCGGGACTTTTACTCTTCAGCCATAGTATCTGTGTGTGCACAGTTCTTTTGTATTTCTTTTTAAATTGTGTTAACAAAGGAATTTGGAAGCTAATTCTCACAATAGCAAAATGATTAACTAAATAAACTAGAAGATATAAATTAGAAGATATGTCTCTTTTCTATTTCTATGAATTTGCATTTTAAAAATACGGAGATAAATGACTGTATATTTTTAAATAAGAAATACAGAAGCCCTTAAATTCAGGCTAGAAAATGTGCTCTTTTAATTTTAATGTTTCCCCAATATATTCTGGAGAAGGACTGTTTTAAAGACTGTTTCCCCATACTTCTAAGTTCAACCTTAGAAGGTTCTTGTGAAGATTGCTGAGGTGGTTACATGTAAAGTGCCTCAGTGCGGTTCCTGGTACCCAGTGCCCAACAGATTGTGGCCATGATTATTTTTATTAAATATTTTCATCAACATAAGAAGTGGATATGGAAATTGTGTGGTTAATTTGGTCAGTCTAGAACCCAAAAAACAAATGGAGCAACTGAGCACACATCTCAGTTGTTAATGTCTACACGAATCTACCAAAACTCTCCAGATGTGATGACCATATTTGTTTCGAGTCAAAAATAAGAACACATGACTTGATTTCAGATCAAGAAAATAACCACAGATCATCACTTGAGCAGGGACTTCCAAAGACCTTAGAGATGCATCACGTTCCTTTCTTTATTTAATCTTTTTGTCTGTGGCCAGAGGAGAGAAATCAGATGGTGGCTCAGGGCTCACATCAGGTTTCAGCCACCAAGATCAGGAAGGCAGATCCAGATCAAGGAGGCATGATCAGGCACCTCAGAAGCAGAGCCGGTCCTTGGCAAAATCATGAATCATGTTTTAGTGTGAACACCTTTCCATCTTTCTGGAGAGAGCCCCTCCTTCACTTCACACCACTTTTTGTGACTCATAGGCTTCCCCTCAAACCTTTTTTATTTACTCAAGAGATCTAATCACTGCTCTCCACAAGGTTCCCACTCCCAGATGAGGAAGAAGCATCCTGTGTGTAGACTCATCCCATTACTGCTTGCATTTCAAAATGTTCTGGAAACCTGTCAGTGCTCTATAGGAGTAACTTCATGGAGTTTCACAGGCTTTATTTGCAGCTCCTGGTAAATAGTGCAGGTTAAGGTCTTTGTTGTGTGGACACTTGGGTGGCTCAGTCAGTTAAGCAGCTGACTCCTGATTTCAGCTCAGGTCATGATCTCATGATTTGTGTCATAATGCTGTCAGCAAGGAGCCTGCTTGGGATTCTCTCTCCCACTCTCTCTGCCCCCCCCCCCCCTCTCTAAAGTAAATAAACACATGTTTAAAAAAATATTTTATTGCTGTGAATTGCTTGCTAGTCTTCTCTTCATAGCTGGTACTCTGAAGACCTGTGTGGAATGGGGAAAAGAACTCTAGAACCCAGGCAGCACCATATGCTCCTATCCTGGTGAAACTGATAAGCTTCAAAAGGCACAGATGTACCTTTATTTACCCACGGAGACCTAGTACAAAGTCTGGAAAAAAAAAGATACCAATTGGCATGAGTCTTCTAGATTATCCAAGAGAGCCTATGAGCCTATTTCTGGTTGAGAGTATGAAATATGGACTTCTGCATACTTGCCTTATCTTCCCTTTCCCTAGACCCCAGACTGCTCGCAAAGTTACAGTGGAAGCACACACACATCAAAGACTTGCCAAGGGCTAAGACCACCCTGCCCAGCTCCAAGGACTGCTGGGTTAGCCTTTTGTAAGAATAGTAAAAGGATATTAAAAATTGTCTTCCTCTTTCCTCTTCTTCTGGAGTGGTGAGATTTTAAAACTGAATGGTGCTTATGTTTTTAAGATTTAGTGGGGTCTGAAAAGAGTAGAAAGAACAATAAGTAAGAAATGCCTGGGTGCATACTCAGACCTAGTAGGTTAGTATTTAGACTTGAGAAATCTAGGGGATACGTGAGGACTCTACATTGTTTTGTTCAGCTCGTTTGTGATGAAGGCAAGATCTGGGAACAGTACGTGCTAATAATGAATAAAGAGAACATACGGTGACCAGAGCACCCCTCTATTGTATCTCTTAGCGTAACGGCCCTACCAAGACCGTACATACAGTGAGACCCCAACACAGGCACAGGGCCATAGGCACAGGGCCTGACAGGTAGTAGGCACTCAATACATATCTTCCTAGCAAATACATAAGGATACAGACAGCATGCAGTCTGTTCTCAATTCAGTTAGAAATCAAATGATTATTTTTTTCTATTATGAAGAAATTGATTCATCCTCTCTTGCCAAGCTAAGTGTGTAAACTGAATGGATTTTATTATAGTCCAAATGTATGTGGCTCCTATACATGGATGTCACTGACTATGAGAAATTCAACTATAAGGATATTTTGTATTCCAGGATACTTTTCTTATTCTATTCTTCAAGTAAGATGGCCAAGAATAACTGTCCCCAAAGACATTTACTTGTAACTTTTCATGACTATTAAGTCGTTGTATGTCTTGCTGCCTCACCAAACCATAATCTTTCTCCTCTTTGAACCCCTCATTGTACCAAGCATAGAAATTTGCACATTCTAGGCCTTCAGTGAAAGTTGAATTAATATTCTTGTTAGAGATGTACAAGTGAATTTCTCTTAATTCAAATATATGCAAACTAGAGCTGCTTGCCAAATTCTAATTGGTAAATAATGCAAACAGGGCATGTGTTTGCTTTGCTTTCTTTGAATACTGCCTATATTTTTCAGACCCCTTCACACATTATAAAACAAAGCTTTAGCAAGAGGCAAATCAATTTGTTTTCACAGAGACTTCTTAAGAATGCCTTTGGGGGACATGAATGAATGATATAAAAAAGGCATCCGCTCCCCATTATTTCTAGGTCATGAAAATATCATTCATTTCCAATTTTGTGTTTCCTGCATGGCCACCCAAAGGAAAGCAGCACTCTAACTTTGTATGCTCATTTCCGAAGGAGAGTAGTCTGTAGGAGGTGGGGAGACACAGTTGAATTCAGATTAAATGTTACTGCTCTTTGCAAAGCTTGTACTAAGCCTGCAAAGCAAGGAACAGAAATGGGGGCCATCTGATTTGCTACCACAGCTTAACAGTGAGTTTATCCAGACAAGAAGAGGAAACAAATGGTATGTCAAGGTAGATGATACACCATTACTATAACGGACATGACCCCCATTTCAAACACCTGATTTAAATCTGATCAGCATTACTTCAGAGAGCTACGTCTGGGATCAGGTAGTCTGGGCTCTCTCTGAAAGTCCCCTAACCCTCTCTAATATTGTGGGCACACAGCCGGCCTTAAGTAGCCTGCATTTATAAATTTGACAGCCTATCCATATGTTGCCTTCAAAGGTGTTCCATTATTGCAACATAATGCCTTTACAGGGAAAAAAAGGAAATGATAATTTATCAATCATGAGAGCCAAGAAAATAAGCACAGCGCCTAGAACCTCAATTCAATCAGCAAAGGCCCATAGGAAATCAACATCAGACCTAAAAGAACTGAAGACTCATCTTTCTTTCTTCTTCTGAGTTTGTGAGGGTCTTTAGTATATTTCAGACAGGGAGTAGTGATATAGGCAGGTAGTAATTCTACATTTTTAACTGTGACACTTCTCCTTTTGATGATTTGTTAAATCCTTTATCCTTCCCTGTGACCGCAGCAGTTCTCTGTTTCTTTCTTACTGCAACCTTTAGCACTGTGCATAGATCAGGGTGCGGAAGAACAACACAAAGTTTATTGTTTCAATGCTTGGCACCACAAAAATAGTGTTTATCTTGTGTTTTCCAGTAGATCACTCCACCACACAGTGTAGACTTGTTCCTACAAGTAAATGCTTAATAAAGTAGTTAGGTCAGATGAAAATATGTGTTTATTTGAGTAGACACATCATCACTCTGGAGGAAGACCAAGTTGACCACACTGGTACATCCCCTCTGGCTACTCCACTGCTTGTCTGTCAACATTTCTACCTTCATCTCCTACTACCCCCACCTAGATCACCATTTCTCAGACCCTCTGGAATTCTCTCTCTTTATAGATCCACTAGGCTCATTCTTATTTGAGGGACTGTCTGTTGCCTCTTCCTCCAACTCGTCACATGGCAGGTTCCCTTCTAATATTTACATCCAAGCTCATATGTCACTTCCATGAAACTTATATCATCTATATTCTCCAACGCCTTCCTTGCACACTACCATGGGTTTTTACCTGTCACATCCCCTTGTTTGGTGTTCTTCAGTTCACTTGTCGCCATATAAATTTATTCTATGTATTACCCTGTGTATTTCTCTCTTCTCCACTGTGAGAGATCTATGAGATTAAAGGCCTTGTCTCTATCCCTTCCTGTTGTAACTCCAGCACCTTGAGGAGTGCCTGGCACATAGTAGGTATACAAGAAATATTTGTTGAATAAATTAATGTGTCCTTCAAAGTGTATTGTAGAAAGGATTAATAAGCATGACTGGTGTCAGCAAAGGTGAAAGTGGGAGAACCACTGCATATTTTCCCTGATGACCAAATTTTCTGAAGGCCCTGAAATGCCATAGAATTTAAAAGCTGAAAAGAGCTTGAGGCCCAAGAAAATTAGATATTCAGTGTCTTGGCTAATAATTGGCAGACCTGAGACTAAGTCCAAAGTCTTTGTGTATTGCTTTCCTTCTCCCTTCCAACCCCTGCCTTGAGGCTCTAAACTATGCTTTCCTACTCACTTTATTACAAATGGCATTTTTAAATATAGAAAAGTTTATTAGTTTTCCATAGCTGCTATATACCAAGTTACCTCAAAGGTAGTGGATTAAAACAATGTAGTTATTACATTATAATTACATGTGTCAAGTCACACACAGGTCTCCCTAGGCTGAAATTAAAGTGTTAGGAGGACAGTATTCCCTTTTGGAGACTCTAACAGGTGATCATTTCCTTGCCTTTTCTGGCTTGTAGAAGCTAGCCATGTTCCTTGGATTATGGCTCTTCCTTCATTCCATCTCTCAAGGCAGCAACTCATGGTCACATCCTTCTCACACCATAACACTCTGTCCTTCTGGTCTGCCTCCCTCTTCCACATTTAAGAACCTTGCAGTTACACTGAGCCACACTGCATAATCCAGGATAATGTCCTTATGTGAAGGTCAGCTAATTAACCATCTTAATTCCATTTGCAACCTTCCCCTATGTAAGGTAGAACATTCACAAATTCTGGGGAATAGGCTATGGACATCTTTGGGGGGCATTATTCATCTTACAAGAAGCAATATGAAAAATGTTTTGAAAAGTCTGTCTCTTCCAAAGTAACTATGGTTTACATTGGAGTGTGTGGTACCATTTGAGTTGTAGGCAATTTTTGGTGCTGATAAATTCTGCTGAAGCAGTTGCCCAGATCCATGGTTCATTTTTCTGTTAAAATATACTTTATCAAAAGTTAAAAATAAAACTCTCATATAAGCTTAAAATAAACACATGTCAAAGATTTTATTCACTTATCATCTAATAATAGAACCATGATTATGAGACTGGTTCAAAGGAGTATATGAGGAACTAAGATGTATATAATCAATCAAAGAAATGCTAAATGATTTTGCTAATGTTAAGAAACATATATGACCATAAAATTATAACCTTTGGATTTATTCTTTTCTATCAAATAGAAATCTACTAGTTAAGATGTCATTTACAATGCCTGCACTGTCATCAAACATCTAGGTTCATTCTCTTAGATAATTTTTTGATTCCTGGGTGTGCCTATTAAAATAATGACACTGGAAAGGATTACAGTCACTCTGCTCTACTCCTAAATCTTGGATAATTTTTCTTAACTAAAATAAATAAAATTCTAAAAGGACTATTGAGTTAAAAGTTATGCATAATTTCAAAGTTACAATTTACCTTTGAAAACTACTACATTTGCAGGTGATGATTCATGGTGTTTGTCTCCCTTAGATTTAAATTTAGGAATGAATGGGGTGCCTGGGTGGCTCAGTCAGTTAAGTGTCTGACCTCAGCTCAGGTCATGATCTCACGGTTTTTGGGCTCGAGCCCCGTGTCGGGCTCTGTGCTGACAGCTCAGAGCCTGGAACCTGCTTCGGATTCTGTGTCTCCATCTCTCTGTCCCTTCCCCTTTCATGCTCCTGCTCTCTCTCAAAACTAAGTAAACATATATATATATATACATATATATATATATAGTATATATATGTATATAAATAATATATGTGTATATATAATGTATATAAATAATGTATATTTATAATGTACACAAATTACATATATATATATATAAATGAAGCACCGGCTTTGTGATGCTATTTTACCATAACTAATTTACAATTATTTGTCTTAAAGGGATTTTTAAAGGATTAGCAAGTTAATATATATAAAATATTTTAGCACTTTAACAATAAATCATTTAAGACAATGTTACTCATTACTTGGAAGATTTTGACCTACTCTAGAGGGTTTTTTTGATGTTACCGTAGTTTATTAGATACAGCTTTTGTCTTTTAGAATATTTGTGATTTGTTTTAATGGATGCAAATCATAATCCACATTATCAGAGATGAAATTTTGCAGTGCCTATTATGTCCTCAGAATTTAAACATACCCACTATTTTCATCGTTTCCTCAAAATCATTATTTTCACCACATTCTGAGTTTCTGAATTATGTAATTATTTACCTGGATTTGCATTAGCTATTCTGAAATGCTTAGTAAATTGCTGTGAAACTATCTTATAAAAACAGACTGCCTTTAGTGACTTCTTAGCTTTCTTTGCCAGGCAGCCACAGTGGTCCCTATTAAAAGTATTAATAAGCTCTTAACATTGTTATGGGCATACATTTTAGTGTTATTTTCTGAGATAAACCTAGGTGCCCTTTTGTTGATCCAAGATGGCAGATTCCAAAACATTCAGTTATTGAGTTTTTAGAAAGCTTTCTATTTTCATTTTGTTTTGTTTCAAGCATAGCAATAGCATAGTATACAGTTTGAATTAGTCTTAGCTCTATACAGTATAGAAAACCCAAAATAATAGTAGCTTATAAAATAGGTGATTATTTGTTTCTCAAGTGAAAGAAATTCACAGATGATAAGTAGAATGGATCTGTGGTTACTAGGGACCCAAGATTCTATCATTGTAGCCTGGGTTCCTTGAAAGTCATCTTATAGTCCAAGATGGCAACTTCTTAGAAAATGCACCAAAGTCTCACACTTAAATGTTATTGTCTAAAAGTTACCTGGAAAATGTAGTTTTTGGACTAGATGCCTTGTTGCTGAGAATAAAATCAGGAAAAGATAAAAATGATTATTCGGTAGCAATGAGCAGTTTCTGTCATGCTTAATTATTTATTAGAATCTGATGGAATTGACAGGGAGTTCAAATCAAAGTCAAGACTTCTGAATTTCAGGTCCACGTATTATTAATTAGGAGCTTTCTTTCTAAATTTTGAGCCACAAATCATCAACTGATTTAACAGTGACCATGTGTTGGTTTCTTCCAGTTCCCGAATTCAGTAATTTTACAATGCATTGCTATCTATATTTTCCTATTATGTAACATTTCTTTCTTGGTCTAAGAAACAAATTATGGTTGGATTTAACTATTATCTAATATAGGCTCCTGGTATGCTCAAGACACAAGATAAGAACTTTTTGGAGAAATATTTAAGCATACAGAGTGCGACGTGCTGTCCCACTAATAAAAAATGTGACACTCCCAGAAGCTGTGGATAAGCTTCAAAGCAGAAATACCTATTTAAAATGATAGCTCCTGCCTATGATTGAGCCAAGGCACTGAATGCTTTCCTTCATCTGAAACTTTAAGGACTATTTGCATATAAGGAGTATAAATCTTAGCTAATCCAGCAGGAGGGAAAGTATTTATTTTGTACTGAGAAAATTTTGTTTCAGGCAGAGTGAAGATATTTGACTGATGATTGTCATCTTTTATATGCCTTGTAACTGTGATAGATGGTCTTGAGCTTCAGTGATTCATAATGGCTTTTGGAAGCATGTAAAAAAAAAGCAGCTAATTCAAATGAAGTAGTCAGTAAAACATCACAGCAAATGTAGGTCACACAAAACCATGGAAATCTAACAGAAGGGCAGTGTGTTGCCAATGAATATACTTGAGGGCGGTAAAAGAAAACTATTTCTACACTCATCACTGGCTCCAAATAAAATGGTGTTTTTATCTTTTCTACCGCAGCCTCCCAGCTTGACAACCTTCTTCCCTCCGTTCAGCTCATCCTTCCAAAGCCCCTCACCCCACAGAGCCAAATGGCTTTATGCTTACTTCCTCTTAACTAGTCAAATCTCCTTAATATCCTGAGGGGAAAAATGTGACCCAGAGGAGATTCAGGACAACCCCACGGGGTGAGTTTTTGGCAGTACAGAGATTAGAAATCCAATTTTAGTGGATTTCCAATCCAGTTTCAATTGCATTACTGTGTTTGTTAATAATTCCTATTAAATTGTGCCCTGTTCAGGTTTGGGTATCTAGTTAGTAGGTGAGCTGAGACCAGAATCCAGACTCTTCCCACTGACTCCCTAATACTTCCCTCTATACATGCTGCTATCAGCCAATTGATCTGTATTCTCAGATTTTCTTTTAAATACGCTTCATGGAGCAGGGGTCTCGGCAGCTCAGTCAATTAAGCATCCAACTCTTGGTTTCAGCTCAGGTCATGATCCCAGATTGAGCCCCACATTGGGCTCTGCACTGAGCTTGGAGCCTAGTTGAGGTTTTCTCTCTCTCTCTCTCTCTCTCTCTCTCTCTCTCTCTCTCTCTACCTCTTCCTCTCTCTCCTGCTTGCATGCGCTCTCCAAATAAATAAATAAATAAATAGATAAATAAATTAAATTAAAATAATAAAAAAATAAAATAAAGGCTTTGTAGAGACAATGAGAGAGATAAACAAAGGAGCATAGAGTCCCCCAGCAAAGCACCCATGAAATCACAACAAATGGTGACCCCCCTGTCCCAAGGGTAAGCCAGTTCAGACTTTATGGACTGATTATTTCATTCATTCTTTCAAATATTTTTGAATACATACTGTGTCCTATGCATTATGAAAGGAGCTGGGGATTTAAGGGGAAGAAAAATATTACGTTGGCCTTGAACAACTGGGTAGATGGAAGTGCTCCTTCCTGAATTGGAAAAGACTGTATGAAGGGAAAATGCGGGAGGAGAGCAAGGATGTACCAGAGTGCCTAATACTTTAGACTCTCAACCAGTGACAACTGCCTCCCTTGCCATGTTCCTCTTTGTATTGCAACATTTAAGAACTGAACCCCCACAGGATAGTTTAGATGTTAGGTTGTGATGCTAGGTCAGAAATCAGAATCTCTCATGTGCACTTGGTAGATACCACACATCCCTTTCCACTGCAAAATACCTTCCTCATTGACCAGTTGGGTCATTGGTGGTATTGCTTCTGCTATGACTTTGTCTACTGAAGGCCTTATTAAAATAGACATGTATGTAAGTTACTCAGAAATAGCATCTTAATGAGTTAGTCTCCGTATTAAGTGTCCTGTGCCTGCCATAAACTCTGTGTTAAAACAACAAAAATTACTCTCTCACAGTTCTAGAGGTTAAAAGTCTGAATACAAGGTGTTGGTAAGGTCATGTTCTTCCCCAGGGCCTCTAGATGAAGATGCTTCCATCTTTTTGCAGCTTCTGGTAGCCTTAGGTATTCCTCAGCTTGTAACAACATCACTCTGCCTCTGACATCTTATGGTGTTTTTTTTTTTTTTCATGTGTCTGCTTTTTATGAGGACCCCAGTCATATTGAATTTAGGGCCCCCCCAATAGGGTATGACCTCACATTAACTAGTTACATCTGTAATGACCCTACTTCCAAATAATGTCACATTCTAAGATAATGGGGGTTAGGATTTCAACATCTCTTTTGGGGGGACATAATTCAAACCGTAACAGTTTCCAGTAACAAACATTAAGTTGTTTACCAGGTTTGTCAGACCTCACCTAGCAGGAAACAAGAACCCTTAAAAAATGATAAACAACATGAATAAGTTCTCACAAAGTGAAAGTGGGGGTTAGGAGGGTATAGCAGCATCGTGAAGGAGCAAAGAGTGAAGCCAGGATGCCAGGCCCAAGAGAGGTATAATAACAGCAACCCAGAATCCACACATATAAGTATGTGAGGCATCGAGGTGGGGGTGGCTACAAGATTATGCCAGCTAAAGGAGTGAGGAGGGCTGAAAAAGACAAACTTTACCTACTTCATAAGTTTGCCTGGGCCAGAAGATAAATGAACTTTAGAAGCAGAGTTTTGCAATTTAAAGTAAATTAAGTCAATGAATAATTTCCACAGAAAATTGTCTTTGGCCCTCTCACAGCTCTTTTATGGCTTATACCATTTTTTTCATGGGAAAAATTAATGCTTTAGACGAGTTGAATCCATACCACTTAAGTTCCCTTTAAATAATCAAGCAAGGTTAAAATGAGAATATTCATGGTAATAGAATCTGCCACCAGGGGAATATAGCTTACCAAGAAAACTATGACTAATGCCATTCATTGACCACCCCTTACCTTCCCGAGAGTAATAAGGTAAAATTGCATTAGGGAGGATTTAAGACAGATAATAAAAATGCTCCCAGTACAGGTTTTTTTTCCCCCCAGTATTGCTGCACCATCTCTCCTTGAGGGAGATAAGGGATAGGAAGGAGATTATCAGAAATGGTTTAAGTACAATGCTGCCTTACTTCACTCAGAATTACAGACTTTTCTCAGTTTAACCAAAATCCTTCCTCCTTTTCTTTGCCTTTCAGCACAAACATAGAGTAACTTTTTCAGTAAACAGCACTATGTCTTTGAGAACCTTACTCTGTAATAGTATTGTAGCCAAGGTCCATGCTGTGGACCTCCTTCAAAACAAGACATCCTCATCTTTGGAAAACTCTTGATGGGAGCTATCATGACCCTTTAAAATAAGACCTCTCAGAGGAGAAGTGCATCAGAACAGCATAATTGAGGCATTGCTCAATGAGCCTTGTATCAGATAAGTAACCTACATTTCTCAAGCTTTATTTCTCCCCTTGGGCTACATTGTAATTGTAGTTTCTTGATTCTTGGCATTCTCCAAGTTTCCCACTCTGTTCAGGGATCCAACTGACAGTAGCCCATTTTCTATTGTTTGAGAGCATTTCATCAGTCCCCTCAAGTGCAAGGATTGCCTCTGGGCTGTTATTGCCATTTATCAACATTGGGATGATGCTCTAGTTCTGACAGAACAATCCTGGTTTATGTTCAGCTAGTGACTCATTCTGACCTAGAACATTTTCTGCCATATTTGTTCACACTCAGTCTTCCCTCTTTAAAGCAAGTATGGAATGTCCGGGTTTATTTCAGGCAACTTGTCAAGATATCCAAAAAATGGTTCCATATTTTTCTAAAATGCTAGAAAATGCTATTTTATTAGTGAGGGTCCCCCAGAGCAAAGACAACAGGGGAGATCATATATATGGTTGGCTCATGCAATTATGCAAATTATGCAATTTGCAAACTGCAAACTGGAGACCCAGAAAAGCTAACATGTAATTCCAGTCCAAAAGCCAGCAGGATCAAGACCCAAAAAGAACCGATGTCTCTTTCCAAGACCAACGACCAGGAGACAACAACAACCTCAGCTCAACAATCAAGCCTTGTTACTCAGCCTTTTTGTTTTAGTCTGGTCTTTAGTTGATTGGATAAATATCACCCTCATTAGGGACAGCAATCTGCTGTACTCAGCGTATGATTCAAATGTTAGTATTGTCCAGAAAACCCTCAAAGACACTTCTATATAAATAGTGTTTGGCCAAATGTCTGGGCACCCCATGGCTCAGTCAAATTGACACATATAATTAGCCATCACTGCTGTCAATAGTACCAGCTACTGCTATTATACAGTTTGTCTGGGAGACCACTCTGGAAGGTGAATCAGGGACCCACAGGTAAGATGCTCTGTGAAGGAGAGTGGAAATGACAATGGTTTTCAAACCATATAGATTGGGTTTGGTTCATGCCTCTTCCACTCTTCAATTGGGAAACTTCCATAACTTTCCACTCTTCCCCAGAATCTTTATCCATAAAATGGGGATTATTCAACCTAGTCCATAGAGTTGCTATGACAGTATGTCTCAAGGTAAGGTCCTCAGATCATCTACTACATAATCACATAATCATAGGAGTTGCTTGCTTAGGCAGTTTCTTTGACCCCATTCATGATGATTCTGAATAACTAAATCTAGAATGCAGTGCAGATCTCTGGTATTTTTGCAAACATCCCAGATGATGACCAAGTCTGCCAAGCCTAGAGAACCCACCTTTGTGGTATTTAAGTGTAACCCTCCTGCTACATAGTAGGAATACAACAAAACAGAGCAATCTTGTACAAGCTATTAGCTCCTTGAAAATAAGGACAAATTCTGTTCCACCTTGTATCCCCAATATGCAATGCCTTGGCACATAGTAAATGCTTAGTGTATGTTTGTTGATATGGATGGTTAGAAATCACTGGTCAGACTTGGAGGTGAAAACCAGGAGGGTCAAGGAATGTTTGGTTCAAGTGAAACAGCATAAAAGCAAGACATACCATCAGAAAGTAAGCAGGATTGTTGACTGCAGTTCAGTTTTTCCAGATGTCAGCATTATGGCAGAAGAGCAGCCAGCAAGTATCACACAAGTAGCAGCCATCTGGAAGACAGTGAAAGGAAGAAGGTAGAAGATAGAATGGATACTGTAGCAGGAAGGAACCAGGCAGAGAAATGATGCAGTATTCATTGGCAGTCGGGACTAAGGTGTCCGCAAGGTCTGATGGGCAAAACACCACAAGCTAGATAGCAGAGATGTTGTCCATACAGTCTGAAGCAGAAAATTTGGGTGACTGAGTCTGAGAATTTGTGAGGAGATTTCTTGTGAACAAATCGTCAGAGGTATGTAGTTTCAGGGTACCAGATTAAACTGAAAGTAAAACATACCAAAAGAAAATAGAAACATCAGTACTTCTATGATAAAATTAAACAAATTGGGCAGACTTATTCTATCAAAATTTTGGTTGTAAATCAGCGTGGCGGTCTTCTGAAGAAATGCACCTACTGAGACCCTCTTTCACATACTCTCCATCTCTGATCTAGACCTAGGAATACATAATTAATATCTTATAACTGGAGCTAAACGGTTGTAATTGGAATCATAACTAAGCAGTGACTAGAATATTCTAACGAAGTATTCTTTGACTACACATACACATACTTGAAGACAAATTTAGGCAAAGATAGCATTATTAAAAATAATAGTGAATTGACCATGTGAAAATGATCTCACAGATTTGAGAAATATCCCTGACACGTGTAAATATAAAGCTTTATTCCTCTTTCATTTTACATTTGATTACCTCAGATATTATCCATAACGAAGTATGGATCTATTTTGCTAGTCTCAGCATAATACAGTTTTCTAGGACATCACTTTACATATGACCATGCTTTCTCAGTACTTGAGCTATAGCCTTCTATCTTACAATGCATATGAAATATTTAGACAGCAATCAGTCCAGCGATTCGGTGTATTAATTACTTGCTTTTTAGAAAGTTGCATGCCAGCAATCTACAAAGAAAATCACAAAATATTCTACGGCAATACAAACGTTTGTGTGTTTTTACAGATAAGTCCATTATATAGAGTCATTCATGGGGAATAAATGGCAAGCAAAAATAGGATTTATCAGGGTAGAGCCCTAAGGGTTGTAGAAAACACAGGAAAATCCAATTAGAACTGCGGGGAGTTGGTTCAATCTCTTAATCGGCACTGCAGCACAGCAGATTAATATTATTGCCTACTATTTAAACTTTATTACTCCATTTTTCTGTCTGTGGTCCTCTGCTTTGCCAGCCCACCTTGAAAAGATGGCAGGCAGAACCATATAATACTTTTTATGGCCTTGGCATCAGCACTGTTTTGTGGCTTGAAAGATAAGTACCGTTCTGGAAATGATGAGGTGAGGAAGCAGGCGACACTTTAGCTTGTTTTATAAGCCAGAGTGTGGGACTGTTTGCCCTGCATTCTAATCACAAAAGCCATCAGCACCAGCACTTTGCCAGCTCCCACTGACTGACAGCAGAATTTACAAGAGTCATTTTTCTATAGAATTATCCTTGTAAAGTCAGAGGCAGCAAGACACAGAGACTACTGCAAACACTCCCAATAGTTGGTGGTCTTGAGTTCCAATTACAAAACAAAGACACATGTACCAAATAACCTGGAGCAAATCACCCAAGTTCTTGGACTCAAACAATGCTTGAAGTTCATTAAAGTCAGATTTCTGGATAAGCAGTACTTATGTAAACATACATAAACATCTCCTTTTCTAAAATACTGGGTATTTTACTTTCCTTGGGCTCCCATAATAAATTACCACAAACTGGTGGTTTAACACACCAGAAATTTATTTTAAGTTCTGGAGGCTAGAAACTTAAAATCAAGTTGTTGCTAAGGCCATGTACTCTCTTAAGATTCTATGAAAGAACCAGCCTTGCCTCTTCTGATGACTCCCAGCAGTCTTTGGTGTCCCTTGGCTTATACCTGCACCATTCCAGTCTCTGTCTCCATCATCACATGGCTTCTCCCCTGGCATGCTTGTGTCTGAATGTCCCTCTCTTTTCTTTTATAGACGCTAGTCATTGGATTTCAGGCCCACCCTAATGTAGTATGACCTTATCTTAACTAATTATATCTGCAAAGATCATATTCCTAAATAAGTTCACATTCTGAGGTCCCGGGGGGACATAAATTTTGAGGAGACACTATTCAGCCCCCTTCATGAGGAGAATTAAATTTATAGCCCTAAATCTTTTGATATTTTGAGCTGACTAGACATGAGTATTCAAATAATTTAAATCATAAGTCTTTCATTAATGGGCTATTGCATATACGTATTATACATGGACACAGTCTGCTTGATTTTATGGTATGTTAACTTATGCAGCATTTATTTTATTTGAAACCTCTTAGATAGCTATAATAGAAGCAGATTTTATAATTCTTTCTTGAACTTTATTTTACAAATACTTCAACTAACAAAAGACTTCTAGGGTTAAGAGTTCATTCTTTTGCTCTATGTGGAGACTCAGTAGGTAAAAGTTAATCTAATTTAGAGTTTAGAAAACTTATAAACCAGAGCATTCTCCCCTCCCCAAATCAATGCATATACTACTGTATAAACAGATGTAATATGTGGCTTGCAAAGCAAATAACTTACTCTTTCACAATCAACATGGTTCTCTCTCACTTAATCATTTTTAGAATAAAAGGTTCCTAGGTTAGGTTTGGGGTCCATTTTGCATTGGCACAAGAACTCATTAGATTCAGCCCAGTCAATATATCTGGCCAAATAAGATTCCTGTTTGGGCAAGCAACGTTTTCTCTGGGTTTGCAATTCTCTTCCATTTTTCAGGTTCACAAGACACATGTAAATGTAATCTCCTTTTGCACACCACTGGCTCATTTCTTTCATCCATTTCTTCCCAGGTGTTGATTAGACCATCCTAGCTGCTGTTTGTATCTATTTTACCATATGGAGTTGTTGAATTGATATAAATGGAAGTGTTTATTTGAAAACACATCTTTTTTTCTCCCTTATACTTTTACTATTCTAAGGTTGTACTTTATTTTTTGAAGTGTACCACTAATTTTTTCACATTTTCAAAATCAATTCTCACATTTCATCTGATTTATTTTCTTAGATTCTTGCATGTTTTGTGCCACCAGAGAGGTGAGTAGCTGATCACAACTCCTTCGGGGCTTTATATATCTCTTCTGCAAATCACTGAGAATACTTTCCCTTCTGCTAACAGGGTTCTCACATTGATCAGAGGAGAACTGACAACTTCACATTGTTCTTATCCCTCCCTCACATCACCTCCCACATCTCCTCCTACCCTTGGCTTCCTCACCAAATATGTGTTTTATCTATCTTAACTCTCCCTTTGTGCCAAATTAGTGTGCCTATTCTGCTTTTTATATTTATTGTTAATCTGGCCAATGTCGACTTGGTATTTGATGATAAGTTCCTACAGGGAAATCTGTGTAATTTTCTTAGCACAAAACCTAAGAATCAGACGCAATTAGCTTCCTGATGAGCTGGGTCTTCTCTCTTAGCTTTCAGGACACTTTTTTGTATCTTTTCCTGTCTCCTTTTCCTCAGTCTCTGACTGTTGGTATTCTCCAGAGTTTCTTCTTTCTCACTTTTCCTTTACCCAATCTCACCCACTCACCTGCCTTCAACTAACCTGCCCACTGGCAACTCTCAAATTATTCTGCACAGCCAGATGTCTTTTGCTAACTTCTAAATATGTATCCTAAATTGAGAACAAGTACTTTGTTGACAACTGAATATCTCATGCGTACTTCTTTAAAAAATGTTTTTTAAACTATGGTGACTGCTGCCCACAGAAATAAACACGTTTGGCATCTTAAATCACAAAGTATACCCAAAGATACAAAAGGGACACCTGACTGGGTGCTCCCAATAACATGACCTTAATTTAACAAATCATCATTACCTCCCAAATTGCTCCTCCTTCTGTATTTTCTTTTCTGGTTAATGAGACCCCAATAGAGAAATCTGAAAGTTATTTTGGGTTCTCCTCCCTCATCTTTCATGCCATGTTGGCCATGAAGTCAGAAGCATTCTACATCTAGACTGTCTCTCAAATTTACTCCCATCCTTCCATCCCACTGCACGGACGACTATTGCATGACAGTCCTGACACTCTGCTTGTGTCTTATTTGTCTCATGAACATTTAATCCATCTTCCATACTGCTGCACAAATTATTTTCCTTCACCTTCTGTTTACTTTTCTCCTTCTATATAACAACTACTTCCTCGGTTATAGAGATGGGCAATAAATAATGCCTCTCCTGAGTTACTAACAATCCCGTGGAGGAAATAAAATTGTAAACTAAAAATTACCACACCATATATAAAATGTTCTCCTAGAAGTTTGGGCAATTTCAACATCTCGAAAAGATCTGATGTGAGAATGCAAGGGAGCAACCTAACATAATTTAAATTGGTGAACTTGAAGACGTAAATCTATGTACTCACTTGGCATCTACCATCTCTACCTTTCCTTTTAGGAGGTGCATGAAGCTAACTGAGCTTTTTTACACTAGTCTTTTATCTTGGGAGGGCCACTGAACTACTTCTCCAGACCCCCCAGGCCCTTTAGGACATCAAAGAACATGCTTTGAACATCACACTGATGTAACCCAACACACTCTGTTTAGAGACAAGGAATCCAAGACCAAAATGAGACAATTGATAAGTATAAATCTAGAGAATTTTTCATGGGTTAAGTCAATCTGAGGCAGTCTGGGTTGCTTAGTTGGTTAAGTGTCCCACTATTGACTTTGACTCGGGTCCTGATCTCACGGTTCATGAGTCTGTGCAGATCACACAGAGCCTGCTTGGGATTCTATCTCCCCCTCTCTTTCTGCTCTTCCCCTGCTTGCACTCTCTTTCTCTCAAAATAAATAAATATTTTAAAAAAAGGAAGAAACAAAGCTTCTAAGTAATAACCCATCATTTGGGGGGGGGGGGGTTCAGTACAGGCTCTTCCTTTTCCCTCCTGCCCCTTTCCTCTCTCCCAGAACAGAAAAGACAACTGTCCTATCTGTGCAGCCTGAGATGTTAGTTATAAAATAATCTTTTTAAATAATCTCAAGACAAGAGTTTAGAACCTTGTTTGAAATCTTAATGAAAAATATGGCCTTTTTCTACAGATAAAAAAAATGTCTAGAATTTTAAGGATTTTCACATCCCAGTAAACACTTCCAGGGATCCCATGTAGAGAATCCCTACCCGAGGGATTAATGGGCATTCATTTTGTGTGGTAGATAAGGGGAAGAGAAATTCAACAATGAGCATCTGGTCCAACCATCTTGTAACATGGATAACCAAAATGATATAACATGCCTTGTACTGTTGGTTTATCCCTGTACTATTAGATTAGCCTTGCAAACCATAAATACAAGCAAGAAGAAAAACAAAACTTATAATTAGGACTATGAAGTGTTTTTACTTTTTTGGGTATTTAGAGTTATTTGTATTTTGTATCATTACAGTTAAACTCTAGAGTAGCAAAGCATATTAAACAAGTCAAGGAGAAGATTTCTACAACAGAACTATCAATATGAAATATAGCAAAAGAACAGAAGGATCTTATTTTATTAGAATTTGTGCAGATACGATCACAATTTTCCATACAGTTTTCTCCTTTATACTGAATGTCATGTTTCCTATGTGAAACAAAATTGAAACTTACTAATGGCCTCCAAGTCTTCATTATCCCCTGGATCATCAAAATATGTTCAAAGAGATGATTAAGAGACAGATGGCTGGAATTGTCTCAGCTATGAAGAAAGCATGGAAGTTCTTTATGAATACAACTAGAAAACGATTGTGGATGCCAAGAAAGTATATGGTTTCTAATTAAAAGCACATACTGAGTCATAGAGGGAGATGGGCCATTAGCTGCTCCCCTGGTTAGCTAGGTGTACCTGTGACCATCCATCTCTCATAGTATGAAGATCTAAACAGGTCATGATTTAAGAGGGATTTTCTCTAGAGTTGTTTTTGGTTGTTTTTTTTTTTTTTTTTTTTTTTTTTCCTGGTTCACTTAGCATGATACTGAAGTAGTAATTTTAAATGCTAGTTTGTGTGAGATTTCTCTATTGCTGTAACATTAGGGTGCTATTAAAGATAATCTATGTATAAGAGGCTTTTAGGCTCGTTTTTCTTTAACTCAAATTTTACTAGACTCATGATGCATTGAATTTTATTGTTACTTCCTCTACTTCTGAAGTATTTTATGACATAAGAACCAGGTGCTATATGTCTGTTACTCAATTAAAAAAGGTTATATACCATCCACTAAAATTTAAAACAACACTAAAATGAAGTGACTTGCTGAAATATTCCTTTGTGAATATTCCCCCTACTTCTTGGCTCCCTGATTATGGCTATTTTATCCAATTGGGAGTTCAGAGAATTATTCACTTCAGGGGGTGATGACTTTTTCCATTTATCCTAGCTGCAAAGGAGCACATGTTTTAATGAAGTTAAAGACCTGATTATTTATTGCTGGTATATAAGAAATGAAAACAAGTAGAGATAGGATCCTTGACTATTTTATTTTATTTTATTTTATTTTATTTTATTTTATTTTTGAGAGAGAGAGAGAGTGCATGAGCAAGGGAGAGGAGGAGAAGGAGAAGAGAGAGAGAATCTAAAGCAGGCTCCACACCCAACCACAGAGCCTGACTCAGGGCTCATACCCGCAACCAGGAGAGCATGACCTGAGCCGAAATCAAGAGTCATATGCTCAACCAACTGAGCCACCCAGGCACCCCAGGATCCTGGACTTTTAGTCATTCAAATATTAAAAATAATTCTAGGCTTGGTCTAGTAAGGTTTATAGCAGACAAGTTGTTAAGAGTAATGAGGATTAATTTCATAAGCTTTACCTGAATTTATACATGGAAATGAACAATCCTTGTACTTACCTGCCAGGTTCACATAGACTTTATGTGAAAAGCATAAATCCATGTTTATTACCTTTACAAGTAGCTGATTGAACACTTAAGTAATTTTAAATACTATGGATTCATTACATTAATCAAATTCCTATGAAATGGTAAGACTAAAATATGGCCACCTGAGAGGAATATTCGCTTTTGCTACCTCCTGGGGAAAAACAACATTTTTACTACCATGTTCATTTTACAGATGAGGAAGCAAAAGCTCAGAGAAGTTAGTATAAAGTCACAAAGCTCACCAGAGTTACAGCAGGCATTTGACCACAAATCTGCTCTTGATTCCTCTAAGGACACAGTAGTCATACCACTTAATATAATTATTTTATTTTTACTTTTAATGATTTCATAATTTATCAGTATAGTCATATTTTTAAAAGTATATTTTTGTAACAGAAAACAAGCCTTAGATTTCATCTAGTTAAACCCGTTTATTTCATAGATGAGAAAACTGTGACCACAACAGGTAAAGAAAATGTCTCAAAGATTAATAAATGTCTGGTGGCAAATGTGTCTGGTGTTGGGACCCAGATTTCAACAATCTGTCAAAATTGTTAATAATTGTTAATAAATATTTTTAATAAATTTATTAAATATTTATAAAATAGCATTATTAAGTTAATTTCAGTGGAATTATAGTTCAAGTACAGAGATGGAGAAAGAAATTAATGTTAGCCTTATCTGATATATATTTGTCTTAGATATACCAAGTGTATTAAAAATATAATTTGGCTAGTTGCTTGGAAACTTGGCCACTGTATAAGCCCAAATAATAGAATCAAACCTGATATAATTCGCACATTATATATACTTAAGTCATATTTGATGTATATTTGTACATATGCCTAGGAAAATTTCTATACCATATTTGTGGGGGGGGAGTTTATTGTTACCTTAGAATTATTGTGTTTATCTCTTTCTACTTCCTTACATTGAAATCATTTCTCAATTGGCTTTCCCAAAGAGAATTCCTTAATTAATTATTTAGGTATTTATTAAGATAATTGATTCATGAAATTAAGATTACCTTTGTTCATTTGATTTTGGAGGAACACTACTGTAACAAATAAACAACCTTGTCATTTGCTACTTTTTTTCCAGTGAGTGCTCATGAAAGAAATTAAAATGATAGATCATCAGTGTATCTTCCCATAAAGTCGGATGGAACAACTTTTGCAAATCAAATAGCATGCAGTTCCACATAACAGAATTTGGCTCAATTATGAGTCTAATCATGGTTCTATTAGCATAAATCATTTACCTTAATCCCCCAAAGGCATGCATTTGCAGGATACTACTACATGATAGGGGCTACGGAAACAAAACTAGCGATGCCAATGTATTTTCTTCACTGTGCATATAAGGGGAAGGTGGACATTTCGAAAATATCTTTTAAAAAATAAGTGTGGCATAGATGCTATATAGTAACTATACAGTTGCATTTAATTCCACTGATATTACGTTCCTGCAAATAAAATTCCATTTGCCCTGTATCTACATTAGGTGAAAAAATTTCATTTCAAACTATAGCATGAAATATGCCCTTTCTTTTCACAGCTTTCTTCTGAATATGTCTTGTCTCCAGATAAGCATTTTTGTACAAATCTATTGATGGGATAATAACATGGTGTTTCTAGTCTACCAGGTTTCTGTGGGAACCAAGAAGTAGTACAAATATTCATTATGTAAGTAGACTATTATATCCAGACATTGGATAAAGCAGACATTGATGATTTCCTGGAGAGTGTCACATGGTAGAAATTAGGCTGTGATGTCATATATTCACTGAAGATCATTGATTTCATCTATTTCCACAGCACGTCAAGAGGTAGTGTGGTGTTGTGATCCAGTGTGCAGACTCTAGTCTCAGACTACCTGGATTTGATTCCTAGCCCTGCTGCTTACTAGCTGTGTGACCTTGAGCAAATTCTTTACCTCTCTCTGTGTTAATTTCCCCACAGTAAAATAGGTAGTTATAGTTCCTATCATATAGAAGTATTAAGAAAATTAAATGAGCTACCTGGGAGGCAGAAAATTAACTAGAAGGAACATGGGCTTTGGTGCCCATGTTTTAATTATGAATCTGCCATTTTATTACCTGTGAGATCCTGTACAAGTTTTCTAAAATTTGTGAGTCTCAGTTTCCTCATCTAAAAATAGGACTCAGATACCCATCAAGCCAGGCTTATAATACTTACATACCCTTTTCCCTCACCACTTTTCTTCAAATTCTGTTTACAAACTTGAGACAAAATCAGATTTTGTAATGCCAAAATTAATAAAATTCAAATGATAAGTTTGTTTTAGTATCTTAATTTGAAGTATAATAGATTTTCTTTCAGGCCCTTTTCTTTAGCAGTCTCCTGCAAATGAATGTTTAAAAAAAAAAAAAACCTAATAGATATATTTGTTTATAGAATTTGCCAAATATCTTTAAAATATTGTTGGAATTTTGGTTCATTAATTTAAGGAAGTGTTCGACTAGAAGAAATCAAAAGAATAGAATAAGTCTCCATTTTATTGTAATTATGATTATGTAATGTCACTTTTAAAAGGAGTTCTTAGGTCTGGTTTACATAAACCTGTTCCTGTTGCCATTTATTGCTTGCATACGGAGATCTGTCTACCCACTTCTGTCTGAACAGAATACGCGGGAGCCTCCAATTCTTGTGTGATACTAATTTCACAAGAAACATATTCATCTCAAATTCATAAATTAAAGGAAGCTCAGAAAAGTCCTTAAATTCCTTCTCATCAAAACATTTCCCCCCATTTCATTATAGTCTTCAGATACATTTTTCTAGAAGAGTTTCCTACAAGTGAAATCCTTACATGTTCATTCATGGCAATATAGTGAGATGCAAATAAGGTTCTCACTCCAATACATATTAAACACCCACTATGTGCACAGTGCCTTCCTGGTGCCTTATGAGGCCCTGTCATTGGAGAGGAAGTATAAAATTGAAAAAACACCACATTCAACTTCAAAAGATGCCTGAGAATTGAGATGAGTATTTTCCTGGGAAAATTTCAATCAAGGAGCTTAAATGTATTCGTGAACAACATGAGAAAATTTTAAGCCTCACTAAAAATCAAAGAAATACAAATTAAAAGAAAATGAGCTGCCATTTTCTCCCATGAAATTATCAAAGATGATTACAAAAACTATAATAACCAGTGCTAAGGGTAATATAATAACATGGATCTAACATTCAATAGTATTAGTGTGTGAAGTGATATAAACTTTCTTGAAAGAAATTTCATAGTATATATCCACCTTAAAATATGAGTACAATTCTCCCCAGTAATTTCACTACTAAAAAGCTAAAGATGATCAGAGTATGGAAAAAAATGATATATGCCCAGAAGCCTTCACCTTGGCATTATTTGTTTTAGTGAAATATTGGCATCCATCTATATGTACAAATATAGAGAAATCATTAATAAGTTACAGTAGACTTATAAGACAAAGTATTATCTTGTTATTACATATTATACTTTGAGGTGACTTTAATGATATAGGGAATTATTTCTGATACAATTTTAAGTGAAAAAGCCACATGAAAGCTATACACACTATATACATAAATGTAAGAAATTCTCTTGATTAACAGGAGATACCCAGGTGAAGAAATTATGGGTGATAATTAATTTAATTTTTTATAGTTTTATTTTTTCTGATTCTTCAACAATGGCATGTACTGGTATTATAGTCACTGAATGCCTTTTAAAACTATAGAAATCTGATTTAAATGACATTAGAAAACATAGCAAAGAATATTAAGATATTAGCATATTATTGGTTTATGAAAATTAATTTAAACTCTCATCCACATGGCAGGAAGTTGCTAATGAATCCAAAGAGAAAGAAACATAACCCTCTGCTTTCATTTATGTGTCAGTTTGCTGTCCAGCAGTAACACCCAGAAGCACATCCGCCCCATTGCTAAAAGTTGTACTGCTCAAGCTCTAAAGAAGAGATTTGTGAAACTCTCTGACATCCCAATCACAGCACAGCTAGGTGAATGGAACGTCCTGCCCCTTTAGTTCTGTCCCTCCAGGAACTCAGTGAGAATCAGGGAATGTCCAAAGAAGGAGCAAACTAGAGCCACAGGCAGGGGCAGGACATTGAGAAATCACCTCAGTGGAGAGTTGGTTGTCACAATGAGTCTGGAAGCCTCTAAATGTTGGGTGGTTTTATGTCTGATACTCATAGCTGAAAAATTATGCACATCCGTTCTCTGCTTTCCAAAAAATAGGTTGAGTTAGGATTCAGCAGGGAAGTTCTTAAAAGTTGACTACTTGTACTTTGGACATTCTGAAATGTTTCTTTTTCTACCCCCAAATGATTTCTGTCAGTCTAGCACTAGTTCTTAAAAACTAATTTAAAAGATTACCTGGAATAGTCTTGGTTTACACCTCTTCTTTAGATATAATTGTTAATAATGTCCACTTTCACTCTCAAAAATGTCTTGGTTTGGTGAAGGTGTAATCCCTGATATTACACAAATAAACCTCGAAGAATAATAGATTGAACTGTTGTTATGTGCAAAAAAACCATCTACTATTTTCCTTCTTATTAGGGCTTTAGTTTTAGTTGATATCATTATACACTAAGAATAATCCAATAATCTTTAAAATAAATTTTTTCCCTCTAGCCTTATGCTTCCCCAATGTACTTTCCATGTTGCTGTCAAACTGATGGAAAATCCATGTAACCTCTTGTTTTCTCCTGCATATTAAAGCCCTGCACTGAACTTCGGTGTAAGATTAGAAGATATATTTTCAGCATGACATGTATGATCCTTCATAATATGGCTCCTACCCAAAACAGAAAATACTCAATAAAAGCAAGCTTTTGTTATTATTATCCTCCAATAACCAACTATATCATTTCAAAGGCTTCCCTAGGTTTTTTGTGCCACCTCTGTTTTCTAGATTCTTTATTGCTATATTTTTCATACTATATTTTATTACAAGTTATGTTCCTCACTGACCTAAATAGACTAGATCTTATTTGTATTCCCAGGGTGCCTGGGAGTAGGTGCTCAAAAGTATGTATTTATTCAAGTGGATTTTAACTTAAAAAATTTCTTTAATGTTTATTTATCTTTGAGAAAGAGAGACACAGAGCAGGAGTGGGGGAGGGACAGAGAGGGAGACACAGAATCTGAAGCAGGCTGCAGACTCCAAGCTGTCAGCACAGAGCCCGATGAGGGGCTCAAACTCAAAAACCGTGAGATCATGACGTGAACCGAAGGTGGACACTCAACCAACTGAGGCACCCAGGTGCCCCAAATAGAATTTAATTTTTGATTGATGTTTGTCACAGTCTTTCCAATGGGTCAACTTGCTGAGGAATGATTTATAAGGGGAAGTGGGAAAAATTAGGGCCTTCCGAGTCTAAGACATGGAGGACTAGCTCATGACAAACAGCAAGTGCTGAAGATAGACGTGAGGGAGCCTAAAAGTTCTGGACAAGTCTTCCGTGGTTTTCCAAGCAGTGTGTCTGCAATGTTGAGGATTGCCGGCTGCCAACAGGACTGGTGTTGGAAGAGTGGTAAAATACGCAGACTTGCAAACACACTTGCCAACAGTGCTTCTCTGCAAAGTAGCGCTTTCCCCAATCCAGGTGTCTCTGCACTCATGCTTCCCAATCTTGGGCTCTCATGCCTTCCTATCATCCCAGAACCCAAACTGGGATGCCACGTTCAAGTTAAGTCGACCTGGCCGATGCTGACATGCTCCTTACTTGACTCTTTTCTCACCTGTGAGGCTCCTGTTTATGGTGGCTACATGGAGAAATGGCATCATCTTTCTAAGTCTGGGTTAATCCTTTATAAAATCATGAAGTTGCGCATTCCTTGTTTTTATGGCACAATGATACTGGAAAATTTAATTTTTTTTTTTCAACGTTTATTTATTTTTGGGACAGAGAGAGACAGAGCATGAACGGGGGAGGGGCAGAGAGAGAGGGAGACACAGAATCGGAAACAGGCTCCAGGCTCTGAGCCATCAGCCCAGAGCCCGACGCGGGGCTCGAACTCACGGACTGCGAGATCGTGACCTGGCTGAAGTCGGACGCTTAACCGACTGCGCCACCCAGACGCCCCGATACTGGAAAATTTAGATGAGTATCCTTTTGAGCCAAAGGAATGATTTACAAATTTGGAGATTTCAGCAGAGAGAACTTTGCACTGAAGATGGCATTTAGTGAATACCAACCTCTAAAGAGTAGTCACCATTACCACCCTAGCCATTTAATTCTTTAGTAATAATGCAAATTCAGTATTTATTATATTCAGTATTATATGTTAATTTCTAGCTTATTTTGGTTGTTCCTGTGACATACTGACATACAGTTCTTTTTCCTTTTATTCTTTATGTGGGCATTTAAACTTTAATTTTCTATAGTTTTTTTTTTTTTTTTTTCAGTAACCTACTTAAAGTTCCATATGAATAAAAAGAATATGGCATTTAACCCTTCCACACTAAATCACTCAGTTATGCTTTTAGCACCAAATTAATGTAAAATAAAATTGTGCAGTTTATAACTTCAATTTAAAAAAATATTTATATATATAAAATCTTCTCTTCCCCAAATTATCTTATATCTTGAATTTTAAAATAATTTTCCTTCACATTTCTTCTCTTTGGTGCATATTTTTATAACCCACCCTTATGGGCTTTGTAAAACAACAACAACAACAACAACAACAACAACAACAAAAGGAAATTATTCCTCTCATTGTTCTAATGATGGCTAGGTTTGTTTGTTTCCTGTTTTTTTTTTTTTTATTTAAATTTTTTTTTTCACGTTTATTCATTTTTGGGATAGAGAGAGACAGAGCATGAACGGGGGAGGGGCAGAGAGAGAGGGAGACACAGAATTGGAAACAGGCTCCAGGCTCTGAGCCATCAGCCCAGAGCCTGACGCGGGGCTCGAACTCACGGACCGCGAGATCGTGACCTGGCTGAAGTCGGACGCTTAACCGACTGCGCCACCCAGGTGCCCCGTTTGTTTCCTGTTTTGTTTTGTTTTAGTATTAACATATAATGAAATCAACATGTGGAGACTTTGACCTGAATTTTTCCAACTGTGTCACTGACTTGGACTGAGAACTCAGATTTCACATGTTCTGAAGTTTAAGTATGCTTCCCCCAAATTCATTTAGAAGTCTACTCATAAGAACATTTAGCCCAATAAGCATTGTCCCCTCCTTACCCCTTTTTGGAATATGGAAAATATGTAACCCCCAGTCCTTCTCCTGCCCTTTCCTTGAACTTTTTCTCTGGGCCAAAACCTCAGTCCTGGGGAGTGGTAATAATTAACTCGAGTGAGTCTGGTGTAAGGAAAAGTGAACAATGGAGAGCACATACTTCTTAGTATGGTTACTTGTTCACACTTGGGTATTCTTCTGTATCTGTGGGAGACAATGTGACTCTAACTCAGTGGTTTATCAAACCTTTTCAAATACATATCACCTAATTGTTCTTTTATTATTAAAAAAACAAATTTTATTTACATTTATTTATTTTTGAGAGACAGAATAAGGCAGAGCGTGAGTGAAGGAGGGGCAGAGAGAGGAGACACAGAATCTAAAGCAGGCTCCAGGCTCTGAGCAAGCATTCAGCACAGAGCCCAATGTGGGGCTTGAACCCACAAACCATGAGGTCATGACCTGAGCCGAAGTCAGACACTTAACTGACTGAGCCACCCAGGCGCCCCACCTAGTTGTCCTTTTATAATATCCTAGTCAGATGAATCGTAAGGTCAGATTCCTAAACCCAGAAAAAAAAAAAAAAATAAGGAATCTGTTTTAATTAAAAATGGAAAATCCTCCTTAATAGGCTGATATTCTTTCTATCGATTTAAGTTCTTTGTGGGTACAAACAGGATATATGGTTGCTACTTACATGTTAAAAGTGTGGATTTGTTAACTTACCCTCTTTGTTATGGTCAGATAGCTTATGTGAAATTATAAAAGGCTTAATTCTAAACAGGATAGTGTTGTCTTAAACAGCAGAACTAAAGAACAGCCCAAATTTCCAGTAGGTTTGAGAAAAAATTACTCCAAAAAAGCGAGTACTTAAAGTGAATTCTTCCAAAATCATCATCCCTCGTTCCCCTGACCCTTCTTTATTTCTATACCACTCTCCACCATCTGATATACAATATATTTACTGGCTTATTTGTTTATTCCTGTCTTTCCCCACCTAAACATAAAATCCAAGAAGGCAGGAAGTATTTATTCTGTGTTGTTTACTGATGTATTTCTAATGCTTAGAAGAAATCTGGCTCATAAATATTGAGTGCTGGCCCTCAATAAATAGTAATAAATAAATGAGTGAATATGGCTAATATGCTTTTTGATATCTATAAAGGTTTGAGGTCTGTTGTCTAATCAATTTTGGTAAATATGACATAGGTGCTTGAAAAGAACTTGTATTCTCTATAGGGTGCTTGTGGTCCTATTTAGGCATGTTAATTCAACCTACAATCCAAACAACATGCATTCATATCATGTAATTCAAATTCTCTGTACCCATATTTATTTTTATGTAATCTGTCAAATGCCCAGAGTTACATAAAGTCTTCTAAAATAACTTTGTGTTTCTACCAATGTTTCCCTTGTTTTTTGTTATATTTCTAAGAGGCTTATTTTACAAATTTTAATGTTATTCTCTTTGTCATGTAAAGATTCATGACAACTATTATCATTGCAGGTTATAATTCTGGTCCAAACGAAAAAAAGTTCCTCTTTAGAAAAAAAAATCAAGGGGCGCCTAGGTGGCTCAGTCGGTTGAGCGTCCAACTTGGGCTCAGGTCATGATCTCACGGTTTGTGAGTTCCAGCCCTGCATCGGGCTCTGTGCTGACAGCTCAGAGCCTGGAGCCTGCTTCTGTTCTGTGTCTCCCTCTCTCTCTGCCCCTAACCCACTCGCATTCTGTCTCTGTCTCTCTCAAAAATAAATAAACATTAAAAAAATTAAAAAAAAGAAAAAAAATCAAATTGTTTACTACTTTCTTTCTTGACTTTTACTTTGTCTACATTTAATCCTGCCTTCGGTGCTTCCATTTAGTTTGTATCACCTTGCAAATCTTGTTCACCCATTGATTTCTACATTTTTAAATGTATTGCTTGCAATCAGCATTTATTTGGAATTTGCATCCTAACCAGTCAGAAATTCTTCATCTTTTAAAAGTAGAATTTATCCCATTTGCATTTATTATGATTGCTACTCTCCTTGATCTTCCTTTTTTTAATTTTTTTTTTTTTAGAGAGAGAGAGAGAGAGAATGCATGAGTGGGGAGAGGGGGGGTAGCAAGAGAGAGAATCTTAAGCAGGTTCCATGCTCAGCGCAGAGCCTGATGCAGGGCTTGATCCCTGACCCCAGGATCGTGACCCGAGCAGAAATCAAGACCCAGACACTTATCCAACTGACCCACCCAGGCACCCCACTTCTTGGCCCTCCTTATTCTAGTTTTCAATGTTTTCATTTGTTTTTTATCTTGCTTGTAATTTCTGGCTGTTACCTTCATTTTTTGTGTTTTTATTATATGGATTCTGGGGGTTTGCTTTCAGTTTCCCAATGAGTACAACTATTTTCAAACCTATAAAAATAAATACAAATACATATATATACACTGTGCTTCTAACTCTAAGTTCATTAATTCATTCAACAGATATTTATTGAGCATCTACCGTGTGCTAGGAAATGTTGTAGGCAGTTGAGGTATATCAGTGGCCAAAATACAAAAATTATGGAATTTACAATCTAATGGGTTCCTTTTAAGAAATTATAAAAAAAAAGTGTTATATTACAGTTAATTCATTGGTAAAGTCAACAAGTAAATAAAATCCTTTCTGCTTTTCTAATTTAATGTTGGGAATTTCAAATACTTTATCTTCACCTCTATTTGCTGCCCTCCCAATTTAGAGACTTTGTTAATATATGCTATGTGTTTAGATCAAAACAGTTACAGTGATTTTTATTTATAGTTTTATTTTAGCAATGTGTTATGTTTTACTCATTTACCCACCCAAATTTATAATTACTTAGAATATTAATTATGTTCAACAATTTTAAATCACACTAGTCCTTTAGTGATATAATTTCCCTGTTTTTCAATTCCGAGTTTTAGTTCATCAGTCAGGTGAAATGCATCATTAAGTAATATTTGCAAAATGGACATAACTTGCTGAGCCAAGCATATCTGAAATTATCATTCCATTGTTTTTACATTAGTATACAATTTTAAGCCATAAGTTGATATCCTGCCCTGAACACTCTGTAGCACCTTTTCTATTGTCTCCGGGTATTTTATGTCTCAAAGTAGTTAGTTGCTAGTCAGACTTTTATTCCTTTGTGGACAGCCTTTTCACCTGTGTAGTTGACAGTAGGATGTATTAATTATCCTTCTGATTCCAAAATTTTGTTCTACTACATGCCTATATGTTCATATCTTTTCAGGCTAGATCATCGGAGTACTTAGTTGTTTTGTTTTGTTTTGTTTTGTTTTGTTTTTCAATCAAGTACAAGTATCCCTGTACTTGATTTTTTGCTTTGATAATTTGTACCTGCTAATTGCCCACTTTGTAACTGCCCTGATGATGTCTTCCTCTGGAATTAATATCTATAACTCTAAGATTACATAGCCATTTTCTCAATATCTAATTTCTGTTCTTTGTTTTTGTATCTTTGTCCTTTTATTTTCTATTATAGGGAAGCTTCCTAAGTTTTTCTTTCTCCTTACAGATTCCATTTTCAAATCAAGCTTTATTTTATTCTTATGAATTCCTAATCCAGTTTTATAAACTGTATATTTTTGTCCCCTAGAGAGAATGCAAAATAGTACTGTCTATATTTGTTTTCCAATCTCCATAGTAAATAATTTTAGAGATAAAAACTCATCTTCAGTCATACAGATAATTCTCTTTCTCTTTTTCAATTTCTCCTTAATTTTCTTTACTTATCCTCAAATGAAATATCATCTATACTCAATAGTGTGGGTAGAAGGTTATGGCTCCAATCACTGACTACCCTGAGAACTGCATAGATACCAATTTCATACCTATAGGTAAAAGGCAGAATGGTATGCTGCCTAAATCTGAGTACTTACATCTTTGCTTTTAGTGTGCATTAGTACTGTACTGACCTTGTATCTAGAACTTATATATTCAGGAGAAGGTCCTGATGGTAGGGGTTAAACCCTTGGATGCAACCATGCCTGATGCCAATTACTTTTTAGTTATTTCATCATATGCCCCAATAAATTCCTTTTATTGTTGTTGCTCTTTTTTGCTGGATTCATTTTTATGTTTTCCCCTTTTATAAAAGAATCCTGACTAATACAATAGTTATCAATATTCATGTATTTTAGCATGTCAGAAAGAGAGCCCATAAAATTGTAGATATTAAGGCAGGGTTAAGGAGAGTGGACATCAACCAGGTAACCAGTCTTAGATCTAAGAAGGGCATTTTACCAGTTGAAAAGTTGACTGAGTAGAAGTAAGAACAAGTCAAAACTCATAATTTGACATAATTCCTGTCTGGATACTATGTTCCAGGTGAAAACTAAAAAACCAGAAAACATTAAAAATACATTTTTCCCATTTTAAAATGTTATCAAGCAAGAGAAAGATATCATCATACAAAAAGAAAAGCAGACCTCTGAAAACGATGTAGAAACCAGAATATAATTTTAGAAATTTGACATTTTCCTAGAATATATAATACATTACCTTTGAAACAGAGGTATAAATCAACTTGGAGAACACAGATTGAAATAAAAGGCAGCAGGCTGATATTAAAAAATGGGTGGTGAGATAAGGAAAGATATCAAGAGAATGAAATAATAATGGCAGATTTTAAATCCAAAATGATTGATGTCGATTCATTGATGTGGAGGTCATACTTTAAAAGCTTACTCATAATATAGGGAAAAAAAGGAAAATAGCATTGACATGAGGAGGGAGAAAAAATAGGTATGGTATTAAAAATATGGAAAGTTAACCTTAGAAGAGTTTTCTAAGAAAGATGTAAAATTGGAATAGAAGTATAATGAAATATATTATGGAAGAATTTTCTTGAGTTGATAAAAATGGCTCGAGTATCCAAACTGAAAAAGCTTTCAATGTAAGCAATGACTAAAAAAAGATACCCATATTTAGATAAATCCTAAAACATTTTTAATTACAAAGAATGAAAAACACGTACTCTCATTTTCCAGGCCACCCCCTCCCCACCCCAAATAAAGTCCACAAAGAAAACAACAAAACTAACACACAATAGTATACCTATTGTGGAAAGGAAAAAAAAAGAAATCACACTGGCCTCAGCCCTCTCTGGAATGTCATTCCAGAAAATGACAGAGCAGCATCCATAGTTTTAGGCAAAAACATTGTTACCTGAGGATATTATTCTATCCTCAGATATTCAAAGGCTCACAATATACACCACACCTGCATTCATCTTGAAACAAAAGTAAGGATTCAAGCACAAGTCTATAAGAGAGAGGACTTATGGCTCTTTTCATACCTTTGTTTGGCCCCAACTCAGGAATCCAGGTGGACTATGCCATGTCAAGGAATTCTACAACCCAAGGGAGATACTGGGCTCTAACATTTCCTCAGCTGTTTCCCTTCTGCCTCCACACTCCCATCAATTTCCAAAAGGTGTTTTTTGTGCCATGTCTTCCACGTTACAACTGAAATGGCCTCTCTCTCTCTCTCTCTCTCTTTAATGTTTATTTGGGGGGGTGGGGGGCAAAGAGAAAGGGAGACACAGAATTCAAAGCAGGCTCTAGGCTCTGAGCTGTCAGCACAGAGCCCAATGCAGGGCTCAAACTCATGAGTCGTGAGACCATGACCTGAGCCAGTTGGACACTTAACCAACTGAGCCACCCAGGCACCCCAACTGAAATGGCCTCTCTTGATTTATTTGGTCACTACTTAAAATAGTAAGTGCTGTCCTAGTCTAATACTTGCTAACAACGACAAGCTTAGTTTTGACAGCTACACACCATCTTGAATGCCTTTTTATAAAAAAATCTTGAATAAAGCTTTTTTATCCTTTCTTTCCCTCCTAGAAAAGTGGAGGTGGATAAAGTTCAGTTTTAATCATTATAATTATTAGGAAATTTGATCATATCTTTCTATATCTTTTTAAAATTCTTATCTTATAACCTAAGTTGTTGTTTACCTGTCTGTCTAGTAAGAACTGAGTAATTTATTTTTTCTCTAATTTATTTTTATTTTTGTTGTTTTACTTTTCAGGTTTTAAATATTCTTTAGTTTACTGCTTTTATGATTAAAAAAAAAACAATAGATGATTAAAATTTCAAAAAGCTGTTCTCATACAGTAGAGAGAGAGATGCCCAATCAGATATTGTTGATCTTGGACTTTGGAGCCAGGAATCCTTGAAAACAATTTTCTAGCTATTGTTCAGGCATACACTTATCCACCAATAAAAAATTTCTTCGAACATTTTCTGGTATTTAACATACAAAAAAAACCAAAAAACAAAATCAACACAGCCTTTGTCTTGAAGGATCTTGTGTCTTTGGGGGATATAGGTACTAAAACAATAAACCTACCTGCATACACATTCTTGTCAATTGGGCATGTGCTAACACAGCACAACAGCTCTGTTCCCCAAAGTAATCCTTTATCTCACAGTCGCAGAGTGGAATGTTTTTGAGAGGACTTTGGAATTAGAGCATCTGGGTTCAAATCCAAGCTCTACTACTTAACCAGTTGTGTGATTTTGAGCTGATGTTAATAAAACTGATCTGGGGCGCCTGGGTGGCTTAGTCGGTTAAGCACCGACTTCAGGTCAGGTCATGATCTCGCAGTTCATGGGTTCGAGCCCCGCGCCAGGCTCTGTGTTGACAGTTTGGAGCCTGGAGCCTGCCTCAGATTCTGTGTCTCCTTCTCTCTCTGCCCGTCCCCTGCTTATTCTGTTTCTCTCTCTCTCTCTCAAAAATAAAAAATAAAACATCAAAAGATAAACATTAAAAAATTTATTTAAAAAAATACTGATCTAATAGGATTCATTGGGATCAAATGAGTCAACATTTGTAAGTTGTTTAGATTGCTTGGTACATCACATGTGATCTACAGATGTTAAAGAAATAAAACCTAGCTCGATCAACTTCATGATCAGTTACAAATCCTCCAAGATGCTTATTATACCTTAACTCCCAGCCTTGACTTCTTTGTCATTTCCAGCTTTTAATTTCTCTATGTGTTTTTTATTATTTGAGGGAAGTTGAGAGAACGTATGTTGGGGCTAAATCATATGCCATTTTTAATCAAAAATCTTCCAAAGCTGAATAGGATATCTAAACAGGCCCAAGCTACTGGTGTATTTAAATATTCACTTACAAACATTTCTAATTTCTTAAAAAAATTATTCCTTTTGCCTACTGTTTTGGTAACCCTTTTCTTCAAGAAAACCAGAGATCATATTTAAATTTGTCCTTCCAAACGTGTCTATCTTCCCAGATACAGGGCTTGCAGAATAACTGAATGTGACTTTTCAGGCTCACAGGTGGGCAGGCCAAGGACTTAGTCACTATGGCAATGACAGCTTTAACAGTGTCAGCAATATAAATAAACTGCTGCCACAAAGCAAGAATTCTAAACTAAACATAGAACCACATTTTAATGACTGTAGGTGCAGAAATTTTTACCTAATATTAAATTACCCAGGTCTTTCCTTTCTCAAAATCTCTTTCAAATTAACCTCTGTGACCCCTTTTCTACCCCAACTTTTTAAACCTTCCTAATATGTTCTTTAGAAGTCAGATTGGGTTGGTGGTTTTACAGGTGCTCACTAATTACAATTTATGTGATTCCTTCCTCTTAGTAAAAGGACCGTAGAATACTTGCTACAGAGAGAAAAAGAAATGTCTCAGAAACATTTTAATGTTTATTTACTTATCTGTTTATGTGATTTTGAGAGAGAGGGAGACAGAGCACGAATGGGGGAGGGCCAGAGAGAGGAAGACACAAAATCCGAAGCAGGCTTCAGGCTCTGAGGTGTCAGCCCAGAGGCCACTGTGGGGCTCAAATCCACAAACTGTGAGATCATGACCTAAGCCGAAGTCAGATGCTTAACCGACTGAGCCACCCAGGAGCCCCTCTCAGAAACATTTTAGAAATTATCCTGGTGTCCTATTTGAAAAGTACTCTGCAAAAATGACAATTGCTCTTACTACACACAGTCAATATATGCTAATCCATTTAGTCCTTATAACAACCCCCTGAGCTATCATATCATTCTCCAGAGAATCCCATTTCACAGAAATCAAAATGTCCACCCAAAATTCACACCGCTAGTAAGTGGTAGAACTCACTTGAGGACACAGATTGTCTTACTTTATTAGGTCCAAGCTTTTGGATACTTCCATCATCACAGGAAAAGGGGAAAAATCAAGTTGTTTCACTTGTGTTTAATTCTGCTCTTTTGTATCTAAGAGTAAGTCATTAAATAGACCATTTTCTTGCTTAATACAATAAATGTGAGTTTTCTTTATATTTCAGTTTGTTTCTTCAGATAATAACTGAAGAATAGAAAGGGATGGTTTCAATAAAGCTATTTTTACTTCTCTTCTTTACTTTACTGTTTCTTAGCCATGTCTGTAGACACTTAAGTACTGATTTGAGAACAGATAATCAAGGATAATCCTCCTGCTTAATTTGAGGAGAGTTTAACATATTACGCACAAAAATTTCTTCATGATGATCATCATGTACTAAGACTTAAAATTTTAGTTTGAGGAAAACAGTAATTAAGAATCTGGTTTCTTTTTACTACAAACACTACATATTCACATTGTTGAAAGTTAGTTATGTATGTTCATTGAGGTGAAAACACAATACAGAACATTTGAATAACAATGTTATTCAAAAAATGTCTTCTTATTGTTACTTTATTGAAGAAAATGTCCTTTAATGCTAAGTAAAACCAGAATTGAAATAAAAGAAAAATGTGTAAGCAAAACAATAGAAAAAAATGGGAGATGATTAAAATTGATTATTACTGCAAAACACTTGTCGTTTAGGGAATTTTAAAAAGGAGAAGTCATAGATGTGTAAAACAGGTATATTGAGTCTTTTAAAAGGCAAATTTAGAGTGTTGCTAGTTTCTGACCAGATATGAGGACAAGAGGTGACAGAGAGACCCCCATTAAAATGCTTGGTGAGCACTCCAGAGGCCGCCTTTGAGTTAATCGGTAATTTTTCACAAACGACATCTAATCTATGAGTATAAATTACTTTGCACTCTTATTATTCCTTAATTGAAGTGCACCAATGTGAAATTGCCATAGATGTTGCAGGAATGATTCTCGCCTCAATTAACTTGGGTGGAATTGAAGCCCTTTTTTTCCCTGAACTGGGACTATTGTCTGACATCTTGTATTTATTTAAATTGTTGCTGGAAAATTAGAGGGAGACTGTGTGTGACTAGGTGTTTTATAAGGATGTGCTGGAGCCAAAAGAGCATCTACACAATCTATTTCTATTTTAATCTCTACCCTCTGATGCAGCTGTTTTGTGTAACAGATGTGCAGCCAGCAGTAGCTTAATCTCCCCAGATTCCATTTGGGAAGTGTAGATTAATAGCACTCATTTTTTTTTCAAAATGGCATTTAGAGTCTGTGATTTTTAATTCAAAAGGCAACTACCTCTGTTATTTTTTTAATGAATTCTCCTACATAGCTGCTGTTGTTTAATATATAAAACATGTTAAGCTTTCTGTCTGGTTTGTGGGGAAGGGCAACACAAGTGAACTCAATACTAGGCATTCCACTCTACCAATTCTAAAAACAGCTGGAAGAACATATCACCAATAGCTGCTGAATATTAATAGGTAACTGATTTAAAACTATGGTCTTCTGTTTTATCATAACCAGTATCATTTGGATAAATATTCTTGGTTTATTAGTTTTTACCTGGAATTAAAAACCATGAAGACAGGGGCGCCTGGGTGGCTGGATCGGTTAAGCATCCGACTTCGGCTCAGGTCATGATCTCACGGTCCGTGAGTTCGAGCCCCGCGTTGGGCTCTGTGCTGACAGCTCAGAGCCTGGAGCCTGTTTCAGATTCTGTGTCTCCCTCTCTCTGACCCTCCCCTGTTCATGCTCTGTCTCTCTCTGTCTCAAAAATAAATAAACGTTAAAAAAAATTAAAAAAAAAAAACCATGAAGACAATACACCTGGCCTCTAAACACAACAGTAATTGAACAGATATAGATACAATTAACTGTACAAAACTATAAAGTTTTGATGAAATTGCTTCCCAGTTTTCCTCTTTACTAGTAAATACTATTTATATCAAGGATAATACCTCTAGGTGTTTTCCAAATTGTAAATTCTCTATAAGAACAAATTGATCAGTTTATGTTTTGATTAAAATATCCTGCCCAATTACTTTTCACATTCTTAAACCTATAGCCAGCTCTGAACGTTGTCTCCAAGAGCCTCCAATGACATGAAAATATTACGCAGTATGGTAACCTAATATGGTATCTGATATGGAGCCGAACTGGCATTACTTGGAGACTAACATCAAACATGGTTCTCTAGCCTTGACAAAGTTGTGCCTCAATGCACATTTTTCATCAATTCAATGCAATGTACATTTATTGGGTGCACATTATTTGGCAAGCCCTTACATACTTAAAGCATTCATCAGATTATTTACCTAGTCCCAGAACAAATATTTTAGGACTGAGAATGGTAATGCTGGCCCTGGATAGCACTGGATACCTGTAGAGGATAGAAGAATGCAGAATGATCTAAAAGAAATGCAGCAATGTCAAGATTCCCACCACACTCTTGTTTATCTATTTTGCCTAAGTCGTGTTTAATGAAAATGAAGTCATGGGGCGCCTGGGTGGCGCAGTCGGTTAAGCGTCCGATTTCAGCCAGGTCACGATCTCACAGTCCGTGAGTTCGAGCCCCGTGTCAGACTCTGGGCTGATGGCTCGGAGCCTGGAGCCTGTTTCCGCTTCTGTGTCTCCCTCTCTCTCTGCCCCTCCCCCGTTCATGCTCTGTCTCTGTCTGTCCCATAAATAAATAAAAACGTTGAAAAAAAAATTTAAAAAAAAATAAAAATAAAAAAAAATAAATAAAAAAAAGAAAATGAAGTCATTGTTCTTTCAGTGTATTGATTGCTTTATATGTGATCTCCAAATCCATCTGGTTATCAGTGTAAAACCAGCTCTACAAGCAGACAAAATTTTTTGGGAAAAACGGGCAGGGGTATGCTTTAGAAAAAACTCACTGGGATGACCCTAGTTTCATTTTTAACAAGACCCTTTTCTGGATCCTAGAGGAAACACACTCAAGAATGAATGGGTTCTTAAGTTCCTTGCAGTGGTGAAAAATGGCTCTTGATAATCAGCAGATGTTCACACTGATGGACGTGATCAGTAAGAACTAAAGGGAGCACAGTTAGTAAGTATACTGTAAGAAAGTGACTAGTAAATTGAGTTCATCCAACTCAAATGCCCATTGAATCTTAACCTAGTTATGTTATGGGTCAGATAGGTATATAGAAAATAATTCTTAAGAATCAAAACCACAAAAGCCTATTCAATTGGAATGTTTCCAATTCTGAAGACTGGTACATATTAAGCATTCTCTAAATTATTGTGAATCATACAGTAGAAAAGATTGCATATGTCTCTTTCTAATGCCAATAAAATGTATGGGTTGTCGTTATTTTTTTGGCATTAGAGATCAACATCGAAGGTGATGCTCTAGTCTTGACAGTACTGTGGCCATTTTAGTTCAAGTCTGTGTACAGGTATTAGGAGCCTATTCTGTGGTTAGCCCTAGGGATACACATCACTTGAAAACTGTAAAAATAATCCTTGACCTCAACAGGCTCACCACTCAGTGAATGTCTTCTTAACATGAGTTCTCCATCCTTATCTGGCAGAAGGTATATTCAATGTCTGAGAGAAAAACCCAACCTTTATTTCTCTGTTAAGGGCCTGTCTCTCAAAACCTTTACAGAGGGCCTTGTGACAGGTCTTTCTTGTCCTGGTTATCTCAGGACTCCACCTCTTACTCAGACTTCTCATCTAAATGATTTTATCAGTGCAGCTGAGAAGTCTCCCATCTTTTAACTGTACTTACAGTTATCTATAGCCCCTCAGCAGTAGACAGCTGTCAGCTAGACCAGCTTGCATTCATCATTCACCAATCAAGCAGCCCAGGTCGGAGAAGAGATAGAGAGCCTAAGCCAACAGTCCATTACCGCTATCTCAGGAAGTCACTAACAGCCATCCCAGCTGGAAACCTCCCTAGCTGTGAAAGACTAGCCTGTTCAGGTTTCATAGTGATGGCTACTGCTCTGCTTTGCTCCAGTATCTAACCTCATCTGAATAAGGGCTGAGAGTGTCTGTAAAGCTGCCTGAAAATTTGCAGATGTGTGTAAATTATAGATTCTTGAAAAAAATAATAATCCACATGACATGCTTTTAGCTTGTGTCTGTACACAAGAAATAAGCAGACCAGGCATGACTAATTCATTCATATTGGCTGTGTTAGCGAGTGATGTGGATCACTGCACAATCAGTTCAGCTTCCAAACTGGTAGGTGCCAGACTTCCAGCTCCACCTTCAGATTTGCAAGTGGAGCTCAGCTAGATCATTAACAAGCAAGGGGTTGGCAGAGCCAAGACCCCATTTGGGGTTAGAAGAAAAGATACCCAAATTCAATTACACATTTTGCCATTCTATAAAATATGACCTACTGTGTGCCAGAGTCTGGGAGGGGATACAAAGATGAATTCTCTTTCTCTTCCCTCAATCTCCTTCAAATGTTTTTAGTCTAAAATGGAAAAAAGTCATGCACATAATTATTTATAAAGATTATCCACAATTGGGGTGCCTGGGTGGCTCAGTTGGATAAACATCTGACTCTTGATTTTGGCTCAGGTCATGGTCTCATGGTACCTGAGTTGGAGCCCCACATCCGGCTCTGTGCTGACAACAAGGAGCCTGCTTGGGATTCTCTCTCTCTCTCCCTCTCTGCCCCCTCCACCCCGTCAAAATAAATCTTTAAAAAAACTTTAAAAAAGGGATTATCCACAATAAATATGTATAGTCACCAATGCAGCAAGCATTAATTGAGTATTTATTATTTATTAGAAATTATACTAGGAGCACTTACTGCATTATACAATAAAGAATTCTAATATAAAGATTGTATCTCACAGATAATAGTTTGGGAGGTTAGAAACAAAAGTAGGCTCTATAATCCAATATACAATTTACAGTATACAATACATACAATGTACAATATAGAGTATTTTATACTACTTCTACACTGTCATTTTCCCCACCCTTGCTTCTCTGCCCCCTTAATTCCGTGTCCAGGAGATTTGTAATGGTACTATATACAATTGAAAGTTTCAGATGAGAGTTGTAAGGAACCCTAAAGGAGATATAACAATTATGTTAGTGCCCATATCTTTGTCTCTTCATGTTATGGCCTTAGACTCTGAATAAAATAATGCACACCCAAAGTCTTATTTTCTACATGTTTTCCTTTAAAAGAATTGCATTTTATTGAAATTTGGTTATTTATTTTTGAGAGAGAGAGAGACAGCACATAAGTGAGGGAGGAGCAGAGAGAGAAGGAGACAGAGAATTCAAAGCAGCTCCAGGCTCTGGCTCTGAGCTCAAACCCATGAACCATGGGATCATGACCTGAGCTGAAGTTGGACGCTTAATCAACTGAGCCACCCAGATGCCCTGTATTTTCTACATGTTAAAAACGTACCTATTGTAATACTGCCCTCCCCCCACATCCCATCTTTCATATTATGGCACTGCTCCATTTTGGAGAGCAATAAGTAAGAAATGCATTTCTTCCTTCATTGTCGTTAAAATGTGATTGTTCTATGCCTCTCCAAATTCAGTGCCTAGTGCTGTGCATGTCACATGTTCCAATAAATCTTCCAATGAACTAAACTATACATTCTGAATATAATTAGGACACTCTTTCCCCCACCCTACCCCCCTTAGAACCACATGGTCAGAAGTTATGAAAAATGGAGCACTTAGGGCAAAGATCCAATGCCCATTTCTTTAAGTTGCATGACCAGGGAACATGGCCCTTTCTGGAAAGAAGACTAGACAGTTCTGTCCCCAGGAACTCTGACAACCTGCTTTCTTTGAGATGAGTGCTCATATCAAGTGGAGCTAATTCACATTCCCTTTAAAATTAATGTAGAATTGAATGAGTACTTTATCCACTTACCTACTTTATGAAAAGTGAGTCCTATTCTACTTAAATGAGGACTAAAGAAACCACAAGTCATTAGCCTGGAAATACTTTTGATGAAAGACAAATTTTCTATTGAGTTATGTTTAAAATCAGAGTAGTTTTTCTCTCACTTTCCTTTTTTTTGCCTAGCTATTTTTCTCTTCTCTGATTGTGCCTTTGTATTATAAGAAGGAGGCTGCTGTGTTTCATTGTCACAAATGGATCATGCATTTGTTCCAGTGTGTGACCTATGGAAAGGAGAAGATTATATTATCAAGGAATAGAAGGAGGTTATGTAGGCTGGATGATTTGTTAAGGGGGGAAAAATGTTAAGTGTTCAGAATAGAGACGCTTAGAATCCCAGGAAAAGTTTGTCTTTTATGTTGCTACAGCAGATGAATATTTTGCTTAAAAAAAAGATCATACAGTAAAGACACACTTCATTATCAAAATATTAAGTGTATGCCATTCTTCAGAGCAAATCCTTAAGTCTTACTCTGTCATTAACTCACTAGATGACCTCAAACTCTTATCTACTATTCAGAGTTATTATATAGGTTAAATGAAATGTGGCATGCAAAGTACTTAACTAAGTGCCTAGAGTGATGTGAGGTTCTCAGTAATTTGTAGTCATATTACATAGGACTAATCACCATTATTTTTAATTATTATAGTAATAGAATAGGAATTATTAAAATCACACAATTAGTCCATATTCTGGAAGGATTTTACATATATATACACAAGATTTTATATTTTTTTAATTTAAATTTTATTTTATTTGGCTTGGAATAAGGGGTTTATTTGTATTCAGGAAAAAAGACGGTAAAGAAAAAAATGATCACTTGAGGAGTGAGAATCTGATGCAGAGAAACTTTAAAACGGCAAAGGAGAGACAAGTTGAAGGACACTGGCATAACTGAAAGCCTGGAGGAAGACTGGAAAAGAAAGGAATAAAAGTATGCCTGGCTGAATCAAAGAGGCTGAAAGAAAGAGAGGGAGAAGGAGGTCATATTAGTGGAGCAGACTTGGTGGTAGGCCTCCAAGCTGAGTTTGAGAAGTTAACATTCCTTACTTCTGATCGTAAATAATTTAAGAACTATGGCCCAGCTCAGGGAGAGAAGCAGCTGTGACCTAGGATGTATAGATAATCAAATATTGATCACCCCTTCTACCCTCAGAGCCTTACTTGTTCCTGTGAGCAAGGTTTCTCTGGGCAGAATCTGACATGCTGTTTTAATAAGGAAAGGGCTTTTCTGTTTTTCCACTGAGTACAGTGTGATTATACTAGCCCATCTTAGTAGGAAATCAAGCTTTGCTCCATTGCCAAACTTAGAGTCAGCCTACCAAGTGTGCTTTTGTGGAATTTTTCATCTTAGATGCTAGCAAAATCCACTAACTCCATTAAAAAAAAAAAAAAAAAAAAAGGAAGCTAGGTACAAAATAGAAAGCTGCTAATTGTAGAACTCTAAAATATTCACAGAAATGGCTACTAAAAAATGAAAACTTTTCTTTTTTTTTTTTTATTTATTTATTTTTTTTTTTTTTCAACGTTTATTTATTTTTGGGACAGAGAGAGACAGAGCATGAACGGGGGAGGAGCAGAGAGAGAGGGAGACACAGAATCGGAAACAGGCTCCAGGCTCTGAGCCATCAGCCCAGAGCCTGATGCGGGGCTCGAACTCACGGACCGCGAGATCGTGACCTGGCTGAAGTCGGACGCTTAACCGACTGCGCCACCCAGGCGCCCCTAAATGAAAACTTTTCAAATGATGTTCATTTAATGTTGGACCAATTTGCAGCGTACAACATATTATTCTTATTTTTTCTTTGTGAGAATGGTAGAATGGCCTTCTCTCTATGTCTAGGAAAAGAGTCTAAACCTGTACAAATACAATGCTGAACAACTGGTGGAAGCTTGTGGCGGACCTCGAGCCAGGTGCCACTAACTCATAAGGCACCTTTGTGTAAATTAGATAAAAAGGTGCCCCTTGCAGCCTTGTGCCGTGATGATTTCCTCACCATGAAGTTGCTTACAGGCACCCCTACGACACCTGGTAAAGGCTGGTCAAATGCAGGCTACCAGCCAGCCTTTCCTCTTAGATAAGCTCAAAAAAAAAAAAAAAATCCTTAACATGCTGCATAATGATATTTCTTTTGGCATGGCTAACAGATGAAAAACCTAAAGAGCAAATTATTTCCTGTAGAATTTATTAACATTGCTTTTGTTATAATTAACTTTATTCAAAGAAATGGCAAATTAAACTACTATAAGTTGGCTCTGATCAACAAATATCCATCTCCATTATGCAATTTATCCATTTATGTAAGAGTTGGAGAGGAGTTCCACGCAATGTAGACAAAAAGGAATTGGATTATTTTGCCTGAAGAGTAAAGATTTTCCTTGGATATCCTGCCAAAAGAACCTGCCAGATGTTTTCCATCTTCTCTGAGCACAGAACAAAAGGAAACTGGCTTAAGCTACATAGATATTTCGACTCTGAAAAGAATTTCCTAGCAAAGAGAATAATAAAATTAGTTTAGAAGAGAACTTTTTTCCCCCAAGGTAGATAGAACCTTAAAAGTAAGATTAAAGATTTTATTGACTCACATTTTATTTTTCTATTTTTATTTAATTTTTTAGTGTTTATTTACTTTTGAGAGAGAGAGAGAAAGAGAGAGAGTGAGTGGGGGAAGGGCAGAGAGAGAGGGAGACACAAAATCCGAAGCAGGCTCCAGGCCCTAAGCTCTCAGCACAGAGCTCAACACGGGGCTCAAACCCACAAACCCCGATACCCTGACCTGAGCCAAAGTCAGAATCTTAACCAACTGAGCCACTCAGGCACCCCTATTGCCTCACACTTTAAAATCCAGTTTTTACTTTACTTTGGAAATAAAAGGATAACTTGTAAATAAAAATTAGCATTTTTAACTGCAAGAAAAATTAATAAAGGTATGTAGAATAGGAGGGCCTCACATAATCATTTTTTGTTGCAGGAGATCTAATTTTTGCATGGGACAATACCCTTGCTTGTCTAGATAGTTAAGGGTGGATGAAGGGTAGTCTGTAGAAAAGGTCAGGAGAGTAGAGAGCTTCATATACGAAACTTTTGTCATCATAGTTGATGGAAATAACTGATTACTAAATAAAAAACAAGAGGGGAACATATACAATGCAATGCATTGTTTGAGTTAAGAAATCCAAAACAATGTCCTTACTTTGCAAGCACTGGGCTTAGAAGACAGGAAAACTGGGGTCCTAACCAGCTGTGTGACACCAGATAATTTATATTCACTCTCCAACCCTCAGTGTTCTCATCTGTAACATACGTGGTTGCGCTAGTTACTAAAGTTCCTTCCAGCCCTAATATTTTTGGTCAGGATTCCCTACATTCTTTACCTTTAAGACATCAGAGTTCTCAAATTTTGGTATGCTTCAAACTCACCTTGGAACTTGCTCAAAGTGCATATTCCACCCCCAGATTTTGGGCCCTTCTCTCAGACATTCTGGTTAAACAGGTAGAGTCCACAGAATCTTTTTCACACACTGTCTTTATGGTGAGATTGCAGGAAAACCAAGGAATACATTCAAGAAACATTCAAACGAAAACTAACTTTCTGAAGGACAGAGGACATGATGTATATTGGGTAAACTAGCAGAATGCCTGGAAAAGAGTAGGTCCCACCGAATGTGGATTTAATCAGCTGTTTTCATTAAAAGATTCATATTTGTGATATTAATTGATCTCCATGATTATCAAATTCTCTAAGAGAAAGAAGGGGTATTTCTAACAGAGGGAAAATTGTTTATATAAAGGTTCCTCGGTAGCCACAAAGTGATGTAGAAGTGCTTTGTAGGTCAGCAAATTAAAAAAAGAAAAATCATAGCTTCTCTTCAATATAGCACTTCTCCTGTCCTCAATGTAAAGGAAAAAATTGAATTCTGCACTTGTATGCATTTTACTAAGTGCCATAATGACAGGATGCTCTTTTTATTCTGAAAAAGGAGTAACTCTTTCCATTAAAGTGCTAGAGAATCAAGCTGTCACTTCAACCCACAGCAGCTGTCTCTTGCACCACCTCTGCCACATGTCACCCTTCCTCTGTGGGGTTTGATTCTGCTACTGGATCCGGGGGAGTATGCCTCACTGCACAGCTTGTAACATCAGTCTCCGTGCCTTCGAGTCTCCGATTCTTTCTCGTTTCCCCTCATGTATATTAATACAGAGATTAGTTTCACTTTTTTCTTGAATAGCTAATCACTTGGCAGCCAACATCCTACTCTGGCATTGCAGGTCAAATCAGCTGAAAAGGACAGTGACTTCAAGCTGGAAAATATAATGCTTAGTGAAAACTGTACCCAGGACAGGACCTCAGACTTGTCACCCAGACATGAAAGATTTATTTTCAATTACAAATCCAGGCTTAATGTGAGGGCACCCTGGGGGAGATTCAGATCACTGCTTCTTCTAAATTGACCTTCTACTTGTTTCAATATTTCCTTCACTATTGAACAGCATTCCATGACCCTCTGAGCTGAAGATCCATATTAGCTACTGTAGGAATTGCTGGTCTAGGAAGACTTTTGAAAAATTCCTCCAACTGAAGGCCAAGTTACATGAGTAATTTTCTCCTTGGTGAGCTTTCACAGATTAACACAGCAATAGATTTGGGGCTTCAGACCATACTTCCGATGGATTGCAGGGGCTAATAGCCCTGTGTTACTTATGCTCAAGTACAAACCCAAAAGTTATTCCAATTTTCAAGATTAGGTGGATTTATTGTTAACATCTAAGTAACACCTATCATATATCCCTTTGGCGTTAGTAAATGAGATTACACAAGGCTAGCTGCTGGTGCTGCTACATTGGTCCCTGGAATTGGTTTGCCTCAGGATATTTTGGGTCCCTTCTGGTGCCTTTATGTACATTCAGCAGCTGCTCTCAAAGGCATACCATATGGTCCTAATCTAGGGTTCACAAACTTGCCTTTTAAGAATCACTAATTGAAACTTCTTGGGAAAAGTTAGTTAAAAAAATAAATAAATAAATAACCTTTGTAATTTAAAATTTGGGAGAGTGAGAAATTTGGATTATCATTCAAGTTTTATCAGAGATATGACTATTGGGAGGTAGTTGAGTGTAATCTTCATATTGTAGCTTTCACTACTTTATATTGTAGATTTTCACTCCAGGTAACCCATATTACTATGTTCTTTCCATAATCTGTATACTTTGAGGCATTAAAATATTTTTAGCTAGGCTGAGTCATAGATTTGTTACTGCCATTGTTTTTGTTTGGTATGTAGTTGTGTGTTTGTGTGTGTGTGTGGTGGTATGTTAGTATTTTATATGTGGTGTTGGTGAAATTATTTAGTGTTGTTCCAACACTAGTTGGTAGTGGTTTCAACCTTGTTGTATGACACTTTTTCACAAATGAGATACCTTATACTCCAAAATTCAAGAATAAGCTTCAGTTTCTGCTTTTTTGTATTACTAAATATTTTTGTTATTTTTGTAAATGATTTTCATAATCTTAATTTACCTTTACTAAATTACTTTGGAAATTTAATTAATTTTGCAATTACTAAAAAAAATGTAATTGCCTTATATATGAAAAAGTATTCAGAAATTTTAACCAAAGGGAAGTCCAACACCCCAAGAGTAGTTAGAGGTTTCTTGCAAAAATACTGTTTTTATTGTTTCAAGGAGAAGTAACCATGTGCTCAAAGATGATAAGGACATGTCAAAATGACATAGGGGCCAGCTTGGAGGGAATGCTACTGGCCAAATAAGGAACAATTTAAGTATAAAAATAAATGATAAAAGATTCAAACTCCTAGAATAAAATAAAAACCCATGAGTCCATTACAATACAAATAAATGAATGAAAACAAAGTACAGAGAAGGGAAGGCCTTTTTCTTGCTGCCAATGCCAACTAACAATAAAATAAATGATGAAATTAATATTTGTTTCAGATAAGAATCATAAACAGATGCCAGTTAGTGGATGACAGCGTGATGAGAGGCAGGATATTTACATAGTATCAATATAATCTGCCTACCTTATATTTATTAACTGTGAAGGGAAAAAATGTAACTTTTAATAGTGAAAAAACATGGAAAATTACCACCTTAACCAAGTGGTCATGAGACAAATCAACATTGTGTGCCTGTTGTTTTGATGAACTGAGATAAATACACCGTTACTTCCATGGTCCTTCTGTCAAAAATTGATAACCTGAGGAAATATATCAGGAAGAAACATCAGATAAATCTTAATTGAAGAACATTCTACATAATAACTGATCTGATCTGTATTCTTTAAAAAATTTCAAGGTTAAGAAAAACAAAGAAAGACCAATAAATTGTTCAAAATTAAGGAGATTAAGTAGAAAACTAAATTCAGCATGTGATTCTAGATTTGATGGTGTGAGGGGGAGTGAGAACTAGTGGTAGGAAGGAAGGAAAGAAGGAAGGAAAGAAGATGTTAATATGTGGGAAATCTGGGTGATGAATACATGGTAAATTTTTGTACTATTTTTTGAAATGTTTGGTAATATTGAAAGTTTTCAAAAATAAAAAAAATTAAATTGGTAAATCAGGGTAGCTTTTAGTAGAGAAGAATACAATGGAAGCAGCATTAAAGATTATCAAATTTTATTAGTCATACCTTAGGACAATATTATCTTCTCAAAAACTCCTACTATAGTAGAAACAAAATATATAAAACAATCTGGTTTGGTTAACATTCATATGAAATTAGTTAAATTGTCTTAAGTTAGTTAAGCTTATTCATTACCAGACATTTATTCATTACCCAGACCTTATCTCCTTCCTTTCTTTCGTTTTTTTTTTTTTTTTTAATTAATCGTATCTTTCTCAGAGGTCAGCTAGTGTGGGATTGAAGAACACAGCATCCCTCCGTCTCTCTCAGGTCTCAGCTATGTGCAGTTGAATACTGTTGCCTGTTTTATCATAGTCAAAATTCCTAAAAAAATCACTTATCTTTTTTTTTCTGCTATTTTCTTCTACATAAAAAAATGTACTACTAATATGTTTCAGCAATTTTGCTGACTATTCTAAAATAATGAGTGATCAGCAAATCAAGATGCCACGTGTTCTATTTAGTCATCATCACAGTATTTTGGCTTATGAAACTGTTCTCATTACAATTCAACCCAATTATATGTTTGAGTTGAATTCGAAGGATGTATCTACAATACATACAAACATGCTTTCTAAGCTTAATAGGATTCCCTAAATGTGTTTATGTCACAACAAATATCCTTACGACCTGACTAGAATTTAGAGGGCAACATATGTATTGTCAGTTGTCTTGCCAACCACAGCCCGTAGGACAATTTTGAAACCTCTGTGACAGAAAACAGACTGGTGGTTGTCAGAGGGAAGTGGGGTTGGGAGTTGGGAAAAATGGGTGAAGGGGATCAAAATAAATAAGTAAAATATAGTTATAAAATATAAATAGGTCATATTGGGATATAATGTACAGCACAGGGAATATAGAAAATAATACTGTATTAGCTTTGTATAGTGGTGAGTGATAACTAGATTTACTGAACTGATTATTGTAATGTATACAGAAGTTGAATCACTATGTTTTATGCCTGAAACTAATATAATATTGTATGGCAATTATACTTCAATAAAATAAAAAATAAAATAAAATAAAAACTTCTGGTAAATTTAACCTTATTGTCTATATACATACATTTAACTTTTTTGTAATTGAATATTGTTTTTCTTTTTTAAATTTTTTTGAATGTTTTTTATTTATTTTGAGAGAGAGAGAGAGATCTCAAACAGGGCAGGGGAAGAGAGAGAGAGGGAGAGAGAGAATCCCAAGCAGGCTCCGTGCTGTCAGCGCAGAGCCCAACACAGGGATCAATCCCACAAACCATGAGAGCACAATCTGAGCCGAAATCAAGAATCTGACGCATAACTGACTCAGCCACCCAGGCACCCCAAATTTTTTTTCTTTTTAATCCTTTTGAAGTTCATATTTTTTCAATCAAAATGGAAAAAAAATTTAATTAAACAGGTCAAGATGAGGAAAATGTCAAATTAGTTGATTAAAACCAAAACAGTTTTAACTAACATATATTAAGCCCTCCTGTGTGTCAAGACATTATCTTTTAATAATGATAACTCTGTAGGGTAGGTACTACTATTAATATTATCTGTTAGGAAACTGAGGCACAGAGGGGCTAACTAACTTACCCAGCAACTTGCTTGCACATCAAAGTTGTCCTATTAAAGCCTTGTGCTTTTTTCACAACACTAACTATTGAGAGAATCTCAAATGCCTTTCTAACTTTATGTCCTTGGGACGGTAATCTGAGTCAATATCGGGGCCAGTTTGCTGGTTGGCATGTCCTCTTCTTCCATCAGGAGGTCTCTACCCAGTATGGCTCTACTTTTCCCCCTTTAATGTTGCTACCATCCACTCTATATTTAAGAACAATTTCCAAACAGATTGGCTGCTGAGAGGTTCCTAACTTCTCACTTCATTGCTGCCATCAAAGAAAGATACATAGACCTCTTCTGTTTGGAAAGAATTTAATTGTTGGTCTCCATATTATAACAGAATTATAATATGTTAATTCCTGCCTTCATTCAGAAAACATGTACAGAATGGCCATTTGGGGGCAGGTACAGTGGAGCATCCAGTTCAGAGGAAATAAAAAAGATGAACAAATTGTAAATACAAATGATAAATTACAAAATACACACACACATTATAGCAAGACCAAAATATGCATTAGACAGATAGTTGGAATATTCTTATAGTCTTTACTGTTCCTGAAGCTATATAGTTCTGAACTATATATATAGGTGCTGAAGATTTTTCTTATATGGCAGCCATTGTGTCTCCTTGAATGTCCTGCTTTGAAGTAAATTATGCTTTTAAGTCATAAACACATTCCTGCATAATCAGAACAGTTAGAAATTAACGATGTGATTTCTTTCCTCTAAATAGCTTTTTTAGAAGGGAGAGTCCTTTTTCACTTCTTTGTGAGAACAGTTATTCAGAAAGGATGGGAATTTTATCAGTTTTGATACTAGGTCTGTTGTCCAGATTCAAATAGCCAGAAAGTACACAAAGCCTAACTCAAGGAATGTTGCATAAGCATTTCTTGACATGGAGACCAAGAACTGTGAACATTAACAGCCTCACGTTGGGGTGAAGAATAGAGGTGATGGCATGGGATCAGGAACTGAGTGTTACCTTTTCCCTAGTATCTTGGGCTATCCTTGAAATGGGAATAGTGTACACAATTCAGAACCAAGCAAACCAGAACCTTTGTTTCTTCATTACTATCTATGGGGGAAAGAGTCACAAATGTTACCATTGACTGTAATATAGAAAGACCAATCTCACCTGTTTACCTTGGAGATGGCAAACATATGGGAAATTTGAAGATTGAAAAATAGAGAGACATCTACAGGTGTCTTATTTCCAGACATCTGCTGGCAGTCACCTTCACCTTTTCCATGTCAGCTGTCAGCAATCAAGAGATGTGGCCAGTAATTCAGTTTGCTTTTCCCAAACATGAGCCATTAAAAAGCAAATTACCTCACAATAAAAAAAATAGGTAGATGATAGATGATGATGATTAGATAGATAGATAGATAGTAAATGTACCAAGATATAAAGTTTGGAAATACCACCAAGTTATTTGATATTAAGATATCACCCATTTCAGAGAAAGTTTTTTCTGGAGGATACATACAAAAAGGGAATTATTTTGACTTTGTCTTTTATTGCTTTCTAAGAAAAATTTAGATGATAGCTCTCAAAAGAACACATTAGCAAGGAAGTTAAGCTAGAGGTGATGAGTAATTAATAATATTATGTGTATTCTTTTTCCCTACACAGACCCCAAATTGTCCAATTTGGACATTTGGAATTTTAAACCATCATATTTTAAACAATCCTGACTTGGGGCGCCTGGGTGGCGCAGTCGGTTAAGCGTCCGACTTCAGTCAGGTCACGATCTCGCAGTCTGTGAGTTCGAGCCCCGCGTCAGGCTCTGGGCTGATGGCTCGGAGCCTGGAGCCTGTTTCCGATTCTGTGTCTCCCTCTCTCTCTGCCCCTCCCCCGTTCATGCTCTGTCTCTCTCTGTCCCAAAAATAAATAAACGTTGAAAAAAAAAATTAAAAAAAAAATAAACAATCCTGACTCAAAGAGAAATTGAGGAGGAATTGTCCAATATGTGTTAACATAAGGGTTTTATTTGATATAACAATGTCCACCATTAGAACAGAATATTTTTCAAAAGTGAGTCTGGTGACAGAATGGAAGGTGGACTTGTTTGCTGAAAGTTTGGAGGTTGAATGACTAGCTCGAAGAATTTCATGAGTCTAAGAAAGAAAGAGGAGGAATAGAGTAAGTCAGGAACAGGAGTGAAAAGCAAGAAATAGAGACAGAGCGCACAGGAAGAACAGACTGGATTTGGCAGCTAAGAAGACAGGGAAAGTTAGTACATGGGATTTTCAGTCGGATTTTTAGTTGGGAGGTTTTGAGATATTAATCCTACTGTTTTAAATCCTTTTATGTTTAAGATGCAAAATCCTTAATGAGTTATTTTTCTGATCTATATTCCCAAGTCCCTAGAAGGATGCCTCACTATCATTCAAAGTCTCATGTCTTGAAGGCAGGCTCTTTAATGCTCAGTATGGCCTCTATTTTGAAGTTCTTATCAATTTGACTCAAAGACCAACCACAACTGTCTGTATCCAGGCAACAGCATTGATAAACAGACAAGATTTCTTTCTTACTTTTTTATAGCACGAACACATACTGAGGACTCCTATATAGATGTAGATATAGATATAGATATAGATATAGATATAGATATAGATATAGATATAGATATAGATATAGATATAAACACTGTCAGATATCAAACACTATAAGCATAGGCATTCAGATTTGCCCTTCTCCCCTTAAAAAAGAAAGCATAACTACAACATAGAATCACTAACATCTTATTTTTTTAAGTTTATTTATACAAATTTGTAAACAGAAAGAGAGAACACAAGCGGCGGTGGGGGGGGTGGTTGGGCAGAGAGAAAGAGAGGCACAGAGTCTGAAGCAGGCTCCAGGCTCTCATTTGTCAGCACAGAGTCTGACCCAGGGCTCTAACCCCCAAACTGTGAGATCATGACCTGATCCAAAGTCGGATGCTTAACCAACTAAGCCACCTAGGCGCCCCTAGAATCACTGACATCTTAATTTCTGAAAATCTAGATGTCATCTCAGATGAAAACAGTCTGCATTTTCGCTACTCTCAGTGTCCTCCTTGAATATGTTTAGATCTTTTTTACTGAGAAGCACCCTGCTTTCCTTTTGTTTTACATTCAAAATATGTCGTCTATACAGTTATACTGTAAGCGACCTGAATATAGATCGGGTCAACCAAGAAGCTGCAGGGCTGCTGCCAGACAGCTTAACTCAGCTTCTCTCCTACTCTCTCAGGTCTGTCTGTCTGAATTTGGTGGGCACCAATAGCCCAAACCAACAGCTGGTTACAGCCATTATCTGTTTTTATTTATTTCTCCCTTGCCAATTTATTTTATGCCTGATCTGATTTTTCCATTCCAAGGGCCTGTGGACCCATGTTCAGTTTGCTTGGTTTCTAACACCTGAAAGTAATCCTAGTTGCTAGATCAGGTAAATATCAAACCCTGCTCAGTAAACTTAATCAGATCAGTAAAACTAGTAGTCCAGGTAGTAAAAACAATGATTGGAGAAGTTTTTTGGTTTTTGTTTTTTTTTTTCTTTTAGTAGGACTAATTTTTAGGTGGGGAAAAAAAAGGCATTAAATAAATTCTATTTGAACACATAGTTGGTGAGAATTATAGTGTGTACATGAGCCACTGAAACAATTCTTGGCATACTTGTTATTATGAATTTGGAAAGTTTACCTTAAGTTTAAATGTAATAATGTTTTCAGGTTTTATACTCATGAGTCAAGTAAATTAAATAGGTAAATATTGTTTTCTGGAGAATTCTGTTGCTATCTCCCCCAAAAAGAAGAAGAACTTGTAATCATTATTGTTCTATATTACAAAATAATGTGTAATTGTGTTAGGACAATAATTAGTCATACATTCTAGGAGCTTACAATTGAAAGCCAGGAAAGGCCTGATAAATTGAATGACTATAAAGAATGACTTAAGTGACATTAAGGGAAAAACCTTCTTGAAAGTAATCAGGAAGGTAAGGAACACTGGGATCTTTGCAAAATTGAGTTCTGCCATGGCTGGCCTGTAGTTGAGAAGTCCAATGTAAAATTCCAAGTAGAGTGATCTGAAATGATTCTGCTGTTAAGGACACAGCACCTAAGTCAATTTTAAACAGAACTTTAAATGACACTTCACTGGATAGTAAAGTATAAAGAATACTGCCAATGCAAATCACTTGGGTAATTAGCGAACTGTGTCTCTTTTGAGGCAGCGATTTACTTAACTTTCCTCATTTATTACCCTTGGCTGAGCCACAAACTCTTGTTTGAATATAGCATCAGAAATCAAAGAATTCATACAAGCATGTAGTATTACTTTATCAAGTCTAAAGAGATATGATTTTGATTGGCTGGCTGACCTTAATAAAGGCAGTAGGTATTATTTTTTCCTAATTCATGCTAATGATCAGTTGCTTTTAGTTAGAGGATGATAGATGATTGATAGATAGATAGAGAGATAGATAGATAGGTGATAGATAGATATAGATAAAGTACAGCATACACATGAAATAAAAATTAATAGTGAAGGAAATTCTGTAATGAAAGGTAAAAATGAAGTTTGACAGAGTAGCTTGGACATTCCAAGCCTAGGACCACAATCTTTTATCTGATGATTTACTCCATTTTCCATGCTATGACTTAACAGTGCAACTTTGGAATTGAATTGACTTTATTTTATTTTTTCTTGATGATGCTATAAGATTTCACTAAGTCATATATAAATTAGAACTTGCTTTTTGGCCAATTGACATGCTTTTACAAGTATTATGATATAAACACAAAATTACTTGACCAACTTACCAGAGTCCTTAAAATGATGCTACTAAAACTGGAATTATAGAGGCCCTATATTTTAGTTAAGTTAGAGATAATAATATTATTACTATGGTTCTCTACATGCTACATATTGAGTTATGATTATTTTATTAGGAAGTCAATTTTGTATGAATATAGAGATTTATTTGAATAATACTGGAATTATTCAATATTATTTCAAAAGGAATTAAATACAAATCCTGGGGTTTTTGCTGAGTGGCATAAGCTATATTCAGAAATCTAATTTCTATCTGAATATAAAATTATAGGTAATAAACTACCTAGAGTGCACTCCCATTCTCTCATTCATTTATTCTCTCTCTCTCATTCACACACACACACACACACACACACACACACACACACTTATTATATCCTTCAAGAGTCACTTGTATCTAGTGCATAGTAATCCTTTCATAAGGTTGTGTTCAGAGTTCATGCTATCAGTCCATGTTTATAGAAAAAAAAGGTGTAACAGACCCCTTCAGGAACTTAAACTAATGGTTCTATCTTATACCAAAATTTACTTAATAGCAAATAAAGTTAAAAGAGCTGTTTGCCATGTTTTTGTTCTGTATTTTAATATGCTCTCATTTATATGACCTTTGAATATTCAAAAGTGCTTTTATGTTAAGAAGATACAATGAAGATTTCCTTAAATTGTTATGTATATTTAATAAAAAAGTAATGAGTATGTCCAGAAAGATATATTTATTTGAATCCTATTTTTTAAAAGTTAACCTCTGTATCAAGGGTGATTGGTTTTGCGGTTACACACACACGCACACACATACACACACATACACGTGCACACACGTGAACACATATGCTCGCATCATGGACTAGAGATTGTGTTTTTGTTTCTTAAATTTTTTGGTCTTATAGAAAAAGAATGACTAATCAACATTACCTCATATTTTTTTTGCAAAACTATTCAAAAAGATTTGTCTTCATCTATTGCTTCCTACAGTGATCCTAAGAATTTCCTGTCCCTTTATTCATTTTGGGTATGGATTGATTCACTTAACTGATAGGTACTGTTATCACAGTCTGGTTTTCACAAGTATCACTGACTTCCTGACTTATAAATAAAAGTCAGGTATAAATGTCAGTTATAAAATAAAGATATATTTCACATTGAACAAACTAATTTTTACTTTTTTTATGTTGAGTTCCTCTAATGGGTCTGCAATAAGGGAATATATCTAATTAAAAATATGAGTTCTATACACTTGGTGAGATTGGAAATTATATCCCTAAATATAATCAATTTATGTGTAATATATCTCTAAATATTTCCTACACAATATGTGAATAATCTATAAAATGGAATCTTTTATGAATTACTTTATACTTTTTCATTTATAGCAAATGTGGAAATATATTAGAGAGTAGATATTTGTTTTACAAGTTGTAATAAACATAATATAAAAGCTATTAAGTCAGTGAAATGAGTGAATATGTTTAAAGTATTATTAAAGTACTATCTTTGACTCCTCTCTAAAACTTTCATATATAAAGAAAGTTACTCAGCCAGCTGTTACAGCCACAACATTTTTTCTATCCCCTTTTTTCAATTGTCTTTGCCAATCTGTCAGTTCAGATCCTTATAAACTTTCTTCTACCTCCTTTCTTTGTATTATGCAATATATATTCCTCTTCATTATCAGATTTACTGTTAAGCAGAGCTTTAAACATTCTAGATATATGAGTCTGAACTTTTTAAAAACCTCCAATTATTCTATGTTGTTTTCTAATTGAGCAAATATGCTCAGTTTAGCATTTAAGGTATTCCAAATGTGTTCTCAAATTACCTCTAACACACTGATTCATTCTTTTCCTTTAAAGATTATATTTTATTTTATTTTGAGAGAGAGAGAGAGAGAGTGAGCGTGAATAGGGGAGGGGCAGAAAGAGACAGAAAGAGAGAATATTAAGTAGACTCTATGTTCAACATAGAGCCCATCACGGGGCTCAATCTCAGGACACCGAGGTCATGACTGGAGTCTAAATCAAGAGTCGGACACTTAACTGACTGAGCTACCCAGGCGCCCCAACACAGTGATTATTTCTTAAACATGGACCATCATTGATAAAAATGTGCATATATATCTACATGCAAAGAGTTGCATATAATTTTATGCACAAGTCTTAGAAAAATACCCGTGCTCATCACCCTCACATCCTGCCCCTGTGCTACACATTCCTTAAATTCCAACCATGTTAGATCATGAACAACTTGAGGACTGACACAGTGTTTTATGCAAAAGCACATTCTCATATTCCCCGTGATACTATCTCAAATATCTCCACCAAGTAACTTGGCCTATAGAATGTCTCCCTTGAGGTTTTTGAGAATGTTTTCATTCTCTTTATCTGCCCCTTGTTACCTATTACCTGGGTAACTTGGGGAGGATAAATGTCACTTTTCAGATTTCAGTGTCTACTATTCTTCCTCAAGTATATTCTTCTATTCTGGTGGGAAATAATTTTTTACTAAAGAATTTGTACTGTACTCACCTTGATGAATACAAGCTTTAATTGTATTTTTTAATGTTTATTTATTATTAAAAAATAGAGTCAGAGTGCGAGCAGGGGAGGGGTAGAGGGAGAAGGAGACACAGAATCTGAAGCAGGCTCCAGGCTCTGAGCTGTCAGCACAGACCCCGACGTGGGTCTCGAACTCACAAACCACGAGATCATGACCTGAGCTGAAGTCGGACGCTTAACCAACTGAGCCACCCAGGCGCCCCAAGCTTTAATTGTATTTTAATTGAATGTCTGTTTGATTCATGTTAACTCAAAAAGGTGATCTAAGGTATTCTTTTATTTCAATCTTCCAGGTTTCTTAAGCACAGGGGATCAGGCTGCAAAAGGAAACTATGGACTCCTTGACCTCATACAGGCTTTAAGATGGACTAGTGAGAACATTGGATTCTTTGGTGGTGACCCCTTAAGAATCACTGTTTTTGGATCTGGCGCTGGGGGTTCATGTGTCAATCTGCTGACTTTATCCCATTATTCTGAAGGTAACCGTTGGAGCAATTCAACCAAAGGTATTATGCAGGTTGCAAATTTTGACAATTTTGGTGTCTGCATGCTACCACCATCAGTAGTATGTGATGCTCTGTACATATTTCTCTGTTGAAACTGAGTGTTAGGTTGAGCTCAATAACTGTTTAAATTTTTGTTTCTTCAGCTTTTCTATGCATGTTTAAATTTTTGTCAAACTCTTTTCTTTGTCTCCTGTGGAGCTTGGTAAGGATGCCCTTTCAAGCACACTTCAGAATAGTTAGCATTACAGTTCCTTTTCTTTCCTCTAAAAGGTGATTTTGGGGAAAATCAAAGATGTTCACAGTTCTGTCATCTCTGTTTATTCAGTAATCAAAAATCAAAGACAGGTTTTTTTTTTGTTGTTTTTTGTTTTTTTTTTTTTAATGCAAGGATTGTGTATTATCTATTTTCAAGACAATAGGCATTTAAAACCCTTCACCAGTAGGAAGATAAGGAAGCAGTCACAAGCTGGTTTGTCTGGAAACAAGGTTTTCACTTGTTGTCTGAATAGAGAATGGATGTTTGATTATTTTGCATGCATGATCCAAAATTGTCAAAGCATCAAGGTCACTGGTAGAGCTTTTCATTAAAAGGAATATTAGGTTTGAATTTGTGCTTTTTCTATTTTCAACCTCCAAAGTGTTTATTTTTTTTCCCTGTAAAGCTTGGCAAAGCAGCTTGGAGCACTGAGGCTGCTTAAACCCATGAAGCATTTTTCTTGTCTCCATTTTCATGCCTTGACACCCTTTTTCCAAAGTGCCTGCCCAAGGCTCATCATGTTATTTTTTTTATGAATTTCCATTTTACCATGAGTTTAATTCACTCATTCTAATTGCATTATTAACTTGAAATATCCGCAAGAACAGAAGTGTTTTGTTGGAAAAGACTGCAAAAGCAAATACTTTTTCTCTATTATACATAACAGAGAGGAAGACAGAGCAGGCACATCAACACAGACCATTTTGTGTTTTCTGCTTTTTTTATTGTCATTTTATATATATTAAAGAAGTATATACTGTCAAGTGTAATTCATGAAGCATCTTGATCTGTAAGACTGAGTTTTATGATATGGAGCATCAGACATAGAATATGTGTTTTCAGTATCAAAGATATATTGATGTAGAATTTCAAAAGAACAGCCTATCACTAAATGAGTATATATATTTGGAGAATCATATATTTTCATAGACTTAATTTATAGGTATAGTTTATGTGACATCTTCTTTATGTCATAGAGTTAATAGAGTTCTGATTTGAGATGACAAAATGACACATATGAGAACATTTCCAAGTGTATAGGGATTTTGGTCTATAATGAAGTGACTTATTTTGAAATAAACTTTGTTGTTATTGTTTTTTCATTGAAGAGATTAGATTGTTCTAGCTGAGGACTATATGAATGCCAATATTTATGTAGGTTAACATTAGACAATCTGGTCAGACTTCTTAGGGTCGTTTGATCTCAAATATTATTTCTTCCTATTTATTCTAAAAGTTTTTCTAAATGTAGAGCAAAAATGGGCACCAAAGCTAATCACCTAGTATAAAACTATCATTTGATAAAGAGATGAACCAATTAGTAAGTTGGCCAGCATTGCTATTCATCAATTGATGATTTAATGAACAGTGGCCAATGTCTATGCCAATAGTTGAAAATATAATATTCCATCACACTCTTCAAGGAAGACTGTCCATGGCAGGGCCAGAGAAATGGACTTATATTTGATTTAGTCCTAAGCCTATCTCTACAAAAAGGCTGCATGATTTTTCGCAGGAGATGCCCAGGAGATCCCTTAAAATCATCAAGCTAATTCTATCTCCAGTGCAGACATTGATTTAAAGTCTGTAAACTCCCCAAGGTTACAGCAATGCTCAGACTTGTATCTACCAGGAGTCAACCACAACTTATATATACATAATAAGCATTTTCATTAATGATAAAATATTTGGTTTTTCTAATACTATCTAGATGGCATATTTCAGAATATAATGTAATATGTATTTTTCCCAAATCTTCTTTGGTATATTTAGTTAATCTCAATGAGCCCCTGAAATGGGAAATAATCACCAAGTTTATTTCAGTTGTAAAGTTTTTAATTAGTAAAATATTTTTTCTGAACAAATGTTAACAAACACATAGCCTATGTAATTTTTAAAAAATATCTGTATTTATATCATTTGCTCTGGCATACTTTGCTCTGATAAACTAAAAATATGTTCATAAAGAAGTCAGAAACCAAAACAAATTTAAATTGGTACTGTTTGATTTTTTTAATATTTTTAGAATTATCTAAGAACACATTATAGACACTTTGAATACATGTACATGTTTGGAGAAAAATCTGGAACTTTGTTTCTAATTCAGACACTGCTTTAACACTTTTTGAAAAGAATAATTCTTATCTCATTAACACATATGAATAATTGAGCATGTGTTTAAATAACAACTATGAAGGTATTTTTGGAAATTGATAATAAATGTAATTTTTAAAGAAAATAGATAAATTATGTTTTAAAAACAAGAATTTTATTTGAAAATATCTTAATGAGTAGATAAAGTGCATTTGTAAATTTGAATGGGATGCAGCCCTTATCAAACTGCATTTGGGACCATGATTTATAATTCTTAAACGCAATTAAGTAAAAAGCAGTGGACCATGACTTTTTCATCTTTTATGATAAAATATAGCAGTGAGTATTCAACAGTGGAAAAAGTTAAATCACCCCCCCCACACACACACAAACACACACTGAATCCTTCTGCTGATGGTTTTTTCTTTAACCTAGTGAAAACACTTCAAATGTTATATCTTCTTCTGAAAGATGAATATTCAGCACACTATGTCTGACATGAAGAGTTGGAAAGAGTATGTCTAAAGTGATATTCTGTTCTGTGTGCCTTCTGGGCCATCCCCAGGGTATTAGCAAATTCCCCAGCCCCAGTAGCTGTGTGAGCTCCCAGCAATTCTTTTTTTTAATAAATCTGATTAAAACAAGCATACAGAGCCATTTTGAAAGAAGATACATGCAGCCAAATTGGAAGAAATATTCTAAAAAAAAAAAAAAAAAAAACAGTACAAATTCTAATGAAGAGTTAAGGGGGAGAAAGCCCACCTGGTTGGCTTTCATAATAACATGGGTGTTTACATGTTGGGTGAAAAAATACTTGGGACTTTTTACCACTAATATTTACATGTTCTCCATCTCTCCTTGCTTATTGCCTCTTTGAGACACTAAGCAATTTAGACCTCTTGATCCTTAAAGCAGATGCCACTCAAAGCATAAGACTTTACCTCTTTGACTCCTTATACCTTGGGGATGTCTTTATGTACCTTCTCTTAAGCAAAAATGTCTCTATCTTCCTGTTTCTTGAGTTGTATATGGGTTTTTATTTACACAGCTAAAATATCAGATGTTATTGTTTTACCACAACATTATTCAAAAGTCATCTCAAACTCTGTTGTTTTTCCTATAGGACTTTTTCAACGAGCAATAGCTCAAAGTGGAACAGCCCTTTCCAGCTGGGCTGTTAGTTTCCAACCTGCAAAATATGCTAGAATGTTGGCCACAAAAGTTGGTTGCAATGTTTCAGATACAGTAGAGTTAGTGGAATGCCTACAGAAGAAGCCTTACAAAGAACTTGTTGACCAAGATATTCAACCAGCACGATACCACATAGCCTTTGGACCTGTGATTGATGGTGACGTAATACCAGATGACCCTCAGATATTGATGGAGCAAGGAGAGTTTCTCAACTATGATATAATGTTAGGAGTTAACCAAGGGGAAGGGTTAAAATTTGTTGAAAATATAGTAGATAGTGATGATGGTATATCAGCTAGTGATTTTGACTTTGCTGTTTCCAATTTTGTTGATAATTTATATGGATATCCTGAAGGCAAAGATGTTTTGAGAGAAACCATTAAATTCATGTATACTGACTGGGCTGACCGTCATAACCCTGAAACCAGAAGGAAGACATTATTGGCTTTGTTTACAGACCATCAGTGGGTGGCACCAGCTGTAGCTACAGCAGATCTTCACTCAAACTTTGGTTCACCTACATATTTCTATGCCTTTTACCATCATTGCCAAACAGATCAGGTTCCAGCTTGGGCTGATGCAGCTCATGGGGATGAAGTTCCCTACGTACTAGGAATCCCCATGATTGGACCTACAGAGTTATTTCCTTGCAATTTCTCCAAAAATGATGTGATGCTGAGTGCAGTTGTAATGACATACTGGACAAATTTTGCTAAAACTGGGTATGTACCTAAGTAATAAAGTTACCTATAATTGAATAAAAATATCCTTGTAAGCATTTAAAAATAATACATACTTTGTGTCCAAATGATTTAACTTAATGGATTAATACCAATAATACATTAAGTCTCTATTCAAACTTGTATATTGTGCTGTTTCAGAAATCATTGCTTTATTAGTTCTTACTTCTTAGAAGTTTATTAAGAAAGACATACCTCTGGGGAAAAAGAAAGAAAGAAAGACTTATATTTCTGTTGTATTACTCAATAAATAAATTTATTTTATTTTTTAATTACACGGGACTTATTCTTGTTATTTAGTAGTGACAAATATTATTTTATAGTGCTTTCTAATTTAGACTATTGTTTGTCCTTTGATCCTTCCAACTTATTTTTTAGGTGGGCAGGCCAGGTATCATTAATCCATTTTGTAAATAAGGGACTGAGGTGATGAGAGCCTAGCCTCATATAGATATTCATAGCTCTATGATATACATAGCAGTACTAGGACTTACAGCTTCATCTGCCAATTCCAAAACTCGGGTTTTTTCCACTATTCCATGCTGTCCTTGCTAGTTTGCCTATGAGACAATGTGTATGTGTGTGAATTTAAAAACCTTTGGGTAGATAGTAACCCATCTCTAAATGGCCAGAGAGAGCAAGATCGTGAGGCTTACTCGCATCACGTCATCATCCATTTAACCTGCCTATGAGAGGATCTATATTTCTAAGTTGACCCAAATTGTTATTAAAACACAATCTAAGGCCTTGCTAACTTGCCAAGTTACCTCTTCAATTAGATGTTAAAGTAGTACTATTTTGAATAAGAAAAAACAAAAACAAAAACAACTTTGTTCTCATGAGCGCTTTTGTTCTTCCCCTAGTGACCCAAATCAACCAGTCCCTCAAGACACAAAATTCATCCATACCAAACCCAACCGCTTTGAAGAAGTAGCATGGACCAGATATTCCCAGAAAGATCAACTTTATCTCCATATTGGATTAAAACCAAGAGTTAAAGAACATTATAGAGCCAATAAGGTGAACCTCTGGTTGGAGCTGGTACCTCATCTGCATAATCTCAATGACATTTCTCAGTATACCTCGACAACAACTAAAGTGCCATCAACTGACATCACTTTCAGACCTACGAGAAAGAATTCTGTACCTGTCACATCAGCATTTCCCACTGCCAAGCAGGATGATCCCAAACAACAACCGAGTCCATTTTCAGTCGATCAAAGGGACTACTCCACAGAGCTGAGCGTCACTATTGCAGTTGGAGCATCACTGCTGTTTCTGAACATCCTTGCCTTTGCAGCCCTGTACTACAAAAAGGATAAGAGGAGACATGACGTTCATAGGAGATGCAGCCCTCAGCGTACTACAACCAACGATCTGACCCACGCACAAGAAGAGGAGATCATGTCCCTCCAAATGAAGCACACTGATTTGGATCATGAATGTGAGTCCATCCATCCACATGAGGTGGTTCTTCGGACCGCCTGCCCCCCAGATTACACACTAGCTATGAGGAGGTCACCTGATGATGTTCCCTTAATGACACCCAACACCATTACAATGATTCCCAATACTATACCAGGGATTCAACCCTTACACACATTCAATACATTTACCGGAGGACAGAACAATACTCTGCCCCATCCCCATCCCCACCCCCATTCACATTCAACAACCAGGGTATAGCCAGATAAGAGAAACAAACTCTATTTTTTTGATGGATTGCAGTAAAAGATTACTGAAGATTCCTTGGCTTTCAACCTACAAGACTCTTACTATTTAAATAAGGAGGAATATTATGTGAATATACATATCAAGAACTTTGGGGGTTTTGAAAAAATTAAATTGTACATATATACACAAATCAACTTTAAAAATGAATTTCAATTGCTTGAAGCAATTGTCCTGAATGATACTTTTTCATTCATATTCAAGAATTAATTTTTTGAAGATTTATGTTACATAATGGAATTAGGCATGTGGAACACCAAACAGGAAAGAACTATGTCTGAAATATAAAAAATAAAAATAAAAAAACAACCATGAATATGCACAAGGGACACACCAATGGAATGTCAGATAATTTTCACCAGTTTTTATTTGGAGCTGTTTTATTGTGTAGACCATATTTACATATTTGGATAAGTACACAAAGCACCAGTGCTGTTAATGGCCTTAGCGGAGGCTCATGCTGAAATTTGCCAGTAAGACAAAGAAGTTTAAAGACTGGCAGGTACAACGTTATCACATAAGTGCTGTCAGTATAAAGTTGTGGGGATAAAGGAAACTGGATATTTTTAGCACGATGTGCATGATAATTTATATGCTTGGTGGCTGTGCTGCTGATTAAGCCGTAATTAAAATTCTTCTCATCCCATTGGAGTCTTTAATAGAAGCTTCCTCTATCAATTGGCAGAACCTAAAGAAGATTTTTAAGGGGCAAAAGTAATTAGAAGTAAATAATTCACAGTAGTTTTGATAATAGGAAGAATTAGTTATTAAAGGTATTTGAAGAAACTATAGGTATAGTGGTGAATACTCGCTGATATGAATCCCAGGAAAAAAACATTCCTGTGTTTTTAATGTTATTTTCATTCCAACCTAAATAATTTATAGAAATACAGCCCTAATTGGACATGTGCTACAGGATCTATAATTTTCTGTGGTTTTTGTTATTCTGTATTTTGTTCCTTTTGGTAAGGTGAAGTGTGTCCAAAGAGTTACTTGCAACAGTCTTTTATGATATGAGGATGCCCCAAATTACCACTCTGATTACAGTTCTCAGTTAATTGATTTACTCATGTTGCATGACAAAATGTTTACTACTAATAATTCAATATACAGTTATGTCCCTCCTCATATCACTTATCTTTCTCACTGAGGTTCATCCACTGGAATTTACTCACGCAATCTCAGTAGAGTACAACATAGATACAGAACCTAGAAGGAGAGTCAACACCTGGAGGATTTTAGTCTTACACGTATGTGTGATTTTAAATGAATACTTTAAGACCACAGGAAACTCTTCATCCCCCTGTTGTTTACCAGTAACAGTATATCACAGACCTTTCCAAATGTTTGTATATGTAATCAGATGTACATTTATATTAAAAAAAATTGAGATGGACTTAAAGAGCACATCCTGATAAATACTTTCTCTCTTACCTGTACTATATTTCTATTAGACTAAAGTTATGTGATTTTTTTTTACATTTTTTCAGATGACTAGCAATTTTGATAGTTTGTAAGATAATGCAAAGAACTTTCTCTGACAAACTAACTGCAGTAACAGAAACCTTTCTTTTCAGTTACTCTTTTTCAAGAATGAAAGCTTATTATACAAAAAAAAAAAATTGTATACTACTTGATGGAAACAACTTTGTACATCTTGGCCATGTCACTGGTCATTGCGTGAAATAAAGATAATCTGGATAATGACTATTAGTCCAATGCTAAGAGACATGATCTTTGCTCATTAAAGAGCTAAAATGTTTATTGCTGTTTTGTCTTTTTTTAAAAAAGGAAAAGAAAAGAAAAGAAACATGACTGTCTCAGAGAGTCATTTTTCTAGACCAGTAGGGTTTTTGAAGACATACAGGTAACTTCTACAGGAAACACACCATGTGTTTAAAGGCAAGTCTCATCTAAGATGAAATTGATGAAACTTTATAAGCCCAAGAACTCATGAAAAATATTAGCTTTGTACTTTTAAATACCTCTTATGTGAAAGTGTTGTAGAAATAAAATGTGCCAATTGTTTTCAATTAGAAACACAGGTCCCAATTCTCATTGTCAAGGAAAAGGTCTATTGGAAATAAATGTGCAATATTTCATGGAATGAGAATAGCTAGGTTCATAATATAAGGGTGATTAAGCTATCATAAAGTAATGGATAGGAAGTTATCTTCCTAAGAGAATTTAAAAGTGCTGAGCAAGACATTAAGCTGACACTAAAAGATAAAATCTTCTATATCAAGGAATTTCTTTGCTTGTAATTTCCCCTCCCAATTATTAACTATCAATTAAATGTAGAAATTACTCTATAACTTCAAATAAAAATCCCTGTTAGAAGCAAAAAGTCTTCAAAACCCGGAGCGGTCTACATGCAGTTTTTGCCTGATGTGGTTATGCTTTTAGGCTGTGAACTGCCAATGTAAGCCAAGAAAACGAATTGCTTAGCATCTGAAATATTGCTAATCAGAAACCCGTCTTTTAATACACTGGTTAAAAAGCAGAAATAGAAATGGTAACAAAATAAGATATGAGTGAAATCTTTCATATGCATTACTTCACTTGGCAAAATCAGGCATTCCGTTATATCTTAATGATGGCCATATTTACGTCCACCTACGTAGCTGTTACTCTAAATTAATCTATCAATCTACCTATATATGCCATAACTGACATCTATGTTATATTAATTTAGGGAAGTGATTTAGTAAAACAAAGCGTAGTCCTACTCTTTTTTCTAAATTAATGTAGTACCAACTCTGTGAAAGATAAGAAGCATTTCTAGGTTTTATTACTGTTCTCAAGTTGTGATAAAGTCATCGTGAAGGAGTGTTAGTTGTTAGTTTTATAATTACAGCAGCTAGTTTTCTGAACATAAAATGATTTCCCACACTAAACAGAATATTAAGAACTGTTTTTAAAGCTGAAACATAATTTCTAAATCTAAGAAAGACTTTGGATATTGTTAAATTTTAACCAATATCTTTAAAATGTATTTATTTAGATAATCTTCTTTAGAAAGAAGTAAGTCACAAAATTAAAAGAATATTTTTGACATTACTTATTAATTCAGATTTTCCTCCCTCAGATTAAATTGCAAATAGTCAAGGCTGCTTAGAATTTATACAAACATTAAGCCAAAATGGACTTTATTTCACTGTTTTGCTATTCTATAAAATTATTGCCAGACATTGATCAATAGATTAAAGTTGTCCTAGAGTATGGGATTAGAAACATGAAAGTGATAATTTCCATAGTTTTAAATTTCTATTGAATATGTTGACTCTGAACACAATCTGGTTGGCTACTACAGATGTGACATAAGATTCATTAGCTTTATGGAAATTGGAAAGTCATTTGCTAAAGCATTAAAAATGTCCAATTTGAATTTGGAGAGATCATGCTAGCAGCTCAAAGAAGAAAATCTGAGTAAAGTGTAAATTGTTTCATTCCTCATTTCAAATTTAAAAGTTGGCCATAATGATGCTTTCATTTGATTTTTTGATCTGTACAATGTGAAAACAGCAACAAATTTTTAAAAATAATTAACCATATATAATACTTAAAAGGAAAACAACGCACTAATTTTCTTACAGAAAAGAAATGCCAAAACTCGATTGTTGTATCTTTGTCATATTCTTCTCAGTGATTTCACCTGTTGACATACTCATACTGACACACATATTAATATCATGAAAAGATACAAAGAATGTGGCAAATGTGTTTCAGCTTTAACAGCACTACTACATAAAAACTACTGGGGTTTTTTCTTTGGCGAGTTTCACTGAAAGATTTTCACAGGGCAAAATGATGAATGGAATTTTTAGGAAGCTGTCAAATATCATGGCAATCCTTTGATGTTTGTTTTCCTCTGTGTTATTGGTTTAAACTGGGCTTTTTCTTCATTTCTAGTAATTAGTTGTTATAGACTATCAGTTTTTAACGTGAGTGAAAATTAGATAATTTGGTTATATATACTTGTGAAAACATGCTCCCAAATAAATTCAATTAATGGGCATTTCCCTGCTGAGATTTTGTTATCATTCATTTAATTATCTTGTCAAGCTTTACTGTTAACGACAATTGTTTTGGCTTTTTAGTCAATAAACTAAGGGAATTTCTCCAACAGCCTTATACCTCTCCTGCACTTGATATGATAACATATACTTCAAATTTCCATCAGAAGCCTCTAAAGAAAAATCCTGCTAATGTGAAACAGTTGGTAGCCAACTTGATTCTCTTTATTCTGGCACTTGGGTGTGTTTGTATATAGGCCAAAAATCAATTACATTTGATAAGAATTATGGAGAATACAGCCTAGAATTACCATGTGCAGGGTATAAGTGCCTTCCTTCCTAGAGTTTTATTTCTTATTGTCTTTTTTAAATTTGCAGATCCTGATAATTCAACTCAAAAGATACAATAGGATGACCATGTTATAAATTTCCAAAAAGAAAATTTTATTTAGAAAGATCTTTTGTTGCATTTAATTTGATTTTTGTATGACAGCAAATGGGTCCAAACTACTCCTACAAAAGATTAAGGTGAATTTTTGGAAAATAACAAATAATTATTTAGGCATCTGATGTAATAGTATTTAAGTGTAGAAACTTAAATCTCTAACAAACTTTAACCTTTTTCCAAATAAGTAAATTTAACTTAAAAGGAGTCTGAAGCTATTAGGGACAAACATAAGTTAGAAAGTATATCACTTTTTCTAGTCAACCATTATATATATACCACATGGTATATATATCCTATATAGTATGTGGTTTATAGGATGTTTGTAATGGTCCTTCCAGACTCATATATTTTCAAATGACTTTGTATTCCATTCTACATATGTACTAATGTCATAGAATTTAATCTTCTGTAGAAGGTCAAGCCAAAGTGCTAGCAGTTTTGTGTTGAACAATAACAATTAAAGCTTTAAAGAAATTTGTAAAGGTACAGTAACAAAAACACAGCAGATGAAGTTAAAACAAAGGGACTATTTTTGAATGCCATGTCTAGGGTTGTTGTCTATATTAGATGGTATGTTCAAAAGAACTTTAGTGTTTTTGATTCATCTTTTCTGCACTCATATCATTTAGCAAATTAATGGGACATATGTCATGGTTTTTGTAAAAAAGGCCATTGGGTGTCATGATTCAGTTTGTGTTTGGACATCCATGGCTTTCATTAAAACACATTTATTATCATGAATAAATATTACCATGTTTTCCAAGTTGTGTTGACTATTTTTAAACTCAGAAATAATTTCTTGTCTGTGTGACACACACAAAAACATTTCCAAGATAAATGTTCCTTTCCAACTTCTTCGTATTGCCCACACATGTGCTGACAGTTCTGATTTGACAGAGCAATGGTCTGTTCACCTTTGGTGAATGCAGAGGAAGAATCTAGAGAGTGAATTTGGGGAACTTGAACACTTATTGCTCAGCTTGTCAGAAAAGAGAGAGGAAAGGGGGAGGAGAAAAAGGGAAGGAGTAAGGAAATGAGGGAGAAAAAAAGAAGAAAACCTTCTCAGTTTTAGATTAATGACTTTATATCTCCAAATAGTTATTTTTTAGAGGTTAATGACAGCTTATTAAAAAAGAAGAGTAGAGGGGCGCCTGGGTGGCGCAGTCGGTTAAGCGTCCGACTTCAGCCAGGTCACGATCTCGCGGTCCGTGAGTTCGAGCCCCGCGTCAGGCTCTGGGCTGATGGCTCGGAGCCTGGAGCCTGTTTCCGATTCTGTGTCTCCCTCTCTCTCTGCCCCTCCCCCGTTCATGCTCTGTCTCTCTCTGTCCCAAAAATAAATAAACATTGAAAAAAAAAAAAAAAAAAAAAAAAAAAAATTTTAAAAAAGAAGAGTAGAAATTTAAATAAATCTCTTTAAACCATAATCCACTGTCCTTAGAGAAGAAGATTTAGGAAGAGACAATGAATTTAATCCTTAATCCAGGCCTTGGTCAAATTGTTTCACTGGAAACAAATAAAAATAAAATCTAGGGTGATATGTTTCTAGTCATGTTCTATTTAATCAATAGTGATCTTGATAGAGAAGACTGAGCGAGGTATGGGCATTGCTCGTCTGTATATAGCCTTAGGTAAGAATACAGTTAAACAAATAAGCCATCATAGAATTTCCCAAAATATGCCCTAAAGATCAATATTTCCAAATTGCTAAATAAAAGAACTGTCTTGTTTTGCAGGTCTCTGGGGCCACATATAACCATCAGTACCAAATAACATCAAAAAGACATTCAAAGAGTTTCACATTCCACAAAAGGGTTTAGATGTTTTGTAGGGTTTGATGTCTTACATGATTACATTTTTACCACATCTTTACATTTCCTTGTAGGTTACAGAATGTTATTTCTGAGTTCAAAAACCGGTCCCAAATATATTCCATAAATGTTTATTTGAAAACACTATTTACCAATGGAGTGACAAAGTTTTCAGTTCTTCTTACTGCCCCAAATCTGGAGAGTTTCCTTGAATATCCCTTTAAAACATTTCTTTCTCTCCCACGAAAATATTCAGCCTCATTCTTGAGTTGGCGTCCTCTGCACTAGAGATCTTCCTACCAGCTACTTTCTACCAGCAGCTTTTATTTCCACGCCGTCTTCCATAACTATCTATGACTTCTTCTCCAAGAATGTAGAATTTATAGGGAATATGTCCAGGTGATCCAGATGAATGGTGCCTTAGGAATTGGCTTCCTCTGTTCCTCACACAGGTTAGAAGCTAGTGTACATCATTCAAGCAATGAGAAGAATTAGTCATTCATTTATTCAACAAATAGTGCTCATCATGGGCCAATGTGCTGAATTTTAAATACAATGGCCTGAATGTTAAACACCCAATAAAATACAACTATTACCACCCTTGGAATAGGTTTAAACACTTAAACTATTCAGATATCCTTCTCTACTCTTCACTGTACCAAATCATTACACAATACTTTGTTTTATCTGTTTTAAATGTCTCAAAGTAGTAAATATAAAACAGTATTTGCTGAGTTCACAGCCATATTAGTTGAATTCTATTGGCCAAGTTCACCCATAAAGGCAGGTGTGTGACAATCCTTTCCAATGATAAATATAGCAATATCTGAAGCCACATTATACTATGCCAAAATAAATCAAACATGAAATATCCAGCTTAAAGTTCATCCAATCCAGCCACTTAACTGATTCCTTAATCCTCTACCACAGTTCTAACATGTGGTTGTGAACTTTATTATTGCACACCATTGGTCTGGAATTCTAAAGCAGGTGGCTACTCTTGAGAGCATTTGGAATTTCTTCCTTATATTGATCTATTACTCTATTTTTTCTTTTGAAAGTCATAAAGTCTCCATCACATGACTTCCTTTCAAATATTTAAAGACAACTATCACATCTTTCATTAGTCATTTTCTTCTCAAAGCAAATTTCCCATTTTCAATACATAATAACTTAGTCTTCACCATTTTGATCACTTTTTTAAAATATTCTCTCAATCTTATATTTCTTAAGATGTGTGATGTCTATAATTGCATATAACAAATGATTTAAGTATAGACTGATCCCTAATAGAGCACTACTAACAATATCCTCATTGTAGAAACTGTATTCTTTTAATATAACATGATAACATTATATTCTTTGGTGGCCACAGTGCACTGGTAACTCAGATTGAGACCTACTCCCTATTAAAACTCCTTAAAATTTCTACATGTACTACTGTTAAGCAAATTATGCCTTCATCCTGTCCTTGATCATTTGAGGATTATCTCATCGTCAGGATACTGGACACTATTACATTCCACCTCATTAGATTCGGCACATTGTTCCAGCCTATGAAGATCTTTCTACCCACCCCAGAGTAATTACATCCAATAAAGTGATAAATATACCTTTTTTATCTTCACCCAGGTGATACAAAGATACTATGCAGAGTCAGGTTAATGATAAAGTTCTGGAGTAATGTTAATAGAAATAGTATGTATACTACTGAGAAAATCAACAGCTGACATTTACTGAGCACTTACTATATCCTAGATTCTGTATCGTACCCCACAATAAACCACTACATGCCACCCTCAAAAATGTATCAATAGTTTTAGACCTATTTATTAAGGATCTATTATTATATGTGAGTCACTGAGCTACTGATGATAGAAAAGTAAATAAAATGTAGCCTTTATTCTTTTGCAACTGACTGATTCTTCATTTGGTCTACACACATAGCACAAGCTACATTATCAGATAAATTTGAAGAATCTGTTTTCTTCCATTTAAAATATTTGAATGATGTGATAGTCATCCTAAGTAAGAAAATTGAGATTACTTTAGACCCATTTGGAGATTTCTGAGTTGCTGATGCTTATTAAATGAAAGAAATTATGGAAAAAGAATGTGGTTCTGCTACTATGATGTTTTCCCCAATTCTCATACCAGTCACCTGTCATAACTAAGATGCTGATGTAGGCCAGTCAAGTGTAGTCTTCAAATGGAATTGCTTACGAGAAAAGGTAATACATGCACAAGGTTAATAAAACCCAAATATGATAAAATATTTTACAGTGAAAAGTAAACATCCTACTCACATCAGGTCCCAATTCCTCAGTCCCCTTCCCCAGAGACATTGACAGGTGCTAATTTGTATATCTATCTCTACAAATATTCCATCCATATACAAACATTAAAATGTGTACTGTCTATGTATATGTGCAAGGGTCATTATATGTATGTATTCTTTTTTAAATTCATCTGGACACCATGAAAGCACAGTACATGTCTGCTTCATGAAAAAATTGAAGTACATTAAAATAAGTCTCAAATTTATCCACAAACCCAAAGCTTTTCTGATCAAAATTGTAACAGAGCATGTTTCTGTGTGTGTCTGTGTTTAGACCTTAGGTGGGTAAAGGTCAAGAATGGCCAAAATCATTTTGAAGCAAAAGAACAAGGAGCAACTACTTCACTTCAGAGTTACTATTAAGCTATTGTAATTAAAACAGTAGTATCAATTTAAAGAGAGAGAAATGAAAAATAATAGTAAACTCATAAAGAGACCTATGAAAAAGGAGCAATTAGGTGTATGCTAAACATTACAAATCAAGAGGAAATGCCAAACTCTTCAGCTAAAAATGGCTCTGTACTTGAGGGGAAATGATCTCTATGTCCTACTGCACACAAAAATTAATCCTACATAAATTGCATCCATAAACATGAAAAGCAGATTTTAAATGTTTTAGAAGAACACATAGGAAAATATTGCCATGTCTTCTGAATAGGAAAGAATTTATTAAACAAGACAAAAAACAGTATAAACCATAAAGGAAAGGATAAGAAATTGAAATGAAAATCTCAATAAATTAATTAACAAGATTGCTTAAATGATGACAAGTACGTACTAAAAGTAAATATTTATAAAATGTATAGCAATGAAAAATTCACTAATGAGTTGGATAGACAACTTCTATAAATCAAAGAAAAGACAATCCCCAAGAAAAATGAGGCTGATTAAATATTATGGATTGAAAATATGTCTTTGTTTCTTTCCTCTCCCTAATCTTCACAAAAATATAAGAGGGAAAAAAAATACATAAGGCTATCAGAACAAGGAGAATAGAAGAAGAGATAACAGCTAAGAAGTTCTAAAACGTTTTTGGAAGATTAAAATTAAATAAGCTAAGATATTAAGGAAATAATACAATCTATAAATAATAACATAAAACAAATTAGAAAAGTTGAAATGCTTTAACAGAACTCAAGAACGAATTATAAATAAAAGACAGAATGATTTCAAAAGTAAAGATTAGGGGCACCTGAATGGTTCAGTCAGTTAAGCATCCGACTCTTTTTTTTTTTTTTTTTTTTCAACGTTTATTTATTTTTGGGACAGAGAGAGACAGAGCATGAACGGGGGAAGGGCAGAGAGAGAGGGAGACACAGAATCGGAAACAGGCTCCAGGCTCCGAGCCATCAGCCCAGAGCCTGACGCGGGGCTCGAACTCACAGACCGCGAAATCGTGACCTGGCTGAAGTCGGACGCTTAACCGACTGCGCCACCAGGCGCCCCCTAAGCATCTGACTCTTGATTTCAGTTCAGGTCATGATCTTATGGTGGTGGGATGGAGCCCCAAATCGGCCTCCATGCTGAGGATGGAACCTGCTTGGGCTTCTTTCTTTCTCTCTCTCTGATCCCCTTCCCCACTCACATACACACTCTCTCTCTCAAAATAAATAAATATACATGTTTTTTAAAAACATGAAGATTGGGTTGAAAGAAACACAGGACCAAAGAATGCCTTAAGAGACTTAAAAAATGTCGAAAAAGAAATATAAGGTAAAAAGGAGAACATGTCCAAAAGAAAAGAGAAGGTAGAAGAAAAAAATTTAAGAGTAAATGACTAATAAAAAGACAGACAAAAAAAGACTCAATATATGTATATAGGGAGTCTTCAGAAAAGACAATCAAAATAGGGGACAGAACAAATACAATAAAAACCAGAATTCAAGACAACATTCTCAATGCAACAGAAAAATATTTAAAATTGCATTTTTGAAATGGTGCACTGAGTATCTGAGAAAACCATTAAGACATTCCAGGAAGATTATTGAATATCAAAGAAAAAATTCTTCAGGCATTCACATCCAGATAAAAAGACCAAGTCTCTTATAAGGGAGACTCTCATAATATAATAATCATCCAACTTTTTGAAAACAATGCTTTATGCCAGAAGAAAATTGAGTTGAGTGTGTAAGATGCTCAAGAAGAGAGAATGTGAGCCAATGATTTTTTATATTCAGTCATAAACTAACTTTACTTAGGAAGCAAATATGAAGGCCACAAGAAACTATTATCCACATTCAAGAGCTCATGTAATACTATTCCTATGAACACTTCCTGAGAAATTTAACAGACAATGACCTTCAGACAAACATAAAGGTGACACTGATGTAAGGACTGGTGATGGTACTTAATATATATATATTTGCTCAAAGAACTATGACTAAATGAAGATTGCAAGGTGGAAAGTACATTCTATAATGGTTATATGTTTTGACAATGGATACAGATTACAACTATTTTTAAAAATGTGAGGAGAGTAGGTAAATCATATGCAGAAATTGTAGTTACCTTCAGTCATCATATTGGTTTTGGTAATAGTGTTATTACTACCCTGAGACTGTTACCAGTGTAACAAGGGTTACAGCAGATGAGGAATACTATGATACTATGATACTATGATATGCTAATATTGACATCTCCACTGTCTTGAGAATGAACAATCTTAATGTGGAAGAAAGGATATTCTGAGGCAGGATAAGTGATGTTAAGTTTAAACCCCATGGTGTGGATTTTAAAGTGGAAGTATCAGAATAAACATGAAAAATGTTATGCAAAAAAATGACCAAACCAGTAGCAAAGAGCATCTCCGGGCTCAGATTATAATCTTGAAATAACATTCCCTATGATAAAATGTACACACATACACACACACACACACACACACACACACGCACACACACACACACACCCACAGAAAGTGAAAGAGAGAGCTGGGGAAGAAACTATACAAGATGAACCTGGAACATCTTGTCAAAGACTTGTATGGTTATATGAAAAAGACTCAAAAGCCAACTTGAAGATCTGACTATGTAAAGATGGGAAAGTTTGAACGTCAATAAGGATAATCTCCATTAATTGAAATAAATCAAGTTGAACATATGAAGGATAACTGCAATTCAACTAATTGTTTTGAAACTGATAAATAAAAGGAAGCATTAAAGAATCTGTCCTACTATTCTTCTGTGAACTATATAACTAAGTAGCCAAATAGCAGATAAAGGGAAGTACACTTTATAAAATTTATTGCAGCTAATAAAAGAAGGAATCATCATATTAGAATTTCACCCTTTTCTCACTCCTAATGAATTAATGCATCTAACTATTGAGCATCAGTGGCTGATATCATCATAAAAAACAACCAGTCATTATGTGCTTCCTGAACGGAAATACTTAACACTACCTCTGAAGGGGTCTTGCACCCAAAAATGGACCTGTATCTAATGACGTCTGTAGGTCTAACTATCAGGAAATACACAGGACAAAAGAGCAGGTCAATATATACCATGGGGATGAAATCAACAAAATTCATACTATAGGAAGTTTTATCAATTAAACCTCTTGATTTCTTCAACAAATGATTAAAAGAAAAAATATGGTGGGATAACATGTAGATTAAAAGAAACTTACAAAAATGTAAAAAATATACTGCTTAGGGAAGTATCTTTGGGGGATAAAATTCTAAAGAAAACAAGGTGAGTAGTGAGCCCTCAACATGGTGATTATTTATAGGAAAGAAGAAGTGGTTGTGATGGTGCATGTGGAAGATTTTGGGGTAATTTCCAAAGTGGTATTTCTTAATCTGGGTGTTTTTCTCCAGAGTTTTGCTCTGATGATGTTTCAAACCACTTATTTCATAAGTTTTTTTCTGTGCCAGTGTTACATTTTATAATAAAATAAAAAGGATTGTTATAAAAGAGATAATACATAAAAATGTTTTAAACTTAAAAGGTACGAGTTTATTAATTGAAAAGGCCTTTCAACCGCCTACTATAATGGATGTAAAAAGCACCCTATCAAGGCATACCACCAAGGAATGTCAGGACATCGGATGAAAAGAAAAGTTCCTACAGCTTCCAGAAAGGAAGAAAAGGGGTTCTCAACACCAGTCCTGGAAGCTTTAAGAATAGATGCCTTGAATAATGGCCTTCACATTTGTTTAGGGGAAATTATGATCAATTTAGAATTTTATATCTAAACAAAATATTAGTGCAGTGCTATTAGTCCAAGAAGGCATAGATCCAGGAGGACAGTTAAGGGAACACCCAACATGTCTGCTGGAGAACAACCAATCCAGCTTCAGAGTGTGACACAGGGGACCCAGGTAGAGATGTCACTAGAATAAAATTGAAAGTGATAGAGTATCTGATGTGTTTCATTATGCAAAAAGAAAAAAGTTATTTGTACAGGTTTTATATTTTCTTTGCTGAATTTGGGAAGGATGTAAAAAAAACAAAACTAAGCAACAAACAAAAAGACCATTGTTAATGAGAGAAAAGCAAAAATTATTATAAGAATGGAACATAATCCTTGAACATATATTTGTGCACATGAATAGAAGTACATTTAAGGAATAATTCTTACAAATGGAAAGTTTAGAACAAAAGATATTTTCTTTTTTTTTACTATTTCCTGATTTATTTTCAAATATGGTATACAAATTTACACTCCCACCAACACTGTATTTGAGTGCCTGTTTCCCTATACTATGGCCAAATTTGTAATTAGCACTTTTTTACCTTTTCATTTTAATATAAATGGGATATCATTATTGTATTAATTTGCATTTTAAATTGAAGTAAAGCATCTTTTCTTATGCTTATAAGCCATTGTATTTCTTTTTATATTAAATGTCTTCTGTATATTTTTTCTATTTGTTTTTTAATCTCTTCTGGAATTATAAGAGCACTCTATAGATGAATAAAATCAGTACTTTTTGTCACACATGTTGTAAATAATTTTGCTCAATTTTCCTTTGAATTTTATGTTATTTTGTGCAGGGTGGAAATGGTTGCATTTTATTATTTAAATGTATCAGTGTTTCCTTTATGTTTTCTGGATTCTGTCTTGCTTGGAATGATGTTCCCTATTCCAAAATTTTTAATCTAATCATATTTTTTTCTTTATTGACAGCCTCATTGTTTATAGTTAAATCTTTACTCCATCTGAAATTTATATTGTTGTAACAGATTAAGGAGGAAGTTAAGCTTTATTTTGTCCCAGATTAAGTCAAGATTTTAATACATTTCAGACCTGAGTAAAAGTAATGTATTTTATTGTAAAGATAAGAACTTTTTATTTTCAGATTTTGAAATCTACAGGACTATAGAAGAGCAAGACGTTAACTAAACCACACGTGGATTGTTACTACCTATGCCTGTCTTCTTACATGCCCATGACTGAAACCTACCTGCCCTGTTACTATGTGACATCTTATTTCCAAATAGGAAGCTGCCAAAAAGCTTAAAATTATCCAGCCAGTGAAAGGAAAGTCCTCTGGTTTATAATCCCAGTCTGCTCATGTGTGCTGCTATGGGCTTTGGATTATAAAATATATTCATGTCTAAAGACCTTATTTTCTAACTGCCATTCAATTTTAAAATAGATTAAGAATAACAAGTTTGCTGAGTCCTAGAAAATCAGCAGCAAGAAAAGAACTATAATGGGTAAGTATTTCGGTCTAGATTGAGTCAGGAAAGAGAAATTACAACAGAAGTATACCTCCACCTGCCCCTGGACTCACAGACCTAAACCAAATGCTAGGTAGATGCTGCCATAGTATTGCCAGGGATTTCTACCGAGTACAGTATCTTAAAGACAACAATGGTTGTCTTGGCATCTTTACGGTATCTTTCTTGTGGTCTTAGGTTTCTTCCCAAATTGTACAGCTATAGAGTAGATAGTCTTCTGATCACGTTTTCTACATTACTAAGAGAAATCTAATTTCACTCTGCCTAATTTCCTCATCCATTGCCCAAGACATCTATTGCATCTCTGATTCTCTGGCCATCATTTTTTTTGAAACTGACTCTTGGGGTCTGCACTTGGCTACATGACTTATTTCTACACTTTTTTACTCTAAACCTTAAAGAGCCTAAGAACAGCTATTAATAAAAAAAAAAGGGAAGAGAAAACTAAAAGGAAGTAATAAAAGGCTGAACATTAGAGTTGAAGAAAATTTAATGGAAACTACTTTTGTTCAGATTTCCATGAAGGCTTTTAGCAAAGATGAATGAGCTCATGCCATGAAGCTGTGTATGTTTTAAAAAGTGATAAAAGGTTAATTGGGTACCATGTGAGCAAGGCTGTATATAGAGAAATCCTTTAGTTGATGGTCCAAGTACACTTAACATCCATCTATCTTAGGTCTACATCAGGTTGCTATTCTGCACAAAGTCTGCACAGTGTTATGGGAGACAAAAAAAAAAAAAAAAAAGCTTAGCAATATGTGCACAGTTTCCAATAAGACATTTTGGGGGAGGGAAGGGAAGGAGGAAAGAATTGGGCTGTCAGCAGATGTGAACAGATGTGTTAAGGAGGGGGAACTCTAAGTATCTTTTTCCCCTGGCAACGAAAAAGTTCTTTGAATAATAATCGCATACATTTGCTTCAAGAGCTGTAAAAACTACATAGGAAACATGGGGAAAGATTGAGCTAAAGCTGAAATAATTATTTATAGAGAAAAATCTTAAGAAGAAAGAAGCAATGATCAAGATAAGAGTCAGTCTTGTCAATTTCCCCTTGAATTTTCCACAGTTAAAATCCAGTGTTAAACTATATTTTCTTCCCCTTTCCGAAATCAAGAAATTCACCAAAAACCAAGAGATATCAAACTATAGATTTTATATACATTTGACATGAAGGGAACGATGCTCACCTACCAGAGAATATGATATCCTGTCTTTGCCATGTAAACCAACAAAACAGAAAAGTTGAGAGATGATTTGAAGCTCATGACAGTCTCTTTCTTATGAGGATTTAGCCTTAAATATCTTGGCCAAATCATCTAACCACTCTTCTGTACAGTAGGTAAAAAGATTCATCAAGTTGCATCTACCCAGCTAAAGTGACTTCATTACAAAGGCTACCTTCGACATACGGTTGTCTATACTAGCTTCTATGAAAAAGAATAGTTCACTGCAGATTCTGAGTTTCCTGAGTTCTTCCCTCACTTCTGCCTTCCCATGACCCTAACCTTTATTGCAATCTTGTTTCATCCTTTCTCCTTAGATGCACCACCTTTGTCTTTCTCACCTTGGCTTTACTCCTAAGTGAGTTTTCATCACTTCTGTATAGCGATACATTCATAGAGACTTTCTGTGGTAAAAACCCCTCCTTAATAACCCAGGTTTCTAGGTATCTTCTTTCATGTATCTCATATCTATCTCATCTGTATTCTCTTATTAATCCTCATTGCCGTTTCATAGTTTTGACCCTTAACCATTCTGATCTTGATGTTAAAACAGACTCCTACCTGGTCTCCAAAATCCTGTATGACTCAGCTGCTGTTTACATCAATAGGCTTCCTCACCTCTTCCCATAAATCCTGGACTCCAACCAAAAAAAACTTTCTGAAGTTCCTCAAATGCATTGTGCTCTTGCTCTCTGCTATGGGTCTTTGCACATACTTTTCCATCTTCCCTCTCTTCACTCGGGCAACTCAGTAATCCCTCAGGACTTAGCTTACATGCCACCTCCTCTGGGTGGCTTTCTCTGGTATTTGTGATTTCTAGACTAGGTAAAAACTGGACACTGTGTTTTCTCTCTGCCACAAGGTAAATCACACTTTACTGTAATTGTCTGTTTCTCTTTTCCCTTCCCAAGGCTGTAAGCTCCTTGAAGTCAGGGACTGTCTTACTTGCAGTTGTATTCTCTGTGCTTACTGCTCAGTTCTATTTTGGGGACAAAAATAGCAATGTACAGTCCCTGAAAAAGTCTTGACTTTTCTACCTCTGTGATTTTTCACATGTTGTCTTTTTGCCTGAATTTCATCCCTACCAATATACTCTCCCTCGAGCCCTATGTACATGCCTTGGTCTATTGTAACCCTGCTTATTCTTTCAGGTCAGATTGAGGTATTCTCTTCTTCATGAACTTTAGCTTAATCAGACCAACTAAAATTGATCTGATTTATATTCTAACCATGTAACATGAATCACACATTGCTTTGCAATATACTCAATCTCTGGTTTTTTTCCTCCCAAAATAGATGGATTAAAAATAGGAACTAAGTCTTAATAGATTTGTATCCCTTATATCATCTATCACAGAGTTTTGCAGTCAGGGTTTAATATATACTGAATGAATTATTATGAAATAATTTCCCACAGCTATAAACTTTACTGTGTTTTCTCCAGAATATATTTGGTAATAATACTTCCCATTTGTAAATTTCTTACCCTTTCCCATTCTAACAAGGAAGTATGTGATTTATTTATACATATTCTCCTTACTAGACTGCAGCAGAAATCCTTCCGAAGACCCAGTGAGAGTAATAGAAGCGAATAGAAGCGAGTAATAGAAGCGAGTAATAGAAGTGAATAATTCTGTTCACTAGAAGTGAAATTGGAATTAGAATTTGCATATCTTCAACTGATGTTTCAAAGACTCAAAGATCTCCATCAAGAACTTTTTTTCTCCTCTACCTAAGAAGTGAAACACTTGCCCCTCTTTATGTCTCTCTCATTGCCAAAGCCCAACCACCCATCTTTAGATACCCCAGACATCATTTTTGAAATCTTTCTTGCTATATCTAACCTGAAAGTATTTCCTTCCAGCTCTATATATACACAATACCAAATATCTCTCTTATGATAGTCATTTCTTTATGCCTCATATTTTTATGAATATCTATACCCACATCTTGTACCCTTTGTAAAGTGTGAGCATCCGGAGAGCAGAATTTGTGTCTGATTTTGCTATTCCCCTTTGCCCGTAGAAAAGGATTTTGCTCATACTTGTTGATTCTATTGCTTATTTATGTCTTGAATGGTATATTACATATACATAAAGAATATGTATATGAATATAATATGTTTATACAGTACCTGTATTTATAACTTTGGAGTATAACTAGTATCTATATTAAGCCAATCTCACCACTGTAAAAGTGAGAGAATCAGATTGTCTGATTTTATTAAAGCTTAAAATGTTGTACCAAACTTATTTAGTGCCATTATTCTCCCTCCTAAAATGTAACAAGAGTCTCAAATAGAATTTTAATCATGTCTTAGATATCACTTCTTTCCAAGGCCTTCCCTGATCCCCAAAGATTTCCTATAGCTTGTATTATAATTCCATTGCAGTAATTATAGGATATTATAGCTGCCTACTCATTTAACTGCTTTGTCTCTGATGTCCTTGAGGGCAAGGACTGTATCATCATTTTGACTTTTGTGTTCACACTGCTTAGGAAGATCGCTGTGGTAGGCAGAATTATGCCTCTCCCAAGATGGCCGTGTCCTAATCCCCAGAAGCTGTACATATGTTGCCTAATGTGGCTAAAGTGACTTTGCAAATGTGACTATGTCAATAAATTTGAAATGGAGAGACTATCCTGGATTATCCAGGTGGAACCTAAGTATAATCATAAGTTTCCTTACAAATAAAAGAGAGAGGCAGAAGAGTTAGAGAAGCTATGACAATAGAGGCACAGGTTGGAACATATAACTAGTAGCTTTGAGGATGGAAGAAAGACACAAGTCAAGGAATGTAGGTGGCCTCTAGAAGCCAGAGAAGTCCAGGAAATGGAGTCTCCCTCCTAGAGCCTCCAGAAGGAACACAGTTCTTCCTACACCTTGATTTTAGCCCGGTAAAATCCATTTGGATTTCTGACATCCAGAAGCCTAAAATAATAAATGTACCATTGTAAGCCACCAGGTTGTGGTAATATATTATGGCAATAATGTGAAACTGATACAAGAGCCAACACATGGCAAATGATTCACAAATATTTGTTCACTAAAAGAACCACAAGATATTACACTGCAAAATAACAGAGAATTAATGAATGTTGATAGCAACAGAGGGTGGCTTGAGGGAGAAGGGTAGGTGAAGAAAAAATTCCCCATTACTAACTGAAGGTGGGCTTTAGAGGTGCAAGTAAAAAACAAACAAAACAAAACAAAAACTCCTCATTTTCTGGCTTAGGCCACTGAATGGATAATAATAAATATATTTTTAAAAAAGCTTATGGTCTTAGTTTTCGTTATGTTTGGTATTAGGGTCATTATGGATGACCAGATGGAGCTCTCCAGGAGACAATGGAAAATTTGGTCCAGAAGCTCAGGATATGTGATTTAATCAAACAGCCTTTGAATATAAGAGAAATAAGAAAATAGCTGAAGATAAGGCTAGAAAAGCAGCATGATGTTTCTTAAATGCCAAGAGAAGTCAAACTCAATTCATCAGAAGGAGGTTGGGATGGGCACTGAAGGGATTTGACCCAGGAAATGATGTAATCAAAGCGATGCTTTCAGAAGATTAATCTGGTGACCTTATGTAAAATAGGTTGGTAGGAAATGAGACTAAGACAAAATACCGTTGATACTTTACAGATCACTTTCAAAAGACACTGTCTTACTTGATCCTCATAGCAATCTTGTGAGGCAAGTAAGACAAAGCATTATCAAAAGCTTACATCTTTTATATCATCATAAATCACTTGTATGATACTGACAATTTTTTCAACCTACTTTTAAAGCTTTATGTATAATTTTACATGTGCTCAGTTTCTTACTACTTTAATCAGAGAATTAGGATTTTGGTCAAATTTCTAGCCTCTAATATTCAGGAGCCATTTATCAATAGAAAATCAACAGAAATGAATGAAATTCAGCCATATAAAATATTTCAATCCTTACATATGCCAAACTGTCTTGAGGGGAAGAAGGGAGAACATTGTACTATTATTAGATGGAATAACAAAATGTTTCTGTAAAAAGAGTTGGATTAAGAACTTTTAACAATTAACCATTGTTATGAGACAGCCATATTAATCCAACATGGTTAACAGAGAAAAAGCAATTGGATGAGCCATTGCAAACTTTCTCTAGAAGTTCTCTCACATGGCACCTTGAGATTTCAATATTGACTCTAATATCCATCTGACAAGGCTTTAAAATCAAGAGCTTAAAAATCACATACCATAATGAAAGAGTCTCTGGGGCTAAATTTAGGTGCTGTTAAATCACCAGGAATGATTTGATCAGAACAAGAGAAAGATTACTGAGAGAGTGCCCAGGTAAATCAGGTTAGACGCTCAGAATTTCTCACCATTACAATTCCCAATTCATTTCTCTTCATTTGATTTATAGAAAGCGTCTGTGAAGCATTCAAATGAATAATTCAACACTTACAGACATGAGAAGCAACGTAGACCTATCTTCATATGAATTAAAACAGGTCTGAAGCTGCTTTCACTGTGACTGAAGCTCGCCCAAAAGGTTCACTTTTGACTCATGATTTGGCCTTCCACCATCATTAATCCAGATAAAACTATCACTTTTTGGACATTGTTTACTGCTTGCAATGCATTTTTTTCAAAATGCAAATATTAGCAATTATTTAGAAGATATCAGTGTTTCAGCAACCCAGAAATGGTCAACATGGTCTAAAGCTTTACTGCTCAAAGAATGGTCCATGGACAAGCAAGGTACACACACGAGGGTGCTTGTTAAAGAAGGAAAACCTGGAGACCTCCCAGGGACCTACTGAATGAGAATCTGCATTTTCACAAGATCCCCAAGTAATTTATTTACACATTACAAACTTGAGAAGCACTGATCTGAAGCACATAAATTTCAGAAATTGCTTTTAATTTTATTTCCTACAGTCCACCCAACAAACATTTTTGTGACATCACAGGAACACCAATCCTCTTAAAGTTTCTTATTTGTTTTACTTCTTTTGATCAGTTTTTATGAGAGCATAAGTAGCCAATTATCTAAAGGATTTTCTGACTCTGTACCGGAGCATAGTGGTTGAACGTATGTGAGAGTTAATTTTTTTCATTATACACACGTCTTGCTTGACATACACATGTCACGTATCCTTTTGTCCAACTTAATTTGCACAAAACTTAATAAGCAAAGAAGAGGAGCACAGCTAGCAGAAACTATGTGCTGAGATGAGTGGAATGTTTTACAGCTCAATATCTATTTCTTGAGTTGGTCTTCAATGACAAGTTAGAGATGACTAGATAGAGAAGAGAAAAGAATTGAAAAGAACTTGAATGATATGTCATTTCAATCATACCTCCTTGCTTGACCCAGTTTGCCTGAGTGGAATTGTGCAAACAATCCTAGAACACCTCTGCCACCATGAGTACATAGCACCCTGGTTAAGTTTAAAAACCATGAAATGAAGTATGCTACAATGAAATAGAGTGTTTTTCAGTTTGGTCTTTAAAGGTTCCTCCTTAGCAATTTATACCTTCTCTCCAAAAGCTTACAACAAATTTAAGTTCATGGCATTAACATTCAGTTTTTCTTTTCTTTTTCTCTAATATTTCAGTGTGAATAGTGAACTTAAGGGTAGAAAATCTGAGAACTTACACCTGAATTTTTAAGGATATTTTTATGACATCATTAGTTCTTTACAAATACATGCATGCACTTAATTAAAGAAAAAATAATAGTAAATAATATTAGAAGAACTGAGTATAAATGTAATGAAACCAATTAGAGTAGTTCCTAAGTGACTGCTTAAAGATAATACTGTAACACTAACTAAATGATTCAAAAAATAAATGAATGCAAGCTAAGCCTATATTAAGTACTTTTGGTAGAATATAGTGCATTTTCGTGTTTGATCAATAATTAAGTTGATAAATAAACCTTTATTGTATTAATAGGCAGTGTTAATTACATTTGGCTTTTAAATAATACTTCACTGTTGAGAAAAGAAATGAGAATTCTGTTAGTTTAATTATTTTTAGTCTCTATTTTTCACTTCAATAATTGCATTTGTAAACCTGAATCCAAATGTTTTAAGCATTGGCATAGTTCAATCCCTTTACCTAGCAAGTGGGTCAGAATCTGCATATGGGCCTTATCATCTGCAAAAGGCAACCCATCTGGATGGAAAATAAAATTGACCTAAGCCAAACAGCTTAAGCATCCCCAAAACAACTTTTCTATGTTACTGAGGTCTAGGTCTTCCCCTAAACACCAGGAGGGATAGTGAGGATAGTTATTCATTAGGAAAGAAACCCAGATTCAGGTCCTGCTAAAGAGCTTGTAGGAGGAAAGTTAGATACTCTAAGGATTTCCCAAGCACACCTAGTCAAAACTGGGAGGCTAAAACATGACTCATGGGATACGGAATATGTACCATCTTACCAAAGACTCAATTGTGGGCACCCCATAAAAGATATCTTCCTCCCCCAATGACCCATTGTGCCAAGAATCTTTTCCAAATATCCCCCCACAAACCCATGGCATCACTCTTTATCTTTTCCCCAAGTCTAGAGGTCCATTTCTACGCATTACTTCATCCATACTTGGCTCCTGGAACCTCAGCAAGGTCTATAGCCCAAGTGAGTCAGGGTAAATCAAGAAAACAGAGCCCTTGACAGGTAGTTCAAAAGGGACCTTAAATACAGGGATAAGTTCTAAAGTATTAGAAGAGATGTAAAATTCAAAGGGATGATAAGAGAACCCCTAGGTTAGCAAGAGCAGAAAGCTGCCATCATACCTTGGGTTGAAGGGTTAAATATATATATATATATATATATATATATTTATATGGAATATATATATATTTATATATACATATATATATTTATATATACATATATATATGTGTGTGTGTGTGTGTGTGTGTGTGTGTGTGTGTATGGGATTATTAGAATCCAGGAGCCAGGGATGTCAATAGAAAATGAGACCACAGAAGGAAGAACAGAATGCTAAGCTAGTACCACAAGAAGAGACATGGCCATTGCCCTAAATCTCTCCCAAGTCAGAGTAAAAGGGAATAAAACCTTGGCTACTTGACTTCTCTACCTTCCATTTCCTGCCAGTTCCTTCCATTGGCCAAACCAAATGTAAACCAACAAGGTCAAACCCTTGTGATGCAAAACAGACCAAAAGAAGGCTGGAAATGGATGTGAGATCAACACCGAGTGACTCTCATAATCCGCTTTTCACACCCCACTCTCCAGGGGTCCTTAAGAAGACATCTGGGATCCACATACGAGAACACCCTGGAGTAGTATCTTTCATGAGCCTCTCTGTATCCTTCAGTGTCTGATTTGTGTCTTATTTTTTTCTGGTTAAGGAACAACTGAGAGTTGCTGCAGAGCCTGACTGTGGCAGCTGCTGAAGGCTCCCACCTAATTCTGTCAGCCAGGAAACATGATCTAATGACAGATGCAGAAACTACTCTCTTACTTTAGAACTCAGAACCCTTATCCCACAAGTGCCTCTGAGGTCCCTAATGCCATTGTAGTGGTTCACTGTGGACCTGGAGATCTTCCAGTTCTTTCTTCAAATCATATTGCATTTAATGAGGATAATCATTTTTAGCTGCCATAATAAAGGTACACCCAATTCTCAGTCTCAATGGTAGCCTAACATAATAAAGATTTCATTCTCTTTTTCATAAAGACTGATGTGAGTCAGGATCTCTCCTCCATCTTGAAGCAAAGTCATTTGGATCACATGGCCTCCCAGGCAGCTCAGCCTTAAGCTGGGGTTTGTGACAATCTATAATGAGATGGCTACAGCTTTGACATGAGGCAAGGTCAGTGACCAATAAGGCAGTGCAATTCTTATACCTCAACCAAGAATAAGAATGGAATAATAGAGCAGAGAAAGAAGACTTATTCACTGGTGTCAAGATTCAGAAATATCCAGCAGCATAATGGCCCAAACCTTGGTCATGTAAGGCTAATTTCCTGTTGAAATTATTATTCCCATTAATTTATATGTAGAGAGCATTTCAACCACTTAGTCCTATCATCCACCCACTGCCCAAGCTACTCAAGGGTCCAGTATCTGCTCTGGCTATCACCTCACTACATTTTCCTTTAGAGATCAAGGATAAGGCCATTTAAAAGTACACTAATAAAACCCTTGGAATACGGAGAAGTATCAGCAGGATTCCCTCTCCCCTTAGGAGACCTTGTGTTTTTGTTAAACAACAATAAAATTGAACATAAACACCAGAATAGTGAGCTCTTTCACCATTACAATAATAAAATGAGAAGTATCTCCCTGCATTCTTGTACCCATAGAGGTCTCTGGTCTCTTGAACAAGATAACCCAGTAAAAACATCTACTGATTTCATTTGATCTGTGAAATGGCCAAAGTCGTGTAATTGTTCATGAATAAATAACCTTATATTACTTCTTTTTTTTTTTTAACGTTTTATTTATTTTTGAGACAGAGAGAGACAGAGCATGAATGGGGGAGGGGCAGAGAGAGAGGGAGACACAGAATCAGAAACAGGCTCCAGGCTCTGAGCCATCAGCCCAGAGCCCGACGCGGGGCTCGAACTCACGGACCACGAGATCGTGACCTGAGCTGAAGTTGGACGCTTAACCGACTGAGCCACCCAGGCGCCCCCTTATATTACTTCTTAAGGAAGATTGAATTGAGTGGCTACGAGAATATTGTCCCCTCTCCTGACAGTTAGATTCCTTCTGTTTCATCTCTGATTTGCTCTCTCTCATTATGGCTATCATCCTCTCCCTGAGGTGACTGTATTTTTCACCAAGATGTTGTTTGTTTGTTTGTTTGTTTTCTTGCACACATAACTAAAACTGTTCCAGCATATTTATCAATGGGCTTCCAGTTCCATGAAGCACCTGTCAATCTGATGTTCTAGTTTGTCTATTTGATTGTTTTTTCCTTTTAAAGTTAGTGTTGATCACTGGATGTTGTATGTAAGTGATGAATCACTTAATTCTACTCCTGAAACCAATATTGCACTGTTAACTAACTAACATTTAAATTTTTAAAAAAGGAAAAAAATTAAGTTATTGTTTAGTTTTTGTCAAAATAATGTGTTCAGAGGGTTTAAAAACCAAATAGTACTAAAAGTCACATAAGGAAAAACAACAGTCAGCCACTATAACTAGATTTTTCTCCCCAGAGACAATTAACTTCATCTGGTTTGATTCTTTTATATGGCATTTACCTTCATATATATATATATATATATATATATATATATACACACACATATATATAATTTCTTTTACTCTCCAACTTTTATTTTCAAAATTTTCAAAGCCACAGAAGCACTGAGAGAATGGCACCTTTCACAGAGATTCACTGATTGTTAACATTTTGCCACGTTTGTTTTATCCTTCTCTTTTGACTAAACTATTTGGATGTAGGTTGCACATATTATGACATTACAATCAAATACTTAAGCACATATCCTCTAAAATTAGGGTGTTCTTAAAAAGCAGAGGAGTGCCTAGGTGGCTCAGTTGGTTAAGTGACCAACTCTTGATTCCAGTTCAGGTCATGATCCCAAAGTCATAAGATCAAGCCCCATGTTGGGCTCCATGCTGGGTATGAAGCTTGCTTAAGATTCTCTCTCCCTCTCTCTGCCCCACCTCTGTTTGTGCTCATACATATACATGGTCTCTCAATTGCTTTCTCAAAAAATAAAATAATAAAATAAAATAAAATAACAAAATAAAATAAAATAATAAAATAATAAATTACAAAGTAAAATAAAATAAAATTAGAGTATTATTCTCCAAATGTCTTCTGGCTTTTGGTGACATTGTTTAAGGAACTCACAGGCTATGTTAACAAATCTCCCACTTAGAAATTAAACTCATGGCCTAGTGGAGCATATCCCTTGATCTGTATTCCTCTACTGCCTACTAGCACATTCCTAGCACAACTATCCTAGCACAACTATCAATTACACTATAGTAATTGAATATGGCTCCCTGCATTCCTTTACCCATCATATGAGCTTCCACAGAGATTGAGATCCTTTTTCATTGCTTTCCTTCAACCCTTAGTGCCACATCTGCCTTTTACATCTACTAATAACTTCCAGTTGATCTGTACAACTGGTGACCTAGAAGGATCTCAAATGTACCTGGAACTGTACAAGAATTACATTAAGCAGCACCAGGCCCTGGTGTGAGATATTCTTTGGGCCTTCCTACAACATTCACACTTACCTTTATCCTAAAAGCAGAAGAGACTAAAGATGATAAAAGCCTCTATCTTAATAATTGCATTTTATTTTCCTCCACAGGCATATCCATATCATTGTCCATAAGTGTACTTATACCCCGGGCTCCAGAGCCCCCACTTAATGATACAAGATGAGAAACTACTATGTTACCCAGAAAATGGTGCTCTCTCTAATGGTACAAACTGTTATTCCTAAAAGACCAGTAGTAAAACTGTCCTTCCACAATTTGGAAAATGTGGAAAAATGTCCTTCCACAATTTGGAACACCCCATGCAGGACTAAAACATTCCATAAAGATATATGATTTCTGCTTTATCTGGGAAAAGATGTGGGGAACTGGCATATGCGTTAACGTAGGAACCCTGAGCTGTCCTTCCTAGTTACCTACTCAACCCTCGTATTACTACATACTCAGGAAGCAGGACAAGGGAAGGGACCAACAGAATTGGGATTCCAAGAGTCTGAAATACAGCCTAGCTGCAAGCAGAAAGCAAGGACTTATCTAGATCTGGTCTGAGGCCAGAGAAGAGACCAAAAAGAAAATGTGCAGTGTTGGGATATTTAGGAAAATAAGTTGAAAATTTAAGTCTTCACTGTGAAGGCTCTTTCATCTGGAGTCCAGCATGGGCAGCCAAGACAAGGGCAAATCCTTAATGGTGCTTTACATACAGAAAAGTTGATCTTTGGTTTTCATTTTTCTTTTGGAATGTTTGGTAACTGCACACCTTTGCTGGTCAGATTTCCACTTCTCGTCAATAGAGATCCAAATCATGTCTAATGATGCCTGCTGAGAGCGTTTTTCAAAGTCTGTTTAGATCTTCCTGAACAGGGAACACTTTTATCTCTCTAGTGAGAACCCTGCTTACTTACAACTTATAAAGGAGCCGTCATTAGCTTTTCCTCACAATGATCCTTCCCCTCCAAGAATTTTGGCCAAGGGTTAGCTTGGCTTTTAAGTCTGCCCACTCATCTTTCCTTCATTTGTATCTCTCTTCATGAGCAGAGTCAGAAAGTGGAATGAGAGCACCCAAGCATTTCACCACCAGAAGAATAATTTTCCAATTTTTCTTTAACCAATAAGAGGAATGCCTTTTTGTATTTAGCTACTGTTTATTTTTTTCTCGGAGAAACCCAAATTTAACTCTTCCTTCCCAAAGAGTACTTCAGCTACACAATTCACAAAATTAAATAATAATTCCCATAGCAAATGTAGACAGGATCAGAAACAACTGTTTTCTAAAGCAAACCTCTCTTAAAAGAGGTGATAAAACCTCCATTCATGTAAGAATATAACACCTAGATTTTATTTACATCAAACTTAAAAATCATTTAAACTGAGAACAAATGTAGAATCATCATGAAAGGAAATGGCAAATAGTGTTACACTGATGGATTCTAAGTACTTACAATGGACATAGAGGGGAATAAAAGAAAACACCTTAAAAGTGGCCTTCACGTGAAACACATTCCTTTTAACTTCACAGAAATACTTTGAAACTCTAGTATGAATTTCTACAGTCATGCTTTTCAAAGTGGGATCCACAGATCAATAGTATAAAAATTTTTAGCATGTATGTTTAAAATGCACATTCTGGGGCATCTGGCCGGTTAGAGCATGCGACTCTTGATCTTGGGGTTGTAAGTTTGAGCCCCATGTTATGTGTAGAGATTATACAAAAATAAAATCTTTAAAAAATAAAAATAAAATAAAGTAAGATAAAATGTGATTTCTTGACCTCTATCCTAGATGCTTTCCTGATAATTCCCACCTGCACTGACGTTTGAGAACTGTTATGCAAGAGAAGAAAAAAAATGGAGTAATTATTTGAGGGAAAAAATTTTACAAATGTAAAACGTCAAAGATAACTATGAAAATGACAATAAACATCCATATATTTGGAGATAAGTGTTGGAATGTTTTTTACTAATGAAAGAACATGGTGTTTTGGTAGTGCAACAATGATCCCAGTTGCTCATTTTGGTTTTGTTTTGTTTTGTTTTTTTCTATTTATTTATTTATTTATTTATTTTACTTGAGAGAGAGAGAGAATGAGTGCAAGCAGGGTAGATAGGCAGAGGTAAAGAGAGAATTTTAAGCAGACTCCATGTTCAACAGGAGCCCATGCTGGGCTCAATCCCATGACCCTGGGATCACGACCTGAGCTAAAATCAAAAGTCAGGTATTCAACAAACTGAACCACCCAGATGCCCGTTGAGTTGCTCATTTTGAAGTTGGATGATGGAAATATGGAGCCATTATTATTCTACTTTTGTGTGTGTGGTGGGGGGAGGTTGTTTCTGTTTTAGTTTTATTCTATTTTTATATGTTATTAATTTTCAATACTACAAAGTCTTTAAACTTGTTGCTACACATGGTTCCCCAAATAAGAAAGAGACATGGGCTATAGGGTGACTTATCTTTTTCACATGATGAACTAAGAGAGATCAATTCCATGTGCCTTGAAATCATTCAGTGTATATCTGGTATTTAATCTAACTATAACTAACCTTGATCCAATTAAGTACATAAATTTGTGTTTGAAAGTATTTTTTCTTTTGAAAACAATATTCTAAATTACAATAGTCATTTAAAATTATGTTTTTTACCTTCTTGACATTTCTTACAGTGTTTTCAGTAGCACTTATTAATTATAACTACTCTGATGTGACATCACTTTTCATTTTCTGATCTTATTCTTTCCCATATGACCCTGTCTCTCTTGAAAAATAAAACTCTTACTTTGGAAAAGCAACTTTAATATCTGGGATCAGTGTAAAGGGTCATGTCTCATTTATTAATGTGTTAGAGTCTTTGTCCCTTTAGTCTTTTTTGATCTGAAGAAAAATAACTTCATTTTTTTCTACTAGCCCCAGATACTCTGAGGCATTGAACTCTTAGCCTCTCTATGCCCAGCAGCTGCTTTTTAAAGGGCTAAACTCTTCTTAGATTGGTTTGTACAAGTAACACAATTTGAAGTACATCCATAAGTTTTATGAGATCAATAGTCTGATCTACACAGGAGATCGCAGAATGGTACTAAGAGCTGTCCAAGCCACTTTCTTTCAAATGGCTCAACAGTCTTCATAGACATCAGCAAGATTGAATTAATCAGTATCTCCAGCTTCTGCCAATCATGCTGTTATGTAGACAACAGCAATCAATTAGCTTAATCAATATCAAGGTTGGAACCGTCTACAGTCATGAATGTAGAAATAGCCCAAGATGTAAAACACAAAAACAAACAAAACATTATTATGAAACTATGTTTTCACATTTACATCCTGTAACATTTTTAAAGGAGCAGGGAGATTAAAAGGAGAAATCAAGAGGAAAAGAACCTAAATGGAAGAAAATATTGTTTGAAAATCAATTAACTTCTTGTTAATAAAGGCATAGCTAGGCTGGATTGTGGGAGCATGCTTTGTCTCTAAAATGGTGATTGGATTATATTGACTTAATCACTACGGAGTGGTGATGACCTGGTCTTCCACATACGCTAAGTCATTTCTAGCCAAAAATGTATTGTTTTTGTCAACAAGCAAAACTAAATTCCTTTGTTTAGGAATGCAGTCTTTGGTGTTAAAATTATAAAGCAAAACAAAGAAGTGATTACCATAGAAACTGGATTAGTGGTTACTTCTCAGAGGGAGACAGTTATAATTGAGGGGCACACTGAGGGCTTAAAGAGCGCTAACAACATTCTCTTTTTGGAACTGAGAGGTGCCTACCCAAGTGTTTGCATTTACAATAATTCATTAAACTATATATTTATGTTTTATCCCTTTTTAAATATATATTATATTGTACAATTTAAAAAATGTTTAAATGAAACAGCTACCCAAAGGATTGTGATTTATACATCTGTTTTGCTAACCGTAGTTCTAACTTGGAACAGAAACTGAACCAGAATTTCGAATACTAATTTCATCATTAAAAATAGTGTACAGAAAGATATACTATATATTTATATTAATGCAAGTATATATATATACACACACATTTTTGTACATTGTTTTACTTCTTCAGTAAAGATGTGCCTGAAGCAATATTTCTGGCATCTGGTTAAATCTAGAAGATCCTACATTCAACTAATATTTCAGAGTAAACTTTGTGGTTTGAATACCATTATAATCTAATCTTTTTTCAGCTTTATATTTTTCATAATATCTACTCATATTTCATAGTCAGTTTCTCTAACCTGTCTTCTGTAAGGTCTCAAATCACCAAGGCCACCTGGTGCTCTCTCACTGAACATGAGGTGAAATGACTTCTGGAAGTCTTCCTAGTCACTCCCCAGTCCAGACTAAACAGAACAAAAACTAAAGTTCGGATAGCATACATGGCTTATATGTGACTACAAAACTAGAGATAGGTTTTTTGAGGCCAAAAGTAGTACCCATATCATATCACAACTAAAAATAAATCCTATTTGAATATCACATAATTCATTTAATTCTAGGTTTTAATGTTTTCTGATAATCAATATCCACAAACTCAGTTCAATAGAATAAGAACTCTCAACATTCGTTAAACTTGAACCCAAACACTATCAGAGAAATCTTACGCTACCAATATCACACCAAATAAGAAATTTTTTAAAAAAATGAAAGCAGGAGAGAGAAAAATAATGTTTTCTAAAGAATGCTACATTTGTAGTTGCAGTGGGAGGCTACTAAAATGAAAGAGAAGAAAATGTGTTGTGTTACCATAGGGCTGGGCTAAGCTTAGTGATACAAGTTATCACTTGGTTACTACTCACCTCCTTAACAACATCTCCTAAGCATCTAACTCGGTCACTGTTCCCAAATTGTCTCCAAGCTTCCCACAGCCTCCTGAGTCTAACCTTCCCACATCCTGCCCCCTCTCATGTAGTCAGGTTCTCTCAATTTTCCCCAATTCTTTGCTCAGGACTTTTTTTTTTTTTTTTTTTTATCCATTAATTCTCAACATTCTTTCATTTAAAACTACTTCTGAACTAAAATATAAGACTCTTCTGGAGTCTGGATTCATTTCACCCAAAGAAATTGTGAACATTATAAGGCAGGGATTTTAGGGCAGGGAGTGTGCCCAGGCAGAGGAGTAGATGGTTACCACCCCAGCCTCATTACGGAGCTTCTGCTTGCTCGCTGTGTGGAGGTTGGCCAAGGAGCCAAACCTTGGCACCTGACAGCCTAGAATTCTTGAACCCAAGCAGCCAAAAAGTAGCCACACAAATCTCAAATAAATATAAGTATTTTAAAAATCCTTAGAGAAAAAACCCTATTTCTCCCAAATGAGGCCATGGTAAACTGCTGTAAACAGTTTGTTTGGATGATTAAGTATTTGTCTGACCCATCAGCAGACAGACAACTTGTAAGAAAAGGCCCTTGGTGGCAGAATGTTGGGAACTACTGCTCCAGGTAATAGGGATTTAAGCTATTTATATTCTGAACAAAATCTAACATACACAAGAACTCCATAAATATTTGAAAACTGCTTTTCAGAAGTAACATTGTGATAAGTAGCTGATCCTTTGAAAATGATTAACAGAGTCCTAAAAGAAATAGTTGATCCTATGATGACAATGTTCCTGCAAGGAGACACCATATACTAGCAACTGAAACATTGTACTACTACTGTTACAAGCCTTAAAAGATTTGGAGGAAACTGAGGGGTGCCTGGGTGGCTCAGTTAAGCTTCAGACTTTGGCTCAGGTCATGATCTTGTGCAGAGCCTGCTTGAGATTCTCTCTCTCTCTCTCTCTCTCTCTCTCTCCCCTCCCCATCCCACTTGCACACTCTCTGTCAAAATAGTAAATAAATAAACCTAAAAAAAATATTTGGAGGAAACTGAAATGCCAGTTACTTCACTGCTAGCAATAAAGTTTGTTTATGCATGGATGTATTTGTTACTTGTTAGGGATTGGTTAGTTGGTTCTGAGAAGTAGGACATTTGTTTTTCTTCTCAAAGCTAAATAAGATGCTTCACAAAACATGCATGGAACAGATACATTCCTAACAAGTTGTCTGTAAAATGCCCCCTAGTGTGACCTGAGTTCAACTGGCACCTCTACTATACCTTTGAGCTGAGTAATGCTGGGCAAGTTGCTTAACTTCTCTGAACCTCTTATGAGGATAATAATAACATGAATTGAAGACTAAACAACACATGTGAAAAAAAAAATACATGTGAAAACATTTTGCAACTATTAGAAGAAAATTTTTGTAAAGAGCCAAAAAAAAAAGTTGCCATTATTTTGGTACTATACGAAACCAATGTTTTCACCATGATTTTCTCCTACATTATTAAATATACTATTATTCTGGTAGGTTCAAGAGAGAATAATCAGTATGATTTGTCATCAAACTGGCATGTGCCAACTACAGCAGAGTTATACATATTTAAATACCTTGGATATCGATTGAAATCTCTATTTGTGATTAGTAGGAATAAAGCCTTGCCAAATTAGACATGTAAAACTTAAATACAAAGCAAAGAATAAACAGGTACAAACAAATGTCTTTTCTGGTAACAAACCCTTTCATATGAATTAATTTATCATGGTTTTAGCATATAAATATTAGATGAAAGGTGCAAAAACTTAGACATTAATATTAAGGCAAATTATCTTTGACATCTGTTTGAATCAAATAAAAAAACAATATTGCACATGTTTTGCAAATTTAGACATACTTTGATTGCTGTAAGCTGAATGGTATGCAGTAAGTGATTGACATTTATCAATTTTCCAGATTTCTTCCTTTTCTTTTGTCCTCTGGCCTACTGTTACTCCTAAAGTTTTTGTAAAAATTTTCTAAAATCTTTTATTTCACTAAGCAAAACAACAAAACAACAATATGACATTCAGAGAATTAAGGGGTCAGCTACTTGCTTTATTAGAACAGAGGCTTGTGCTCAAATGTGTTGCTTCTCTAGAGCACTAAAATTACTAAAATCCATATTGCCCTTGAAGTGAAAAATAAAATATAGCAGTTGCAAATAGGTTAAAAACTGACAGTTCCTGTGTTAGCTGCTCTAGGGATATGGCAGGAAATTGACTTTTGTCATGAAGTGTTATTCATGCCTTCAAACATGGGATTACTTTTTGTGCCTCCTGGGGTAACACATGCATGCCACTCTCTCCTTTCAAAACCTCATTCTTCTAAAAATTGTCCTGGAGTTTGGAACCAACGTGTATAGCATACAATTATTTCTCATACATACTCTTATTGGCTAGAGGATATTAGAACACACATGACACGCAAACATTTAAACCCATTCATCTGTTCACTGATTCAAGAAACATTTACTTGTACCCATAAGCCACCAGACACTGAGGTAGGCACTGTGAAGACACAAGGAGAATGTATCCCCAACATAGTCACAATCCAGGATGCTGCGTACAATGGAGTAAGCAACTATTAGAATCGAGTGTGATATGGATAATGACTGAGATGGATACAGTATGCTGCAGAGAAAAAAAGAGCTGCTAAATATCCCACAGGCATTCAAATTAAAAACAATTATCATGAAAGCCATATACTTTCCAAAACATTCATTTAAAGGCCCATCACAAATATGTGGAAATTAAACAACATACTCTTGAAGAAACAATGGATTAAAACAAGTCAAAAAAGAAATTAGAAAATGTCTTGAGACAAATAAAAATGAAAACACAACATACCAAACTTAAGGAATGCAGCAAAAGTGGCATTAAGAGAGGAGTTTATAGCATTAAACATCTACATTAAAAGAGACGAAAGACCTCAAATAAAGAACCTAACTTTATAACTCCAGGAACTAGAAAAAGTAAAACAAATTAAACCCCTGTTAGCAAAAGGAAGGAAATAATAAACATTAAAGCAGAAATAAATGGAATAGAGAATAGAAAACAATAGGAAACTTTAATGAAACTAGGAATTGATTTTTTGAAAAGATAAATAAATTAATAAATGTTTATCTAAACATATTAAGAAAAAAGGACTCAAATAGTCTAAAGTAAAAGAGGAGACATTATAACTGATGCCAGAGGATTAAAAAGGATCCTAAGAGACTATTATGAATAAGTATAAACCAACAAACTAGATAACCTAAAAGAAATGAATAAATTTCTAAAAATATATAATATACCAAGACTGAATCATGAAGAAATAGAAAGTCACAAGGCACCTGGGTGGCTCAGTCAGTTGAGTGTTCAACTTCAGCTCACGTCATGATCTCATGGTTTGTGGGATTGAGCCCCACGTCAGATTTTGCACTGACAGTACAGAGCCTGGAGCCTGCTTCCAATTCTTTGTCTCCCTCCCACTCTCTCCACTCACACACACAAACTCTCTCTTTCAAAAATAAAGAAACATTTAAAAAATTAAAGAAAGTCTGAATAGATGTATAACTAGTTTGGAGATTGAACCACTAATCAAAAACATCCCAACAACAAAAAAAAAATCTAAGATTTGATGATCACACTGGCTAATTCTACCAAACATTCCAAGAAGGATTAATGCCGATTGTTCTCAAACTTTTCCAAAAATTGAAAATGAAGGAACACTTTCAAACTCATATTTTATGAGACCAGAATCACCTTACTACCAAAGCCAGATAAGGACACTAAAAGAAAAGAAAACTGCTGGCCTATATCCTAGATGAATATAGATGTGAAAATCCTCAACAAAATACTAACAAATTTATTTCAACAGTACATTAAATGAATCATACATGATGACAAAGTGGGATTTATTCCTGGGATGCAAGGATGGTTCAACATATGCGAATCACTAATGTGATACCCCACATTAGCAGAATAATGGATAAAAATTGCATGATGATCTCTACAGATAGATAAAAACTGTCAAAACTCAACATTCATTCATTATAAAAACTCTCAATAGACTAGGAATTGAAGGAAAGTACCTCAGTTTAAAAGACCATATACAAGAAGTCGACAGTTAATATCATACTCAGTGGAGAAAAACTAAAAGCTCTTCCTCCAAGATCAGGAGCAAGGCAAGGAAATTCCTTCTCACCACCTTCATATACCATCATACTGGAAGTTCTAGCCAGAGCATTAGGCAAGAAAAAGAAATAAAAAGAATCTAAATCATAAAGAAAGAAGTAAAATTGTCTTTGTTTGCAGATGACATGATCTTATATAGAGAAAATCTTAAAGACTCTATTAAATGTTAATCGAGTAAAGTGGCAGGATGCAAAATGGATTGTATTTCTGCAACTGATGAACGGTGAACTATCTGAAATGGAAATGAGGAACACAATCCCATTTACAATAGTACCAAAGGGAATAAAATACCAGGGAATAAGCTTAGCTAAGGAAGGGAAAGACTCACCCACTAAAAACTACAGAACACTGATGAAGGAAATTTGGCAAGACACAAACAAATGGAAAGACATTCATGTTCATGAATTGAAGATTTAATACTGTATTTGTCTTATATCTCAGTTCCTCTTCCTGAGGACTAATGTGGTAGAATTATGAGTTAAATAGAAAAGACAGAGATTGGTAGAATGGATAAAAATACAGACTCCAACTACATACCATTTAGAAGAGCTCACTTTTAGATCCAAAGACACAACTAGATTGAAAATGAAATGGTGGAAAGATACTCTATGCAAATAGTAGCTAAAAGAGAACATAGGTGACTTTGCTAATATCAGTCAAACATACTTTAAATCAAAAACCTTCTCAAGAGACAAAGAAGGACATTATATATTAAATAGAGTTACATATTTTAAAAAGTTAAAAGGTTCAAAACAGCCAGAAGATGTAACAATCATAAATATGACAGACCATCAAATATATGAAACAAAAACTGGCAGAACTGAAGGAAGAAATAGACAATTCTACAAAAATATTTGAAGACTTCAGTCTCGCACTCTCAATAATGGATAGAACAACCAGACAAAAGATAAGTGAAGAAATAGAAACTTAATACAAGAAACCACCTAGATCTAACCAACGTATGGAACGCTCTACCTAACAACAATATGTACATTCTTCTCAAGTGCACATGGGACATTTTCCAAGAAAGACCATTTGTTAGGCCACAAATTAAGCCAATACATTTTAAAAATATAATATATTATACAAAATATCTTCTGCAACCACAATGGGATGAAGTTAAAAAGAAATGATCTAGCAAACCAGAGAAACCCATGGAAGAAATTTAAATGCATATTGCTAAGTGAAAGAAGCCGGTCTGAAAAGATTACATATTGCATGATTCTAACTATATAACAAGGCAAAACTAAGGAGTAAAAAGATCAGTGGTTTCCAGAGATTGGAAGGGAAGGATAAATAGGTGGGGCCCAGGGGATTTCTATGGCAGAGAAACTATTCTGCATGATATTTAATGATGGACACTTGACGTTACTCATTTGTAAAGACTCTTCGAACATACAAAACAAAGGTGAACCTAATGTAAACTATGGACTTTGGTTAATAATAATGTATCAGTATTGGTTCATCAGTTCTAACAAATATACCAAATTAATGCAAGATATTTATAATGGGGAAAACTGAGAAGGACAAAGGTATGAAAAAGTCTCTGTATTTTCTGGGAAACTTTTCTGTAGGTCTAAAACTGCTCTAAAATATAAACTATATTTAAAAAGAAAAAAAATCAGTGAAATTAATTTTAATAATATACTCAATAGATCCCAAATATTTCAACATGTAATCAATATCATTACAGTATTAATAAAACTTTTATGCTTATTTTCATACTAAATATTTGCACTTCAGTGTTTATTTTACACCCACTTCAAGTGCTCGATATTCACATCTGGCTAGTGGCTATCATACCACACAGAGGAGGTATAAATAGATTATGTTCTAATTGTTAAGATAGAGGAAGGTGTGTACAGGATATAAAAGAGTGGGGAGAGAAAGGTATTTAAGGCAGGCTGTTGGACAGGAAAGTCTTCAGAATGCGGAGAAGACTGAGTTGAGACTTGATGGAATCCTGGGAGTTACCAGTTGAGCATCAAACAGCAGGAGAGCCAAAGGACCCAGTCAGTGAAGATATAATGAGCCACGGCTAGATCTAAGGAGCTTATTATCTGCATTAACAGTGAAAGGAAGAATAGACGAAAGTGCCAGCTCCATGAATCTGTGCTACACACCAAGAAAGGATGACATGAAAACAAAAATGCTGGTTGACTGCAGTATGAGTTGTTGGACACCCCATTGCCGAGGAATCAGTTCCAGACTGCTGCTAAGTGGTTTTATGGTCTGCAGCTCTCGTCTGAAGGAGACTGGACAGAAAGCCTCATAGGTCATCAGAACTTTGGGGGGTGATAAGAAGTTGTTAATAGCCTCCCTGGTGAAATAGGGAGGTGAGCAAGAGATGACCTCATAGGAGCTCCTTACAAGCGTCCTATCCTTTCAAGTCCTGGAATGATCGATCACGAAGACATTCTTTCAAGCTTCAGATTAGCTGTGGTTCAAGCCTCTGCCTGAATGCCCTATGTATATATGTGCAAGGCTGCCAGCACACCATGGCAGAGCCACTCCCCTCCATCATTGAAGGAGATGAAGAAGAAAGGACATCCAAGAAAATAGAATAGCACGCAGAAAGACAAAAGGGTGACATATCTAGCTAGCATATGGTAGGTATGTGGGCAGAAGTGTGAGACAGGAGGCTTGAAAAGTAGGCACAGACTAAGCTTGAAGGGCTTTCTTTATAAATTATATTGAGGGTTTTCTATGTGAAGACGTTTCAGGAGAGAATTGGGTCACATTTAGATTTTAGAAAGGACCCTCCGACAGTACTGTAAAGGAAGAAATGAAATAAATCTAGATTGAAAGTGAAGCTGGGGCTGCTGGAGTCAATGCATCTTGGAGACGAGGGAGAGAAATGCATTATCCAATTGGTATACTCTCCCTATATGGTTGGAAAGAAACAATAGTCAAGCATGTGGTCACTGTTAAGCAGGGAGGGATGATAAAGGGCTCAATATTACATGTCCCATATTCCATTTGTTAATAATCCAATTTTTCCATTCCTTTTCATGTTGTGAAGTTTGACCTTTTCAGGGTTGTTATTTTTTTCCCACTTTTTGCTAATTAATGGAATTCTCCCATTTGGTTATTCAAAACAAAGTCTGAATGACTGGTGAAGAAGCTCTCAGCAAGGTAAGAAGAGGAAACCGTTGCCTATCCCCATGACCTACAGAAAACCTGGTACTGTTATGTGTTCATAAGAGTGTACATGAAAATGTTATTTCTAACAGAGGAGTCTGGCAAACACCCAGGTTAGGTCTCCCTGCCAACTTCCCAAGCCTTCACTGAAATACTTCCTTCTCATGATCACTTGATTTAAAATTATAATCTTTCCTGACCCCCACGCCCACCCAGCAATATATTTCCAGTGTGTCCAGAAAAGTACTGGTCACATTGCTATTTAATTTTTTAAAAAGAAAATATATACTGTGTGATTCCATTTATATAAAGTTCCAAAACAAGAAACACTATTTCATGATGATGGATTTCAGAAGAGTGAATTGCCTTTGGGGAGAGAGTTAATGACAAGTAAATGGCATGAGCAGGGTTTCTCTGGTGCTAATAATATCCTCTTTTTTGATTCAAGTAGTCGTTACACAGATGTGTGTTGTACTCATGATGTCTACACTTTTCTACCTCTGTTATACTTCAACTAAGAATTTATCTAAGGAAGTTGGGAAGAAGGAAGTTCTGCCTAGCAGCTGGGTTTTCTTCCTGCTTTTCTAAAGCTCAGTTTGTTGCCTGTATTACCTCATCATTCAGGATGGCGGCTCCCCCTTCGGGCATTACTTCTGCATTCCCCCCAGGGAAAGGACTGAAAGGGAAGGAGTGAAGGAGTTTCTTTTGGTGAGATTTTGCTTCCCATTATGAAAGGAAGGCCTTCTGGGGACTTTTGCCAACACATCACGGGATTACATGTTACTCTGCCAGAGATATTTACTTTCCAACCTCTATACCGGAGATACATTAGAAATGGATTTTGAGGGGTGCCCGGGTGGCTCAGTCGGTTAGGCGTCTGATTTGGGCTCAGGTCATGATCTCACAGTTCATGGGTTCGAGCCCCGCATTAGGCTCTGTGCTGACAGCTCAGAGCCTGGAGCCTGCTTCGGATTCTGTGTCTCCCTCTCTCTCTGCTCCTTGCCTGCTCATGCTCTGTCTCTGTCTCTCAAAGATAAAATAAAACATTAAAAAAACATTTTAAAAAATGGATTTTGAGGGGCCAGTTTGAATTATCTCTACACATTGGGGAGAAATTTGAGAATGATGGTAATACTAGTAATGGTGAGTATTTGTAATGTAAAAGGAAGATAGCAGGACCCAAAGGACTTACAACTACAAATCATTAGTATATATGTTATATCCTAAGCTTTGTATGCCCTTTACTTCCATCTGGTGCTTTGGATCCAAATCTTCATCAGGTCTTCTCTGATGAAGAAAGCTGGGCCAGGTGTGAGCATCTGTCACTACTCTTTCCTCTGGACACACCCAGTCTCTTTCATGACTTCTCATGTTCTCCCAAGCCGATCCTACCACGGGTCACAAATGCTAATGAAAGAAATCAAAGAGCACAGTGCAAGAAAGATTTAGAGAGGGCTCAAAGAGGGGTGTAAGAGAATGATCAAATGAATCCATTTAATTTGTTTCTAAATTTGAGACAGTTATCTGTTTGTTCCTTACTCAACTCGTTTCAGAAAGTATTCAAGGTAGAGTCAGATTTACTTGTGATATGAACATTTCTCCCACAGAAAATCAAGCCCTAAGCCATTGGTCTAAGATAATGTGATTGAGGGTTCCATTTTGTATTTGTCTCCCATCTCAGTTACTCTTCCTGAGGAGTAAAGTAGCAAGAGGGGTGGGAATACTTCAATTCCCCTAAGAGATTAAATCTTGTAACCCACACTCTCAATCATGGTTGTTTGTTTGTTTTTTCCTTGAGTCAAAGCAATGTTTTTGTAAATGTATAGTTTTTTCTGGCTGTTGTTTTTGTCTCTTAAGGATTTTTCCTAAAAAGGGTCTGCATCTTGATGAGAATTATTTCCAGTTTTTTCCTTCCAGTCCCGTAGTCATTTGTAAATGCTGATTGTTAGTGAAATATTTCAGGTGGCCTTATATACTGAGTCTAGCAGTCACCCCTATGCTATTCCCAATTCTCAAAATATTACTGACTCTGTTGTCCTACTGCACTAAGGGCACCCTGTTTATATCTAACATTGATTAATTACTACATGCTGGGCACTATGCTGAGTACTTTGACAGACATTAATCCATTTGATCCTCACATAACCCTATTTAGTAGATGCTACTACCATTCTAATTTTATAGATTAGCAAATGCATAGGCCAAGTAATTACCTCTAGTTAATTCATCCACTAACTGAGGGGATTAGAATCCATGAAGTCTGGCTCCAAAGAGGGAGTGCTTTCCCTCTATGCTACCTTTGCCCCCCAAAAAGTATCATCTCAATCCAAATAATGCAACATACAATTGTCTGACACTCCATTCCATAAAATATAAAGCTTCCAACTCTATCTGATGTTCTAAATCAGTGAAATCACCTAATGTATATTTTAAGTGTCTAACTGTACATAAACCACCACCAACCTCCCAATTTTCTTCCTATTCTCTTGAATCCTACTCAGAGGGTCACTGGTTAGAGTCTAGACTTCTCATTCAACAGCTACAGCTGGGTTACTCCTCCACAACCTCCAAAAATTGCATGACTTAAGCTCCAAGACTCTATTATCAAACTTACGTTTTCCAAAGTCAGTCACATAAGAATATGTCAGCACCACACCCACAAACTTTAAAAAATGCAATCAATCCCAGAACAAAAGTAACAACTTTAACAGCTATTAATCTATGCAATATTTCTCTTTACAATAGTATTTTCCTTTCAAATTTGAGTAAAAGATTCCAACGCATTTCCTCATTTCTAGTCCAGTTATTTTCAAATACTTTTTCAATATCAATACATCCAAAGGATAGTATCTATTGCCATTGGTAAGGTGGCTCGTTACAGCAGTGATTTGAGGGTATGGAGACGAGCAAAGGGTACACAAAGGAAAGTACTTTTTTTTTTTAATTTTTTTTAACCTTTATTTATTTTTGAGAGAGAGATAGCATGTAAGCAGGGGAAGAACAGACAGAGGGAGACACAGAATCCGAAGCAGGCTCCAGGCTCCGAGCTGTCAGCACAGAGCCTGATGCAGGGCTCAAACTCACTCACTGTGAGATCATGACCTGAGCCAAAGTTGGACGCTCAACCAACTGAGCCACCTAGGTGCCCCTAAAGGAAAGTATTTCTTAGGATACGCAACCACATGTAAAGAGTTGAAAAAAATTTTTTAATTGAAAAAAAAAAAAAAGAATGCACCATAGTTGAAATTTATACTCCTTGTCAACCTGAGAATCAGCATTCTGAATACTAAATCAGAGAATTAGTGATTAAGTGAATCAGGGGAGCATACAATCACTAAAGAGGGATGAAGAAGGCTCCAGGGTCTGAATTCCACAAGGTGTCAGGCATTTTGGGCCATTTCTTCAGAAACTATCACAAGTAAATTTCATAACACTTATATGATATGCCCCTGAAGGAGATAAATTATGAAATTAAGATTTCAATAGCCTTGGGTTAAAAACAACAACTCTACTTAAAAAGACATCCTTCTCTCTCAGTGAACAGTGCCTGTCAGAAAAATTGGAAATTTTTATAAGTAGACTCTCCAGTCCTCAGTCTCTCATCATGTCCCTTTCTGCAACTTTTGTATCTATAGGAACTACCTGTCATGTGATGAAATAAACAGGCTTTCAAGAAGTTACATTAAAAACTGATAGACCAGATCAGAGGTAACTAAAGCTCTCTTAAGGAGGCAGAATAGTTCTAGGATCAGCAACACTTGAATCTAATATAAAACCTTAAAGAATATGTCCATTAGAAGAGGATGTGGACAGGGGTACCTGGGTGGCTCAGTTGGTAAAGCATCTGACTATTTTGGCTCAAGTGATGATCTTCCAGTTGTGGGATCGAGCCCCAAGTTGGACTCCATGTTGAACATGGAGCCTGCTTAAGATTCTCTCTCTCTCTCTCTCTCTCTCTCTCTCTCTCTCTCTAAGATAAAATAAATAAATAAATAAGAGGCTTTAAAGAAGGGGATGTGGACATAGATGTTGCATAGAGAAAAAACAAAATATCCAACACAAATGCAAACAATATCTAGAACAGTCATAGTGGGCACATCCAACAGTTGCTCTATTAAGTGAATGGCAATAAAAGGAAGTACAATATAGTATAGAAGTGAAGCAGACTGACTTTGGGTCCATCAAACCTAGGTTCAAATTCTGGCTCAGCAATTGCTACCCCTGACACTTTGAGTAGATTGTTCTGGGACATTCAATTTTTCATCTCTAAAATAAGACTAATAATACCTACTTCATAGGGTTTTGTGAAACAAAATAGTGAAACAGGGCATGTAAAATGCTTATTATAATGCCTGGCACAAAGTATCTTCTCAGTAAATGTTATGAGTGTAGTAGGCTAAATTCAAAGATGTCCCCCAAATTCCTTCTTCTCATACATGCACCCTCTCTAATCACTTCCCTTTGACTGTGGCAAGAATCATTGAATATGATGGGGCATCACTTCCATGTTTAAGATTCCTAATCAATTATCTGTAAATTAATCAAATGAAATATTATCCCCAGTGGGTTTCGCATAATCAGGTGGGTTTTTAGAATTAGGAGGATTCTCCCACTGGCTTCAAAGACTAAGTGGACTGTCATTTTGTGAGAGGACGTGGCTGTGGGCAAGCACCTGACAAGGAGTTCTAGCTACTGAAAGTGGTCCCCAGGTGAAAACAAGCAACAAAATGGGCACCTACAAGATATATATGGAAATAAATTCTTCCAATAATCAATGAGATTGGAAGAGGACCTCGAACATCAGGTGACGGCTCTTGCTGATATCTTAATTTCACTGTGGTGAGATCTTGACCAAATTACCCAGTTAAGCCATACTCAGACTCCTGACACATGGAAATAGCAAGATAAAAGATTTGTGTTGTTTTAAGCCACAAACTCTGTGGTGATTTGTTATGCAACTACAGAAGATTAATACAGGTAGTACCTGTTGTTGTCATAGTGTTACTATTACTTTCTGAGTCTAGGGTCACTTCAACTTTCTGATAATGTTGACATCCCATATGGCTTGTTTGTAAGCAGAGAATACTGATCAAGTGAACAATTATAGGATATATTTAGTATGTACATTTCAAATCAATTTATTGGTAACACCTGGGAGGTCACAGCTACTTAGAGTAAGGAATAAATGAACTAACAGTCATTCCATTTTTCTTGCTTTTTCCATCCCAGCCAGTGATCTCATTCATATACTGATTAGAGTCTGACGGCCACCAAAGAAAATTGGTTTTGATCTTTGTGCTAGACATTTTGGGTTCAACAAATATCCCACTTGCTTTTCTAAAGGGTCATAAGATTTTCTACCCAATGAAATGTGATTGAAATTGACTCTAATTACTACTAGACTGAGACAATGAAAAGCCCATGAGCAATCACCATTCTTTATATTTTCTAGGGAAGCCATATGAGGGGGTCATGTGTGCCATATGATATAGATACAAGATGGGGAAGCCACCGGCAGCCTAGGTCGCTGAATAACTGCATGGAACAATTCCCCACATTAATTCTCATTAAACATGTAGCATGAATGAGAAACAAACTTGTGTTATTTTAGTATCTAAGATTTCAGAGTTAATGTGTAACTACAGTAAAACAGACTATATTAACAGGTTAAATAAGTAGAAATGGATGGGGAGAAGCCACTCATTTCAAATTCTTTTTCTTTCTCTGCCCTCTGTATACCTTTTTTCTCCTCCTTGTCTAATGTGAATAGTTTCATAACATTGAAACTGATGGGACTTCCTGCTCAACTGACTCCCTTCTCACTAGTAGATGAACCACACAAGAGGCTAAGTTTGATCCTTCAGGATCACATATCTTCCCTGATAACATGATTGAAGCCATAGCATACAAGAAAAGGTATCCATTTGGCTATCATTTCTCACATGTAAAAACTAAGGGTAGATATATCAACACCTGCTGATTGGAAGAGATTAGAAGACTCGGGGATGCTGGCCATATTTCCTTTAGAAATGACAACCAGAAGCCATCCTTATCTTGTTCATGATTTTTAAAGGCAATCTTCTAAATGTTTCACCATTAAGTGTGACATGAACCATTGGTCAAAGTAGATATTGTTTATGATTTTAAGTAAGCATTTTTCTTTCTGAGTTTTCTTGGAGATATTCTCAGGAAATAACATTTTTGGACTCAATTGGGATGATCATAAGACTTCTCTTCCTTGACAGTTTGAAGTGATGAATTACGTTAATAGATTTCCTAAGCTTGAATCATCTCTACTTTACTGGAATAAACTGTACTTGGTCATGATAGATGATATTTTTTAATGTAGAGTTGAATTTGACATGCTCATATTTTATTTATAATTTATACATATATATTTCGAAATGATATTGACCTAAAGTTTGCTTTGTGTTTTTTGTCAAGTCCAAAACTACCAAGGTTTTCTAATTTATAAAATCAACTTGGATAGTCTTCTCCTTTTTGCTATGCTATGTAACATATTATGTAGTATAAGCATTATATGTCTTTTGGAGTTTTAAATAATTGGCTAACAAGCCATCTTCCTCCAGAGATAGGCCAGAAGTCCCTATATTTTACTAATTATACTTTTGAAATTATTCTGAAATTTTGCAGCTTATACTTTTCTAGAAAATTATTCATTTGATTAAGGTTTTCCAATTTATTAAAACTTTTATCCTTTTTGTGGTCTTTCTTAATTTTAATTTGGGTAATTTTTTTCCTTACCTAGAGTTGTTAAATAACTCAGCTTAGTAGTTATTTGATCTATCAAATCAGTGTTAAACCATGCAAATTGTTGCATCTGTGGCGATACAAGAAATGGCTACTAATGTTATATGAGCTCCATTTCCAAAGTATCATTGATAACATTTCTAATCCAAACTTTCTGCAAGAGAATGCAAGTAAAGACAAAGTGATACCTTAAACTACTCAATTATAATGAATGAAAATAACTCAATGTGAAAAGAAAATTATCTCTGGGTTGTTTTGTAACAACCCAAGTTTTGTAACTTGTGGGATACCAAAAATCATGCAAATTATAGTTGAAATACAGAGAGTCCAAGGAACATATTCTGCTTGTTGTCAAAGGAATCTTATTACATGGGAATGAAATGAAAGACATATTAACACAGACATGACTGTAAGATCATGGTGTTCATTTTATGTATATCTTTTCCAAAACAGATACAGGGTATAAACAAGACCAACATGTATCACAGTTATAAAGAAAATCAAAATATGATGTTTTATGATAATATTATATTTACATACAATGCAAAGAATAAAATGAGAAATAAAGTCTTACTAATCTGATTAAAGTATAACATAAATGGATTGGCAACTCAGATACAGAAAATGATTTATTTTTCTCAGGAGAGCTATTCATAAGAGTACAGTCTTCTACAATGTCAAGCACTATCATTTATGGAATATTATCTTCTCAATATACTAAGATAGTAATTTGTAATATGATTAAAACAGTGTTTCTTGATCTCATCACACTCTTTTCCATATCAGAAAGAAAGAGGCAGTCTTGTGGATATTCAATGTGTTTTTGTGGAACCAAAGTATTATGAAAGCTCATTTAAGCTAACAAGGCTATTTTCTGATATTGGGTGAAAACTTCTAAACATACATTGAACAAACTAAAAGATACAGAGATACCTCAGCAAAGGCTTAGACTGTAAACTTTCAACAAACTGAAAGATACTAAAGAATTTCTGGAAGATTGATACAGTGAACTAGAAATTGTGATATTTGACATAGAATGGTCATACACTTAGATACTGAAGTATTCACGGTAATGGAAGAATTTGAAACGGAAAAAAAAAATGTATTTTGCACATCCAAAGCTTGGACACATGTTGGGAAATAACCAGGAATTTGGTCAATGATAACCAAGAGGCAGGATAAATTTTTATACCTAGACAAAAGAGTAGTAGTTTGTGACCACTAGCAATGTGTGGGATGGATTAGAGAAAAGACTGGGTGCAGAGAGTCCAAGTCTATTATAACAGTCCATGCAAAAAAACAATGAACGTTTGATTTAATTCAACAAATATTTATTGATACTGACTGTATGCCAAATACTAAAATTGTGAACAAAATAGTATATCATCCCTGACATATAAGCAACTGAGTGAAAAAGCAATAGGAAAGAAGACTATGACAGCAGGAGTTATTGCAAAGATTGAGTTGACAGAGCCCTGTTTATATTGATGGTGAAGAAAAGCAAGAATTTCAAGAAAATCGCCTTACACCTACGTAACAAGTAAAATAGAAAAGCCACTGATACAGAGAAGGAGTAACTTATTCAGCATATGTTGAATCCTTCCCAGTGCCAACCACTAGGAAAATAAAGATGATCAGGAAGGAGCACCATTCTGAGAAAGTGACAGGTGTGACTCTAGCAGCAGTCCTGGACAAGGTAAAATGTTGATTCACAAAGGACACCCTTGTGAAATATTCAAAAAAAACAACGGAGAATGTGGTCTTGAAATTCAAAGCAGAAGTTAGACCAAGAGAAATCTGATTAGGAAATAATTTTCCAGTTATCTATTATGAAATTACCAAAAGAAAGTGAATAGAATAAGAGGTAACATGTAGAAACAGAAACTTTAACAGTGATAATTATGAATATACATTGTAAAAGTAAGCAAAGAAGACTAACTTAGAATAGCAATAGAGATGGATATAAAATAATAGGAAAATAAAAATGCTGAATATCATCAAAGTGATATTGATCTATATAAAACAATTTCCAAAAAGATGGCATCATTAATAACAAAAAGAGTAGAGATGGAATAGAAAAAGAGCAGAAAGAGAAATGTTTCAGAAGGAAAGTGTGAGTTTAAGGCAAAAAAAAAAAAAAAGCCAGAATATAAGAGATTGTTAGCTTTTTATTAGAAATGGGGAAGTTCATGTAGACTACCCTTTTAAGGAAACTTGGTAGTGGGAAGAGTAATCAGCAGGTTGAGATAATCTTGGTTCTTTGTGGGAGAATTAAGAGATGCTTGAGTGTGTTTATAAACTGAAGTAGCAGATTGTGTCAACCCAAAATATGCCTCATTGGCATCAGGATTACCTTGAACTATTTTGAAAAACAACAGGCACAAGAGAAACTCTGAAAATAGAGTTTTTATATATACTTTATATATTATTTTATATTCCCCCTTTTATATTAGAGGGAAATTACATTAGAAAAGGGGCCTGTACCAGGAAAAGTTATTATCAAAGATCACTTTTTTTTCACCCCACCTGGACCTCCGAAGCCACTCATCCACCCTGAGAAACTTATCTGCAAGGCAGAGCAAGTTTTGTTTACCAAACATTTCCTCTTCTCACCTTCCCATAAATTACCTTCCTCCTTTTGAAGACAAAGACCCCATAGGGGTCTGAGCTTTCTTTAGCTGTGGATGGTGTATAAGCTTCAATTGTCTGGCTGCCTTCTGAGTCTCATATTTTGTGGGGCTCTCATACATTACATATGTAATTAATTTTTTTCTACTGGTGATCTGTTTTTTATTACAGGGGCATCTCAGCCAAGAACTCTTGAAAGGTAGAGGGAAAATTATTTTTCCCCTGTTACAAAGCTAAAAAGAAAAAGTTAGTGGTTAGACTGAAGATCCAAAAGCAGGTGGTGATAGAATAGTTCTCAGAAAAGACATTATCATTTGGAATCTGGACCAGAGTCAAAGGGATTAGCATTAATATAATAATGCATTCCCACTGTCAGGCAAGCCGAGGATGCTAAGTGAATATACTTTGAGTTGCAAAGAAGAAAAAAAATCAGAGGGAGTTTATATATGAGAGCTTGGATTTTACTCAATAAAATAGGAGGAAGATTATATGCCACGTCTTTGGGTGATAAGGGTAATGAGAAAGGTGATGAAGATTATGGAAATTTTGTAATGTACCACCTTTATCTTCTAACACCTTAGTGAAATTCAAGACCAAAAAGGAATTTAAATCAAGAAGGAAAAGAGGGGAGAATATAGAAAAGAAAGGGACATGTGTGTAAAGGGAGATATTGAAGGAAGATCTGAACTTGAGGAAAAACATCTGCCTTTCAACCCATTGAAGAATGACTTTAGAGGATGTAATTAAAATAGTTATAGGATGGCACAAAAACAGACACATAGACCAATGGAATAGAATAGAAACCCCAGAACTAGACCCACAAACGTATGGCCAACTAATCTTTGACAAAGCAGGAAAGAACATCCAATGGAAAAAAGACAGTCTCTTTAACAAATGGTGCTGGGAGAACTGGACAGCAACATGTGAGAGACTAAAAGAAAAATTACCAGGTGTACTCACAACTGCAAAGAAAAGATCCCCCCCCCCCCATTCCCGAAACCAGCCAGGGCGTGCCCGGTTGTAGTCTGACCTAAAGGCAGGAACCAATCAAGTTCTGCTGAGCGTTCAAATTTAAATGTCAACCAATAACAGCTCTGTAACCTCAAAAAATCCCTAACTTTTTTGTGCCTGTCTATAAAAGAAGCTGTAAGATCCTTGCTCGGGGCCTCTTAGCATCACCGGCAACGAGTGCGCGGAGGACCGGGTTCGAACCTGCAATAAACGACCCTTGCCGCTTGGCTTTGACTCTGGACTCTGGTGGTTTGTTTTCGGGGGGTCTCTCCAATCGGGGCATATCACATGCAGAAGGTTGAAACTAGACCACTTCCTCACACCATTCACAAAAATAAACTCAAAATGGATAAAGGACCTGAATGTGAGACAGGAAACCATCAAGACACTAGAGGAGAAAGCAGGAAAAGACCTCTCTGACCTCAGCCACAGCAGTCTCTCACTCGACACGTCCCCAAAGGCAAGGGAATTAAAAGCAAAAATGAATTACTGGGACTTTATGAAGATTAAAAGCTTCTGCACAGCAAAGGAAACAACCAACAAAACTAAAAGGCAACCAACAGAATGGGAAAAGATATTTGCAAATGACATATCAGACAAAGGGCTAGTATCCAAACTCTATAAAGAGCTCACCAAACTCCACACCTGAAAAACAAATAACCCAGTGAAGAAATGGGCAGAAAACATGAATAGACACTTCTCTAAAGAAGACATCCGGATGGCCAACAGGCACATGAAAAGATGCTCAATGTCGCTCTGTATCAGGGAAATACAAATTAAAACCACACTCAGATATCACCTCACGCCAGTCAGAGTGGCCAAAATGAACAACTCAGGAGACTATAGATGCTGGAGAGGATGTGGAGAAACGGGAACCCTCTTGCACTGTTGGTGGGAATGCAAACTGGTGCAGCCACTCTGGAAAACAGTGTGGAGGTTCCTCAGAAAATTAAAAATAGACCTACCCTATGACCCAGCAATAGCACTGCTAGGAATTTACCCAAGGGATACAGGAGTACTGATGCATAGGGGCACTTGTACCCCAATGTTTATAGCAGCACTCTCAACAATAGCCAAATTGTGGAAACAGCCTAAATGTCCATCAACTGATGAATGGATAAAGAAATTGTGGTTTATATACACAATGGAGTACTACATGGCAATGAGAAAGAACAAAATATGGCCCTTTGTAGCAACGTGGATGGAACTGGAGAGTGTGATGCTAAGTGAAATAAGCCATACAGAGAAAGACAGATACCATATGTTTTCACTCTTATGTGGATCCTGAGAAACTTAACAGGAACCCATGGGGGAGGGGAAGGAAAAAAAAAAAAAAGAAGAGGTTAGAGTGAGAGAGAGCCAAAGCATAAGAGACGCTTAAAAACTGAGAACAAACTGAGGGTTGATGGGGGGTGGGAGGGAGGGGAGGGTGGGTGATGGGTATTGAGGAGGGCACCTTTTGGGATGAGCACTGGGTGTTGTATGGAAACCAATTTGACAATAAATTTCATATATTGAAAAAAAATAAAATAGTTATAGGAAAGAAAGAAAGGGAAAGAAAGGAAGAAAAAAGAGAAAGAAAGAAAGAAAGAAAGAAAGAAAGAAAGAAAGAAAGAAAGAAAGAAAGAAAGAAAGAGAAAATTATTTTCTTGGAAAAAAAACCCACATTGATATATGCTGCATTTTCAACCATATTAGCTGAATTAATGTTCCTGAATTCACTTCATTTGGTCATCTTTAAATATTATCATCACATATATTTTGAAATTAGTAAATTCAGTAATAATATCATAAAATATTTAGATGTCAAATGGAACTCTGGTTTTAAAAAGCCACTATTTTTATCTAATAGTAGAATTAGCAGGCATAAAAATGTGATCAATTTATGTTATCCTGGTTTATGTGAATGGGTAAGTAAGTGATGCTGGATATCCATATTCATTTATTACCACAGTCATTGCTTGCAAATGGCAATTGAAAAGATTTATTTGCATTTCACCAGGTAAGACAAGGTAAGCATTTTATATAGCTTACAATTCTTAAAGAGAGTATTTGAATGTGTATCTACTGCATTGTTTTTCAAAGACTGGCATAATCGCGAAGGAAATTCACTACCTGCCTGGTTGCAAATGTTAGTTGAAATGCACAAATTTCTTCTTTAAAGTGTTTAATACTTTCCAGAGACAAACAGGGTTTAATTTAATGATGGGATGAAAGACCTGTAAAAATAAAATATGAATAAACTGAAGTCACTGTAATTAAGAAAAAATGAAACAATCCAATGTTGAGAGTAATTCCAAAAAATTGTTGTATAAAAAAAGCAGTCTTTTTAAGTGTGGTGCTTATTATGGTGCTATTTTTCATTTTTCATTTCTCATTTCTCTCCATAAATCAACTCTAACTCTGCATTTAGACTTTAACTGATGATCCCAAAATACAATGTCTATTTCAGCATGTGCGCATAGTCTACCGCACTTTTTTCATGTTTTGCTCCTTGATCATCATTATGTATGAATGAAAGCAAAATGCAGTCAATATTCATGATGCTTCATCTTAGTGAAAAATGCCTACTGTAAACATAGCAAAATATAGCACAGATGGAAAAAAATTACATTTTTAATGATGACACTCAAACAACATTAAAACTCTTTAAGCAATTTCTCTATAATATTTGGTGGTTTGTTGGGTTTTTTGGCTGTTTTATGTTTCACATCCAAAGTTGCTTTACATTAAAATATTTTGCCATTTGCAAGAACTAGATAAAGTAGATCTCAGATTTAGTTCTCAAATACTTTCAGAAATCTTACAGTTTTCAAATTTAAAAAATGCTATGTACATCAGGCTATGAGTAGAATAGGGGCCACACCAGACTGCAAGGATCACTACACAGATTCTGAAACCATAGTGCTTCTTGAACTGTGTTCTGTTGATTGCATACAACAGAATCACTTTTAAAATGCATATTCCTGACCTCTCTGAGACCTACTGAGCCAGAATTTGTTAGGACTGGTAGCCAGCAAGCTACAAATTTAACATTTTTCCCAGAAGACTCATGCACACTTAAGTTCAGGAATGTGAGAAAGAAGCCCACTGACCCAAACAAAGGAGGGACATGGAGACTCGGAGCACAGTGAAGTGAGGCTTTCAACATTCTTGCAGGAGTGAGTGTCTGATGGGCAGGCACACTTGAGGTGGTCACAGCAGGCAAATTATCTCCTGGTGTGAAGTCCCTCCCCTGATTCCTCATTGGCTGAGTACTAGAGAGGTTAGAGCCTTGCCCAGAAGTCGCCTGTGCCCATGTAAGGCCAAAAAGTAGTCTGTTTGGAACAAATAAATGTACATTCCTTGAGGTGTCGCAGAGACTTCAGTTCTTTGGCACATGCTTATCGCAAAGCCTATGAAAAATAAGCCCACGAAATGGAGAGGGGAAAAAGAACTAGGAAGTGAAGTGTCTAAGGGTTTGGGACTCCACTAGGGGGAGAGGGGTCTGTGCATATTTCCAATAAGTTGTAAACCTATTGTTAACTAGACAGCACAGCTTTTATTTCATATTTCTGAAAATGAAGTCTCATTTACTTCTCACAGGAACCACTGCCTAATGTGTCATAGTTTGGCAGTTTTCACGGTTGTTGGGACAGGAGGACAGTGATAGATAGGTAGAAACAGGTTGAACACTAGAGTGATAATTTCTTTGTTTGAAATATAGACCAGTGTAGACTTAACCACCTACATTTAGGTGAAAGAAAGGTATTGTCCTTCCTGTGGTAAGCATAATTTTAGGATGACCCCCCCCCCAAGATACCCACTGCAAATAGCCTGCATAACCCGTGATACTGTGAATATGATGGATTTTACTCCCATTATTAGGTTATAGTATGTATACGAGACAGTGGCTTTTAAGAAAATGGGATTATCCTAGGTGAGCCTGACCTAATCAGGTATGCCTTTAAAAGGGACTGGGCTCTTCCTGAAATCAGAGATTCAACACAAAAGAGATTCAACAAGATTTCCCATTGCTGGGTTTGCAGATAAGCCATGGGCCATGTGGCAAGGTATGCTGACAATCTTTAGGATAGGAGTAGAGAGCAGCCCGCAGGTGACAGCCCACAAAGAAACAACCTCAATGAACATGGAAACAAATTTTCTCCCAGAATCCCCAGATGAAAACAGAGCTGGCCAACACTTTGGTTTCAGCTTTGCAAGACCCTGAGCAGAAAATTCAGCCATTCCCATGTCTGAATTTCTGACTATGAAACTGTGGGCTAACAAATGGGTATTGTTTTATAAGCTGCTAAATTTATGGTGATTTGTTTCACAGTAATAGAACACTAATACATATTCCCTTAGCCCAAAAGGGCCTCTGGTCTGTGGTGATAGTATAACCCAACCAATCTGAGTTCACTTGTTGGTGACTCACCGATAGAAACTACACCATATGAGTTGTCACACAGTGGAAACTTTATCTGCAGCAAATCAGGAGATCACGGGGAATAACTTCCAAAGGTGTGACTCTCCTCAGAAGGGTGAGTGGGTCCCTTTTATTTAGGGTTAGGATGAGTAATTAGATAGGGAAGCCTCGTCATTGTATGCAGAAGTAGGCACAAGGTCATGAATGTGCCTTAAGTAAACATGCTATACATACATTGTGTGTTATGCAAATGAGGCTGGTGCTCCTCCTGGGGCAGAGATTTTAGCATTATAATGATGTAAAGGTAATTGTGGATCATTCCAGAGGTCATTCCATGGCCCATCTGCACAGAAACAAGTTGGGGGTTTGACTCAACCTGGTCTGGTGATCTGGGCCACCAGAGCTCTTCCTCAGGGAGGTCCTTATTGCTTGAGGGGTAGTTTTTTATTCCATCATGGGATATTATGCCTGTAGGGTATTTTGTTATGAGATAAGTTGGAAAGAAGAGGTTAAAGGAAAAAAAAAGAAATATATATATATATATATGGGACAAACGTCAATGGGTATAAGTAGTTGAGCAGTGAAGGTCAGATCTTGGGGCTTAGCTGGTGACAATAGCCAGTCTTAGGCACACTTTTACTTCCCTGAACCATGCAAATGAGTGAGATTGGTGTTATGAACTAGCAGATTTTGCATTGCAGAGCTAGGTTTGTAGAATCACCAAGATCTGTTGTGTCTAGGTTTAAAAAAAATTTTTTTTTAAGAAATCCTTGGGGGGTGACTGGGTGGCTTAGTTGATTAAGCATCAAACTCTTGATTTCAGCTCAAGTCATGATCTCATGGTATTGAGATTGGTCATGAGATCGAGCCCCGCTTCAGGCTCCATGCTGAACATGGAGTCTACTGGGTTCTCTCTCTCTCTCTCTCTCTCTCTCTCTCTGTCTCCCCCCACCCCAACTCATGGTCTCTCTCTGTCTCTCTCTCAAAATAAATAAATAAACATAAAAAAAAGAAAGAAAGAAAGAAAGAAAGAAAGAAAGAAAGAAAGAAAGAAAAGAAATCCTTGGTAGGAAGAGCAGAATCCCAAATAGTTCAAAATTCCCCCATCAGAAGTGATTTTTAAAAAACTCCAAGCAAGTTTATATGTTACAATCAACATTGTAAGGTAAATTGATATTTTCATCACTCTTAGCAAAGGGACAAAAGGACTTAATTGGAGTCAATGGTCCAAGATTGTGCAACAAAGCTGCCCGCGTAATGCCTCATTCTCAGAACAATTATTTTCCTCACCAAAGAGAAGCTCATGAGTCCATCTATTCAGCCAAAATAAATCATATTTTTTCTCTTAATGTGTCCATAAGCAATATCTACTTTCCATTATTTCTTGTGGTCATACAAGCATTTCATTGAATATTTCCATAAATAGTTCCCACATGCCTGTGCCTCCTTTAACGACTTTGTGATTCTAATAAAGTGATTAGAACTCCTTATCCCTGCTGTGGCCTCTGCTAAACGATGTGAAAATACCCCTCCTGCTGGGGTTGCCCCGCCGGCAAAATTCAAATGACCCACCAACAAGTACATCTGTTGTAATTTGACTTTCTTTGCCCTTGTTACTTTTCCTACTATTTTATAAGAACTTTAATTTTCCCCTTGAGGCTCTAAATTCCTTTTTAATTATTTATTTGTAGAGAATCTCTTCTACAAATAAAATCAAGTTGATTGGTCTTCTAGTTTTCCTCTAACCATTAGAATTGTAACCTGTCATTTGCTCTCTCAAACCTTGCAGTGCCCCTAGCTAATACATGTTCAAACACGACAAGGGCATCCAATTTGCCTTATGTATTCACTGAATGTTCTCTTATGGGCCTCAAATATCCTGACTCACATGTGTAGAGTTGTGATCTTGCTGAGGAGAAATGTAGCAGTGAATCTCTGCAACACCGAGTCAATACAATCTCAACAAGTAGTTTTGCTAAACCCAGGAGGTAATTTACAGTGGCAGAACATTTAGACACAAACCGTTAAATGTTTTGTCAATCTTGAACAAATGTTAAAAATACAACTGGGTTTATTGGAATCATTTCTCTTTTTTTTTTTTGAACTTTCTAATTTACACATTGCACACTGGTAAAAGGGTACTTGGTCCTTTGCTGATTTTGCCTTTGGCATTGTACTCTTGGTAGCAGCACCTTTTCTTCCTCTGGGCAGGCAGCCCTTTTGTTGCAGGATGTTATTATCTCAATACCCAGGAGTCTCCCAACTTTGAAGAATGAAGAGGTGGATGCAAAATGAGCAGCAGGTAAAAGTTTATTAGAGTACAAAATCAGAAAGTAAGAAGAGTAGGAAAGCTGTCTTTACATAGAGGAGACATTTAAAAGTGAATGCCTGCAGACTGTAAGCAAGGGTCTTTGTTTTATAAGGTTCTGCCCCACCCCCTGCCCTCTCATTCCTTCTCAGGTTCTACCCTTATTTGCTCTATAGCTCTAGGTGCTGAGTTGTCCATTCCTGACTGGCAGGATTCCATTGTATGAGAGGTGGCCAATGGCCTATGGTCTTGTGTCAAATTCCTCAGGGAAACCTGAGGGGAAGTAGGTGAGGTCTGTTACATTCTCAAGAGGAGCCTTACACCTGAGGGGTTTTGCTGAGGCCAGACACTCCCAGCATTGTTGCAAAATACGTGCTTTTCCCCACCCTGGGAGTTCAGGTCCTAATCTTTCCCTCTCTGCCTATTGAATCCTATCTTTTCCTATCATACTTTTCCTCTTGGTCTGGATCAGACAATATTAAACCCTCTGACTCCAGGATACACCAGTGACCTGTCCTGGCTAAAAGAGGCTGCATTTCACTGACCACAGTGGGAAATTCATTGCCACAGCGGGCCAATAATAGTCTGAGGATTTTCATAAAACTGCTGGGAAAGATAAGCTATCCTTTTCCTCTGGGGTTTTCACATGGGTTAAGAAACCTCTGCAGCTGCTACTGACAAAATTTGTTCTCACGAAGGAGAATCTGCCCAACAATAACAATAACCTAGGAGAAAGCAGAACTGAGAAGACAGAGTGATCATTGCAGTATTCTATCCTTTGAGACTCTCCACCCAGTCCTGCCTGAAGGTATACCACCCCCTAGCCTCTTCAATTACTTGAGCCAATCAATTCACTTTAATAGTTAAGCTCCTTTGGGCTGGGTTTTCAGAGTTGCAACTAAAAGAATCCTGGCTTATAGAAAAGGTCTCTTTCACAAAAGTTAAATTAATTCAAGATTCTACCCTTTGAATTTAGGAAAAATGACATTATAAAGCTAATTTATTGACTTAATAATTTTTGAATGGAATACAATCACACTCCTGAAATATACCTTTGGTGATCATTTTAAAGTCATAACCATTTACATAGTTTGAATTTTTCCAGTATTTAAAGGTACTCCAATGATATAATCTCATTAATTCTTACAATGTTCTTTTGAACTAGCCAGGGGACAGGTATGCTTATCTAATAATATAATAGACCTGTTCTCTCTTGCACTTCATGACACATTTCAGTGAAGGTTGCATAACAAAGCAGGAGGTCACCTATGTAAGCACCTAGAGAAAACAGTAATTACTTCTCCAGTGGTGTAGATGGGATATCACTGTGGAAATCAGAATAAAGATTATAGCACAAATTCATTACCTTGAGGAACTGTGTGGCCAATAGAACTTTTAATAATGTAGGTACATGGAGATAAAATTTACGTGGCACATATTATATGAACTCTATAATCATATAATCAACACATTTTAATGAAAGCCCTTCTACTTTGTTATATGTATATCATATGTAAGATAATTATATAATTTATAAATATAGCAATATATTAATAAATGGTTACTATGTCTAACTGTATATTCAAATATATGAGAATATAAAATTGAAATATGCTAAAAATAAACTTTGGTGTTCCTCATATTTTTCTTCATTATATAAAAAGATTGTGGGTTTTTTTTCTCTCAATAAAATAGCAGCTATTTAGACTTTTTAGAAAAGCAAGATTAGAATAAAAGATATTCCACATTACTGAATATTTTTCTTATTAAGATCTAAATTATATTTTAATTTGTCAATAAATTTTTTTCTAAAATACATGATAGAACCCTGACAATTTAATTTGTTCTTGAAAACTTAGTGGCCTCCTCATGAGCAGCCTTCTGAGTTATAAAATTTGAAATGCTTCTGGATCTATTAAAATATGTCAAGTTGTTCAAACCCAAGTGCTGTGCTCTATGAATTCAGATGGATGCCCCATTTTTTTGAATTCTGTGGAACTTGTGCGCCTTTCAATAAAACCCTTCTTATTTGAGTGGATTTGAGGGAGTTGTTATTACTTATTGGATATTTTAGGAGCCATTTTAATGCACAGCCTTAACCAACTAGGAATTCCAGCCTCTGGATATGATCCACCATAAGACATGCTCAAAATGTTCAGAGAAGCACTTATCACAGTAGCCAAAAACTGGAGATAACTTTAATATCTATCAACAGTAGAACTGGTAGATTTGACTATATTCATACAATGGAATGTTACAAAGTGGGGGGAATGAATTAACTATGCAAAATGATATGGATGAAATTCCAAAACAAGTGTTGAGTTAGTGAAACTGGATACAAGGCAACGTGGTATATGGAGGCCTGTAGTAAAAAAAAAACAAAAAACAAAAACCAACAAAAACAAAAACAAAAAAAATAAGGGAAACTTAGGGGTGCTGGGTGCCAGTAATATTTTTTTCCTTGATCTTGGTCCTGGCTATACAAGCATGAATACTTTACCAAAAGCCATTGAACTGTGCTGTGATATGTGCACTTTTCTGCATGTGTTTTATAGCTGATTAAAAGTTTGCTCAAAAGGAAGATAAAAATTATCATCTGTGCCTTTATATTTGTACTGAATACCACTTTCAAATCACACATATTATCTTTCAAAAAGCACATGTATTATCTTATTTCATGTATCTGTTCAATAATTGTTTATTGTTTATTTCTTTTCTGTCACGATCTAGGTAATAGGCAATGGTCTGGGGATGCAGCACAGATTAAAGTAGACAGAATCCCTGCTTACATGGAGTTTATACCCAAGCCAACTTCATGCCCATCCATAACATTCCTGTGAAGTAGGTGGAGAAAGTATGGTCTTTTGTGTTTTGTTTGTTTCTTTGTTTGTTAAGATAGGAGACAATTAAGCATGCTTATAGGCTTTAGAGAAGAACTCCTTCAAGAGGCAGCAGATTCTGTATATGAGAGGGAAAGAAGGATCTAAAAGTCAGACCCCTTAGAAGGACAAGACAAAGGAACCCAAAATGCTGGAGAAAGGAAGAAAAACTCTAAACCTGGGATTATCAGGGGTCATATGCTGTTTGTTAGCTAAGCGTGAACTAAAATCAAGAACCTGACATTTCAACCACATTAAGTAAAACTTCTCTCCATTGTTGCCTTCTGGAATGCCAACAAATCCCTTTTATGCCCACATGTGCATGCACGTGCACACACATATACTTTCAATAATGAGCTTTGGTTCTGTGTGCACAGTTCACCATCATTTGTTGGTGATGTGTTGTATTTCCCTCAAATGAGGCATACAGGACACATTCCATGGCTTAAAACCATGGTGGAGCACTTTGCCTTCTCTGGCAGTGGAAAGAACTAGAATGAAAAAGAGGGAAATAGGAGAAGTGTGGGGAAAAGATCAGAAAATAGAATAATGGCACTAATGGAAAATATGGGAGGAAATTCTTCTTTGGAACCCATTGATTTGGATAGTGAATTTCTGAACACCTTGGGATTTGTCATCAAAATGCTTTCCAGGAAAGCAAAGACCTGAGCAAGGGAGAATGTCATGGGCCCTGGGGAAAAGATTCCTTTATGTGTTAGTCCAGGTCCTTCAAGAAGCAGACAGCAAGATGGAATTAAATGTGGAGAAGACTTACAAGAAGCAGTGTCTATGAGGGAAAATGAGGAGGAGGCTAGGGGAGCTTGGAAGAGCCAAAAGACTGCAATGTAAATCTACTCTTGTAAAAGAGACAGGGAAGAAACGAAGGTCAAGTAAAAGAGTCTTAGATTAGGGTTACTTCTAAAAACGTCAGACTCCTTAAGCCAAAGTTGTCCATCAGACAAATTCCACATTCCCCAGGTTGAGCCTTCCTTAGTATCTCTGCTGCACTCAGTCAAGGGCTGGGAGCAGCCCCCAGAATGCTGCGCTGTCATAAATGTGATGTCATACTTGAGAGAGCTGCCGCTAAGGCCATACATGAATTCTTTCTCTGGTGAGAGAACTGAGATAGGCATTTTCATGGCCACAAGTTAAATATCCTGGACTTGCCATTTTGGATAAAAATGGGTCAATATTCATTTTGAGAGTAGTCTGGGGATTTTTTAATATTGTACATAGTCATCTGGACTCTATAGATGTGATGCCTGTAGATACATAGAGAGAGAGAGAGAGAGAGAGAGAGAGCTGTCATCTGATAGGTGACACAGAGTTGTCTCTGATAGGGGATGTCAGGCAATGGCATGAATCAATTGAAGAAGTAATCCACTTTGGTATCTGAGAGGGGGCATTCTAGATAGAGGGAAGAGTAATGCAAATGTTATGAGGAGCAAGCATGCTTGTCTTGCTCTAGGAAGAGCAGGGAAGCCAGTTGAGAGAACAAGAGAGAGACTATAAGAAAATGAGATCAGGACTGGGTCATATAGGCCTGGATGCCCTGGGAGAAGCTGTAGATTCATTCCCAGTGACATGGAAAGTCCCTGGAGATCTTGGGGTAGAGAAGCTATATGATCTGACTCCTGTTATTAAAGGAATCACTCTGGTGCCTATATGAACAATTGACTGTAAGTAGAAAGAAATTCCAAATTCACATTTTCTCAACTTCTCAGGATTTCTCTCCCTATATGAATCATGGTCTCAGTCCTTATGGGTTGCCTTTTCCGTGGGCTTCTTCCCAATAGGTGATGTGTTGAAATGGAGTAACTGAAAAACATTTGATGAAGAGATTGCATATGAGAATATGTAAAGGGTAAAGGGAAATCATCAAAAGAAAGTGATGCTCTCTTTTCTCCACCCATAGGCCTGAAGGAGAAAGAAAAGGGTACAGTTACCAGAAGGCAGGATTCCCATTGCTGTGGAGAGTACTACCAGACAAAAGCCGTGTAGAACTTAGCCCTTCTAACCCATGTCCCAAACAGGGAGGAAGACAGAGCAACAAATACCTTGAACTCACTTGTGGACAACGTTTCATCTTCTGCTTGTGTCTCCCACTGATCAAACCTAATCAGAAGTCAGAGGGCAAGAGAGCTCATTGATGCAGTTCTTACATGTCATCTTCCTGATAGAATAGCCAGAGAAGGGTGCTCAGTGGATTTATGGTGACATTCGGCAATTAGTGACTACAGAAATGCACAAGTATTTATCTTTGAAGAAAGTTATCTGAACAACATGATATTTTCTGTTGCCTCTATTTTCTTTCTTGTTATTCTCATCTCCTTCCAGGAGAAGTTCCTCTGCCCACTTCCATCTCGATGATACTTCCATCACTCATTTGAAAGTGCTCCACCCAAGGTTAGCACTAAATTCTTACTTGTCACTTATAACAATCTCAGTCTCTGTTTTATTTGACCACTTTTCAGCATTTTAATAACAACACCCTTTTTCTTGAAGAGACTTTCTGCATTGATCCCTTCTCTTCTTCACCTTATCCTTACCCTTGTTTCCTAGCAACACCATCACAAAGTACCACGAAATAGGTGACTTACAGCAAAACAAAACAAAAAATGTACTATTCTCTTACACTTCTGGAGGCTAAAAGTCTGAAAGCAAGGCATCAGCCGGGCCATGTTTTCTCTGATGACTCTAAGAGAGAATGTTTCTAGTGGTTGCTGGCAATCCTTGGCAGTCCTTGGCTTGCAGATGCACCACCCCAATCTCTGCCTCTGTTGTCACATGGGGTGTGTGTCTGTGTGTGTCTGTGTGTGTGTGTCGTGTATCTGTGTGTCTGTGTGTGTGTGTCCGTGTTTGTTCCCTCTTTTTAAACAGACACTAGTAACGGTCAATTTAGGGTCCATTCTCAATCAGTATAACGTCATCTTAACTTGATTACATCTTAATTTGATTATATCACATTCACAAGTTCAAGATGAACATGAATTTTAAGGGGACACCCTTTACCCCAGTACAGTCTCCTTTCTCAGATCTTCTTCCAAAGTATCCTCCCCTTAAAATGTAATGCTTCCCCAGGGTTTGCCTCATCCCTTACTTCCTTATTCTGCACAGATTTCAATCACAAATGCCTACAAGGAGGCAAATATATAACAAAAGTGAGTGATGTGCTTCTGTTACAAGGAAAACTAATGAATACATTCATGATAAAGAGCAACTGACTCTCAGTCTAAAGGTAGAGCAGGTGGTGTGTCCTGCATTGGGTTGGAGAGAGCTTGTCCTTTTCTAAAGCTGACATGCTCTTCAGACCCATCTGAGTGCTGCCATTCATAAATGCAAGCTTAGTATTGTATTTTTATGTAAAATAAGCTAGAAAATTATTCCAAATAAATGAAAACAAACAACAACAACAACAACAACAAAAATACCAACATATGGGGAAATAGTAGTCAGACCAAATAAAAGCCATCTATGTGTGTGGCCTGTGGGGTCCAATCTGGAACCTCTATTCGGTATACATTTCTCTGATGATGTTAAGGGTTGCTCAGGGTCAGTGGTAATTTGTTCTTTAGACCGCCTGTCTTTTTAGCTCTAGATATGTAGAAAGAATATCATAATGGACAGTCACATTTGTCCACCCACAAGAGTATCAAGCTTCTTCTGTCAAATATGATTTTCAGTACTTCCCACCACTAACCTGTCTCTCTCTCCTAGTCTCTTTCTCAAAGAACGGTAAAGTCAGAATTCTGGAAGTCATCTCAGATTCCTCACTATCCCTTAGCATATCTCACCATCTTAATAGCAGCCTTTATATATGAAGTACTAAAACTCTTCTAAGTAAATATCCCAATCTTCATAGCAAGAGTATGATAGTGTCTTAATTTAGCTTCTAAAAGAGAGCATGAGAAAAGTCTTAGGTAGAAAGCAGAGGTGAGAGAATGGGCAGGAAAAGCTAAAATAAGGTGCATTATCATGATTGCTGCTATCAACAACAGAAGCTGGAATATCTGAGAAATGAACAGAATGCCCCCAAGAAATGGCCATTCAAAATATGACTACAGCATACTGTAGGTCAGTATGCATACAAGGTCAGTCGAGGACTGACCTTGGGCCAATTTTGCATTGATTGAGAGGCTCCCACAGCCCAGGGACAAAAAGAGAAAAGATACACAGCACACATTTGAGCTGGACCAGTACCAGGGCAAGGTGAGCCTGAGCTCACAGGAAACTATTAAGCACAGCTGCAGCTAAATCCAAGGTAAGCCAAGGGGAGGTGACACAAAGCACCAAAGTCATCTGTTTCTCATAAAGAAAGCTTTTTGAGAGGTAACGCAGACTGCAAAGTAACCAAGCTAGGATTTATAACCAGGTCTGACTCCAAAGCCTGTACTTTTAATTACTATGTGCAAGAAGTTCCAGTGAACTTTAAAGTTAGAGGGCACAGTCCCCAAGACTGTCCTCAATTTTGACAGCAATTGCAAGTATCAGGGGGTTTCCCAAACCCACCCTGGATTTCAATAATTCAGTAAAACAACTCAAAACTCACTGAAATTTATTATACTCATGGTTATAATTTAATACAGGGAAGTATAGAGATTAAAATCAGACAACGGAAGAGACAGATAGGGCAGAGTCCAGGGGAATTCCAGATGTTATCTTCCTTTGTTCATTCCCCAACATGCTGGGATGCATTAGTCTCCCAGCACCAACATGGGATAATACTCATGGAGTTTTGCCAACCCCAGGAAGCTTTTTCAAGCATCAGATTTCAGAGTTTTTATTGGAGTTTCATTACACAAGATTGATTGATTGTCCATGTGCTCGATCTCAGCCTTTGGGTTGACTGATACTGTACCCTAAATCATATGGTTGGCCTCTCTGGACAGAATTAGTCCCAGCCCTCATGCAAGATTATCAGATGTTACTGGCTCCACCCTAAGATCTGGTATGGTCATTCCCTACCCTGAACAAAGACAGTTCTCTCAGGTTTGAGGAGATTAACTCCCAAACTGAGGGCAAAAGCCAGACCTCTCTCTGGGCAATGCCACACACTACAAAATACGATTAATCATGCCCATTATAAAATGTAGGTCTGACTGTGTCTTTTCCCTCCTTGAATATTCATTGGCTCTTACCACCTTCAGGCTAAGATCTATTTTCTTTAGAGCGGCATACTAGGCATCTTGAGATCTGTCCCCTGTCTACCTTTCCAATCTCATACTTTGTGCTCTTTTCCTCTTTGTACCTTCTAGCCCTTCTAAATTACTGGCACTTTCCCTAATGATGACCTTGTCCTGTTCTTATCAGCAACCTAAATAGTAAAAATGGGTGACAGCACATAGACACTTCCTCTACAGAACAAAGGAAAGAAAGAAAGAAAAAGTTACTTTTCTTCTTTTTCTTTTGAGCAGTACAAACAAGTTAAGACGAGGTCCTAGGGCCTGTAGGTGTATGTAGAAACAAAGTCTTTAGATGCAATGTCATTTGAAGAGTAGAGAGATGTGATAGGAGAGGAGAGAAGGAGGGAAAAACTCTAGTTTGGCATTTGAATTTTGTGGTAGGATTGAGGCTCAACTTCTCATCCACAATTTGGAGCAGGGGCAGAAAGTTCAGCTCTCCATCAAATTCTTCCATGTGCGGCCTTCTTGCCTCAGGATTTGTGCAGATGCAGTAACTTCTCCCAAGAAAGGAAATCTACATGCACATAGTTAACACACAGCTATGTTTCAAGGCTCAACTCAGAATGTCTTCCCTGACCCTTATCTCCTCCTTTCCCTTCTCCAGATGGATTGCTCCTCTTTCTTTTTATTGCACAATACCCTCCAAACAGTTATCAAGGCATATCATTACTGTTGATTTGTATATTATTCTCCTGATTATGAGTTCTATGAGGAAAAAAAAGCTGTATTTTTTTAATCTTTTCATGCATATCAGCTAGCACAGGGCCAAGTAAAAATTGAGGTAAAAATTTACAAACTACATGAGCAAACAAAGGAGAGAGAGAGAGAGAGAGGAAAGAAGAGAGAGAAGAAAAGAGGTGGGGGAGGGAGAGAGAGAGGAAGTACTGAAAATTAATTTGGTTTTCAGATATGCAGAGGAGGAGTTAATGCCAAGTTTAATGGAATACTATCCCCTCAACCCCCCCCAATCCCCGGCCCCCAAGCAGCAGCCCTGATTCTGATGGCGGAGTTTAGTTAGCTTAAGGATAACACACGACATAAGCTGAATGACATTAAACTGCTCATGGGTTCATGCCCAAGCCAATTCCCTCTGCAGGGAGGTAACATTTCTGTAGTCTTCTATGATACTTTTAGAACCTCTCCAGGCTATGGTAGCAACAGATTTAGTAGACAAGAGGGATCTAGCAGCACATCACATGAGCTGAACTGGAAAATGTCCTGGCCAATTAACAGCAAATGTCTGTGGCAATTAACAAACAGCCTGGGAACAAAGACTATCTATGTTGTTATGCTCAGTCCTGG